>NC_140589.1:1386360963-1387665078 GCF_964204655.1 Triturus cristatus | reverse complement strand
GGACCGGCTTTGCCCTAATTATGGGTTTGTCATCTGGGTACTCCTTGATTCCAGTGACACACTGTGCACAGGATTCATTCACATCTGGGCATATCTGTCCCACTTAGGGTGACACACTAAAGTGTACAAAAAAGTGATGGATGGAATGCTTGAATTAACCTCATCCACTGGTAATTATTCAGGCCGCATTCCAATCCATTGTTATTCTGCACATCATGTCACCTCTGTTTGGACTCTGCTATATGCAAATCAGTCTTGACCCGGCTCCAATCTGAATAGTCCAGCACAATCGGCCAAGCGTGGTCCTCCCTGAACCAGAACAAAAACAAACCAGGTCCGGTTTCTCCCTAGTTATGGGCTTATCAGCAGGGTACAGCTTGGCTCCAGTGACACAGTGTGCATGGGTCCCATGTCTGGCGGAGCATGTTTTTGCAGGAAGCCTATCTTGTATGTAAAAAAACCTTCTTGCACTCACTGTTGCCTATATTTTAGAGTACGGCAATTAGATCTGGTCTACTGAAGACCCACATGATGCTGGTGACCATAGACAGCAAGTGAAGAGAATTAGACAATCTTGAGGACATGGAACATTTCCTAAAATGCCTAAAGCAATAATGAAAACTGAACCAAACCCACATAGAGGTAAAGATTCCGTAGTATGCTCTTAATCCAACAAAGTTAAACAAAATATCAATATCTTCCAGACATAACAATTTCCCTTCTTTGCTATTGATGTGCCACACTATTGAACCCTATGATGACTTCATATTGTTGATTGCCTCCAAATGTTTTAAACTGTCAATGATTATCTTGACCTACAATACTTATAGAGCATATGTGCAGAAGCCAGGAGTAAAGTCTGATTCATTAAAGAGCCCTCTGCGTCCTAGTGCACTGTTATTACAGCAAAAAATTAAAAACAATTCTCCTCCATACTCAAAGTCTTATCATGACTGACAGATCCCTTGATTAGAATTAGTGAAATTGTACTCCTAGCACATTAATTGTCCTGAAGCTCTGATATTTAGCGCTTATCAATGACCTTCTAGCCCCTCGTCAAGAAGACACAACATCACCTAAACAGCCTCTTTTGTACAATGGTACGGTGACCAACTTTTCTCTGTGCAGGTGTCTCACAGTAGAACAGTGGAGACCTTCAAGCATAAAAAGATCATAATTTATCTGGCAACCAACAAGCTGGACATTGTCCTGCTGCAAGAGACAAACCTCACCAAAACTGAACCTGGAAAACTGAAAAGAGACTGGGTTGGTAAATTCATCTCTCCTTCTGACTACCACACTCCCGGAGATCACTGTTGGTCTGATTTTTTAAACTACAAAATGAGAAGTAGCTTCTCATATTCAGAAACAACTAGTGATCAAAACATTGAAAGTGTGGTCCAAATCATATGGTTGATATATGTTTGCAATACAAGGTACTACCTTTGGCCGTGGCACTTATTATGCCGCTTACGGCTCTAAACATGGTCTAAACATGACTTCTTCTCCAAACTGAACACCCTGTTTATTAAATTTTGTCTTTTTCACGTCATAGTTAAAGGAGAGTGGAATATTACCATAGATCATGTGTTGGATCATCGAGTCCCTAGAGCTGTATAATTTCAGTGACTACTGTGTGCTCAGCGACCAGAATGCAGACCATACCCTACCACAGACAGGGAACGTGTGCTCCTTTCCTACACCCAAGGTACTGAAACCAGAATAGACCTCTTCTACTAAGTAGTGCACACTTTTCTAAAGTGTGTGGTTGTAAGCATGCTGTTGGCTGTGTTTTGGCACCTGTTCAACTACTTCTTAACTTACAACTAACTGTGCCCAAGTAAAAAAAACGGGAGGATGAATGTGATGCAGACTGGAGTTCTGTAATTAGAGAAAAGTTACAAAACCACTTAAAAGAATACTTAAAACTTTATTCTCAGTCAGTTACTTTATCCCAAAGTATATAGATGATGGGTAAGTCATGTATTAAGGGTTTGATAATGAGTGTCAGTCCCAACCATGATTGGGGTTGTTTGTCACTGGGTTTTTTTGGGGGGGGTTCATTCTTCTATGGCTCTGCAAACTGGGCCAAGTACATCCGTTTTAGTGCACCTGACTCTCAGGGTCAAGAGGGTGAGCACTGCCAGGCTTCTCAGTGAGGTAGTGTTGGAACTAAGAGATCAGAACTTAACAGCACAATGAAGTATTGTACAGCTCAGTACTAGTCTTTTAAGTTAAAGTAAATACTTTAATCACACAGTGTAAATAAATGCTACACATTCAAAAGGTGATTTAGTTAAATAGCTGTATACCCCCTTGGGTTCTAATAAAATACATACATCTTTATCATGCTAGCTTCTACCTCCTTCTCTCTTGTGTGTCTCAAGTAAAGATATGGGTGCACGTATAGGCTAGACACAGGGGCAGAGCACTGGTGATTACCCCAAATATTGACATAAGTCAATTCAATGATCTTTTTGCTCAAAAAGTCCTAGCCAGAAAAAGGTTAATATTAAAAGCAACTGTTTCCGTAGCGCGTTCAGGCACAATCTCTCAGTTCAACCAGACACTGTACTGTCTTACCTGTTCAGCGATGTTGCTGAGTCCCAGGCGGTCTATGCAATTAGTATCGTCATACAATTGAGGTGTGGCACTGGGGTGGAAGATCTTGGCCACTTCAGGATCACAGGTGTCTAGCAGCACAATTAGTGGGCTTATTAGAGGTTGTGGCCTTCAGGCCAATACAGGCAGACATTTCTCATCAGCCACTGTGGCCCACAGGGAGCAGATGAATGAGAATGCTTATCTTCAGCTGTTGCAGACTTCAAGCCCGATAAAGGCAGGCACTTGTCTTTGGCAGTCTTGGCCCTGAAGGTCAATACAGCTCTTTCTTTTGGGTGGGCACCTCCAGTGGCAGTGGGAGCATCAGACCTTTGGAGTGGATACCAGCCTGCTTGGCGATTTGTTGCTGAATATATCTTTATGTAACTCACAGTGGAAGCTGCAATGGGAGACACAGGGACCCTACAGACTTTGCGTCAGGACAGACTTCACTCTTTATCCAGAGCCAGCTAATTCTGGGTGTTCCACGCTCTGGGGGCATGCTGGGCTTAATCTCAGGGTCACATTTCCCTACTCCAGTGCCAGACCCTTTACTTTCCTCTCTGGGCAGGCAGGCAGGCAGGCAAGCAGGCTTCCAGACACTAAGACAGATCATCAGCTTCTCCAGCAAGTTTCAAATTTCAGGTGACACCCTTTCATCTCTGGCTATCATGCAGACACCAGCCCTGGTCAGAAAGTAGCCCTGAGAGTACTCTGATGAGCACTCCCTTCTTTGGCCAAGAAGGACTTGGAACTGAAACAAGGTAGGTGTTTTGGATCACACTTTTATACACACTTTCTGGACAGGGGACGTGGTTCCACAGTCATATGCTTCAGAAGCTGTTTGAGTTGCTTTTTCTCATACATAATTTCCAGGCTCACCCTGCAAATTATATTTGACTCCATTGCTGTGATGGTTTTCATTGCAATGCTCCAACCAGTAGCACCTACAACATTGGCACAATGAATTAAGAGTTTTCCACATCTAGCTTTCATTAGGGTTCCTGAAGCAGCATTCCCAGATTGACAAAAGTGTTGGCCCTGCCTAGAATCTTCCTCACCTTACTCCTACCATCTACCAAATGGCAACTAATCAAGAAGAACCAATCAGCAGCTTTTTTATAACAAGGTTCCCATTGAATCCCTAAAGGGAGCCCTGCTTCCATCCCCCACATTCAGTGTCTGGCTCCCCACCAAATCCAATCTCCCAATTATGCTATACTAAAACAGGGAATCTCATTGATTCCACTTTTCAGATTCATCCAACATACAGAGTCCTACCACCATACATGTGCTACATATGCACTGCACATGCATACACACTCGGCATAGACTAGAGTCGGACAAATCAAACATTCATGAACTTGAACCAAACCTTGCAGACAGATGAAAAGGTGAAAGCATAGCAAGAAGAACTTTGAATTGAACACCTTCTCCTCCCTAGCAGAAAAGGTTGTGGCTCATACTAAAAGGAAATGTGGCTTACACTAAAAGGAAAGCATATAGTTATTGTAAGAAAGCTGGGAGATTGTTAGCTCTCCAGTTGAAATAAAAGGAGGCCAAATCAGATATACCTGTGATATATATGACTCCTAAGGTCATTTACATACTGATTGAATAAAACAAAACATTTGCCATCTTATTTCTCAGTCCTCTGTTCCATAGAGAGGAGTACTACGGATCCTCCAAAGAAGACTTCACGAATCAACTTTTGATGCCACGCCTCTCTGCAGAACTGTGAGACAAGTTTGACCAGAAAATCTCTGACAAATAATCGCTGAGGTCATCGAGTCTTTGTTAACAGAAGAGGTCCAGGAGAAGATGGCTTTCTTCTGAATTTATAAAACAGCATTGACACAATGACTGTTCCATTACTAAGAAAAGTTTTCTGAGAAGCTGATGAAACAGGAGGTGCCTGAAGTAAATTTAACAAGGTCTTTATTTGTGTAATCCCAAAGCCACTCAGGGATTGATATTCTGCACAAATTCAGCCTCATTTGTATACTTAACTGTGATGTCAAGATACTTGCCAAAGTTCTGGCTACAAGGCTCAGGGAGATCATTCCAGTATTCATGCATTTGGCTTGAGTAGGTTTTGTTCCTGGACTGTCATCCAGTGACTAGTTCTGTGACATAATATCGAGGTACAAAATGTTGTGGTACAAAAATGTTGCAGCAAAAATATCTAGGACAAAAATATCTATCTTACATATTTACTGTGTACAGCAGTGTAATAATAACTATAATAATATTGCTGACAAAAATATCGAAAATATATTGATATGTATAGATATTTTAAATATCTAACATGAATTACCTTTAAAAATTAATTAACTTCAAAGAAAATTACTTTTAAAAGCTGTATACATATTATAAAAATGTAGACATAAATTCAATAACTTAAAAAACTTGAAACTCCCAGATGTGAGCAGGGTATGTTAAGCAACCGAAGCCTGTCAAGGCAGACAAAGAATAAAATCAACATGAATCAAACCAGAGCACATCAGCACCCTTTCTAGCATTATGACAGACTGCATGCCTCCACTCAGCCAATGCACCCTTTGCCTTGGTGCATGACGGTGGCCCCCCTCCCTGAGCCTTCATAGGCCCCAGGGACCCCGCTTCTCAGGGTTGTACCTTATTTAATGGGGGGCACACTCCCCGAGCATAATATTGAACAGGAGATGCCATCCCCCGGTTCCTGCCTTCAATATAGGTAGGTGACCCGGTGCCCACCTGGGTCACTAACAAACAACAAGTGGAGTCCCAGGGCCCCACAGCCCCTGTAGGCTCCTTCCATTATACAGGAGCCAGCATTGCTCCCACCCAGTAGGAGCAGCTGTTTTTGGTTGCTTCCTCCGGGGCGAGAGCAATATAGGAAACAGAACACAAATCTGCTCTCAGCTGGCAGGAGCATTTTTAAATCTCTCGCCTGTTCAGAGCAGACTTGTATGTTTGCTCCCATTTGGCGGAATATTTATTAGGCTATGGAAGGGCGCAAGCTCCCTCCTCTTTAATAAAATGCTGGTCCCAGGGAATGGGGTCATCAGAGCCTTTTGTGGGCTTAAGGAAGGGCTGCTTGCCCCCTCCCCTTAACTACCCTCTATGCCGACTCCCCAGGCTCTGCTCCATCCTAAGGGGTATTTTTTGGAAAGGCACGAGAGCCTGTGCCTTTTCTTTTGCATTTTGCCACAATTTGCAAATCTTCGAATTTGCAGCAAGATTAAAAATAGAAATGTTGTGGTTGATGTGGTGGCAGCCATTAAGATCTCAGCAGGAGATCTGTTGGATCTGCGGAAGCTCTGTGTTCATAGGACTAAGTGTTTGAGCATTAATTGCTCAAAATCTCCTGAACGGATTTACAGCTAATCACAAAAAGCACTCTATTGCTTCCAAATTTACAGCATATCAGATCAGTGGTTTGGGCTGCAGCTGTGTCTAAAGTTCCAAGGGAAACATAAATAGGGAAAACTAGTTTTGGGATCCCCCCCTTTTCTCTGCCTTCACTTCAGGAATTGCCCCAAACCCTCCCATGCACAAACTAGTCAAAAATTAGTACTATAAAAAAAGGTTTTGTGGAGATTTGTCAAATGACTCCAAAGTTATCAGCAACACAAAAAAGGCATTTCCTATGGAAACACAATCCTAGCTATAATAACTATTAAAATAACACAATTATATGAACAAGAATAACTGCCGTGGGCCCCCCCAAAAAAATGTGTCGATCTTTCAATAGAAATTTTGTATCGTGAAATGTTTGACCACAGCAGTTATTGATGTTCATGTTATTTTACAGATTACCCCATATTGTTTCGCCATAGTATATGATGCATATCGTGTAGACCTGATGAAGGGTTTTTGAAGAAAAAATCTGATACAAGCAAAACGTACATTGACTGAATGTTTGGAAAACCCCCGTTCATGACAATAAAATAAATTGGAGATCTTTCCTGAATATAATTTAGGGTGTATGGTTGACCAGGCTGGAGTATGAATGAGAGGTTGAAATGTGACTGTGTCTGTGTGGTGCTTGAAGTGGAGAGTGATTTGAGATATTGGGGATTATATAAAAAATAGTTTGATGTAAAAAGTGTGGCTATTAATGTGTAACATTATGTGTTTCTGTTTTTATATATGTCATTTTGATAAAAATGTGAAATTTTTTATTGAAAAATGTACATTTGTATGGATAACATAACTATAAATGATGTTGAAAAATAAGATAAGAAAAACATTATTAACGAATGAAATAAAACATATGAATTACATTTTATGTTGTTGTCTTTGGAGTAGCTGGTGGTCGAGACATTGGGTACTGTGAGCCTTTATTGAATCAATATAGGTCAAGTGGGGATTTTTCATTATATTGGATGGTATCCAATGTCTGTACTGCATATGACACCATTCTCCTAGATCAGTCTGACATTGTGATGTAGAAAATCTTGAAGATGCTTGAAAATTAATGCATGTAGGATGCTGATCTCATCCGAAAAAATCTGAAACATTGTGGCCCTGTAACACTATACTAAATAAACCTGGTTGCCTCAGATTTCTGGGTTAGCACGTGATTAATGAATTTGACAGTTACAGAACTCACTTTACAGTTGTAAAGAGTAGTTCTCTTCAAATCATTAGCGCTTTAAGGAAACTGTATGTAAAACTTGTTAAAGCCACCTCTTAAACCCATTCAACTTATTTGAACAAAATGCCTACCCACTTCAATTTGTGTCTCGGAAACTGGTCTTGGTAGCACTAACTCATGGATGGATCTTCAATTTAATCTGCTGAGATCTACCTTTAATCTACCATGAATCACAGACTCAGGTCCGCTTATACATTTGCCTTTTGAAGCAATGGCTTGTGGATCGAGACAATTTCCTTCCATCATGCTGTTTCTATAGAATAAGAAGTTATTCATTCGGATATTGAAAAGAGAGATTAGGGAAGAAATCAGCCCCTAAATAGAGGGGTCTAAGAAGGTTTGGTCTCTCTTTCTGGAGTTCTCTCCTACCGAACTGGAAATCTGGAATGAATTGTCATATAATTGTTGTTTGCATTGAAGGTGAAATCTAAATGTTTCGAGATGTAAGAAATTTGTCAGTCAAAAAACATGGCAATCATATACCTAACTGCATGCCTATGAGTATTTACACCCTTTAAATGTTGGCATTCATTAAATCACGCCAGGTATCTTGTTTTGACCGTGGCTATATTTAGGCTCTCTTTTTGATGTGCTGGCTTCTGCTTGTAGATATGCTGTGAGGATTTAAGAAGGAGTCACTAGTGCGTATTCCTTGTCTTTATTAAAAGATTTGAGGTGGTGGTTGCTACGAACCTTTAAAGTGACAGGTTGGTGTTCTTGCATAAGATATGTGCATGTGGTTACATTTTTTAATTTCATATGTGGGCATTTAAAGGATGTGTCTGTATCAAATAATTGCCATTTAGCTGTATCTGAAAAATCATTACAATAGACTAGAACTGAGGTCTTAATTTGATTATTAGAGTTGTCCATTTTACTTGGAATATAGGGTTTTACAAGAATGTTTTTATTTTTATTGTGGACTGTATATCCACACATTACTGTTTTCTTTTTTAGATTTGCAGATTTGAGATGAATGATGGTCCAATTTATAGGGACCAAAATATAGTTTAGTGGGAAGAGTGCTCCTTCCCAAAGACAATGGTGTACCTTTTCTGACAAACTGAAGGTCTGCCTGCCTAATTTAGTGTGTAGTGGAGCTTCAGTGTCTCATTCCTCAGAGAAATTGAGTACTTTACTCTCTTGTCCTGATGGAGTAAATACCCCCTTCACCAAACTCTAAATCAGGCCCTTAGTCTCCAACTGCTGGGAAATCTAGCAAGCTCTGCAGCCTCTAGATTCTCTGGGCTGGCATCTGGGCCCAAGGTCTCCCTCCAGGCAGGTCTCCTGCAGGGTTTTGTCCTCTTTAATCAGCTGGGCCCTCTATGAGTCAGTAGTTTCTCGGTTTTTTTGTCCCCGAAAAAAGTCAACAAAAGCCAACCACTGGAACCTTTGGAGAGCAGTCTCTGGGTTCCAGCAGGATTCAGGGGTATTTGAATCCTTGTATGAGTCCTCCTCTTCCAGCAGGAACCAGGATTCAAGATTCATCTTCCAGCAGGGCATTCTTCCTCACAAAGGGTATTTTCAGATCCAGGAATGCTCTGAGGAGGTGGTGGTGGAGGTGCCAGATTTATCTGGTGCACTAGTCGGTGAATAGAGGAATTCTACCACTGACTCCTAACAATTTTCTTACAGTCTCAACACCTACTTTTGCAGCACTTCTTCTTTGGCTAACTGTAAAATTACACAGGAGCCATGTTTCAAGGTGGCAGGACCCAGCTGCCACCAGGTATTACTGATATCAGCCTCTATCAAAACTGGCTTTGCCTCCTCCTGGGGATGAAACCTATCTAGGAGGGTCCTGGGGAATAAAAGAAGAGGCCTCCTTCCCATCACAAAGTCAAAAGAGGGAATCCTAATGCTGCACTTTGTTATGCCAATTGTTCCTGTCAACTCACCAACACCTATTCCCTGCTTACGTGGTCAACAGTTAGCACCCATTTGCCTTTCCAGAAGTTAGAAGAAGCCCACTGCCCTCTGTGTCAGGGTCATCAGCTCTCCCCGATGAAGATGTGTATTCCAGCTCTGAAAGTGATAATTGACAGAACTGGTATTCCCTCCTCTTGTGAATGGGGTTAAGCTATCTGAACGACTAGGACAAGCACTCCCTTACATCTAATCAAAATATGTAGTGCTAAAGATGGCATTTGTTCTGCCAACTATTCCTGTTCACTCCCAGATAGCTAATCCCTGCTACGTGCTCAGCCATTATTACCCACTGGCCTTTCCTGGGCCCAGAGGCAAGATATAGTCTTCTGAGCTAGGGTTGTTAAGTCTCCTAGTCTAGGATGTGAATTCCAACTCTGAAGATTTGATGATTGGCATAACTTGCTGAGGCAGCTAAAGTACATTTCATAAGGTCACTGCTCTGTATCAAAATCACATCTCATCATTAAGTCAGATTTTAAAAAATAAGCAGAGAATACCTTCGAATCATCTATCAAGCCAGGCTTCCAAAGTGAAATAGCTGTTTGTTTTTATTTATCTTTATTACAGTGAGGGGCACTAATCCCATCATGTAGTGTACTGTTTTGTTTATATTACCACCCTGCCCTATGTTCTTACCAAGTATACTTTTGGGGTGACTTATGGATATATATATAAAAATAAGCTTTCCTACATAGCAGAGTCTTTTTTCCAAGCCATATATCAATACAGTGTATTTAAAATGCAGCCCAGCCAGATCACAGTGTGCTACTGGCAAAACTAAATTTTTGTCATATATGTAAGTGTGTAAATATACATTCTTGCTCTCATATGATGTTTAACTTTCCATGCCATAGCTGCACTTAAGACACCCTTTACAAAGGACTTATAGGGAAGCCCTGAAGGCGGTAACGGGGGATTCAATGTCCAGTGCATGTTTTACAGGGGACGCTCAAGCACTATACTACTGTTTAGTAGTTAATGGTGGTAAATTACACAGAGTCCTAAAACCAGCAAAAATAGGGACCAGAAAAAGGTGAAAAGTCTGGTTTGACCGTGCAGAAAAGTCTGAGCTGCTACAAAATGACAACCTGGTTACCAGTAAATGTGGGACATACAAGAGTACACACTTCTTGGACATGACACACTTTCAAATACGTTACTGAGGTTCTCAAACAGTCATGAGTCTGTATCAAGAATAAGTAAGAAAAAGGGGTCAGCACTGATGGTTTCAGAGTGCCTAATGCAGTCCTGCACCATACCTCATAAAATGGCTTTCAAAAGATGACTACTAACCCTAGATGACCACAAACAAGCCCTTCCAGAGCTATCACCACAATTACTCAAGCAAGAGGCTGTCAGGCAATCACTGCCTGGCACAGTATTACAAATGGTGCAGGCGAGTGTGGACTTAACCAGAGGCTAAAACAGGCGCAGGAGCATACTACACATTCCTCTAATATCTAGTATTATAGTTCAAGGTGCATTGGGAAGTCTTTGAAGGTTCCTCATTACTGGCAACTGTCAGCAATTGAATGTCATTACCATAATCCCTTCCACTGTAACCATGTGTCAATGTGAAGCATGGAAAGCTGTAAATCCTGCCAAAATGTGACTTTTCTAGCTGATCCTGTCTTTGTCTGATATTGTCCTTGAATTCTTGCTCTCATGTGTTCCAAATGGTTGTGTTCCTCCACCATGGAACATGTTAAACATGTCAGTATTAAGGTGGTCTTCCCCCAAACATGTTGCTGCTTACCTCATCTTTTTGCTGTATCTTTTTATTGGCCTTAGAACTCTGAGCACTTTACCACTGCTAACCAGTGCTAAAGTACATGTGCTTCTCCCCAAACATTGGTGTATATCCAATTGGCATATTTAGTTTACTTATAAGTCCCTTGTAAAGTAGTATACCATATACCCAGGGCCTGTAATCTAAATACTGCTAGTGGGCCTGCAGCACTGGTTGTGCCACCCACACAAGTAGCCTTTCAAACTTATCTTAGGCTTGCCATTTCAAGGCCTGTCTGTGCAGTTTACTGCCACTTCGACTTGGCATTTAAAACCACTTGCCAAGCCTTAAACTCCCCTTTTATTACACACATCACCCATTTGGTAGGCCCTAGGTAACCCTAAGGGCAAGGTGCTGTGTAACTAATAGGTATGAGAAGTACTTTTAAGTTTTACATGTCCTGGTAATGCAAAAAATCTAAATTCGTTTTTCAATACTGTGAGGCCTACTCCTCTCATAGGGTGGCATTGAGAATTTCTTAAACCACTTTTAAGCTTTAAATCTGGATTAGAAAGGAGTAGCTGCATCATGTTTCATGTCTTTGGAATGGTAATGATAAGTCCTTTTTATTGGTAAAGTTGGATTTGACATTGGTGCCAGGGAGCCAATCGTTCCAGCTGCGTGGACTGCGGCTGCGTCGCTTGAAGCAGTGAGGGAACTTTTCAGGACTGTCACTTGTATATGTGGATGGTAACAGACTTAGTGGCTTAGTGGCTCTCGCAGGCAGCCAAGTGGGGCTGAGTGACCAGAGCTGAGCAAGTGGAAAGACGCCGACGCTGAACCACGGCTCCGCCGCTGATCCCGCTGACACCCGCTGACACCGGTTGACACCGCCTGCCTTTCTTTCTGCCTTTCTTTCTGCAGTGGGTTGGCATCCAGCCGTGGATCGCGGGCAGCGAAGTGGGGCTAAGTGTGCTGAGCGTCGGCCCCCAGAGTGCTCCGGTCAGCCTCATCCAACCTTGCCTGGCTGGAGGGCGTGGTGCGGACAGATGGTTAGACAGAGGATTAGACTAGACTAGAGGTCTAGAACAAAGGAGCAAAGGACATAAGGTACGATCTACACGCCTGCATACTCTAAGTTTGTTAAGTTTCCTCTACACGGCAGGGGACTGCTTCCAGCGCTTTCAAGCGTTGAGCACTGGCACGAAGGATCTTTTTACAGTGCAGCAGGGGCCCTGCGAGCAGGAAAAGAAGCAGGAAGGTGGGTGGCCCCTGCTGTCTTGCCGCTGTCTCACTGTCTTGCTGCCTTGCTTTCCCCCAAGGTCTTCATACTCGACTGTGAGCAGCCGAGCGGGGGAAAAAGTCGACGCCATAGACAAGGCTACCCAAGGCAAGCAACTAAAGTAAGCATTACAAAGTGGGCACATTGCTCTTTCCCAGCTAGTGTCAGACGGAGAATCCAGTCCAGGTTTTGCGGATTGCCGAATTGAGTCGGAGCGAGTCAGAGCGTTGGAGCGAAAGCGAAAGCACTAGGAGGACGCCGCTCCGCTATTCTCAGCTCCCGCTTTACCCAGAAAAAGTGCTGCCGAAGCCCGTTTTGAGACCCTTGAGACTCTCCCGTGGTGTCCCGGTACCCAAGATCCTGTGTTGGCGGCGGAGTGAGCAAGGGAGGCGGGTGAAGCGAAGCGTTCATGTGAGCTGGGAAAGCAGACGCGGATGAGCAGTTTTGATCAGCTGCAGGAGCGAGAGCACAAGAAAGACATTTGTAAAAAGTACGGTGGGAGTGGTTCCATTATGCGCTCAGGCAGAGAAAGAGCCTCTGCAACTGGCACAAAAAGAACAAGAAAAGCTCAAGTATTAAAAGTACCCAAAATAAAAACAAATACAGTAGGAAGGAATCAATCTTTAATCTCTCCTATTTCACGAATGTTTGAAAAATCTTCAAAAATTCCATATAAATTCGACTTTATGAAGGATCCATTGGAGGCTATGATGTCGATGCAAACAGCAGTAGAAGCAAGTAATCTTCAAACACCGATTAAGCCGGATAATAATGTACAAAATCGCAGTCAAGCCTCAGATGTGCAAACATTGAGTTCGTCTATGTTTCCTTTAGAAAGAGAAAAAATGGTAAAAATAAATACAATAAAGGGTCATGTTATGGATCTTGAAATGCTAAGTGTAGTCCAAGCAATCCAAAAGGAACAGAGTGATTTAGATGTACCTGAAAGATTACAGGATATATCGACTGTCAGTAAACAGCCACCTTTGGAGGTAAATGTAATAATTGAGAAAATTAAATGGGAACCTGGTACAGGGGCCAATACAATATTACTAATAGTAAATCAAGATCCTCAAGAATTAAATAGAGATGCAATTTCCCCATGCATAGTTAGTAGTGATGTCTGTGTAAAAATTAAGGGTGATATCGTTTCTATTAAAGAATCAGACAAGGATAATAGTTTAATGTACTATCTTAACATGGATGACCAGGATGGATATAAAATAAACAATGGAGAATATAGAAAAAGTAAAGAGGACATACAGTTATGTAGTACACCGAGTAATAGATGTACCTTTAATAACTCAGCATCCCATTGTAATGCAAAAAAAAATCCAGGGAAAGCAATTACATAATGAAGGTGGGACCGAGAATGACACCTTTTTGAACTGCAATGTTAAAAACAAAAATTTGAGTAGCCAACAACACCATCATTCCACAACTACAACTATAAGTAATCAGGATTTAGGGCAAATTTGGGATATTTTTTATCGTACATCTGCTATGACACTAGAAACTTTGACATTCCAATCAAACAAAATGGAGATTCAAGTGGACCTACTTAATGTGATGGCAAGCTCGGTGGTGGGCATTGATCAGAAACTAGCGGAGTTAAATAGCCTAATTAAAAGAGCACAAATGCAGGCCTATACTACAATCATTGATTGCAAATGTGCCCCAATAATAAGTAAATTAATAAAATTACCTCAGGCAATGACTACAATTCTTGAAGATGTAAAAATAAGTCTGCAAAATGTGAAACATAAGGAAGAAGGAGAGAATTGTAAAATCAATGATATCAATTCAAAATATGAGGCAAACCAACATTATGAGTTTAATCAGTGTATCCCTCTTAGGGAAGCGCCCTACAAAGGTAGTTCATCCACGTTAACAGGAAATGATCTGCAACAAGAAAGTAAGATCTCTGATGACCCAAAGAAACTGGTCAATGCAGTAAGGGAGAAATCATGAAGGAATCACTAATAAATGAATCTGAACCATTACCCCCTAGTGAGATGGAATCATCCAGGAAAACACCGGGCACAATAGTAAATAAGATCAATTGTCACCCAATAATGGCAATTGCGGATAACAGAATAACGGAAGTAGATCAGAGTCTACTACATGATACTAAAAAGTCAGTAAATTTAAATGATGAAGAAACCCCTAGTAAGGGGGGGGGCATGGTAGATAAATTGCCAAAGTATTACTTATCGAAAAAGCATAAGAAAAAACTTCGTAAAGCAAGGAATAAAGCCAAATCTAGTTTGGTAATAACACCAAAAGATTCAGAAAGAAAGTCTAATGCCTTGAAAGACAAAGATCTTAATCAAATTGAAGGATTTAAGGGAAAACAAGTTAAATAATCTCATGTGGACAGGAGCTCTCTAACTAATGGAAGTAGCAAGAAGTACTTTGCCCTATTTAACAAAGGCACTAGGGAAAATTATCCTAAAGAAGACATAAATGATACCCAAAATATAAAAGGCAGAGATAGTTCATTATCATCCAATGAAATAAACTCTTATGAACCAGAAAGATATGGGAAAGGGAGTGGATTGTTAGGATCTTATGGTGTAGTTGAAATGATTCCAACGGATCAAAATAGAAAAGAAAAAATAACAAAGCAATGATCACCGCTAGCAATGCAAAATTGAAGGTGGAGCAGAGTGAGAAAGTAGAAAGACAACATTTACAAACAATTCAAAGAACAATACAGGTACAGATAGAAAAGATGGATAATATAAAAATTACAACTGTAAACAAGAGGATTAAGAAGGGAAGAGAGGATGAGAGTGAAAATCAAATACAACCAATATTTCAAAGATCAATTCATTCTAAATATAACTTACCATACAGTACTTGTGACAAGAAGGAAATTGCTAAGAAGTTAGTTGCAACGGAAAACTCCAATGTTATGAGGAAAGAGGTCATGGACGGTCAACAAATAAAGATATCAGTACACGATAAACCACAATTGATTTTTGTCCCTGAATATTGTTCAAGAGGTAGCCATGATATCTTAAATAGAGGAAATATTCTTCACCTCTTCAAATCTATTCCTTCACTAGAAAAAATCTCAAGTGAAAACATTGAATCCATTGAATTTCTTATAAATCCTGATAGTAGCAATGAAATGACATTGATAACATTGGACAATATTCTCATAGTTGAATTAATTATAAATGTAAAGGAAGTTTTTCTGAGCTGGGGAAGAAAAATTAATAGGCCAACGCCTACAATGTATCCGAAACCTTTTGCTAATCCTTTATCTCTGAATCTTCCTCAACAAAATAAAATAAGCTTACAGGTACACTCTGTGTTAAAAAATGCAATTGGAAATACAGAATCATTGTTTAATCAACCGTTGGATTTAGCGGAAATGGAAAAACCAATTGGAGTCAATGAAAAGTGGATAGGTATGGCGCTCGATGGCAGTAAAATACAATGACAGAATAAAAAACTAATAAAGTCAAGAGCTAAAATAAATGAAGAAAATGCATTTTTTAAATTATGCTCATGGAATATTAATGGCCTAAGAAGAAAAATTAGCAATGCACAACTATCAACAATGTCTAGTTATCATCATGTTATACTTCTACAAGAAACCAGGTCTACTAACCCTGTAATGCTCGAGGGTTACAAAGGATATTTTAAGCCTGCAACTAAACAAAGTAAAAGGGGGTGCCCCATTGGGGGTTTAGCCACATTTGTTGCTCTAGAATTAAGAATGGAACACGAGCAGATTGACACAAATAACCCAAATTTATTAATAGTAAAGTTGCGGTATAGGGAAAATAATTTCTTAAAAAACCTGCTTATAATAAATGTATACATACATCCTACGGTAAGCGCAAGCATTTTTATGACAACTTCACTGACCGCAATTTTATCTCAGCTAATGATTGATGATCCTTTCACACAGTATATTATATCAGGGGATTTTAATTTAAATTTGTTTGTACCCAATATTAGAGATGAGTTAATTCTGGAACAAGATAATCTCTGGGCAATTCCGCAGCAAATATTTCCAACTGTTCCTAATGTTTTCAAAACCCAATTAGGCGCAACTTTTGTTAATGACTTAGAAGAGCTGGGCTTAAGAATCCTAAACGGGAGGTTACCCCAAGACTCCCCACCGGCTTGGACATTTTATTCACAGGACCATAAATCAAGAATTGATTACACTATGGTTTATTTGAATATATTTATTAATGTGATCTCTTTTTCAATTGTAAAAGCATCTAAGAGTGATCACAGCCAACAAATACTTATTACTAATTTGTCTGTTAATAAACATTCTGAATATAGAACACTGCCAGGTCAGATAGGCTCAGTAAACTATAAGAAATTAATATGGAAGGAGCATAGTAATGAAGATACTAACAAGATGGCCCTTAAATTTGTAGAAACATGTTTTGAAGATAACAAATTAACTTCAATTGAACAATGGGTTAATTTTATACTAAAACTTGTTAATTCCTTTAAGCAAAACATCTTTAGAAAAGAAAATATGCAAACAGAAAGAGAGAACAAAATTACTCTAACTGTAACAACTAGGATTTTGAAAAGATCTCGTAATCAACTGAGGAGACAGAAAAAGATGAATCCTAATGATATGGATTTGGGTATAAAATTAAAAAGGGTCAATCGTAACCTACAGATGTTATTGTGGGATGAAAAGAATAAAAAGAAACACGATTTTTGGGCCAAAGTATTCTTTTGTAGTAAACAATCAATCTCCAGAAAATTCTGGATGTTGATAAACGGCTTAGCACGATCAAATAGAACAGTTGTAACATCATCCTTAACTGAGAATGAGTGGATCAGGTTTCTGTCTATACATTTAAATCCTGTCGGGGACACAATACGATTGAAACCTAGGGCTAATACGTCTGAGCCAATGAGAAAGGACAAAATACAAGACATTTATATAACAGAAAACCAAATTTGTAAATTAATTCAGAAACAAAAAAATGGTGCCCCTGTCCCAAATGGTATACCGTTTGCACTTTATAAGAATGATCCCAGACTATGGTCAGGATACCTGTCAAAGGTTTTTAATGAAATTGTACGGTCATCATTGATACCTGAAACTTGGAAGGGATCACTGATAGCTCCCATTCACAAAAAAGGAGATTGGTCCTTGGCGGAAAATTATCGACTTATTACACTCCAGGATACGGATGCCAAATTATTTGCCGGTGTACTGCTATCTAACCTAACTGACTGGGTAAGAGAAAAGCAGATAATCCCTCCTAATCAAACTGGATTTACACAAGGATTAGGCACTACAACAAATATCCTTGTGTTATCTGTTCTAATGGATAAATATATTACTAAGAAACAATCATTATACTTGTGTTTTGTAGATTTTAAGGCAGCTTTTGACTGTGTGCAGAGAGACCTTTTGTAGCAGAAGTTAATAGATCTAGGTATACCTCTCCCTCTTTTAAAATTAATTCAACTACTTTACTCTGACACATGGGTTAGTGTTCGGATGGGAGATGGCCTAACAGTAACAGAAAAAATTCCAACAGCATCAGGATTGAAACAAGGATGTGTCCTGGCCCCGTTGCTTTTTAATCTATTTTTAGCGGACCTAACGCGAGCCTTGGATGGGGTGAATGCTTGTCCACCCAAACTTGCCAACACCATGATATCAAACCTGCTATATGCAGATGATGTTATTCTACTTAGCCAAACGAAGGTTGGATTACAACGCCTGCTAAATAGGATATCTACTTACTCTAAAGAAAATAGAATGGTGATAAACGAATCAAAGACAAAAATCATGGAAGTTAATAAATATTCAAGGTCAAAACATAAGTATAAATGGTTTCTTGATAACTCACAATTAGAGCAAGTAAATACATATAGATATTTAGGAGTATTATTTGACGAACGAGGATCATATCAACCACACAAGACAGATATTCAACGGAAAGCAAAAATATTGTTAGTGGCATTTAGAATTATACAGAAATCCATAGGAGTGCAGAGTTATGGTCCTTTGTTGAAAGTATTATCAGCAAAACTTTTACCAACTTTGACATATGGTAGTGAGGCATTGTATGGAAAAAACTCGGTTATAATTAATAACGCAGTCACGAAAATCTATAAAGCTCTCTTTTTAATTCCACATAATGCATCACCTGCGCAGATACGAATGGAATTTGGGATGACCAATCAGGTTCTTGCGCGAAAAGGTCAATTTATTAAAGTGTGGAAAAGGATAAAAACGGATACTGTTAATCAATTGTCCAAACTATTGTGGCAGGAAATAAATTTAAATCGGAAAGCCGAGGCATGGAAACACCTACTTACATCATTAGAGGAATATTCAGCAAACTCGGTCTGGGAAATGCCAATTACTTTGATCTCTTTTAAAAAAGTAATTAATAGTTCAACAAAGCATTTATCATTACTTGTGGATAAAGACACCCTCTCAAAAAGAAAACATGCATGGCCGCTCCTGAATGGCTATACCAAGGTTAAAGTGCAACCGTACCTTGAAACTCCTTGGTCTGAGAAATTTAAACAAATTTTTATAAAAGCCCGTTTTGGAGCATTTCCAGGCACATGTCATCTAATGCCATGGTTAAGTACAATGGGTCCAACGATTTGCAGTTTATGCAAACTTGGAGAAGAAAACATCATGCATCTACTTTGGTTTTGTCCAGAACTGAAAGTTGAAAGAATATCTATTCTTAATAGACATTTTAAAGTTCGTGGAATAAGGAGTTGCAGACAAGCATTAATAAGATGCCTCCATACTGATTATATAATTTTAAACTCGGCCTTTGTAAAATTTTTAATGAGACTGAGAATCAAGTTAGAATATCAAAAATTGAAAGAATGTAACGATGGAAGTACATAATATGTTAATAATGTAACAAACTTGAAGTTTAAATATTTTTATACTTGATTTTATAATTATTTTATTCTTATGAATTTTTGCGTATATATTGTACGTTTTTTATTAATCAAACAATACATTTTTATTAAAAAAAAGTTAAAAAAATTGACATTACTGTTTTAGAAATTTTAGGTAATAAAATCTCATTGAATGGGTGACAGTTTAACGTAACGAATAAGGCACACATACCTTGAATTAATCATGAGCGTTATGGGCACTGAAATGTCACAGTTGGGATTCTTATCACTAAGGACAACATTTTAGAATGTGTTGATTTGTTGATGGTTTAACATGCAGTAACAGCATATACAAAGGAGTAAGATCAACCTTGAATTAATCATGAGCACTATTGGTATGTTTCACATGCACTAAAGTTGGTTTCATAGTCAAACACAAGCGTCGATGTTTAAGAACACACCACTTATCACTGTTACGTTGGAAGAACGATCGGTGTGACTCTCAATATTTTGGGGGTCATTGGTGTTCACTTCAATCAGTTTACATGGTAATGGTGCACTTTTTGGTGCATGTTATGGGAACAATGGTTGAGGAATCATTTGAGTTCTGATCATTTTTCCAGATTTTCACATTGAGTTTCTACTTTGGAGAGTTTGGACAGTAGTTCACATTCTGGACAGGTTGCGGGAACGTTTCCTGCTTGATAAATATAGAATTGATGAATTGAAAGAGGATGTAACATATGAAGGATCACTTATGCAACAATTCTAAGACCATGGGTAAGAGAGAAATTTTGACCGAGGTGAGCCATGGATATAATCCTTATGCTGAAGTTTGTAATATTCTCTTTTTGTTCCATAGAAAATTACCTTCTGATGAAGGACTGAATAGTCCAAAACGCATTGAGGAATGATTGCGAATGGTTACATTTTGAACGTATGAGTACTTGAATACATGGCACTTTATTTTTGGAAGTTTTGAATACATTTGGGAACTGACCCAATGAACAAACAAAAGATTTGCTGATTTGCTTTGGCATAAAAATGACTTATATGATAAAGGATTGATGTAACCTTGTTAGGGAACAAAGTGTGAGTGCAGAGGGAGATGCAACGCCAGGAAGGCAGAGTGCAACTATTGACTTTTAGAAAGTGGACATTTCTTTATACTGCTCTGTGTGCCTTACATCCTGTCTCTAATACACATGTGGGACGGGTGACAGCTACACTTTGTGCATTCCTTCTAGACAGCGACAAACACAGGAACACAGGAACACAGGAAGGGTGATTGTGACAGAGAACTCAACTGCATCTATCCACATTCTGACAGCTCTTCCTGGGCAGGAAAAGGGATGGGGAGCTGACACACTTGAATAGGTAGTGTTCTGTTCCCATCCAAAGGGCTGATTCCACCCCATATATAGCCTGGTAGACAGGGCTGGGATGAAAGGGGACCTGTGCAATTTAATGGCCTGTTTTGAAATCACCTCCACTTCAAAAACACATTTAGGTATAAGTACTGAAGCTCTGACCCTACCAAGACAGTACACTACTGAACCTGTGAAGAACTCTGCCAGGAGTAAGGAATGCAGTGCTACAAGAATTGCCACTCTGTCTGACTGCTGCGCTAAAGGATCTGCTTTCTGTATTGCCGAGCTGCCCTGCTGCCTGCTGTTCTCTGTCCTGCTGAGGACAAGGACTGGACCCATCTCACTCGAACCCACAGTGACTCCAAGGGCTTGAAGGCTGCCCCCTGTTCTGAAGTCTCAGAGCCATCTAAGACTTCTTTCAACTCTGCAACAGCACCTGGACTCTGCCATCAGTGAGACCTGCCCTGCCAATTGGTGCCAAACCTGGGCACTTGAAAGGTGAATGCTGCTGTCTAGCACCATCAGAATTGATGCAGTGATGACTTTGTGCTGCATTGCACTTCGACACCGACACAGGAGTCAATCAATGACATCTCCTTGATGCACTGCGCAGCTCTACAACAGACAGCGTGGCTCGATGACAATGCAGTGCCTGCATCCTAAAGGGGTTTTCATCGACTGTGTGGATTGGTGCCGATGCTTTGAGACTTCGACGTTGACGCTTTGCTCTATCCAAGGTACTTTCTCAGAGGAACCTGCATGAGTTCTGTAGTCACTCTGCTCTCTATCGCAGTCAGCCTGAACTTTGGATTTGCCCCTGTCCAGCACGAACTCAAGTAGCCCCTAAGCACTATTGACTTCTAAGCACTACTTTTTGTTTTATTTTTATTGAACTTTTGTCATTTTGGTCTTGCTTTATTCATAAAATTATTTAAAAAAATTCTAAACATGTGTGGAGTATTTTTGTGGTGTTTTCATTGTCTTACTCTGTATGTGTGTGTGTGTTGCACAAATACTTTACACATTGCCTCCTTAGAAAAGCCTGACAGCTCTGTGCCAAGCTATCAGAGGGTGAGCACAGGTTATCTTTTAGTGTGTAGCCAACTTACCCTGACTAGGATTGTGGTCCCTACCTGGACAGTGTGCATACTTCTGTCGGTTAGAGACCCAATTTCTAACAGAGCTTACGTTTTTTTTTTTGGAAGGGGGCACACTCATTTATAATGCATGGGAATAAATTGGCCTGCGAAGTGAGAGAATGTCACTCCCTTGTGGAATATTATGGAAAATCCTTTTGATAACAAAAAGTTTATTGATTACTTATGCTTGAATGAGTGTGGTGTGGTTGTGCTTGTGTACATGTGATGGATGTTCATATGCTGTGTGAATGATGTCTTCTGTGAGGCCAGAAAGGTTATTTTGCAAAATGGAAGCTCATCTTCAGAAAGCCTTTGACCTTTTAAATACAACAACTTGTATATAGCGGAAACAAAACTGCCCATTAGTTGTTCTGGGAGCGTGGGGGGAATCTGCTACACATCATGCTAGGACTAGACATGGGCTCTGTAACAAAAAACTGATTGAAACGAGTTTGATTGCACAGATCTGCCCAGCAACACCTCAAGACACACCTGGGATGTTTTAGCCATAACTTCACAATACACACTGACCATTTGCTGAGTCATATTCCTTTCAATGTACAAATCCCAGAAATAAAATACTACACTCAGTAGTTAGCTAGGGATAGCATTATTTAAGGTAGCACATATTTGATTGAACCTTTGTTCCTGACATTGCCCAAGTTTACAAATAGTACTGGTCTTCCTCAGCCCTCCAAAACCACTACTTTCAATTTCCCAGGACACATTGGTTGAAGCCCTTCAGCACTTGCTGACAGTAGGTGATATACCAGCACAAACATTTCGGATTGAAAACCCCATTATGAAATGCCTAGAGAGGACTTGAAATCAACTTGAAGAACTGATCCAGACCTAGAAGACTGAGGCCTATGTAGAGGACAACTCTATAGACAGATGAACTAGTAGTTCATGTATCTGGTTCCCAGATTATATGAATTGACCCTGAAAATTTGTAAAACTGGAATACTCAGAGGGTTGAGGACATGCTAGAGTTACAAAAGGTTTGCTGTTTAGCCTGTCTTGCACCCTCAACCTACCACAGACATTAGCCTGGGCTGCTGGAAGTGAAAAATGCTCATAGAGCAACCCTTGAATTTATGACAGCCTTATCACAGATATTGCAAATGAAAGGTGGTCTGGCTTTGCCTTTATCACAGATGTTGGTGCCTTCTTTTCACTGGTGTGTGTTGGTTGCTGTGCCCATTCTTGTGGGTGATGTTGCTATTTGAATACGCTGACCATGACATTTCAACAACCACATTATGTTTTTGCCAACCATTAGCTGCCAACCACAGGGTACCAATCTATTTTCTAGTACCAGCTCAATTGGTACATTCATTTGCATGTACCAAAGTCTTATGGCACTGGTGTACCAGGTACTCCATTTACTTGAGACTTTGCCAATCAGCAGCACTGAATTTTAATAGTGTATGACCCACTTCACGTCTGGACCATTTTCATTTGGACATGACCACTGCAGCACTAAGTCAGACTCACTTAGTTACCTTCTGTGAAAAAAGCTGCAGAAGAAACCGCTGTGAAATAATAAGCAATAGATAGAGGAATTACCCTACTGGATGCCTAAGAGCCATCTAATACATTGTTAATTGCCACACATGTTTCCTCAATGTAACTCATAATGTGACTTTTGTAGTCAAAAATAGTACTCACAATTAAAGCATTTAAACATCCTGTATGAGAATTGCCCACCTCTGTTGTATTCTTTGTCCTTCCTTCCCCTGTCACATAGGTCATTGGGCCCATTGGAGATGGTGGGGTTGACTGCTGGCATGTTGTATGTGGTGACCCTTATTGCCATATTGTCAGAATGTCAGAAAGAGTGGGCATACATGGTTAGTGATGTGAAGCTGAATTTGTCATTGGCAAAGGAAAAGCCCCGTCTCTAGGAATCTGGACCAAAATACATGTTAGTGATGAAACAGTATAAAAACAAATAACAACAATGCTATCTGAGAATGTGAGGCAGACAACAATATTGAAACACAATGCCCGTGCCATGATGGGATACTAGTGTGTGTATGTGTGTGCCGATGGCACCATTTCATGACTGATGGTATATACAAGGTTCGTTTTCCAAATGGCATGCTGAGGGGCATAGTGCAAGGGCTAACTAAGCGTACTTTTTTCTTAATAATTTCCATGGTGTTTGGATTCCCAGGGTGTTTGCTGTCCATATTACTTGATGATGTGTTTGCAATCAGATAAGATGAGATAAGATGAGGACGTTAATGTGATGTACATGCTAATCTTGTATCGACATTACATCAGTGGAGTACAGTACCATGTACCTCAACATGTAGAAACTCTCTCATACACACACACCCATACACATTCAAACACAGTATGTGAGGACACTGTAGCCTCCATGTAGTTTATTCTTTGAAGAATGTCCATGGCAAAGAAAATTATGTGCAGTGCCTAAGCCTCTCCATAACAATGCAGTTCATGAGTTGCATGTGACATACTGTGTTGGCACATGAAGTTTACCCTTGTTTACCCTTCTATGGTGACTCGTCATTCCTTTGCAGCCTCTGTAGGTTTAATGGAGTGAATTGTATGTTGAACATGACACAGTGGGACACTTTCGCTAACTTGTGAGCCAACAAGACCTACCAGAGTCTCCCGGGTCCTTGGTCCAGAGCGTGGCATTGTTGACGGGGTGCCAACGCTGTGTGTCTCCCCCGCCGCCAAACAACATCGTCGGCCGCAGTTGGGGGAGACTACAGCTCCCGTGAGCCTTTGCGGTCCAGCCTACTTCCGCCCAACAGCGCGCCCGGAGGCGCTTCAAAAGCAACGGCTCCCTCGGTGGAGCGGTGGGACACTTTCGCTAACTTGTGAGCCAACAAGACCTACCAGAGTCTCCCGGGGCCTGGGTCTAGAGTGGGGCATTGTTGACAGGGTGCCAACGCTGTGTGTCTCCCCCGCCACCAAACAACATCGTCGGCCGCAGTTGGGGGAGACTACAGCTCCCGTGAGCCTTTGCGGTCCAGCCTACTTCCGCCCAACAGCGCGCCCGGAGGCGCTTCAAAAGCACCGGCTCCCTCCGCATCGCGGAACGCGCGCGGGTGGCGCCAGGCTGAGCCCGGGCAGAGGGCGGGCCGTCTGTGGCCGTCAGGGGCCAGAGGAGGCCGGGCCCCATCTCCTGGTCGTGACTGTGAAATTTAGCAAGCCGCTTGTGCCCAGGTAGTCTATATCTTATGTAACTTAGTCTCTCTGGACGTTGTCCTATTCATTTATTAATTCTGTATCCTCGGTGTTATATCTGTGTATGCTATTGTTTTTTTATTAAGGTAGTCACTATTGTATTTGCCTGATACTAAATATGGGGAAGCATACGGTTGCTCAGGTTCATAATGATCCAAAGCCAAAAAATGTTGCCAATACTCCACTACCAACCTTCACAGCAATCGATCGTATGCTGCAAAAAACTATTGGGGTGGTTGCATCTGCCATTGAAAGTACTGAAAGGCGCCTCTCGCTTCCAGTAGGTTTGCCCCCCCCTTTGTCTACTAATAATGCATCGATCTTTACTACCAACTCCCAGGATTCCTTAATAGTACCATCTTTTATTGGTCTCCCAGAGGTTCGAACGCTACAAGGAATAGGGGAAATTGCGACTCCCCAGCAACAGTTAGATGGAGACTCTATGCCTACACGATCCAGGTTATCTCTGTCCCCGGACATTTTTTCTTGTAATGGCCCGCCTCAGCTCCCACCTTTGCATGAAAATTCTACAGTACAGGTGGGACTAGATTTACCTTCAAGCCCAATCTCAATCACTGGCTCAGTGCAAAGTATCAATTGTGATACACCGCAAATGACTACTAGAGGCCAGAAGGCTAAATGCAAACAAAAACATAATAACAAGGAAGTCCCACAATTAACAATTGTTAAAGGAAAGAGATCCCATAAACCATGTAAAACCACTAGTAAAGCTAATGTGGAACAAGAGAAAAAGGATAATAATAAATCATTAGCTGCCCCTTTCGACTCGTTAATAGGGGAGTCCTTTTGGGGAAAAATTGAGAATTTGCTAACTACTCTTCTTGTACCCATCATGAAAAAATTAACAAATATTGAAATTAGGGTTAATAATATGGAATAACAAGTTGTGGGCAATTCACATAGTTCTCATAGTAATGTACTTCTTACCCTACCTCCTGCTGTACCACAAATAATTTTGCCTGACCCAAATAGTAATCCAAATAAAGTATCAGAGAAGTCTGGTAGTTGTGAGCAGCAGGAGTCAAGTGGCTTAAGAGGTATTAAACCTGTGGGAATAAACGTATTAGGACCTTCTAATTCAACTTCCAATAAAAACTTAACTACTTCAAGAACTGCTGCTGACACCAGGGAGGTTATTAATACATCTAGTTTACCAACGTTGAATTTACCCCCCGAGGCTTTACCTTACACTGTGGTGTTAGCAAATGTTCCATCTCTCCCTCCAAATGTTTATGAGCATTGGTCAACCTTGAGGAACAAGGCCCTTCACTTTTTGTCTATTAAATTTGGGAAGAATAGTGCTTTGTTCTCAAATTTTAAGATGGTTAGAGGAGTTGGATGGCTAGGTTCTTCAGTTAAATCATTAACCCCTTGAGTGCCCATGACGAGATGGTCTCGTCATGGGCCGCGGTTGCGCTGTGCCCATGACGAGACTATCTCATCATGAGCCCTGCCCGCTAATGAAACGCCCGGCACAGGGGGTGGAAAGGGCGGGGCACACAAGGGGTTAAGAGGGGACTGTGTGATTGTATCGTTTCGGTCTCCCTTATTGGTTAATAATATACTTGAGAAATGTTATACTGGACACTTGGCTACTGATTATGTTAACATTGTTCCCCTTGACTTTTTTTATTCCCCCTTACGACAGCAAAGGCTGCGGGGCTTTTGTTCCCAACTGTCCAACCAGGGGCGTCTTGAGTGAGAAAAATATAGCATACCAACATTCAATCATTTTGATATTCTTAGTGGCCTAGATAACAATGACTGACAGCAAATTCACTCTTCCCTAAATACTTCAATTTTTGATACCGAGCCTATGTGGACTAGTGATCATTCGGATATTATCAAGGGAGGAAAGGGGTTAGTTAGTTGCTTATTGGAGAATGAGGGTAATACATGGGGGTTGGTGGCATCTGAGGTAGGATTAGTGGAGAAGAGAGAGAGTAGATCTCTGCCTCTGTTGGTAGATCCCTCTTTAGTCCCTCCTGCCTGTCCTCCATTTGGTACTCTGCCTTGTAACATATGTTCATGGAACATTGCTGGCATTAAATCCAAAATTGGCAATCCACTCTGGCAAGACTTTATTCAATTGCAAGACCTTATTTGTTTACAAGAAACTTGGAGCAGTGACCCGGTCCATCTAAATGGGTTCAAAACGTTCCACACTCCAGCCGTGGATACCTCTCATGGAAGGGATAAAGGGGGACTGACGACTTATGTATCTAATAAATTAAATTTTATAAAGATAATGGAGCCAGTTAAAGATTCCTATTTTCAAATTCTGATAATAGTTTTGGATCTAGCCACCCCAAATGCCTTGGTCAATTTATATAACAACATCCCGTTCGGGGAAGTTTCTACTGTTCTTAAAAAATTGGCCAAAGTAGTGTTCTCACAGGAAAAAATCCTGGGATTTACTATGATGATACTTCTTTTGGGAGACTTTAATTGTACTCTCTGTAACATGATGGCAGACAATAGATGTAGTTTGAGACGAGAAGATGGAGTGAGTCAGTCACACTTCCATCATTCTACTTTGGGAGATCAATTTAATGAATTAATCAGTCAACTTGATCTGGGTTTTATAAACGAGGTCTGCCCAACACCATTTCCTCTTCCTCCAACTTTTAATGGGCGAGGTTGTACCTCTACTATTGATTTTGCTTTAATTACAACCAGGCACGCTGAAAGTATTGTCACTTTTAACGTATCTGATATTGTTCTAAGTGATCATTTTCCACTTTGCTTAGCCATTCTTATCCCAAAGAGGTCTGTCCCAAAAAATAGCACAGATAGAGACAGACTATGGGAAAATCTTGCTATTGGAAGTATTAATGGCTATACCCTTAGATGGGATAAGGTAGATCAAACCAATATGCTTAATAATGTGATTACTAACTGTGCTTCAGATTTTTCAATGTGTCTAGCGGAGGATGCTATTCCTGATAATATACTTGCATCCTTCTTGTCAATCTGTAATGAGATTAGAACTTCCCTAACCAGACAGCATAGAAATAATAAAGTACAGCGGGGTGGTTGGTTTAATTCTAGATGTACCAAAGCATACTCTCTTTTAAAGAAAGCATTGCATAACCAACCTAGGTGTACAGAAGACGTTCGTAGATTTAGGAAAGAGTACATACTCGCTATTAAAGATAGAAAAGATGAGTTAAGGAAAGAATCCTGGGAAGCGTTGCACCAAGCGTCGGTATGTAACAATTGTGCACGTTTTTGGAAGATCATTAGAAATCCTCTATTTAGAGATGAGTCCTGTCCGACTCTAGAAATAGCTACCCCTGAGGCCGAGTGGATCGATCACTTTTCTAGAGTGTATGAGGGAGATAGAATGCCTCCCTCCCCTTGTAAACCCTCTGACTATTTATCTTTGAAAAACATGCAGTTTTCCTTACCAGAGGTTGGAAAGGCTATATATGCAAGTAAGGGCGGAAAGGCCCCCGGCCCAGACGGTGTACCCATAGACGTATTTAAGACCGTTATGCCTCAGTGGGCCCCCCTTCTGGTCCAGGTGTTAAATGCCAGTTGTGCATCGGAATTATTGCCCACTTGGGTGGAGTCTATAATTGTCCCAATATATAAAAAAGGGGATAGACATGACCCGGGCTGTTATAGACTTATCTCCCTTTTAGATTCCTTTACAAAAATAGCTGGGCGTATAATTCTAGACCGCCTATTATTGTGTGCTTAGGATAACTCTATTTTATCCGATTTACAATATGGTTTTCGCTCTGGCTTAGGAACAGTGGAACAAGGTTTAAATTTCCTGATGATGACTGGGAAGTACACTAGGGCTAAGAGGGAGAACCTGTTTGTGGCTTTTGTTGACCTTTCAGCCGCTTTTGGTTGCGTGATTCATTCTAAACTTTGGATGCTATTGGAACAAATTGGGGTTGAAGAAAATATTATTTATTTTCTTAAATGTTTTTATAGTGGAGCTTTTGCCCGAGCACATTATGGTCGTAAAGGGGAATGCACTGGTAAAATCCCAATTAGGAGCGGGGTTAGGCAAGGTTGTGTCCTAGCCCCTTTCCTATTTAACTTGTACATAAATGGTTTGGAGAAAGCCCTGTGCAATAACAGTTTTGATCCCCCTTACGTAGCTGGTCGCCCAATTCCGCTATTAATGTATGCGGACGACGCAGTCCTAATGTCTCGTACTCAAGTGGGTCTACAGCGCGTGGTGGCTAGTTTTGCCCTCTTTATGAAAGAATTGGGCCTAAGAGTTAACATTGCAAAAACTTTCATCATGCACTGTGGTAGAAATTTAAAAACTAAGAAAGCCATTTTTATCGAAGGACAGTGGTTGGTTCTAACTAAGCAATTCTCCTATCTAGGTATTTTGTTTACCCAGAAGGATGTATGGGGCGAGTCAATGGAAGCAAAAAAACAGGCGATGATTCGCTCGACTGCTGCCCTAAGATCCTTCTCGGGAAAATTAGGTACCAGACCACCCGCAGAATTAATTAAAATTTACAAGGCTAAATGCGTATCTGGTGCAATGTATGGTAGTGGGATTTGGGGGTTTGCGGATCCTACCCCGCTCCAGATAGTTGAGAACTCATTCCTGAAGTTTATCCTCGAAGCTCCTAAGAGTTCCTCTAACTATAATTGTCATGCAGAATTGGGACTCTCTTTTATATCGGATCTTATTAAGCTTGAACCCGTGCTATTATGGGACAGGGTGTGGTCAAAAGAAGAACTTAAGCTTAATAGAGATATATTGTCAGATGTCTTAAAGTTAGAAGGACATATGAGGATACCATGGCTGAGTTATGTACGAAAGTTTTTGACTGATATGGGTAAGCTGGATTACTTTTTAAATCCCCTTACTCTCTCAGCTATTTCACGGAAAGAGCTCAAAAAAGATGGCCTGGCCTTGTTAGAATCAACAAGAAGTGCTGTGGAGGTCTTAAAACCCACTGTTTTATATCATCAACTAATTTTAACATCTTTTAATATTCAACCCTACTTGATCCATGTCCCGGGTAACTATGATAGATTTTTATTATCCCGTTTTAGATTTGGACTGTTTCATAGATTGGTCAGTTTCCCAACAATCAATGATTGGTCTCATGAATTGCCTCTCTGTCCTTGTGATGAATTTTCTCCCCAAAGTACCATGCATGTTGTTTTGTTTTGTAAATTTTATCATCAAGTTAGGCAAACTATTTTATTGTCGTTTTTAAGGGTGATTGGGCATCGGCAATGTCGCAGTGCCATGTATGATATTCAACGCCTGGATAACCACCTTTGTGTTGCAACAATTACCCTGTATCTGAAAAAAGTGATACTCATCAGGAAAAGGATGATTTTATAATGTATTTTTCTGTAACCCTTGGATACTATGAATTTTTTTTTTTTTTTAATTGTAGTTTTTACGATTCAATGTTTTTCTTTTTATGTATACTTTTATGATTGTTGTTTACAATCGAATAAAGTTTTTCTGACTGACTGACTGACTGACACAATGATCTTCCTTACCTGTGCCTTCTTGGCTTGTCTTCTATTTGCGTAGATGGAGATCTGTTTTCCGGCTTTGCCTGCGCTCAACTTGCGGATCAGTTTCGTCCATGGCAATACCTACATTTTGTCCTGTTGTAAGCCTGGAAACCAAAATTTCATCCCATTGCATACATTTCTCTAGGAATTTGTGGTGTGACTTGTATGGCCTTTAAACGAGGCTGCCACTGTACTAGACACCTCTTAAAAGATAGTTTCCATCATCAGTATTTTTGCTATTCCACTCCGTATTTTTGTTGTTATTGGTCAAATCACCTACAGATATAAGTTTCTAGAGGCTTCCTGCTCTTTATTCAATTGCCAGAGCAGCTTCACAAGAGAGCATATCTTTTGTACACAGATGAGCTTGTAGACTTTGATGAAGTGAGATATCTTTCCAGCAATCGCCTGTCTTGACCACCCCAATAAACCCAAAAAAACAATCTGCTACACCACCACAGATGACAATACCACACCAATTATAGAACACCTCAACTCCACACCAATGACAGAACAACCATCGGAGGATCACCGGGCACCGCCACCAGCCCCTTCAGCACACCCTTCCGCAGCTGGAGCAAAGTGACACAGACCCATGGACTGATGCCATCAACACCACCTAGCCAGACCCCACATGCAACTTGGAACAAGCAATACAGAACTTAACCACCTGGATCAACAACGCCGCTGACTAAGACTCCCCCATCAAACAAGCCGACACGCAAAGCCACAAAACAAGCCAGCTGCTACATACCTGAACACAGGACAATGAAACGAAGCAGAAACCAACTGGAGAGAAGATGGCGCTCCAGGGGAGACACCCCAGACCGAGCCACCTTCAAGTCAGCCGTCAGCAAATACGACCAGTGACTCAAGGTCGTGGAAAAAGACTCCCTGGAAAACCACATCGAAGCAAGTGCTAACCACACCAAGAAACTCTTCAGAATGTTCAGAGAGATTTCCTGCCTCACATCCATCGAGAACACAGACTCCCCTCACAGGAACTCTGCAATGCTCTAGCAGACCACTTCCACAACAAGGTATCTGCCATTTACAAGAACTTCAAGCCCCAACCCATGGCCTCTACATCCTCCGTTTTCCAACAGAAGCTGCTCCCGATCAGACACTCACCACTTGGGAACAGTTCACCACACAGAACACCACATTCCTCAAAAACTCTATCCACTTAGGAGCACACACAGACTCCTGCCCCCGCCACCTCTTTAACCTTGGAGGCAAGGAAATCCGCCCCCAACTCACCACCATCCTCAATGCACCTATCGCCACAGCCAACATTTCCCGACGCATTGAAACATACTGAAGTCAGACCTCTCCTCAAGAAACACTCCACCATTCCCATTGAACTCCAGAACTGCTGACTCATCTCGCTGCTCCCTTTCTCTGCCAACATCCTCAGGAAGGCCATCAACCAGTTGCTCACTGAATACCAGGAGAGGAACAACCTGCTGGACACCTCCAATCTGGTTTCTGCCCCAGCCATAGCACCAAGACCGCACTTATCGCTGCCGCCGATGACATCCGCACCCTCCTCGATGGAGGAGAATCGGCAGCCATGATCCTCCTTGACCTCTCTGCAGCATTTAACATTGTATCCCACCACACACTCATCAAGAGACTACATCACATTGGGAGCCAGGAGGATGCCTCAGATGGATCACATCGTTCCTCTCGGGACGAACTCAGAGAATCCGCCTACCTTCCTTCCCCTCAGAACTCAAAAGCACAATATGCAGTATCCCTCAAGGTTCATCCCTCAACCTCACCCTCATAAACATCCACATGGCACCTCAAACTGACATTGTCATAACCCATGACCTCAATATTATATCCTAAGTAGACAAAACCCAGCTCATCCTCTAGCTCTCAGCAGACCCCACCACCACAAAGACCAGCTTCCACAACTTCATGAAGAACGTCGCTGACTGGATAAAAACGAACTGTCTGAAGCGCAACACTGATAAGACGAAGAGCTGACCTTTGGCAACAATGCCTCCCCTTAGAACGACACCTGGTGGCCCGCCAAACTCTGACCCACACCAACAGACCATGCCTGCAACCTCGTCATTACCGAACTCATGAAGAGACTACTGATGATACAGGACTCAGGGGCCAGACTCATCCTCAACCTACCCAAACTGACCCACATCCCCCCACACCTGAGGGACCTAAACTGTCTCTCGGTCCAGAAAATATGCCAAATAAAGATACTGACACACATCTCCAAAGCTCTCAATAACCTAGGACCAGCATACATCAACCACCGCCTGAACTTCCACCAACCATCCAGAGACCTTTGCTCTGCCACTCTCGCCCTCACGCAGACACTGTGTATCAGACAAAGGCATAGCGGAGGCTGTTCCTTCTCCTACCTCACCACCAAGTCCTGGGACATCTTTCCCCTCCATCTCCGGACGTCACCCTCATTGGAGGAATTCAGGAAGAGATTCAAGACCTGGCTTTTCGACTGAGCACTGAGGCCTAGCACCTGGATACCCTTACCGGTGATTGGCAGCACTATACACATTCTGATTGAATGCCCCAGAGAGGCATTCCATGGGTGAAGCATAGGTGTTCACACGCATCCACCCATGGATTTTGGCGCATTCCCAGAATTACCACTACTGGTAGACCTGGGAATGTGTCAAATTGCGATGCCTCCTCAGGGGAGAGATGTCTTTATTTCTCCTAATTGTTTCCTTTTTCAATGTATGCTGCATTCTGCAGTGGTCATAGAAAGAGGACAATGCCTCAGATTATTGTTTTTGTGCAGAAAGGTGTCCCTTCCTGCACAAAAATGATCCTGTCTGCAGCGCATGCACCCTTTTGCACCGGCGTAAGGGTGCCTGCGTTAGAGCTAGGCAGCACATTGTGCGCCAGAGCAAAGAATGGACAGGAATGTGCCGTATGATGTTAAATACTGCGCATTCCTGCACATTCCCTTTCACGCAGTGCAGCAAGGTGACTTGCTGCGATGCACTGTGTGAAATAATGATAAATCAGCCCCTTAGTGCTACTGATGATGTTCTCTGTGTTGGTTATGGCCAACTACTTTTTTCCCATGGTCTATGGTAGATTGCAGTTGAAGAGCACTTTGTGTTGATGTCATTTGAGTCAGTGTAAGATGTTTGTGGCCTGCAACTCCTAGATGTTCTCATTTTCTCTGTGTGCTTCTGCTGCCTCTCCAGGTCACAATTGCATTAGGATGCAGAATCATCTTAGCCTTTTGCCCAGTGCACTTATGGGTGATGAAGAAGATGTGGCTGGATTACAGATGTGAGATCTCAGGTAGGCAGGTACCATACGTTTTAAGGGCAGGTGTTCTGGGGTGCTGTAGAATGGTTGCATGTAATTTACATTATTTCATTATTACATTATTTGTTGTGTGTTGCCTTCTGATTGGTTTATGGTTTGTGGCAGAGGGCTAGCTGTAGTGTTGCAATTCAATTCACTGGGGTTCTCCAGGGTGTATACTGGATTATTACCCTCATCTCTATTATGTATGTCCTTGCCTGTTTATAGGTAGGTATAGTAGGTTGAATAGCACCAAGATGATAGTTGTGGAAGTAGTTGCCATTTTCTTTCTGCTTCGTTAGTCTGGAACCTGCTGTGTTGGTGGTGTACAGTTATAATTTTTTTGCAGTGACGTCACCTTCATATATTGGAGTCGGTATGATGAGCAAGAAGTTAACCATTATATTTGAGTGCATTGTGGTCAGGCACAGAGTATTTGTGATCACCTGTGCATTGCAATGTGCCTTCTGTATTTGATGTAGTAACTTTCTGGCCTGATGTGACCACGTTGCCAGTGTTTGTGTTGTGTGGAAGGTTGTACTATTTGTTATTTTTTTCTTGGGGTGGCCAAATGTGCTGGAAGCACTGTGACCATCCTTACCATGGTCTCAGTCCTCCGACACGTAGGATTGTGTGCCCGTCCACCTTTTGGACTTATTTTTCTACTGTTTGTGATGTCTGTACCATCTCTCGTGCTATTTCCCGGCTTGCACGACTAGATCCATACGACTTATAAAGTGAGTGTGTTAATGGTTGTTGATTAACTGTTTAAGGGATGTGAGTAGTCAGGCATTTTTTTTTATATACAAATTTAAATATGCATGTGTATGTTATGTGAACTGTATGCAGAGTATGTGTAAAGTGAAATGTGTGTGTGTGTAATTGTTTGTAATTCTATAAATACACATCATCGTGCGGACCGTTTCGCTTCCTGTAGTACTGGAGTAGAGAGTTCCTGCGACACCATTTATGTGAATACCAGTAAAGCCTCATGATATAGAAATAGTTTTAAATAGTTCGAAGAGTGCGTTATTCAATTGCTTTATTTCAGAAGCATTCACGTTGCCCTGTTATAACTTTCTAAATCTAGAGCCTCACGCTTTATGTACGTTAATGACCAGTTAAAGTGTGGTGCGTGTGCTAGAATGCACGTACGTGCACAGGACAGCCATATACACATGCGTGTGAACCTTGAGGACATTTTGGGTCTGTGAAGCACAGAACAAACCATGCCACCGACATTCAAGCCCAGAGTAGGGACCAGGCTTTGACAGTAACTAGGAGCCGCTCGTGGGCAGTGGGTAATGTGCAGTGAATACGTATTTACTTATGGCATTGAAGAGGTTAATGCTTTACAGCAGTGACTGTAAGTTTCCAACTTGTACTAAACTAGACTCTAGAAGTCCCTAGCGCTCCAAATAAAAACAAACAAATGTGAAAAATGCATACATTTTTCACACAACTCCCATGGTGCTCCTTTTCCTAGTCCCACTAAACTGCAAGACAAACATTCCCCCTGTTATTTTTCTATCCGTAATCTCACATTACAGTCGAGCATTTAAACTCCTTAGCATAAACATTCTACTGTAGATCGGCACTCCCATCCATCCGAGGGGACATAAATATCTGCCAGATGTTCAGTGGCAGTCCAGTGTTTCTGTGCAGCCCAGTGGTACTCCTCCCCAAGCCATGGAGGGTCCTGGGAGCATTTATGTGCTTCCTGTGTTCCATGCAGCCTGAATGTGAGGTAACAAGCGGACTTCATCCGTGGTCATCTGTCCTTCCACACAGCCCACCTCTGGATAAACGACAGCCACACATCTTTCAGTTTCAATGGTTCTGAGCCAAACTGCACAGCAGCCCAGTACAAACCTTAAAATACTGCTCTGTTAAATGGGACTGTCAGCAAAAGACACACATCTCTGAACATGTTCACTAATCACAGATGCAGCGGCCATGCTTGCTGATTGTCAGTGTGTAGCAGGAATAACTCTCAAAGGGTGGCTAACAACAGGCATTGGTAAGTCAATATAGTTCACCTTTAATAGACAAAGGGTTAGCAGCTGCAAACTGCTAAAGGGATGCTGGCTTTTCTTGTTTTTTTTGTTTAACAATTTTATGAAAGTTGAAAGCACAGAGTCATCATTGCAATGCCATTTTACATTCCAATTTTCGTGCATTACAGTACATCAATACTCACAGACTACATATATCTAACGGTTTGAAAGGTCACTGTTACGGCCTTTTCTCATAGTCATATCCTGTCGGTGAAGTACAAATCTCCCCCCTAAAGGCCTTCCATCCCCCCATTTCTTGTCCCACTTCTTGGGGCATCCCCGCTGTTTGTAGACCTCCTTCTCCGCTATCATGCATCTATCCATCTCCGCCACCCATCCAAGCGTCAACGGCCGTGTGTTGGATCCCCAGAGCATCGCTATAGACCGTTTCACCAGCAGGTACCCCTGTGCCACCCATTGCTGCTCTATGTCCGTCAGGTCGGTGGCCTTCCATATATTCAGAATCCCCATTCGCCGTGATAATTGGAGCTGCTTACCCAATGTGTCCCTCATTTTTTTGGTTGCATTATTCCACAGAGGACGTACCTCGGGACAGTCCCACAGAATATGATAAAAGGTGCTGTTTTGGCCGCAGCCTCTAAGGCACAACGCATCTGTACGGCTGCCTATTTTGGCCAGGAGTACCCCGGGAAGATTGGGCCTGTGTAGAACTTTTAGTTGTATGAGGCAAAAGTGGTGATTTATCGCCGTTTCCCTGGGGGACATTAATGCTGCTTGCCAATCCTCGTCATCTATTGGCCCTATGTCCATCTGCCAACGGTCCCGAAGAGTCTAAAAGGAGTCAGGTAAGTTGTTACAGAGTTTGCAGTAAGTGCAGGAGATAGCTTTTGTCAAGAGCGTTCCGAGAGCAGGCGGTCCTCTAAAGGGGAGGAGTCTGGTAAGGAGGGTAGGTCTGGAATGTTTGTGAGAAGGGCGTGTCTGATCTGCAAATATCGAAAAACCACTCCTGGCGAAAGAGCATATTTGGTTTGCAGTTCCTTGAATGTGAGAAGTTTTCCCTTGCAGACCAGGTCTGCTATGTTGGTTATGCCAATGGTATCCCATTTATCAAACCCTGTGTGGTAGCAAAGCAATCCCTGCTGCTGAGGGGACCACAATGATGTAGCTTTTGTGAGTTTATCCGCCCATCCTAGGCGATTGTTGGCCTTATGCCAAATGGCCACAGTTTGTGACATAGGCCCCAGGTAACAGCCCCTTTGGGCCTTGCTGTAGAGACCATCTAGATATCCCTCCCGCCTTGTTTGATATTGTTCTAGTTGGAAGGACGGGTTTGACGGAGAGCTATGAATTCAGTGGTTGATGGCCACAAGTTGTGAGGCCCAGTAATATAGACTCAGATCCGGAAGGGCAATCGCCCCAGCGTACCACCCTTTTGTTAGCTTCTGGAGAGCGATGCGAGGCACCTTCCCGTCCCATAATAAGGTACGGAGTTCCCCTTCAATGGTGGTAAAATAATTGTCAGCAAGCGGGAATGGGCAGTTTTGAAGAACGTATATAAATCTAGGGAGTGCAAGCATTTTAAATAAGGCTGCCCTTCCTAAGAGGGACAGGGGTAGCGACCTCCAGTGTTTGACGTCTTTCTGTAGCCGTTTAAGGGGGTCCAGAAGATTTTGATCATAAAATATTTTGGGGTCAGGTGTGATAAAGATACCTAAGTACTTAAAACCTTCAGTGGCCAACTCAATTGTATAACCGCGAGGTAGCCTAGGTGGAGGGCCGTGTAAAACATATAGTACAGATTTGGACCAGTTGATGTGATAACCTGCATATTTGCCAAAGTTAGTAATGACATTAAGCAAGCTGTTAATAGAGGCCCGAGAGGATACCAAGTATATTAGGATATCGTCAGTGTATAACGATATTTTGTCTTCCTTGTCTTCGCTCCATCGCAGTCCGCGTATCGAAACATCACCCCGTATTCAGTTGCTAACGGCTCGAGAGTCAACGCAAACAGTAGGGGGTATAGGGGATAACCCTGTCTAGTCCCTCTCTGTAAAGCAAATGCACGTGACATGTGATTGTTTACTCTGACTTGGCCTAGCAGCTTAGTGTAGAGCAGTGCCACCCACTGTCGGAACCGTGGACCAAAACCAAACCTCGCCAATACCTCGAAGAGGTAAGGCCATTCTATCGCATCAAACACCATGGTGGCATCTAATGACAGTATATCTGCGTATTCCTGCAAATATGGCTGCCTGCCTAGGACATTGTGGACCTGACAAATGTTTGAACCGGTATTGCGGCCCAGTATAAACCCTGATTGGTCTTCATGGAACAGGGATGGAAGGACTGCGATCAGACGAGATGCGAGAAGTTTCGCTAATACCTTGGCTTCTGAGCTGATTAATATAGATGGGCCTGTATGAGCCGCAGTTGGTCGCTGGTTTACCCGGTTTGCGTATGACAACTATAGAAGCTAGCCTTTGATCCAAGGGAAGGATACCCTGCTCTAGACTCTCGTCATACATGTTTTTTAGATGTGGGGTCACTTTAAGGGCCCTCCCCTTGAAAAATTCAATCAGAATCCCATTAGGCCCCATTTCCTTCCCCAAGTTAATGGCAAAGCTAGCTTTACAGATCTCTTCTGCTGTTATGTCCACTTCTAGAGCGTCCCAGTCCAAAAGTGTAGGTAGGTTCATTTCCTCCAAGAGCTGATGTGAGTCGTCGGAGGAGGTGGTGGTCTTGGAGGTATATACTGCCTCCAGGTGGTCTGCAAATGCTTCCGCTACCTCTCGGGGGTCCGTTACCCGTGTCCCACCCTCAAGTAAGATTTCATGGACCCATCGAGCCGCTTTATCCCGCCGTTCTAGCCATGCCAGCATTTTGCTGGCTCTTTCTCCAAGCCCATATACCCTATGGCATGTACGAAAGAGTCTCGCCTGGGTTTTTTTTTTTTACGTGCTAGGGCTTTGTATTCTAGTTGTTTATTCAGGAGATTATGGGCTGTGGCTTCAGTGGGAAAGGTATTATGTTCCGCCTCTAATTGGAGCGAGTCTCTTTCACGTTGAGTCAATTGTGCATTTTGGTTTCGGATATATCCGACCTTCAATGCTAGGGCGTGCCCCTTAATTACTGCCTTATAGGCCTCCCATATAGTGTTTGCCGAATCGACCGAGCCGACAAGTAATGGTCTGTGTGCTCAGCAAGCTCGTCTTTGATATCTGGAATTATAAGGAGCCACGTGTTAATGATTATATTGCCGGTGAAAAGTAAGTTCAACCCTGATGGGGGAATGATCGGAGATACCTCTTGGGAGCCCTTGCGAATGTTGGAAGTGACCTATGTCTGCAAAGGACGTAAAAAAAAAGTCAATGTGTGACATACTTTTATGTGTGTTGGAATAGTATGCGTAGTAAACTATAGCAAGATTCAGCGTGCGCCAAATGTCAGCAAGTCCTATTGCTTGGGTGAAGTCAGCCATGTGTGTGCTACGTCGGGGAGACGATTTCTGGGGGTGCCTGTCAAGCTTCTCATCCATTATCATGTTAAGTTCCCCATCTAATATAAGAGTACCAGGGGGAAGATCTATCAATATCCTACCCAGGTCTTGCAATGCCGTCTTTCCCAGAGCGATTGGAAGATAGACCAATATTACATTCAATGGCTTACCCTCCCAGAGTGCCTCCAATACAGCAAATCTGCCCTGTGGATCGGCCCATATACGGGTAGGAGTAAGGGCTAGATTTTTACGTATAAGGATACCCGTACCTCGAGACCCAGATGTAAACCCTGCATGGACCAGAAGCTTGTACCCCCATCTGTTGAGAGCCTTACAACTATTATCCACCAGGTGAGTTTCTGCAATAGTATCAAATCTGGCGATTGTCTCTTAAGGTACTGCAGGACCACCCACCTTTTTTTTAACTTCCTAGACCATTAACATTCCACGTCAGTATTGACAGCCTCACATTCCTTGTGTCTGTCATGGCGGGTAGTTGTGGAGAGCAAAAGGGGAATGCAGTGAGATCGTTGGTGGCATGCATGTTGATCCACAGTCTGAAGAGCGGTACATGATAACAGTAGTGGCGGAACCCCCCCTGTCCAACCCCCTCAAGTGTATAGGTGGCAGCAGTAGTCTAGCATATTGGTCTGGCGAAGTTAGGTTCACTTGGATGCTCTGTGCAAAGAAAACTATAAAATTGAAAACCTCAACTACCCTCCCTGTCCCTTCTGAACCCCCCTCCCAGCCCCCCTGCCAGTGGAATTTGAACTATCCACTCCCCAACAAGGCAGAGTGCCTGTTGCCCACCCCTCCATGTGTGAGGTGCCTGGCTAACCACCTCCACCCCTTGCCTAGTCAACGTAATATATTCATAGTAAACTTAAAAGCAGTAAATTCTAGTCCAAACCTCATGTATGTTGCGTGTTAGCATCAAACTTTTGATGCGTAAGCTCAGTACTGTCAGTTCTGCCTTGGACACAGTGTCGGCAATCACCTAAGGAGTTGTCTCATGTAGGTTGCAAGTCTCTGAACTGGAAAGTACACACGTGGCCAAGAAATGTTGGTGAGAGCAAACGAGATTCGGCGGCCCGAGTCAGAGTTTCCCATCTGAGTTCTCTTCTGGGGGATGCTCTCTTAATGTGGGAGGGGCCTGTTAGCTATTGTTGGGGACCCTGTTGTTGCGGCCCTCCGACGGTTTCCCTACTCACCGCCATCCCTCCAGCCACTCCCAAGCTTCCTCCGGGGACAGAAAAAACATTTCTTACCATTGAATTCTACCCGAAGTTAGACGGGAAAAGCATAGAGTACCTAATGTCTTTGTCTCGTAGGGCTTTTTTAACCGCTGTGAAGATGCGTCTTTGCTGGCTTTTCTTCATGCATTCCTACACAATTCATGTTTTTAATTTCATTCAGTACCAGAACTCCGGATATCCGTTGACGCAGGGAGGCCGCGTACACATCTTCAGAACAAATTTGACATCGTGAATGCGATATCAAGAGCATCACAACAAAAAGAAGCCATTCTAAAAAACTCAAAAAGTATTCACCCGGCTTTCGTAATTGAACTCCATAGATAAATGAGTATGGATTGATATCATCTTTATCTCTAACCACAAAAACGGTGGCGTCAACGGATATCGAGGAAAAACAACTACTTATCTATAGAAATGCCCTATATCGAGACCATTAAATTGATGATAAGGTGCCCCAAGAGGATTATGTAACTGAGAAAACTTAATCTCTTGCAAAATTAAGATTTTATGAAAATTCTTGGTCCTGAAGAAGGTGAAACCATTGAATTGAACACCGAAACGCTGCGTCGACTGTTGTTTTCATTTTTAATATTAGATTGTAACCTTTACTGGGAGGAAAATGACACATAGCACTTTATTAACTATATAAAATGTTTTTAATAAAAATTCTTTTTAACTGGGACTGTATTGAATAGTACGTCTTTTGAAACTGCATGTTGTACTGTGTTAACGTCAGAAAAGTCTTTATTGTGGTAACCCCAAATGAGATAGTGATCTTTCTAAAAAATATGACCAACTAAATAGTAGGCCAAGTAGGAGCCTTGTCTTGCACATACGCTTTTTCTTTTTGGGAACGTTTGTTTTTTTTGTGTCAATTTAATTTCATTTTACTATTCTGGCAGGGCTGTCAGCTATATTGGAACGGTAAAATCAAACAGCTTAAATTGCCATGACTGCATCATGATCCATGCATGTTCCTGGATGGTGATTCTTTCAACTTCAGACCTCTCATTACATGCAAGTGCACACATGACAACCATCCTAGAATGGTAAGAAAAAACATTACAAAATGTTTTCTGCAAGTAAAAAAACTCAGTGGCAGATTTCCAAATGTGACGCGTCGCTGCCTTAAAGCAGCGATGCATCAGTTTTCTTGCACTTGCGGGAGAAACTCTTAAGCCACCATGGATTGGAGTTGGCATGAAAACCGATGCAACTTCAGCAATGCGACAAAGTTAGAGGCAATGCATCAGTTTTAATTGACGCATCGACTACTGAATGGGGGCCATTGTATTGGAGAGTAAAAAGGTGACAAAGTCACATTGCACTCAAAGATATTGATCCTGGATGTGACGCATACAAGTGGGCATAGTGCCCACTCGCAAGTGTGACATCAGCATGTCATTTCACACATTGTGAGATTACGTGCATATACTTACCTGAGGTGGCCCACTTACCTTGTGACTTGATTGCATATTGCAATCAAGTCACTACAGCTGGTGTAGTCCCTTAGGCACAGCCAATACATCATCCCTACGCCTGAGTTTGGCAGGCTTAGGGACTGTGACGCATTGGCAGCGCCATAAAAAGAAAAAGTTTTAAATACTATTGTGGCATTTTCATGGTAGGCATTTCTGACGGAACGCCTACCTTGCATGAATTAAAATCTAAGGCGGCGCAGGCGATTTTCACGCAGGTGAAAAACAATGCAGCCTATAGAAAAGTGACGCATCTGCATCCATGTAAATATGGAGCTGATGTAGCGCCGCCATTGCGTCAAAAAAAAGTGATGCAATGGCGGTGCAAGGGGCTTGTAAATCTGCCGCAAAGAACGTAGGAGCACAAAAAAAGAAAGTGAGTGGCAAAGTAGCACTTTGCAGTAGCCCAGCTCTAAAGAAGAATAAAAATGAAAATACAATTACAAAAATGGGGGAATTGGGGTGGCGATGAGGGTGGCGATGAGTGGGTGAATAATGAGGACCGATGGACGATCAGATGTGGGATGTAGTATAAGCATCATAGTGCAAGACTGGGGACCTTTGTGTAAAAAAAGTGAATTAATGTCCATGTAGAAGTGGAAAAATGATTTAGTGTGCTCACTTCTGCAAACTGTCTACAGGTGATGCCAGTGCTGATGGATAACATTGTTGTTGTTTAATCAGAGGAGGGAGGAAAAAGCAGAGATCCATTCGGCTTCCGTTTGGTATATTCATAAATCAAAGGAGAATGAATCACATATCCTGTTCTTGCCAGGGTCTATGGTTCTTGTGTTGTGAAGATCCTCATTCACGTTTAACATGCGGTGCAGTATATCTTTATTCTCTGCTCTGTTAGTTATGTGAATAGCCTCATCCTCATGTCTTTTATCACTTGAGTGGTCGGTTCTCCAAGTGATCTCCTTTCCTCCACCTGGAGGTAGACCATCTGGTTATTAACAGTTGTGATAATAAGTGCAATTGTGTACAGTGAGTTAAAATTGCCCCTTGTCCTCAGTTTCGCCTTTATTTTCCAAGGATAGGGTAAGATTAAAAAGGTGATTTGGTGGTGCTGTGGTGGAAGTGTTAATGTTCCACGGCACCTGGTGAAGGTCTTGTTAGGTCAACATGTTTCAGCCCCTGGTAGCCCTCATTGGTCTGCAGGCCTTCTTCAGGACCAGAATGACATTCGCTATCTTCAGGGTAGCTTGTTAAGAGTAGGTCATTTACTAACCCTTCTCCTTTACTAAGCCCATTTGCACATCTTCATGTAAAGGTTACGGATGCTAGTACTATCTATAGCTTAGAGAGATAAAAGACAATGTAGACAACAAACAAAAAACCTCTGGGGATGCATTTCAAAACCAACAATGTAAATGTGACACTATTCGATAACTACTGAGATGTTGGACACTCCAATCATGTGGTTCACACTCTAATCACATTGTCAGTGCGCTCTAATTAGTTTGCGGTCCGGTGTTGTATGAGTATCAAGGTATGACAGAGTAGCTGAAACATCTACTGTTCTTTAACATGGAGGTAAAGTAAGCACCGAACTGTGTGACACACCAGGTATGGGAACACATGGAGAGAAATAAAGACCTTTCAGCTGGAAATGGTACAGTCTAAAGCTCTGTTTTTAATATAAGATCAGGGCCTTCGGTAGTCATATGACTGAAAATACAAGATTTGAAAAAGATATTATTGTCTACGGGTACTAGTGGAAAACAATTTCTATGGACAGGAATCTGGAGAATACTAAAGTGATTCTGGTATTTTACTGACCTCTGCTGGTCGTGTTCTATCAAGAACATTAAATAGAGGCCGCTGCCAGAAAAATTAAAAAAAGAAAGTCCCTCAGCAGAAAGCAATTCTGGTATTTTACTGACCTCTACTGGTCGTTTTCTATCAAGCCAGTTAAATAGAGGCAGTTGAACAAGCAGAAAGCAATTCTGATATTTTACTGACCTCTTCTATCAAGACAGTTAAATGGAGGCAGTGGAACAGAAAAAAGTCCCTAAGCAGAAGCAGGGTTGATCTCTAGAGCCCACAAAGTACATACACATATAAGTGTATACTGAAGTATATACAAGAGGTCTCAAATGCTCAACCTAACAATGGAGGGTTACCTTACTGTGGAGGTAATTGTGACTCCTGCGGGGTAGAGAGGAAGGACGAACTCGTCCTAAAAAAAGCAATCAACAGACCCCGGTATATGAGAGACGGGAGTCAAATCGAAGAGGAGTTGGTCTATTGGCTGTGATGGCGAAGTTACCTTTACGAGGTCCTGTCCGCACTTGTGCTGACTCTTCCTGTTGTGCCCCGGAGTTGCTAGCACGGGCTGGAAGTCTGTGCTTTTGAAAGGATTTCTAGCCAATTTGGTCAATTGGTATGGAAGAAAGACTTCATTATGACACTGATCACATTTTAAACCATAGAATTTGCAGGTTCGTACTGTAAGATAAGTACTATACAAAGGAAGAGTTATTTATGTGATATTTTGTTATTGCAGAAAAAGGGAAATGAAAAAGAAAAAGACAGAGGAAGACAGACCGGGTGGCTGTGAAGCTTCTATAGTCTGTGACGACATTTGGTCCCGAATTGTTTATTGAAAACCAATTAGTATACATAATAACCATTTAGATGGTGGTTTGTTGGAGATAACAGTTATGGTCCTCTTGTTAAATCCCAGGTTGTGACTCGAGGATTGAGATGGTCAATAAATAGTGTCTCTCATGCTAAGTTAGATTTTCCCTGTGTAGAGCTCTATCCATAATTTCAGAAGATGAAAAACGATTTTTATTCATCTTTTTCTGTGATGTTATTTATGGTGAATGATAGATAGCCATGGCATAGTGTCATTCAGGCCTCGGTCATAGGTCTCCAAACGGTAAACCCACCGCTGTTCCTTCTCGAAAAGGATATGTTCTTCATTATTATTCTTCATGGGTAGTGTTTCCAAAATTACCCAATTAATGTCCCAAAAAATGGTTGCTCATTCGGGTGGTGGATTTTCCGCATTTAATATTGTTCTGTTGTTCACAAATTCTCTGTTTTGCTTTTTTGACAAGTCATGCCAATGTACTTTAAATTACATGGGCAGGTGATCATGTAAATAACATGAGTTGTGTTAAAATTTGTGTATTCTTAGATGGTGCATGTAAAATCTTCACTCAATTGTAGGTTCTTGGTGACTTTAGTCAGCTTGCATAAAGAGCAGGATCAACATGGATAGTGTCCAGTGATCGGTGTCAGGTTCCACGTGCTTGCTACTGTTGCCATTTGAAGTCTTTTTGGTGGTGGTCTTGTATGGACGAGCATGTCACGGATGTTCCTGGATCTTTTGTAGGCAATCCTCATTTTTGGCCAATTGAGGGTTCCTGATGTCAAGATATGCCAGTGTTTATTGACCGCTTTTTTCATTAAGTTTGTGACTGTCCTGTAAGTTGTCAAACATGTCAGGGCGTCTAGGTTATTCTCTTTGCTGATGGTTTCTAGGAGGTTGTCTCTGTGTGGGTGTCTCACTCTTTTCTGGCATCTCTGTATGATTTTATTGGGATAGTCTTTTTGCTTTAGCTTTTGACTCTGATCTTTAGCATGAGTTTTATAGTCCTGTATGTTGCTGCATTTGCGTCTGATGCACAGAAAGTGGCTGGAGGGAAGGTTTTCCTACCGAGAGCGGAGGTGAAAGCTATTGAATGATAAGAGACTATTTTTTGCTGTTGGTTTAAAGAATGTTTTTGTATTGATGTTGCCCTCTTCTATATAGATAGTGATGTCAAGGAAATCCAGTTTCTGCTCATCTGCTGTGTATGTGAACCTCAGGAAATCATCTTGTGTGCTTATCCATGCATGGAATTTAGGAAGTGTGTCTTGTGTTACTTTCCAAATCACCAGCACGTCATCTATATAGCACTTCCAGAATAGGATTTTGGTTCTGAAAAGGTTGGTGTCATTTAGGAAGTGTTTTCCTAAAAGGTGCTTACATAGAGGCCTGCCAGGCTAGGGGCAAATGTGCTGCCGGTAGATGTTCCGTGGGTTTTCAGGTATAAGGTGCCCTTATATTCAAAGTAATTTTCTGTTAGGGCTAGGAGACAGCATTTCATGATAAAGTGTCTGGGTGTGTTGTGTCTCTATAGTTGTGTAAAGAGGATTCTTCTACAGTTTGTAAAGTGGCTTCTTGTGGTAGGCTGGTGTAGAGGCTCTCTATGTTGAGTCCTACCATTTATGTTGTCCATTTGGGGTATTTCAGGTCTTTTAGTTGGTTGAGGAGGTCAAGTATGACTTTCAGGTATGTGTGAGTTTTTTGAACCAATGGTTTCAGGTCATGGTCGGCAAATTGGGATAGAGGTTCCAGTATGGATCCAATGGCAGAGATTATTGGGCACCCTGGAGGTGGTGTATTATTTTTGTGAATCTTTGGTAATAAGTAGAAATACAGTGTCTTCGGTGTTTGTGTTGTGAGGAAATCTGCCTTGTTTTTTTAAATCCAGAAGTTGGTTTCGGCCTATTCTATCATCAACTCTATGGTCTGTTTCAAACTTGGTGTGGGATCCTGAGTGAGGATTTTGTAGTATCTGACGTCTGATAGGAGGTCTGTACATTGTGTGTGGTAGTTTTCAGCTGTAAGTAAAACGATTCCTCCTCCCTTGTCAGCTGGTTTGATTATTAAGCCCTCTTGTTGTCTGAGTTCTTGTAGGGCCTGTTGCTCCTTTTTTGTCATATTCATGTACGTTTTATTTGTTGTTTTTTTCTTTGAGGCATTCTACTTCTTTGTATAGTGCCAGCTCAAAGGCCAGTATTTCCACTAATGTTGAGTTGTGTGGAGGGCAGAACATGGATTTTTTTCCGCAGATCTGTATCTCCATCAGATGTGTGATTTTCCTCATCTTTAAAAAAGGTCTTTTGTTTTATTTTGCGGCAGAACTCTGCTAGTTCGCACTGGAGCTTGAATTGATCCAATGATGGTGTTGGCACACAAGCTAGTCCTTTGTTGAGGACTCTCTGATGGTCATTAGTAAGTGTGTGGTCTGTAAGATTCACTATTAATGACCCATTGTGCTGGGACCTGGTCTCTCTCGGTCTTTTGACATGCTGCATGTTTGGACTTGTTGATCTTGTTCGTTCCAAGTCACTCCTTTTCTCCTTCCTCAATGTTGGTTGGGGCCTCTCCCTAAAAAAGGCGGTCTTGTCATTTGGAAAGTTTCCAAATGACAAGACCGCCTTCTTCCCAACCAACATTAGTCAGCTGAATCACAGTACCCAGTATTTGAAGGGGTTGTCCAAAAGCCCCTTTTTTACATCTGAATCTATATGTGTATGTTGTGTGTGTTCTGTGGTGTGAATTGTATGATGTGACCTCTTACCACAGAACGAAAGTTTGATGGATGTAAGACCTAAAGAATACGGGTGGATGTAACTTGTGTAATTTGCTGTAGCATAATTATGTAAAATTATACAAGATTCCACTGAAATACTCAAGGAGTGTCCCCCAGCTTTAAGCGCTATTTTCTCAGCCTAAAATGCACCTTTGTGCCCAAAATGCACACGAGGGTGCATTTTGCGCTAAGAAAATAGTGCTTTACACAACGGAACACAAACAGCAGCAGCCACCATCTCCTCATGCTCTCTTCATGTGCTCTTGGACTCTGCATTTTTGCCCCAAATTACTTTTAAATTACTCCACTAGTCACACCACCCTATAGTCAGCCCTCATCTGTAAAAATAAATAAACAAATGAACCAAGTTACAGTCACAAAAATAATAATCAACGTAAAAACAAAAATCCGAGGCGCCATACTAAATTATACTAAAAGTTTATTCTGTATTTTATATAGCAATTTTTCTTCTTTAAAACACATTGTGTTCTATTGCTTACTGAGGTTCTATAATTAACTGCTAAAAGGATATTTAGAAACACAAGACAACTTAAATTATTGTAGTGACTAGCATTGAGATATTTGTGAAGTCCTGATGAAGTGATGTGCATGTTATGAAACATGCGTTGGCTGAGATTAAAGATTGCTAGGAGTGAATTATGAAATAAACACATCAACTTTTATTATAATTTATAATAATGTATTATTGTGCCTCTAAATTCTTTTTAATATTGCAATTAGATTATTGCCCTCATCTCGCCATAGCATATATTCATTGGTGCACTAAAACCTATATTCCTCTAGGTCCTAACTGGCTTGAACATGGTCACATAAGCATGAATTCTCAATTCAAATGCTGCTCCTGTTGGCTGATCATAACTCAAGGGTGTGAAAAAATTACTTGATCAAGTTGCCCAATTAAATGCTTTTAGGGTTACAAAGACTTCCAAATTTCAACTTCTATATTTATTCCAAAAGAACTGCAAACTTCCAAATGTATTATTTATCAGGATTCAAGATGATATAGCTTTAATCAACAAATCATACATGTATATCAGCATAGCGAATGTCAAAATAGGTAATAAGGCTTCATTCCAGCCATGACAGTCATGGAAATTTCTTGCCACTGGGTATCTGCAATTCCAATTTCTGATAGTACAGAGATGCTCTAATATCATTTTCTTCACTGGGAATATCATACTTTCTACAAAATACACAGGGCTTGCACCCTCTAAAATATAAACAGTGAAATGAGTGTTACATGTTATCTACTTGGTGATCATCTATTTTTCATCCATTTTTCTTAGTATGTGGTACTTGGCACCTTTCATGCTTGCAGGCTAATTACACCTCATAAGTTTGTCTCCGATCAATGTCACCATATTTATAGGTGATCCGTGGTCTGACAGTCTCTAGATTGCCTGTAGTGGGATGTGAGTGTAATATCTCTCAATGTCCCCAGAGGATCTTGCCTACTGCATGAGCCTGATCAATAAACTTACTGATGAATTTGGGACTTTGTCTTCACCTAACCTCCCACTTTTCTGCCTCGTTTTAGTCTGCAGTCCTTTCTCATGTAACTTAACTCACAACTCCATATACACTTTAGAGATGGGGCTGATTTATTGGAAAAATGTACATACCGAGATTTCAGGTTCTGTTTTCTCAAAAAATGAATGGCCTCAGACTGTACAGTGTAATTGGTTTTAAGTTGAGCGGGGGTTGAAGCCCCACTCAGGCAACAACCACAATCCGTATCAGGGTGCACCACAAGAGTCACTAAATTACCTTGTGCTTAACCCTCTGGTAGCTTGGCACAAAGCAGTCCGGCTTAACTTAGAGGCAATGTGTATTTATGCAGCACACAAACAGTAATAACGTGAAAACACAACACAAGAAATATCCCAAACCAATTTAGACAAAAGAGTACATTTTAATAAATAAAATGATGCTAGAATAACAAATATCCAATCAGTAGGACTGGAGATGCTCAATTTTGAAGTTTTAAGTAGATATCCCTCCTAAAAGCACAAAGCACCACTTGCAGTCATCTGGTCGTGCTAGACCAGGGAATAGTCATAATTTTAGGCCACAATGATGGAACATGGGCCCTGGAAACAAGTTAGTCTCGCTGAAAAAGTTGCCTTCTTAAATTCTGGGGCAAAGAGTTAAGTTTGTAGTGGAGGAGGCTGTGAGGAGTAAAAAAGGGTGTCACAGATGGCCGTCCTTGCAGCTCAAAGAGCAGGCTGGGTAATGTGAGCTGCCATTCTTGTAGCATGAAAAGTCAGTAGGGCATTTTGGGCAGTCATTGCTGGAGCTTTGCATTGGCAGTCACTGCAGGATGTCGCTTCTGTAGCGTGAAGTGTAGATCTCACATTGACGGTTGTCGCTGGCGGTCGCTGAAGTGCAAAAAGCCAGGCTCACCTCAGTTTTGCGTTGGTGGCCATTGCGGGCGACAGAGTCTTGGAGTGAATGAGACTGTTCTTGGACATGAAGAGCCCAAAACTTCAGCCTTTTACTGTTCTTCACAGAAGGAGCTCAGCTGATGCCAGCCAAGAGTCCAGGACCTGTGGAGGCACTACTTGGGGATCAGGAACCCACTCCAGCAGAAGCCAATAGGGCTCAGGCAGGTCGAGTTGCAGGGCCAGACTAGCCCAGTGCAGCAGGTCAGGTGAGGAGTTAAAGAGAAGCCCCAGGAGCTTGCTGTGTCCCTGTAGCTCAGACAGGAGGTCAGCCAACTGTCCCTTGTAGTTACTCAGGGTAGCCTGATCCAGTCTTCCTTCTGAGACAAAAGGCAGTCCTCAAGCAGAAGGGCAGCCCTCTTGTAGTAGCAGGGAAGCCCTCTGGGAAGCAAGTCCAGTCTCATGTATCGGGGCAGTCCTGTGGGGAGCAAGGCAGTCCTTCTTCTGTAATGTGTACAGGTCCACGAGTGTACTGAGGAGTGAATCTGGAGGTCCAATATTTATACCTGGCAGCAGCCTTTGAAGTGGTGGGATTCACTATACTGCCTCCACATCTGATTCTGGAAAGCTCTTTCCTTCCGCTGTCAAGTCTCTGGGGTGACAAAAGGATAGTGCATGTTCCTTTGTGTGTGCTGGAGGCAAGCCCTTTAAGTAGGTCAAGCAAACACTCCTCTAATGGTCATACTAACAGGATGGCCCATCCTGCGCACACCTGGGGGCATATCAGCAACAACCGGTGATAATTATCGCTCAGCGCTCTTAGCGTGAGGATAATTATCGCCGGGTAACGTGGATTTTTATCGCTTAGATAGTGTGCTATTAGCAACGCTTATCTCCTCAGCGATAAAAATCCTCACGCTAACTGCCTAATGTGAGATTATCGCTGGAAACCCAGCGATAATCTCACGTTAGATTGTTGATAGGGACTCACAAACTTAGCCATGATATCCACCTTCCATAGGATATCATGGCTAAGTCAGTCCTGAAGCAGGCGTAAGGAAAATAGCGATAACAGGGGTTATCGCTACTTTTCCTGACGCTATGCTTCATAGCGTGGGGCTTGATGATAGGAGAAATGTCGCTTAGCGACATTTCTCCTGTCATGTCAGGTCAGGAACACCCACTTTGCATCTCATTAGAGATGCAAAGCTAGGCGTTAGGAATCCCCACGCTAAAGCAAGGTTTCACGCGTTAGCGTGACCTTGCTAATTAGGCGAGAAAATTATCGCTGCTTTTCGGCTGAAAACGGCCGCTAAAGTGGCGATAATTTATTATCGCCTCCTTGTAAATATGCCCCCTAGTGCTGGTTTGTCTCACTGTCTGGAAGGAATACACAAACCTCAACAGCAGATCATTCACAGTCACAGGACCCAGGATACAGGCAGAATGCACAAATGATTAAAACAATCATATTTTCAGAATTGTTACTTAAAATCCAACTTTACCATTAAAGAGGATTTAAAATTACAATGCATTTAAGTGTAAACACCATGGGGCATATTATCAACAGGCAGCGATAATTATCATTAAGCGGGCTTAGTGCGATTTTCAATATCGTCGGCTATCGCTGGATTACATCGCCGAGTTAGCGCGTTATCATCAATGCTTAACTCCAAAGCGATAAAAAATCCAGCGATAGGGAAATCGTTAATAATAAGCCATGGTGGACTTACCCTGACAATCTACCTCCCATTGACAAGATGGCTAAGTCAGGTTTCTATCAGGCGTTCAAAAACCAGCGATATTCGCGGTTAGCGCTACTTTTGTTATCGCTGTGCGGGTCCAGGGCCGGATTGATAATAGAGGGAAGTTGTGTTAGCGACAGTTTTCATGTTATTTTAGTGAGAAACGCCTACTTTGCATATCATTAGTGATAAATATCGCTGACATGCAAAGCGGCAGGATAAATAGCAGTTATCGCAAGGATACTCGCGCTAACGCATGTTAGCGAGTCCTTGGTGATAGTGCAATAGGAAAATCCCCGCTATCACGGCGATATGTGCCGGAAAAGCGGCAAAACTTTCCTTGATAATATGCCCTTATATCTCTGTCTCCTCCCATTCAAATGTTATCACTTATTAAATGTAATAAGGTAACCTACTGTTAGTAGCTGGGACAGATTCGCCTTTCAATCGTGATAAATGACTTTAGGAGTTTTACACTGCAAGGACATGGAAAACATAAGCCCACATGGCCTACTTTTTTTTAATGCAATGCACCCTGACCTATGAGAAAAGTATAGGTCAGGCAAATGGTGTATTTTGCCAGGTCAAAATGGCAGTTTAAACTGCACTACAGGCTGCAATGGCAGGCCAGAGACAGGTTTTAAAGTGCTATTTTAGTGGGTGTCACAATGTGCACTGTAGGCGCACTATAAGCATTCAATTTACAGACCCTGACTACATGTCATGCCATAAACTAGGGTCTTGCAAGTAAGTTAAATGGGCCATTCAGGTGTAGGCCAATTTTACCATGTTTTAGGAAGAGAGCACATGCACTTCAGCACTGGTTTGCAGTGGTAAAGTGTGCAGAGTCCTCATGCCAACAAAGACATTTTCAGCAACAGAAGGCAAAGCTCTGGGTAGCCCCTAAAAACCAACATCCACCCACATGCCAAACAAGTTATTGATGTATGCCAAACACAGCATTATCTTGAGGTACACTGATTGAACTCTCCAGAACAGAGTATTTGTTTCTGCCAGTAGCACATTAAGAGATTGATTAAGTGATTGGCACATCTGGAGGTGAAGCAGGTACCCACATCTATGGCTTTCACTTGACTGTAAAGATCATTCTCAAGAAAAATGACTAATCATGCCTGGACTTATGATGCTGCATTTTGATATATCAGCCAAAATACCAGTTTATAGGGTCAGAGCCCCAGGAATATCATTTCAACATAATAGTCTTTTATCTGCTATATATTTTTATATATATGTGTGTGTGTGTGTGTGTTTGTGTGTGTGTGTGTGCTCATCTATGAAGGCATGTGTATGGAGAGAGAGAGAATGTGGCCCTTTTGTGTGACTCCTACATTTAGATCATGCGATGTAATTTCCTGTGATGTAATCAGACAATCAAAGGATGCGTAACAACATTGACATAGCCCCTACCATGTTATTGCTTCTGCTGCACCAGGCAGACATATAGGTGAACTGATCTTGGTCCTTGCCCTCAAGAACAGGGGATTACTCAATAAATTACCCAATTCAATGACTCATTGCCATTAAACATTACCTGTCTGTATGGTTGAGTGTCAGAACCAGAGTTTGGGAAGAATTTGAAATGCTTATCCTGTGAAGTTCTTTATGACACATTTAAAGATTTTTGAGCTTTACATTTTTTCAAACATTTGCTTTGATTGAACGCTTGATACGGAGGTCCTAATTACAATGTCGGGCGGACTTGAGTCCACCCAACACTGTTTCAATGTGGAAACCCGACTGCCCGCAGCAAAATCTCCCATAGAGAAATGGGAGCTTGTATAAATCCCTGAACAGTGTGGCCGGCACACACAGTGCAGGGATTCACTGGGTGCACCCCCTAAACCCTCAGCTGGAGACCTCTGAAGTGTGGAGCTGATAGGTGCCCCCTAATTCGCTTTCCGACAGGCTTTCCATGTCGGAAAGCCTGAAATGGAAAGCCTTGTCGGAAACCATCATCATGATCCCTATGGCGGAATTGCTGTACGTAGGGATTATGTGGCAGTTTCCGACTGGCTGACGGGCTCCTTGAGCCTGCCGGAAACCTGCCGGAATGACCGGCCGGTTTGAACTCTTACAGCCTACATTGTACTTAGGCGGTCAGACTTTAAATCATGGATGTCGGTCAGAAAGCCTCCGACCTGCGGTCGAAGGCTTACCGACCAACATCCTAATGAGCCCCTAAATGTTTGAATCACTTGTCTAATTCAACTGACGTTGAATCAAAAAATCTCTATAGCTAATGAATTCAAGTAAAAAGAAAATGACAGAAACAGAGCATGCCTCGGAGAAGACCGAGAAGGGAAAGCAGCACCTCCAAAATCACTAGTATATTTCTAGAGATGCTGTTTGTGATAATAATCAGCATGATTATGGCCCAGTAGGTCATTGCGTGATTAACAAGAGTAGTGGCATTGCCCGCAGCAACACCAGTAGCAGCAGAATAAAATGTTTTCAGTGGTCACCAAATAATAATGGCTGTGAACCAGTTCTCGTGTTTTAACTGCACAAATATTAAGGAGGCGCACCCAGCCTGACTAATATGTATACTTCAGGTATGTGTATCATATGTCCAAAACACCACTCCCACTGTGATGAGACTTAATGATGTCCCAGAGTTAAATGAGGACATATTTTAGAAGTACAACCCTAAGGGGAGATGCTTTCTGCACATGAGCCACTGTATTTTGCTCTATGCCTGGGCAAAATATTTGCCTACTCACATAAGTTTTTTTTTTTATCACGCTTCCGAATCTCATATATTTTTTAAACTGGTAACTTGTTCCATTAGAAAATATCACAGAGATGATAGTCCATTATTTTGGGGGATTTTACACTTGATTTTTATATGCGCGCATACCTCAACTGGACTTTTCATTCAAATGCCTGCAAAATACAATGTGTGCATATCTTACATGAATTTTGTATGCCAGGGAATACCTCACTTACAGTTTCATATGGACATCCCCGCCCAAGAGAACTTCTTATAATTTTGCACAAGCCATGCGAGGTAAAATTGCTGATTTTTTTCTGTACATTACCTATATCGCTGCTGTTCATGCTACACCTTTTCTTCTAGAAATTGCCACTGAAAGAGGATTTGAATTCCAGGGGCATAGCTTCAGGGGGGGTGTTTGTTTACGCCCCCTCTAATAAATGTATATTCAGATAAATAGTTCAGTACAGGTGCTTTCAGTGGTTTATTGTGAGATCACAGATGGATTTCCCAAGGGATTTTCACAAACACACTGACAAAAATGCACACACATGTTCGCCCTCTCTGTTTTGAAAGCCCTCAGCATAATCAATATTTCCTAAAATATTGTTTTCTCTCTTAGTACTCCTTAGGCCCCTCTCATGCACCCTGTTTGTCCTATAATGTGTTTAAACATTATATGCCAGCCTGATTGTCGAAACATCTGAAGCTCAGCCCCCCCAATCCTACTGACCAAGTTACGCCCCTGCTGAATATGCCACTTGGCTGATGATTTTTTTTAAAGCATACTTCATGTCTAACCACAATATAAACTTTGCATGTTTTCAGAGCTTTTCAGAAACTATAAACAGTAGAGATGCAACCTGTAGTCCTATGTGGCTGGGTTAAATATATAAATCCGGGAACTGTCTGGGTGGAGCCAATTGCTTAATGATAGTAATTTAGTCTACCACAAACTCAAGCATTTTAGTGAATGCATGACAAAAGCAGACACTATCTAGTATATTAAGAATTTACCTGGGGCCAGATGTACAAACATTAGGAATACAGACTTCCTAATTGCTATTTTGTCTGAATCACAATTAGGTAATCAGTATTCCTAATGTATGAAACTAATTGTGTTTAATTCACGCAATTCCTAGTGGATCCCAAATCGGCCTACCGCATGAATATTAATGAGTTAGGTCGCAGTTTGCGACCCATTAGGAATCACAGCAATCCAAAGGATGGTGGACTGCAGAGGTCAGCAGACCACCATGTCTGTGATTGCGTTTTAATACAGCAATCTTTTTTTGAAAATGCAGCCGGTTTTCTTTAAAGGAGAACAGGATGCATTTAAAAAGAAAATAATGAAACTTTGAAATTTTATTTTTGAAGAGTAGACAGTGGTCTTTATTTTACATTCTAAAAAGGACCCCCATCCCCTTTGTGACTGGGTTACCACCAGTTTTAAACCGGTGGTAAAGCATTACTGTTTTGCAAGAGGGGTTATATACCATAATGATTCGGTATTTAGAAGGGACACTCTAAACACGCCCCTTCCAAATACCGAATCGCAAATGCATTGCGATTCGGTAACAAGTTACTGAATCATATTTTGCAGTTTGTACATTTGAAAAAGCACTTTTCCTGACACAAACGGTCAGATCCCATGAATCGTGCCATTTGCGATTTGAAAATTGCTTTGTACATCTGACCCTTTTAAAGTGTTTTATCAGTAACTATGAAATCATTACTTCATGTCTAAAAGAAAAAGAAAGCAAACAGATTGATGTTCCAAAGTTCCTATGCATATCATGCTATACATAACAATATGTAATTGAAAAGTTTCATGCAAAACTGCTAAAATAATGTGGGGTGCAAAAATGTGGTAAAACCTTACAATGTTAGTAGTTGAACATCTTCGGCCTGATTCACAAAGGTAAATGTACACTTTGGGTAAGTTTACTATTTTTGAGGAATTCACAAACTGCGTCTATAATTTCACTAAAAGTAATTTTGCAAATACGAAGACTCTTCACATAAAAAGATAGGCTTATTCTATCTTTTAATGTGCAGAAGTCTCTGCCCCAAATGTGGAGTCTCACCATTCGTAAAATTACTGTGAGTAAAATTAAACTCATAGTTTGTGGATACCAAAAAAATAGTAAATTTACACAAAAGTGTAAGTTTACCTTTGTGAATCAGGCCCCTTGTGCTTAGGGGTGAATCCGAATTTAATTTGAACAGACTTGCATAACAATGCCATACCCTGCATCTTCATAAATACAGTATATTTTACTATACCCGCATTAGTATTATCACTAAGGTAACTTGTACACTATCATCAAACTCAGAATGGTAAGACCTCAAGCCAACCTTGTCAATAGTTGACCGCAGATGTCAGGGATATCCAACATGATACTTTGAGTGAATTGTGAACAATCCGCCTGCCTGTGTGCTTGATCTGAGAAGGTTTGTGAATGGGTTCTGCTATCTCAAGTTGTCCCACTTCATGAGAACGAATATGGTAGTTTTCCTTGGACGGTAAATGCTATCCTCACAACAATAATGGATCTGATTTTCAGTTTGGCAGAGAGGACACTCCATCACAAATGTGATGACATCCTGTTTTTCATTTTGCAAGTGGCATGGGTTATAGTTAGAGGTGAGCAAGCCACTGAAAGCTTGACTTAGGCTCGAGCCAGATGCCTGGCTCTGGCTTGGCTCGGGGATGCACTTGATCCTTTGAGCCCAAAATGACTCAAGCTTTCATGTGGCTGCTGCTTGCCCCTCAGGAGCCACCTTTTGCACCAAGAAATCAGTCAGTCAAATTCCTTTATTCGATAAATCAATATCATAAAAGACATTTATACAATCATAAACGATCACAGTTAATTTCATAAATATGGATAAAAACTTGATATATACAAAATTCATATTATGCTTGTCATGAACTATATGGCCCAATCTAACACAAACATAAATAAATATGATCTAAAAACCACTACCATAAAATTATGCGTCAAGAACATCTTTAAAATACAAAAAATATTCCAATTAAAACCACTTAAATCCGGCAGTGTGATATCTATTTTTTTTCTAACACGAATAGCAGCAACCAGAAAGCTAGCAACATGAAACATTATTCGTGGGGAATTTAGTTGCTGTAGGTACACAAGTGCTGGCCTAACCTGTGTAAATCCCGCCTCCCTCAAAATTGGGAGCAAAAACTTCCTTCTACAATCACTATAAAAGTTACAGAACATAAAAAAGTGAAGGGTATCCTGTCTTGAAAAATTATCACATTTACAGGGGTGAGCACATTCCATAGTGCACCATGTTCGGAAAAAACCCAGAGAAAAATGTACCAGGTTAAACCTAAATCTAGTTAAAAGATACCGGTGGTATGGGGCAATCACAGTGGTCAGGTATGGCTCAGGGCCCGGACAGCTAACCAAGGCATAATTAGCTCTTACGTTTGGTTTTTTAAGTTCTGTCTCCTCTCGGTCTAAGGATAACAAAGCCAATAGGGCATTTCTTGTCAGTGCAAGGTCCTTTCTTGTTATAATTTCAGGTGAGGAGAAAAGGGCCTCGCGCCCTATTTTTTGGAAACCAGATTTTATATAAGCCAGCCATGGGATTTTGTTAGCGTTGTCCAACTTTAGGCAGTTTTTCAGTATTGTATGGTTTAGGGTAGTATTGTATGGTTTAGGGTGCACCAAGAAATAAAGACAAAACTTTGATGACAAACCTTTGATGTAAAAGGGACAAAAGAGAAACAGGTACCTATCTAGTGGCCAAATTACACAGATTAAAACAAGACAGGTCAGCTTCCCCACTTGATAAATTGTGTGATCCTCTGCAAATATTTTATTTCACCAAGACTTCTGTTACTTCATTATCATATTTTGAGAGAGCCTCCAAATATGTGCATTCAGGAGGTGCGCTATACAAAAAACTCTTGTTTTTTGTTTAATCTAAAATGCTGCTCCATATGCAATAAAAAATCTACACCACATATATAGGGTACACATGACAGCTGACTTGCCTCCTCATTAACTAATGGCATTGTCAGGAGGGCAGGGTTGGTGGATACGAATGCTTTTAAGTTAATGTTTTAAAACTATCACTTTTAATATATACTTTTCAAAGCAGGGATATAATTTAAAGTACTGAAACAGATGTGAAAGAATACCCTTTTTTTAAAATTTGAAATGACTTCATCATATTTTAAAATTATGTTTGTTGCGTGACTTATATACCCAATATTTTCACGACTGACCTCATGCAAAGGCTCCTAGAGCCAAGCCAGACTCTTGGCTCAGCTCTGGCTCAGCTCTCCTTGTTAATTTGTTGGCTCTCTTACCTCTAGTTGTAATGCGCGTGTATTATAGAGGACAGGATATCCGTCACGTGGAGTATACCCTTAGCCAAACTCAAAATCTTTCTCCTATGTGGTATGCCCACGAAGTGAAGATAGGCTTCAGAATGAAAATCCAGGATTTTGCAATGCTTTTTATTGCAAAATACAGATTTTGATCTTTTACAAATTTAACGAACTCCAAGAATTATGCCTTCACAATGAGAGAAAACGATGAGCCCATCCAACGATTTTCCATAAATTGCACGGAGGAAGTTGTTTTAAAGAGAATCAATGCGTGTCCATTAACACCGGTACACGAGACTGCTTCTGCAACTCACAGGCAATCTCTTCCATCTTTCTTTGCTTTCAAGCAAACAAGGCACAAATAGCAAATTGTCTTGATTTTGAATTGCCTTTATATAGTGCTGATGGGTAATAAGCACTAAATAAATGCTAAAAAGGTAAAGAAAGAAATTTTGTTTTTCAAATGCAGTGACCAGACTTTTCTGCCAATAGCATCTTTCATGGGTGGGGGCTCAAAGGCATCAGCGCGCTTTACACGAGCACCAGGTTACATAACACAAAATCAGATTTATTATTTTTTAGGCAGAGGGAGATTAAGTAATTTGCCCAGGATCATGGAATATTGAGTTTATGCTGGGATTCAAACTCCTCATTTCCAAACTCGGCCACTCAGGATGTTAGTCCACATCTTGTCATTTAATATTGGTGTCAGTGGCTGCTGGTGATCTTTGAAAGTGGTGAGGCGCAATACCCCCCAGGAGTTCACCCCATTTTTTTCAAAATTTGCCTCACTCATACTCACTCCTTCGCACATTTAGGCCCAGATTAACAAACATGTTGTGCTCGGTCTACGACTCAATGGGAACTTTAACCTGTACAAATGTGATTTTTAATTTCTTTTTTAGCGTAAAACCTGTTGACAGAACGTGATGCAAAGCAGTACAAAGTGCTGCTTTGCTTTACTGTGTGTCAACGGGTGTTCTATGGGTGGTACAAGGGCATTCCCATGCAATCACCTATGTTTGTTGACACACAACATTATCTACTAACAACAGTAGACAGGTGTTTGGTTAAAAAAATTGATGCCACTTGAAAACAGGTGGTAAAAAGGAGAAATTCTTTTATTTCTCATAATTTTTCCCGCTTTGCATATATACTACAGTGTATAGCACACATCCAAAGTAGGAAATGTTCTAAAGATAGCCAAAGTATAGCAATTTTTGCTGCAAGGGCATCCTTCCAGTACAAAACCTATGCTAAGACTCAGACATCTTTGCACTATGGTGCAAAGGTGTCTGTGTGGCCCTTGGCAGCCTAATTGTGCACCAGCGATATGGAGAGGGCAGGATAGTACCATATCTTTGTAGGTAAGGCACTTTCTGGCCCTCTCCCTCTCATGCAACGCAGCAACTTAAGGTGCTGTTCTGTGTTGTGTGAACTTATTGATAATCTGGGCCTTAGTCTCTTTGCCCTCACTCACACTACTCACATTCTCTCACTTGCTGATTCTCTTTCATACTTATTCCCACTTACTGTTACTCATACACAAATGTACTCATACTCAGTGTTTCTCATTTGCTAACACACTTACACACACTCACTAACTCTAAGACCTGGTGCAACTGCACCTACTACACCCACAACTCACCTCCCCTCCCTCTCACAACCTCTAATCAATCACTCGTTCACTCATCATCTTTCACTAACCCCCTCATACTCACTTTCATTTATATACACTCACAAACACAGATTCTCACTTTCACTTTCACTCTCATTGAAACTAGTTCTTACACAGAGAGAAGTAGGTTCTTGTGTATACAGAGACAGTGGAGCGCTGACACAAACATACCTCATCATCTTTTACAGCTGAACTCACTCTTCAGCAGATAGAGCTGAGCTCCAGCCCAGATGTAGCCAAGTTCCTGCATACGTCGTGCTGAACCCATGAACAGCTCAAGTCGAGATGGTGAACCCAAAGGTGATTTCTTTCATTGAGCTGGTTCCTGCATAGATACTGCTGCAGCCCTAAGCAGGCAGATCTGCGCTCTTCCAACTATGCAGCTGAGATCCGCTGTAGACAGTGCTGAGCCCCTTTGCAGACATAGACCAAGGTGAGCCAGTTCACAGGCAGGTTTGAGCACTTTCAGCAGTCATTCCTAAAATGTAAAACTCGTGGTTCAGTAGGGACTGAGAAACCTGGACCTGCTAATATTCTGCTGGAGTATCTCATGCCTCTCACCCGGGTTAATCTAGCATATGGCCTGTTTCTGATAGGGAGTGAGGAGGAGAAGGTGGGAGGGAGGATGACAGTGAGAGAGAAGGGGTTCAGACAAGTGATTAAAGATAGAGAGAGACAAGTTAAACAGCAGTAAAAGAAAATTAAGCATGTGTGAGAATATGGACAGAAAACTAAGAAAGAGAGATAGAAATGAGAGGAGAGTGTGACTGAGATGGAAAAGAACTGAGACTATGAGTGAAATGGGAGATGCCACAGAGAGGTTTGAACAGCCAGGTTTTCAGTTTCTTGTGGAGCTCAAGTATGAGAAGACAGCTCTAATGTGTAAGGGCAGGTCATTTCAGGCTTTTGGGCACGAGGTAGGAGAAAGCCAGAAGGCTGATTCTGGTTCTGTGTATGCAGGGGAAGTGTGTGAGCAGGAGTATGGCTGAGCAGAGCTGTCTGGTGGGTGTGTTGAAGTTGAAGTGGCTATTGAGGTTGGCGGGGTAGGGTTTGTGCAGGACTTTGTACATGTGTGTGAATAGTTTTTTGTGCGTGAATAGTTTTAAAAGCATGGGCTAGTGAATAGGGAGCCAGGGGAGGTATTTAAGGTGTGGAATGATGAAAACGAAGGGAAAAGCCTGAGTGTGTGTCTGGCCACTGGTTTTTGTATGGCCTGAAGTCTTCCAGCAGTTAGACACTGATTCCGACAGGGTGCGTTGCCATAGTCCATAGTCCAGCTTGCTGGTGATGAAGGGCTGGGTGACCATGCTGTATGTGAACGATTTGAAGATTTCATTGAGCATTTTGAGTATGAGGAATCAGAAGATGTGACTACGTTGACTAAAGTAAACGTTACAACACACTTCCCCCATTCTTTTGCTCCCTTCATCAGAAGCCTGCCTTTCACAGAGTCACTGGGCAGTGCTGGTGCTGGCTGTGGAATGTGCCAATACCAATCTCCAAAGAAATATTTTGGTCACTGGACACTTTTTTAATGCAAATTAAGCATTGGGTTAGAGTGATGGTGTTGCACATGTGACAGATCCTCTCTGCAGCTATGTTTTAGAATTGTAAAAGGTGATGTAGTTCAATTCAAAATTGAATTTGTCGCGGAACATCAAACCTAAACCCTTCACATACTGAAGGAGTTTGACGTTTTATATATTCACTTCCCTGGCTTGCAATAGGAGGGATTTCCTGCAGGATCCTCTGTTATTGTGTGTGTGTGCTAATCATTAATATGTGGTTTGTTGTCACCACAAACAAAGGGAAGAGCTCCAATCACAGTGCCCTCAAATCATGGTCCCCTCAGTGGACAAAAGCTCTACATACTCCCCTATACTGCTAGCTATACCTTCCATCTTCCTGCGAGAGGGCACCAGGCATCTGTTCAGGTGAAGGAACATAAGCTCCAGACTGCCTGAGATGCAGGTGTTGTGCACTGGAGGGAGCTACAGGAGCCTATTTAAAGGAGTGCAGCAGAGTTATGGGCATGCACACACTTCCCCACATGCATGGGTCTACTCACAGGTTATCTCAGTCTAATCCTGCAGAAGTGTCTCATGCTGCCAAGGATCATCATAACAAGAATTAATTCATTTTTACATGGCTTCAGCTACTTCACTAATGTAGCTGAAAACACATTCCCATGATAAATTTATGTTCCAGCGTTCATCTTTTTCCAAACTTCTTTCATTTGGGAAGAAAGAAAATAGTTTAGCTTAGGTGTAAGTGGGTAGTTTTTTTATAAGACAATTAACCCAGAGCTAACAAAATGGGAACTGATAGGTATAATTTACGATATTGCCTCACTCATCTCACAGCAGTGCATAGCCATTTAAAGTTAATTGAAAAGTCATTACATTTTTGAGGAAAAATGCCTGTATTTCATGTTTTGGTACATGCATTGCACAAAAAGCAGTGGTATAAAACCCATGTAGTACAAGGGACTTTGAAATATGGAAAATATCTTAATGGTAGTCCCCAAACCACTATGCAGAGGTTTTACATTGCCCAGGCTACTAAGAATATGCAGCTTGGAAGACCAAGGTTATCTAAATTGTGCAGCAAAAAATCCAAATTATTTGGCACATTGTCTGGTGGTATTATTTTCATCCGTTTGAACTAGAAACAATGTTGGTGAATTGTGCATATTTTGGAAATTGTGGAAAATTCAGTAAATCCATAATTATGTTATAAACTCTGCAGTCGCAGATTCGTGTAAATCCACTGACCTTAACCAAGAGACAACTCATTTAGGTGCTACCCATGTATAACACATAAATGCCAAAATAATTTGCTTTCACTCGACTCACTAGACAGCAAGAGGAATACGGCCTAATCAGCAGAACATGCACGTTCAAAAGGAGTGGTGAAATCAAATGTTTGATTCTTTTTTCGTAAGTTCTAATACATCCTCTTAGGTAGGAGTTGTGGTCTATTTGCTAAGCTGTTCGTCTTGAATACCTTGGTTAGAATCCAGTTTGGCATTACCTGAAAACTGTGCAGTTGTGGGAAATCACATGGGGCCTGGTTTAGATCTTCGGGGACTGGTTACTCCATCACAACGCTGAAGAACATCCCTTCAGTTGAAATATAAAGCCCGTATGATATAATGGGATATATATTTCGGCAGATGGCATATCTGTCACCGCTGTGACGTAGTAACCCGTCCACCAAAATCTAAATCAGACCCTTAATCAAAATTTGCCTAAACTTTCAATGTGTGAGATGCTACTGTAGGTGTGAGTAACAAAAAGATTTAAGCTACAACTTTATTAATACAATCTTTCATCATTTTCCATCACCTCCCATAATGTGCAACCCTCTGTTGCTCTCAGGCTAGGTCCATGCTATAGAAAGGCCAACACGTGCATGCTTGTACATTGTGAACAAGTATCCAGCTTTATATTCTTTGAGGATACTCCTACCTTTTGAGCTGTTGGTGAGCCCCCTCATTTAGTGACAGCCAGATAGAAGCTCCCCACAATTTTCTTTATTCCGGTTTATTCTTCACACCTCAAGTCTACTTCTCAATGTATGTGGGAGCACTTTCTTGGGCACATTGCGAGATTTCTGCCACGCGCATCTTCTTGTTCCTTGGGAACAAAATATGACATTATGCAGTTCATGCTACTTTTAATCAGATAAGACACTTTTCCTTTCTCTGCATCATATTAGGGGCATAGCTAACATTGGTGCAGCAGGTGCAGTGGCACCAGAACCCAGAAGGCTGAGGTGCCCATTGATCCCTGATAATTGCTATGTTTACTACCACACCGTCATTCACAATGGCCATTTCCCCTGCTTGCACCTGGGCCCATGGCATCTACTCTATTTCCTCAGACATGCATAGGGCTCGCTTTGTACCAACCATCTTGCAGAATTCTGATGCTTGCAGGTCTGGTGTACACACTTGGAGCTCCATCAATGCTCAGTGTCTCAGGGGAATGCATTGGCGAAGATAAAAGATATGTCTTTGATGTGCTAAAGCATGAAAGAACAGGCATGCACATATGCCTTTTCCATGCATTAGCACCCGGACTCAATGGCCTTCCAAATGTGTCTGGTTCCCAGTGTGCGAAATTGTAGCCCCACCACCACTTTCTAGTACTAGCCTCCCCCCCCCCAAAGTTCAGGTCCATTTGCGCTCCTGCATCCCCTTTCACTTTCGCCGCCAGACATTTCTTCTCCAAACAAGCCTTGCTGTAGCTGAGCATGTGGTGTAAGTGTAAGAAACTTTTTTTTTTTTTTTTCTTATAATCAAAAAAAGGGGAGCTAGAAGGAGCAGTCATCCATTCTTCTTCCTAATTGTATATCATGAATCATAAGGGAATGGATCACTTGTACCTGGAAATAGGGGTCTTTTGGGTCGTTATCTGAACCACTAATACCTAAATAGGTATTATGAGAACCCTCAATCACGTATTTTTGGTGGTATTGGCGGTTTATCTTGGTTCTCCGCCTTATGAATACGTGTCAGCATTATCATCGGGTCTCTTGTGTGTTATGCTTCCTCCACCAGGAGGGAACTGCTAATTCGCAGTAGTGATCAGAGCTATTGGTGCAAAAAGGTGCAAAATAAAGTGATAAGTTGACGTTAAAAATGTCTTACCGACACTGCCCTCAAAAAGCAAAATTTATTCTGTCAGGTGTGTTGGTAGACTCTTAAAAAATTAAAAATAGTGGTGCAGTAGGTCAAATTATGTAACCCCAGCACATTATGGTGTCCAAATCAAAAAATGGTCGACATGTTTCTGCCCCTCTAGCGCCCCTGGAGGGGTCGTTGGGCATTCTTCAGGACCTAGTGAATGTGTGAACCGGTAGTCTCCAGTTCAAAAAAAGGGGAGTTTATGGTTGTTTCCATAAACAAAGAATCTATCATTATCTTAAGGTTATTCTTTTCCTACAGAAAGGAAGAACAAATAAAGTAAAATAAAATAAAATAAAAGAGACAATACAATGAAATGCACACCAATCAGGGTGATTATAAAGCAGATATCTTTGTAGAAAATGGCAATTCTTTAAAATACTGTACTGTAAAGCAATGTCAAAAATAGCAAATCTTCACTGTATTTAGAGAGAGCGATCACAAAAGTTCATATCTGTTTACTATTTAAGCACAAAGAACTTAAATAGAGAGCTGGGTGCGGGGAGAGATAGTATGTAGATCTCGCTATCACAACAGAAGTTATTGCAGTGGAGTGGTCTGGAAATGTTCAACTGAAATATTTGGAATATTTGGCATTAGAATAACACGTCACATCGTAAAGATTGTTAATCATATAAGCGGTATGTTTATAAACTTCAAATATCCCTTAATACTTTGAAACAGAAAAGGAAAGGAAACATCGTCAGTTACCTTTAGGCGCATCCGTGTTGCGGCTGCTGCCTTGCCACCGTAAGCGCGTAGCCTGTAATTAAAAACGGGATAAAACACCTACACTTTTAAAGTAAGCCTTTTGTATATACAGCCCCCTTTTTCAATCAAAACCTTACTTTAGTGCGCATAACACGTCACATACAAAGTGAGTCTTTCTTCGATTCACACAAACAATGACGTATATAGTCCTTCCTCGATCTTCATCAAGAAAGTACAAAACGGCAAGAACACGGGATCTCGTTCAGTACGAGCCCTGCAAGCCAGCGTCAGCACAAGTTGTGCATAGCCCGCAAAGGAGGTACGAAAGAGGAATCCTGTAAACGGCAACCAGCCCTGCAGCCTTCAACTACTACACGGTATTTCAAAACCTCCCAACCCCTACCCATCCCAGCCCTATCCCGTTTTGAATTACAGGCTACGCGCTTACGGTGGCAAGGCAGCAGCCGCAACACGGATGCGCCTAAAGGTAACTGACGATGTTTCCTTTCCTTTTCTGTTTCAAAGTATTAAGGGATATTTGAAGTTTATAAACATACCGCTTATATGATTAACAATCTTTACGATGTGACGTGTTATTCTAATGCCAAATATTCCAAATATTTCAGTTGAACATTTCCAGACCACTCCACTGCAATAACTTCTGTTGTGATAGCGAGATCTACATACTATCTCTCCCCGCACCCAGCTCTCTATTTAAGTTCTTTGTGCTTAAATAGTAAACAGATACGAACTTTTGTGATCGCTCTCTCTAAATACAGTGAAGATTTGCCATTTTTGACATTGCTTTACAGTACAGTATTTTAAAGAATTGCCATTTTCTACAAAGATATCTGCTTTATAATCACCCTGATTGGTGTGCATTTCATTGTATTGTCTCTTTTATTTTATTTTATTTTACTTTATTTGTTCTTCCTTTCTGTAGGAAAAGAATAACCTTAAGATACTGATAGATTCTTTGTTTATGGAAACAACCATAAACTCCCCTTTTTTTGAACTGGAGACTACCGGTTCACACATTCACTAGGTCCTGAAGAATGCCCAACGACCCCCTCCAGGGGCGCTAGAGGGGCAGAAACATGTCGACCATTTTTTGATTTGGACACCATAATGTGCTGGGGTTACATAATTTGACCTACTGCACCACTATTTTTAATTTTTTAAGAGTCTACCAACACACCTGACAGAATATATTTTGCTTTTTGAGGGCAGTGTCGGTAAGACATTTTTAACGTCAACTTATCACTTTATTTTGCACCTTTTTGCACCAATATCTCTGATCACTACTGCGAATTAGCGGTTCCCTCCTGGTGGAGGAAGCATAACACACAAGAGACCCGATGATAATGCTGACACGTATTCATAAGGCGGAGAACCAAGATAAACCGCCAATACCACCAAAAATACGTGATTGAGGGTTCTCATAATACCTATTTAGGTATTAGTGGTTCAGATAACGACCCAAAAGACCCCTATTTCCAGTTACAAGTGATCCATTCCCTTATGATTCATGGTAAGTGTAAGAAAAACAGGAGAACATGGGAAATACAGGTAGCCAATAATCATGAAGTACACAAGATTAAACTTGAGTAGTAAAATAAACTCGCATGTTGCTAGTCATCAATGAGTAGCTCTTATCCCCTGGGGATGCTCTGGATTTGCTTTGTAATAGCTCATTTTCACTGAACTGAGGTTTGAACTTGCTGTCCACTCAAAAGAATCTTCAAAACAATTTAAAGATTTACCCACACAACAACACATGAACAGTGGACCAAGCAGAAAAAAGGCGCACATCATAAGTAGCATAAAAGCAAGTGCAGATATGCAGATCAGAACTCGCAAATTAAGGAGAAAATGGTTATTAACGTGCACTGAAGTCCAGAATATGAAATGAAGGCGGATACCGCCACTTCTGCACCATCGAAAGACGTTAACCACTACTGGAATGAAATTTAACACATCATATACCTGAATCAGAAATCTCATGGTGTGATTTGGGCCAGAATTGTTGGTGCTATGTATAAATGTGATAAAGAATTATGGGGCATATTAACAAGGGCTTGCGATAATATTATCGCTGCTTTAGCGTCCGTTTTCGGACGAAAAGCGGCGATAATATTATCGCTCTATCTACAAGGACATGCTAGCACGTGTTTCCTTGCATTAGAGCCCGGTTTCATGCCGCCTCGCCTCGCATCCCTAATGAGATGCAAGGTGGGCGTGCCTCGTGAAACTTCATTGTGGAATATCGCTAACGGGGCTTCGTGATATTTACAACGAAACCCCGTCCGGCGTAGCGATATTCATTTCAGAGCTAACTCGCCCTTAATGCTGCTTCCAGACGTCTGCCAAAAACCTGTGTTGTGTATGTTTTAACATTGCTGGTGGATTATGCTGATACAACCACATGGTCGTATCAGCAAGATTATCGCCGTATCCATGAGGTCAACGCGTATTTTCAGGCGATGTTGTTGCCATTTCCCCCCTATCGCTGGAAATGTATCGCCCGGGAGAAACGCGTTGTAAATAACGCGCTAACCGAGTGATATATTTCAGCGATAGACGGCGATAAATACAAAAGCTCTAAGTGCGCTTTGCGGTATTTATTGCCGTCTATAGTTGATATGCCCCTAAGTATGGGATTTCCCAGTAACCCTTAATTTGAAGTTGGTAATAACACAGACAAAATATTACATTTATGTATTGATTGTATAAAGTGTTTCTGTGTGCCACTATATTTCACATCTTTTCATATTAAAATGTTACTGTAAACATAATTTTTTTTAAACACCCTGTTAGAGCTGCCACGTTGACATCAATGTAAGCTTTCAGCTTTATCTAGGCACCCTTATTGCAGTCATATTTATTACATCGTTTTATGCCTCACTTTCATAGAGCGCAGCGCTTTTAATTTTTTGTTTACAGTGATCTACAGTTTCCCTCAAGCGAAAAGAACTGTCAACGGGCTCTAGCATTTGTAGAGTACACAGGAATTGAAGGCCAGTTTGCAGGGAGGGCCTACAACAACAAAACACACCTTGTTTCTGTTTCGAAGCAGGCACAAATGGCACATCAATTGTTGAAGCATTGTGGTGTTTGCAGGTGCCAGAAATACCTAAGATCAAAGAAAGGCCAAAAAAGTTCAAAAGTAGAACAAAAATACTAGTATTCTTGTAAAAATGTACCTATTTTCCTATACTTTGCAAATCACAGGCATCGCCGAGTAGGAGACAGTGTATTACACACTGAATTGACCAGTTGACAAAGTAAAATATGACACCAAACGACAAGATATAGCTGGAGTACAAATACGGGATATCACAAGAAGCAAAGATGCAATAATAATGGTACAGAAGCTGCTTCATTCAAACACATCTTAAAGACATACCTTATAAGCCTATGGCACAGCATCCAGTGTGACTTTTGTTACAACCATCATTTGAGACCAAACATTACACCAAACTTTAGCAATAACCTATACATGGTGATGACAAAAGCTACATGTTGGTTTTTTTGTGTACTCATCCTTTCAGTTGAATGTTCGATTTTACACAAGACTGGAGAGTTGGTCCAAATTATATCTATTAATTTATCCACTTGAAAAGGTAATCTTGCAGGTGTTTTAATGTTTGTCTGTGGAACCCACATATTTATTTTTCCCAAATGTTTTAAAGTAGCCATTTTCCTTCTCGCTGTCCCGTGTTTCTAGTAAGTTTGTTTGGCAGAGATACTAGCTCCCCGATTCCCCATGTTTCGTTTTTAATACCAAGTAGCACTCCGTAGAGTATAAAGGTTAGACTGGATTGCCACATTGGTTTTTAAATGTATAAATACTTTTCCACAGATCCAAATTTAGTGATAAGTGCCTCCCTGTTTTCAGTGTGTAGGCCTGCTCTTCATCAAACCGGGTTTTCGAAGAGCATGGGGAGTCCTATGATGAAGCATGTGTGAGGACATCCTGTCACATTTTTGTGTATGTCCTGGAGCAGGCTGGTATGACATGGATGCATTGCATAATGTGACAGATTAGAATAATTAATTTAAAAACCACTCAGTGTCTTTTTTGTGTGTTACAGGTTCTGACTGCAGGCCCGCTCAACCTTGAGGCCCCATAGCCTCTGGTTCCCTACCGTGGATAATCTTCATGGATTTGATGTTTGGTGCAGGAGGTGCGCTGTGGGAACTTCTGTGGACAAATAAAATAACTCAATTGTGAGTCAAGGCGATACCCAAAAAGGCAAATATCATCTTTTATAAATCCTTCCAGTGAGGGGTTAATTACCCCCGGTAGTCATGCTGGAGAGAGGACATTAATTGCTCTTTGATGATGCTGCAGTAGCAGAGATTTTAGGAGCCCCATCACTCCTTTCAGAGACTGAAGTAACACAGTCACTGTCGCATTCGGGTGACTGGGAGTCACTTATTAACATTAAGAAGGAACTCATAAGAACTGCACTACACGGGGCATTTATGACAGAATATCCCAGGAAAAACACAGCCCCTAGAGTTTTGATTGTCACCAATAAACATTGGATTTTCATGAAAAATAAAGAGTTCAGGAAGAACTGGTCCTTCAAAGCATGGAAGTGCACAAGAGACTGGATGCTACTGATCATTAAGACAGCAAAGAAGATGACTGATCTTTTTTTGATTGAGATACAGACCAGTGGAAATAATCTGAAATCTTTTGTACACATCTCAGTGCATAAAAAGAAATTGGAGGAAATCAATGCAGATCATACGCAATACAGGGATTTCCTCACTCAGTCAAACTAACTAAACTGAGGGAAAATGTGCAGAAATTCAGTCATGAGAGAGTGTTCCCATACACAACTGATGAACATTATGAGAGACACTACCCAGTTCCCAAAACGTCAACCAAGATTTAGAGCCACACCGCAGAACTGGACATTCAGCTCAGGAGGCGAGAGTAGCAGTGTTAGTAATGATGAAGAGGGGATAAGTGGCCTCCCGAGACCATTCTACCGGGAAGTAAGCAGCCCTCACATGATGCAATTTGGTTTTTGCCCACAACCATATCAACCAATGCAACAAGGATTCCCTTTCCACCAAGGACGCTCTCTTTTTTACAGAGGCAGAGGGAAACAAAAATCACACAGACAACCACCCCAAGTACAATGGGAAGACCAACAGCCAACCCAGATGGTCACAAGGAGCAAAGGAAGGGAATCTGATCCATCTACAAGAAGGGACACTCCATCGTAGTGAACCTGAGCGCAACCAGCCTGATGACGAAGAACAAGGGGTCCTGTCCAAAGGACTTGGATTTGTTCCCAGACCCAAGAATGACCTCTTTACTCTCTTCACCAAATTGGCACACTTTTTTAGACGGATTAAACTGCAGGCATTCTTTGGTGAGAAGGAGAACATCACAGAAGACAACCCCAACATGGGACTGAGGAGGAAGTACACCTTCCAGCTCACTACACAATCACTGCCTTGTGAGGTGCTTGCATTTGAACAAGCAGGTCTCAGGGAAATAGATGGGATTGACTGCAACAGTAACAACACTTTTCACAGCCTCAAGAATGAATGAGTCCTGAGCTCTGGAGACCCTAAAATAACAATGAGCTGGTGATAAAACCAGCTGACAAAGGAGGGCCAATAGTGGTCATGGACAGAGTGATGAACGGCACCGAATGTGCCCACCTCCTAGCAGATAGAGGCAACTATGAAATCCTACATGAGGATCCCACCCACAGGCTAAACAACAGGATTAAAATGATGGTAGAGGAGTCCAATGCACATGACAGGATTATAAGACACAACAGAATTCCTCATAGCTGAGAATCATAGGATCCCAAGATTCTACACTCTGCCACAAATACATAAACACATATTACCTACCCTGGGGAGACCCATTGTCTCTGGGGTTGGGTCATTACTGGAACCTCTGTCAAAGGTTTGAGACTGGTTTCTGAAACCTATTGTTCAAAGTACTACGACCTACATACGTGACACTGAAGATGTCCTATGACTTTTGAGGGAACTGGAAATCAGAGTGCCAGATGACATGATCATAACTATGAATATAAATGCCCTCTTTACCAGTATCTCGAAGACATGCACTTTTGAAGTAATTGAAGGGATCTTGGAACCTAAGGAGTAGAATTTCATAACTCTGAAGATTTTTGTGATGGAGTGCTCAGAAGTAGCACTCACGGAAAAGTTTTTTCGAGTTTAGAGTTGTGATCTACCACCAAATACAGGGAACTTCAATGGGCAGCACCTTCACTCCTCATGTAGATGGCCTCTATGTACACCAGTTCAAGGCAGACCACATTTTCATTCCAGATAACCCACACAAGGATACCATAAAACTCTGGCTAATATTATGGCATGGCAATGAGGAGCTAGCAATTGAAGTTACAGACTCCAGAGACAGACATCTGAAGGTCACGTACATGATCTGTAAGGAGGAAGCAGTTTTCTTGGACTTGGTGATCACTATTGGGAGCAATGGCATTGAATTTACCATTTTCGGCCAATCTACCGGGTATTTAATACTGAGGCACCCCATTCATTCGAACATCAACCACCAAGGAATCTGCCCAGTTCTATATACGCCCGTCATCCATGCGGTTTGTTATCATGAACTTAAACTTGGGAAACCAATATATATAAAATACCAGAATCATACCCTTAATGCTGAATGCTCCTGCACATACTATCATATACTCACTTGCTCTAATGCGGAGAATATCATCATCATCTTTCAAGTGGACCTGTATCAGATAACAGGTTTTTCTGAATTATCAAAAACAACATTTATCTTTGACTCCTAATTTGCGGCGACACTACTTACAGATTTGTGGCTTTTCCTGACGAAGGCGTACTTTTCGCCGAAACGCGCGTAGAAGACTAATACATGGCCACAGTATTGTCTTTTTTATAACAATTGTAATTTTAATGGAATCATTGTACTGAGAGATTTTACATTGTATACTTGTACTCCACAACTGTGATTTTTTATCTTGTGATACTTGGAAATATCAATAATAAATATTACTGTGCAATTTTTTAACTTTTCTTTCCTTTGTGGTTACACTTAATCAACACTTTCTTAATACAAAAATGCTCTACTATTATTTGCCTAGGAAGTTACTGTTTCATTGTGTTTTACCCTGTCCTAGGAATTTTATCTTCTTGAATTCAGGGGGTCCTAGTTAATTACGTATTAGCACTGGAATTGAAGCCAAGGTGCACAACAAAGTGAATGATAGAAACAGCCTGGTGCTCTATGACAGTTTTCCCTTAAGGCCCTTGATGGAAAATCTCCTGGTTGGCCAGTTTCTAAGAGTGTGACACAATTTCTCCACTTTAGGGAAACATTTTAGCCACAGGCCACTACCCTAGAAGAAAATCTGATTGAACGTCACTAAGAAACTAGGAATGGGGGCCAGGAAAAGGGCTAGAAACATCAAAAGAGCGGCCCTACTGGAAACGAATCCCAGACCTGAAACTGACAGGATTGCTTGTGAACCACATACCGATCAATTTCCAAAAGAGTACAGAATATTGTCCAGAAATATTGGAGAATTTGAAGTAGCGAAACCAGTTAGTGGCCCACCCCACTTTTCAAGTTCAAATGCAAAACAAACATATGAGATATGCTCGTAAATACCAAAGTTCATGAGGCCATGGCCCCATCATAAGCCGCTCTCTGGGGTAAATTGGACATCAAGACAGGAAAACCATGGAGAGTGAAGGCTCTCACCAATTGTAACAGTGAAAATGTGGTCTATTTAAACACCTGCTCATGTGAATTGCTCTATGTGGGCATGAGATACAGAAAAATAAAGGTGTGGATTAACGAATACCGAAGCACCATCCAGTGTAAAAGAAACAAAACCAAGCTGACATGTCACTACTCGGATGCCAACCACACTGAAAGAGAACTTTCCTGGGTGCTCCTGGAGAAAATAGCGACAAGTGTCCCTTGACATTTCCAAGAAACCTTTTACCTGAGAACAAAGATGTGTATACTGCCTTAGGACATGTGAGGTAAGCCTCAACGAGTTACCATGGCTCCAACTATGGCGGGTGTACTCTGTCTCGTATAGCACCCTGGACGTTATACATGAACATAACACTTACAGTAGTGGAATAGTTGTCCAGGTAGTTGAATTAAAAGCCATGACGACAGAGTGACATACTGTATTACCTCTAGTAATATGCCCCATCTTTACATCCTAGGGCCGATACCTACAAATCATGGGTACACTCTTGAACCTATTCGCAGTCCCTTTTCTATAAGGCTTATATTGAGGGAAAATCTCTAATGAGAATATCCTTGTGGTGTTTGACTATATCCGACCAGGGGCTTTGGTCTTAGAGCAAGGGACACATTATTGGGGGTCATACTGTGTCCACTGTGGATGAGCCCTATTGTATTCCCAAGTACAATGGGGCTCAAATTGAGGGGAGGAACCGGTAGTACAATTTCAATTGCCTCATGTTATATGAGTCTGTGTGTTATGGTTGAACTGTACCTGCTAATATAATTCCAAGGACTCTGGGACTACATTCCCTAGAATCCTTGAGCAGTGCACAGTCACATTACAGGAGGACAGCCACGCCCATTGAGCATGCTCCCTTTTGCAAACACTCTCTCTCCTGCAGTGTCTGGTGGCTGGGCAGAAGGGCCATTGTGCAACACAGCTGGTAAGCGGCTAACACTGTCGTCATGGTCAGCGCGTTGCACCGACTTGGCAATTACCTTCACAGAAGTGGTGTGTGTTGCGCATGACCTAAACTTGACACAGCTGATACTTTGAACGTGTCAGCCCTCCTAGCCTACATTCGGGGCATGGATGATTTGGGCAATCAGTGATCCTGAAAGGCTCTTTGGACAAAGCTGAATTTAAATCATAAGGTGCAGAAGTACGCAATACCAGAGTCATTAAGGGGATACATTAAACAAATCACAGGCATGTTCATCGGTGTATTTAAGGTGGCTTCTCACTTACTCCCACAATCATCGAGAGGAAGGAGCCAGAACCAGTAGTTGGCTGGCAAGGAACACACTTTGGTGTAATAAGTGGGTAGTGGTGGGAAGTAATACTTTCTACATTTTAAGTATTAACCTTGTTTTAGCAGAGTTAGCAATCCCCTTCTCTCCCTCACAAGATGTGACTTTAGGGGTTCTTAAGCCCTCCCTCCATGGGGCCCAGATGCCCCAGATCGAGGGAAACAGCGTGTGAGCTGGTCTCACAGAATGACCCTTTTGAGATGCGTGTCGTACACAAGTGCAGTGCTATACTTACACCGCATGCATTTGATGTGTACATAGAATTGTAGGACACTTGGCCATGAATCATCAGCCAAATACTGTCTTTCTGTAATGTTTGTTTTTGTTTTATGTCTTGCAGGTTCCTAGGGAACCCAGGAATGTAGGGTGGCGACAAAGGTTAGACCATCTACACAGTGACATATGTAAGTTATATTTGTCACCAGAAGATCCGATGTCTGTCCTAACGAATGCCATGGACTCTGTTGAGTCACTAGGCAGAAACATGTTAACGGTTTAGTGGAGTTGGGGTACTAGAACCCCGATTCCCCACATTTAGTTTTTAATACCAAGTAGCAGTCCCTAGAGTATAAAGCCTAGACTGAATTGCCACATACATTTTAAAATGTATATATTTTGTCACAGATACATATTTAGTAATAAGTTCCTCCCTGATTTTAGTGCATAGGCCCGCACTACATCAAACCGGTTTTTTGAAGAGCGTGGGGAGTCCTATGATGAAGCATGACATCTGGTGGTGTATGAGGACATCCTGTCACATTTTTGTGTATGTCTAGGAGCAGGTTGGTAAGAACACATTGCATAATGTGACTGGTTAGAATAATTATGAAGAAATCAATCAGGTGACTTTTTGATGTGTAACATAACTTTAAGCAAGCCTACGAAACATGCATGTCAGTGCCACTCTCTCCTAACTGCCTCTAGATGTATTAGCGAAACCTGTGTGTACACTATCTATGATCATATTCTCCTTGTGCAGTAGTACCAGTCTGTTCCTTTCATTTGCCTAGTGTTGGCTCTGCTATTCAGCAAATGGAATACTCTTCTCCCATCCTTTTCCCACATCGGTGTGTATTTGCACCTTTGGTGAGCAGTCATACTATTAAGGATTTGTGTACACCGTAAAGATGGGTCATTTGTCCAAGAAAAGCTGAATATAATCCTTTCAAAATATCACCAATGGGTCCATACCAATATCTAAATATTTTCCCTTTCCCCAACTTCACTCTTCAAACGACTTAAAATTTGCCCCAGAAAACTTACCTTCTGATGTGGGAGTCCCCCTTTCTCTGCATCGTGAATGTCAAACTATTGTAATCCCATGTCAATTGTGGATTGCAATGTTCTAGAAATAGCAGAGATATAAATGGGGTCTGCGATTGCTAGAAATGGAATTCCTGATTGGGTGAGGTATGCACCCAGACCAGGAAGGAACCACCAATTTTGTCAGAGTAAGTTAGATACACAATAAAAGATAACATGTGCATAATGTGACTGGTTAGAATAATTATGAAGAAATCAATCAGGTGACTTTTTGATGTGTAACATAACTTTAAGCAAGCCTACGAAACATGCATGTCAGTGCCACTCTCTCCTAACTGCCTCTAGATGTATTAGCGAAACCTGTGTGTACACTATCTATGCTCATATTCTCCTTGTGCAGTAGTACCAGTCTGTTCCTTTCATTTGCCTAGTGTTGGCTCTGCTATTCAGCAAATGGAATACTCTTCTCCCATCCTTTTCCCACATCGGTGTGTATTTGCACCTTTGGTGAGCAGTCATACTATTAAGGATTTGTGTACACCTTAAAGATGGGTCATTTGTCCAAGAAAAGCTGAATATAATCCTTTCAAAATATCACCAATGGGTCCATACCAATATCTAAATATTTTCCCTTTCCCCAACTTCACTCTTCAAACGACTTAAAATTTGCCCCAGAAAACTTACCTTCTGATGTGGGAGTCCCCCTTTCTCTGCATCGTGAATGTCAAACTATTGTAATCCCATGTCAATTGTGGATTGCAATGTTCTAGAAATAGCAGAGATATAAATGGGGTCTGCGATTGTTATAAATGGAATTCCTGATTGGGTGAGGTATGCACCCAGACCAGGAAGGAACCACCAATTTTGTCAGAGTAAGTTAGATACACAATAAAAGATAACATGTGCACATCTTCTGGTAGCTTAGCACAGAGCAGTCAGGCTTATCTAAAGAGGCAATGTGTAAGCAACACACAGACAGTAACACAATGAATACACCACAAAAAGACTCATCTGAGCAAAATGAGACCAAAACAGCAAAATTCCAACCAGTAGAAGTTGAGGCATGCATTTTTAAAGTTTAAATGCAAAAACAGAGCTTAAAAGTCACTAGCAGTCAAAAGGTAACTTGAGGTCACGAGGGACTGGTGCAAATCTAAAGTTCAGGCCTACCGCAAGAGAAGGCAGGCCGGCTACAGGACCCACGCGGGGCCCGCTGAGAATGTACCTTGGATGGTGCAAAGCATCAATTTTGAGGGCACAATGTGCCGATCATTTCGACACAGTCGGATCGCAGCGTCGTCATCGAGCTTCGCTGAGGTGAAGGAAATGCATCATCGTGGAGTCACACAGAGCATCATTGTCGGACCATGCAGGCTGTAGAACCGCTGTCATCAAACAGCCTCTGCGTCTGTGTCATAGAGGGATACATCAGTTGAGATAGGCAAAACAGCTGCAGGACCCACTTTTGAGGACCAGAGCTTGGAGAGGGCACCTCAGGCAAGGGTGATACTCACAGAAGGGAGATTCCAGCTGCACCAGCAGAATTGAAGGTAGTCTTTTTTGTCCCTGAGACTTCAGAAAACAGGAGACAAGCCAGCCAGCCTTGGAAGATCACTTGAAGGGAAGGCAGATTCAAGCACTCCTTAATCAGAGTCAAGGAGCAGCAGAGCAACAAGCAGAAATGCAGTCCTTTCAGAAAAGCAGTCCAGTTGAGTCTTTAAGCAGTACTACAGTCCTTCTGACAGAGGTTCAGTTCAAGATCAAGAAGTGTCTGATTTCAGCTGGTCAGAGACCCAATGTTAAGACCCAAAAGTGCCTTTGATGTGGGTGGTGACTTCAAAGCAGCATGCTGAAGTACATAAGGATCCCTTTCAACACAGTCCTGTCTGCCAGACTATCTGTGGGGGGTACATCAGTGCTTTGTATTTGGACAAGTTACTACCATGCGTAAGTGTCAGACAGATACAGATAAAGATAAATGCAGATGAGTACTTTTTTTTTGTAGTTGCCAATTAGTTTGTTTATTAACAGGAAAAAGCAAAACCATAACATACTGTAAGTTACTTTTAATTCACCACTTACAAAGTAAGCTCCTGCTTTTGACTGCTTTTCATAACTCTTTTCTGTGAGTTTACAGATTAACTCTACTAATGCAGTCTTCTCAGCATAGTGCCATATACCCAGCTTCCATAATGATGTAGTTGAAGATCTTGCTGCAGCGTTAGGTGTTTTCAGGGCAATTGTGGGAAACATGCACACATTCATCCAACTGTTATCAAACACTCAACCTAAAAAAAAGTCAGACCTATTGGCTTTGACAATGCTTTTTGTAAATCTGCGTTCCCTATAGTGTTTTTGCTCAGCAGAGCTAAGATTTTTAAGATTCTGAGTAAGGTCTATTCGCTTTGGACCTCGATATTTTACAATTGTTTTGAACATCAGTTTCTTTGACTGAGACTTTTCACAATTTAGACCAGAGCATTGTGAGTTTTTAAGTCAGAAGGCTTTCTAAATTACAAGTTTTATTTCTTGGCCATTTGTTGTTCGCATTATTCCCTTAACGTTTATTTCCACCGCCAGTTTGATTTAATGCAAAAAAAATGAAATATCCTTGACATTTCAATTGAAATGAGCTCAAATAAATATGAATCCTCTAAAACATGATGACGTGTTTTAATGTATAAAAATATAAAACATGTTGATATGAAGTAAGAAACAAAGGTTCAAGTAAGGTAGAAAAAAAGCAGCTCGATTGTATCAGCGTAGTATTCTAGCCAACATATTGAAAGGTAATGCTATATCATTTTGTATCCATGCATCCTTTACAGGAAACATATATGCTTGTCACACGAATTCATGTCCCTTTTCTGATTTCCATTACAGTCACATTTTTTACACATGAGAACTATGCACAACAATAAGATGTCATTAAGGATGCTGTAAGTTCAGGTCAGGTCATATTTCTAGGGTTGCATGTGAAAGATTAGCTCAGACCTGCAAACATTGAAATTATTTTTACCTTGTTAGTGGGGTAGGGCCTGTAGGGTCTAAGGTGTGAGAGGGGCTTTGAGCCCATCAACCCTGGCCAACATGGATGGGGTCGCACTGCAGGAGCAAACCCTTCTGTCTTCTTTCAAAAACAAATATTCATGATTTCTGAAGCTACCACCGACGTCCTGGGGCGGTTGTAAAACCCTTAATGGACATCAGTTGCTCAGAGCCTCCAAACATAAGCAGAACACCAGTGTCTTCAGGGGTATCTAGCTCACTTTGCGCACACAGTATGATATTGGTACTTCACCAGGAGAGTATGCGAAAAGGGTCTCTATCATGTGGCACACGGTGCACTATGTGAGTAGGCAGGGCTGTGAGGTTCATGCTTATTAAATTTAAGGGGCTTATTTACAAGCCTATTGCGCCGCTGGTGCATTACTTTTTTTGACACACCGGCGGCGCAATGGGCTTGCCCATATTTAAAGGGCCACGTAAAGTCACTCTGCTTGACTTTTCGTGGCCTTGTAAATATGGGCCCCTTTTACACATTACTCTGTGTGAAAGGGGCCTTCCATGGGTGTTGCTGTGGGTGTTCTCACGCAACATCCATAGAAATTTACACATTCCCAGATTTACAACATTTTGTAAAACTGGAAGTGCGTCAGAATAGCGCAATGAGGAGAAATACTTTTATTTCTCCCCGTTGGTTTTTTTTCCCTCTGTCTATCCATGCTTCATTCTGCAGCACAAATAGAAAGAGGAAAATGCCATTAACGATTGTTTTTGTGCAGCAATGTGTCCCTTCCTGCACAAAGAGTATCATCCCTGCAGCACAGGCACCCTTTCCAAATTACACAAGAGGGCCTGCCCTGGCGCATGGCAGCCAATTGTGCACCAATGCAGGGGAAAACACAAGGATGCATCTTATTGTTGTTCATATGATGCATCCCAGTGCTTTAAAAATGATGCAGCATGGAGTAGCTAAATGGCTTGCTGCGCCACACTGCGTCATTTAGTTGTAGATGAGGCCCTAAGTCTATCTGTTATTCCCTGCATTGTTTAGGACCAGTACCAGGATTGGAGAGCCGATTCTTTTGCAGTTTACATTTTCAAAAGCTGCCTCATTAGAGACTATAAGATATCTTTCGTCCATCACCATGATATGAGATATGGTCAGGCAGCCCTGTCTTTTTAGGGAACCCCCCGCTCCCTTTGACTTTAGAGATATGGAATTGCAACTGCCTGCAGCAAAGTAGAATACGCTAAAATGCCAGGAATGGCTGAGGGTGTTGCATGCAATTTGAGCTTACTTGACAATTACATTTAACATGGCAGCAAATATTTTATTGCTTATTAGAGTCTTTGAAGCTCAGTTGAAAATTGGGATGATACCAATGGTGTAGGGATTAAACATATCAAAAGCAATGGTGTTTGTTTTAATACTGCACATTTGGATCACTGACAGAATATCGAGGAGATGCATATCGAGCTGCCACAATATCGACGTAAAAATATCGAGTGACAGAATATCGACTTCCTATCTACAAACAGCTAAGTACAAAAATAATGAATCCTAAATATCGTTGTTAATAATATAGTTTGCTAAAATATCAACTTTTTTAAATGTCTTAAAAGTAAATACAATTAATTAAATAATAAATATAATTAACCCCTTCGATGCTCATGAGGGAGCGGTTCCGTCATGAGCATCGGTTGGGCTGTGCTCATGACGGAACCGCTCCCCTGCCCCTGCATCGATCGTGCCCCCACAGACGGGGATGGCAGCGGAAGAGTTTCCGCTGCCACCCCGAGCCCCCCCACGCTTCCTGGTGACGTCAGCGCGCACAGCGCGCGCCGGCGTCATCAGGAAGCGCTCGGACGCCTGGAAGGCATTTGCTTCCAGGCGTCCACAGAGGGAGGGTGAGTGTTGTTTGCTCCGGTGGGGCGGCGGGGGCCTTTTGGAGTGTATTGAGGCATCGGGGGAGAGGAAAGAGCATTTCCTCTCCCCTGATGTCTCAATACAGGGCATTCCTGCTCCACGATCGCGCACAGCGTCGCGATCGTGGAGCAGGGATGCCCCACTAGACACCAGGGATGTGTGTTTTTTTTATTTTGGAAGCGACCCCTTGGGTAAGTGTCGCTTCCTGGGCCCATAAATTATTTGAAGACTTTTCTGCCCCATCTGTGTTTTTTTTTCGCCGTTTCTGCTCCCAGGGGGGGGCAGAAAAGCCCACTAGACACCAGGGATATAAATATTATTGTAGGAAGCGACCCCTTGGGCAAGGGTCGCTTCCTTTGGCCCATAAATTATTTGAAGACTTTTCTGCCCCCTCTGGGGGCAGATCGGTGTTATTTTTTTGCTGTTTCTGCTCCCAGGGGGGGCAGAAAAGCCCACTAGACACCAGGGATCTAATTATTATTGTAGGAAGCGACCCCTTGGGCAAGGGTCGCTTCCTTGGGCCCCTAATTTATTTGTAGACTTTTCTGCCCCCTCTGGGGGCAGATCGGTTTTATTTTTTCGCCGTTTCTGCTCCCAGGGGGGGCAGAAAAGCCCACTAGACACCAGGGAATTAGTTCAATTAAAAATAGAAGTGACCCCTCGCTTCCAGGATGCAATTTGTTATATGTATTTGGCTCACCCGCCCCGGGACTGAGTAGCCTTTTTTTTCTTGCTGTTTTCTGCCCCACCTGGCACACAACCCGATTGACCATTTGGGTAGTGACATAGCATGTTATAATGTTTATTGTTATATTTTTTGTGAATTGCAATTGTAATGTTTTTTTTTTACTTTTTTGTTCTAGGTGAAGGCTTTTCCTCTTTTCAGTTTGCCGTTTTGTTACTGGTGGTTCTGCTGTTTGTGTAGTTTGGTAAGAGACTTTTTTTTGTACAATGTAAATGTGTTTGATTTCTCTGCCTGTTTTTTTTTTTGCAAATGGTGTAATAATAGCAGTATGTTTGGTTTTTGAGTGTCAAAACCTTTTTGCATTGGTGCTCGATGTGTATTTTGTTGTCTTGTGAGTAATTTGTTTTTTTTTCTTCTTTCTAGTTTGATATCGTTGGTTTTTGCTGTGTCACTGCAGAGTTGGTTTCTGGTGAGTGCAGCTGTCTCTTGTAATTGGATTGTATAGTTTTTGAGTACATTGATCTTTGTGATAAAGGTACACATTTCTTTACTTACTTGGTTTGCACATTGTTGGTTGTTGTTGACTTGTTTGTGCAGTCTTCTATCTTAGTAAGTATAATGGCTAGCCGCAGGATTACTGCTCAGCAGGTTGTTGGTTTGCTGTTTGAGTCTTCCTCTGACCATGGTTCAGAGACTGACGCTGCATCTGAGGGAGAGGAGGCAGGGGACGATTCTGGCAGTGAGTTTTCTCTCCGTATGGGGTCATCGGATGATGAAGATACTCTTAGTGCGGATGAAGTGCCTGTGTTAGAGGAGGAGACTGATGTGCCGATAGTGCGGCAAGAGGCATCTGGGCTGCAGCCTGGGGCTGCAAGGCTTCCCGTTGGTGTAGTGCGGCAAGAGGCTTCTGGGCTGCAGCCTGCGGCTGCAAGGCTTCCCGTTGGTGTAGTGCGGCATGAGGCATCTGGGCTGCAGGCTGGGGCTGCAAGGCTTCCCGTTGGTGTAGTGCGGCAAGAGGCATCTGGGCTGCAGGCTGGGGCTGCCAGGCTTCCCTTTGAAAGTGATGACCTCTGGGTTGCCCCTGGCATGGTGCAGCCGGCATTGCCAGAGTTTACTGGTGTTTCAGGGTCTAGAGTGAATACTGAAAACTTTTTGCCGGTAAATTTTTTTCAGTTGTTTATGGACGATGTGTTTTTGGCAGAGATTGTTGAGCAGACTAATTTGTATGCCGAACAGTTTTTGAGGGACAACAGTGCCAGTCTTAAGCCACACTCTAGAGCTACCCGGTGGACTCCCACAAATGTTGAAGAGATGAAGAAGTTCTTGGGTTTAACTTTTTTGTTGGGCTTGCTAAGGAAGCCATCAATGTCTTCATATTGGTCTAGCAGTCCCTTGATGGCAACGTCTATTTTTCCGGCAGTCATGACTCGTGACAGGTATTTGCTTCTGCTTCGGATGATGCATTTTGTTGATAATGGTTTAGCGTTGCCACGAGATCACCCTGACTGTGACCGTCTTTTTAAGATTAGGCCTGTCCTTGATCACTTTGTTGATCGATTTTCTGAGATTTATGCCCCTGGGAAAGAAATTGCAGTGGATGAGTCTTTGGTGTTGTTCAAGGGCCGCTTGGTTTTTAGGCAATACATTCCTAGTAAGAGGGCACGCTATGGAATAAAGCTGTATATGCTGTGTGACAGTAGGACTGGATATGTCTCTAATTTCAGGGTGTACACCGGTAAGGAATCTAGGATTAACCCTCCTGGTTGTCCGTCCACTTTTGGAGTGACTGAGAAAATTGTTTGGGAACTTGGTAGAGGATTTTTTAACAAAGGCCACCATTTATATGTAGATAACTTCTACACTGGTGTGCGGTTGTTCAGGGAATTGGCCAAAGTGGACACTCTTGCTTGTGGCACAATCTGCTCTAACCGTAAAGGTTTCCCGAAAGAACTTGTTTGTCAAAAGCTTGGGCGGGGACAGTGCAGTGCGTTGCGTTGCCAGGAGCTTTTTGCTGTGAAGTTTACAGACAGGAGAGATGTCTACATGCTGACTACCATCCATGATGAAAGCACTGCACCTGTGACTGTTTGGGGTCAGGTCGCTGAAGCGCGCAAACCTGTGTGCATTTTAGACTATAATAGGCACATGGGTGGTGTTGACAGAGTAGATCAGAGGTTGGAACCTTACACTGCTCTTCGTAAGGCTTACATTTGGTACAAGAAGTTGGCTATCCATCTTTTCCACTTGGCAATGTTTAATGCTTTTGTTGTGTTCCAGGATTCTTGCCCTGAGTCAAAGATGACTTTTGCTAAGTTTCAGGAGTCTGTAATAGGCAGCCTTGTTGTAGTGGAACAGGCAAGTGTTCCTAGAGTTGGAGTGGTGGAGGATGTTGCTAGATTGAAAGAACGCCACTTTCCAGATCACATTCCTCCCACACCCGCAAAAGATTTTCCCAGTAGGAGATGTAGAGTCTGTTGGCGAAGAGGTTCGCGGAAGGAGAGTCGTATGTACTGCCCCGACTGTCCTTCTCATCCTGCACTGTGTCTCCCTGCTTGTTTTAGAGCGTACCACACGCGAAAGATTTTTTGGGAGCATTCATGAGTGGTAAAGTGAACTGCCTGGTCTGTATTCTTTGGATAATTTGATTCTGTTTCAAGGTTGGTGTTAGTGCAATGTATTTAGTTGCTGATTTTCTGTTAGAAGATTTGTATCTATTTGCGATTTGTTTTTGTTTTTATTTTTTTCTAAAAAAATCCTAAATGTGATGGCGGTGTGTGTAGGCTTGCGCTTGGCTGTTGGTGTGTGTGGACTGGCACTTGGTTGGTGGTGTGCGTGGAATGGTGCTTGGCTGGCGGTGTGCGTGGTCTGGCGGTGTGCATGGACTGGTGGTCTGCGTGGACTGGTGCGTGGCTGGTGGTGTGCGTGGACTGGAGCTTGGCTGGCGGTGTGCGTGGAATGGTGCTTGGCTGGCGGTGTGCGTGGACTGGTACTTGGCTGGTGGTGTGCGTGGACTGGTGGTGTGTGTGGACTGGTGCTTGGCTGGTGGTGTCCGTGGACTGGAGCTTGGCTGGTGGTGTGCGTGGACTGGAGCTTGGCTGGCGGTGTGCGTGGAATGGTGCTTGGCTGGCGGTGTGCATGGACTGGTACTTGGCTGGCGGTATGCGTGGACTGGTGGTGTGTGCGGACTGGTGCTTGGCTGGTGGTGTCCGTGGACTGGAGCTTGGCTGGCGGTGTGCGTGGATTGGCGATTGGCTGCCGGTGTGCCTGGACTGGCGATTGGCTGGCGGTGTGCCTGGACTGGCGATTGGCTGGTGGTGTGCCTGGACTGGCGCTTGGCTAGCGGTGTGCGTGGACTGGTGTTTGCCTAGCGGTGTGTGTGGACTGGTGCTCGGCTGGCTGTGTGTGAGTAGTGACTTTCTGCTGGTCACTACACACACTGCTAGCTGAGTGCCACTCCACGCAATCCATCAGCCTGTGTAGTTGCTGTGTCTGGATTGTGGGCGTGTGAAAGTGATGGGCCTTTGAATGGCGCTGTGTGCTGGTGTGAGTTTTGTTATGTGATGGGCCCGCGGCTGGCGGTGTGAATGGTTTTGTATGTCTCACACGTATGAAAGGTGTATGAATGGCCTGTAAAGAGGTTGGTGCCTTGTCGTGGCTTTACAGCTCACGAGCTGTGAGTCAATGGTTCAGTTTTTCGCCCTTTCAATTATTACCAGTGCATTTCATTTATGTGAAATCACTTGCTAATACAATTGTATCTACTGAACCATCACTCATCCTCGTGCCAAATCCAACCAGTATGTGTGTGTGCTTGCGGATTAGATGGCTGTGCAGTTTTATTTGTCTTTCTGAAGCAGGGTGTACCTTGTCCCTTTTTGGTGAATTTTGTAATGTGTTGCTTTTGTGCCTGGTGGTGCGAATGGTCTTGTTTGTATCACGTATGAAAGGTGTGTGAATGGCCTGTAAAGTGGTTGGTGCCTTGACGTGGCTTTACAGCTCACGAGCTGCAAGTCATTGGTTTGGTTTTTTGTGAATTTAATTATTGACAGTGCATTTCATTTTTGTGAAATCTCTTGTTAATAAAATTTAATACACTGAACCATGACTCGCCCTCGTGCCAAATCCAACCAGTATGTGTGTGTGTTTGAGGAATAGATGGTTGTGCAGGAATCTTTGTCTTTAGTTTCTCTTCCAAGGTACACTTTCCATGCAAGAATAACCCACCAACTGTAGATATTGTCGAAAACCCATGGGAGTTCATGGTGATGTCTCTTTTGTGAATTCAAAAAAATTTTTTATCCCCAATGTCCTGCAAACCTCAAAATGTCTGCCACATTTTCTTTGCAATATTATTCCAAAATTCTCACGCTAGGAACAATAGTTAATCTGGTTTTGCAAGGGGGGTCACTTTGGTTTTTGGCCCGGTGCTCGGCGGCCATCTAGGGAAACCTACCAAACCCACACATTTCTGAAAACTAGACACCCGGCGGCTTCCAAGGAAGTATGGCTTGCGTGGATCCCCCAACGTTTCCTTACCCAGAATCCCCTGCAAACCTCAATTTTAGATGAAAAAATCACTTTTTTCACACATTTTGGGGTAGGAAAGTTGTGGCATCACCTGGCTCACACAAATTTACCACCACCCAGCGTTCCCCCAGGTCTCCCGGTAAAAATGGTGCCTCACTTGTGTGGGAGGCCCAAGTACTCGCGGCAGGCAAGGGCCCAAAACGTAGTGAGGCGACATCAAAATGGCCTATCGCAAAACCACCTGGTTTTGCAAGGGGGGTCACTCAGGTTTTAGGCCCGGTGCTCGGCGGCCATCTAGGGAAACCTACCAAACCCACACATTTCTGAAAACTAGACACCCGGCGGCTTCCAGGGAGGTATGGCTTGCGTGGATCCCCCAACGTTTCCTTACCCAGAATCCCCTGCAAACCTCAATTTTAGCTAAAAAAATCACTTTTTTTCACACATTTTGGGGTGGGAAAGTTGTGGCATCACTGGTCTCACACAAATTTACCACCACCCAGCATTCCCCCAGGTCTCCCGGTAAAAATGGTGCCTCACTTGTGTGGGAGGCCCAAGTACCCGCGGCAGGCAAGGGCCCAAAACGTAGTGAGGCGACATCAAAATGGCCTATCGCAAAACCACCTGGTTTTGCAAGGGGGTCACTTAGGTTTTTGGCCCGGTGCTCGGCGGCCATCTAGGGAAACCTACCAAACCCACGCATTTCTGAAAACTAGACACCCGGCGGCTTCCAGGGAGGTATGGCTTGCATGGATCCCCCAACGTTTCCTTACCCAGAATCCCCTGCAAACCTCAATTTTAGCTGAAAAAATCACTTTTTTTCACACATTTTGGGGTGGGAAAGTTGTGGCATCACCGGGCTCACACAAATTTACCACCACCCAGCATTCCCCCAGGTCTCCCGGTAAAAATGGTGCCTCACTTGTGTGGGAGGCCCAAGTACCCGCGGCAGGCAAGGGCCCAAAACGTAGTGAGGCGACATCAAAATGGCCTATCGCAAAACCACCTGGTTTTGCAAGGGGGGTCACTTAGGTTTTTGGCCCAGTGCTCGGCGGCCATCTAGGGAAACCTACCAAACCCATGCATTTCTGAAAACTAGACACCCGGCGGCTTCCAGGGAGGTATGGCTTGCGTGGATCCCCCAACGTTTCCTTACCCAGAATCCCCTGCAAACCTCCATTTTAGCTGAACAAAATCACTTTTTTCACACATTTTGGGGTGGGAAAGTTGTGGCATCACCGGGCTCACACAAATTTACCACCACCCAGCGTTCCCCCAGGTCTCCCGGTAAAAATGGTGCCTCACTTGTGTGGGAGGCCCAAGTACCCGCGGCAGGCAAGGGCCCAAAACGTAGTGAGGCGACATCAAAATGGCCTATCGCAAAACCACCTGGTTTTGCAAGGGGGTCACTTAGGTTTTTGGCCCGGTGCTCGGCGGCCATCTAGGGAAACCTACCAAACCCACGCATTTCTGAAAACTAGACACCCGGCGGCTTCCAGGGAGGTATGGCTTGCATGGATCCCCCAACGTTTCCTTACCCCACTTTTTTTCACACATTTTGGGGTGGGAAAGTTGTGGCATCACCGGGCTCACACAAATTTACCACCACCCAGCATTCCCCCAGGTCTCCCGGTAAAAATGGTGCCTCACTTGTGTGGGAGGCCCAAGTACCCGCGGCAGGCAAGGCCCCAAAACGTAGTGAGGCGACATCAAAATGGCCTATCGCAAAACCACCTGGTTTTGCAAGGGGGGTCACTTAGGTTTTTGGCCCGGTGCTCGGTGGCCATCTAGGGAAACCTACCAAACCCATGCATTTCTGAAAACTAGACACCCAGCGGCTTCCAGGGAGGTATGGCTTGCGTGGATCCCCCAACGTTTCCTTACCCAGAATCCCCTGCAAACCTCAATTTTAGCTGAAAAAATCACTTTTTTCACACATTTTGGGGTGGGAAAGTTGTGGCATCACCGGGCTCACACAAATTTACCACCACCCAGCGTTCCCCCAGGTCTCCCGGTAAAAATGGTGCCTCACTTCTGTGGGAGGCTCAAGTACCCGCGGCAGGCAAGGGCCCAAAACGTAGTGAGGCGACATCAAAATGGCCTATCGCAAAACCACCTGGTTTTGCAAGGGGGGTCACTTTGGTTTTTGGCCCGGTGCTCGGCGGCCATCTAGAGAAACCTACCAAACCCACGCATTTCTGAAAACTAGACACCCGGCGGCTTCCAGGGAGGTATGGCTTGCGTGGATCCCCCAACGTTTCCTTACCCAGAATCCCCTGCAAACCTCAATTTTAGCTGAAAAAATCACTTTTTTGACACATTTTGGGGTGGGAAAGTTGTGGCATCACCAGGCTCAAACAAATTTACCACCACCCAGCGTTCCCCCAGGTCTCCCGGTAAAAATGGTGCCTCACTTGTGTGGGAGGCCCAAGTACCCGCGGCAGGCAAGGGCCCAAAACGTAGTGAGGCGACATCAAAATGGCCTATCGCAAAACCACCTGGTTTTGCAAGGGGGGTCACTTAGGTTTTAGGCCCGGTGCTCGGCGGCCATCTAGGGAAACCTACCAAACCCATGCATTTCTGAAAACTAGACACCCGGCGGCTTCCAGGGAGGTATGGCTTGCGTGGATCCCCCAACGTTTCCTTACCCAGAATCCCCTGCAAACCTTAATTTTAGCTGAAAAAAATCACTTTTTTCACACATTTTGGGGTGGGAAAGTTGTGGCATCACCGGGCTCACACAAATATACCACCACCCAGCGTTCCCCCAGGTCTCCCGGTAAAAATGGTGCCTCACTTGTGTGGGAGGCCCAAGTACCCGCGGCAGGCAAGGGCCCAAAACGTAGTGAGGTGACATCAAAATGGCCTATCGCAAAACCACCTGGTTTTGCAAGGGGGGTCACTTTGGTTTTTGGCCCGGTGCTCGTCGGCCATCTAGGGAAACCTAACAAACCCATGCATTTCTGAAAACTAGACACCCGGCGGCTTCCAGGGAGGTATGGCTTGCGTGGATCCCCCAACGTTTCCCTACCCAGAATCCCCTGCAAACCTCAATTTTAGCTGAAAAAATCACTTTTTTCACACATTTTGGGGTGGGAAAGTTGTGGCATCACTGGGCTCACACAAATTTACCACCACCCAGCATTCCCCCAGGTCTCCCGGTAAAAATGGTGCCTAACTTGTGTGGGAGGCCCAAGTACCCGCGGCAGGCAAGGGCCCAAAACGTAGTGATGCGACATTTGGGATAGGCAATGTTGATGTGGGAGGCAGTCAAGTCACCCCATCCTGGATTCCCCTGGGTGTCTAGTTTTCAGAAATGTCTGGGTTTGGTAGGTTTCCCTAGCTGCCGGCAGGGCTAGGGTTCAAAAACTACAGCTAGGCACTTTGCCAAAAAAGGGTCATTTTTCACTGCAAAATTGAGGTGTGACCACGTTGCGTTTTGCGCCGTTTCCTGTCGCGGGCACTAGGCCGACCCGCACAAGTGAGGTACCATTTTTCTCGTAGGACTTTGGGGAACGCAGGGTGGGTGGAAATTTGTGGATCCACGCAGATTCCAGAACTTTCCATCCCAGAAATGTGGGGAAAATGTGTTTTTTTTGTCATTTTTTTACGTTTGCAAGGGATTCTGGGTAACAGACCATGGTGAGAGGCAGTCAAGTCACCCCATCCTGGATTCCCCTCGGTGTCTAGTTTTCAAAAATGTATAGGTTTGCTAGGTTTCCCTAGGTGCCGGCAGGGCTAGGGTTCAAAAACTACAGCTAGTCACTTTGCCAAAAAAGGGTCATTTTTCACTGCAAAATTGAGGTGTGACCACGTTGCGTTTTGCGCTGTTTCCTGTCGCGGGCACTATGTCGACCCGCACAAGTGAGGTACCATTTTTCTCGTAAGACTTTGGGGAACGTGGGGTGGGTGGAAATTTGTGGATCCATTCAGATTCCAGAACTTTCCATCACAAAAATTTTGGGAAAATGTGTTTTTTTTGTCTTTTTTTTATGTTTGCAAGGGATTCTGGGTAACAGACCATGGTGGGAGGCAGTTAAGTCACCCCATCCTGGATTCCCCTGGGTGTCTAGTTTTAAAAAATGTATAGGTTTGCTAGGTTTCCCTAGGTGCCGGCAGTGCTAGGGTTCAAAAACTACAGCTAGTCACTTTGCCAAAAAAGGGTAATTTTTGACTGCAAAATTGAGGTGTGACCACGTTGCGTTTTGCGCCGTTTCCTGTCGCGGGCACTAGGCCGACCCGCACAAGTGAGGTACCATTTTTCTCGTAGGACTTTGGGGAACGCGGGGGGGGTGGAAATTTGTGGATCCACGCAGATTCCAGAACTTTCCATCCCAGAAATGTGGGGAAAATGTGGTTTTTTTGTCATTTTTTTACGTTTGCAAGGGATTCTGGGTAACAGACCATGGTGGGAGGCAGTCAAGTCACCCCATCCTGGATTCCCCTGGGTGTCTAGTTTTCAAAAATGTATAGGTTTGCTAGGTTTCCCTAGGTGCCGGCAGGGCTAGGGTTAAAAAACTACAGCTAGTCACTTTGCCAAAAAAGGGTCATTTTTCACTGCAAAATTGAGGTGTGACCACGTTGCGTTTTGCGCCGTTTCCTGTCGCGGGCACTAGGCCGACCCACACAAGTGAGGTACCATTTTTCTCGTAGGACTTTGGGGAACGCGGGGTGGGTGGAAATTTGTGGATCCACGCAGATTCCAGAACTTTCCATCCCAGAAATGTGGGGAAAATGTGTTTTTTTGTCATTTTTTTACGTTTGCAAGGGATTCTGGGTAACAGACCATGGTGGGAGGCAGTCAAGTCACCCCATCCTGGATTCCCCTGGGTGTCTAGTTTTCAAAAATGTATAGGTTTGCTAGGTTTCCCTAGGTGCCGGCAGGGCTAGGGTTCAAAAACTACAGCTAGTCACTTTGCCAAAAAAGGGTCATTTTTCACTGCAAAATTGAGGTGTGACCACGTTGCGTTTTGCGCCGTTTCCTGTCGCGGGCACTATGTCGACCCACACAAGTGAGGTACCATTTTTCTCGTAAGACTTTGGGGAACGTGGGGTGGGTGGAAATTTGTGGATCCACGCAGATTCCAGAACTTTCCATTACAAAAATGTGGGGAAAATGTGGTTTTTTTGTCATTTTTTTACGTTTGCAAGGGATTCTGGGTAACAGACCATGGTGGGAGGCAGTCAAGTCACCCCATCCTGGATTCCCCTGGGTATCTAGTTTTCAAAAATGTATAGGTTTGCTAGGTTTCCCTAGGTGCCGGAAGTGCTAGGGTTCAAAAACTACAGCTAGTCACTTTGCCAAAAAAGGGTAATTCTTGACTGCAAAATTGAGGTGTGACCACGTTGCGTTTTGCGCCGTTTCCTGTCGCGGGCACTAGGCCGACCCGCACAAGTGAGGTACCATTTTTCTCGTAGGACTTTGGGGAACGCGGGGGGGGTGGAAATTTGTGGATCCACGCAGATTCCAGAACTTTCCATCCCAGAAATGTGGGAAAAATGTGGTTTTTTTGTCATTTTTTTACGTTTGCAAGGGATTCTGGGTAACAGACCAGGGTGGGAGGCAGTCAAGTCACCCCATCCTGGATTCCCCTGGGTGTCTAGTTTTCAAAAATGTATAGGTTTGCTAGGTTTCCCTAGGTGCCGGCAGGGCTATGGTTCAAAAACTACAGCTAGGCACTTTGCCAAAAAAGGGTCATTTTTCACTGCAAAATTGAGGTGTGACCACGTTGCGTTTTGCGCCGTTTCCTGTCGCGGGCACTAGGCCGACCCACACAAGTGAGGTACCATTTTTCTCGTAGGACTTTGGGGAACGCGGGGTGGGTGGAAATTTGTGGATCCACGCAGATTCCAGAACTTTCCATCCCAGAAATGTGGGGAAAATGTGTTTTTTTGTCATTTTTTTACGTTTGCAAGGGATTCTGGGTAACAGACCATGGTGGGAGGCAGTCAAGTCACCCCATCCTGGATTCCCCTGGGTGTCTAGTTTTCAAAAATGTATAGGTTTGCTAGGTTTCCCTAGGTGCCGGCAGGGCTAGGGTTCAAAAACTACAGCTAGTCACTTTGCCAAAAAGGGGTCATTTTTCACTGCAAAATTGAGGTGTGATGATGTTGCGTTTTCCGCCGTTTCCTGTCGCGGGCACTAGGCCGACCCGCACAAGTGAGGTACCATTTTTCCCGTAGGACTTTGGGGAACACGGGGTGGGTGGAAATTTGTGGATCCACGCAGATTCCAGAACTTTCCATCCCAGAAATGTGGGGAAAATTTGTTTTTTTGTCATTTTTTTACGTTTGCAAGGGATTCTGGGTAACAGACCATGGTGGGAGGCAGTCAAGTCACCCCATCCTGGATTCCCCTGGGTGTCTAGTTTTCAAAAATGTATAGGTTTGCTAGGTTTCCCTAGGTGCCGGCAGGGCTAGGGTTCAAAAACTACAGCTAGTCACTTTGCCAAAAAAGGGTCATTTTTCACTGCAAAATTGAGGTGTGACCACGTTGCGTTTTGCGCCGTTTCCTGTCGCGGGCACTATGTCGACCCACACAAGTGAGGTACCATTTTTCTCGTAAGACTTTGGGGAACGTGGGGTGGGTGGAAATTTGTGGATCCACGCAGATTCCAGAACTTTCCATTACAAAAATGTGGGGAAAATGTGTTTTTTTTGTCATTTTTTTACATTTGCAAGGGATTCTGGGTAACAGACCATGGTGGGAGGCAGTCAAGTCACCCCATCCTGGATTCCCCTGGGTATCTAGTTTTCAAAAATGTATAGGTTTGCTAGGTTTCCCTAGGTGCCGGAAGTGCTAGGGTTAAAAAACTACAGCTAGTCACTTTGCCAAAAAAGGGTAATTCTTGACTGCAAAATTGAGGTGTGACCACGTTGCGTTTTGCGCCGTTTCCTGTCGCGGGCACTAGGCCGACCCGCACAAGTGAGGTACCATTTTTCTCGTAGGACTTTGGGGAACGCGGGGGGGTGGAAATTTGTGGATCCACGCAGATTCCAGAACTTTCCATCCCAGAAATGTGGGAAAAATGTGGTTTTTTTGTCATTTTTTTACGTTTGCAAGGGATTCTGGGTAACAGACCAGGGTGGGAGGCAGTCAAGTCACCCCATCCTGGATTCCCCTGGGTGTCTAGTTTTCAAAAATGTATAGGTTTGCTAGGTTTCCCTAGGTGCCGGCAGGGCTAGGGTTCAAAAACTACAGCTAGGCACTTTGCCAAAAAAGGGTCATTTTTCACTGCAAAATTGAGGTGTGACCACGTTGCGTTTTGCGCCGTTTCCTGTCGCGGGCACTAGGCCGACCCACACAAGTGAGGTACCATTTTTCTCGTAGGACTTTGGGGAACGCGGGGTGGGTGGAAATTTGTGGATCCACGCAGATTCCAGAACTTTCCATCCCAGAAATGTGGGGAAAATGTGTTTTTTTGTCATTTTTTTACGTTTGCAAGGGATTCTGGGTAACAGACCATGGTGGGAGGCAGTCAAGTCACCCCATCCTGGATTCTCCTGGGTGTCTAGTTTTCAAAAATGTATAGGTTTGCTAGGTTTCCCTAGGTGCCGGCAGGGCTAGGGTTCAAAAACTACAGCTAGTCACTTTGCCAAAAAGGGGTCATTTTTCACTGCAAAATTGAGGTGTGATGATGTTGCGTTTTCCGCCGTTTCCTGTCGCGGGCACTAGGCCGACCCGCACAAGTGAGGTACCATTTTTCCCGTAGGACTTTGGGGAACACGGGGTGGGTGGAAATTTGTGGATCCACGCAGATTCCAGAACTTTCCATCCCAGAAATGTGGGGAAAATTTGTTTTTTTGTCATTTTTTTACGTTTGCAAGGGATTCTGGGTAACAGACCATGGTGGGAGGCAGTCAAGTCACCCCATCCTGGATTCCCCTGGGTGTCTAGTTTTCAAAAATGTATAGGTTTGCTAGGTTTCCCTAGGTGCCGGCAGGGCTAGGGTTCAAAAACTACAGCTAGTCACTTTGCCAAAAAAGGGTCATTTTTCACTGCAAAATTGAGGTGTGACCACGTTGCGTTTTGCGCCGTTTCCTGTCGCGGGCACTATGTCGACCCACACAAGTGAGGTACCATTTTTCTCGTAAGACTTTGGGGAACGTGGGGTGGGTGGAAATTTGTGGATCCACGCAGATTCCAGAACTTTCCATTACAAAAATGTGGGGAAAATGTGGTTTTTTTGTCATTTTTTTACATTTGCAAGGGATTCTGGGTAACAGACCATGGTGGGAGGCAGTCAAGTCACCCCATCCTGGATTCCCCTGGGTATCTAGTTTTCAAACATGTATAGGTTTGCTAGGTTTCCCTAGGTGCCGGAAGTGCTAGGGTTCAAAAACTACAGCTAGTCACTTTGCCAAAAAAGGGTAATTCTTGACTGCAAAATTGAGGTGTGACCACGTTGCGTTTTGCGCCGTTTCCTGTCGCGGGCACTAGGCCGACCCGCACAAGTGAGGTACCATTTTTCTCGTAGGACTTTGGGGAACGCGGGGGGGTGGAAATTTGTGGATCCACGCAGATTCCAGAACTTTCCATCCCAGAAATGTGGGAAAAATGTGGTTTTTTTGTCATTTTTTTACGTTTGCAAGGGATTCTGGGTAACAGACCAGGGTGGGAGGCAGTCAAGTCACCCCATCCTGGATTCCCCTGGGTGTCTAGTTTTCAAAAATGTATAGGTTTGCTAGGTTTCCCTAGGTGCCGGCAGGGCTAGGGTTCAAAAACTACAGCTAGGCACTTTGCCAAAAAAGGGTCATTTTTCACTGCAAAATTGAGGTGTGACCACGTTGCGTTTTGCGCCGTTTCCTGTCGCGGGCACTAGGCCGACCCACACAAGTGAGGTACCATTTTTCTCGTAGGACTTTGGGGAACGCGGGGTGGGTGGAAATTTGTGGATCCACGCAGATTCCAGAACTTTCCATCCCAGAAATGTGGGGAAAATGTGTTTTTTTGTCATTTTTTTACGTTTGCAAGGGATTCTGGGTAACAGACCATGGTGGGAGGCAGTCAAGTCACCCCATCCTGGATTCCCCTGGGTGTCTAGTTTTCAAAAATGTATAGGTTTGCTAGGTTTCCCTAGGTGCCGGCAGGGCTAGGGTTCAAAAACTACAGCTAGTCACTTTGCCAAAAAGGGGTCATTTTTCACTGCAAAATTGAGGTGTGATGATGTTGCGTTTTCCGCCGTTTCCTGTCGCGGGCACTAGGCCGACCCGCACAAGTGAGGTACCATTTTTCCCGTAGGACTTTGGGGAACGCGGGGTGGGTGGAAATTTGTGGATCCACGCAGATTCCAGAACTTTCCATCCCAGAAATGTGGGGAAAATTTGTTTTTTTGTCATTTTTTTACGTTTGCAAGGGATTCTGGGTAACAGACCATGGTGGGAGGCAGTCAAGTCACCCCATCCTGGATTCCCCTGGGTGTCTAGTTTTCAAAAATGTATAGGTTTGCTAGGTTTCCCTAGGTGCCAGCAGGGCTAGGGTTCAAAAACTACAGCTAGTCACTTTGCCAAAAAAGGGTCATTTTTCACTGCAAAATTGAGGTGTGACCACGTTGCGTTTTGCGCCGTTTCCTGTCGCGGGCACTATGTCGACCCACACAAGTGAGGTACCATTTTTCTCGTAAGACTTTGGGGAACGTGGGGTGGGTGGAAATTTGTGGATCCACGCAGATTCCAGAACTTTCCATTACAAAAATGTGGGGAAAATGTGGTTTTTTTGTCATTTTTTTACGTTTGCAAGGGATTCTGGGTAACAGACCATGGTGGGAGGCAGTCAAGTCACCCCATCCTGGATTCCCCTGGGTATCTAGTTTTCAAAAATGTATAGGTTTGCTAGGTTTCCCTAGGTGCCGGAAGTGCTAGGGTTCAAAAACTACAGCTAGTCACTTTGCCAAAAAAGGGTAATTCTTGACTGCAAAATTGAGGTGTGACCACGTTGCGTTTTGCGCCGTTTCCTGTCGCGGGCACTAGGCCGACCCGCACAAGTGAGGTACCATTTTTCTCGTAGGACTTTGGGGAACGCGGGGGGGTGGAAATTTGTGGATCCACGCAGATTCCAGAACTTTCCATCCCAGAAATGTGGGAAAAATGTGGTTTTTTTGTCATTTTTTTACGTTTGCAAGGGATTCTGGGTAACAGACCAGGGTGGGAGGCAGTCAAGTCACCCCATCCTGGATTCCCCTGGGTGTCTAGTTTTCAAAAATGTATAGGTTTGCTAGGTTTCCCTAGGTGCCGGCAGGGCTAGGGTTAAAAACTACAGCTAGTCACTTTGCCAAAAAAGGGTCATTTTTCACTGCAAAATTGAGGTGTGACCACCTTGCGTTTTGCGCCGTTTCCTGACGCGGGCACTAGGCCGACCCGCACAAGTGAGGTACCATTTTTCTCGTAGGACTTTGGGGAACGCGGGGTGGGTGGAAATTTGTGGATCCATGCAGATTTCAGAACTTTCCATCCCAGAAATGTGGTGAAAATGTGTTTTTTTCGTCATTTTTTTACGTTTGCAAGGGATTCTGGGTAACAGACCATGGTGGGAGGCAGTCAAGTCACCCCATCCTGGATTCCCCTGGGTGTCTAGTTTTCAAAAATGTATAGGTTTGCTAGGTTTCCCTCGGTGCCGGCAGGGCTAGGGTTCAAAAACTACAGCTAGTCACTTTGCCAAAAAGGGGTCATTTTTCACTGCAAAATTGAGGTGTGACCACCTTGCGTTTTGCGCCGTTTCCTGTCGCGGGCACTAGGCCGACCCACACAAGTGAGGTACCATTTTTCTCGTAGGACTTTGGGGAACGCGGGGTGGGTGGAAATTTGTGGATCCACGCAGATTCCAGAACTTTCCATCCCAGAAATATGGGGAAAATGTGGTTTTTTTGTCATTTTTTTACGTTTGCAAGGGATTCTGGGTAACAGACCATGGTGGGAGGCAGTCAAGTCCCCCCATCCTGGATTCCCCTGGGTGTCTAGTTTTCAAAAATGTATAGGTTTGCTAGGTTTCTCTAGGTGCCGGCAGGGCTAGGGTTCAAAAACTACAGCTAGTCACTTTGCCAAAAAGGGGTCATTTTTCACTGCAAAATTGAGGTGTGACCACGTTGCGTTTTGCGCCGTTTCCTGTTGCGGGCACTAGGCCGACCCGCACAAGTGAGGTACCATTTTTCTCGTATGACTTTAGGGAACGCGGGATGGGTGGAAATTTGTGGATCCACGCAGATTCCAGAACTTTCCATCCCAGAAATGTGGGGAAAATGTGTTTTTTTTTGTAATTTTTTACGTTTGCAAGGGATTCTGGGTAACAGACCATGGTGGGAGGCAGTCAAGTCCCCCCATCCTGGATTCCCCTGGGTGTCTAGTTTTCAAAAATGTATAGGTTTGCTAGGTTTCCCTAGATGCCAGCAGGGCTAGGGTTCAAAAACTACAGCTAGACTCTTCGCAAAAAAAGTGTACATTTTCAGTGTGAAAATGTGGTGTGTTCAGCTTAGGTTTTGAGCCACTTCCTGTCGTGGGCACTATGCCTACCCACACAAGTGAGGTACCATTTTTATCGGGAGACTTTGGGTAGTTCAGATTTGTAAAGCAACTGTTATTACCTATTGATTTCGGATGCATTTCTCCCTTCCAAATGAAAGACATTGTGTAAAAAAAAAGTCATTTTGAAAAATGACCAATAATTGTCATGCAAGTATAAGTATTCCCAATTTCGAAAATGTGCAAATATGCACTGTTTCTAAACTCTGTAATTTGTTCCCATTTCAGAAATACATAGGCGTCTTTCATACCGATTTTTCCATGTATACATTTTCCCACAATAATTGCTATATACCCGGAACAAAAAAAAAAAACATTACAAAATGCTGCTCAGTTTTTCACTCTGGGTTCGTTGGGCTCTTGGTGAACCTACAAGTCCTATATATCCCCACAACCAGGAATGTCCAGTGGATGTAACGGTACATTGCTTTCTAAGAGATGTGATAATTAGAAGAAGTTACAGGTGAAAACGTTGACTCAAAAGGTTGCTTTTTTCAACTAATTTTTAATTTTTCCTATATTTAACTGGTAGTTTCTATAAAGAAACCTTGATGGATCTACACAAATGACCCCTTGCTGAATTCAGAATTTTGTCTACTTTTCAAAAATGTATAGCTTTCCAGGATCCATTATTGTTTTTTTACCCATTTCTACCATTAACTGGAAGGAGGTTGAAAGCACAAAAAACAGCAAAAATAGGGTATGTCCCAGAAAAATGCCAAAACTGTGTAAAAAATGTTGGTTTTCTAACAAAATTCTGTCATTCCCTAAAAGCTGGAGAAATGGTGATTTCAGCCCCACAAATCCTTTTTTGATACCATTTGCAGATAAAAACCCAGAAGCTTTCATTTGCAGCCCGTTTTTCCCATTTTTCACAAAAAAACAAAATTTTGCTGTATTTTGACTAATTTCTGGGAACCCTCTAGGAGAATCCACAAACCCTGGGTACCTTTAGAATCCCCAAGATGTTGGAAGAAAAGGACGCAAATTTGGCGTGGATACCTAATGTGGTCAAAAAGTTACAGGGGCCTAAGCGCGCACTACCCCAAATAGCCCAAAAAAGGCTTAGCACAGGAGGGGAAAAGGCCTAGCAGCGAAGGGGTTAAGTAAAACATACTTAAAAATAATGAAAAAAACGTTAACATTATTAAATAATACATGTAATGTTAAAAAAAAAACATGCATTTTGTTTTTATATATATTAACTTAATAATATTTAAAAATAATGAATATTTTTAATTATAAAATGTTACAAACATAATTTAAAACATAATTACATATATATAAATAAACCTTTGATATTCATCTTAAAACAAATTATATATAACAAGTTAAAACATGAAACTAAATATCTTTTGTTAAAATAACATTTTACACTACATTAAATATAACAATACTGAAAACCTTGCATAGCATAGGGGACAAAATTACTATTCCCAATCCAGCGAGTGGTACAGTAGATAAAAGTGTTGGATAGCGGGTGGGTAAACATTACTATTTCCACTCCAGTGAGTGCAAAAGTAGGGGAAATGTTGGATAGCGGGAGGATAAAAATTACTATTCCCACTTCAGTGAGTGCAACAGTAGGGAATGTGTTGGATAGCGGGTGGGTAAAAGATACTACTCATACTCTAGTGAGTGTAACAGTAGGGAAAGTGTTGGATAGTGGGTGGGGATAATGTACTATTCTCACTCCACCAAGTGTAACAGTAGGGAAAGTGTTGGATAGCGGCTGGGTAAAAATTACTATTCACACTCCAGTGAGTGTAACAGTAGGGAAAGTATTGGATAGCGGGTGGGAATAATCTACTATTCCCACTCCACCAAGTGTAACAGTAGGGAAAGTGTTGGATAGCGGGAGGGTAAAAATTACTATTCCCACTCCAGTGAGTTCAAAAGTAGGGAAAGTGTTGGATAGCGGGAGGGTAAAAATTACTATTCCCACTCCAGTGAGTTCAAAAGTAGGGAAAGTGTTGGATAGCGGGAGGGTAAAAATTACTATTCCCACTCCAGTGAGTACAACAGAAGGGAAAGTGTTGGCTAGCGGGTGGGTAAAAATTACTTTTCCCACTCCAGTGAGTGCAACAGTAGGGAAAGTGTTGGATAGCGGGTGGGTAAAACTTACTATTCCCACTCCAGTGAGTACAACAGTAGGAACAGTGTTGTATAGCGGTAGGATGAAAATTACTATTCCCACTCCAGTGAGTGCAACAGTAGGGAAAGTGTTGGATAGCGGGTGGGTAAAAATTACTATTCCCACTCTAGTGAGTGCAACAGTAGGGAAAGTGTTGGGTAGCGGGTGGGTAAAAATTACTATTCCCATTCCATTGAGTGCAACAGTTGGGAAAGTGTTGGATAGCGGGAGGGTAAAAATTACTATTCCCACTCCAGTGAGTGCAACAGTAGGGAAAGTGTGGGATAGCCGGTGGGAATAATTTAATATTCCCACTTCAGCAAGGAAAAGTGTTGGATAGCGTAGGGGAATAATTTAGCATACCCAGTCCTGCAACATAATCAACATTAATTATCAAGTAATTATCTTTTCAAAATGAATTTACCTTCCACCATTTTCCCCCATAAACGTCACCTACAATGTGGTAAAATATTAATAAATTAACACAATTAACAATTAATTAATTAACTAATAACAATTAATAATAAAATGAATAACCATCAAATCTAAATTAATTCACACAATTTACAGTATAAAATAACTTTTAATAAATAAAATATAAACAATAATAAAAATTACATTAAAACTAAATTACTTCCTACCCTACTCCCCTATCAACCCTCAACCCACTCCTAAAAAAAGTACACAATTAACATATTCACAAATTAATTATTAATAATTAATATCTAATTAATTACTAATGAATAGAAAATAACACATTTAACATAATTACCAATTATTAATTGTTAATAATCAATTTATAATTATTTAGTAAAGAAATAATTAACTTTATTAACAATATTAATTACTAAATACATTATTAATTAAAAAATAAATAATACATTAATTTCAATTATATTACTTACCACCCTATTCCCCTATAAACCCACAACCCGCTACAGAATTAAATTACGCAAAAAGTAATTAACATATAATTAATTAATTCTAAATAATTCTTAAAAAGTATATTATAATTAAATTACTTCCCACCCTATTTCCCTTTAAACCCACAACCAGCTACGGAATTACATTACGCAAAAATTAATTAACATAAAATTCATTACTTTAAAAAAATTAAAACCTACATTACAAAAATAATACATACTTTTAACACAAATACTAACAAAACACTTTAAGAAAACGATATTTTTAACAACTATAGTATGACTGTCAATATGACTAAGTTCGTTTATTATGACAAACGATATTTCTTACCTGCATTTCGATATTCTGCACCACTCGATATTTTAAACTCGATATTTTGCCATATCGATATTTAAAATTCGATAATTTGACTGTCTACCTGCACATTTATGATTGTGGCTTCATTGCTGTTGATTGACGCATGAACTTGCAAAGGAGTGAGTCCCCTCTCTGATTTAGCATGCCTGGTAGAGCTGGATTGGGACTTGGATGATTACTTTACAATACCAACAGAAAATAGTACATGCTGAGCCTTAATGAATACATTCATAAACCATCATGAAGCAAAACATTTTCCTAGAAGCATCCACACAACCGCCAAAACAGTGTTTGTTTGCTGCGGCTATTTTAAACATTATCTTTACCATCACCTCATCTGCTGTATTGCAGTGTTTATAATGTGTCTTTTGTGTGAATGCTGGTTTAAAGGTCTTGCCTGCGCAATTACTTGAGAGATAAATTGTATTCTACAAGGGACTTAGAACCTACCAACTGCTTGCCATTTTTGGGATTCATTATCACTCCCATTTGTTGCCTCCTAATTGGGCAGCGTGTGCCGGCTTCACATCCTATTCTTTTGTCTGGAGCATGGACCAAGTACTGACTGCTTCATATTGATTAGGGTTCTTCCTCTGCTGCTAGCACGTGTCTTACCTTTGTGTTTTTATTTTTTACATCAACTTTCCGTCGAGTTGTTAATTTAGAATGCACAAACTCTTTTAATTCTACAAAGTGCTTTCTTCGTTTTCATAACAACATCTTTCAGCCTTACCCTCTTCCCTTTTGATGTCACATGTTCTATTTCTAACTCAAACATTTTAACACACACTTGTCTGTATTTTTTTAGCATTTAACCCTTACTGCTGTACTGACGTTCCTGTGCTGACGTTCCTTTTCATAGCATTTTCTTAGTGTGGCTGTCTTTTTTATCCATTTTTATTTTGGACGTATGGGCTGTTTTTATGTCAGATTACACTTTTTTCCTTTTGCCAAACACATGAATATTACTATATCTCTTTGTTTTCTACTAAAACTCACACTTATGTTCAAAAAAATTAAATCCTTGAGGTGGTGTCAAATATTTCATGTTGTCAAATGCCCCAACACTGTAGCCACAGACTTATTTAACACAGAAAAGCACTTTCTTTCTGTACAAAATGCTATTTCTGCTTATATAATATACCTATCTGTCTTAGAGCGTGTGTTTGTGAGCTGTGCCTCTTCTCCATGCTAACATGCTTTACATTGGTTCTTTAGTGTCCATGGTGACACTTTAGCCACAGACTTAAGTAATGCTTGAAAGCTCTTTCTTTGTTTTCAAACTGACATTTTTTACTTTTATGAAACCATTCCGTGAAGGTGCATGTGTTTTTCAGCTGTTCCTCTTCTTTGTACTATCACGCTTTGGGCCTGATTCTGATGCGTTTAGGAAAGCCTCCTAACGGCATTTGCTCCGTCCAAATCGGATCGGTAACATGTTTTTCCAACCGAGGGCCAGATTGCGATGCGGTTAGGAAAGCATTCCCACCTAGGGCCCGATTAAAATGCGGTTAGGACCATAGGCTCTCATTAAAGTCAATGGGAGTCCAACCAAATCGTATCTGGAAGCATCTGGATGCATTGTACTTTGTCGGTTGGACTCTCCCGATCCGATTCGGTTGGAAACCATTTCCAAACCCATTTGGTCGGGAAGCTTTCCAAACCGCATCAGAATCAGGCCCATTATGTTGTTTTTATATCCGACAGGGCCACACTGTAGCCGCGGACTTATTAATACTTAAAAGCACTTTTGTTTTTTCACAATGCAATTTTTGCTTTTTATTTAATCAATTAGTGCAAGTGCATGTGTTTGTCGGTTGTGCCCCTTCTCCTTGCTAACATGTTTTACATTGGTTTTATATTCTAGCGCATGCGCTCTCGCTTGCAAGAGATGTTGTATTCTACACTGGGCTTAGAGCCCACTCACTGCTTACCATTCATGGATTTAACTGTCTCTCTCATTTTCTGCCTCTCAGTTGGGCAGTGCATGCTGGCTTCACTTCCCATTCTTTCAAGTATTGATTGCTTCATCTTGATTAGGGTGTTTCTGCTGCTTCTAGCGTTGTGATTGAGGTACTATTTTTATTTTTTCTACTTCCAGTTGTGTTGCTTCTTTTTTTAATTTCTTCATTCCATCATGTTAACTTTTCCCTCTGACACCGACCCTCCCATTGTCTGTGTTGTATTTTCCCTCCCATTTACCCACCCACCCGTTGTTTGTATTTACCCTGCACCAGCCATAAAAAAAGCTTAATCAAACGTCCGACGCTGGCCGTGCCATATCGCTTTTTTTCACCTTCCCACGTCATAGAGCTTTTTAATTACTTTTAAAACACTTTTTTTTAATAACCTTTAGCCATGCTCAACAGCATCCACGCTGCTCTACAACATGGCTAAAAGACATTCGCAAACCAATAGCTCACACAAAGGTACGACCTATTGGCTTTACCAATGCTTGGTCATAATCATAAATGAGGCCGTCCATCACAAGGCCTCGTCAAAAGTACTTTATTAATTAGTGACGCTAACGACAAACCTCAATTGCGCATCTGCTTACAGCAAACGTGATATTTAACCTGAAACCTGATTAAGGGAGGACGCAGGCAACATTTGAGAATAACAATTCAAGTAGACATTAGCCTGAAACAAAATTCTCTGTCTGTAGATGTCTTGTCATTTCAAAAACGGAGACATTCGATTTGATGTTGAATATTTAAAACCGATGCGGTGAGTAAGCATGGCACAGATCTGCGAGGTCGCCTGGCAAAGGGACTCTGGTGATTGAAATGCGAACCCCCTCAGGGAGAGATAAGTCAACAGATGTCCCTGTATTTAAATTGCAAACCCCCAAAAATGCACTTATCAAAATCGCTATGAGATGTCTTTAAACAATATCGCTAGTTATACTACCAAGTCTGAAGGCATACCACAAAACCATAACTCTTTCAGAATGAGTTTCTAGTTAGATTTGAACTTTTTGTCTCTAAGAACGAGCCATGCAGAGTTTTTCACGTGGTCCCATAATCATGAACCACTTCAGTTCACCAATAGGGGTCTCTCATTGTTGAACACAACTCATCCGTTCACCTTCTTCAAACGTAGACTCCTGCCTCCTGCGCCTTATGTTTTTGGTACAGTCTAGCCCACTGTATTTGATTTACCCTGATAGTGGCGTATTCTCTTTTTTGCCCTGATCTACAATATTTACCTGTGCAAGTTTCCTCTTGGGTGGTTTGCGTGTTGAAGGCCATTATGTACATAGTACAAGCATGTTCAGCTCAATGCTGTTATCACGTGTTTTTATCTGTGTAAGTTATCTGGTGTAGTTCAAATATTTCATACTTTACAAATGGAATTATTATTGCTTGTTTGCTTATAGTAATATGAAAATCTATTCCCATGTCTGAAAACACAGATATCAATTATTTTTCCCTACACTGTTTTGGGATTTCTGCGCAGCATAAAACCACCATCAATAATTCTGCCATCAATGTGAGCTACATATTTTTGCTTACATGAATGGAGCCGGGACTACTGACAGTACCGCTTTTCCGGTCCTTTCACTCAAACTTTACTTACATAGTTGGAGAAAACTTTACAAATTCTGCCTGGGCCAACAAAGATTTAAGTCTATATGGAGTTGTCTTTTGCTAGGACGTCAATTCACCAAAATACTAGGGATAGAAACAGAGAAATCGCCCGCACTTTGAACCCATGACAACACCACAGGAAGTAGCGTCACATGACCATCGAACCTGTGGACATTAAAACATGTGATGCCATCAGATTTTTGAACCTGATAACCTCAAAGTATCTAAAAACAGGAATGGGAGTGTTGAGACAGCAAAGATCCTTGCATGGTGATGGACGTGGACCCCTACCCTGAGTGCCCCAGCTGCAGCAATGCCTGGATCCCTAGTGCTGATTTTTGTTGTCATGGGTAAACATGGATCATGTGAGTGCATCATGGCATAGGACTGTCTCACATACTGTGGTTTTGTTAACTAGGAAAGATGCCCAAAATGCCACCCTGACAGTGGTGAAAAGCTACTGCCTTTGCCAGGAGTTAAGCAGCACGAGCGCAGTGGTGGCAGCATACCGTGTAGTGATTAGTAGAAGTGAACAGGCCTTTTTACCTCTGTCACTGAAGTGAGGCCTACCGGTCACTCATGTATAGTTCAGCTGCTGTGTGCTTAACTTCATAAACGTGTCCAGGGATGGCATTATACTGACATACTCGTGGCATAGGCGTACTACACGTGTCCAGGGATGGCATTATAGTGACATACTCGTGGCATAGGCGTCCTCACCGTTGCTACTACATTATCCAGAGTTCTATGGGGCTATTTGCTGGTATGACGAGCAGTGTGCGACCTACTCTGTTTATGTATTTAAGCTCCCTCGAGCGATTTGGGCTGACGAGCCTTGGTTCCGCACCTGCGCGCCGTGAGAGGTATTTTACCTTTAATATTTTGGCAGTCTACTTGGCACCCCACATACCTACCTGCTCCCTGCTGACGAGAGGCAATTACCTCGAAACACGTGTCCAGGGATGGCATTATAGTGACATACTCGTGGCATAGGCGTACTCACCGTTGCTACTACGTTATCCAGAGTTCTATGGGGCTATTTGCTGGTATGACGAGCAGTGTGCGAACTACTCTGTTTATGTGTGCTTAACTTCCCCTTGGCATAAATCAAGTTAGTATGTGGTGCTTTGGCATGCACATGTGATTGCTTGTGGGTGCTGTGTTTACGTGTGCCTGTTAATGGTAAAATACATGGAAGACTCTGGACTCTATTTTGGGAGACCCAGAGATGACTGGAGGAGCATGAGGAGGAAGAGGAATCCCCCAGACAGATTTGTGGATTGCTGCACTCTTGCAGGCTGGGTGGAACACACACACTGGAGGAGAAAAAGCCAGGCTCTTCAGTACACTTCAACATGTGCTCTTTGATTTAGGGAGCGGTCAGTGGAGAGGGGCCTGGGCACCTCTGAGGAAGGAAATGAAGCTCACAAGCGAATCATTTCACTGTTGCTGATATCCAGGTGTGAACCACTAGTCACTCCCATGGCCTGCCTGTGTTGTGGGACTACCAGATCTGAAGTCACTCCTGCTGTGACAGACTCCTTTCTGGCGGAAGGACCTGGCAGGGTAATAGACACTACAAAATGAAGCATTCACCAGCACCAGTGCTTGCCTTCTTGCTAACACCAGTGTGCCCTGTGAGGAAGAGAAGAGCACTGGAGGGAGCGAGGACTAGTGGGGGATCCAAGTGAGTGGATCCTTGTAGCAAGGTGTGAGGAGAGAGCTGCTGCACCTATCGGGTCTTTGCCTGTATACAGATTCATGTCAACAACCCTTTATGCCAGAGGGGGCCACCATGAAGTTAGCCATGGTTGCTCTGGTTGGGCTGTAACCAGTGTGCAAAGTGAAGCTGATGACCCTGTTCATGAGAAGGGGCTGCTGTAAAGTTTACTGCTGTGCCGAACATGCATAGTTTGTGAGCAGAGTGAAGTCAATGACCCTGTATGTCAATGGGGGGTTGTCATGAAGAGGCAGCCTCCTCCCACCAGAGAAGCCTTGGACTGCTTGACCTACACTACAACTGAGAGTTAAATGTTGAAGGGGTACTTGGCCCAGTTGCTCAGGACCCACAATAAGTCAGGACGAGGGACATCATGAGTACAAGGCGTTAGCCCTCATCGTTGGGCCCAGTATCTTCTGCTTGCCCCGTGGCCCTCTGAAAGGAGTTCTGACGGAGAGCAAGTTTAAATAATGAGTGTAAAATTAAAACAATACGTTTCTAAAACAGATTTTAGACATCCTAGTTAATACACCTATATTAGTTGGGCTGCTATTGTGGTATGCCACGATATCTCAAAGACAAAGCAATGACATTGGGGTACTGCCACCTTCTACCAGATACATTTGTATGCCCAATTATTAATCAAATGCCAGGTCACGACACAAAAGCTCACTTACAACTCAAAAAGCTTGCACAACTATAGTTACAATCTTGCTTTAGAAACACAGATCAGAAATGGCATGAGCAACTGGCCTACAAGTTTCCCTCGCACAGAGAGGATTCAGAATAGGCAACCAGGCAACAGGCTGCATACTAGGGGCTTAGCTAAGTCTTGCGTGTTGTGCAGGACTGTCCATGTTCCAACTACAAAATAAAATATTTCCAACCACAAATTCCAATTTACAACCCATAAGGCCTGAAACAGTAGTAGCAAACTGCCACATACACTTCAAAGTAGATGTGAAGGATATCCTATCTGCTGTGTTACTAGTGCCATAGTCTATGATGCACTTATAATACAGCGGACTGCACAGCCACAAGATATGATGGAGAATCTTGTCTGCCAAGCTCTAAATAAGGCCCTTAATCTGATGTTTTAAAAGCTCTTTCAGTGTGTAGTGGGTTATACTGTGCAATTGGACATGGATCACAAACCAATATATTGCAGGAAATTACAGCCTATGAATTATATATGAAAATAGTAAAAGTAAAAAAGAAAACATGATGCTGCCTACACATGGCAGACATACATTTGCAATAAATAATACAATTGTATATAGCAGCAGGTATTATGTATAATGTATCATTGTTTTGAAGTTTCAACAAGGCCGCAGGGCTTAAAAGCAATGTGTTGGCCATCTTGAAGTGGTCAAACTATGATATTCTATGTAGGCACAACATTGTATAACAATTAATTATTAAAGATTTCAATTTATAAAATATCATGGTTGAGACATCATTATTTGAACATAACAAAAGGAACAGATAAATAAAGTATTTAAGGTAAGGAAGGGAGACAAAGATGGAACAAGGGCAAGCTCAATGGATTATGTCAAATAAACAACAACCTGGCTTCCTAGAGCAACAGAGACAAGTGCAATTTTCTTGTCTTCGGATAGAGGAGAGAAAAACACGAAAGACCTATTTTTGTTCTTATACGAACTGACAAATATTAATAAGATCTGTAGCATTACTAAAATATTAATAAGTTATAAGTTGTTCCCCATAAAAAAGAACACATTTTATATATACGGGTTGTCTACCAAAAATGGACAAAGTAGCATAGTAATCAGCCTTTTGTCATCACAATATGCAGATAAAAGAACATTTTTTGAGTTAGACATCAAAATATAAATTAGACTGCCAAGGTACTTACGAAGGTCTCCCAAATAGAATAAAGAATTGTAAGATTGATCCAACAGCTGATAATTGATCTATTCACTGGTGTAGCATTCTATCTAGCCTGGGGACTCGTAAATGACTGCGCCACACATGGAGGGTAGTTTTACACGTCTTTATTCATCAGCTTGTGAACATGAATTCATTATTCTAAACCTGTCTTCCATTCCCAATATTCAAACGTTCACATAATCAGTCTACGGAGTCCATCTGGGGCCAAAAGAGTTCTGTCACTTTTAACTTATAAGGCACTACATCTCCCCGTATTTTAAATACAAAATTGCAATTTTTTTAATTACATAAACACATGTAGTTCTGTTTCTGCACTGTTTTTGTGCTGGTGAAAAAAATCTTAACTGTCACCTGCATTTCATGGTGCCACTTTTCCTTACCATGAGTGGATGTATATATATATATAGTCGTCAGCCTTGGGTATTCACACCACGTATTATGATACATTTTATCATAGCCCCTCTCTACTTTAGAAATAGGGGATTTACAAGGCTGACACCAAGATGACATATTTTTAAATGTTAGTTCTTGACACCTATTTTTTTCACATATTCTAGCACTGAGCACTTATTTTTGGCATTTATATTGAGGCACAGGATTCATAATATAAACCCAGGTTTAATCGCATATGAGCTAATCGTTCCCAAGATTCATTTCAGTCGAATAAATTTAAGATGCATTACTCCTAGTACACACAGCACTTTATCCATCGATGAGCCAGTTGAGTCACTATATTGTTCGCTAATCAGGGTATTTGTACCTAGTATTACGAATTTTCATTTACTTTTACTGTTGTTGCTATAGATCGATTGAGAGCATTCATTTTTCAATTGTTCTCTCATTGTGTCTTTATTGAAACCTTATGAATTGTTTCTGTAGATAACTTGATACATAGTATATATTTGTATATTTAAGGATTGATCCCATGATTTAGCAAAACCAAATGTATTTGATCATGTGACTAGTAATTGCACCACCAGTATGGGTTTATGCATTTTTTTTTTGATAATTTTTCTGACAAATTTGATCGTGTACAACCAATAAGGTATAATGAATACATATTTCCAAAGAATTGGGTCTTGTAAAAATTATGCCTGGAAAACTACAGTTAATGGTCCTATTATGAATCAGCACGCCACAGTATTTTTTCTGTTTCTATTAGCAATGCCATTCGATCATTGTCAGGTGGTGGTTGGTGTTTTTTCTATAAATACAATACTATTGCACGTAACGCTGTCATGTGAGCAAGGGCCGAGTGGCTCGAAACGCGTCATGGACTAGGCTTGCAAAGCAAATAAACAAGATTTGAAAGCATCGGCGAGTGAAGTTGTCCGTTCCTGCAGCTGTGCGCCATTGCACTTTGGGAAGTTTCTTCGATATATATATATATATATATATATATATATATATATATATATATATATATATATATATATATTGCTGCAACTCTCCTTCTCACATTTACCATCCACTAGAGAAAGACAGCACTCGCGGGGGCCGTTTCCAAAGTTTATTCACTGGAAACTGTCACGTAAACAAACAGACGCGTTTCGGTAACAACCTTCATCTATGTTTACCGAAGCGCCCGATTTTAAATCGTCATGTAATTCATAAACATCGATGAGGGACCAACGTCAATCACGTAGTCTCCAACATATCCTCCCCAATGTCAGCGCCATCTTAGAATGTCAGATTACCAACATGCCAGGGTATATAAATTCTCAAATGCGCGCAAATCTACTTAATATAGGGATTGAAAAATTAATCAATGCACGTTAATAAAGCCCTGAATGGGCATACGCCTGGAGGAACTCTCCAGCAGAAACCATGGCTAGGGCTGCCTACTACTAAATTCTCTATACATTAATTAATCAATACCAAACATGCTAAAAAATGCTGAGTGGGTGAGCAACTGCTAAGTCTATACATCTAGAGATACTATATACAATATACAATGTTTCTACAGGAAGCAACCAAAGCAAAGTAGCAAGTCATCTACTCGGGTTCAAATACAAAGCAATATCTGCATACATACAAATATACATATAAACAATATATATACACACTATATATACAATATATACAACTGCAAAATCCAGTGTCATCAGGCTATGTGGTAGAGTGAAGGGAGGGGAAGGAAAAATGTTAAACTACATTCCCCTAGATGAACAGCCAACTCTTCACTACTATTGAGACCCCATGGTGTTTTAGTTTGAAGATCGATAATGTACCGTGACTCCAATCTCCGGAGTTTAAGTATCCTGTCACCCCCTCTAGGATTCAACGGTACAAGGTCCAAACAAAAGTAGCTCAACTCATCTCGATTACGATTATGAGTCTTGTCAAAATGACGTGTTACGGGGTAGGTCTCGTCTCCTTTACTGATCGCCCGCATATGTTATAAAATCCTGATCTTAGTAGGATGAATAGTACTGCCCACGTAGCGCAAGCCACATGGACATACTAGGCAGTAGACTGTATAAGGAGTGGTGCATGTTAGGAACTTCCTGATGTTCCTACTAATTCTCATAATGGGGATTTCATAACTGAGCACTCTTTTACTCCCTTTGCAGGCTTTGCATTTGCCACATGGGAAAAACCCTCCTAGTGCCCCAAAAGGTGACCTAGGGGCATCCCTCAAGTAACTGCACACTAAGTCATTTTTGATGGACCTGGCTTTCCTAAATGTGACAAGGGGATGGGGTGGAAGATCTGTCCCTATCACGCCATCAGTCTGTAAAATGTGCCAGTTCTTGCGCATAATCCTTTTGAGGTCCCCCGCATCTCTAGAGAAGGTGGTTATGAGTCTGAATTTGCCTCCATTGATGACATCACCCAAATCCTGAGTTTTTTTAATTTTAAGCAAATCCGCCCTTTTGGTGACCTTCACCTTCTCAAAAGCCTTCTCAAGAACCCCTCTACTATAGCCTCGGGCTTCTAATGCTATTGTTGGCTGCCTCTTGAAACTCTTTATCATCTGAACTGTTCCTTTTTATGAGGAGCAATTCCCCATAGAGGATGCTCCTGACCAAATTACTGGGGTGGCTGCTCGAGGCATGCAGGACAGAATTTCCCGCTGTCTCTTTGCGGAAAAGTTTAGTTTTCAACTGTCCCTCTTCTACATAGATGTTGATATCCAAATAATTCACAGAGATAGCATCTATCTCCCCCGTAAATTCTAGATTCGCTTCGTTGTTATTCAAAACATCTATGTAGTCTCTGGCCGTGTCGAGTGAACCATTCCACACGATGAACAAGTCATCAATGTAACGGTACCACACGACAACCCGTTCTGTCCACTGTGTGTTAGAGGTACCCCAGGCTACCTGCTCCTCCCACCAGCCTACGAACAGGTTAGCATAGCTGGGGGCGAAGCAGGTACCCATGGCCGTTCCCGAGATCTGTCTATACAATTGTGTATGAAACAAAAAGATGTTATTAGTAAGACAAAATCTGGCAAAGTCTATTAGCAGTTCATTGTGTTCTAGGTACTTCAAAGGACGTTTCTTAAGAAAATATTCCATTGCCACCAATCCATCACAATGCGCAATCGAGGTGTATAGACTTGTGATGTCTAGTACCATCAATTTATATTCTTCCTTCCATTGTAGAGCGGCAATGTGCCCCAACAGATCTTTGGTGTCTCTAATATATGATTTCACTCTACCACATAGCCTGATGACACTGGATTTTGCAGTTGTATATATTGTATATATAGTGTGTATATATATTGTTTATATGTATATTTGTATGTATGCAGATATTGCTTTGTATTTGAACCCGAGTAGATGACTTGCTACTTTGCTTTGGTTGCTTCCTGTAGAAACATTGTATATTGTATATAGTATCTCTAGATGTATAGACTTAGCAGTTGCTCACCCACTCAGCATTTTTTAGCATTTTTGCTATTGATTAATTAATGTATAGAGAATTTAGTAGTAGGCAGCCCTAGCCATGGTTTCTGTTGGAGAGTTCCTCCAGGCGTATGCCCATTCAGGGCTTTATTAACGTGCATTGATTAATTTTTCAATCCCTATATTAAGTAAGGGTGGGCGTAGTTCGCGAAGTAGCACTTCGCGAAGCTACGCAAAGTGAAGTTCGCACTACGCGAGCTACGCGTAGCACTTCGCGAACTGCGAAGTAACATGTTCGCACTGTGCAAGATGTTGTTTTCAATGATTGCACAGTGCGGACAAGCAACCGGCACTGTGCAATCATTGAAAATGGCATCTTGCACAGTGCGAGCTGTAGTTTTCTGCTGCTCGAGTAGATTTTTCCTCGAGCTGCAGCTTTCTCAACGCGAACTGGTAGTTTCTCATCGCGAGCGGTCGCGAGCATACGCGACCCCTCGCAATGAGAAACCTGACCTTCTCGCGTTGGGAATCTCGCCGGGAGGTTTATTTTCCATGCTCGCGATCGCGAACAAGGAAAAAGACTCGCCAGGATGTCATTTTGCTTGCTCGCGGTCGCCAACTTGACGTTGAGGACCGCGAGCAAGCAAAAAATGACCGCAGCACTACGCAACACTACGCTACGCGTGTTCGCACTGTGCTACGTGCAGTTCGCGTAGCGCGAAGTAGCGCGAACTTCGCAAACTACGCGAGCGTAGCGTAGTGCTTCGCCCAGGCCTAATATTAAGTAGATTTGCGCGCATTTGAGAGTATATATACTCTGGCATGTTGGTAATCTGACATTCTAAGATGGCGCTGACATTGGGGCGGAAATGTTGGAGACTACGTGATTGACGTTGGTCCCTCATCGATGTTTATGAATTACATGACGATTTAAAATCATGGCGGCCGGGCGCTTCGGTAAACATAGATGAAGGTTGTTACCGAAACGCGTCTGTTTGTTTACGTGACAGTTTCCAGTGAATAAACTTTGGAAACGGCCCCCGCGAGTGCTGTCTTTCTCTAGTGGATGGTGAATGTGAGAAGGAGAGTTGCAGCAATATTTGAATGCGGGTACACCCCCGCACGAAGAAGCACCCGCCTGCGAGTGCACCTGACTGGTGTTTCGAAGCAGCAATATATATATATATATATATATATATATATATTATCTACTGGCGGTCGCCAGTAGATAGTTATAGTTAGGACCGTGTTTCCATAGGAAATCCACAACATTCTATTTGGAATAACTTTGGCGCCGGTTGACGAATCCTCGCGAAAATTTCAAAATAGGTGGGGCGCTCCGCTCCGCTCCTACCCTGAAGGTCTCGGGGGGATTCGTCAAGCGGGGCCCGAGAAAAAAGGGGGGTCCCAAAACGCATTTTCCCCATGCAATTTTCCATAGGGACCTTTAGTCCAAGGTACAGCCCGAACGGCTGAACAGAATTACTTGAAATTTGGCAGAGAGGTAGTCCTCAGCTCAGGGAAGTGCCTTTTGCAGGTCTGGTCTCAATCTGTTCAGTGGTTCCTGAGAAAATCAAAAGTAAAATCATATATATATGTGGACGGAGCCTAACCACACATCTCATCCTGAGATCTGATTGGCTGTCAACACTTCATCCAAGAAGTGTTGGCAGCCATTTTGGGACCAATATACATGATAGCACCTCATTAAAAAGCATTGCAGTTAATAGAAGGTTTTAAGACTTTAGTTACATTATAAATCATATGTTGATGGTACCATACTCATTTTAGGAATTGTGGTATGTTCTAAGGTGATTTCACCATGTGAAAAAGCCTTCTGCTGGGATATCATGATTGAGAGAAAAATATTTTCTCATGCTTTTCCCACAGAGGTTTGGAAGGTGATCTATAAGCTAAACTGAGAGCTTATTTTCTGTAAATTCACATTATCTTTCTCAGTCATGTGAGAATGAAGTCTGACATTCTCAGTAAAACATGTACATCCAACAAGGGCAGAGACTGTCAGTTGATTCCTTTGTGTTCTACTGCAGCTTCCCAGAGTGTTCCAAAGAACAACTAGAGCGCTAACAGTCCTACTTATGATAAACGTATGGCACACCTGAAGCCATCTTGCTTGGATTAAAGTGGTAACTCTTAAAACATTTAATTTAAAAAGGAACAAAATGAGGGGGTTCATTTTTCCATAACAAGTATGATTAGTGCTGCAAAAAGAAAAACTAGGGCACAGTTTGACTTCTGAAATCCTCTTTTATTATATTAAAAAATTCTGACATGCAGACTGAAACATGCACTTTCAATACCAGCAGCAGTTTTACCTGGTGAGCAAAAGTATGGCACACCTGAAGAAATCTTGATTGGAATAAACTGGTAACACTTAAAACATTTAATTTAAAAAGGAACACAATGAGGGGGTTCATTTTGCCATAGAAATTATGATTAATGCTGAAGAAAGAAAATGAGGGCACATTTTGAGTGACTTCTCAAATCCTCCTCTATTTCATTAAAAAATTCTGACATGCAGACTGAAATGCACTTTTAATACCAGGAGCAGACTTCCATGGTGAACAGTAGTTTTACTACAGTGATCTAATGAGCAACTAGAGTGCTAACTTTCAGAATTTATGGCAAATGTGTGACATATCTGAATACCTTCATGATGGAATCAAAGTAAAAAACTGAAAGCATTTCCTACTGAGGAGACTGCAGTACATGAGGAAATTAGGAAACTTCATAACAAATAAATCTCCCAAGATGGCCACCGGAGACAAAAGAGCCCAAATGTAGCTCAAAATCACCCAGATGTAGCCCAAATATAGCCCAATGACAGAAGTGTGCAAACCACTTATTATTTTGTGTTTTTGCAGTGTTATATAGTGCAGACTTGTCAGGTATTGGAGTGCTTTACATGAGCATTGGTTACATCACACAAGAACAAATTCATTTTGGTTGTAGACATGGGGAGACTAAGTGATTTGACCAGAATCACAGAATGTCGAGCTGAAGCAGAAACTCCAACCTGGTTCCCCAGTTGCAAAGTCTGCAGTTCTGGAAGTAACACCACATCCTCTCCCCTAAGTGCCACATTTAATCAAGTGGTCAACTGGATAAAAAAACATAAAGATAACAAATAATTTAAAAGTGCTTTGTCGCTATTTGAAAACTCAGAAAATATGTCCTTATTTTAGTCTTTTAGAGCACTAACCATAATTTTGATGCCAATAAGACCCTCTCATATATGTAATTTCTAAAGGAAATGCTCTAGGTATTACAGTTTTGATTACATCAAGATGACGTCAGGCGTTCCACACTTTTGTAATAAATATAGAATGTTAGCAATCTAGTTGTTCATTAGGATACTGTTGAGAGGCAGAGGCCAGGGGCACGGACTCTGAAAATTGAAGGCAGGTAGGAGGGTGCAAAGGCAACAATTTAACCACACTGAGCAGGCAGGAAGGGCCGTGGCAGCGCAACAGACTATGGAGGGCAGTAGAAAGGGGGGCAGGGGCAACAAACCAACAATACAGGACTTGCAAGAGAGGCGGTGGCAATGTAATAGACCATTGTGGGCAGAAGGAAGAGGCAATGGAAGTACAACAATACATGCCAACAGACCCGATTCAGCCAGGAAACGTCCAATGTTTTTAAGCTCAAATGGGCTTTATTTGATCTGTCTCCTGTCTACAATCTCCTCTTTTTCAATGTAACTCAAAGGGGAAAATCAATGCCCCAGTTTTTTTTCAAAATCTCCCTCTTACCAAGTTCAAAATGTTCGCAAGTATGGTACATTGGATCATGGAAGGAAATGGGGTAGGGACATGGACTTGGATAACAGAGGACAGGAGGGACATGGAGAGGTGCACCAAACTGACCCTGCAGGGCAGGCATCAGGGTTTGCAGCAGCACAATACACCACACAGGGCATGCGGGACAGGAGTGCAGCACAACAATCCATAGAAAGCAAGAGGGAGGGGACAGGACCATGCACATGGACAACAGAGAACAGAGGGGCAAGAGGCAATGGTAGCTAGCTGACCATAATGGACAGACAGGAGAGAAAGCTGCAGCATAACAGACCATAAAGGGCAGGAGGGACGGATCAGGGGCATTACAATGAAACAGACAAGCCAGGAGGGAGGGAGTAGGGGTCTGCACATGTACACAGAGGGCTGGGGGCAGCAAGATAGCCATGGAGGTCAGGCAGGATGGGCACTAGAAGCAAGACACACCATGAAGAGCAACAGTGAGACTGTGATGGCATACACACAGACCATGGAGGGAAGGTGGGAGGGGGTCAGGGGCAGCTAACTGACCACACAGGGAAGGTGGGAGGGGCCATGGCAGCACAGAAAACCATGCATGGCAAGTGGGAGGGTTAGTGGCAGCACAATGGCTATGATGGGCAAGAAGGAGGGTACAGGGGCATGCACAAAGGACGATGGAAGATAGAAGGGAGGGGCAGGACCTGTGCACAGACAAGAAAGTTCAGGGGAAGGGGCCTCACAACAGACCGCACGGGGCAGGCAGGAGGAGCAGTTGCAGCACAACAGACCAGGGAGGGCAGAAGGGTGTGGCAGTACAATGGACCATGTAGGACAGGAGGAAGAGGATAGGGGCATTGCATGTGGACAGGCAGGGTGGAGGTGACAGGGACAGGTTACAGTCATCTGACAATGCTAGGCAGGTGGGAGGGAAGTGGCAGCTCAACAGAACACTCAGAGTAGATAGGAGTGGCAGGTCCATGGAACATGGTGGGCAAAAACGATGGAGCAGGGGCATGCACAAAGACATCGGAGGGCAGGGGGAAGGAGAATAGGGGCAGCAAGCTAAGCACAGAGTTTAAGCAGGAGGTCAATGATGGGGCATAGAATTGGGCAATGGAGGGCAGGAGGAGGGGACTGGTACATCATACTAAATTGATGGCAGTGGCAGCACATCAGACCATGCATGGCAGGAGGGAGAAGGCTAGTCCATGGATTCACACAACAGAGGATAGGGAGGAGGGGGATGGGGCAGCAAGCTAACTGTTCAAAGAAGGCGGGTATTAGGAACTTTATTGTTTTTAAAACGTGTGTCTGTGCGAACTACTTAAAATATGAACAAGTATGCAGCATAATCTCACTTTTATTCAGGAAGAAGAGGACGTTTGTGACTGTGACTCCGGGCTCACTTGGCAGAAACACTCCCTGACCCTCCACCCCCTATCGCAAAATGTAATGCCCGTGAAAAGGGTAGGTGAACACAGTGTTATATAGAACATAGTCCTGAGAGCACGATTGAAAATGAAAACTAGATATAGTGTATGGTATAAACTATGCACCAAAAAGTGTGATATAAGATGAACCGGGCGTGAAATATAATATGCAATACATTGTGCGCAATGACAGATTCATTGGAGAGCGCGAAATAGCACAGGCACTAGCGCGTGCTATGCGATGTGCGCCTTGGAATGTAATATGCACAGGGCAGTGTTGTGTAACCTGACTAGTCTCTAAAGTTGTAATATAAAATATGTGCTGGAGAGTGTAACGTTGCATATGCACTGTGACAAAGATATAGATCCCAGATTGTAATATGTATGGCATAGCACTGTGCGTTATAACATAGGCATCGAGGAAGGCACGTTAGATGGGGCAATATCACCCGTGTGAAGACAAGTGTGGCATGACATATTCACGGGGTGGTGTTACAGTGCACATGGGCTAGAGAGTGTCATAGCATATGCACTAGCTGGTGGAATACAACACAGAGGTGTGTGGCACTCGGCAGGCAATGGTGGGTGTAACACAGCATTGGGCTCTGCCAGGAGCGCGCTGTGACTCTCAAGTGATGTTCGTCCCCTTTCCAGAGAGTAAAATAAAAAGTATTACACATCCGGCAGTGGATGTGTGTTATATTAACCGTGAGGGGGGTTTCTTACATAGTTTTGGTCGAATTTTCGTCGAATCCCCTTTGAATGGCTTGGTGTGCATGTGTATTAAATGTGCCCGTCAATAGCTACCCATGTTTGTATAAATAAACGACAAGGGTGTCTACCGGGATTAGGCACGGTAGGGCATCAGACATGTCAAAGCTTCACTAGTGGTGTAAATACATTCCACGTGGATTCATTGTATGCATAGTCGCCTTTTAATGAATATCACTCAAATCGTCATGGTGATAGGTACGTATGGTTTGTCCAGCATGTCCTAGGTGTGTCTATAAATATATATTTTTTAAAAATAATAAAAAACAGTGGCTGGCCCTGGGGATTGGGGTCAAAAAAATATAATTAGGAGGCAGGCCCTGGGGGATGGGGTCATCAGGGCCAATAAATTAGAATAAGAAGGGGAACCACACAGCCCCCCTTCTTAAAAAACTTAAAATAAAAAAAAAGACTGGCATCGTGCCGGAGGCCACGCCCCCTCCGTGCAGCACTCTGCAAACGCGCCCCCTGGCGAGTTGTACGTTGGGGAATTAATTCCTCTTCAATACTGAGGGTCCCAAGTGCTTCCAGTAAGCGCCACTGAGCTGCATTGCAGAGAGGTGGTCCAGGCTGTGCCACTTTTTACACCTCTCTGCAACGCAGCTCTGTGGCACTTACTGGAGGTACCTAGTGGGCTAGTTGGACCCTAGGGACCCTCAGGATTCAAATGAATCTAATCTCCCAACTAAAAACGGACACAGGGCGTGTTTACACAGTGGTGAAGGGAGGGGACGGGGCCTGAGTTAACGTGTGCAAAAACGCCCTGTGGCCTGTTTTAAGAGGTAGTTTAAATCCCCCTGCCCTATTATATACTAGGGGCTTACAGAGGAGGTCATACTAATCACAGGGGGACCCCAACGCATAATGTTCCCTAGTGTATGTAGGTGTTTTCACTGTATTCTAAGTGTCTTTTAACATAGCACTGGCTCTAGGACTGGTTAGTCAGACTCAGTTACCACCAGTATCCGTCTGAAAAAGTTGAGGGTACAGGATGATTTTGCAACAAGGATTCTTTCTGCTCTTCTTTTTGTTCTTTCTGCACGTTATCCTTCTTCCTGCACTTTTCTTTGTCTTTGAGGACTTCTGTTGCTTCTTTCTGCACTTCTTTTTTTTCTTTCTGTGCATTTTTTCTTCTTTCTTCACATGTCCTATCTCTGTAGGCATAGTTAGAAATTAGCATTTAAAAAACCTTTGAAATTCACAGAAAAAACCATAGGTTTCAGACACGTTATAGTTAGGAATTAGCATTTAAAAAACCTCAGAAATTCACTGAAAAAACCATAGGTTTCAGGGGTGTTATAGTTAGCTGGACTTTTCACTTGTACAAAACCATTGAAATTCCCCCGTTATAGTTAGTTCAGCTAACTATAACTCGCGCGCCCGCAATGCACTGCTGATGACGTCACATATTACATCACTCATGACATGGTCAGTGACATCACTCATGACATCACTGATGACATCTCAAATGACATCACTGTTGACATCACTGATGATATCATCCTTGTGATAGAGTGGCAGACCTCCTCTCACCCTAATATAACCTTTGATACACACATTCAAAAAGAGAGACTAAAATTTTCAAAACAATGGACATACCAATACCAGTTACAACAACCTCTTCAGTAATTCTAAGATCCACATACACATCCACTCATTCACCAACAGTCCTATACAGTCACTCATACATGTACTCACTCATCATATGTACTCATACACCTATACATCCTGTTACACAATGCCACTCATCCATAGAGTTACTCACACACATAGTCACTCATGCTAAAAAAGAATCAAACATACATTTACTTGCATATACAGTTATACACACACCGCCACACTTACTTCTACGGAAACTTACACATACTTAGTCTTTTAAACAATCACTTATAGAAACACATACTTATTCATACAGGAACTCTTTCAATCTCTCACTCTCACATATACTCACTTATATACACCAATAGTCACATATAATAGTTTAAAACATATGTAGTTACTCATAAAGACACTATTGAGACAGTCATTCACTCACTAACACACCCATACACACTCTCATCCACCCATACAGTCCTGCACACATGCTGTCTTCAACACATACAAACAGTGAGTCACTCATTCATGCACCTATGCACTACGTAATACCCCCCACCGAACCATGCAGACACTCAGACTGATACTCAAAAAAGCAACTAATAACCTACATAGACACCCATGTAGCTACTCAGCAACCCATTTAGCCAATTATACACAAAGTGAGAGACTGATACAGATATTTACATATTTAAACATTACTCACTAAGCCATGTATTCACTATGATACACTTAATCAGTCAGATACACAATCAATTTTTCAAAAACAAATCATCCATTTAGACACTTATATACCCATTTATTCTTCCATCGACCTTGAGATATACATATATAAAACATATTTAATTTTCAGAAAAACAGACATTCACTGCATGATGTCATCAGTGATGTCATCAGTGATGTCATTTGAGATGTAATCAGTGATGTCATGAGTGATGTCACTGACCATGTCACTATAACACCCCTGAAACCTATGTTTTTTTCAGTGAATTACCTACTGGCGGTCGCCAGTAGGTAGTTATAGTTAGGACCCCTTTTCCATAGGAAATCCGCAACATTCTATTTTGAATAACTTTGGCGCCGGTCGATGAATCCTCGCGAATTTCTCAAAATAGGTGGGGCGCTATGCTCCGCTCCTACCCTGAAAGTCTCGGGGGGATTCGTCAAGCGGGGGCCGAGATAAAAGGGGGGTCCCAAAACGCGCTTTTCCCATGCATTTTTCCATAGGACCTTTAGAACGAGCTACAGCCCGAACGGCTGAACAGAATTACTAGAAATTTGGCAGAGAGGTAGCCATAAGGTCAAGGAAGTGCCTTTTGCAGGTCTGGTGTAAATCTGTTCAGTATTTCCTGAGTAAATAGCATTTAAAAGCATATATATATGTGGGCGGAGCCTAACCACACATCTCATCCTGAGATCTGATTGGCTGTCAGCACTTCATCCAAGAAGTGTTGGCAGCCATCTTGGGACAAATATACATGATAGCACCTCATTAAAAAGCATTGCAGTTAATAGAAGGTTTTAAGACTTTAGTTACATTATAAATCATTTGTTGATGGTACCATACTCATTTTAGGAATTGTGGTATGTTCTAAGGTGATTTCACCATGTGAAAAAGCCTTCTGCTGGGATATCATGATTGAGAGAAAAATATTTTCTCATGCTTTTACCACAGAGGTTTGGAAGGTGATCTATAGGCTAAACTGAGAGCTTATTTTCTGTAAATTCACATTATCTTTCTCAGTCATGTGAGAATGAAGTCTGATATTCTCAGTAAAACATGTACATCCAACAAGGGCAGAGACTGTCAGTTGATTCCTTTGTGTTCTACTGCAGCTTCCCAGAGTGTTCCAAAGAACTACTAGAGCGCTAACAGTCCTACTTATGATAAACGTATGGCACACCTGAAGCCATCTTGCTTGGATTAAAGTGGTAACTCTTAAAACATTTAATTTAAAAAGGAACAAAATGAGGGGGTTCATTTTTCCATAAAAAGTATGATTAGTGCTGCAGAAAGAAAAATTAGGGCACATTTTGAGTGACTTCTCAAATCCTCTTCTATTTCATTAAAAAATTCTGACATGCAGACTGAAACATGCCCTTTCAATACCAGCAGCAGTTTTCCCTGGTGAGCAGTAGCTTTACTACAGTGATCTAATGAGCAAAAAGAGTGCTAACATTCTGAATTTATGGCAAATGTGTGACACATCTGAATGCCTTCTTGATGGAATCAAAGTAAAAAACTGAAAGTATTTCCTACTGAGGAGACTGCAGTAAATGAGGAAATTAGGAAACTTCATAACAAATAAGTCTCCCAAGATGGCCACCAGAGACAAAAGAGCCCAAATGTAGCCCAAATATCACCCAGATGTAGCCCAAGTATAGCCCAATGACAGAATGTCCCAGAATGTTCTTAAAAACAACTAGAGCGCTTACTGTCTTCATTATGACAAAAGTATGGCACACCTGAAGCCATCTTGATTGGAATAAACTGGTAACACTTAAAACATTTAATTTAAAAAGGAACACAATGAGGAGGTTCATTTTGCCATAGAAATTATGATTAATACTGAAGAAAGAAAATGAGGGCACATTTTGAGTGACTTCACAAATCCTCTTCTATTTCATTAAAAAATTCTGACATGCAGACTGAAACATGCACTTTTAATACCAGGAGCAGACTTCCATGGTGGAGTAGTTTTACTACAGTGATCTAATGAGCAACTAGAGTGCTAACATTCAGAATTTATGGCAAATGTGTGACATATCTGAATACCTTCATGATGGAATCAAAGTAAAAAACTGAAAGCATTTCCTACTGAGGAGACTGCAGTACATGAGGAAATTAGGAAACTTCATAACAAATAAATCTCCCAAGATGGCCACCGGAGACAAAAGAGCCCAAATGTAGCCCAAAATCAACCAGATGTAGCCCAAATATAGCCCAATGACAGAAGTGTGCAAAACACTTATTATTTTGTGTTTTTGCAGTGTTATATAGTGCAGACTTGTCAGGTATTGGAGTGCTTTACATGAGCATTGGTTACATCACACAAGAACAAATTCATTTTGGTTGTAGACATGGGGAGACTAAGTGATTTGACCAGAATCACAGAATGTCGAGCTGAAGCAGAAACTTCAACCTGGTTCCCCAGTTGCAAAGTCTGCAGTTCTGGAAGTAACACCACATCCTCTCCCCTAAGTGCAACATTTAATCAAGTGGTCAACTGGATAAAAAAACTTAAAGATAACAAATAATTTAAAAGTGCTTTGTCGCTATTTGAAAACTCAGAAAATATGTCCTTATTTTAGTCTTTTAGAGCACTAACCATAATTTTGATGCCAATAAGACCCTCTCATATATGTAATTTCTAAAGGAAATGCTCTAGGTATTACAGTTTTGATTACATCAAGATGATGTCAGGCGTTCCACACTTTTGTAATAAATATAGAATGTTAGCAATCTAGTTGTTCATTAGGATACTGTTGAGAGGCAGAGGCCAGGGGCACGGACTCTGAAAATTGAAGGCAGGTAGGAGGGTGCAAAGGCAACAATTTAACCACACTGAGCAGGCAGGAAGGGCCGTGGAAGCACAACAGACTATGGAGGGCAGTGGAAAGGGGGGCAGGGGCAACAAACCAACAATACAGGACTTGCAAGAGAGGCTGTTGGAGGGAAGATCAATTACGGGTCAAGGAAGCTAGGGGCGGTCCCCAGATCCCCGGGAGCCACCACAGAACTGAGCAGGAGAGTGAGTCAGGGACAAAAGGGGCACCTTAATTTGAGCCGGGGTGCCTAGGAACGCTTGCTCCAAAAATGAAGAAAACAGACATATGAGACATGGAATTGGAGGCAGAATACAATGGCAGTTTAATGAGAAGATGCAACTTCAAAGAAACCGCAGAATAGAGACATAAAGTACAAAAAACAGAATCCAGATAATCATACAGCTGTCATAATATTCTCTGTATCTCAATTAATGTACTGACAGAGAGAGAGAGAAAACACATCTATAAATGCATCATGAGAAACAAGTTACACCAAGGAAAATGTTACCTAGGAACACTCACGTTTACTCTTAGAGCAAGCATTCCTGCAATTACAATACAAAATCTTTTAAATGCAAAAGTAAAGAGAACAATGGTTAAACATAACATGACATTTCATATAGGTAAAATAGAATAAGATACTTCAAGCAAAGCAGAGCAAGACATTTTAAGCAAAGGAAGACAAGAGCTCCCAGCTCTTGGGGAAAACCTGCACTGCCTGTTAACCTACATACAGACGGCGAGGTAGTCCGTCGATATCTGTGGGTGCTCCCTTTTTATATCATTTTGTGGGCTCCTTTGCACGCTACATCTACCTACGTATGCTACCCAAAAGCTTCGACTGCAGATTTTACCAGACATTTCGTCATTTACCCACTTAATGCTGACAATGGACTGGGTGAAAAGGTCAGTCTCTCAGGCCAATCGCTTATCGTAAGTTCCATAGAGCAAGCAGAAAATAATGGGTATTGTACGGGAATTCAATATATTCATGGATAAAATCTCCTCAGTTCTCCTAACTTGACGCTCTGCGGTTGCCACTTCCTTAAAAGCGGGAAACCTGCCCAGGAAGCAAGTACCAGTCCAGGATGCAGCCTACTGTATGTCGACAGCTTCAGGGGGATGTTGAACTTTGATACCGAGCACGGAGCACTCGGGTAGGGTGGGGGCTACTAGTTTGGATCAGAAGGCCTCGCAGACCTGCCTTCAGACTGCTATACACTAAAATTGCAGAGCTATGGTCAATTTAACAAAGAGGCCTACATATTGAACAGAAGGGCCTACACAGGGGTTTTATGCTGGCTGAGTGGTAAGGATGTCTCAGGATAATTATATAGCAATACAGGACCCGCTGGTCAATTTAATACGGCCTACAAATGCAGCTGGGAGGGCAAGGACAAGGGTCTCAAACTTCAGGTGTCGACATAACGGGCCAGGGGCCCCCTGTGATACAAAATCTACCCTCCTTCAAGGCTGTGGCAATGTAATAGACCATTGTGGGCAGAAGGAAGAGGCAATGGTAGTACAACCATACATGCCAACAGCCCCGATTCAGCCAGGAAACGTCCAATGTTTTTAAGCTCAAATGGGCTTTATTTGATCTGTCTCCTGTCTACAATATCCTCTTTTTCAATGTAACTCAAAGGGGAAAATCAATACCCCAGTTTTTTTTCAAAATCTCCCTCTTACCAAGTTCAAAATGTTCGCAAGTATGGTACATTGGATCATGGAAGGAAATGGGATAGGGACATGGACTTGGATAACAGAGGACAGGAGGGACATGGAGAGGTGCACCAAACTGACCCTGCAGGGCAGGCATCAGGGTTTGCAGCAGCACAATACACCACACAGGGCATGCAGGACGGGAGTGCAGCACAACAATCCATAGAAAGCAAGAGGAAGGGGACAGGACCATGCACATGGACAACAGAGAACAGAGGGGCAAGAGGCAATGGTAGCTAGCTGACCATAATGGACAGACAGGAGAGAAAGCTGCAGCATAACAGACCATAAAGGGCAGGAGGGACGGATCAGGGGCATTACAATGGAACAGACAAGCCAGGAGGGAGGGAGTAGGGCTGGGGGCAAGGGGGCAGGGCAGGAGCAGCAAGATAGCCATGGAGGTCAGGCAGGATGGGCACTAGAAGCAAGACACACCATGAAGAGCAACAGTGAGACTGTGATGGCATACACACAGACCATGGAGGGAAGGTGGGAGGGGGTCAGGGGCAGCTAACTGACCACACAGGGAAGGTGGGAGGGGCCATGGCAGCACAGAAGACCATGCATGGCAAGTGGGAGGGTTAGTGGCAGCACAATGGCTATGATGGGCAAGAAGGAGGGTGGAGGGGCATGCACAAAGGACAATGGAGGATAGAAGGGAGGGTCAGGACCTGTGCACAGACAAGAACGTTCAGGGGAAGGGACCTCACAACAGACCACACGGGGCAGGCAGGAGGAGCAGTTGCAGCACAACAGACCAGGGAGGGCAGAAGGGTGTGGCAGTACAATGGACCATGTAGGACAGGAGGAAGAGGATAGGGGCATGGCATGTGGACAGGCAGGGTGGAGGTGGCAGGGACAGGTTACAGTCATCTGACAATGCTAGGCAGGTGGGAGGGGAGTGGCAGCTCAACAGAACACTCAGAGTAGATAGGAGTGGCAGGTCCATGGGACATGGTGGGCAAAAAGGATGGAGCAGGGGCATGCACAAAGACATCGGAGGGCAGGGGGAAGGAGAATAGGGGCAGCAAGCTAAGCACAGAGTTTAAGCAGGAGGTCAATGATGGGGCATAGAATTGGGCAATGGAGGGCAGGAGGACTGGACTGGTACATCATACTAAATTGAGGGCAGTGGCAGCACATCAGACCATGCATGGCAGGAGGGAGGAGGCTAGTCCATGGATTCACACAACAGAGGATAGGGAGGAAGGGGATGGGGCAGCAAGCTAACTGTTCAGAGAAGGCGGGTATTAGGAACTTTATTGTTTTTAAAACATTGTGTCTGTGCGAACTACTTAAAATATGAACAAGTATGCAGCATAATCTCACTTTTATTCAGGAAGAAGAGGACGTTTGTGACTGTGACTCCGGGCTCACTTGGCAGAAACACCCCCTGACCCTCCACCCCCTATCGCAAAATGTAATGCCCGTGAAAAGGGTAGGTGAACACAGTGTTATATAGAACATAGTCCTGAGAGCACGATTGAAAATGAAAACTAGATATAGTGTATGGTATAAACTATGCACCAAAAAGTGTGATATAAGATGAACCGGGCGTGAAATATAATTTGCAATACATTGTGCGCAATGACAGATTCATTGGAGAGCGCGAGTTAGCACAGGCACTAGCGCGTGCTATGCGATATGCGCCTTGGAGTGTAATATGCACAGGGCAGTGTTGTGTAACCTAACTAGTCTCTAAAGTTGTAATATAAAATATGTGCTGGGGAGTGTAACGTTGCATATGCACTGTGACAAATATATGGATCCCAGATTGTAATATGTATGGCATAGCACTGTGCGTTATAACATAGGCATCGAGAAAGGCACGTTAGATGGGGCAATATAACCCGTGCGAAGACAAGTGTGGCATGACATATTCACGGGGTGGTGTTACAGTGCACATGGGCTAGAGAGTGTCATAGCATATGCACTAGCTAGTGGAATACAACACAGAGGTGTGTGGCACTCGGCAGGCAATGGTGGGTGTAACACAGCATTGGGCTCTGTCAGGAGCACGCTGTGACTCTCAAGTGATGTTCGTCCCCTTTCCAGAGAGTAAAATAAAAAGTATTACACATCCGGCAGTGGATGTGTGTTTTATTAACCGTGAGGGGGGTTTCTTGCATAGTTTTGGTCGAATTTTTGTCGAATCCCCTTTGAATGGCTTGGTGTGCATGTGTATTAAATGTGCCCGTCAATAGCTACCCATGTTTGTATAAATAAACGACAAGGGTGTCTACCAGGATTAGGCACGGTAGGGCATCAGACATGTCAGAGCTTCACTAGTGGTGTAAATACATTCCACGTGGATTCATTGCATGCATAGTCGCCTTGTAATGAATATCACGCAAATCGTCATGGTGATAGGTACGTACGGTTTGTCCAGCATGTCCTAGGTGTGTCTATAAATATATATTTTTTAAAAATAATAAAAAACAGTGGCCGGCCCTGGGGATTGGGGTCAAAAAAATATAATTAGGAGACTGGCCCTGGGGGATGGGGTCATCAGGGCCAATAAATTAGAATAAGAAGGGGAACCAAACAGCCCCCCTTCTTAAAAAACTAAAATAAATAAAAGACTGGCATCGTGCCGGAGGCCATGCCCCCTCCGTGCAGCACTCTGCAAACGCGCCCCCAACAGGCATCTCCAGTATGCGCCAGGGAGCTGCGCTGCAGCCAGGTGTTCTGAGGCCAAGCCCCTTTTTACACCTCTCTGCAACGCAGCTCTGTGGCGCTTACTGGAGGTACCTAGTGGTCTAGTTTGACCCTAGGGACCCTTAGGATTCAGGGGGACTCTCAACTTAGAACAGCCACAGGGCGCGTTTACACAGTGGTGAAGGGAGGGGACGGGGCCTGAGGTGACGTGTGCAAACACGCACTATGGCATGTTTTAAATTGGGGATATAATTTCCCTTCAATACTGAGGGCCCCTGGGGGCTAACTAGCCCACCAAGTGCTTCCAGTAAGCGCCACTGAGCTGCATTGCAGAGAGGTGGTCCAGGCCGTGCCACTTTTTACACCTCTCTGCAACGCAGCTCTGTGGCACTTACTGGAGGTACCTAGTGGGCTAGTTGGACCCTAGGGACCCTCAGGATTCAAATGAACTTAATCTCCTAACTAAAAATGGACACAGGGCGTGTTTACACAGTGGTGAAGGGAGGGGACGGGGCCTGAGTTAATGTGTGCAAAAACGCCCTGTGGCCTGTTTTAAGAGGTAGTTTTAATCCCCATGCCCTATTATACACTAGGGGCTTACAGAGGAGGTCATGCTAATCACAGGGGGACCCCAACGCATAATGTTCCCTAGTGTATGTAGGTGTTTTCACTGTATTCTAAGTGTCTTTTAACATAGCACTGGCTCTAGGACTGGTTAGTCAGACTCAGTTACCACCAGTATCCGTCTGAAAAAGTTGAGGGTACAGGATGATTTTGCAACAAGGCTTCTTTCTGCTCTTCTTTTTGTTCTTTCTGCACGTTATCCTTCTTCCTGCACTTATCTTCGTATTTGAGGACTTCTGTTGCTTCTTTCTGCACTTCTTTTGTTTCTTTCTGTGCATTTTTTCTTCTTTCTTCACATGTCCTATCTCTGTAGGCATAGTTAGAAATTAGCATTTAAAAAACCTTTGAAATTCACTGAAAAAACCATGGGTTTCACACACGTTATAGTTAGGAATTAGCATTTAAAAAACCTTAGAAATTCAATGAAAAAACCAAAGGTTTCACACATGTTATAGTTAGCTGGACATTTCACTCGTAAAAAACCATTGAAATTCCCCCGTTATAGTTAGTTCAGCTAACTATAACTCGCGCGCCCGCAATGCACTACTGATGACGTCACATATTACATCACTCATGACATGGTCACTGACATCACTCATGACATCACTGATGACATCTCAAATGACATCACTGATGACATCACTGATGACATCATCCAGTGATTGTGTGTTTTTATGAAAATTATATATTTTTCATATTTATGTATATCTCAAGGTCAAAGGAAGAATAAATGGGTATATAAGTGTCTAAATGGATACTTTTTGGGGGAATTTTTTTTGTGTAACTGACTGTTTAAGTGTATCATAGTGAATACATGGCTTACTGAGTAATCTTTAAATATTTAAATATCTGTATCAGTTTCTTACTTTGTGTATAAGTGGCTGCATGGGTTGGTGAGTAGCTACATGAGTGTCTATATAGGTTATTAGTTGGTTTTTTATCACTATGAGTGTCTGAGTTTCTGTATGGTTCGGTGGGGGGTATTACTTAGTGCATAGGTGCATGAATGAGTGACTCACTGTTTGTATGTGTTGAATACAGCATGTGTGCAGGACTGTATGGGTGGATGAGTGTGTGCATGGGTGTGTTAGTGAGTGAATGACTGTCTCAATAGTGTCTTTATGAGTAACTACATATGTTTTAAACTAGTATATGTGACTATTGGTGTATATAAGTGAGTATATGTGAGAGTGAGAGATTGGAAGAGTTCCTGTATGAATAAGTATGTGTTTCTATAAGTGATTGTTTAAAAGAGTAAGTATATGTAAGTTTCTGTAGAAGTAAGTGTGGTGGTGTGTGTATAACTGTATATGCAAGTAAATGGATGATTGATTCTTTATTAGCATGAGTGACTATGTGTGTGAGTTACTCTATGGATGAGTGGCATTGTGTAACGGGATGTACAGGTGTATGAGTACATATGATGAGTGAGTACATGTATGAGTGACTGTAGAGGACTGTTGGTGAATTACTGTATGTGTATGTGGTTCTTAGAATTACTGAATAGGTTGTTGTAACTGATATTGATATGTTCATTATTTTGAACATTTTAGTTTCTATTTTTGAATGTGTGTTTCAATGGTTATATTAGGGGGAGAGGAGGTCTGCCACTCTATCACAAGGATGATGTCATCAGTGATGTCATCAGTGATGTCATTTGAGATGTCATCAGTGATGTCATGAGTGATGTCAGTGACCATGTCATGAGTGATGTAATATGTGACGTCATCAGTAGTGCATTGCGGGCGCGCGAGTTATAGTTAGCTGAACTAACTATAACGGGGGAATTTCAATGGTTTTTTACGAGTGAAATGTCCAGCTAACTATAACATGTGTGAAACCTTTGGTTTTTTCATTGAATATATATATATATATATATATATATATATATATATATATATATATTTCCAACCAAATCCGACCTTCTCCAAATCAGACACCGACACTGGGGATGCTTTCAGCCATCCGGCTTGGGTATTTATTTCCTTTTCGTGTATATATATATATCAGAACAACCAGCTCCACCAGCCTCAAAACTCTTGCTGACGCTTAAGAAGTCGGTACACGAACCAGTTTAAGGTACATTTTTTCCTTTATTCGCCCAGAGCGACGGCCATAACGTTTCGGCTCTCCCAGAGCCTTGTTCACATGACATCACATATATATATACATATTATCTACTGGCGGTCGCCAGTAGATAGTTATAGTTAGGACCGTGTTTCCATAGGAAATCCGCAACATTCTATTTGGAATAACTTTGGCGCCGGTTGACGAATCCTCGCGAAATTTTCAAAATAGGTGGGGCGCTCCGCTCCGCTCCTACACTGAAGGTCTCGGGGGGATTCGTCAAGCGGGGCCCGAGAAAAAAGGGGGTCCCAAAACGCATTTTCCCCATGCAATTTTCCTTAGGGACCTTTAGTCCAAGGTACAGCCCGAACGGCTGAACAGAATTACTTGAAATTTGGCAGAGAGGTAGTCCTCAGCTAAGGGAAGTGCCTTTTGCAGGTCTGGTGTCAATCTGTTCAGTAGTTCCTGAGAAAATCAAAAGTAAAATCATATATATATGTGGGCGGAGCCTAACCACACATCTCATCCTGAGATCTGATTGGCTGTCAGCACTTCATCCAAGAAGTGTTGCCAGCCATTTTGGGACCAATATACATGATAGCACCTCATTAAAAAGCATTGCAGTTAATAGAAGGTTTTAAGACTTTAGTTACATTATAAATCATTTGTTGATGGTACCATACTCATTTTAGGAATTGTGGTATGTTCTAAGGTGATTTCACCATGTGAAAAAGCCTTCTGCTGGGATATCATGATTGAGAGAAAAATATTTTCTCATGCTTTTCCCACAGAGGTTTGGAAGGTGATCTATAAGCTAAACTGAGAGCTTATTTTCTGTAAATTCACATTATCTTTCTCAGTTATGTGAGAATGAAGTCTGACATTCTCAGTAAAACATGTACATCCAACAAGGGCAGAGACTGTCAGTTGATTCCTTTGTGTTCTACTGCAGCTTCCCAGAGTGTTCCAAAGAACAACTAGAGCGCTAACAGTCCTACTTATGATAAACGTATGGCACACCTGAAGCCATCTTGCTTGGATTAAAGTGGTAACTCTTAAAACATTTAATTTAAAAAGGAACAAAATGAGGGGGTTCATTTTTCCATAACAAGTATGATTAGTGCTGCAGAAAGAAAAACTAGGGCACATTTTGACTTCTGAAATCCTCTTTTATTTCATTAAAAAATTCTGACATGCAGACTGAAACATGCACTTTCAATACCAGCAGCAGTTTTACCTGGTGAGCAATAGCTTTCCTACAGTGATCTAATGAGCAAAAAGAGTGCTAATATTCTGAATTTATGGCAAATGTGTGACACATCTGAATGCCTTCTTGATGGAATCAAAGTAAAAAACTGAAAGTATTTTCTACTGAGGAGACTGCAGTAAATGAGGAAATTAGGAAACTTCATAACAAATAAGTCTCCCAAGATGGCCACCAGAGACAAAAGAGCCCAAATGTAGCCCAAATATCACCCAGATGTATCCCAAGTATAGCCCAAGGACAGAATGTCCCAGAGTGTTCTTAAAAACAACTAGAGCGCTTACTGTCTTCATTATGACAAAAGTATGGCACACCTGAAGCCATCTTGACTGGAATAAACTGGTAACACTTAAAACATTTAATTTAAAAAGGAACACAATGAGGGAGTTCATTTTGCCATAGAAATTATGATTAATGCTGAAGAAAGAAAATGAGGGCACATTTTGAGTGACTTCTCAAATCCTCTTCTATTTCATTAAAAAATTCTGACATGCAGACTGAAACATGCACCTTTAATACCAGGAGCAGACTTCCATGGTGAACAGTAGTTTTACTACAGTGATCTAATGAGCAACTAGAGTGCTAACTTTCAGAATTTATGGCAAATGTATGACATATCTGAACACCTTCATGATGGAATCAAAGTAAAAAACTGAAAGCATTTCCTACTGAGGAGACTGCAGTACATGAGGAAATTAGGAAACTTCATAACAAATAAATCTCCCAAGATGGCCACCGGAGACAAAAGAGCCCAAATGTAGCCCAAAATCACCCAGATGTAGCCCAAATATAGCCCAATGACAGAAGTGTGCAAAACACTTATTATTTTGTGTTTTTGCAGTGTTATATAGTGCAGACTTGTCAGGTATTGGAGTGCTTTACATGAGCATTGGTTACATCACACAAGAACAAATTCATTTTGGTTGTAGACATGGGGAGACTAAGTGATTTGACCAGAATCACAGAATGTCGAGCTGAAGCAGAAACTCCAACCTGGTTCCCCAGTTGCAAAGTCTGCAGTTCTGGAAGTAACACCACATCCTCTCCCCAAAGTGCCACATTTAATCAAGTGGTCAACTGGATAAAAAAACATAAAGATAACAAATAATTTAAAAGTGCTTTGTCGCTATTTGAAAACTCAGAAAAAATGTCATTATTTTAGTCTTTTAGAGCACTAACCATAATTTTGATGCCAATAAGACCCTCTCATATATGTAATTTCTAAAGGAAATGCTCTAGGTATTACAGTTTTGATTACATCAAGATGACGTCAGGCGTTCCACACTTTTGTAATAAATATAGAATGTTAGCAATCTAGTTGTTCATTAGGATACTGTTGAGAGGCAGAGGCCAGGGGCACCGACTCTGAAAATTGAAGGCAGGTAGGAGGGTGCAAAGGCAACAATTTAACCACACTGAGCAGGCAGGAAGGGCCGTGGCAGCACAACAGACTATGGAGGGCAGTGGAAAGGGGGGCAGGGGCAACAAACCAAGAATACAGGACTTGCAAGAGAGGCGGTGGCAATATAATAGACCATTGTGGGCAGAAGGAAGAGGCAATGGTAGTACAACAATACATGCCAACAGACCCGATTCAGCCAGGAAACGTCCAATGTTTTTAAGCTCAAATGGGCTTTATTTGATCTGTCTCCTGTCTACAATCTCCTCTTTTTCAATGTAACTCAAAGGGGAAAATCAATACCCCAGTTTTTTTTCAAAATCTCCCTCTTACCAAGTTCAAAATGTTCGCAAGTATGGTACATTGGATCATGGAAGGAAATGGGGTAGGGACATGGACTTGGATAACAGAGGACAGGAGGGACATGGAGAGGTGCACCAAACTGACCCTGCAGGGCAGGCATCAGGGTTTGCAGCAGCACAATACACCACACAGGGCATGCGGGACGGGAGTGCAGCACAACAATCCATAGAAAGCAAGAGGGAGGGGACAGGACCATGCACATGGACAACAGAGAACAGAGGGGCAAGAGGCAATGGTAGCTAGCTGACCATAATGGACAGACAGGAGAGAAAGCTGCAGCATAACAGACCATAAAGGGCAGGAGGGACGGATCAGGGGCATTACAATGGAACAGACAAGCCAGGGGGGAGGGAGTAGGGGTCTGCACATGCACACAGAGGGCTGGGGGCAGCAAGATAGCCATGGAGGTCAGGCAGGATGGGCACTAGAAGCAAGACACACCATGAAGAGCAACAGTGAGACTGTGATGGCATACACACAGACCATGGAGGGAAGGTGGGAGGGGGTCAGGGGCAGCTAACTGACCAAACAGGGAAGGTGGGAGGGGCCATGGCAGCACAGAAGACCATGCATGGCAAGTGGGAGGGTTAGTGGCAGCACAATGGCTATGATGGGCAAGAAGGAGGGTACAGGGGCATGCACAAAGGACGATGGAGGATAGAAGGGAGGGTCAGGACCTGTGCACAGACAAGAAAGTTCAGGGGAAGGGGCCTCACAACAGACCGCACGGGGCAGGCAGGAGGAGCAGTTGCAGCACAACAGACCAGGGAGGGCAGAAGGGTGTGGCAGTACAATGGACCATGTAGGGCAGGAGGAAGAGGATAGGGGCATTGCATGTGGACAGGCAGGGTGGAGGTGACAGGGACAGGTTACAGTCATCTGACAATGCTAGGCAGGTGGGAGGGAAGTGGCAGCTCAACAGAACACTCAGAGTAGATAGGAGTGGCAGGTCCATGGAACATGGTGGGCAAAAACGATGGAGCAGGGGCATGCACAAAGACATCGGAGGGCAGGGGGAAGGAGAATAGGGGCAGCAAGCTAAGCACAGAGTTTAAGCAGGAGGTCAATGATGGGGCATAGAATTGGGCAATGGAGGGCAGGAGGAGGGGACTGGTACATCATACTAAATTGATGGCAGTGGCAGCACATCAGACCATGCATGGCAGGAGGGAGGAGGCTAGTCCATGGATTCACACAACAGAGGATAGGGAGGAGGGGGATGGGGCAGCAAGCTAACTGTTCAGAGAAGGCGGGTATTAGGAACTTTATTGTTTTTAAAACGTGTGTCTGTGCGAACTACTTAAAATATGAACAAGTATGCAGCATAATCTCACTTTTATTCAGGAAGAAGAGGACGTTTGTGACTGTGACTCCGGGCTCACTTGGCAGAAACACCCCCTGACCCTCCACCCCCTATCGCAAAATGTAATGCCCGTGAAACGGGTAGGTGAACACAGTGTTATATAGAACATAGTCCTGAGAGCATGATTGAAAATGAAAACTATATATAGTGTATGGTATAAACTATGCACCAAAAAGTGTGATATAAGATGAACCGGGCGTGAAATATATTATGCAATACATTGTGCGCAATGACAGATTCATTGGAGAGCGCGAATTAGCACAGGCACTAGCGCGTGCTATGCGATATGCGCCTTGGAATGTAATATGCACAGGGCAGTGTTGTGTAACCTGACTAGTCTCTAAAGTTGTAATATAAAATATGTGCTGGAGAGTGTAACGTTGCATATGCACTGTGACAAAGATATAGATCCCAGATTGTAATATGTATGGCATAGCACTGTGCGTTATAACATAGGCATCGAGGAAGGCACGTTAGATGGGGCAATATAACCCGTGTGAAGACAAGTGTGGCATGACATATTCACGGGGTGGTGTTACAGTGCACATGGGCTAGAGAGTGTCAGAGCATATGCACTAGCTGGTGGAATACAACACAGAGGTGTGTGGCACTCGGCAGGCAATGGTGGGTGTAACACAGCATTGGGCTCTGCCAGGAGCGCGCTGTGACTCTCAAGTGATGTTCGTCCCCTTTCCAGAGAATAAAATAAAAAGTATTACACATCCGGCAGTGGATGTGTGTTTTATTAACCGTGAGGGGGGTTTCTTACATAGTTTTGGTCGAATTTTCGTCGAATCCCCTTTGAATGGCTTGGTGTGCATGTGTATTAAATGTGCCCGTCAATAGCTACCCATGTTTGCATAAATAAACGACAAGGGTGTCTACCGGGATTAGGCACGGTAGGGCATCAGACATGTCAGAGCTTCACTAGTGGTGTAAATACATTCCACGTGGATTCATTGTATGCATAGTCGCCTTTTAATGAATATCACTCAAATCGGCATGGTGATAGGTACGTACGGTTTGTCCAGCATGTCCTAGGTGTGTCTATAAATATATATTTTTTTAAAATAATAAAAAACAGTGGCCGGCCCTGGGGATTGGGGTCAAAAAAATATAATTAGGAGGCAGGCCCTGGGGGATGGGGTCATCAGGGCCAATAAATTAGAATAAGAAGGGGAACCACACAGCCCCCCTTCTTAAAAAATTAAAATAAAAAAAAAGACTGGCATCGTGCCGGAGGCCACGCCCCCTCTGTGCAGCACTCTGCAAACGCGCCCCCTGGCGAGTTGTAAGTTGGGGAATTAATTCCTCTTCAATACTGAGGGTCCCTGAGGGCCAACTAGCCCAACAGGCATCTCCAGTATGCGCCAGGGAGCTGCGCTGCAGACAGGTGTTCTGAGGCCAAGCCCCTTTTTACACCTCTCTGCAACGCAGCTCTGTGGCGCTTACTGGAGGTACCTAGTGGTCTAGTTTGACCCTAGGGACCCTTAGGATTCAAGGGGACTTAATCTCTCAACTTAGAACAGCCACAGGGCGCGTTTACACAGTGGTGAAGGGAGGGGACGGGGCCTGAGGTGACGTGTGCAAACACGCGCTATGGCACGTTTTAAATTGGGGATATAATTTCCCTTCAATACTGATGGCCCCTGGGGGCTAACTAGCCCACCAAGTGCATCCAGTAAGCGCCACTGAGCTGCATTGCAGAGAGGTGGTCCAGGCTGTGCCACTTTTTACACCTCTCTGCAACGCAGCTCTGTGGCACTTACTGGAGGTACCTAGTGGGCTAGTTGGACCCTAGGGACCCTCAGGATTCAAATGAACTTAATCTCCCAACTAAAAATGGACACAGGGCGTGTTTACACAGTGGTGAAGGGAGGGGACGGGGCCTGAGTTAACGTGTGCAAAAACGCCCTGTGGCCTGTTTTAAGAGGCAGTTTAAATCCCCCTGCCCTATTATATACTAGGGGCTTACAGAGGAGGTCATGCTAATCACAGGGGGACCCCAACGCATAATGTTCCCTAGTGTATGTAGGTGTTTTCACTGTATTCTAAGTGTCTTTTAACATAGCATTGGCTCTAGGACTGGTTAGTCAGACTCAGTTACCACCAGTATCCGTCTGAAAAAGTTGAGGGTACAGGATGATTTTGCAACAAGGATTCTTTCTGCTCTTCTTTTTGTTCTTTCTGCACGTTATCCTTCTTCCTGCACTTTTCTTCGTCTTTGAGGACTTCTGTTGCTTCTTTCTGCACTTCTTTTTTTTCTTTCTGTGCATTTTTTCTTCTTTCTTCACATGTCCTATCTCTGTAGGCATAGTTAGAAAATAGCATTTAAAAAACCTTTGAAATTCACAGAAAAAACCATAGGTTTCAGGCACGTTACAGTTAGGAATTAGCATTTAAAAAACCTCAGAAATTCACTGAAAAAACCATAGGTTTCAGGGGTGTTATAGTTAGCTGGACTTTTTACTTGTACAAAACCATTGAAATTCCCCCGTTATAGTTAGTTCAGCTAACTATAACTCGCGCGCCCGCAATGCACTGCTGATGACGTCACATATTATATCACTCATGACATGGTCAGTGACATCACTCATGACATCACTGATGACATCTCAAATGACATCACTGATGACATCATCCTTGTGATAGAGTGGCAGACCTCCTCTCACCCTAATATAACCTTTGATACACACATTCAAAAATAGAGACTAACATTTTCAAAACAATGGACATACCAATACCAGTTACAACAACCTCCTCAGTAATTCTAAGATCCACATACACATCCACTCATTCACCAACAGTCCTATACAGTCACTCATACATGTACTCACTCATCATATGTACTCATACACCTATACATCCTGTTACACAATGCCACTCATCCATAGAGTTACTCACACACATAGTCACTCATGCTAATAAAGAATCAAACATACATTTACTTGCATATACAGTTATACACACACCACCACACTTACTTCTACGGAAACTTACACATACTTAGTCTTTTAAACAATCACTTATAGAAACACATACTTATTCATACAGGAACTCTTTCAATCTCTCACTCTCACATATACTCACTTATATACACCAATAGTCACATATAATAGTTTAAAACATATGTAGTTACTCATAAAGACACTATTGAGACAGTCATTCACTCACTAACACACCCATACACACTCTCATCCACCCATACAGTCCTGCACACATGCTGTCTTCAACACATACAAACAGTGAGTCACTCATTCATGCACCTATGCACTCCGTAATACCCCCACCGAACCATGCAGACACTCAGACTGATACTCAAAAAACCAACTAATAACCTATATAGACACCCATGTAGCTACTCACCAACCCATTTAGCGACTTATACACAAAGTGAGAGACTGATACAGATATTTACATATTTAAACATTACTCACTAAGCCATGTATTCACTATGATACACTTAATCAGTCAGATACACAATCAATTTTTCAAAAACAAATCATCCATTTAGACACTTATATACCCATTTATTTTTCCATCGACCCTGAGATATACATATATAAAACATATTTAATTTTTAGAAAAACAGACATTCACTGGATGATGTCATCAGTGATGTCATCAGTGATGTCATTTGAGATGTCATCAGTGATGTCATGAGTGATGTCACTGACCATGTCATGAGTGATGCAATATGTGACGTCATCAGCAGTGCATTGCGGGCGCGCGAGTTATAGTTAGCTGAACTAACTATAACGGGGGAACTTCAATGGTTTTGTACAAGTGAAAAGTCCAGCTAACTATAACATCCCTGAAACCTATGGTTTTTTCAGTGAATTTCTGAGGTTTTTTAAATGCTAATTCCTAACTATAACGTGCCTGAAACCTATGTTTTTTTTCTGTGAATATATATATATATATAAATATATATTCACTGAAAAAACCATAGGTTTCAGGCCAGATATAGAGATATAGTTAGGAATTAGCATTTAAAAAACCTTAGATATTCACTGAAAAAACAATAGGTTTGAGGGGTGTTATAGTTAACTGGACATTTCACTCGAACAAAACTATTGAAATTCCTCCGATATAGTTAGTTGTACTAACTACATCTCGCGCGCCCGCAATCCACTGCTGATGATGTCACATATTACATCATTCATGACATGGTCAGTGACATCACTGATGACATCTCAAATGACATCACTGATGACATCACTGATGACATCATCCAGTGAATGTGGTTTGGTTCGTTATTTAAATATGTATTATATATATATAGCAATTTGCATTGAAGAATGAGTGGATATATAAATATAAATATCTGGATGGAGGATTTAGTAACAGTGTGATTGACTGTTTACTTGACTAATTTAGAGTGTCTCACTAAATATATTGGATAGTGACTAAACTGTGTGAATATCTTTATCACTTTGTAAGTTGTTGTGTAAACTGCTGCACCAGTTGGTTACTAGCTACGTGAAAGTCTATATTATTGATTGATTAGTTAACTTAGTATTTGTATGGGAGAGTGAATGTGTGTGTGGTTCGGTGGGGAGTGTGTGACTGCCCAAAGACGTGTGAATAGTTGATTCAGTAGGCATATGAAGTTAAAACTACATGTTATAACAGTTGTTTGGGTGAGTGAATATCTGTATGAGTGTGGTGATGAGCCGATACATGTCTCAATGGTACATGTCCAACAAACTAGGAAAATAAAAGCCAGTGTATGTGTCAGTTGTATATAAATAAGTGTATATATATGACTCAGTGATTGTATGTGTGACTGTATGGATAACTGTATACTTATAATAGTGTTTTTATAACACACTAAGGGGCCGATTCCGATCCTGTAAAAATATTCCCCGTACGACTCGTATCTGGATTTTTTACCGTCTGAATCGTACAGGTCCCGTACAAACTGGCTTGTACGATTCGTATGTTAAAAAGTCCATACGAATCGCATTGGGTAAATTCCCCGACAAGGTGTCCGACACGTCCCCGGACATTTTTACGTACGAATCTGAAAACTGAAGTCCGAGCGCGTAAGTACAATTCTTCCCGTCCGTCCGAATGCACAACCGTATGGAAAAAACACCGTACGGAGCAAACTCCTATAGCAACCATGGAGACATGTGCCCGCATACGCGCCGAACACCCCATCCCAGACCCCGTATGTACACGCAGAACACCCCCCCAACCCCTGTATGTACGCACCAAACACCCCCCCAGCCCCCGTATGTATGCGCCAAACGCCCCCCCGTCCACGGATGTACGCGCCGAACCCCCACCAGTGTATGTACGGAGCGTACCAACACCCCACCAGTGTATGTTCGGAGCGTACCCCCACCCGTGTATGTTCGGAGCGTACCACCACCCATGTATGTATGGAGAGTACCCCCACCCGTGTATGTTCGGAGCGTACCCCCACCCGTGTATGTTCGGAGCGTACCCCCACCCGTGTATGTATGTAGCGTACCCACACCCGTGTATGTATGCGCCGAACCCCCACCAGTTTATGTATGGAGCGTACCCCCACCCGTGTATGTTCGGAGCGTACCCCCACTCGTGTATGTATGGAGCGTACCAACACCCCACCAGTGTATGTTCGGAGCGAAGCCCCACCCGTGTATGTTCGGAGCGTACCACCACCCATGTATGTATGGAGCGTTCCCACACCCGTGTATGTACGCGCCGAACCCCCACCAGTGTATGTATGGAGCGTACCAACACCCATGTATGTTCGGAGCGTACCCCCACCCGTGTATGTTTGGAGCGTACCCACGCCCGTGTATGTTCGGAGCGTACCCCAACCCGTGTATGTACGGAGCGTACCCCACCCGTGTATGTATGGAGCGTACCCACACCCGTGTATGGACGCGCCGAACCCCCACCAGTGTATGTATGGAGCGTACCCCCACCCCACCAGTGTATGTTCGGAGCGTACCCCCACCTGTGTATGTTCGGAGCGTACCCCCACCCGTGTATGTGCGGAGCGTACCCCCACCCGTGTATGTACGGAGCGTACCCCCGTGTATGTATGGAGCGTACCCACACCCGTGTATGTACGCGCCGAACCCCCACCAGGGTATGTATGGAGCATAACAAAACCCCCGTTTAAGTTCGGAGCGTACCCCCACCCATGTATGTTCGGAGCGTACCCACACCCGTGTATGTTCGGAGCGTACCCCCACCCATGTATATATGGAGCGTACCCCCGTGTATGTATGGAGCGTACCCACACCCGTGTATGTACGCGCCGAACCCCCACCAGTGTATGTATGGAGCGTACCAACACCCCACCAGTGTATGTTCAGAGCGTACCCCCACCCGTGTATGTATGGAGCGTACACCCAGCCCCCCCTGTATGTACTGTGCAAAACACCACCACCAATGGACGGTGCGGACCAACACCCTGCCCGTGTCTGTACGCACCCTACCCCAGGCCCCTACACCAGCACCCTCACCCAACATCGCGCATGTACGAGTCGTACTAAGCCATAGCAAAGATCAGCACTGTACAACAACATGGCCCATGTACGCACCGTACAGACGCCAAAAACACTCGTACTGAACCAAGACAAAGCAAAACAACACAAGGAGAGTCAATTTGATTCGCACAACACCACAAAACAAGTCCAACAAGCCCAAATACATCCTATACACTGACCTGCAACTGCCAAACAGCTAAACAGAGGCCCAAAACACAACCCCTCCTTATAACACACCCACCCAAAGTTCAAACACAGCCACACCCACAAATGGACCAATAAAAAGGCCCAACACACACAAACCATGATCCTTTGCAACAGATCCACTACTGCCAGACCACAGAGACAACGCACTGCACCATACTACATACATCAATACACCTTACACTTGCACTCCTTCACACAACCACCATCACAAACACCCCCTCATCACATTCACACACACACACCTTCACAACCACACTCACACACCCACAACCATCCACCCCCACACCCCCACAACCATCCACACCCACACCCCATACCATGCCCACTAACAGGAATCCAAAGTTCACAAAGGAGGAGCTGGAGATCCTTGTCGACGAAATCATCAGAGTCGAGCCACAGCTCTTTGGAACATTGGTCAGACAGACCAGCATATCCGAAAAATCAGCCATGTGGCAGAGGATTGTCAAGTCTGTGAATGCTGTTGGGGCCACCAGAAGGACCATGCATGAGTGTCAAGCCAGGTGGTACGATCTGCGGAGGACGGTCTGCCGCAAAATGACGGACGATCACAACCAGGGGAACATCACTGGAGGAGGGCTGCCCCGCAGACGGGTACAATACCATCCCTGGGAGGAGAAGGTGATGGCCACGCTGCCGCCGGTGGGAGTACACGGACTAGAAGGAGTCCGAGACCCTGGTGAGTACACAAACAACTCACCTCACATGGGGGGAATGCCATACACAACCAAAATCCCAATCATGCACGCAACCCCCCCAAAGCCAGCACTGGACACAACCACACTCCAAAAACACACACATGCCACTAGCGTCTCCATGCCCCATGCACCAAGCAAGGCCATGCCAAGTCACAGGCCACACAAAACACCAACCCAAGACAGGATGTCCCCGATGCCGGGAGGGTGGGCTTCAAAACTAACATTGATCAACTCAGAAGCACACAACAATGCCCTCAGCCCATATGGCCCAGGGCACAGCCATACAAACAGTGTGTCCCCACACAGTACTGTGTTGCCTGCAAATGGTGGCCGCGTTGCAGGATGACATGGGTATGAAGGCACAATTTGCACATAACAGCAGCTAATGAAGATGCAACACTCTGAAAGAGTGTCAGCACACACCGCAACAGCAGCAGCGCAGACTCAGACACTCCGCCCAATGGGTGCCCGATGATTAGAAACAAACCCACATGAACAAGCCAATGGCCTTTGAAAGACCTGCAAACTGTGTGTGCCCAGTAAGCTGGGCTGAGGTGACAGAGGGTGACAAACAGAGGGAGGGAGAGGGGGAGAGAGAGGGAGAGAGACAGAGGGGGACACAGGGAGACATACAGACAGAGGGAGGAGGGTGACAGAGGGAGGGAGGAAGACCAAATCCCCCTTGGGTGGTGTGGCCATGACTGCTCGTCAGCAGGTGGACTGTGTGCATGTAGACAAGGTTTGGCAGTGCCTTAACCCCCCCATTTTCCTTTGATAAACACTGGGCCATGTGTCAATCCATGCATGAGTACATCCGTGCTGCAGGCACAAACCTAACCTTACACCCAGTATACCCACCCACTGTGTTTGTTAGAACCCTGTCACAAATGCTTAAGTTACCTACCTGCATTCTCAAATATCATGGAAAAAACACCATTTGGCCACATACAGTGCAACACGTAAGGCGGCTCTGCATGGCTCGCTACGCCCGCTCACTACACTGCTGCCTGCGTTCCAAAAAGATGCATCAACTAAGATTGTGTCACACATAGGTAAAGTGTCGAAAGCTGTGGCCAAGGGACATACCCATGCACAAGTGCACTGTGAGAGGAATGCAAGACATATCCAACTACCCAGAGGAACTGTGCCAACTCAAAAATGAATGAAATATGGATGTCGCATGTGACACAATTAACATTGTCTCTCTCACACACAGGTCAACGTCGTCGATCTCCCCCCAACACTGGGGGGGAAGACTCACAGGACCAGGCTCTGCGTGAAGAGGAACCCACCGGCAGCGACGACTCTCACCACTCCCTGGATGACCCAGACCAACCTGGCCCCTCTGGTGTCCAACCACCTGCAGCACCTGCGTCAGGTACAACTGTGCCAACCACCACCCCCATTCCTGCCACATCCCAGGAGACACCCAGGAGCCCTGCCCGCACACGACAACAGAGCCAGGCTGCCCAGGAGGGACAAGGTTCTCCGGGCACCCAGGAGGAGGCAGGCAACAACGCAAATGCCATCCCTCAGGGGTCCCGGAGATCTGATGTGCCCACAACGGCAGGCCGGGCGCAAGTGGGCAGGGGTGGTGGGAGTGGAGGACGGCGGAGGCGCAAACCTGACCAGTTGGCTCAGGAACCGGTAATGTCACATGTCCGCAACATCCTGGACACATACCGGCGTGACACCAGGGGCATCAGCCAGGCCGTGGAGGCCCTCAACCAGATAAAGAATGTGCAGGCCGAGCAATATGCCAGTCAACAGCAACACCAAGGACGGATGGAGGCAAGACTGGCTGAGCTCGTGGCGGTGCAAATGGACATGACCCGTGTACTCCGTCGGATTGCCGAAAACATGGGCAACCCTCCCTGTGCCACCAGGCGAAGAACATCACCAACCACAGGGAGGGATCAGGAGGAGGAGGATTCATCCGACGGAGCATCACAAGCATCGTCACGGCCTGCTTCTGAGGGTCCCTGCAGGAAGGTGGGTCATCCACGCAAAAGACCGTGAGAGTCAGCGGAACATCACCATCTCCCAGGTCACCTAGCCTGGCACCTGGCCCTCTGGCCCAACAGCAGCACATCAGCAAATGACATTCTCTGCCACATGGACTTGCTGGTCACTGTCTGACCAATGTTGACAAAGACTGTGGCATGGACTCTGATGACTTCCAATGGCAAGGATATCAACTCCCCCAGTGAACTTTGGATTCTACACACCCGGCAAGCACCTCTTGTCATCCCCCCTAAACACGTACCCCACCACAAATAAAATTCACCACTATCAAGAGATGATGCCGTCATTTTGCATTATTCCATTACATGTGTGTGTTGTAAAGTCAAACGATGCCTGAGTATTTTAAATAACTACAACCATCCATACCCTGGGGTCTGAGGGGGTGCCCGCACAACTGTGCCTACAGACCTATTTAGAACAGCAACAGTCATGCGCAGAGGTCAGGGATCATGTGGAGTGTCCTGGGGTGCTACTCCCAGGTATGTGTAGACAGGTGGCAGAACCATGTCCTGCATGCTTGAGTAAGGTGGATGTGGAAAATGGTGGGCCGGCCAAGGTTGGATGCATGGAGATGGCACAATGGGGTCCTGGATCACAGTGCCACAAGGTTGTGTTGGGGTTGTGGGCTGCATCCTGAGTGTGTGCGTGGATTGAGAAGGTCATCCTGCAGCTGGCAGTGATCCATTCCCCCCATCTCTGTTGGACGTTGATGTGGCTTGGTCGCCGGATGTAGAAGCAGAGCTGTGCAGATGCACCCTGGATGTGGACAAGTATCATGGGAGTTGTAACGCACATGTCCATAGAGTGCAGGGTAGGATTAGACACGGATGTTGTAGTTGACCTGGGGGATGGTCTCTCTTGCCTTGAGGTGGATGGAACTGGGGATCTTGTGCATAATGCAGAGTGTGCTGCAGCATGAGGCACAGATGCTGCTGATCAGCATAGCACATGTCAGCAAGCAATCCATGATGAACATCAGCTCGTTTGCGTGGACACTGGGTGCCCTTGCTGCAGGGCCTGCAGCAGCATGCACCATGTCAAGAAAACAATGCCACAAGTTGCACACAAAGACAAGGATCTCAGGAAGGAGCTATGCAAAAGGTGTATGTCAAGGAAGGAATGGCTGGTTCAACATGGCACACACACACACAATGGATGCACATGCAGCACAGTGGCCGTCGTGGAGACTGACATGCCACAATGACCACACAGCCATGGACATCATGCACAATACAGATTCTAATCCCTGACAAACAGCTTGCATCTTGCTACTCTACACATAGACTCATGTGCACTATCTCTGATAACTATGCCAGACATGCCGCATGCACAGTGGCAACAGACCACCATTGACAGAGATGAGGCACGTTGGAGGCAGAGGGACACCTTTATTAGTCATGTGTGTTGGAATGCTAATGCAACTCTGTCAACACATACACAGGTCATGTGGATGAACATGTGGGACCGACACTGGCACCCCCCTTTGCACCACAGATGCTGAAAATCCATAGAACTGGCACACAAGTGACGGGTTACAGCTAAACACCCCCTGCTGCTCATGGAGAGGCTGCTATACACCATTGAGCCTCTAATGGGGAATTCACACACCATGTCAACCCGGTGCAACCCGTATGTTTCCGAGGGCAGTGTTACACACATTGATGGCTTCATCACAATCCACAATCCCATTACAGATGACTGTCACCAAGTCTGACCATCAATTCAGGTGAATTCAGCTCCATGTCATGTGCCCCATGGTGATTCTACATGTATGCAAAGTAACCAAACATGAACAGGAGCAGTGCACACACATTCCAAACAAATACCACACCCAAAAAGCCGTGCTGCATCCCTTACCCTAAGGAGATTTTCAAACTTGTCCGTGCATGTAACGCTGATTCAGCACATGTTGCTGTGTTCATGAGGAATAGCAGGAGCACAACAATGCCACCAGCAGACAGCATGCGCAAGTACCTGTGGATGAGAGACACACAAGGAGTCAGCCAAAAGAAGCACATCCGCATGCATGTGCATGTACTCGACACATATAAGGTTGTCAACATGCTAGGTGACAATGATGACTCTGGAAGAACATTCTTCTATTGCACCATCACTCGAGTGACACATCCAAACACACCTCTGACTCACTTGGCAGACATGCAGATGGACACACACATTGCAACACATGCCACACACGGCCCAATGCGTGCACACTCAGACACTGGAACTCACCACTAAGCAAAGAAGTCACGTATGAGCCGACTACGGATGTCCTCCACCGCCTCCTCCTTCTCCACATCACTTGCCTCGTCACCAAGCCCTTCATCCTCCACGGGTGGATGGTCCTGCTCATCCGGATCTAGGATGAGTGGCACACCTTTCTCCACTGCCATGTTGTGCAGCATGCAGCACACGAGGAAGATCTTGCAGACCTTCACCGGTGCATATGGGAGTGCGCCGCCGGTTTTGTGGAGGCAATGGAATCGGCCAAACGTCCTCTCTATCACTCGCCTGGTCCGCCCATGGGCGTTGTTGTAGCGGTGCTCGGCAGCTGTGCTGGGGTTGCGGAGAGGCGTGATCAGCCATGGCATGTTGGGATAGCCAGCGTCCCCTACATGGAAACATCATGGACAAAAGTGGGTCAGGAGAAGCAGTAAGACAGGAAGATGACGCTGAATACAGGACTGCCAGAGTATACCCACCAACAATACATGCTCGTTCGTTGCGCAGCTGCAGCATAATTTCAGGCACCCTGCTATGCCTCATGATGTAGGCATCGTGTGCTGATCCTGGAAAACGAGCACAGACATGTGATATCACCATGTTGGCAAGACACACCACAAGGGCATTAATGGAGTGGTAATGCTTGCGGTTCCTATACGCTACCTCCTGTGCCTGTGGTGGTACCAAAGCCACATGTGTTCCATCTATGGACCCAATGACATGGGGCATCCCTCCCAGGGCATAGAACTCACGCTTGACACCTGTCAACTGCTCAGGATTTGGGAACTTAATGAACTCATCCAGGTGATCCAACATGGCCTCTAAAAAATCATGCAGAACACGGCTGAACATGGTTTGGGACATGCCACCAACATGAGCAATGGTATATTGAAAGGTACCCGTGGCAAAGAAATGTAGGGCTGCCATCACCTTCATCTTGGGTGTCAGTGCAGTAGGATACCTGTGTAGTGGTTGGAGGTGTGCTTCCAGCCGAGCGGTAAAGTCCTCAATCAACGGTTGGCTGAAGCGGTAGCGGCGTATACAGTCACGTTCCCTCAGGGCAGCCAAGTCTGGCATTGGTCGGGGGAGAGGCGGAGCCCTGCAGTAAATTTGAAGGGACAACGAAGAGTGAGTACAGTACACCACCAATGTCAATGTACTGAGCACATGGTCAACAGGCAATACACATATGCTACATACAGAGTCAGGTCTGTGCAACATATCCTGGACACGTATGCCAGGCAGGTGACACTCCTACCAAGAGCCAGCCACAAACGTGGATTCTCAAGCTCAACATGACATGGCATGAAACTAGCTGTGGGCCAGTGTGAGTGAACAGGCAGACGCATCATAGGAGTGCCAGACATCCGCATATGTGCAGAATAAGTATGTTAATCATACAGACAGGTTGCGGAACACTAGAGGCACAGGTCACATGTCATAGAAAAAGGACAGACCACACACCTTGCCATGAAGGAGTACATGTCAAGACTGATCACACATACATTGAGAGTATGCAGATATGTCCTTGTTTTGAAACTCCGTGTCGATGCATACATACACACCTTACGTCGGATTACACATGTGGGCTGGTGTGCGTAACAGTGTGCCATGCCCATCTACACACAGACACATGTTGGTTGCAGCAACTGCCGATGCATTTGACCAAACACCTACAGCAAACCTATGGGAACACATGACACACACATGAAATAGTTACAGAGTGCAACGCGGGCATTCACATGTCAGGTGTAATATTCCGTGTACCTGGCATCAGGGGACAGTTGCGGGTGTCGGTGACTGTGCCATGCCAGTGACGCATGGCTCAACAAGTCTGTACTACATGCACACATGTCAAAGGAGTGAAGGGGATGTGTGGCACATAGTGCACCATCACACATGACATGTGTACACAGCTCATCATACATTGATTTGCTTCTCACCTCAGGAGTAATGTGCCACATCACAGCCTGACACACCTGTGCCCGACACATGTAGTACTGCACAGACAATGCCTTGATGTCCAGCCTTGGCCAAGTATGACAGCTCTATTCCTGTCTGTGTGCCGCCTGTCACCACTGTCAGGTGTGAAACGCACTGTACATACGCTCTGAGGGCGTGTGTAGGGTCCCTATCACAATGGGAGTGCTGGCGTATGCGTACGCCATAGTAATACGGACTGTACAGGCGTGTGTACGGTCCATATCACTATGGGAGTGCTCGCGTATGCGTACGCCATAGTAATACGGACCGTACAGGCGTGTGTAGGCTCCCTATCACTATGGGAGTGCTGGCGTATGCGTACGCCATAGTAATACGACTCGTACACACGTGTGTACGGTCCGTATTACTATGGCGTACGCATACGCCAGCACTCCCATAGTGATAGGGACCGTACACACGCCTGTACGATCCGTTTCACTGCATTTGGGGTGCCCTAGGGCCGTGGAACGCACCGTACCTGTGTGTAAATATTGAAATAACATAGGGGACACATGAGGGACAAGTATAAGGGCCTAAATGCATGCTGGTTGTCATGGAGACCGACTTTAAAGTTTGAATTTTTTCATCAGGTGGCCAGCAGAAGTCGGTTGAAAACAATATACTTTGTTGCAAAGTGGTTGTTGACTTGACATCATGCTCAATTTTTAAACCATGCAAAGCCACTCACTGGGGTAGGTTTAAAGGGATTGGAGGAAACGTAGGATGCTAATGTGACTGACCAATAACTCTGTACTCCTGTAAATGAAACAGCCCAGCAAGGCAGATATAAGGCAGCCAGGTCCCATGAGAGAGCACTTGCCTGCACATCCTTTCATTCCACAACACTGCTGCTGCTCGTGATTCCTCTGGCACCATGTCCAGGTCTGTGGAGAGGGCCCAGCCATTCACCATGGAGGAGAATTTGGCGTTGGTGGATGTGATCCTCCCACAGTACACCATGCTGTATGGTCGACCAGGGGAGCAGGTGAGTGCTGACTCCACTAGCTTAGACTGTGCCCCTTTTTTGTGACTGTGACTTCTGGCATTGTGTCCATGTGTGACAGACATGCAATGTTGTTTAGAGTGGGTCCCAGGGTGGGGAATGCCTCATGTCTCCCATGCAGAGCATGCTGTAGTTCCTGTGTGCACTCCTCACTTGCATAGTGCTTACTGTGACAATCAATGCATGGTGCATGCCACATTCAGCCTGGCTACTCCTACTGGGAATGTTGTTTCTACAGTCCTGATGTGATTCTGTGGTCCCCCCAGTGTGACAGGTGACAGTACCCATAGATGTGTGTTTGTTTAGTGTACCTGTGCTCAGAGTGTCCAAATGATGTGTTCGTCCCCTGGACATTGGTGTGTGTGTGTGAGTCCCCTGTCATGTGGGTGATTGCATATGTGGAGTGTTGCACGCCAGCTGCATGAGGGATGGATATACCCTGCCCATCTGATGTGAGCAGGGAGCAGTGCTGTGTGACTGCCGTGCTGAGCCAGCCCCACACCTGTGACACCCCCCAGTCTAGTGGCACATGGGCAGAGTGAGGTTTGTACCCGCAGTTGGCAATGGCAGGTGATTGTCCTGTGCCTGTGTGTGTCTGTGTACTCTGCTAAGGTTGCGTCAGTGGGCTGGGGCATGTGACTGCTTTGAGGTGCTGTACATAATCCTGGTGTAGCTTGTGATGCACAGTGTGATCCAGGATCATTGATTGTGTGGCACCCCTCATGCCACCTGTGTACTTTCAATGCCACGTAGTGCATTTGGCCTTCCCCAGAGGATAATGTCCCTATGACAAAGGTGCAATGAGTTGCCTGCATACCATGGCCTGTTCAAACAAGACAAATTATTAATATGTGTGTCTCTGTGTCATTGCTCAGGTGTATTAAAGTATTCTCACTTTTGCATCCTCACAGGTAGGCGTCCATGCCAAGGGGGAGATATGGAAGCAAGCCGTCAGTGCCGTGAGGAAGACGGAGGGTCGGAAGCGGCGCCTAGCCCAGGTGAGGAAACGCTGGCAGGATATCCGGTGCTGGATGAGGAGGATCGCACGGGTCCTGCTGGGGGACTCACCTGAGAGCCACAAGAACCGTGGGTGCCGGCATCTGACCCACATCCATAAGCGTGTGCTGGCGGTGGTCTTCCCCGACTTGGATAGGCGCTTACGGGAGAAGCAGCAGCAGGAAGGGGGTGGGTACATGTGTGTTTGTTGTGTGTCACCAGCTTTTGGAAGTGCGCAGTTGCATGGATGCACTGCCAGGGTTTAAATGTGCAGTGCATAACCTGTTCCCCTAACTAAACCGGTGCTGTTCTTCCTCCCTTCCCCTTCTTGCCATGTGTTCCCTGGTCTGTGTGTGGTCACTCTTGCACAAGGTTATCTAGGCTGGCAGTTAATCCAAGTGCCCAATGCTTGCAGCATCATGTGTGGGGGTGGTGTGTAACAGGTTTTGGGACCTTGCCTGTGCCCTGGCCAGTTCAGTCATTGTGGGGTCCATGTCAGTTGGCACTGATGGTGAGTCCCGACATAGGAGTGTGTCTTAAAAGTGTACTGCCTTATAGCATGCATGTCCAATGTTGTGCCCTCTGACATGATGTGCATGAGTGGGAGTAATGCATAGTGCAGGGACGGTTGCTTCAGTTGCAGTCATATCCATCCAGGACCATGGAGGAGTGTGGCCACTACCGTGCCCTGGGGCACCTTTTCCTAGGTATCATGTGTGTCATCCAACAATGTGGACATTCTCTGTGTCTTCGGCATAGGTTGGGCTCTGTGGCATTGTACCCTGGCCTCATCTGTATTTACGTAAACTACATGTGGCTACATGTGTCCACTGTACAGTGTGACCCAATTTTGCTTGTGCATACTCACAGTGGGCAGTGCCTGTGTGTATTGGTACGACAATCTGATGATGGTTGATTGTCAATGATATATGTGGACAGGCGCACCAGGGGTAGTTTGTGTACAATCAGGATTTAGTGCAGGCCATGTGTTTTCATCCCAGAGTAAGAGGTGTAAGTACTTCCTCTGTCTCAATCACATTGTCTCAGGTAGGGGGTGGTTTGTGCGGGCAAGGCCTACATGTCAAAATATGAAGTCTCCTTGCTAGGTCTGGCCTGTGTGTGATGTTTGTCTGCACATACACTCAAGGTGCAGTGACCCAGTCATGTAGGGCATGGTTTAATGTATTAGCTTTGCAGCATGTTGAAAACGTTAATATACATGGTTCCTGCTCATCCCTTTTTTGGCAACGCTGTGTGGTGCAGATGCTGTGCACGATTGTCCCCAGAGCCTGGCTCCTCTGTCCAATTTGATATCAAGTAATTTGCTGTTGTGTCATGCTCTCCATTGTTTCTCAGTGGCATGGTGGGTCAACCAACTGTGTGTTGCAGGGCTTACATATGTACCTTGTATTGTAGATGTTACTCATGTTGCTTTTCAGGCTATGCACTGTGACCTATGTAGATTTGACTCATGTGACATATGTATACAGGTGTCTGATTATTTCCTGTCTCTTCACCTTGCCCACAGCATCGTCGGGGGACTCCGAGGGAGACACGGGCACGGACCGTGAGGAGGGAGCTAGCACCAGTGCCAGCAGTGCTGTCTTGTCTGGCGCATCGAGTGGCACGGAGGCCGAGGGGAGTGAGGCGGAGGACCTGTCCAGTCCCACCACCGACTATGACGCTGACGGGTCCGAGGCTGAGCTCCCAGAGGGGGTGGAGGCAGCTCCCACAGCTGAAAGCAGCACTTCATCTCTTCCCGCCCCCTCCATTACCATCACCTGCCTCCCACTTGCTCGGGTCCCTTCCCGCCGTGCTAGGTCACCACGTGTCTCCTTCTTGCCAGGCACCGCACCCCCTACCCCTGTCTCCACTGCTGCCGTGAATGCCGAGTCTGTGGACATCCTGCGCCAGTTGCATGTTGGTCAGACTGCGATGCTTAATGTCCTCCATGGCCACACCCGAGTGCTCACCCAGATGGAAGTATATATGGTGGGCATCTTAGCAGCGCAGTCTGACCAACGCCAGTTGCTGAGGTCCATAGACTCGACACTGACTGCAGCAGTGGATCTCCTGCAGCGCTGCGTCCCCCCCCTACCCGTGCACCATCCACACTTCTACCGAGGCACAAGATGGCTGCCAACACTTCCTGATTCAGAGTGTTGGCAGCCAATTAGCATTCAGCTCGTGCTCGGGAGGGTTCGGGGAGGGTGCGGGGAGGGTGCGCGGATCCTCCAAGGCCATAGATATACATGTACTTTTAACTCTCATTTTCTCAGGAACTACTGAACGGATTTACACCATTTAAGAAAAAGGCACGAGTCTGAACTGAGGACTACCTCTTTGCCAAATTTGGTGTAATTCCGTTCAGCAGTTCGGGCTGTAGCTGCGTCAACTGGTCCTATGGGAAAATGCATGGGGAAACCGCGTTTTGGAACCCCCCTTTTTTCTCGGCCCCTGCTTGACGAATCACCGTGAAATGTTCAGGATAGGAGCGGACCGGAGCTGGCCAAAAGTTTGGAAAATTTCGCGAAGATTCGTCAATCGGGGCCAACGTTATTCCAAATAGAATGTTGCGGATTTCCTATGGAAAATAGGTCCTAACTATATCTACCTACTGGCGACCACCAGTAGGTAATATAGATATAATTACACTTGTAAAACCGACTTTGCGGTTTATGTCTTACGGTGTACCTGCAACAAATTCTACGTAGGTAGTACCATTCACCCAGTTCACGTAAGAATACTGCAGCACCTTCGTGCCATTAACAAGGATGATCCAACATACCCTGTAGCTCGACACATAAACACCAAACATAATGGCAGAAGTGAAGACCTTACATTTTTTGTAATAGACAACATCCCAAAGAACAACAGGGGAGGAAATAGATTATTGTCTTTACGAAAATTGGAATCCAGATACATAATGTTATTAGACAGTAAAATCCCTAGAGGATTGAACGCTGATGAAGCTTTAAGTGTGCATCTGCAATAAGTATTGTACTTTAACTCAAGATATTTTAGGAAATAATGGGTTCTATTTCTTTTTTGTTAGTCCTAACCCACTCCACCTACACAGGCAGCACCTCAGGCATGTAGATATTTGTTTTATTTTAAGTTGTCTCCCAACCAACGCTAGTGGTTCTATGATAAATATACAGATATACATATATCTAGAAATTTTCTTCTAGAAGCCACATGCAATCACTACCCACTGGGGTAAAAATTTAACATAGCTGTTTTCTATGTAGTCGACAGCAAGTTGAAATGTGATGATATTATGTTCAAATGTGTGAGTATATACTCAATAGTATTTGATTTATGTATTTTTCTTTTTGGTAAAATGAGATTATTTCTATTTCTATTACTAATTGGTTGGGTAACCATGACAACGATAGATTTAAATACATGGTAATTGTGCTGTACCTGTGTTCAGTGACCAAGGCGGCGAGTCCGTCGAAACGAGTTTGGCCATTTTGTTGTGAATAAACATTTTTCTTTGACGAAATCTCCCACGGAGTCAGCGCCTCTTCATATACAGTTTGAACTGGATTGTCGAATATATATATATATATATATATATATATATATATAGAGAGAGAGAGAGAGTTTGTGCCTGAGTTGCTGCTTTCCAAAACAGGTATGGACCACCAATGTCTTTAGAATAGTAAATAAATGTCCAAGAACTAGGGGTTACTTCCTAATGCCAGTTTATTAACATCACCGAAGTGAGTGCAGACAAGTGTCCGTATATATACACACACACACATACTCGATTCTTCTCTCATGAAACTTCCCCGCTTCTCCTTAGGGAAGGGCGCGTCACCGTAGCGGACCCCACATATTTAATTTTGCCTCTTCCTTAGATAAAGGATGACGGCACCACGTGTAGATACCAGAATACCAGAATGATGGTGGCAGACAACCAATAAAAGAATTCTGGTATCTACACACGTCGTCGTCATCCTTTATCTAAGGGTGAGGCAGAATATATATGGACTTGATGATGTTGCAATAAACAACTTTTCTATTCATCAAACTGGAGTCTGTGCCCGTGTGTTCTCCCGGTGTGGCCGAACCTTGGCATTGTGCTTCAATATATATATATATATATATATATTTATGCGTTGGTGAGGTGGAAACAACAGCAGTCACATGATCCTCAACAATAAGTGTGGACCCAGTCTCTTCATTGACGTCAATGTTTGGTGAGTGATGAGCCACACGTCTGAAGTGTGAAGAATTTCTTTTAAGTGACTTCCCAGGACGCATGGCTGTCACCATGTGTCCTTTAGTGGCCTCAACAGTAAAAGGTTCAGCATCAAATGTAGGATCAGATTTTCATTTTCTCAATTGTCGAGCAAGTACTCTATCTCCTGTTTTGAAAGTGATATCTTTCACATGGTGTCTTCACCTTTTGCTTACGACCAGCATCTGTTGTACGAGTAGCTTCCTCAGTCTTTGATCTTCTGTTGGTCCATTGAGGCAACCTGGTTGTCATGACTCTCCCAAACATCAGGTTTTCAGGGCTCTTCGCTGTAGTGGAATGAAGTGTTGATCTTTAAGCTTGAAGAGTAGTTTTCAGAACGACTTTAAGGTAAAGTCTCTCTAATGCAACAAGTTGAACAGCTTTCTTGAGAGTAGTCATGAAACGTTTGACAAGACCATTGGCCTGAGGCCACAGAGTACTTATTTTCTGATGCTTCACATTGAGATCGCTAAGAAAGTCTCTGAATTCTTGACCATTGCATGGTGGGCTATTGTCTGATTTCAAGATCACAGGGACACACCATGTTGCGAAAATATAATATAATCTTTCAATAACTTTTTCATGAGTGGTAGATAAAGGATCTTTTTTAAAGGGAAAATGGAAGCATTCATCAATAACTACCATTAAGAGATGTCCGTTATCAAAAGGAACATCAAAGAAATCAACAGCAATTCTCTCCCAAGCATGGTCCGGCATTTCTGACATGTTTAACTGGTGTTGAGTGACTTTGGATGATAGACAGTTGTATAAATACAGGTCTTCAAATCCCTTTCAACCTTTTTGTTAAGTTGAGGAAACCAGACTCTATCTCGGAGAGCACGTTTGGTGACCAAGATTTCTCGATGTCCTTCATGGACCACCTCAATTATTGGTTGTCTTAGACTCTTCAGAATAACAATTTGCGAGCCACTCAAGATGAGACCTTCTTGTCTTACAGACAGTTCAACTCTGACATTCCTAAATTTCATGGATGGTGAAGTGACTACGAACATCTTCATTTAATTTAACTGTACTTTCAAAGACTTGAAGTTACTTAACCCATGAAATAACGGAGGAAACTGACTCACTATTTGTTATAAATGAGGGTGTCTATTTGGCAGAGTAGGTACCTTTGTCCAAATAGGGACCCTTGTTTCTAGTGAGGGGAATACACGCTTTAGATAATCCCTGCTCTCCCCCTTGGTAGCTTGACATGAGCAGACAGGCTTATCCCAAAGGCAGTGTGTAAAGTATTCAAAACACACTGTAACACAGTGAAAATACCACAAATAGACACCACACAAGTTTAGAAAAATAAAGTGTCTTTATCTAAACCAATCAAGAGCAAAAAGACAAAAATCCAACATATATGTCTCAAAAAACGACTTTTAGAATAGTTATCCCAAAAATAGCATTTGTATAAACAAATAGCTCCACCTGGGGCTATTACGACATTGTGACAGGCATAAATCCAAAGTATGGGGGCGACCTCATAGTGCGCGACATCGGGCAGGGAGAAACACGGACCCCCAAACAACAGTATCTTGGAAAAAAACCTATGGACGATGCTCTGTGTCTTTGGAGGTTAGACGTCGGTGTTGAGGCTGGTTCCCTGGTTGTAACGTGGGAGGTTAAGCATCTTGTCCATGAAGAGGCAATGCGTTGAGTCCAGGACAGGGGAAGTCGGCAGCGTCGGCGGTGAGGCGCCAGACCCGGTGAGGCGATGTGAAGTAGAAGAGTTCATGAAGTCACCCTTCTTGGTTATCGGCACCACGATAATGGGATGTTGGCGTTGACGGCATTAGTGCGAGCGCTGGCGTCAAGAAGGTTGAAAACTGCAGGCATTGGCAGGTGTCGAATGGTGTCGGAGCTGCGGTTCAGGCAGCAAGGTGCGGATTGCAATTCATGAGCGATGTCCCCAGCCTCGGTGCAGGTTGCGGCATCACTGGCAGCAGTGCTGACAGGGTTGGAGTTGTTTTTCTTGCTTTTGCAGCACCAACCACACAATTCTCAGGGCCCATGAACTGGAGTTGTTGTCCTTTTGAATACAGGAGACCACTGAGTCCAGGTGCTGGTCAGTGGGTTTCAGGTAAAATTCACTGCGGTTTAAAGTCCAATACTTATACCCCATTTTCTCTTTGTTCTCTTTGTGGCAAGGGTCTTTGAGCCCAGTCCAAACCAATTCTCTCCTCTCTGACCCAGCTTCACTACAAGAGGTGGAGACAGCATTGTGCAAAGGAGACAGTGCCTATACAGGTGAAAGTGAAACTGCTCCCACCACTCTAAATGCAGTCAAGGTCTATTCAGCTCAGCTATGAGTCACCCAGGAGAGGTAAGACACACCTCAACTTCCCTTGTGGCTGTCTACAGTGAATGCACATCCCCAGCCCTGTCACTCCAAAACCAGATAGTCAATACACAAACCAGCAGAATCACACATAATAGTTAAATAACTTTTTAGATCAAATGTACGTAGTTATTAGTACTCTTCTTGGCAATACAAATGAAGATCCATGGCAAAGTGCATCCATGAAGGGCCTTTTGGGCATTGCAGCACCAGCCCAGCGAGCAGCACTGTCTGATGATGAAGCATGCCACCGTTAGTGGATGAGAGCTAGTGCTCCTAAATGGAGCTGTTTCTTGACGATCTGTTGGGTCCAGATCCCCACTGTCGGCTTTGGAACCCCATTTTTTTCAACAGAACTGCTCACCTTTCGATGAGTATAAGTTTAGCTAAGGAGGGCGTGAGCTGGACAGAAACTCTCACTGCCCCCTGTTGTAGTTGTTATTGTCATATATTAGATGTATCAGTTGTCAACTGTGTTATATCCTGAGTTTTACTTAATTGTAATTAGCCTAGGTCTTCCTAGCTGCTCAGCCAGAGTGAGAGATGGTAATGGAATGTTGGTGTGACTGTGATGAATGGAATGCCTGGGTGCCTGTGTGGATGAGTGATGACAGTTGGAGATGGGCTGAGCAGCTAGGCAGGCTGCTCCTGGTGGGGCTGTTACATACGCTGACACAGAGGCTGTAACAAGGGCCTAAGATAGGCTAATGATGAAGCTGGTACGTGGCTGAACCTTGTCTGAAGTGATCTGGAACTGGTACAATAAAGAAGGCTTTGAAACCTACAACATGACTACAAGTGTCATCTTGTACAGATCACAACATATTAATTTTGGCGACGAGCGGGCCTGGACCCAAGCGTACTTAAGGACTGAACAGAAACCAAGGAACCACAAAGAAACTGTGAGAACCAGCACAACTACAAAGGAAAAAAAGAAATGTACATGTAACAGTATGGAGTAAAAGGCAAGCCGGCCCCACCAGTGTCCAGTCATCGGACGGCCCCAACCTGTGTCCTGCCTGATCGTGCTCCATGGATTTGACCACAGGTATGGTCTGTATGTTAGGGTATGGATTGACTGGCTTTCACCCTACCACTTCATTTTGAATCTTCTGTATGGATGTATCTACTGCGCAAAGGAATGTGGCTGTTCAAGATGTGAGTTGTGGTCCAACTCAGTGAAGTAAATTCACAGGTGCCACACAGGAGCGGTGTGGTTCTGCTAAGATTGGTACTTTTATGGCACTTAGAAAGTACAAGCAGCGTCAGTGAACAAGGTGGAAATATTGTGCCTGGAAGTTATTTTACAAAGCAACATTTTCCAAACATCTGCATATGCTGCCTTCTGAACGTTTTCTCTATCTGGAAGTAAAATTTACAAGAAGTGAATGCAAGCTACATCTCTAACACAAATGTACCTGTGTAATTCTCAAGCGCAGCGTAAGGTTTGCTCTTTGACACATGAACTGAGGTGCTAATTTGTGAGGGAGAAAAGGACAGAACTATTTTACTCGTACTACTTGCACATAACGAGCTTTTCTGAGGAGAGTTTGGAGACTTGTCTACATGGTATGTTAACTGCCACGTATTTAATCTGCCAGTAGTGTAAACAGAAGGAAAATAGTACAAGACTTTGACTCTGGTTACGGGAAATGGACACACATGTCACCTGTTCTTGGTTTGTGGGAAACGGCAGCTTTCTTCAGATCGTGTATTTGATGTGTACACGCATGGAGTGCCCAAGTGCCTACTCAATTTGCAAGTGCCTACTCAATTTTGTGGTCAGTGTGTCTTTGCACATATATTTATTTAAGGTAACACGGCCTGGCTCATCAGCAGCGCTAAACTGTCAACTGCAGTCTGCTTCAACGCTCGTGTGCACCTCTGGGCTTAATTAGTCAAATTTCGTCCATTGTTTTTGAGCCTTGTTGAGAATTGACTACGGCGAGCGTTATTCAACCGCCGTGTTGTTATTTAAAAGAATGATGCGCGTGACAGATTCAGCGCGCGCAACCTCATCTGCGTTATGGAATCGTGCAGTGCCTTCAGTGACGTCGTTCGAAGTATGCTGATGTCTGCTGCCTATAGACGTTTGTCAGCACGGCAATGCCGGGAGCCATCCGGCATGGCGCTTCCTGCGTGCCACCATGTTGGGATTGGCAGCACCACACTTCCGTCGAAGCCTTCAAAGGAGTCCAGCATGCTCCATTGTTTTGCTGAATAAAGTTTTATGGAACTTGGAAGGTGAAGGAATGTCGCAGTAGTATGATGAGCTCTTCCGTCTATCATCGTGTGGGGAGCCTGTTAATTGATCAACATACTTTGGTCACAGCTGTGTTTCCAGTGTGTACGCCTTTGTGTTCTAGATGGACGTTTTGAGGTACTGATTAACTTTTCAACTCACGACAGCTGTCCTTTGTGGAGTCTCATTCTGCACATGGACACACGTTATGTTACCCGATTGCTATTGCTAAGGTTTGCAATTATAGCGTTTATATTTGTTGTGTCACCTTGGTAAGTCTATGCCCATTCTTGCTGTCTTTTGGTGTCACAGTTTTTGTGTTAACAGGCAGCGAAGTGGCACAGGATCTAGTTTTTCTCAAATGTTTTAAATCTACTTGGTCATTTCTTAAAGAGTAGGGGCCCGATTCACAGAACTAACTTAAGACAAAATCCTAAACTTACTACCATTTGGTATTCACAGAAGGCACTTACTCATTTTGGTATTCACAGAAGGCACTTACTCATTTCGGTATTCACAGAAGTTAGGAGTCCTAACTTTAGGACTCCTAAATACCTTCTGTGAATACCGAAAGTCTTAAAATTTGGATTTTTCTCAGATTAGTAGTAGTATAGTTAGGACTCCTAACTTTAGGACTCCTAAATGCCTTCTGTGAATACCGAAATTCTTAAAATTAGGATTTTCTCAATTTAGTAGTCCTAAATTTAGGACTCCTAACTTTAGGACTCCTAAATGCCTTCTGTGACTGCCGAAAGCCTTAAAATTAGGATTTTTCTCAGTTTAGTAGTAGTATAGTTAGGACTCCTAACTTTAGGACTCCTAAATGCCTTCTGTGAATACCGAAAGTCTTAAAATTAGGATTTTTCTCAATTTAGTAGTCCTAAGTCTAAACTTAGGACTACTTAATTGAGAAAAATCCTTATTTTAAGACTTTCGGTATTCACAGAAGGCATTTAGGAGTCCTAAAGTTAGGAGTCCTAACTATACTACTACTAAACTGCGAAAAATCCTAATTTTAAGACTTTCGGTATTCACAGAAGGCATTTAGGAGTCCTAAAGTTAGTACTCCTAACTTCTGTGAATACCGAAATGAGTAAGTGCCTTCTGTGAATACCAAAATGGTAGTAAGTTTAGGATTTTGTCTTAAGTTAGTTCTGTGAATCGGGCCCTAGGTGTTGTTGATCCTGCCCCATTGAAGTTCCTAGCCTAGTAGTATTCGGGTGAGAGGTCGCTCACCGGCGTGGGGCACTGGTCACTAGTGTTCTACAGTAATGTAACATTTACAGCAATTTTATGTCGTGATTCCACAGTTTTACGTTGTTTATGGTTGGGACGTCGTAGTCTCCTGGGGTGTGGACATCACTGTTTCTCCCTTACATGAGGGTGGTTCTGGTCTTGGTGGATGGTTCCCATCTTCTTGTGTGTGTGTGTAAATCGTTTTACGTGCACGTTGGTCTGATGTGTTGATAAGTCGCCTTGCACTGCATGTTTTGTCTGTAAGTGTGTAAGTCGCCCTGCGCCTCACATGTTGTCCTGTGTAAGTCGCCCTGCGCTTCAGATGTTGTGTGTAAGTCGCCCTGCGCCTCACGTGTTGTCCTGTGTAAGTCGCCCTGCGCTTCAGTTGTTGTGTGTAAATCGCCCTGCGCATCACGTGTTGTCCTGTGTAAGTCGTCCCGCGCTTCAGATGTGGTCGTGTGTAAGTTGCCCTCCGCCTCACTGTGTGTACCCTCTATGTGGTCCATATTGTGGTACACGTGTATTTGTAGTGTCGGTTCACCCTTGATGTCTGTTTATGGCCTCGGGTGTTTGTCGTGGTGTGTTCACCGTTCACTACGTGTATTTTGTATGTTCAAGGGAAAGAAGGAGGGGTCACTGCTAGTTAGACAGTGTTAAGTCTTCCCCAAAGTACGCAGTGTTAGGTGCGTTGTAAATTGGTATAATACTCTTCATGAGGGAGGATGAGTAATGTTGATACATGTTATATTATGATATGTCGTTTTTGCCTATCTTCTTTTTAATTTGCTTTGTTCTTGCTTTAGTGATGTTTTACTTTTGGTTGCATCTTTGAGTTATGGACATTACGGTTTATTTTGTGTATAGCTCTTTGCTGTAGTAATGTAAACTTTGTTTTCATTTTAAAAGGAAAGGGATAATGTTATATCCTGAGTTTTACTTAATTGTAATTAGCCTAGGTCTTCCTAGCTGCTCAGCCAGAGTGAGAGATGGTAACGGAATGTTGGTGTGACTGTGATGAATAGAATGCCTGGGTGCCTGCTCCTGGTGGGGCTGTTACATGGGCTGACATAGAGGCTGTAACAAGGGCCTAAGATAGGCTAATGATGAAGCTGGTACGTGGCTGAACCTTGTCTGAAGTGATCTGGAACTGGTACAATAAAGAAGGCTTTGAAACCTACAACATGGCTACAAGTGTCATCTTGTACAGATCACAACAAACTGTAATTATCACAGTCCATTACGGGAGGTCTTCATCTGTCTATATATGGAACCAGTGTGATATTCCAGTCTCCTCCTTTTATGACTTTAGTGTTTCAGAATTCAGTTAACAATCAGATAGGTCTGCAAAAAAGTCAGTCATATTCCCATTTGGGGGACAACTGGAGCTGAGACCTATGTTGTTGGATTAGATATAAAATTTAGCAGAAATGAATCATCTGTTGGGATTGGGCCATGTGTTGCAGATGTGTGCCATCAGATTTTTGTGCATCGATATTGCACCCTCCCTTTTCTTGGCAGGCGTTTTGGTCCCATAGAACATTTTTCCAACCCATTCTTGTTGGCGCTTGGTAGATTCTCATTAAGATAGATGAGTCTTATGAATCAGTGCCACAACTGGCTTTTCTGTTGCTAGGTACCTGGAGACATGTTTCCATTTAAGGAAGTTATAATTTCTTTTACATTCATAGTGAGGATACTAAGGATTCTCATTTTTGTGCACTACAAAATGGCAGCCATAAGTAAACATATACCAGTAACATGGGGAATTCATGAGATACTGGTAAGGGAGTGTCTGCCTTGGTCTCTATGTATTATGGAAAAATGTTCAGCGATGAGATGGTTTATAAGAATGTGAGAATACATTGCGAGTTATCACTTAAAAAGGAAAGACAGTTCCTTATAAAAATTTATTTGTCAGAAAGGGCAATGGAAAGATTATTTAGAATGGTATGTATGTAAAGTCAGGGTAGTTAAAAATGCTAAATTTGAATGGCGGGCTAACTCTCTATGAAGGTCCAACCCAATTTAACAGTGCTTTGCCATAGTAAGAGCATTTCTTTTGGTATATTGATTTCAAAAGAGTGGTATGGCTAACATTTTACATTAGATTTTTTCTTGAACTACAATGCATGAGCACTTAAGTGCCTGATTTAGAGTTTGGGGGACAGTGTTCACTGTCGCAAATACAATGCAGTACCCTGTCTGCCAAACTCTTACACTGCAAGCCTCATTTAGAGATGGGCGGTGCTAAGCCTTTTGGCATTAGAGCCCTTATTACCTACATTGTAGGAAAGCTTTATCCAACTGCCTAATGGTGTAAGGATGGATAGTGGAAAGGCATTCCGTCACTGTCAGGTGGTGGGGGTCAATATTTTTTTTTTTTACTTTTCAGATACAAACTCCCATTTTGAGAGTGTGTTTCTGAAAAATAAAAAAAATGTACAAGCCTGATCGACAGCCATTAACACAGACGGTTGCTGTCCACCTAACGTTTTGTATCTTGAAGGGAACCGCCATGACAGTGTTGGGCTAACAATCACTTTTCAATCTGACGGAGTACCATTGGGTGGCAGAGTTCTGTTGATCAGTTAAGGTCTGGCAACAGCTGCTCTGTCAAGCCAGACCTAAAAAATAAAGAGTCCCTGCTAAATCCGACTACATCTCTGCTTTAATAATCTTTATTTAATTTCCAAACATCTAATGAACATAAACAGCTTCTCAAGCTGCACATAATAATAATTTACATTTCTATTGTGCATATCATGACCTTAACCGCCTTCAAGTGCTTACACAGGCGTTTATGCTGGTAGACAATTAATGCTCAGTTTACAAAGGTCAGTGGGATGAAAGTCGATGCTAGTTAGGCTGAATTTAACCCGGTGACCCTCAAATCATTGCAGATGTCCGCAGAAGGAGCATTCAGTGACTGAAATCGCTTACCAGCTTTGTAAAGACAGACTTTTTGAAGCAAGGGCTTTGGTCAGCCATTAATGTACCTGCCAACGATTTGCTTTTGCAGGAAAACATGCTCGTGATTATGTGTCTATATGTACCCTTCCTATTTCACAAAAGCTGGATTTTTGACTCTACTGAAAATAGCTTCATTTTTAGAACATGCATTCTGCATTCTATTGTGCACCAATGCACCTAATGCATGTCTTTGATATCATAACATGAGTTCTATTGTACCTTTACCCCAGTACCACGCAACTTGCAATCAGACTTTGTGTGATGAAGCTTTCACTGCAGTCACTCCTCTTTTATTCCCTCTCGCCTTCACAATACATTCTATCTCCCTCGACTCTTCACCCTCTAGCCTTAAAGTGTGCACACCTTTCAACTACTACCGACTGTGTTATGAAACGAAACAAGTAAACTGCAAAATATAAAGAAGCGGGCTTGCTTTTATTTCTAGGACCTGTCCCTTTGGTCATTGTACGAGGGGTCATAAGAGCAGTGCTGGGAGTTTCAAAGGGCAAGCCAGGGGTCAGGGGCATAGCTTTGGGGGTGTTTAGGGTGTTACACCCCCTAATAAATGTATTTTGTGATAAATAGTTGGGTACAGGTGCTTTGAGTCCGGTATGGTGAGGTGTCTATCAGATTTCACCAGGAATTTGTACACACACAGACAAAAATGAACACACATTCTCTCCCTTACACTGTTTGGAAAGACTTAAAAAATGTTGGTTATTTCACAAAATATTGTGCTGTCCCTCACTTTGTACTCCTACCATTCAACATTCGTCTCCCTTTCTACTGCCCCTTAGGCCCCTCCCGTGCACCCTGCTTGTCCTATAATGTACTTTAACATTATGTGCCAGAGTGATTGTCGGGAAATCTGAAGCTCAAACCCCCCCCCCACCAATCTTACTGACCAAGCTATGCCGCCGCCAGGGGAAGCAGCTGCTACCTCTTGCGACCCCAGTTGGCGTCCATGGTCTTATAGACCAATTTCAGACACTGGTTTGTCTGTTCAGAGCTGTTTTTTATGGGTAGGCTAGGAAGTTTGGCTAACCATAGGGCAGGCATTTGAATCCCAATTAACAGCACCAGAGAGGTGGCAAGAATCAGCCTTGCAGCGAGACACAAAACCAAATATGGGGGCATATTAACGAGGCCATTATCGCTGCTTTAGCGGCCGTTTTCGGCCGAAAAGCAGCGATAATGGCATCGCAGTATCAGCAAGGGCACACTAGCGCATGTTTCCTTGTCGTAGCACCCATTTCGCTTACGCCTTGCATCGCATCTCTAATGAGATGCAAAGTAGGCGTTCCCGAGCAAAACCACAGGGAATAAGTCGCTAACCGCACATTGCGGTATTTACAAGGCCTGCCCTGACACCCATAACGATGTCAAAACCCGCACTAACCGCGGTTATCACTGATAGCTAACGTCTGCAGAAATTCAGACTTAGCTATATGTGTAATGGGGGGTGGAATCTCAGGCTACAACCACCATGGGCTATTTACAAGTAATTCCCTATCGCTGCAGGAATATCACTGGATTTCCAGCGATATTCCCGCATTTTGACGGCTATCTCTTGATTTTTATCGCCTGGGTGATAAGCGTTGTTGATAACGCGCAACCCAGGCAATAAAATCCAGCGATAGCCGGTGATAAGTAAAATCGCGCTACTCGCGCAGAGCGATATTTAGTACCCGTTGTTGGTAATATGCCCCATGGATCGCTATTCTGAAGACCACCGTTATGTGAAGTCAGATCCTGAGCAGAGATCTCCCAATGAGGAAATTAAACAGCCTTGAAATGTGCCGAACCTCACAGTAAGGTCATACTGGGCCAACATTAAAGTATAATCAATAGATGTCTATAATACATGGACCTAAATATTAAAAAAGGGATGTTTGCCACATAAGCCCAAAGTGTCATAAAGTGCGCAGTGCACTTCAATTCAGAATATAAATGTAAATTCAGAAGCGACTCACACATGGAAACTAAGCTGTAAAGAGAAAATATCAAAGAATTAAGATTCCCAGACAGGCTGTATTTCTCAACATTTAAGAGCAGAAAAATATGCCTCTTATTGACTGAACAATTGTTTCATATATCCGTACCAGGGATGCCCGTTTATTTTCTTAGTGGTAGAAATGCATTTGGCACGTTTGCACGCCTCCATATTTTGACGAGGCATATAGTTTCGACACTTTAAGTCTTGGCTTGCTTTTTCCCCAGACAAAGGGGCAGATTTAATTACATTTCATGGAAAGCAGCAAGGATGCGTGAAAGGAAAAAGCTCCATATTTACAAAGATATGGCATTCCTGCTGTCTTCTAGTGCTAGACTTATTCCTCTTTCAGTGTGTGCACAGAATGCAAAACACATAGAAAGAGGAAGTAACAAGGAGAAATACAAATATATTTCTCCTTGTTATGCCTCACTGGAGAAGGCATAGAATCCTGACGCAGTCTCAGGTTTACTAGCTTCAGTAAATCTGGAAATGCACCACAAATACATGGGTGGATGCATGGAAACACACATGCTGGACCCATGGGATGCTTCCTTATGGTAAAGCAATGCAAAGCAGCGCTATGCTCTGCATTGTGTTACTTTGTATTCACTAAACCACGCAAAGCCGTGCAAAGTGGCTTAGTAAATACTACAAATTATTTTGAGGGGGGGCTATGCCACAAAGGTGATGCAATACCAATGCAAAACCTTATTAAATCTGCCCCAAAGTTTTTAAGTATGTTAGTGATGTCTCTTAAGATAGGTCTAGGGAAGTGTATTGTTAGCATCCTGAAGATACAATTAAGTCTGGGAATCACCTTAATTTTTATGATTTGAACTCACCCGCATATCGAAATATCCAGTGCCTTCCATCTATACAAGTCATCTTTCACCTTTTGTATTAGATGGTTAATGCTATCTCTGACCATGTTGCTCAGTCCAGATATATACGGCCAATCCTGAAGTACATCATATTCTTTGATATCTACTTAAAAGGGTAGTCTACAGTGATGTCTTTCCCAGTGGTGGATGTTAGGGTCAGGCTCTCGCTCTTTCCATAATTTATTGTCTAGCCTGAGAATCTAGAACAAATAATAATGCAAGTAATGAAAGTGGGTATATTAGTGGAATGGAAAGTGCAAGCAAGCTGCAGTCAGTATATAGAAAGGTCTATTGAACAGCTGCTGTTGTGGAGATGCATTTTAATGCAACATCTTGACAGTAATGGTGAGAGGGGGCAACCTTGTCTGGTCCCTCGTTTAATTAGGAATGCCTGTGATATAACTCTTCCATATTTCATTGTAGCATCTGAGGATTGATATAACCAATTGACTTTATTTATGATGGATGGGCCCATTTAGGGTCTACTCGATGTCAAAATGAGTACCCCCATTGAACACAGTGAAAGGTTTTTTCGGCATCTAATGAAATGGCTATCCTCTGGCCTTTTTTCAATCCACGCCTTCCACATTAAATGTGTGAGAGTTCTCATATTGTCACTGGACATTTCCTTGGTATGATTGCCACTAGGGGTGATTGTATAAGAAGGTTATCACATTTTTAAGTCTGCTGGCTAATGCTTTGGGCTGCCTACTTAGAAACAACATATTCGGTTTTCATCAAAAAGAGGCTAATGGCCGTGAGATTCGGTAAATTTCCAACTCTGGCAGACGAACCGGTCTGGAAACGACCAGACTCAGATGTCTGTCGTCTATGTGGCACTACAAAAGAAAATTTAATCCACATTGTATGCCACTGTAAGACTCTGAACCAGGAGCGTACATACTTTTTAAAGCACATTTTTAGGGCCAAGAGACTACGTACCTGCAGGTCTGCCTTTATTGGTGCTTTGGACTCAACATCCCCCATAATCAATTGCAAGCTGATAAAGTTCCTGATAGCTTTTGAAAAGCGTTTGAAAGCAATATGAAATCTCAAAACAAAAAGGCTTTTTATATTAATGATTGATTTACTGATGTACAACTGTTAAAGTTCTTATTATCTTCAGAAATTCTGCTTTTTTAAACTATGCCTTGGGGAATTATTATTTTTTTTTTTTTCTTATCTGTTTTATTGTAAAGGACAATTTCTCTTTTATTCGTTTGTTACGGTTTTAATTAACTAAACAATAAACGTTTACTTACTTACTTACTTGCTTTGGATCTTTATGTATGATCTTTATGTCTGCATTGAATAACAACATGGGATGCTAACCTGAGAAAAATAATGGGACTTTTCCAATTTTAGGGAGGAGTGCTATAATCACTCAATTCAATTCCTTTCTCAGGATCTCTGTAGCCTCATCCTCCTGAAATATCTGATGGAGAAGCAACATTATGCAGTTTTGTTAACTTTATAATTCTGTGGGAAATCCATCATCCTTTGGTGCCTGTCCAGCTCTCTACAGCAGCTTGTATCTCAGCCGTAGTAAATTCCCCCTTTAAGTCAGCCTTCAGATCCTCAGTTAAAATTGGTAGTGTTACATTGGCAAGTAAAGTTCCTTCTAGATGTTGTGTGTCAGTCTGAGTCATATAGTGCATAAAAGCATCTAGCAAATTCTTTAGTGATTTAAGAGGGGAATTAGATTGTTGAACATTCTCCCTCCTTGCCTCGAAAATGGCCACCATGTCCTCTCTCTGTCTGAGTTGTTATGCTAGTATTCGGTCCACCTTCTCACCCTGTTAATAATGTCTCCAGCAGATACGTGCCAGGGCTTGTACAGTCTGTGATCTGGAAAGTGAGTTCAGGTTATTCTAAGGTAATGTGAGTGCATTGAGCGTGCTAATGTTTGGTTCATTTAATATTGTTTGTGGTCAGTATTTTGATATCCTTTTCAAGCTCTGCCTGTTTAATCTTGGCCTGCTTTTTATGAAGATCAGATTCCAGCATCAGGTTCCCTCTAAGTATGCCCTTCCCAGAGGCCCACTGCATTTGTGGAATGATACTGAGCTCTTATTAACTATAAAGTACTCTGATAGTAGACTTTTTCTTTTCTTCTGGGTCTTTATATCTAAAAAACGTCATTGTCCACAGCTTGGGAGATGGGAATGTTCTGTTGTGTGGGTGAGGTGATGCCTATCGCCACAGTCACATGTTTGAAATGCTCGTCTCTAAAATGGTGCAGGCCCTGAAAATATTGTGAGACACCAAGAAGTAGTCAATATGAGCATTTATGCCATGCATACAGAACAAAAAAGAGCACTCTTCTATCTCTGGGATGCAATATACCCATATATTAACTATTACATGGGCATTAATGATGTTCTTCAGGATATTATGGTGCCTGTTAGGAACCCTGATCCTGTTTATCCAATTGATATGAGACTGAGTGCAGGATAACATTCAATGCCCTCCAGTTATCACCTTTATTTAACCAAACTCTATGAGTGCCCTGTTAAGTGAGCACAGGAAAGAAGATTCATAACTTGTAGGTAGGTAGAAGGAAGTCAGAATCAAAAAATGAATCTTGTATTTTGAGTGTTACAGATATATATCACTCTTTCAGATCTTCCCAGTTGAGTATTAAATTATGCTTGAAGAAGTTATGGAGAGGAGTACCAGCCCATCCTTTTCAAAAGGATGTCCGTTCCTCTCTCTGGGATGCATGGGTTCATTTATTTCATGTGTGTATGAGCCTCCCAATCCAGTCACTTTATAGTTTGTAGGATTTTGTTCAGGCTAACTGCCAGCGCTACTCAGGAATTTCAGCTATCCCCTAGCAGTGCTATGGACCAAATATTAAATACCTCACTTAACGAAGGAGGAATGCAAAAAATTTGTACTAGCATGACTTAACTTGCACCATCATAGATTTCAGATGCCATCAGTGATGTAATATGTGAGGTCATAAGCAGTGCATTATAAAGGTGCAACTTATACTTATGTAAATTACGTGCAACTGGTGAATTTCTGTGTTTTTTTGTTTTAAGACTGTAGTTTTTTTATTATTCCAAAACCTGTGCATAACTCCATTTTGACCTTTATTTTTTCAGTGAATTTTTAAATGGCATAATCTTACTACCTTACTTATTTATAACTCAACATTAACCTTTGTTTTTTTCAGTGAAGTTCCATTTTTTTTTTTTACTGTATAGTAATATCTTATTATGATACGCCTGCGGCAACCCCTGCCGCTCATTGCCTTCTGCCGTGTGTTGCAAGGAGTTCCACAGGGCCTGGCCTCAAGCCAGGTCCTACGCCAACCCAGGAATCCACACCTCGTTGCGCACGGCCTTCAACAATGCATGGCATGGGCTTGGCTGCAGGGCCTGGCTATGGAAGACCCTGCACCCAACACTCCATGGGCTGCAGTGCAGCCCAAGATTCCTACTCCATTGAAAGGCCCATACAGCTGGAGTTTGGTTGCCACCACGGTGGGTTGGGTGCAGGGCATGGTCCAGAAGCCTCTCTCCTGCTGTGCACAGCCAAAGACTGTGTCTAGCGGGCGCTGGCAGATCGTGGTGTAGTTGGGGCAGGGCTTGGCTGCAGATCAGGCCTTGCACCCAACTCCACGCATCGAGCAGGTTGGCTGCCTGAAGGGGAGTTGGGCACAGTACCTGTGGCCAATCCCCAGCTGTGCCCACCCTCAGCCCTGCACATCAGAAATTAGTCTGTGCACAGCAGGGACGTTGTCTGCAGGTTCAGCAAGGGGGCTGAGCGTATGAAAAACATTCAATATAATAAAAAAGAAATTCACTGAAAAAACAAATTAAATAACAAAAAGATTAACGTATAAAAAAACAAAGAAATATAATTTAACCAGTTAGAGTTTATTAAGCTCACTATAACTTGCGCCCTTAGCATACATGCTTATGAACTTGCATATTACATCATTCAAGATATGGGAAATGATGATATCACCAGTGACATCTCAAACAACATCTTTGATGACATCACTCATAACATTATCCAATCATTGTCACAGCGTCCAATAAAGTTTGGGAACTTGAAGTAATTCAACACACTACACCTGTGGCCAGTTTTCTATCACCAATTAAGTACTGTAATTTTTCAGGTAACGTTTCCTTGTATGCAGAAGAGTAGATCTAGACACTGTGGGGCAGATTTACGAGTTCTGGCGCATCAGAGAAGATGCGACACGCAATTCCCTCCCTGCGCCACCAAAAATGCTCCACAGTTACAATGCGGCGCACCGTGGCGCAAGGGTAGGGCGATGCGTGTCGCATCCTGTGGCGTAAGGGCGGCGCATTGCTGGAGTCGTGTCGCAAGCGTGACGGGGCTTCAGCAATGCTCAGGGGCGCCCTATGCCTAACATGCTGCATCACTCCTTACGCCTACTTCAAGGAGGCGCAGGGTTTTGACGCAGCATGGACGTGAAAGTGACTCAGTGAAATCTTGTAGATTTCACTGCGTCACTTCTATGAGGCGTTCCTGCGACGGAACGCCCACCCTGAGTCGGAACGCCCACATGAAACCTAACGCAGGTTTCATGTGGCGCAGGGCTTTACAACGTGACGCATCTCTCTAGATGCGTCACGTTGTAAATAAGGCGCAAGGTGGTGCATGGTTTACTGCGCTGCTGTGTCGCAGAAGTGACGCAGCGGTGGCGTAAATGTGGCGCTGTGTGAGAAGCACCAATATACCTTCAATATCTGAAGGGTAGTGTTAGGTCAATTACAGTGTTGCAGTTGTGACTATCATCCCTGACTCTGATCTGCCCAGCCACTGAACTGATGGAGGCCCTGGTAGCCTGGGCACACCGAGTTGGAGCCGGGGTATCAAGCTGCGTTTTAAGCAGTCTCTTTTCCTGTTAAGGTTAAACAAGATGTCTATAAAAGCTTCCACCAAAATGGTTTGAATTCAACTTATTACCTTCATAATGAAGGCAGAAACTTATGTGGCAATGCATGATTTATGAACGAAAAGAATTCCTGTAGTTCTCATTTCATCTGCGCTGTAATAAAGAGTCGAGGCCTGACAACTCCATAAAATATTATTGGAACACAAGCGAGGGAAACCACTTCTAAAGAGCCTCCCCTGCTGCCTGTCCAGCCCATCAGCTGAAATTATATTCGGGAAAACAAGCTTTTAAAATACCAGGAGACACAGCTCGTGTTCCTACGGAGGCCTTATCGAGCGAAAAGAGGAAAATCAAATACTTTCTTGAGTGGAGTCTGACGACCTCTACAACATTTTTTCTCCAAATGAGCAGATCTGTTCAAAATTGCGTCTGAAAGAATAAACTCGCTTCAGATGGGGAGCTTAACCTCCAGTGGGCAGAGCCTTAGTAATGTTAAGAAACTGATTTAATCAAGTGTGTTTCTGCCCCTTCTCTCTACAGGACAAAAGAAATGATAAATCGAGCCCTAAATCTTTAGATTTCAACTATAATCAAATGCATGGCTCTGGAGCTGGCAGCGTCTAACTATATTCTTGAAATGTCGTTCTAGTAAAGTATTGTACTCTTCCTGAAGTGTTTTTTAATGCGCATTCTCTGCTGCCCGCATCAAACCGACCCGCCAGTCCCAAAGTGAGTTACTATCTGCGAAGGAATGTATGTATACCCTCTGGTTTACTCTGTTAATTACAATTGGCCATATTTTACTAATTGATTGGTGTATTTGGTTTGTTTAGCGCTAGCGTTAATCAGTCCTTTCTTGAAGAGTGGCTGTTCAAGTGCTGTCTTGAAACGCGACGAAGGACTCTGAAGAGTTCTCTGAAGGTTCTCAGGGGCATATGTACAAACCCATATCGCCACCACAACGTCACTTTTACCAACGCTGTGGTGGCGATAGGGGCTTAGCCTTATTTACAAGGCAACGCTAAGACACTTAACGTGGCTATACGCTGTCTTGTAAATAAGGCACCCTTTCACTCTATGCTTAGTGTGAAAGGGGTGGGCAGTGGGTGTACCGGTGGGTGTTCCACCGCAGCACCAATTGTTCTTGACGCTGCCCCCTATGTACAAGGGTGGAATACATGGGAGCCAGCGCCAAAATTAAGACCAGGGAAAACCTGGTCCTAAGTTGGCGAAACGAGGGGAAATGCATTATTTCTCCTCGTTTTTGCCTTTTACATGTGTGCTGCCTTGTGCAGCACACATGGGAAAAGCAAAATGCCATGGATTGTTTATGTACGGGAAGGTCTCCCTTCCTGTACATAAACAAGCTTTAGAACAAAAAGCAATTTTGTGACTTTCATGTGTGCTGTATTAAGTAGCACTCATGAAAGTCACAAGAAGGCATTTCAGGATTGTTTATGTGCAGGAAGGGACACCTTCCTAACATAAACAATCCTCCCCTGCGTGCAGACACCCTTGCACAAGTGCAAGGGTGCCTTTGTTGGCACTACACTGCTAAGTGTAGCGCCATTGCAGGGGCAAACGCAAGGCTGCACCATATCGTTGTAAATATGGTACAGCCTTCCATTTCAGAAGTGGTGGAGAGAGGCGTTAAGACAGGAAGGCTAACGCCTCTCTCCTCCACCTCCTTGTTCATTTCCCCCTCAGAGTCAGGATGTACCACTGATTTTTGCAATCGCAATAGGTTCAGGGAACGTGCTCTCTTGCCTAACCTGTTTATAGTGAGGACAGACCACAACATTTATTGGCCTGCTAAAGTCTTCTGGACACTTAAAACAGAGCATGTATTTAACCCTTTTCCTTATGCCATGCAGTGCCATCTTAAGGGTTTTGGGGTCCCCGGGGCAAGAAATATTTTGCCCCCCCTGTTTAGAACAATTTTGGAATATGTTAGCCATTTTCTACTAATTCCAGGAGTGGCATAGAAGTTGAAAGTGAATCTGGAAGGCTGGTCTCTGATATTTTGCACCAAGCTCGGGATAATTTGACTGGGTTGTCAATCGTCCATTGTTTGCTCTCACATGCAAAGAAAAAATGCACTAGTTTATGGTGGGACCAAATCTGATCCCGAGAGGGAGGGGCTGCTTGGAGGTGGACACATTTGTGACTATTAGTTCCTACAGGTGGCCAGTCTTATGGGTGGGGCCTCAAAACACTTGCCTTAGAATTAAGCCAGATACTGCATGTTTTAACAGACCTGCTGGCTTACTGTGGGAGTCTTCCATGTGCACACTAAAATGCTCCAGCACAGTGAAATTAGAATATTGGACGTAGAAAGGGGCTAAAACATACCATTTCTGAAAAATGTGCCTACTATTCGGGTTGTCAGTAAATCAGGGTCCCTGAAAAGGACCAATTGGGTCTAATGTCAATTCAAAAGTTCATGCCTTCCATTTCTTGTAGGCCATTAAGTTTGGCTATTGGACAAGGGAAGTGGTAGTAAAAAATCCAAAGTCACCCCCATCCTACACGGATTTGCCTATTCAAATGTAATAATGAATAACCATTTGGAATTGTGCAAGCAATACCTGGCAACGACGATTCACCTAGCCAAGTTTCGGTAAGGAAGACTAGGTCCCAAGAGTTTTAACAAAGTAGATTATATATGTCAAGAGCATTGTTTTGGTAGGGATCTAGCATTTACAAGGCTAGCTGTAATCAGCTTTAAAGCCAAGTTTGCTTCATGTTTAGCTAGCTTATTGTTCCCTCCTCATTCATCCCTTCCTAATCTCACTCTGGGAGAGTGGATAGTGCAAAATGGCACTCAGCAAAAAACAGAACAATTGAGGTCTGCTGAATTTATGCATCAATTGCCTTAAATTCCTTCCCTGAGTGCATATAATTCCTCTAGGCTATGAACAATTGTCACCTTCTTGTGGGGAGAAAAGTGGGCAGCATGGCTGCACTAGATGCGGGCCTGCCAGAAACAGGTGCATATACACTTGCCTTAGGTGCACCTTTGGTACACCAGGGCTGCACTGGCTGCTCATGTCCACTGCATGTCCACCCCCAGGGTCCATTTAATCAGTAGCGATTTATCTTCCCAGCCCGGATTCCAAACACTAGAGTGCTGAAAAACAAAATGACACCTCTAGATTTGGACCGTCCTAACTGGGAAGATGGTTGGCTGGTTCAGTCCGAAAGCCGCTGACCAGAAAGCAAGCAAGCTAAAAATAAAAACAAATGGAGAATTAAACAAGTATAAGTATGCATATTAAAACAAGTAGAAAAACAATGTCACCTTGTCCAGTATCAATTTCAGAGATCATATTTGCATCCACAGTTAAAGTGCAAAGTGCTGTGCAGAAACCAAAATCCCTTTCCTGGCATTAATGTCCTTTGGTACTACTTTGAATCTATCACACATTTCACTGGGGAAAAACCTGCTGCTCGTTCATAGCTGCCAATGGTTGAACAGAGTTTTCCCAGTGAACTATGTTGTACCACACAACACTGAATTTTATTAGGTTGGTGGGGAACTCCTCTCTCAAACAAAACATTTACTTTCTCCCATTGGTGAGCAGCGATAATGTATAAGACTGTGACTATAACAGTCAGAAATTATACATCCCATATTAGATTTAGGGACACATATTTTTTTTATTGCAACGTTTGTGATGCTCTCTTTTTGTTTTTAACCCAAGTCATTTTCGATCAAAAGTTTGCACCAAGATTTTGTGACTATGGAAATAGATCTGCCTACTCTGGATGCTCTTATCGTTGTACAGATGAAGGTTTAAAGGGGAAGAAGAAAAGCAAAAACGATCATAGCACAAGTGGCAGGAGATGGGGAAGACAAGCAAAATGAGTCTCTTCGCCTGCTCTATCCAGAGAAGGGAGCACTGTATCCTCTCATTGCTTGTCCTCATCAAACCTAGAGTTTGAGGACAAGAAGTCTGAGATAGAAAACAAAAATGAAACTCTTTACCCCGCCCCTGTCAGAGAAAATGGCAGCAGCTTGCCCTGGAGGAGAGATAGTTGGGTTTTAGGGACTGAAGAGGAGGCGTTGCTATTTAAGAGAAACAAAACAAGCCTTACAGGAGAGTAAGACAATGTTGGCTCATAGGAAAGCCAGAAAAAGATGGATTTGAGAGCCAGGCAGATATATGAGTCCAGTGAAGATGGAAGTAGCGAAAATGTGACGAGTACCCAGATTTTTCTGAGGAGGATTAGGTTTATCTAGAAGATGAAATGGCTACACACACTTGACATACTACATTTTCAATAAGGCCATAGCACGTTGGCCCAGAACGTGCACAGTGAGCTAGGAGTTAAATGTCATATGCAGCTGCAGTGTACATTTACATCAACCACAGCTATTGCACCAGATAAAGTACTATAATTGTGATTTGTCTCTGCTAGGAAAGGACTTCAGATAATCCAACTAAAAGTTCGTAACACACTGCAAGAAGGCTCCTGAGCACATCATAACTTTGAAAATTAATCTTTAGCCATGACAGCTCAATATGTTATAAATAACCATAAATCTTTTTATTTTAACATAGTTATAGTATTTGTATTTGTAAACCACTTTATCAGCCATGTGTAGAGTCTCCTGGTAGTACAGGCAAAGCTACAGAAAGGATCAGAAAGGCAAATAATTGTACAATGATTACGCACCCAGAGGCATATTTACAATGGAACTGATGGAGCGCGGCGTTAGCCTCCTTGGCTTAACGCCGTGCCCTGGCACTTCTGAAACACAGGGCTGCACCATATTTACAACAATATGGTACAACCCTGTGTTTCCTCCTGCTTTGGCACTAAATTTAGCTGTCTAGCGTCAATGCAGGCAACTTTGCACCATAGTGCACGGATGTCTGCATTGCAGGAGAAGATTGTTTATGTTTTGGAAGGTATCCCTTACTGTACATAAACAATCTTTAAATGCCGTTTTGTAACTTCTACGTGTGCTGCTTACTATTTTATATGTTTTAACATTGATTCAAATGTATTTATAGTTTTAACTATTTTAAATAATTTAATTTAATTTTATTTAATATTATTTCCTACCATTTGTTTTCAAGTTCCTACCTCCATTATTTTCAATGGGAAGGTTTTCCAATACCAGCCTTGCCCAGGTGTAGCTCTGGACGTGCTGCAAAAAGGTAAGTTACTACAAAAATGCAATTTACTACAGTGTCCATTATAATTGCAAATACACTATTTGGAGGCCTGTTGGGGGAATGGGGAGAATTGACCTTTGACTGGTGGGTCCTGCAGATGGAAAACAGGGGTGTAGTATTCTATTCAAGAGTTCATCTGCAAGTAATACTTTACTGCCACATTGAAAAGCAGATTGAGGATACCAAAAAGTAGCAAGTGTACTCAAAAGTGTAAACGTATTAAAAAGTGTAAGTTAACTTTCTGAATCAGGCCCCTTGGGAACAGAAAGTGCGGCAAACCTAGGGATGTAGCCTGGTTGTAGGTACCACACATCTTAGGGTTTTGCTGGATCTCAGTATATGAATTTTGAGACCTAGCAATATTTCCTCAGATTGAATAAGAAGTGAATAAGGGAAATCTGAATTCTCTTTGAAGTTTAAAAAAACATTTTTGGGAGGCCTAAATAAAGAGAAATGACAAAATCTAAACATGCCTTTATAAACATATTTGAAATTTTATATGGAAAGGATAAAAAAGGAAGTATCGAACAGAGAATCATATGGACACACAATACAAAGTGGAAATCTGAGTACTTATCTTGCTGATATAGGATGGATTTCTTATTTGGAAGCATTACATATAAATTAGTTTTAGGCCATCCATGCCAAGGTAACTTGCAAGTGCAAGGTCTGTGAAACATCAATAGGATGGGTATTGTAGAAGCATTTCAGGTTAGAAATTAGCTGAGTGTCATAGGCATATAGATATGCTAGTACATGAACCTATTTTTCCCAACTTCTCATTATTTACTTCAATATCCATTAACCCTGCTTATGTCTTTGTGTTTTGTTTTATATTCCCTCTGCACAGCTGACTTTCTACTGCCTGTAGCTTTCTTCCCCCTTTTTTGTTACTGTGAAAGAAATCATTTACTCACCACTCTTTAAATATCTCCCATATACTCCCTTCCATTCTTTTAATCATTTCTGATACATTCCTAACCATTTCCCTACACAATTAAAAAAGTGTTTCATAGCATTGAATTGTTGACTACTTGATTTATAAAATGTCTAATAAACCACTCAAAGTAATACAACTTAGCTAGCAGTCATTTCCCTTTAGTTAGGTTGTATTTCTCTAACTTGTGCAAATTCTGTGGTTGGCAATGATATTCTAAATTATTGTGTTACATTTTTATCTAACTAGAACCTCAACCACTCCAGGCTGTGAAAAAGGGCACAGAGGGCCGACCTGCTGTAGAATGGGACCAAGTGGTTGCTGGGGCTAATGGTAAGTCATTTTCCTTTAACAATGGCAATTGATGTAGTTGTTAAAGTATTCTTTCCTTGCTTCCAAGCCCGGATACCAATAATTTTTTTAATTATCCACCGTCCTATGTTTGTACCTCAGATTCATTCACATACAAGTAATGGGTAAAAGAAAAGGTGCATTGCTCAGTGCCCATTGATACCTACCACCAACCCATTTGTTCACCATCGCCCACAATTCCATGTTAGCACATGCCACATTTCTCCCACAATTTCTTCTTTGTGTGGCATCTATTATACTGTTCCGTTTCCCACCTTCCATTAATCCCACGACTAAACCTTCTACATATGATAAGATGTAACCTGCCCATAGCCAAATCAAAACCTAGCCCAAGCCCTGATGCTTTATTAGACCTTACCTTATTCAATGCTCATTTGCTCCATAGCCCAGGAGCAAAGTATTTGTTCTACATTGCATGACTTTGAGATGGAGCATGTAATATAGAACTTAATCTAGACTCGGAGGGGGAGTCTCAGGACTGTGCATGGTAAGAACAGGGACATTTAAATTATTATGACGTTCCATTAGCTTTCCAAAAATAAAAACAAAACATGCTGCCCCGGAAGGTTGGCTCAGCTCATGTTGTGCAAGATATATAGTCAAATAAATTATGCAGAATAAATGTTATCTACCATATTTTTCTATGACAATATATATGTATAGTTTACAGCTAAGTAATTTTTTACGCGCGCTGAAACCCTTTGTGCTCACCGTGAGGGGAACGGTCCAACTTGGGAGCATCTGCTACATTCTTTGAATCGCCCTGCGCCAGCAGCCTCGGACCCGCGAGGGGATCGGAACAGCCAGCGTGGGTTGGCCCAACTACAACCCCCAGAAGGCCCTGCGAGCGCACACAGCTGAGGCAAGAGAGCCCTTTAAAAGACCGCGGCGCCTCCCGCAACGCGGGACGCGCGCTGAAACCCTTTGTGCTCACCGTGAGGGGAACGGTCCAACTTGGGAGCATCTGCTACATTCTTTGAATCGCCCTGCGCCAGCAGCCTCGGACCCGCGAGGGGATTGGAACAGCCAGCGTGGGTTGGCCCAACTACAACCCCCAGAAGGCCCTGCGAGCGCACACAGCTGAGGCAAGAAAGCCCTTTAAAAGATCGCGGCGCCTCCCGCAATGCAGGACGCGCGCGGGCGGCGCCCGGGCGAAGCCCGGGGCAAGGGCGGGCCCGTCATTGCCCATCAAGGACCGTTCGAGGCCGGGCTGGGCAAACCCTCTGACATCCGCTACAGAACTACAGAATTGTAAGTGTTATAGCTCTCATTTGTGTATTATCCCTGGGGGTCTGGCCAAGGGCACTCTGGACCACTACTTCAGTAAGACTATCATGGATCGAGAAAGGGAGGACACACTAGCGGAGCGCAGGGCCGAGCGCCGCCAGTCGATTGAGTGCCTGAAAAATAGGCCATCAATTGATTTACCACAACAAGCTACCCTGCCAGTCGCAAATCCCTCTGGCGACGATTTGATTTCTTTAGATGGTGTCCCTGCACTTCTCCGGGAGTTATCCCCTGTACCCTTTGTATCTAACCCTTCGGACTCTACACATTCAATCACTATCTCCTGTTCGTGTGATTCTTTGCCAGGACCAGAAGTGATACCAACTCCTTCTTTGACAAACAAAGAGACCTCCAAAAGAAGGACTAGAAATTCATTGTTGCATAAGATTCCTGGTCCACCACCTAAAAAAAGGAGAAAGAAGGGGGGTGAGGTACGCAGACCTAGGATTAATCACACCGTCTTTGGGAAAAGTAACAAGATTATTAAACAAGACGCTTCTATTTATAAAATGCCTGTAGTAACTTCCCAAGGTTGTTTCTAATATCGTATCAAACCCACCAAAAGTTGGCATTCCTCATCCTAGTCCATCTAAGAAAATACACTTAACTGATCCCCTGGAAAGCATTGAACACCTTATAAGGTCTTTCATATTACCAATAATTGAGAGGCTAAAGAGGGTTGAAGAAAGGTTGGGGAATATAGAATTGGCCGTTAGTAATAAACTCGGCCAAACTAGAGATAAAGTGTTGATGGACTGCCCTCCCGTCATAACACAACAACCTCCATGCTATATCGTGGAAGAAGGTCCAGCTAGAATCTGTAAGACAATTACTGACCCTAAAGAGATGACCACTGGCCCTAAAAGGCCGGCTAAACTAACCCCTAGACCCGTAAGACAGTTGGCTACACAAGCCCCAAATGGAACCTGGAGGAGTGGGGATAAACGAGATGCAAAAAACACGGGTAATGATGAGTGTATGAGTCCTAGTATCACAAGGGGTACTAGTTGCAGGGAGCCCCGGGTTGAATTGCCTCCTGAAGCAGTTCCCTATGTGGTAGTGCTGGCGAGAGTTCCTAGATTGCCAGATGGTAAGAGGGAGGGATTTTTTCAGCTCAAAAATAAGATCGTTCATTGGCTGACTCCCCCATTACGTTAATGGCGAAATACTCCATGTTCGTCGATTAGATTGGCTGGGAAGTAGAGCGAAGGATATTAACGGGGATTTAGTTGTTGTTAATTTTAGAGACCCCGCAGCGGTAAGGTACATTCTTAATTACCCTGCGGGGACTCTAGGCACTGCTATTATTCCCTTGGAGCTAATCTTTTTTTATCCCAGAAATCATGTGAGTAGAGACCGACACCTCGGGGCTTCCCTTTTGCCCATGTCCTTGACTAACCTTCGCGCATTTCGCACATATGTGCATAATATGTCTGAAACTAACCCCCAACAAATGACCATTGACAAATTCCAAAGGGTGGATACAGTATTTCCATGGAAGTATGGGAATTATAGTAGGAGGCCGGAACACCTTGTCCCTTTTACACCATTGGATGTTTTAAACAGATATCAGGCTCTCTCAAATCTTGATGGTTGTGATTGACAGATGAGGCAAAAGACCATATTATCCTCTGACAAAATACAGCCTGGCCCATTAACGAATCCCGGGTTACTACATAATGATAAATGTGATCCAATGAAACGACAAAGTCCTATGAAGGGGACTCTGAGTCCAGAACCAATCGCCCCCTCCTCTACTTTACACACCCTTCTTAATTGTGTATCCAACCAGGAGGTGGTAGCTGGGTCTCCCATATTGAGTAGCTGTGCTGGCTTACCAGACTTCCAAATGTCTAAGCAATCCCCTAATGTTGAAGGTATTAAAATTATTTCATGGAATGTGGCCGGCCTCAAAAATAAACTTTCCAACCCGGAGTGGAGCTCATTTATCACTTCACTTGACATTTTCATGCTGCAAGAGACCTGGATGCTTAAAAAGAGTGTGGCTCCGGGCTTTGCAACATTCGATATTTTGGCATGCAAGAGTAGTAGGGGAAGGCCCTCGGGAGGGTTGTCCCTATGGGTTGGCTCCCATTTGGGTGTAAAGGCAAAGGATATTACAACTGACTCACGGGATGTACAACTTGTTTTACTGGAAGTAGAGAATGGCCCGGGCATTGCTCTGATAAATGTCTATTCAAGACCCACTAAGAGGGGCCTTGAATCAGAGGCCATTACCGTACTGTCTAATCTACTACAGTCACTTGGCTCATCTACTGTGGTAATTTTGGGCGGAGATTTCAACTGCCATTTTGAGCCTCTACTGGATCCAAATACGGGAGACCGTGATGACGTGGATCTATTATGGAACATCCCTGATCCACTCACCCTTCTAGTAAAAGTATGGACTCCCCTTGTCTTGCAAATGCAGTCTCTTTCTTTAGCTGCATCACTGCGAGCGTGCAATGGTAGGGTAATGCCAGATAGACCCGGGAAAGCAACGTCCAATAGAGCAAATTATGCTTCTATAATTGATTACATCTTTATTGAAGGTAAACATTGGGATAGGCTTTATGATTTTGTGGTCATGGAGAGGTTGGATAGTGACCACAACGCTTTAGTCCTGACCCTTAAACCAGGAAGCTTTGGACTTAAAAATCTGGTCCCGGCTGAAAACCTTGCGCCCGAACCATTGATAATTAGAAACTGTAGAAGGAGAGTAAAGTGGCCAGTACTCCAAATGTCCAACAGTAAGTTGGCGGAATTGTATGGAACAATAATTCCATTTATTGAAGAGATGGGGGAAGCTGGACCTTTGGTTTGCCCTACCGATATCCATGGAAAACTGGTTATTGCATTACGGGATATCTTGTATCCAGTAAAAAGGGCCACACAGCCAAGGGCCGTAACAGCTCGATGGTTCAGTAAAACGTGCCGTTTAGCTAAAAAAGCCCTGCTGTCTGTAATAAAAACTAAGGATAGAGAAGCAATTAGAAGAAATCGTTCTCTACATAAAAAAGCAATTGGTGATGCTAAGAAAGAAGGGGAGGTTGAACTGTGGGAACAGTTGGGCCATGCGCTCCGTTGTAAGGACACTAAACTATTTTGGTCTATTGTTGCAACTGGAGTCAGTGGGTATTCTTCTGTACCTGCCCCAAATATCGCAGCTTCAACTTGGGAAAGACACTTCTGTGACTTGTATGGCACACATGACCTTGATAGATTCTCTGTCGATATCTTTGACTTTTCCCTAGCCCCAGTGGATCATGCCCCTACCGAACTCTTTACTCTGATTGAGGTGGAATCAGCAATTGGGAAAATGCTTTTAAATAAAGCACCAGGTTTGGACAAACTGCCTGGAGACCTATTTAGGGCCAAACCAAAGATTTGGGCACCCTACCTGGTTGTTTTATTTAATAGCATCCTACAGGGGGGTGAAGTACCCTATACCTGGCTCGGGGCTGAAATAGTACCTGTCTTCAAAAAGGGCTGCCCACTGATTCCCTCCAACTACAGACCTATTAGTTTGATAGACACTTCACAAAAATTAATGGGGAGAGTCCTTCTGGACAGGGTCCTTGGCTGGATTGAGGAGAACGGGATTCTGACCACTTTTCAGGGAGGCTTTAGGGCTGGTACTTCCACTCTAGATCAGATTTTTCGCCTGCAGGTCTTGTATTGGAAAACAGCCTTGCTTGAGGGTGGCAGTCTCTACCTGGTGTTTGTGGACCTGCGGGCAGCTTTTGATCTAGTCCCCCGCACCAAACTATGGCAAGTTCTGGCAGACCTGGGCCTTCCATTCTACTTATTGGATGTCTTATTTAGGCTTCATGCCAATAATTATGTCCAAGTAAGATGTAGCAAATATGGTGAACTTACTGATCGTTTTCCCGTTCAAAAAGGAGTTCACCAAGGGTGTGTCCTGGCCCCCACATTGTTCAGCCTTTACATTAATGGTCTCATTGACCATTTGAACTGTATAGTAAATAATGACGCCCCCAGACTAGCATCAGGACGTGTGCCCGCATTGATGTTCGCAGACGATACCTTGCTATTATCTAGAACGTCTACGGGCATACAAAATACGCTGAACGGTTTTGCAAAGTTCTGTGAGTCAAGAGGACTTGAAATAAATCTGGGAAAAACTAAATATATGATTTTTTAACCCCCCTAAGCGGGTGCGTCCCAACCCTGTTCTATTCGATATTCCCTTCGAGAGAGTTAAAACCTTTGTTTATTTGGGTGTGACTTTAACAGAGAATTTTTGTTGGAATTCCCAGATTGCTAAGTCAACGCTCAAGCTTGTTCAATTGACAGGGGGTTTGAATAAAGTTTTTAAAAGATCGAGTTTTAAACCAGTCTCTCCCGCCCTTGAAATCTACTGTAGACAGGCAAGAGTGGCTGCAATCTATGGGGCCGAACTCTGGGGGCATAAGCAGTCAGTGTCTCTTTCAAGGGCTGAGCAATCCTTTTTAAGATCTCTTATAGGGCTTCCCTCCAGTACACCGTTGATTCCCCTTAGGCTTGATCTTGGGTTGGTCCCAATAGAGGAGATCATCAGTGCAAGACCTATTCTGTACTGGAAAAGGCTATGGTCAGTGCCCGAACTGTCCTCGTTTAAATTAGAATTTGCTGAGATCTGGCCTGCAATTAAATCTAAAAAGATCCCTTGGCTTCTGCACATTAATAAAGCTTGTACTCTACTAGGACTTTTGGAAATGTGGGCAAACCCGGAGGCAAGTTGCCTCGCGATACCAAGGAAGGAAATCCTTTCTTTGGTGTCCTTGAAAAACTCTTCTTTACACTCGAGCTCTTCAATTACGGGTAGGCTGACCTTAGAACTCCTCATGGTTAAACAAGATCCTAAACTTGAGGAATTCATGGATCAAATAGAACCCCCACTTGCTCGCAAACTCTACATTCAGCTAAGGTATGGTACTTTACCGGTTAGGTCTTTTTCTTCCAAGTGGCAGGCGCAAAATTTGGAAAGCTGTCCTGCTTGTAACTACAAAACAGAGTCTGTTGTACATGCTCTGTTTCTTTGTCCTGCCTACCACTTAATTAGGAAAAGTTGGCTGATCCCCATTTGTAGGAATCTGGGTTTTCGCCACTTTAAGCAGGCTTGTAGGACCCTAGTCTATGATACTGATCCAAATATTGTTTTTGCTGTATCCCGCTATCTCTACAGTATGTGGCGAAGGAGACAAACGTTCTTATCTTAATTATTCTCATATTGATGACTTAAAGTTTAATCTCTTTTTTAAAAAAGAATTTTTAACTTTAAATGTTATTTATTGTTTTATTGTGTCCATGTAATTGAGGATGTATGTATGTACACTTTTATGGTCTTTTGACCGAAATAAAGTTATCAAATGAAAATAACAAATTAAGTGTGAGGTGAAAATGTCATCCGGTGAATTCATTTTAACTTTTCAGCTATTTCACCAAAAAATCTATTTTTGATTATAGTACTAGTCGTGGATTATGTGAATTATGTGTTGGGAAAAGGCCCTGTGGCAAATAATCTCATTATAATTCTACTGGTCCTAGGGGACAAGCAATGTTGCTTTTACTATCAGCCTATATAAACAAGTGTTTGCAATGACTACTACAATTTATGTTCTTTTCTTCTTTCCCTGGATGATCCAGCTGCTCCTGCTGGAGGCCAGGGGCCAGAGTCCAGTGGGAGATAGCTGCTCCGCTGTACCTCCAGATGATGGGGTAATTGTGTTGCAGTATCACTGGTTGGTGGTCCTAGAGAAGAAGTAAGCCACCGCCACCTCCGCTCACTAGTTGGATGCATCTAGTCCACACCATCGCTGCCACAACAAACAGCTGAGCTCCAGAGCAGCTACTCATCAAAACCACCCAGTCTCTCCTTCAGCAAATCCTCGAAAGCCTGGAGGAGGAGAAGAAGGGGCAGCCAGGCCTTGTCAACACCCAGCAGGACATTTTTAGGAGGCTGGAGACCACAGAGGGTGTAAGAAATTGATTGGGTTATTAGTTGAGGGCATTGGAAGCCACATTCAAATAATAAACTCAATCCTTGTCAGGGTGAACCACAATAGTCACTAGATAAACTTGTGCTCAGCCATCTGGTAGCTTGGAACAAAAGCAGTAAGGCTTAACTTAGAGGCAATGTGTAAAGTATTAATGCAGCACTCAAACAGTAATAAAGTGAAAATGCAACGCCTAAAAATTCCAAACCAATTTAGAAAAATAGAGTACCTTTTAAATAAATAAAATAATATAAGAATGACAAAAGTCCAATTAGCAGAACGGGACCTATTCAGTTTTAATGCTTTGGTTTGAAATAGTGCTTAGTAACAGGGGAAAGTAACAGGTTCAAGCCGACCAAGTTGGAGTGCGGTTTGGATACAGGGACCATATTAATACTGCTGAAAAAGTGACCTCCTCATAGACCATCACTAAGAGTTCCAGTGTCAGTGGAGTAGGCTGAGAGAAGCAGGAAGAGCGTTGCGGACAGGAGGCCTTGCATAGTGGATGGTTTTAGCTGCAGCGCGAAGGTCCGGTTGGCTGTCATGGATAGTCATTGCTGGAGTTTCGTGTTGCGGTCATTGTGGGCTGTCATCGCTATATCATGCAGTGTAGATCTCTCATTGCCGGTAGTTGCTGGCGGTCTCTGTACAGTGAAGAGCAGGATTTTCCGGAGGTTGGCATTAGAGGTCATCACGTGCGGCAGAGTTTTGGTGAGTACGAGCCCATTCACCTTAAAAAAAAAAGAACCCAAATTTCAGTTTTTCACCCTTTCTTCTTTGGAGGAGCTCGAAAAGATGCAAGTCAAGGGTCCAGGACCCAAGGTGCACCTCTTGGGGATTAGGAATTCTCTCCAGCAGAGGTCAGCAGAGCTCAGACAGGTCCAGTTGCTGGTCCAGGCAGGTTCATTGCATTAGGTCAGTTGGGTAGTTGCAAGTAGGCCTCTGGAGCTTGTTATGTCCCTGGTGCTACACAGGATATCAGCCAACTGACCTTTGGAGTCACTAAGGTTAGCCTGGGATGAAGTAAACAAGTACAGTTTTCCTTCTCAGACAGCAATGCAGTCCTCAAGCAGCAGAACAGTACTTATTCTGTAATGTTCACTTATCCCAGGAGTGTTCCAAAGAGCGGTTCTTAGTGCTAGATTTATCAAGATTTGCTGCAGCACAATGAAGCAAGACAGAGAGACAAGTTGCTATGCTGCTTCAAATGGAGAGGACAGGAATGCACCATATCTGCTGATATATGGTGCATTCCTGGTCTCTGTCTGCGCTGGCGCACTTGTAGCTCACAAGTGCCAACACAGGTACCTGTGCACCATGGTGCAAGGGTACCTGCATACAGCCAGGATCGTTTTAAGCAGGAAGGGACATCTTCATCCACAACAATAATCCTTAGTGGCTTTTCCCTCTTTCTAGCTGTGCTGCAATATGCAGCACACCTAGAAAGAAGTAACAATATAGAGAAATAAAACTAGTTTTCCAAGTTGCACCTCTCCTGGGAAGGTGTAACATTTTGATGCATTCCCAGGTTTACTAGTGTTAGTAAATCTGAAAATGCGCCAAAATACATAGGTGGATGCTAGGAAACACCCACTCTCCATCCATGTAACGCCTTCCCCGATGCAGAGTAAAACAAGGCAGGGACGTGCCTGACCTTGCTTTATTCCAGGTTTACCAAGCCACGCAGGCCACGGAAGCTGGGCAAGCCCTTGATAAATCTGGCCCTGCATGCCCAATATTTATATCTGGTGCCAACCTCTGTGTGGGGGGGATATCCTGTATTACCCCCTGTCAAATCTCCAAACTGAGGAGGCAGAAGGCTGGTGTCAGGTTCATTTGTGTGTGCTGGAGGCAAGCCCTTTAAAGTGTTCGTGGGGCAGGGGACAGCTCCACCCCCTGCCATGCTGGAAGGGTCTCCCAATCTGCCCATACCCAGCCCCCTTTTTGTCACTCTCTGGGACGGACACACAAACCCCAACAGCAGGGCCATTCACAGTCATGTGACCCAGGACACTGGCAGAAGGCACAGATGGTTGGGACAAAAAGATAGCAACTTTCTAAAATTGGCATTTACAGAATTATGGCTCAAAATCCAACTTTACCAATAAAGAGGATATAAATTACAAATCATTGGAGTCTAAACAGCATACAGCTATCTGTTACCAACACAAAGTTAGTACGTATTCAATGTAATAAGGTTACCCAGTGTTAGCCAATGGGAGAGATAGGCCTTACAGTAGTGAAAAACAACTTTAGGTGTTTTTCATTAGCAGGACCAGTAAAGCTTACACCCACATCTCCCACTATGCAGCCTGCCCTGTCACAACTGATTAACAATAATATACCAATGCATAAGCCAACTAGTTTTTTCTAGACATGACACAGGAAAAGCTAATTTGGTGTCGCTCCAGAGCCTATAAGACCAATTTGGTAGGCAGGTAAACATTTTTTTTAAATTAAATATCAGCTGAAGTCCCTCCAGGGCATATGGGACCACTACTGGAGGCAGTGGGAAGCAAGCTAAAATTCAAAAGATAATTATCTAATAGCAGGTGTCCCTCAAGGCACCATGGGACCCCTCTGGGAGGCTTGCAAAAATGGAATACATTTAACAAATAATAAAAGGTGTCCCTCCAGGGTCCATGGTTTCCCTGTGAGAGGTAGGGAAAAAACAAATACATTATTTAAATATTAGTCGGTGTCCCTCCACGGTCCATGGGACCCCTGTGGGAAGAAGAAAAAATCAAATACTTGAATTAAATATTAACCTGCAAACCTCCAGGGTCCATGGACCTTGGAGGGTTGTAGGTTGTTAGCAAATTAGATCTGAGATCAGCTTACCATCAGGTATTACTTGCTCCTTCTTCTCGTCATTTGACAGATTTTGATACACCTGATGGTATTTTCCAATATAACGGGATGCCTTTCAACTTGACTTCCGCCACCTTGGTTTTTCAGAGAATTAGAGATAACATTTTAGGTACTATGGAAGGTGTGTCTATTTTTCAAGATGATGTATTGGTAGTTGGTAAAGACTCTCAGGAACACATTTGCAGATTGAAGAATATTTATGAGAGACTAAAACTCAATGGATTTTGTCTAAGACAAGAAGTGTAGTTTTCATCTGGACCAGTTAGAGTATTTGGGTTATATTGTTAGTGGGCAAGGGTTAAGTCCTAAACCTGGTTTAGTTAAAGCTATAGAAGAAGCTCTTCAGTCCAGCAACAAGGAACAGGTTATGTCGTTTATCGGTCTGTGTGAATTTGATGTAATATTTCTTCCAAATGTTTCACCTATTACTGAGCCAATTACTATTTACAAGTAGAGTTTGTGTGGGGCCAGAACCAACAGGACACATGTTCTTGTTTCAAATCTGATTTATTACAAGTTCCTCTTTTCCAACCTTATGTTCCTGGTCTTCTTATAAGGGTTAAGGTAGATACCCATTAGAAAGGGTTAGGGTCCGTGGTTACCTAGCGATACACAATTATAGAAAAACAGTGGCTTCTGCATCTAGATTTCTTGAAGATTGGAACAGACCTACTCAGTAATTGAAAGAGAGATGTTGGCTTGCATCAGGCTTATACAAAAAAAGCCAACATTTTTTGTGGGGTATTCATTTATGTCTCTACACTGATCATAAACCATTGGTGTATGTCTTAATGCCTTAAAAAAAACAATTGCTCAGTCTGAAAAACTTACTGCAAGATTAACAAGACTTTCCACAAAATTGCTTGGGTTCAATTTCACTGTCGTTCCTGAACCTGGACATAACAACAAAAGAGCACATTTTCTTTCACCATCTCCTATTGTAGATTGTTGGATATGGCTCCTGTTGGACAATTGGGTATGGCATAACAAAAAGAGATTATGTGAAACTTATTGGTGGCTAAGTTTGAATTTTGATATTGAATTAAAAGTGAAGAATTGTGATATTTGTAACGACGTAGATAAACATCTAGTTGTAAGACACCCCTCCCATGGTTACTGCTGTGTTACCTGAACATATCTGAGCAAATTAGCATTAGATTTGTTAGGTCCTTTCTCCTGTTTTAGCAATAAGTAGGTTTTAGTACTGATTGATTTTGAATTCAACCAGAATTTATCAAGACTCCTGATACTAATGTGGTCTTTTATTTTCTAAAGAAAGATTTTTTCTCAGACATGGAGTGATGTGCAAATCACATCTGACTTAATGTGGAATTTCTGAAAGAGACAGGTATTGAACAAAAACCCTTATAGTATTTATCATCCTCAGGGAAATGGTCTATCAGAAAACGATAGCAGGCTAATTGGTGAAACTATTAGGCTAGCTTACTTATTGAAACTACTATTCATGTCATATTATCTGCATATAATGTTACACCCCATACAGCCACTGGTATTTCTCATTTTCAAGCATTAAAAGGTCGTACTCCATGTACACTATTAGAACGTCAGTGGATAACACATACCTTTTCTGATCCCAATTGTTTATCTTGTAATCTTGTAAGGAAAAAGTTGTTAATTAGTATGCATTAAAAAGGTTAAACCATGTTCCAAGTACAATGTGCTTAAAAGAGTGTCTTTCAGAAATTTTAAAATTGGAGATATGCTAAGGATTAAAATTTCCAGATTTATCAAAAAGACACATTTGAAATATAGTGATCCTAAAATAATTATTGCTGATTCCAATGCTGCAGTTTGTGTGGAAGGGGGAACGTGGTGGAATAAGTTTTTGGTAGATCCTTTTAAGTCGAGTGATTGTTATTTTTTCAGTCAGAGACTTGTGAACAGGTATGGTCAACACACTTTCGATTTCATTCCACATACTACAGGACGAGACTTTACCACCTCTAATTCACTTATCAAAAGACTTGTAGAACAAGTGATTGCAAAAGATCATCACCATTCTTGATGAAAGAGTGAGCTTAATTGTTTTTCATATTATTCTTATTTTATTTGCATTTCACGACATTTTCATTAGTCTGTATTTAAAAATTATGTTTTGCAAGTATAAATGAATCTCAGTTTTGTGAAAAAGGAAGATAAGTGGTAGTGTGGACAGCACAAGTCCATATAGCTCGGTTGCTCGGTGTCCGCAAGGCTGCTTGCCTGTGCTTAAGCTAAACCTGACTGTAGTCAGAAGGTTGGTTGTGGCATCTGGAGTGGCAGCGGAGCAGGGCTGGACTGACCGTAGCGGGCACCGGGCAATCCCCCGGTGCACCGAACGGGTGGGGGCCGGTTTTGGACACAGAGTGTCATTCTCTCCAAGGTAAGCATAATTTTAATAAATTAAGCTGCTTTAACTTACCTGCCTCCATGTGGGTATCTTCAACAGAAAACAGTTTACCTCATGCAGACAAAAGGAAATGTGCATTTGCACCGGAGCCACCTTTACCCCTGTGTGGAAGTCTGTCCTTTATAGTTTCTGCACAGCGGCTATTGGAGCGGGCTGTAATTGTCATTTGAAATTTCCAGCAGTATTCCAATTATGCTGCACCAGGTGCTGGGAATGTTGATAAATTAAAAAAAAAATTAAAGTATGTTTGGGGTAAGGGAGGGCATGACTTGCAAGATGGCTGCTTGCATCTAAGTCGCTGAGCTCCAGTGACCTAATAAATAATACTGACATATCTATCTGTGAACAAAAGGCCATTGGCGACCTAATAACGAATCATCAGGTTAGAAACATAGTCCTATTTCCAACATGGCCATGAGAGACCCCTTGATGACCATATGGAGTAAAAATATGACTGTGTGATCTAGATACACACCCAACACACAGACACACTAACAGCATGCAAATTCGCTGTATGTACGTACACATGTATACATTTTATATTCAGGAAATTTTTTGAGTACATGATTCTGGCAACACAACTAATGCTGTCTCTAAATGAGACCTACAGCAATGCGCTTGCTAGCTAATAAATTAGGGAAGTGGTTCATGTAGTCCTATACAAATGTAAGTTTTTAGCTAGCAACAGCAGATAGCTCTGCTGTTACTGATCCGTGAAAAACCTATCGGTGTGAAAGTCCTGAAATGAAATGGGTTAATATCAGAACCGCACAAGCAAGCCCTTAATATGCCACACTGATCATTTGAAACGGACGCTGGTTTTGAGGGGGCAGAGTTGAGTTAGTTGATATATTAGGAATGTTTCACTGAAGTCGAATATGGGTTCCGATGTATTGTATGCACGTGTGTTCACTGATGTTGTAGCTGGCTATCTTCATATTTGTCTGAGACAACCTATACGGCAAGCGTACGGCGCCTAAGCATTTATTTGGTGTATACTGCCACACCAGGACTGGCCACACCTTGTCAGATGGTGATGTTGATATCACACTCTCTTGCACATTGCTTTCTAACAACATCAAACCACTGTATGTTTGACAGGTAAGAGTCCAACCTGGTGTGAATAGGGGTTAGGGAATTCAGACAGTTTAAGCATAAGAACTGCTTGAATAGTGGATTCACCCGAACATTGCAATACCTTGAGTCAAATACTCTGATACAACGAAAGTGTCGAGCTAACAAAGCAGGAGAAATAATCTTGGCTCACTCACTGCCTCCTCTGCCCTGAGTCTTATACATTTCAAGAGTTTCAGCTCACGTTTGAGATGTAGACTAAGTCGGACAGTCTTCCTTCGCTGTTGTTGATAACTCAAATCTTATGAGCTCAGTGAAAACATTCGGCCATATTTGTCAAAGTGTTGTGTCATCCTGGCAATGTAACGCAAAGGCTACGAAAAACCTAGATGAGATTAACCAAGCCATGCAAGGCCACCTTGCCTGACCCTGCGATGCTTGAAAAATCACTAGTAAGGCAAGGCAGCCCAAGTCGCTGCCTTGCGTTACTCTGTCCAAGGGAGGTGTTCCATAGGTGGTGCATGGATGTTCCCACACATCAACTCATTCATTTTGACCCATTTCCACATTTACCATGAGTCGTAGCCCTTGGATTGCGTCAAAATGCTATGTCTTCCCAGGGGATGCTTAATGAGGAAAAATTTATTTATTTCTCCTCGTTGTTTCCTCTTTCTGCGTGTTCTGCATTCTGCAGCACATGTAGGAACACAAAAACCTCAAAGGATTGTTTTTGTGCAGGAAGGTGTCCCTTCCAACACACAAAAACAATCCTTCCTGCAACGCAGGCACCCTTGCACCATAGTGCTAGGGTGCCTTCATTGGTGGTAGGCAGCCAAAAGTGCGAAGACACAAAGAGAGTGCAAGAATGTGCCATATCTTTATAGATATGGTGCATTCCTTCCCTCTCCTTTTAATGCAGAATTGTAAGGTGTCTTGTTGCGTTATGTGAAAATATGATACATATGGCCCTCGGTTTCTAAAATGTCTGCCACTGGTTTATCTGCAGCGTGTGTCATTTCTCTCTTCTCAGCTCCCTCCAGAACCTCTTCCCAGTATTCCTTACATTTTCCAAAGATTTATGCAGACGAAACACACAGTACAATTACTTACTCCATGAATAAAATCCTAGCAAGTTGTTTCCTAATTTGTTGATGTTTTATTGTGATTTTTTATATCTTTTTATACTCTGGCCGCCTACATGGGGTTTATCATAATGCATGCTTGTAACAGCTGAAACACACACCTGAGGTATTCAAAAGCTATAGTTAGTGTCTTGCACATGATATATCTTGGAATTAAAATATTATTTGCGGCACAAGCACAGAAAATAATGCAATGTAACAAAAGGTGCCAATATTTGCAGGACGCCACAAAAGTAAATACACCTTGCCTTCCTTGTGTGCCTTGTATGGGTGTTAGCCACACCAGAAAGCCGAATGAAGAAGCCGATTCAAGAATTGCCCATCGACGAGCATGTGTAGGTCTGCTTTGCATTTGAATGTTTTCTGCAGGTACATTGTGTCTCTGTTAACTGGCTTAAAGACAGTGGCCAATCTTTTTTACGTCACTCCTGAACTCACGCATTTAGGCTTCTTTCATTTAGTGAGGTACAGATTTACTAATATGTTGCATCAAGGTTGCATCACTTTTATGGCACAGCTTTGACACAAAATCAATTTTAGGTTTTACAAAGCCACACAAATCCTGATTTGCTTGGCTTTGCGGGGTTTGTAAACAAAATAAGAAAAAGCAAAAAAGTAACACAATGCAGTGCATAGCGCTGCCTTGCGTTACCTTGCATCAGATAGGCATTACAAGGAGGGTGGATAGGCGTTCCCTTGACATACCCATGGCTTATCTGCGAACAATTATTTAAAAAGAATTGTAAACATGGGTTTGTGCCAAAATGGTGCGCCTACCTTAGATGGGGCACCAAATATCTTTATTTCTCCTCTTTTTTTCATCTTTGCATCTGTGCTGCTTTCCTCACACATACAAAAAGAATATTTTTTGCAGGAAAGTATCCTCTTCTGCACAAAAACTATCCTGACCACAACACAGGCACCCTTGCGCCATGAATCAAGGATGTTTCAGTTGGCACTAGGCAATAACAAGTGTGTCAGCAGAGAGCAGAACTGCACTACATTTTTGAAAATGTAACTCAGTTCTGCTCTCTTCCTTTCACCAACGCAGCTCTGCACTTCACTTGATGTGCTGCATTGCATGAAATGTTACTATATGTAGGATTCACCCCATAGTGTTCGTATTTCTGTCACTCCCAGTTAACATGACGATACCGCCATCTTTAAAAACGTATGCTGTCTTTTTATCAAGTGAATTCTGTCAGTGGAAACCTCCCTGGCCCTAAAGTGGTGGCAGGAAAGATGCAGGCGCCTTGTTCACATTTTTAGAACTGATGTGTTGGTGGGGACTGATTGGCAGTTGAAAGCGGAGCTGAGATAATCAAATTACAAAGTGAAGGAAAGGTTTCTTTTTCTTTGCCGAGCCAGTGTTACCAGAGATGGGGTACTTGTTTTTTCGTGATGTGGTCGGATGGCAGTGAATGAGTGTTAGGAGACAGAGATGGGGAAATGGAAGGAGCTTGCTGACTGGCGAGCCAGACACAGGCCATTAGACCCTTCACTGAGGTAGAAACAGGTTCATCAGTTGGATTTTTCATTTAACTCCAATGTTTACTTACTAATGGAAGTGCCGAATGTTTTTGCTATCCCAAAAAAATCCACACTCATACAATTGTGATGAATGACAGAGTGGAATAACTAATAATTGGTGAAAAATAATGTTGGCATTTTATATATTTATAAATCCTCAAGACAATCGCTAACAACATTATATTGCTTCTAATCTTAAAACACTGTTTCGGCACCCGGGAGTTGTACTAGAGACTTGATCACAACTATCTGCCTAGCTGCACATCCTGAACATTTAGCTGCCGTTTACCAAGATAGGATAGTTCAACTAGCATATGATTAAAAAAATATATATATATGTTAAGTGTAAATTCACGCAGATGGGTGTTCTTCTTAAAAATTATATTCTCAAACCGAATTTCAATTTGGATGTGATTAAAGCACACAATAAATTAGCAATAAGACTGACTGGAATAGCTGCTTTCTTGCAAGGTTAATTTACAAATTTCATATAAGGTCACAAGCAAATATGCCTGCAATATACATTCCTACATATATGGCATGCTTGCCCATTGATGACAAGCACACATTTTCGTAATCGTACATGTGCGTAATCTACCCAATGCCTTGAATGCACACTCATTGGGCACAGAACATTAGAATATAGTTTTTTTTTCCCCCTTGAAATGATTTTAGGGGGGTAGCAAAATAATATATTGCCCATGGAAGCCAAAAAGTTTTTCACTCGCCCTATATAAAAGCACTGATATGAATTATCAGATATGTATGCTTGCACACATTTGGGCCTTTTTCCAGGTGCAGGTCCCTTTTAAACAGAAAAAAGGCAATGTGAATACAACCGAATACGTCCCTTTAAAAAAGATTATGAGCACGGTTTCAGACCAGCTTTCTAAAGTGAGCAGTGACTGCACACATGTTTTTTAAGTTTGCCTGTCTGCGCGAGATCCAAAATGTAAAACAAAAATGCAGTTCATATTCTATAAAACCTTACTGCTGGTGTCATATAAGTATATGTATTCTTATAGGCAACTTCTTGATTAATAATTGATGCCTTAATTTCTGTTTTTTTTAAACCCAGTGTTGAGCCCTATTTTCATAGTTTTGTGTGCTTGACGTCAAGCCTGCATACTTTTCTTTTCCCAAATGATACCCCTGGTAAAAATGGTGACTGAGATGGTGCCCAAAGTTTTGGAAAGTGGCACAAGTTCAGGCATTTTTTTTAAAATTAGAGCCACAACAGATCCATTGTGTTTATTAATATAAATTGTGTTGAAAAAGTGCTCTATTGCGATTAGGACAATCAAATTCCGGGTCCAAGGTCACGACACTGAATGCTACTTCCTGTTTTACAAACTGGTCAGGAATTATTAGGAGGGAAACGGGTTATCTGGTGCGGGGCAGAGTAAGAGCACCATGGTGCGAAGTGAGTTCCCACGGAAGAAGAGGAGCAATGCGTCAGAGGGAGCACCAGCACAAAAGATAAGTGCTAGTACCTGTCTATGTGACATCTATTCAGGTGCACCAAAAACTGAACAACTGGTGATGAAGAATGACTGACTGAGTGCTGCATAATGGGTTTCTATCTGGACAAGAATGTGATCTCTGCGGTGTCACTTCATGCTAGTTGCGGCGGTGTAGCCAAGAGCACATAGTGATTAATATCTCCGTGAGCGGCTCCCTTCTGAGATGTGCTGTCGTAAGTGCCGCATTATTCCTAGGCAAGTAGATGATATGACTGGTGCCTCATGCTATATTGGAAATTTGGATGCATTTCTGCACAGAAGGAATGAGCGACAAGACGGCAAGGGGAGTTGGCAAGTACAGTTAAAACCATTCTGTACATGTCAGGTCTCACAAACCATGCCCTCCACAATAGAGTGGAACTCCCAGTCCAGGGTATCCAAGCATGCGGCAGTGCTTCCAGCCTCACAAGACATCAGTAATCAGCTGAGACACTGCAACAAGCTGCACAGATTTGTGTAGCCTTGTGTCAAGCAAGAACAATGGTGGGAGCTCAGCTGTGTAGGCAGTGGGATGTCTTTTATGAATAAGATTACAGATGCCTTGGTTGGCTCATGCAAGGACATTGAGGTTAACTCACCCACATGCCCACAATGGCTCACTCAGGATCTTGTGAAAGCAGGAGTTTAGCAATCAAGCGTTAACAAAAGAAATACAGCAATAGAAATGAAGGAACATGTCAATTTCAGGATGTAACTACCTTATTAAGACGTGACTTGGCCTGTGTTATGTAAAGGGAATCCTTCCTGTAGCCATGGTGCTCATTCACAGTTACTAATGAGTGTGCAAGAGACAGGAGTCCAACTGAGAAAGGACACAATTGGAGGGAAAAGGTGTTGCAGCGCAAGCGTGGTAAAAAAACGGTATACGTCCACTCTCCTTACTACTACAACTGTACTAGCCCCTTTACTGATTAGACAATGTGCAGCATTTCCATTTACCACAGAAGCAACGATCCTCTGATTAATCTTTCTCCGCTGATAGAAGGGGTGAAAATTAGAGTGGCCAAAATACCACATTAGCTGTCCAATGAGGACCATTAATTGACAGCTAACTCAGAAATTTAAAGTCAGATTTAGGTATACCATTCTTAAGACCAAGCTGTAGAAATAAAGACTAGCAACAAGAAGATCCCACCTCCTGAAGAAGTTAAGTTGGACTGGCATTATGCAGACCAAAAGCTCTGCAACAGCAACACAGTAGAAAAGAAGTAATACTTGATGTTCTGACAGAGCTCGCTGATTTTCCCTACAACACATTTAAATCATTTGTAAAATAGCACAGGTGAAATGGAAGAACAAACAAGACTCAATAATAGACTCAGACAGATATTAGATTAAATTGATTATTGTATAACATTTTTAAAGTTCATAGCAATAAGCAATCTTCTGAGAATTTCACATTCAAGTACAAAAATAAGTTTATTTAGACCTTAGGTCTTTAAATTTTAACGATAGAAAATTCGGCTTCTTATGCCATTTTAAATCAAAATTCCCTTGCATTAAACTTCTATTTATCTTAAAACTTCATTTCTTACACTTTTTACAAGAAATTTTTTTAAATTTCATATTAAAACACAATACTCATACCTTCACTTATTCACTTAAACTTATAGTCAGGCATTTCCTTTTCCGTAGGAGACCTATTTACAACCTGCATATACTTTCCAATGGCTATTTCAGTATCTAAATTTTCCATATCAGTGAAAAGCTCCAATGCTTGAGTACGTGACATTACATCATTTTTAAAAAAAATTGTATGTAAAAACAGTTTACGCTAGTTTAAAAAATGTTGGCAATCCAATAAAATATGTCAAATATTACATTTTGTACCTATCTTACACGTACATTTTCTGAGAATTTTAGTTAAGAATATCACAGTTTGCATTGAAGCGCCAAACATTTAGGCAAGACTTTATCGGATGGTTATTTTAAAAATCAGTTTACAGAGTCACAGACCCCCACTACCATTAAAGGCAGAGGGGATTTCATTTGCTTAACAGCTCAAATCCTACGAAGAAGGGGAAACAGTTCAGATTTAAAGTCTGTTAAGGGCGAGTCCATTCGCATATAACAAAAGGAATAAAGGAAATACAATTGAGATGGTTCTGCAAAGAAGGTTTCGGTCCGCCAGCTACTGACTGTAGCATCAGCAAAGCGGTCCAAAAGTCAAAGGACAGTTCTTAGAAATGATCAAAAATCTATTAGTATAGGTGCTGTCATGAATGATGTAATATGTGACGTCATCAGCAGTGCATTTCGGCGGCGTGAGTTATAGTTAGCTGAAATAACTAGAACAGTGGAATTTCTCTGGTTTTGTACAAGTGAAATGTCTAACTATAACGTCCCCTAAACATGTTTTTTTCAGTGAATTTCAACGTTTGTTTAAAATGCTAATGTATAACTATAACGTGCCTGAAGCCTATGTATTTTTCAGTGAATTTCAAAGGTTTTTTTAAACGCTAATTTCTAACTATAACGTCCCTGAAACCTATGGTTTTTTCAGTGGATTTCAAAGGTTTTTTAAATGCGAATTTCTAACTAAAAGGTCCTTAAAACCTTTGTTTTTTCAGTGAATTTCAAAGGTTTTTTAAATGCTGATTTCTAACTATAATGTCCCCATTAAGTCCCCTTGAATCCTGAGGAAGCCTGGGGGCCAACTAGCCCACCAGGTACCTCCAGTAAGCGCCACAGAGCTGCGTTGCAGAGAGGTGTTCTGAGGCCACGCCCCTTTTTCCACCACGCTGCAAACGTGGCTTCTGGTGCACTGCTCCTCGGAGGATGAAGTCCACTTGTGTCCTGAGGTCCTCAGGACACAAGACGACCTCATCGCCCCACCAGCAGTGCACCAGAAGCCGCATTTACAGAGTGGTGTAAAAAGAGGCGTGTCCTCGGACCACCACACTGCAATGCAGCTCTGTGGCGCTTACTGGAGGTACCTGGTGGGCTAGTTGGCCCCCAGGGACCCTCAGGATTGAAGGGGACTAAATCCCCCAATTTACAACACGTCAGGGGGCGCGTTTGCACACTTTTTGTTTCAGGCCCACCCCTTTTTGCACCACTGTGCAAACGCACCCCCTGGTGAGTTGTTAGTTGGAGGATTAAGTCCCCTTCAATCCTGAGGGTCCCTGTGAGCCAACTAGCCCACCAGGTACCTACAGTAACCGCCACAGAGCTGCGTTGCAGAGAGGTGTAAAAAGGGGCGTGTCCTCAGACAACCACTCTGCAACGCAGCTCTGTGGCACTTACTGGAGGTACCTGGTGGGCTAGTTCGTCCCCAGGGACCCTCAGGATTGAAGGGGACTTAATCCCCCAATTTACAACGCGCCAGGGGGTGCGTTTGCACACTTGTTGTTTCAGGCCCTGCCCCCTTGCTGCATCACTGTGCAAACATGCTCCCTGGCAAGGTGTAAGTTGGGGGATTAAATCCCTTTGAATCCTGAAGGTCCCTGGGGGCCAACTAGCCCACTTGGTACCTCCAGTAACCGCCACAGAGCTGCGTTGCAGAGTGGTTAAAAAAGGGGCGCGGCCTTCGACCACCTCTCTGCAATGCAGCTCTGTGGCACAAACTGTAGGTACCTGGTGGGCTAGTTGGTCCCCAGGGACCCTCAGTATTCAAGGGGAAATAATTCACAAACTAACAATGCGCCAGGGGGTGCGTTTGCAGTGTGGTGGAGAAAGGGGGCGTGGCCTCCGGCTAGATGCTGGCTTTTTTCAAATATTTTTTCAGAAGGGGGCTGTGTGGCCCCCCTTCTTTTACATTTTTGGGGCCCTGGGGACCCCATCACCCAGGGCCTGACCCCTTTTTATTCATTATTTTTTTTTAAATGGGAAGGGGGCCACGTGGCCCCCCTCCTGAGGCCAATTTTGCCCCAGGGACCCCATCCCCCGGAGCATGGCCAGTTGTTTTTTTTTTTATTTGTTTTTTAAATTCTTGGAAAGGGGCCACGTGACCCCCCTCCTCAGGCCAATTATGGCCCCGGGGACCCCATCCCTGGGGACGACCTTTCCTTTTCTTTTTTTTCCACAGGGGAAGGGGGCTGCGTGGCCCCCCTTCCGAACCACTTCTGGCCCTGGGGACCCCATCACCCGGGACCTGGCCGCTCCTTTGGGGACAATGGGGGAGCCCCATTGCCCCCACGGTCCTTGAGGCTCCCCGCCTCGGGGAGCTGCTGACATGCTCATATTTAAGAAAAGTCCCGGGGGGCCTGGGAGCAGCCCCACAGATAAAAAAACAAGCCCCAGAGAGGTGGTGGTCTTCGGGGCTGCGGGAGGGCCGTGTGCCCTCCCACATATAATTTACATAGCCCCAGGGAGGTGGCGGTCCCCGAGGCTACGGGGGCCCACTATTTTTTTGTGGCATTGCCCCAGGACCTGGCCCACCTAGGGGCCTCATTTAAATGAAGCTCAGGAGTCTGTGCTTTTTTTTTTATTTCAGCGGGATTCACAACCCCAACGCAAATTCTGCCGTTTTTGTAAAAGAGATGCTTTTTTGGGCATTGGGGGTCCTAGTGGGACCCCCTGAGCAGGTCTGGGGGGTCAGGGTGTTTTTACCCTGCCCCCTTTTCTTGTTTTTCAACCTTTTTCCCTTTTTCTGGTGACTTGGTTACCCTCACAATTGGCCTTCCTTACAAAGGTTAGCAACATATAGTGCTTTTATTTTGAGTGAACTCACCGGTTTGAATAAAGAGGGTGACCTATAGTGAGTCTTAAACTCAATTTTAATATTGCTCGGAACACTCGTTCTTTGCAATACACTGGGTTCTTCTTTCTTTCTCTCTTTCTGTTTATGGGGACAGCAAAGTCTCTTTTTGAAATTTATTTTCTTTTTCTTTCTACTTTTTCTCCACTGGACACTAGTTTTCTGATTCTTGTGAGTTGGCAACCAATGATGACAAAACGTGGGCATACTGGTGAGAACCAGCTGGTAGCCTCCCTGGTGTTGCGTACGTGAGGTGCCCTCTCACTTTTCACATCTATTTCTCTGATTCGTTTCCTGAGTTCTGGTGATCTACTTTGTGTGAAAAATATTGTTAGGTAACGGAGGGTAGTGTTGCAGGTCTTTTTAACTGAAATGTAAGAGGTCCAGGACTTCACTAATTTGGACGTGATGCCAGAGATTGGGGGGAGATAGGTATTCCCAATAGTAGTGGAGGTCCTAAAGTTCAAATGTGATTCCTCTTGATGCCAAGCCCTTATTGGTTTTGCTACCCTCACAATAGGCCAATTGCGTCTAACAATCGCCCTGATTTGTTTTTCTTATCGAGAAAAGGACAAAATAAGTCTGGTGGGTTGTTGGGCCTCATCTTCACAGCTAGTTTGTTTTCAGTATCGCAATATATCATCCCGTGCCTGTTTTTTAGATTTCGCTATGGCTGCATCCACTACCTCTGTTTTATATCCCCTAGCTAGAAACCTAGCCCGGCTCTCTGCTCGCTTGTTTTTGCTTTCTTCCTCGTTGCTGCATATGCATCTAATGCGCAACATTTCCCCATAGGGTATGCTTTTAATAAGATGAGGTGGATGTGCTCCAGATGCATGCAACAGAGTGTTGCCTGCAGTTGGTTTCCTAAATAGTGTAGTTGACAAATTATTATTCAACACTTGGACATGTACATCTGCGAATGTAACTGTATCACTGCTGATAGCAGATGTGAAATGTAGGTTGATTGCATTATCGTTGAGTTGAGCAATAAATTTGGTGGCACTTTGAACATCACCATCCCACACTATAAATAAATCATCAATATAATGCAACCAGGCTACCCCCTTTGTTTTGTATGTCTGCTCATATTGTTGCATGATGACCAGCTCCTCCCACCAGCCCATACATAAACAGGCTTAGCTGGGGTAGAAGCTGGCCCCCAATGCAACACCTTGAATTTGTTGGAACATCTTGCCATTAAACAAAAATAGATTGTTTCCAAACAAAACAATATCATTTTAAACAGCATATTAGTGTGTTGGACATATATAATGGATCTGTTCATCAGAAAGCATTCTACAGCCCTCATACCATCCTTATTTTTGATGCATGTATGTAAGGAGGATACATCCAAAGCTACAAGTAAATAAGTAGGTTTCCATGATATATATTTGATCTTTCTTAAGAAATCACGTGTCCTGCACGTATGATTTTAGACCCCTTACATAGTCTTGTAAAAAAAGTCAATATATCTGGATAAGTTCTGCAAAAGACCATCACAGGCTGCTACTATGGGTCTTCCCGGTGGTTTATTGATGTTTTTATGTCTGTTTGGAATTAAATGAATCACCGGGATAGTGGGGTATTCTTTCTTAAGATATTTAAACTCTTCCGATCTTAACAGGCCCATGCTTTTCCAAGCTAACAGTTGCGAAAATAGAAGTTCCTGTGTGTCTCTGAATTTTATTGGAGAACTCTTTCTGTAGAATTCCACATTGTTTAATTGGCTGTAGACTTCATCCATATATTTATTCAAAGGCCATAAAACGATATTCCCGCCTTTGTTGGAATTACGAATTATCACTTTGTGGTTCTTTTTAAGCTTGTCAACAAGTTGGTAGTATTTTCTCTTGTGGTTGCTATGTTTCCTTTGCAATTTGTTGATGGTGATGTTTACTTTTTTGATTTGTTCAACAATCTGTTCATTAAAAACATCTATGGAGTCTCTGGCCATAATAGGAACACATTTTGATTTTATACTAAAGGGAGTAGATGGCTTAGCGTGTGTCACATATGTCTGATTCTATATATACATAAAACTCAAGTTTCCTCCACTTCAAGAAGTCTGCACTTGAGGCGCAAGGTATCCTTTTCTTTATTATTTGTAATCACAGCAGCATGAATAGTGGTCGAGTTTCAAATGTCTCATGCAGCCTTTATCAACAATTCAGAGTGCTGGTTTGTATGAGTTTAAATAGTGTGCACATGAGTCTAATCTACAATCTACAATAGGAAAAATACTTAGACAGATTGGTATCCTCTCCACTCCTGTGGCACAACATATAAGTAACAGGCACCAACACGGTGGGTGAGAGTACTGTATTTATTTCACACAAGGCTCCTGACGTGTTTTGATGGTAAGACCACCTTGCTCACATAGCTCGGCACCATTTAGGACGTTGTATTTATTGTTTTGGTAACCATATATTCGACATGGACATAAAGGAAAAACTTTAAAACCCTTGCTTGTTACTGGCACGAGACGATAATTATAATGTATCAAATTAAATTAAATGAAATCACATTTCATTATTTAAAGTGCAATGGATATATTTGTGACATAATATGCATAGGGGTGACAATCCCTCCATACTTAATGGATATGGTCAAATCTTATTTCATCATCTCTGGGTTGAAGTCCCTAGTGGATATTAAATTACTCACTACAATTTGCCTTCTCACAGTGCATATGCAAGTGCATGTAGAATAAAAAATATGCAAGTGCATGTAGAAAGAAAACAGAAAATATATAATCACTGAAAAAAACACAGGTTTCAGGGACGTTATAGTTAGTTGGTCATTTAACTCGTACGAAACCAGAGAAATTCCGCTGTTATAGTTAGTTCAGCTAACTATAACTCGCGCCCCCGCAATTCACTGCTAATGATGTCACATATTACATCATTCATGACATGGTCAGTGACATCACTGATGATTTCTCAAATGACATCACTGATGACATCACTGATGACATCATCCAGTGATTGTGAGTTTCTTTAAAGTTTAAATATGTATTATATATATACCAAGGTGTATTAAAGAATGAGTGGGTGTATACGCGTCTGGATGGAGGATTTAGTAGGTGCGTGACTGACTGTTTAAGTGAGTGCTTATATGAGTCTTACTGAATGCATGGGTTAGTGACTAAACTGTGTGAATGTCTGTATCAGTCTGTCTGTTGTTGTATAAGCTTCTGCATGGGTTGGTCAGTAGCTACATTAGTGTGTATATGGGTTATTGATTGGTTGCCTGAGTATTTGTATGGATGCCAGAGTGTGTGTATGGGTGGGTGGGAGGTCTGTGCATAGATGGTTGATTCACTGGGTGTATGGGTTCATGAGTGCATGTGGAAACAGCTGTATGGGTGGGTGAGTATGTGTATGGGTGTGTTGGTGAGTGAATGGATGTCTCAGTGGTACATGTCCAAGCAACTAGATATGTAAAAGGCAGTGTATGTGAGAGTTGGAGTATAGAAATGACTATACGTCAGAGTCAGTGATTGTGAGAGTGGCTGTATGGATAAGTGTGTACTTGTATCAGTGATTGTACAAGAGACTAAGTATGCATTTCTTTCTGTTTGAATAAGTGATGTGGTGTGTGTATAACTGTGTAGGTCAGTAAATGGAAGTGTGATTGTTTATTTGCATGACTTACTAGCTGTGTGAGTAACTCTGGATGAGTGGTGGTGTGTGAGTGTCTGTATAGGTGTATGCGTGCATATAATAGTGTTGTATTAATGAGTGACTGCATGTATGAGTGATTATATTGCTGAATGAGTGGATGTGTGTGTGTAGACCAAGCAATTAGTGAGTGCATATGGGGTGAGTTTGCACACTTGTCATATCAGGCTCCATCCCCTTCCTGCAACACTGTGCAAACATGCCCCGTGGCGTGTTTTAAGTCGGGGTATTAAGTTCCCTTGAATCCTGAGGGTCCCTGGGGTCAAACTAGCCCACCAGGTAACTCCAGTAAGCGCCACAGAGCTACGTTGCAGAGAGGTATAAAAAGAGGCATGGCCTCCAACCCTCCCTGCACCACTGTGCAAATGTTCCCCCTGGTGTTTTGTAAATTGGGGGATTAAATCCCCTTGAGTTCTGAGGGTCCCTGGGGTACAACTAGCCCACCAGCTACCTCCAGAAAGCACCACAGAGCTGCGTTGCAGAGAGGTGTAAAAAGGGGCGTGGCCTCAGACCACCTCTCTGCGAGGCAGCTCCCTGGCGCTTACTGGAGGTACCTGGTGGGCTAGTTGGCACCCAGGGACCCTCAGTATTGAAGGGGAATTAATTCCCCGACTTAAAACGTGCTATAGGACACATTTGCAGAGTGTTGCTGGGAGGGGGCGGGGCCTCTGGCACATGCCGTTTTTTGGGTTTTTTTAGAAAGGGACTGTTTGGCCCCCTTTTTTTTCTTTTTTGGGGCCCTGGGGACCCATTCCCCCAGGGCCTGACCCCTTTTTAAAAATGAAAAAAACAGGAGGGGGTGGCATGGCCCCCCTCCAGAGGCCAATTATGGCCCCGGGGACCCCATACCCTGGGGCCTGGCCATAAATATATTTTTATTTTTATTTTTTAAGGAGGGGGGCAGCGTGGCCCCCCTCCCGGGCCACTTCTAGCCCTGGGGACCCCATCCCCCGGGGCCTGGCAACTTCGTTGGGGACCGTGGGGGGGAGCCCCAATGCCCCCAGGGTCCTGCCGGTTCCCCGTGTCCTGCGGGAGCCGGCATTGCTTTTCCACATGGGGAGCTGCTGCCGTGTTTTATGGGGCTCCCATATCTTTCTGTGTGAAGGTTAGGTGTGATTGGTGTAGTGGACCTGTTGCACAGTGGGAAGCTTTACTGTTTGGGGTGAGACTCCGCAGGTCGAGGTCTCATTTGAGTGTGTTTGAGTAGGTCAGAAAGTGTTATTCTGAGCCATTTCTAATATGATTGAATACTGTTATTTCTTTAGTGAAGCAGACAAAATTATTTGTTGCAATTACTTTTTATGTGGTTGCATGCGGAGAGTGCATTTGTGAGTTGTAAAGCAGGGTGAACTGTTGCAAGGAGTGAGATTGACGTCACTGTGTGCCGCACTGAAACTGGTTGGTTGGTACAAAAGTTATGCTGCTATTAGTTGTCTACGTCATCGAGTGTCGTGCTGGCATTGGTTATTGACCCTGAACGTGGATGTGAGTACACCATTATTTCCTGCTCTGAAACTAAATTCTATTTGTGATTATTGATGTTTTGCTGGAAAATGAAATGTTTTAAAGTTACAAGAGACGTGTTGAGGGCAGATGTGCCAATACTTGTTAGAGAGGGAGAAGAGGCACCTCCTGAAGATACTCCAGGTCATTATATAGGGACAAATGTAGGGCTTCATACATGTATTAGGTTAAAACAATGACACAATAATAATAATATGGGCATTTATAAAGTACATAGCAACCTCAATGAGGTGTCCCAGCACTAGGTACAGGTATCCACAGCTCCAAGTGCAAAAAATAAGCTCCCCTAGTACCCACACTTAAATTACCAAGTTTTGAGTTGTTTTTTAAAAGCACACTGTGCCTGAATTTGATGAATCGTCAGAGAGTTGCATAGTTTCAGTGCCAGGTAGCCAAAGGAGCTCCCACCTGAGTATGTTCTTTTGATATTAGGTTCAGACACCAATCTTCCCACAGCCAAGTTCACAGAGAAAGAAGGCGCTCTGGAGTTTCTACGCTATGGTACATTTAATGTGAGAATATTTGAGAATTTGAGGAGGATATTAAATGAGATGAAACCTCAGCCGAGACCTACACAGTTTGAGGCACTCCATGCTTGGGAACATGCAGCTCATGCCATAGAGAAGGAAAGGTATCAGAAAAGAGGTAGATAGACAGTGCATACTAACACTACTGCAAAGTGGGATACAGAATATAGGAGGTGGAGAACTGACATGATAGCTGGAGCCAAATTATACTCCGCATTAACAAGTAAAGAATTTGAGAAAGGGAAGGAGAAGAAAAGAAATGGAACAGGGGACAAGTCAAAGGGACCAGATAAGAATAGCAAGAACAGTGACAGAGACTCTAGTGATAGTGTTCTAAATGTGTTGTTGTCAGAATTCCAAGCTACGTATAATGAGACCCAATGAATGGGATGTGGAAGCGCTAATGTGGCTGGAAATTCTGGAGTGGCTCCCACACCAATAAATGTGAGTCCTAATGTAATGGGTGCCACCCCTGTGAATATGAATCAAAATTTGATGGGAGGGAATTCAGTGACTTTTCCCCCTGGCACCTCGAGCGCTCTTAATTCTTCACATGGTCTTACTGTCCCGGTTACTATTGGTCCTGTGGTTCCTATATCCTGTTGTGTAGTTCCTTGGAATCCCCAGGACCTGCACATTTTAGATGACCTAAACGGAAGGCATGGTGTCGAAACTGGCTCCGGACACTGCCACTACAACCCCCCTGTATCTTACAGTGATGTAGGTATTTTCTGGCAACCACTGAACATGACAACCGCGATTCCTCAGGGATCGTGGAAAACAGTACAGTACTTTTCACTCAGTCACTCGTGCTTGCTTATTCTCAGGAAATACACAAGATGGTGATTGGGACTTTTTTCAATAAGTATTTATTGATCCAGTGACAGTCTTGTGTAAAACATATTTGCTGTGACAATCAGGAGACAGAAGCATACCAAAGAAATTGAAAGTGCTAATATAGTAAACAGTTCAGATAAAGCAGTAGCATTTGCACACTCTTACAATGCGTGCCCTATGTAATTTGCCTAAATGTACCTAGCCTAGATATGTAGGTGTAGCATGTATATGTATGCGGCTAGCTAAGAATCCCGTAGGGAAGCTCCAAACCCCTCCCCTAATGGTGGAGAACGAAGGACCCCGTCTCTGCTTTGAGGATGACACCCTGCGAGGGATGTCAGACCACTAAGTGTCAAAGATTCAGCATGCAGGACCCTGTGTCAGCTTTGAAGGAAATCTCCTCTAATTTGCAGGGGGTCTTCTAATCTAGAGTGATCACTCAAGAGTTTTTTCTAGAATACATATGTTTTGAAAACAATCATAAATGTTTTCCAAACAATCATAAATGTTTATCAAAACAATGTGATCATGTACAGCAGACCTGTTGGCCAAGGATGGAAAAAGTGGTGACCATTTACAGAGTAAATATGCTGTGCTTGGTGATATGTTTATGTACGTCAGGTACAGCGTTATTTTCATAATGCGCCTGTTCAAGAAGGGACAGAGCTAACTACTAGGTAAAAGGTCACCCTTCAGAACCATTATTGGCGTGTGGATGGGACAATGTATGTAAAAAGGGGTATACATGACAGCACCAGCCTGACAAACATGACAATACAACCCTGGATTTACCTTTGTGTGTCACTTAAACTGTCTCTGTTATTGATTATAATACCACTAAAAAGTACAATCATTATGTTTGATATCTTTTTCTGTGTAGGTTGATATTTTCTTAGCTTCAAACACATTTGATGTATAATCCAGACTTTTAATAATTGTATTTTGCATTCATACTAGGTACAACACCGAGAGTATGTGGGAAAACACCTGCCACTCAGGAGACCTCCACTCCACATCAGGAACAAACCTTCAGTGAGGACTCCACTTCTGCAAGTGGTATAATGAGGAACTGGCTGGCCCATCTGGTTAGCCTGGGCACACGGCTCTAGGGAGTCTCATTCAGCCCACACCTACACCTCCCACCCCAGCTGTTACCAGATCACAGGCCATAGATACCTCCACTTTCTGTGTCCAAAGCAACATCACCCCAATCTTGTGCCCCACAGTCGTGGCTGCTGGTCAGCTGACACCACTACTACCTAAAGTTCAGCCAGAAACCAGTGAGATGGGGCACACTGGTTTAGGGCCATCAAAATGAGGCCACTAGCTTAACTGTCACCCAGGCCACCATTGACAAATTCTTGGTATCCCTCCATCAGTCCCAAGACATTATGAGCAAGGTACTCACAAAGCTCCAGGACACAAAGCTGTTGCAGAGGGAGTACAATATACAGTTGGAGAATCTCAACTCAAATTTGGGCTGCCTGATTGGGGTGCTGCACGAGATTCACACACATATGTGCAAGGCTTTCCCAGCATCATCTACCCCTTTCTGTGGTCCTGCAGCATTTGACCCAAGTACATCTGCCGCAGCCACAGAAAGGGAGGCCCTGCCACAATAAGAAACACTGGCACCCAGCATTATTGGTTTCCTCAGCGGTGCCAACAACCATGGTTAGTTAGGATAAGCTGAGTCTCCTAAATGGAATAAAAGAGAAGAGCCAAGATATGTAACACAATTCTGATTATTCAACTTGAAATTAACCAAACATTATTAGGTCAGATTGTACTTGCCAACAAGCTAGGCCCTCTCAGGTTCTAGTTGTGACATTTGCAGGGATATGCTGCTGCTAATTAACACAAAGGAATCATGGGTTGATCCTGGTAAACGCGCACAGACACCTGTGATGTACAAATCAGGTAGGCAGACAACTTGTAAATTTATTGAATTGAAGGAATTCCGATTGCGGTAGACTTGTTCCATGGCATGTGGTGGTACTAAGGCAATATGTATGTCATCAATTGCTCCAGGCACATGTGGTAGGTGACCCAAACCATAGAAATCGCCCTTCACATTTGCAAATACTCATGCCGTGGAAACTGGATGAAGCTGTTGATGTGCCTCAGCAAGGAAGAAAGAACTTCCTGTGAAAGTTGCTTGTGACATTCCACCAGATACTGCCACAGTGTATTGGAATGATCCTGTGGCCACAAAATGAAGTCCTGCCACGAGTTTGACAATTGGTGTAATGGATGTGGGATTTCGATTGTGTGGCAGACGATCAAGCTCCAGCTGATGACATAAATCCAGTATAGTTCTCTTCTTCATTTTGATAATATCCCATTCTTCCATGGTGGTAGGGTCTGGATATGGTCGGAACACCTGAGACTGTTGTCGCCTCACTCTCCCTGGATTCATATGTATGCATAAAAAATTAACAACATTTTAAAACATGTACAAAGTTCTTTTTAGATAAATGGCACAAATGTCATGTTTAGCCACAAATATATATGGTTTCTTTACATATCTTAACACAACATGTACATTTGCTTTTTACCATCATCATTTTTATACCGGTCTATTGATTAAAAAGAATATTGTGAGAATAATACATTTAACATTTTTTGGTGTTTTAGTTACACATTATTTATCTATGTATATATTTCTTTATATATCCTCATCAGAAGTGTAAACAACATCGCACAACTATCCCATTAAACCACAGTATCAAACTACATGCAAATGAATTTATTTTAATAATTCAGTAACATTGACATTTTGTATGTGTAAACAAAGTAGCCACTATTTTGAGAGGTGATGACGCGCTTAACATTCACATACACGCTATTTTACCATGTAAAATGGCGGCTGCCTGACCTAGTCATCAGGACATTTGGAATCAGTAGGCCAAGGTGGAAGTTGGCCGGGTAGTGGGTGGGAAACTTTGTGATGGACACTGCCAGAGGCTAACATGTGTGAAAGGAATGTAGGCAAGTCAATGGCTGCATACGATTCCATTCAGAATAGTGTACGTCATGTACATGTATGTGGTATTTTGAAAAAAGTTCACTTACCTCCTATCACTGCAGCCAACAAGAACCCCTCAACTTTTGCTGCTGTTTCTGACCTCTGGGAGTCAGGGTGCCCAGGAATGAAGGTGACAGGGCTCCAGTCTTCTCAACAGAGAAGCTGTAATTGCTGGTAATCGAGGTCCTTTCCCTCCACAGCCACCTCTATGGCTCATCAGAGGAAGAGGTACAAGTGAAAACGTGTTTGTAAATCTGCCTAACAGTTATTAATTCCAAACACAGCCTACAATGGCCCTTTGAGTTCCTGCAGTGATGTGTCATTTTTTTACATTGCATGAATAAATGATTATGTGAATCTTTATGCACTTTATGAATAGGGAAAACAAAACCTTTCGTATGTGGTGTGCATTTTGATATATATATGATTATGTATGTATTTCATGTAAAATGTAGAAATTTCACATCATGTAAAAATAGAGAACAAATTATATCTAATTAACAAAGGTCCATGAATATCATGTATTACATATCATATGAAAATGATGTTTGCTATGTGTATTATCCCACATGTCACTTAGCCTAGACCAGGTGTCTCCAACCAGTCTTTTGGGAGCTACCAGAAGCTCCCAGACACCTTCAGAGCAGCCCACAACCTGGAGTTATTCTTCAAATGAGCACACAGTCATATTTTCCTTTCAAAATTAAGGGAAGGCTGGAATCATGTGACATCATGATCATCAGGTTGCAGATAGCAGGGCCTGACAATGAGCAGTGCTCTGTCAGATGTGTAGGCCAGGCTGGGGCTGAGTCACAGAGGTGTACAATTGAAGCACTAAGGAATCGAACTCTTCAGAAAAAATCCTTTTCAACTCAACATTGGAAATGTGAACAAAATGATCCTTCTGAATGCTTTTTAATGGAAGACAAATGAAATTGAGAGTTATTACTTCCACCAACAGTTCAAATTTCACAGGCTCTCAGTTACCTGTACACATATATCACCTTCATATGCACACATGTTCATATATCCCCAAAGACCACGCTCTCACTTACACACATGGCAGCTCTTTCATAGTGCCCATATTCATAGTATGTAGTTCAAACCATAGTATCTGGCTCTATGGATATTAGGATTCAAGTCAATGTAGCTGGGCGTGAGGGTGTTTGGTTACAATGTGCAAGTTGTGTAGTTTTCAGTATGTCAAAATGAGAATCGCAAATGAGAAGTAGCTTTCATTCCATAATATGCTAGAGCCCCCTGGCCTAGTTAATGTCACTGGCCTGGAATATTCAATTTAGTAAATGACAAGGGCAAAGGGTAGTCAACAGGTGACAACAACATTTTTAATTATTGTTTTCTTTAGTCAGATTGAAGAGTAACTTGAATGTGTAGTAACTTTTTAGTAATGCTTGTGATTAATGTAGTAAAAATGTGTTACATCAAAACAGACAAAAAACAAGTCACAAAGCACATGTTTTTCCTTTCCTTTCTTGTATCCATTCAGGCCAACGCCTATCAAAAAAAAGGAGATATGGAAGGCCATCGCCAAGAAGGTTACAACCCAGGGGGTCCACAAGCACCGCAGCATTCATTGCCGCAAGAGGAAGGAGAAGAATCGACGCTGGCCCAAGAAGTCATAATAAGTCCAGCTCGGCAAGTCCTCCCAATGTGGGAAGTGCATGTGTCCCACCATGACCACACTAATGGCCCGCATACTTGCGGTGGCATATCTGGACCTTGATGGGCAGTTGAGAGCCAAACAGCAGCAGTAAGGGGTTACATTCTAGGGTGAGTTCAACATGTTAAATAACTAATTACAGGAAAATAATTTGGCCATCACCATTAAGGTTGACACATGTCCAACGCAGAAGAGTTCTTGAAGGTGTAAGATTTGCACAAGATGTATGATGCTGTGCTTTGTATATGACTTTTTGGAAAAAGATATCACCTGATTTCTGTTCGCTACCAACTGACTCTTCTGAGCAGACACATGGCTGTCTAAATTACAAATCTATAGCAGGTTGTTTGAGGTCATAAGTGACAGTTGTACCAAACATGCCACTTCTCTTTATTGTGTCAGGTGTGATGCTCTTCACTATTGTGGATGATGTACTGTTAGCTCTATTACATGTGAAATATCGTAATATGCAATTCCGATACAGTGGATGCTCAAAGGTCACACTGGTAAGTTGGGATTCTACACAAGCGTGAGCCAAAATTACTAGGCACATCAGAATTAATGGCTACATTTTGGATTCAAAACATATCCAAATGTGTTGGGATTCCAAAATACTGTTTCATACATGAAAAACCTAACAGATTTGCATGATGTCTTACTCCTTCACAAATGTGTATGTAAGCCAGTTTGTTATCAGACAAATAATTGTGATAGGCATACCATTTTTGTTGAAACACAGACAGGAAAGAGAACACATTGGTGACAGAGTAACACATACCCCAAACCATTGTTCAATGTCCTGTGTTATGTCCAGATGATAAATCAATGATGAAGAAAAATTGGATACTTAAAGGGATTTTTGCAGATGGAATGGTCTATCCCATATATTTTGGAGTATCCCATCTGGAAAAACTCAAAATCAGGCCCTAATCATGACTCATTAGGCAAATGTAGGAATTCAACAGGGTATATGTTGCAGAGGTTGAATTACATTTGAATCATTGATGTAGAGGTTATATATGAATCAGTGTATGTAATATTTACTGTGATGTACCAATTTGTGGCTAAAGTGAAAGCCAGCATATTGTGTTAAACAATTTCACAATGGTAAAACAAAGTTCAAATAACTAGAGATACTTAGGAATCAAATGTGTAATGTTTTTTCTCTATACTGAAATGGATTAGAAATGTATCAAGGCCTATCTATTTACTTATGCCATAGAAGTCATTTGTCAATCCACCAAACAATATTTGTCTTAATTTCTTCAACAGCATATGCATCTACATAGGGGCCGATTCTGATCCGGGTCGGAAGGGCACCGAAACGCGATCCGGTCGGAAAAACTACGAGCCGTACACATGTTTTCCGCCTGACTCGTACAGCTGTACGAGCGAGCCAGTACGATGCGAGCGACATGAAATTCACCGACCGAGTCGTTTCCGGGTCCGAACCGCTCTGTACATCTCAGTCGTAAGCTAACCGTGGCGTGCAATGGATGCAATTCACGACTGAGCCAGTGCGATGCACGCGTCGGACAGCCTGTGCGAGCCGGAGTGTCCAGCTCACAAAAGCTCCCAGAGTCGGACTTCGGGGGTCAGCGTCGGACCCCCCGACACCCGCAGCCATACGACTCGCACACAGGGGGAGACACATGGGTCTTCCCCACACAGGCATGTACGGCACGGATGGCACCGACATGTACCCACTGTAGGGGGTGCACTTGTTCGAGACGTACCCATTCAGTCAATGGGAGCGCATGTATGTGTCATACAACTGGCTCCCCTTGACTTCTATGGGAGTCCGACCAAACCGAGTCCGACAGCATACGTGCGCATCGTACTCGCTCGGTCGGACTGTAGGGGTCCGGCTCAGTTGGAAGACACTCCAGAGTGTGTGATAAGCTGCTGCAGTACAAAACCAATACAATATGTTTTACATTTGAAATATACTTTAGTTACTTTAAGTAAGTATTACCATTGTGAAATGCTCAAACATAGGAAACTGCCTTTCAGTTTATACAAATATTGGTACAACATTGCAGTATTTGTTGACACACATGGATTTGTATTTTACTTTTTGAGAGCGAAAATTATGTAGATTTTTGCGCCTTGTAAACACACTGAACAAAAGTATTTTTGGTTTATATCCTCTTTAGTAACATAAGTTCACTATTCTGAACAACAAAGCCCAACCATTCAGAGGTGTTAACCCCTTCCCCGCTCATGACGGAACCGCTCCGTCATGAGCCACGGTTGCCATGTGCTCATGACGGAGCGGTTCCGTCATGCCACGACCGTTGGCGGCCGCTCCGCCTACGCGGCGCTGTTTCCCCGCCTGTGCGGGGGGACAACGCAACTGGGCGGAGTCATGACGGAACCGCTCCGTCATGAGCACAGCTCAACCGTGGCTCATGACGGAGTTGCTCCGTCATGAGCACAGCGCCACCGCGCTGCCCCCCCGCACTCCCCAGCGCTGCGGCGGAATTCCCGCCGCAGCGAAGGGGTTAAACAGTTCCTGGAGAGACATAAAAATGGAAAGGAGACAAGATCATACATGATATAGGACCTATCATGGGGAATTACAATACTGTGAACAAATGGATTCTGAAAATGTTGCATGAAAGCATGAGCTTATACTAATGTAGAACCAAAGTTTTAAAGCCTAGAAGTAGGTGAAATATTAAAGCTTGGAAACTGTTTTGTGATTAAAGTTCATGATCAGTTCTGTTTACATAGATTCAATAAAAGTATTGTATATGTCAGTTCAGCATCATCAGGAGCAGGCAGAGGGGACAATGGCCATGGAGGTGGGGAAGCAGCTGGCCACTGTGGTTTGGGTACTGTAAACACCCACACAGAGGAACCCAGTACCACCTCGCATCCTTGTCTGCTACCCAGAGAACCATCTCCACCCTCCCTCTTGCCCCCCGGATAGCCAAGCCTGACCCTTTAAAAGGGGTGGTGTCTCCTTCGCTGCAGGCACCTCACCCTTTGCCCCTGTCCCCCAGATGCACAAAGGGTATGCAGACAGAATATCTAGTTGAAAATGTCGACATACACAAATATTGAGTGGTAAATATTGTGACAGAGAAATATAGAAAGCAAGAATATCATGGTCAAGAATATCGACTTTAAGGTAAGAAAAATAGTTTTTAAAAATATCGAATTCATTAATATCGTCTGCCAAAATATAGTTGTTTAAAATATCGATTTTTTTATTAGGTTTACGTATTTTAGTATGTATTTTAAAGATATGTGATCTTTTTTGTATAAGTATTGTTTTTGTTTTTTAATATATGTGTTACAAATGTCAGTAGTTATCAATTTTATTTTAATAACATTTTACATTTTTTTAGTTCCGTAGATGGTTGTGGGTTTATAGATTTTATAGTGTTAACTGGGGAATTAATTTATTATTAATTAATTATTAATTGGTTTTTGAATTATCATAATTAATTAATGAATTGGTGATAAATTATGTTAATTGTGTCTTTTTTTTTAAGCGGGTTGTGGGGTTTATAGGGGTAAAGGGTGGGAAGTAATTTATTTTTAATTAATTATTAAGTAGTTGTTAATTGATATTAATTTAATATTTCAAAATATATTATTGAAATTGTGTAAGGATTTTTAGGTGTGGGTTGTGGGGTTTATAGGGGTAGAGGGTGGAAAGTAATTTATGTTGAATTAATTAATAATTAGTTGATCATTCATATGAATTCATCAATTGATAATTAATTAGGGTAATTGTTTATTTTTTTGTGTGTGAGTTTTGGTTTTATAGGGATAACGTTTGGGGAGTAAATTAATTTTTATCTGTTTTGATTAATGATATTTCTTTCATTGATAGTCAATATGTTAATTATGGAGGTATATATTTTTAAAATTTAGATATGTGTTTTGAACTGTGGGGTGTTATAGGGTAGGAAATAAAAAATATTAAATTTATGTAATAATTAATGTTTTTGTTTATAAATAATTTCTAATAGTTATTTGTAAATTATTTTTAAATGTATTCAATATAAAATTTCTAGGTATTTGTCATATCTATTTAAAATTATATTATGTTTTTATTTTTAATAGTTTTATATGTTTTTCATTTGTTTTTTTAAATATTTTGTGTTGGTGATATTTTGTTTATTTTTAATTTTGAACTGACTGGAGTGGAAATAGTATTTTTTACCCCTTTGCTATCCAACAGTTTCCCTTGCGTTGCACTATCTGGAGTGGGGATAGTATTTTCTATCCCTCCTCTATCCAACACTTTCCCTACTGTTGCACTCACTGGAGTGGGAATAGTCATTGTTATTCCTCCGCTATCCAACACTTTCCCTACTGTAGCACTCACTGGAGTGGAAATAGTAATTTTTACCCCCTCGCTATCTAACACTTTTCCTACTGTTGCACTCACTGGAGTGGGAATAGTAATTTTTACCCCTTCGCTATCCAACACTTTACCTACTTTTGCACTCACTGAAGTGCAAATTTTAAGTTTAAAGACTTTTGAATAGTTTAATGTTTTAATTTATAATATAATGTTTTTTATTTGATTTTATGTCATTGGTGTATGTATATATATACAGATATATTTATTTGTAAATTTTCATATATACAATTATAAAAGAAATTAAAATGAATAGTTTATTGATTGTTTTAAAGTAAATATATATATATTACATTTTATATACGTATGTTTAAATTTTTTAAACTACATTTATGTGTTATATTTGTTAAAATGTATATTAAATATAATTAATTTTTGTAAGTTAATTTCATTATTTAATATTTTTAATATTTTTTATACAAATATTAAAAGAGATATTGTGGAAACTTTGGGGCCTATTACGATGGCAGGCGGACTGTGTCCGCCTGCCACCACAATGGAGCACGGGACCGACCGCCGATGTTGCGGCGGTCCCGCCACGCAAATTAGGATGCACCTGCCACACTGGCGGGCGCATCCTGGGCCTTTTACATTGCGGGTGAATCTGCTGGCTGCAGTCCCATTGCAATGTAAAAGGATTGTGCACAGCATTGCCATGCACTACATGGCAGGCACCGGGTGGTGCCTGCCACGTAGTGCATTACAATGAGGGGGGTACCATAGGTACGCCCCATGTGCACCCCCCATCCCAATCCCTTCAACGGGCCCCCAATGTTTAGGACTGCATGCCTTTCCATGGTGGCATCGCCACCATGGAAATGTCAATTCACGAAGCATCATAATATGAATAGCGGTGTCTTGCAGACACCGCCACCATATTGTGTCCCTTTTCCGCCCGGTTGACAATTTGACTGGCGGAAAAGCGGCGGACGGTCTTTCCGTCCGCCGCGGTACCCCCCTCCATACTAATATGATGGGGGAGAACCAGGGACATTTGGCGGGCGGGTCGCCACCACAGGGTCGGCGGTAGCCACTGCCGGCCCGGCGGTGGCAATCTGCCCGCCATAGTAATAGGCCCCTATATTTTTTACATCAATTTTTTTCCTCAATATTTTTGTAGTTACCATTATAAATATAGGATGTCGATATTTTTGACATCTATATTTATAACTTGATATTCATGTATGGGGATATTTTGTGGGTTGATATTCTATCAGTGAACCGTGTAAGACATTTATTGCACAAAAGTGATCAATAATGGACACCCGATTCAAGAAGGAGATCCAGACCAATTTTATAAAATTATACTTTATGTGTACTTTATGTTAGGAACCAGATCTACGTAATCAGGTAAGTACATTTTTAATTAAAGATATTTTTCACTTTGAAAAATTAACATTTATAAACTTTTTCACACAGTCCAATGTTATGCTATGGGGAAAACAAGTGTGGTTAAACGGGTAAGTATTTAACTTCCCAGACTTCGGAGCCAAAAGTCAGCAAGGGCCAGGGGCCTGGTAAGAACCAAAACTGCACCACCAGCAACACAGGGGAGGACGGCTGCAGAGGTCAAAATTTGAGTTCAACCCAATGCTTTCCTGGAGCCACACTGCTTGCAGGTAAGTAAATTGGTTGCAGGTGCCAAGCTTTGGAGGTTAGCACAAGCACAGGAGGGGCCACAAAGCACCACCAAACATACACCACCAGCGGCACAAGGGCGGAAGGGTGCAAATTCGATATCGGGCACCCAATGCTTTTCTTCAGCCTCCAGGCCCTAGGTACCTAGGGTACCACTTACTAGGGACTTACAGGGGGAAGAAGAAGCAATTGTGGACATGTTTTAAGAGAAAGAACACTGGTACTACGAACCTGGACAGCAGGAACCCAGTACTCTATAGTCAAAGTTGCATCAAAAGCCAGGCAAAATGTGGGGGTACAGCAACAGAACCCCATTTTCTCACACTCATATATCACAGAAAAACACATACAACCTCAGGAAAACAGATGCTTCAAAATACATTAAAACTTATAATCCTGTGCTTTTGAAATTGTGGAATACCAATATAGATATTCAATTTGTGGCAGACAACTCTATAGCTATTGCTTGTTATGTTTCTTCATACATAACAAAATCTGAGAAGATGGAGATGAAAGATGTGTGGGAAGAGATTTCTGCTGAAAATTCTCTAACAAACAAAACTGTACAACTTCAGTTTGACAATGCTTTCACACAGGGCAACTGGATACTATGAATGCAGTGATCAGTTGAGTTCCGAGTCGGCCAAGTTCAGGATTACGGGCGGTCTTCAGGATTACAGTCGGGTTTTAGGATTACGGCCGGTGTTTCAGGATTACGGCCGGGTTTCAGGATTATGGCCGGGTTTCAGGATTATGGCCGGGGTTCAGGATTATGGCCGGGTTCAGGATTATGGCCTGGGTTCAGGATTACGGCCGGGTTTCAGGTTTCGGCCGGGTTTTAGACCGGGTTTCAGGAGTACGGCCGACTTTCAGAGGTACAGCTAAAGTCATGAGTACGGACAAGTGCAAGAGTATGGGTACACTGAAGATGAAATGCATTGTCTTGTCTAAATTCTCTTGCTGCCTTTTATAGGTGGACTTGGTGGAAAAAGGGACATGTGAATAAGTTTCGATATATCCAAGGGGGTATGCTTCCTACGGGGTATTGGAAATAATAGACGGAGATAGGCTGCGAAACACAAGTTCCCAGGATGGCGCACAGAATCATGTGGCACCCAGATCAATGGGTTTATCGCTGTTAGTTAGTCATTTCAGTGGACAAAGGGGAATGGTTGTTAGGTTCGGCTTTACTCAGGTCTTGAAGCAGGGTCGTTGCCCCTTCAAGTATCGAAATGATCAAGAGGTGGGCTGGTGGCGGTCTTCTAGTTGGGAACAGTAGGTCAGACTGCAGTTAGTAAACATGGCAGGGGGGGGCAGTGGCGACGTAGCAGTGCCGTTTTACTTTATATATTCTGTGACTTTTCATAAAGTGTTTTCAAGGCATCGGACGCAAGGAGGCGGGGGTGGAGATATGCAGGCGGCAATATGATTCCGGTGGGTGGAAGGGGGCTGGTATGTTCCATCAGGCATGCCACGATACAGGCAATGAAATCTGAATGGTACTTACCAGATTGGGTTCCAGCTGTCCAGCGCAGGGTTGGAATTATTCATCCACGTTATATGGGGGAGCGTGAGCGCTATATCTGAAGGTGAGGCTGTTTTTGGGGGGAGGGCGAGAGCGCCAGTAGGCTCCTCGCCCTGTGGCGGGGTCCCGGGCCAGGAAAAATGGCGGGGACTCCTGTTTGACGGGGACTGGCCCATCCTGGAACAAGGAGGGGAGTCAATGGGGCTCCGGCGTGGCGGGAGAGGGGGCCGTCCTGCTGGTGGCCCTGGACTCTCCGGCCCTACCCGAGATGCCGGTGCTTGGAGGAAGCAACTTGGTAAAAGCTGGTGCGCAAGGAAAGGCGCAAAGCAGTGTTTTGGTGGCCGCGTCTAGGGGGTAGACGACGGGTAGTTGCCTGAAATGGAAGCAATGGAGATGGGTTGTGTCCTGCTGGTACAACCCGCATACCGTGTGTCTCGGGAGATCCTGAACTGTAAATACAATTGCAACTGTAACCTGTGGTTCAAACAAATACTGTGCAACCCAATGTTATCAATGTGTGTTGTACTGGATTAATAAAAGTTGGTCTAATGTTGACAGTGCGTGCATCTACAAATAAAGATGGCGTTATCTGAGAATTAATAAAGACTACGCAGTGAAAATCATCCACTGGTATGGTGCCCTTTGTGGTGGGAAAAGAGGGGGCAAGTGTGGTGGGCCGAATTGCCCGTTATATGCCTACTATGAGAGGCCCCCACCGCTCCTAGGGAAGGGGGGCGATTAGTGGCATTTTGTGCGAGAGGCCGCAGAAAGGCTGGGCCAGTGCACATCTGGTCAGGGCGAGTGGGAGGGGCCACTAGGAAACAGTAGGAGGTAGGCAGGCACGTAGTGCGTCACTTAGGTACGCAGGCAGCCCCTCCAGGGAAAAAGGTATAAGAATGCTGTTCACGAGGGAGAAGCCCTCTTTGTCCTCTTGCCTCGGGCGCCCAGCAGGTCGCGGCCAGAAGCAAAGTTGCCCACCCACCCATCCCTCATTTTTTAAGGTAGAGCTGGCGGGGTCCCGGGCCAGGAAAAATGGCGGGGACTCCTGTTTGATGGGGACTGGCCCATCCTGGAACAAGGAGGGCAGTCAATGGGGCTCCGGGCTGGCGGGAGAGGGGGCTGTCCTGCTGGTGGCCCTGGACTCTCCGGCCCTACCTGAGATGCCGATGCTTGGAGGAAGCAACTTGGTAAAAGCTGGTGCGCAAGGAAAGGAGCAAAGCAGTGTTTTGGTGGCCGCGTCTAGGGGGTAGACGACAGGTAGTTGCCTGAAATGGAAGCAATGGAGATGGGTTGTGTCCTGCTGGTACAACCCACATACCGTGTCTCGGGAGATCCTGAACTGTAAATACAATTGCAACTGTAACCTGTGGTTCAAACGAATACTGTGCAACCCAATGTTATCAATGTGTGTTGGATTGGATTAATAAAAGTTGGTCTAATGTTGACAGTGCGTGCATCTACAAATAAAGATGGCGTTATCTGAGAATTAATAAAGACTACGCAGTGAAAACCATCCACTGGTATGGTGCCTTTTGTGGTGGGAAAAGATGGGGCAAGTGTGGTGGGACGAATTGCACGTTATATGCCTACTATGGGCAGCGGCGGGACTGGCTACCTGGGGTGACCTATTTATAGACTCACAATTGCAGAACCTGGAAGAGTTAATGGAAGACTTCAGGATACCACAGGGGACTTTCATCCTTTATGCGCTATTACCACAACAATTCCTCCAAACATGGGGGAACAACCATACAGAACCCATCACGTCGCAGATACTGCAAACTTTACTTACACATGGAAGAGGTAGACATGCAGTTACAGTGATTTATAGCTCCCTTAGACCTGACCCTATCTCCATACTAGCATCACTTCGCAAATACTGGGACTCAGAGTTGTCAAATACTATTAGTGCTAAACAATGGTCACAATGTATAGGTTATCCTAAAATCATATCCACGAACGCTAGGTTGAATTATACATAATTCAATTATTTACATCACGCATATTTAACACCACACAGAGTAGCTTTCATGTATCCCACCTCTACTGATGTCTGTGTTGGCTGCTCAACTGCAGCAGCAACGTTTCTTCATATGATCTGGACCTGCCCTCACCTTAGCATTTATTGGAATGAGATAGCAGCGATACTAGTGGAAGCAACAGATACGTCATTGACTGCTCAAGGTTCACACTTTTTACTTGGTACGGTAAACGGACTGCTGCACGTAAAAATCTTAATACATTTTTAGATTTAGCACTGAGTTTGGCAGAGCGTAGAATAGCTATGTCATGGAAATCGAGTACTGGTCCTAACATACGCACTTGGCTCTTGGACCTCGGTAAGGCACTAGTGATGGAATATCCAGTGCAAGCACTCACTACTCCTCGAACCCTCTCACAGACTAGTCCTGTACATACTCAATAAAGCACACTGTCGCATAATTGTGTACATGATATGCCTTCTGTCAGGTATAACTGAATTTGATATGAGCTCAGGCTCCCATATATATGCATTTAAGTGGAACACACAGCACCCCCCTTCTCTCCCCTCCATCTGAAAATATTCATACATAAATAGTCATTCCTGCATACACTTAGGTGCCGATTACGATCCGGTAAAAAATTTCCCCGTGCGACTCGTATCCGGTCTTTTTACCGTACGAATCGTACAAGTGCCGTACGAACTGGCAATCACGATTCGCATGGGAAAAAGACCATACGAATCGCATTGGGAATAATTCCCCACACGTCCTCGGGTCGGAAAAAGTGTCCGACACGTCCTCGTACGATTTAGCCGTACAAACGTGAAAAGCGAAGTCCGACCGAGGAATCACGATCCGTCCCGGGCGTCCGAATGTACGACCGTATGGTTAAAAGACCGTCCGCACCGAACTCCTATAACAACCATGGAGACGTCCAAACAGGTGCCCGGTACGTGCCGTACCCTCCCCAGCCCCCGCATGTACGCGCCGTACCCCCCCCAGCCCCCGTACGTACGCGCCGACCCCCCCCAGCCCCCATATGTACGCGCCGACCCCCCCCAGCCCCCGTATGTACGCGCCGACCCCCGTGTATGTACACCCGTGTACGTTCGAGTCGAACCCCCCGTGTACGTTCGAGTCGAACCCCCCCGTGTACGTTCGAGTCGAACCCCCCGTGTACGTTCGAGTCGAACCCCCGTGTACGTTCGAGTCGAACCCCCCCGTGTACGTTTGAGTCGAACCCCCCTGTATGTACACCCGTGTACGTTCGAGTCGTACCCCCACCCGTGTATGTACGGTGCGTACCCCCAGCGCGTACCCCCAGCGCGTAGCGGTGCGTACCGGGCCACCTACTCTGGTCGATTCGCGCCGTACTTCGCTTTTCCGGCACTTTTTGGGTGCCGTGAAAATATTGCCGTCCGGACTGCTGTCGGTTCGAATCGTAATTCCTGGGTCGTGAAACGCTGCCTGAAAGCGTCCGGACGTCACGTCGCAGCATTCCCGGATCACATTCGTATGTATGTTTTCGTCGGTCGGTGTTTTTTACGATTCGTACGGAAATGGTGTTTCCGTGCGAATCGTAATTCCATGTTTGTAAAGTTTTACGACCGGGTACGAGTCGGACGGGGAAAACGCTCCGACCGACGGTTCGTACCCGGTTTTTACCGGATCGTGATCGGCACCATGATCTGCACCACAATGTAAATGAAGTTAGATGACATCGTATAATTTTAGGTAATTTGCAGTTTGGTTGTAAAACAAAAAATAGAGAGAAAAGAAAAGTATTTTGCTTTATTTGTTGGTTATAGTGTCAATAACATTTAATGGCATGCACAAAATGTTATTTACGTTTCCTGGCACCAGCATACAACACTGCCTGGTACCCCACCAGGAGTCAATTTAGTAAATGTCACTGTGATGCTTTGTATAATAAAGTTGGCGTAGTGTGTAATATGCACAACTTGTTGAAAACCAATAAAGACGATTTAAATATATATATTGGGAAACATAGCACTGTTCATCATAAACATTATCAATAAATTATTTAAAATTCAACAAAAAAAGAAAGGAAGTAACTAGAGAGTCCTGCGCCTCTCAACTTTAGGAACACCTTTGTTTTAAAGACACTTTACAGAGAATGTATAACAATATGATATTGTTCCTTAACATTCAAAAAGTGTATTTCATTAACATGCAAAACTGTTTCATCTTACTACATCAGAATATATCAGTGCATTGAGAAGTATTTTTTTAAGTGATGGTTTTCATACATGAATTTAGAAACATTCGTGCTCCCCCCCCCACCCTAGCAACCAGGCCAATAGTGACCTAAGATGCTAGTCAGTTGTTATGTACACCTTTTGGGTGGCCGGGGTTGCTATTATACATGATAGGTGCATACAGGTGCTAGCTGCTATAGGGTTTCACTGTCAATATTTGTATGGTCAATGAACAACGTTATAGTTTATTAAATCAAGCACAGGAGAAGGTGTTGTACAGTGTACACCCTGCAGTCATGTATTTTGAGGTCCGCTTATATGTGATAATGAAGAAAAGGGATGAAAAGTGAAATCAAACAATTGCCTAGGATCACACAATTTGGTCAAGTAGGGAAGCTGAGATTCTTCCCAGTCTTTTCCGGTTGTGTATAGTGCAATTCAATCACTATATGTCCATGCTTCACTTCCCCTACACCCAGATTAATGTTGTAAAGAAGATACAGAGTCTATCTGTACATGTAGGATGCTTCTTTATTAGTAGCCCCACCCTCATGCACTTGCCCCAGCTCTGCACCCATTGCTGTCCTGCTAGAATCAATGCAGTCCTCCATTGCACCAGAGACCAAACTTTTTTGGGCCACTGAGAAAATGTTTGCGAGTACCCATGGTTTATACAAAGGGAGCTTCAATGCCCACAGGAAATTTTACAATCTTGTGCAAAATGCTATAAAATGTGTGTGCCCGAGTTCCAATCCTAGATGCCCTATTCTGCCTTTCTATACTTATATCATGATACGTGTGAAAATGGCGACTGGCCTCGGTCAGACTTACATTTTAAATGACATGTGATCCCCTCTAAAACTAGTGCTGCCATTTTTACCCTAGACGAGTGGCAACATTGTTGTACAGGCAAATTCCACTATAAGTGGCGATCTTTTTTCTTCATTTATTGCACTGGATGTAAGAGTAAAAATACAGGCCATATAGTTACATTTTAACGTAGAGTATTAATGTAATGCTTATATTTGTGTGTTGTATGAAGCACACGTGTGCATTTGCTCTGTGATAAAACGTGTTTGCATGATTAATAGAGTTATGCAATTTCTTTTCACCAGCCAAGTTATGCTAAATTTGCAACTTTTGCTCTTTGTGCGAATGCGAAGAATCCTAGCCCTTCCTTGCCTTCGAAAATTATTTTTCTGCATTATGAGATCATTTTCACTCAGAAAAGAACACATATTTCCAGGGGTTCCCCGTAGACCCTTTTTGTGCTTCATAAAAAGAAGCTAGCTAGCAATTTCGTACACTCCTAATCATTATGATGCACACTTTAAGAGGACCATGGTCCATTTAACTAGTTTCAAAATGTGTGAAGTTGTTCCAGTTGCATCATACCTGTGTTTGGAATACGGAAGTCCAGAGGAAGGAAGGAAGTTCTTCTGGTTTAATTAAAAGTGATTTGAAACTAAGACGCTCCATCAATCTCCCAAAAATTATTTTACGAAGCGTCTGGAATCTAGTGCGTTTTTCCGCAGCAGTTCGGGATAGCCCTCAAAAACACAGGTACAGACAGACGCAGCGAAAATTACGTATAACACGCCAAGTAGAATTCCAAGAAGTGTGGGGGTTGGGGAGAGTTCAAGAATTCCCCGGTGACCCATCGCACCTCTATTAACGCACAAAAAATAAAGGCTGTATCGCGCATTCAGCTAGTATACAACTAAGGCACACTGCTTGATTATTTGCTCACGACTTTATTGCCACAACGCTCTGGGCTGACGCAACCAAATGAAATGCCAATAAACACGTTGACGCGGCAAAGGGGACAAAAGTCAAGCTTCATTCGAAATCAAGTGCCAAGCACAAACCTGTAAGCACTGCAACACAATTTGGAAGTTACCCTTCAACACAGCGGCAACCGGGAACTAATTCCCATGTGCGAGAGCAGCCTGTCGTTTATTTTTTCACAAGCGTGTTTTTAAAAACACATACCTACACTTTTAGATTTTTTACCACCTGCAAAATAATGTATTTACATTATTTGTGTACTGGGATTTTTTTTACATATTTCCTCTGCTGCGTAGCAGTATATAATTTAGTTTTTCTTTATGACTCTCTAACTTCTGATTGGCCAAACACTCATTTCTGCTGACTTAATATATGTTGTAAGTTAAATAAAAATTTCTGCAGCTATAAAGGATTTCTAACTGTGCAGTATCATAAGAAAGAGGACGTGCCTTGTTCCTACAACAAATCTTCTGTTTTCCCTCCAGTATTTAGTTAACCTATCGCTTCTGTAACTATCAGCGTGCTATCTATCTTTTGGATAAATCTGTTAGCTTTCTAGACCACACAAGTTTAAATGGCACTTGCAAATAACTCAGTTGGCCTCTGACTTCATTTTAATAGCCCTCTGAGGAAATGAGGTCAGAAGTTCACCGATGGCAGGAAAGACCCACTGGTTTCTTGTGCTACCCCAAACATTTACAGTACTATTCCTAATGTATTAAAAAACTGCAGCAACATGTGGGGTGGAACGAGCTCTCCATATGTTTTTTATTTTCATTTCTGAGCACTGTCTTCTTATGGCGTGCAGCATGTGTCCCGTTCCTGTCCTAGAATCCCATGTCCCAATAATGGTTTCCACCGCTGTGTTTCGGCCATTTTATTAGAGTCTCCACAGATTTCCATGGAACATGCGACCCACGCGCACTCCGCGCAGGGATTAACAAACGTGGAACCTGCTCAATCAGACGCATCCAATCAATTGTAGATAAATAGATTATATCATCACCTACAGCAGAGGCTTCCAGGGGGAACCCGGTGATCTAATTCAAGGTGTTGATGTCTCCCCGTAATAAATGGTCTCGTCGTATCATCGTGCTCGGTTATAAATGACCTCACAAGCCGCGCAGCTATAATAAACTGAAACAATAAGAATATGGAGGAAGCCAAACAGAGCCCATGGCGAGCCTGGCTGCACAGGAACATGTCTCAACCGCCCAGGACATAAATTACGCGCTATAAATCTCATTGGTTGTTTCTTTACTGACACACACCCCATGCCAACATCTGACATCCCTGAAAGAACTGTACAAGTAGATTAAACAGCTTCGCTTCTTGGGAATGTGGAAGACTCTGTTTGTTTTGTTAGGAGACTCTTAAATATCTCCATCTTATACGCCAACCAGATGGCCGTGGTAAATTCTCCTGACCGACTTACATATTTTAAGCCTGACTTCAAGTCCAGTTTCCGCAGTTTGTGTATACTGTGATTCAGTGGACAGCACCTGACACAACGGAGAGCTGTCCAATGGCGGGTTTATTGGTTCTTCGGTGGGACCTTTAACAGCAGAGGCGAGGAAACTAAATGAAGGCCTAATTGGGCACGTTAACAGCTTTAGCAGGCCGCACATATGGACCCCAGGAGGACACACTGCAAGATGTTACTTGTCAGCTCCTGTTTCCAGGTCTAGCGTGATGGGTCGACCTCAGGGGTTACTCGTGTAATCTGTCAGCAAAGATTTGTGATTGCCATGCAGGGAAGTGAAACTATTGGGACTCGAGCGGCTTAGAACTGGAACTGAGGTTCAAGTTTAAGCATTCAAAGCAGACATGGTCTCTGATTTTGGTTCTCGGGGGTGGTCAGGCGGACAATAATTGAATGTTGAGCCGCTGAGGAATGAGCCATTGACAAAGTGAATATCTAATAACATACATTGTATAGAAGGGAGATTTCTACGGTTAGCAATGCTGTCATACCGTGATAGCTTTGACTCTAACCACAGCCACTGCTGCAAACCGGTGAAATAACATGTCAGCGGAGTAATATCACAGGCCATATTTCAAGTAAAAATATACAGGAGCAGTAAGTGGCATATTGACAACTGTAATAGACTTGCCTGGGTATACTCTAATACCACCGGTGATAATATGAACACAAATACCACTAGAAACTGGACTTTGTTACAATAAAAAAAATTAAGACACTTGGTGAGAAACTCACAAGCATATTTTTCACATCTACATAGTGGGCACTCGTACCAAAGCACCAAGCAGACTGCGGCAGGTATATGGTTTGACATTGCCAGGGCTAGTTTACGGACTGTGAAGAGACATAGATGTGGCTAATTATCCAGCATGAGCGTCAATGTTCTCGGTATGTGCCAGGCACGTTATCCTCCCTCTAGTGAGCTATTTCCCACCAGAGCTAACCACAGCTTTACATATATCGGGCTGTGATAGTGCAGAACACATATACACAATGCATTGGCATCTCGCAGCTGGCGATGTGACGTGGATCTTCAAGTTGTGCAAGACCAGTACTATGGGTTGAGTGAACACAAAACCACGCCCCACATTTCAGAAGACCTGTTGCTGGACTAAACATGGGATCTTTGTTATCAGTGGCATTTCTAATGCATTAGGGGCCAGAGAGGGACTACACGTCTCCATTGTAATCATGACAGTGTACATAACAAACAAGGGAGATGCCAATTTAATGCGATGTAGACCTGATGTTTGGTTTGGTTGGCCTGACGCCTGTTAGGGTGGCACAGAACATCATGTCTGCCACCCTGATGGACTACCATTCACCAAATTTAGAGATTACATTCAGCCCATTAGTGATCTATGTACCTTCAGAGAAGAGGCCATCATGACAGATGCTTTGATGGCACCAAAAGTTTGATGGATGGTCACGTCGGTTGTGACCATCATTCTGACAACTTTATGTTTTACACAATGAAACTTCACAAGTGTGAGTTTGTTTTTGAAAAACACATTTCTAATGACTCTTACACACAGGGAGATTTCCTTGGGTCTTGGAGACCTTTTTTAAAAAAAAATTGTTTGTCACTTCCAGGTTTTTCCTGGCAATGAGGGGGTCGACAAAAAGGATATTAGGCCATCAGCTCTAAATAGGGCTGGTGTTTGATGTCCTTACTCTGACACAGGCAATCAGAGTAAGCTATCAATCTACTAGTGCTGCAATTTTTACCCTAGAGAAGGGGTAACATTGTTGCACAGGCACATTCCAGGATCAGTGGTTTTCTTTTCTCTTCCTTTAATGTACTGGAATGTAGGAGTTAATATACAGGCCATATAGTTACAATTTAACGTAGAGTATTAATTTAATGTTTATATTTGTGTGTTGTATGTGTGAATTTGCACTGTGATAAAACGTGCTTGCATGATTACTAGAGTTAATGCAATTTCTTTCCACCAGCCAGGTTATCCAAATTTGCAATTTCTGCTCTTTGTGCGAATGCGAAGATTCCTAGTCCTTCCTTGCCTTTGAAAATTATTTTTCTGCATTATGAGCTCTTTTTCACTCAGAAAAGTTCACGGCTTTCCATAAGTTCACCATAAACCTTTGTGGTGCTTCATAAAAAGAAGCAAGCTAGCAATTTCGTACACTCCTAAATATCATGCTGTACACTTTAGGAGGTGTCTAACAACACAGGGTCTGGCTCTAATCAGCAAGGCTGAGCCTCTATTCTTGAATAACTTTCGAGAAGTTTGACATTCATTTGGTTGCTTTCACCTTGATGATTTGTCTTTTTGAATAAGGATCAGTACAAGCAAGGTATTTGTTGTTTTTTGGTACATTTTAAGAGGGTCGTGGTTGGGTAGAAAGCAGACTTTCTGCCCGACTCTAAATAGGATGGGCAAACTAAGACTTTGGTGGGCACGGTACCCCGTCACATGTCTGATGGAGCACCGTGTCTGCCAAACTATAAGTAAGGCCCTTATTTCTGAATGCTGCCATGAGGCTACCAGGATAGACGTTCTAGGATAGGTTATATGTATAACGTTTTTGGTGATATGAGAAGCAAAACTAAAGAAGCACAGCATCTAAACTGTGAACAAGGTTTTCAGGTCACCTGATGATCACAACAGTGTTTGGCACATATGCTTCATTACACATTCATATTCGCCACAATAGCTGTGATGAAAAGATGACACTATAAATTTTGAAGACCCCATGTACAATCATGCCCTGGGGTCACATGATGTGCCAACACCTGTGAATTGTTTGAGTATTGTCTTTTGAAAGTGCAACCAATACCTTCAAAAACTCATTGTGTTTACTAGCTTACCAAAAATATAAAGACACAAATGTAGAGCCAAGAAACAAACCTGTCGATCGTTTCTGTGATTTTGTGATTTGTATACAAATGTGCTGTTTAGAGCATTACCATTCAACTTAGGTTTTTGAGGGCAAGATCCACGCCACATTTTCAGAATTACCACTGATAATGTACATACATTTCAGTTAGAGTAGTTGTGGGACAATTTGACTTATGTGGACTTCATGTAAATCTGTAACAATTCCGGCCTACTCGGATATATGTTGGGCAGCAATGGTTTGGAAGAAACACCTACAATGTGTCCTGAATACAGGGGAAGTAACTTTAAGTGCATTGCACTGGAGAGTGTGTGTGTCTATTCTATGTTAGGCTGGTAGGAAAGTCATGGTTTGTGGATATAGGCTTTTGACTTTTCCCTATGTGAACACGACAATCATTCATTTTCACTGATGACAACCGTGTAAAAGGATTGATACCCCAGAGCATAGCTGCAAGATCAAGAGGGGTAATCAAAGTTCACCCTTCCTTTAAGAACAACTAGATTCCTGACATAGTGCTGAGACTGACAATGGTGACAACATTATTTTCAGTGGAACGGATAGGCCTGTTCCACCTTCTGTTTGGAAGGTGGAGCTACCTACGGGCCCCTTCTGTTAAAAGGTCTGCCAGCCTCCCTCAAATGGGTCATTGATCCATCCATGTTGAAAGATATGTAGGGAAGGCTTTCTCACCGTGCATTTGCAAGGTAAGGAAGAGTACACCAGTGTGTATGTTCTTTCCTGTATGGGCACATGAAGTCATATTGCCTTCCTTCGTGTGGATGGCTAAACAAAATAGAGAGCTTAATTGCAGCTGCCTAAATCCCTTAGTTAGAGGTGAGGAGCATGCCTTGAAGATCCCTGAACTGTCAAACAGAGGTGTTTGCGTTACTTGAGCTCTGGTGGGTGACAGTCACATAGCCTTTCTTTTATCTCAATTGGGAGTATACCCTGCAACTTTCTGGACCTTTCCCTCAGGAAAACATCTCCAGGCAGATGTCTGCTCCCTTTGGGATTCATAGGATGTGGCTTAGCCAGTCTCTAGCTAATACAAAAAGTACAGAATCTGCCTGGAACCAATTTAGTTAGAACTTCTGTGGAAGACAGTGCTGGAATGCTCTGATCATTCACTGGGAGCATAAGGGGTATGATTCAAGGATCATACCAGCATTTACATAAAGCAGAGAACGGATTGGTCAAATTTAGAAGATATATTTGGCAGTTGCTGTGCTTATGGATTAGTGAGTCTGTCTACCACAAATAACATTTACAGATCATTGTAAGTGCCAACACAGCGCTATGCTAGGGCTGAGATCTTGGAATGATTGCATCGTTGACGTGCTAGGACACACCTTGGACTAGGTCCTGTAAAGAGAGCTGTAGACGTCATGAAAGAAGTGGGTGCTACCGGCTGGATACTGGGGATTGATGGACTGCACCCCAGAGAGGAGAGTTGGCATTTTGGAGTCATCAGACCAATTGCTTTGTGAGTAAGGGATTGTGCATAGGATGTGGGTCTTGACCCTCCTGGACATGCAGCACTTGTCTCGAGGGGCAATGCAAACATGTTGTTAAGAGATATGCTGAAAGTGTGCCCCTGGAAGATGACTGTCTCTAGAAGAGAAGACTATAGCTAAAGAACAAAAAATTGAGGCAATCTTTACAGAGAAAGGATGCACTAAATAGGATCTCTTTGTCCCTGTAGACCCGATAGCCAACTCCAGAAGCTTGAGATGGCTGGGTTCTCTCTCCTAGCCTAAAAGTTGGTGAAGGAGGTTGTTATGTGAAGTGAGGTTGATTAAATCCCACAAGCTGCTCAAGATCCACCCAGTAGTTGCAGAGATATTTGAGCCAAAAAAACACTGTGTGGAAGCGTTTATGTGCCAACCACTTTCCCTGAGATTCTCTGGTGGCTCCGGTAAGGAAAATAAATATTTTGTTTTGGTGGATCTTTAGTTAAGTCCTCTGGAAGTGTTCAGCATCTTAAACTTTTAACCAGAACCACATGGTGCAGAGATATTGAGATATAAAGTAGCATGGCTCTTAAATAGCTCCTGTGCACTTGGTGCCAATAATATTACCCATGTGATAATAGAAGGCCCTTGAAGTTGTGTGGACAAGTCTGAATATCGAAACCGCAGGCAGTAGTTTCAGAAGTATCATGTTCTAAAGTTAAACCACCATTCACCACAGCCCTGGGGATTTCAGTGCTGATTCTCTGAAAATATCTTCAGCCCTCCCACTGGGCTCTTGCTGTGTATCCTGTATGCTATCAAATTGCATAAGGATTCGAATGGTTTTCTGTGATGAACTCATGGGTTCCTTTTTGGGTAGCAGGTTGTGTTTTGTCTCCTAGAAAGCTGTTAGCATATGTTCCCTGTGGTGGTGAGTGGTGCATGTCTCCTGCATCCCACCCAGAGCAGCACATCAAAGTAGACAGCCTCTTGCTTGCTCCTGCAGCTGCTCTATGCACCAACATGGCACCCGCTGATAAAAACCAGGATGTATGCAGAATTGGACAGAACTTGTGGGCTGTGGTAGTTTTTATGACAGCCACGAACAGTGGTGTAACACAAAATGGTGGGTCCCACCTATAGACTGTGATAAGTGGCCCCTGGGTCTCCAATATCTCACAAATGTTAATAGGCTTTGAGCTGAATGGAGGCCATCTGAAGGATTGGTGGACACCCTGCACTGCAGAGGCTGCAAGGGGCTTTGTTATGCCCCTGCTTGCCTTCCTACAAATCGGGACACCCAGACAGCTACTATTGAGTGCACTAATAAAGAAAGTATTATGAACCTCAGGGCAGTCTTTATTAAAGGAAAATGACCCCGTTACCCTGCAGCAGCTATTAATTAGTCTCTGTGAGTAGTGTTCCAGGAAAACAAACTTTAACCCTTTCCTTGAATTGGAAGCCAAATAAACCCGAAAGCACATATGCAATGGGGTCTCGATTGTAACTACCCCCTTAATAAAACCACTCTGCAGAGACCTACGCATTAAAAAAGCCTGTTGTAAAAGCCTTGAAGCAGTGGTTTAAAGATCATGAGAACTCTTTGTGAGCTCCAATAGGTAGGGGTGTGTTTCTTCTTTAAAGCCTGTATCACGCTGCTTGTTCTTTCTCCAAGATCAGTTATCTTTTCTGGTGTAGTACCTATCTCTCTGTAGAATTTTCTTTTAATAGTAAAGGGGCTGGCTGGACGGGCAGTATTATTGAGTGGTATTATTGTCTCTAGTGAGTTCTGAGGTTCTTATATAACCTTTCTAAGTAAGCCTCCAACTGTAGTGCCTAGCTTTCTACAAAGGTACGTGTAGAAGAGTATTCTTGGTGCTCAGTTTTGGGGACAATAGTAAGGTGGTGAAGAACACCTGAGATAAAAGGCTTCAATTGGAACAATTGGATGCCAGTAACCCTGGTTTACTCTGGGACTCCCCGAAGCAGAGCCCAGAGAGGGGTTAACCTCTAGAAGAAATTCTGCTAATGTCCATGCCGCAGGGCCAAATTTCTGCCATCAGCGTGTGATTGGAAATTTACTTTTACACCGTGGTACATTGTCATTGCCCACACATCTGGTCACATAGGGATAACTCTGCCAAACAGTATGATATACCAACCACTCTGGATGTGGTATATTTATCGCCAATATCTTTCGTGAAGTAAGCACCAAATCATGATGCACCCGATGGAGTAGAAAGATGTATCTGCAGCAGCTTGACTCCTGCCTTTAAGGAAAGTATATACAGAGCAGATATAGTGCTAATGGAACAGGCAGAAAATTGCTGCTTTTCAGAGAAATCTATATTACTACCCTCCTCTCAGTCAGACTCTTTGGCCAATTAGGTGCTATTTGCGCAATGCATCTTAGAATCCCTGATCGAACAAAAGTCTGTGTAAAGAGTACATTTTCTAAAAAATAAATAATGTGTCTGTGGCTGCAGTGATAGTTTGCGGATGTTAGAAAGTTTTTTAGTGCTCTGCTTCTGGGAAATCAGGGTAAATTCCCTTAGTTTCTTTCCATTGGAGCATGAGATTCTCTGACTCTAGCACCCCCAATCTCTTAAGTGCACTGCAGATGTAGGGGGAAGAGGCACAGTTAGAATGAAACTTCTCCTAGGCATTGACAATTACAGCAGCAAGGAATGTGGGGTGGGACTGGGCGGATTGTTGCCCTTGAAAATATTTATATATGTGAGACACTTCAAATGAGAACTTTAAGCTAGGAGCTTTATAGTTTTTCGAGAAAGGTTTAGTTTACCATGATTGGTTTGAACCTTGAATTAGCATTTCAGTATTTGGGGGTGGGAGAGAGAGCTGGAGGGCGTTTAAGGGGCAGCGCTCCACATTCCATCAGAGCTGCACAAGCAGGAATTGTAGTAGACATTGGCAGTTTCTGTAGAAAACCCTGACATGAGACAATGCATGAATAAAAACTATCATGCACATAGCCACTTACAATGTGCAGAGCTTAAACAACCATGCAAAATACTTGACCTCCCTGAGGGTACTTCTGGATCTTGAGAGAGGGTCAAAGGCAGCTGTGGTCCTGCCTGTTTCCATTTTAATATCATGCATCAGCACCCAAAGGGTCAGCTAGAATGCAATATTAACTAACACCGTTATACATTTCAGAGTGGGGGGAGTCAAAATACTCTTCGGAGGGAAATGGGCCATAGTTAATGGTTTCTAGATGAGCACACAATTTCCCCAGTATTGATATGTGCCCAGTCAGGGGCAGAAAGAATTCCTTTTAAAAGCCCTGTTGGACATTAGCGACTTTGCTGCAGGACCTCTAATTATGGGTGGAAAAAAAGTTGAAAATGAAACTGTCCAAAGATCACTCTCAACAGAGGCTGGGAGGTACACCGGAAATTTCCACAATAGGAAGATGGGAGACAGAAGACATAGGTTTAGTAAACGCATGGTTACACTGCCATCCCCTGCGTATAGGCTATTCTCACTTCTCAGCAGCCCGTAATACATATGCTGCAATTGACCTTTTCCTCCGGTCTAAGAATCTTCTAGACAACCTTGTATCCGTCGACCAATCTCCCCTTACCTTGTCAGTCCATTGCCTCATTTCCGGGATGATTACTTGGCAACAATTGAAGGGCTAGTACTTCAAGAAAATGTGGTGTCTAAATAAATCCCTTCTTTGAATCCAAATGATTGTCAATAAAATCGAGTATCCCATTATGGAATGCTTTACGTTGAGTTTAGATGGGGACAGTTTGGGATGCCTTGAAGGTGGGAGTCAAGGGGTCCTTCAGTGATAAAGCTGCCTACTTAAAATGGCTAGAAGCAGTTCACCTTCAGAAGCTGCACGAGGCCCTGAAACAAACAGAAGCTGAGCACAAATCATTTCCCCTTAAAGGCCAACTGCAGCTTCTGACCTTGAACAGAGGCTAAATATCCTCCATATAATTTGGGTAAGTATATCCTCGATAAAGTGGATGCCAGATTTCATGAGGGAGAGAATAAGCCCAGTAGACCTTTGGCAAACAAACTGTAAGATGATCAGCAGCAAACTCACTGGACCTCCTTGTGGTGGGGGAGGTGAATAGGGAAGCTCTTAATGCCCAGGTCAGAATTGAAAAAATTATGGGAGTAAATAATTTGAAAGCAGCAAAGACAGCAAGACCAAATGGTCTAACTGGAACATTTTACAAAATGTTTGCCCCACAGCTGGCATCTGTCCTGCTAGATATTTACAATGAATTCAGTGACACTGTAGAGGTCATACTGACTGATCTCTCTTCTCAATATCAGTGCCACGATCTTTACTAAGATTATGGCTAATAGGTTTGAAAGAATACTTTTGTAATTGGTTCCACCCAACTATTTGGGTTTTGTGTAGGATCTCTGCATGGGCGATAATACCAAAAAAGCAATCCACCTCACCAACATCACTAGGAACAGGAGGAACTGTTCTCCTCTCCCTCGATGCCAAAAAAGCTTTTGATCAGTTGATGTGGGACCTTTGAAGGTGGATAACTGTAAACTAAATTGCCCCTAAAGCCAGAATCAAAATAGTTGGGTATTTCCTGGAGTTATTCAGATATTGGGGCTGGGGGCAACACATGCCTCTCCACGGTCCCCTCTGTTGTTGGCTCTGACAATAGAGCCACGTCTTCAGATAATCAGGAAAAGTCAGAGGTGTGTCCCTCAAGAAGGATACATTTAAAGTGACTGCCTTTGCTGACAACATTTTAATTTCCTTGGAAGTCCCCAGTAACTCGATTGTAGAGTTGATTTCATCGGTTTCCTCCTTCCAAGAGGTTTCTGGTCACTGCATCAATTTGCACAATTCTGAGGGATTAATTGTTTCAGGGGTTTACACACTTCTGGTGAAGCTTCAGGCTACCAACACATTTATGTAGACACATGCAGTAATCCATTACCTAGGAGTTAAGCTCACACCCTTGTGGTACGATCGCATTAATAACAGCTATGAAGCCCTCATCAGAGACAAGCTCTCATTGGGACATGGTAGAGACACAAAATATCAATGGTGGGTAGGACTGCTCTATGGAATAGGATGATACTTCCAAAACATCTTCTAGGCAATATCACTTATGTTATGTTATGTTAACAACTTCTAAAGTGCAAAAATACCCATGGGTGTCTCGGCGCAATGGACTGTAAAGATTAGCAGGGGGCTGGCCACTTATTGCTTAAATAGCCACGTTTTTACTTGTTTTCTGAATGATAGCAAGGTGGGACTGGTCTTGATTTGTAGTGGGAGCGAATTCCATAGTTTAGCCGTGGCCACTATAAATCTTCTATCACTCCAGTTGACTTTTTTTGTTCTGGGGACGATCAAAAGCTTGGTGTCTGCTTAGGGCAGGGCTTTGCTGGGCGCATATGCTAGAAAAGCTTTTTTCAGGTATTCAGGTCCTATACTGTGAACTTCCTTGTAGGCAATGCATTGCGCTTTAAATTTAGTTCTGCTTTTTATGGTCAGCCAGTGGAGCTGGCACACCACATTAGAAATTGACTTAAACTTTGGAGTACCTGACAAAATCCTGGCGGCTGCATTCTGAATCAGTTGCAGCCTGCTCAGAACTTCCCATAAAGAAGGGAGCCGTCACTAACTTACAGGGCTGAAGTAGCGCTTTTATATGGACCAGTTGAAGCCCAATATTACATTGGCACCATTGCATAAGGCATACAAACTTTGATGGACTAGGAGATCAGCATATTCTCCACTGTTATCAAGCCATTCAACTGATGTTCCTAATTAAGTGATGGAAGGAAGAAATAGACAATCAGTTGTCACAAAGCATAATTTAGGGGGTAGCCCATTAGGTAAAGGTCTATGGAATCCTAAGTAATATAGGGGTACCTATATAACTCCTGGATATCTTGTGCTACCCAGCATGTATGGCATAAGGTGACACTTAAACTAGTGAAGACCTCATCTTTCATCCCTCTCTTCGATAATAAATACATACCTCCAGGGATCATTGCCTATTTTGCTCTCCCATTGGAGGAAAAGAGGATGCTTTACACTGAGCAACACATTTAAGGATGCAAAGTCGTCCTTTGAGGACATGAAAAGGATATGTGGTTTGACAAAATCTGAAAATATCAATATTTTCAACTAAGGCACTGGGTGTTCATGCAGCTGTGGGTCATTAGAGAATACACAACATTTGAAAAAGGTCATTCACAATTAACATCCTCTTGACATTTAATATAAAAATATGCACTGTCCTAAATACTCATCTGCAGTGTCCCAGATGATCTCATCAAAGCACTGGGAGGTAAATATAAGGAGTGGGAGGAAAAATACATATTATCCAATCATTTTGCTGAACAGTCCTAGGCCTAGGAAGCAAGTTTCAAGTTGTCAGTTGGGATATGAGGTGGCGTTACTGCCAGAGCTGCTGACTTCGGAGCTGAGAAGCCAGGTTTGAATAATAACATCAGTTTAACATCCTGTGGTTTTGGGCAAACCACTGTTGTATTTCGCTTTAGGTGTCCGTATATAGGTGTTCATGAAACATGTCCTTATATAGGCACAGTTTGCATTGCCCTTATATAGGCATAAGATCCTAGTCTTTTTTTAGGCATTATCCATGCTATCCAAATACAAGCATGGTCACCCACATCCGTCCACCCCAACGTCACAACGAGTTCTTAGAAACCAGACCCTTAAGCTCGTGGGAGTTCCCCTAGCACAGGATTATTGATTTCTCCAAGAACTCATTTATTATGCATGAACCGCTATTCCTTAAGGGTTCATTCCTGACGCCTTCCTCTGGCCGTCTTTACGTCAATGCAAACATTCCAAGGCACCTACCAGGTATAAATATACCTTCCCTTGCCCAAGCAAGTGGGAGGAGACCTCAACTTTAGAGGAGTCCGTGTACCGGCCTGACGCACTGACAAGAGACGCTGTCATCCCTGCTCGCAGAGTATCCAGCTTCCAGTGTTCTTACTCCCTTCGCGGGGTGTTAGAGTTCAAGACCCGGAAAGAGATTCCCACCTCTCTCATTCTCAAGGTATGGAGCTGACTAGAACCTAGAGGGACTCTTGGCATACCAGACTTGGCATACCAGACCATAGCATACCATACTATAGTCTACCATACTATAGAATGCATCACCTACTTCTTACCTTGTACTACACTTAGGTTAGGTACACTGGGGTAGAACTAGTTAAAGAAGCATTTTATGAGTACTTGCATTTTTAGCTTATGGTATTTATGTATATGAATATATGTGTCATAGCTAAAAGATAATGCTAGCGCAGTATTATTTATTTCTACTGCTTACACTGTACATAATATATCTTGCATACTGTCTTACGATTGTAACAACTCACATCTCTTACACGAGAAACAAGACTGTTCAGTAAATCCTTTTATTGAAACGCCCGTCTATTCTTTCTGTGTAACTAAGCATGCACGATTAGCTGAGTGAAACTTATCTGTTGTTTCCACGATTCCGAGAGTGTTCCGATTCTAAAGGGAAACAAAGTTGTCATGTTTATGCAGTTGCCAGAAACTACTCCCTTCTTATTTACACACAGTTTCTAGTGGCCTCTGAGTTAGCTGGCACAAAGTAATTAAGTTTATTATACTCAATAGGGGCATACTGACCTCAGCCAAATCTATAGGGTATATTATTTCAATGCGCAGAGCCTATTAGGGAAATAGGAACTAAACTACACCACGTAGGGCTTAATTACGATTTGCGTGGTCCTTGGGTGTGCTGAAACTGTGGTGGCAGTCCCTGGACCACCAGACTGTTGATATACCTGCCGTATTACAACTACAGCACTGAGACCACCACAGGACCGCTGCAATCGCCGGGGATCCCTGATCCCGTGGTGCACCAGTGTAAGGCTGTAATATGCTGGAGATGCCACTGCAGCACTGCCAAACATATTATGAGTTTCCTCTCTGCGACCCTTTTCATGGCAGGCTCTTGTGGCGATGAGGAAGCTAAGGGGGCCCTAGAGGGCACATGGGTGCCTCTGTGCATGGGGGTACATGCAGGAGCACATGTTGTGCCCCCCGTATTTTTGCACCCCCTGTTTCTGCACTGACAGAAATGCACGACATTATGCATTTCTGTCCATGCAGGAAGGTGCTGTGGAGCTTCGACTGCGGTGCCTTTCTAAGGTTCTCCTATGAGCCTTAGAAAGGCACTGTTATGGAACTGCAGCCGCAGGAACACCCACCAGGATTCCAATTTGCAATCCGGCTGGTGGACTGACTACAGTTTTGGCGGTCTTGGAACTGGGCGCTGGCATGGCGGCCCGATCCAAGACCAACAAACTCGTAACAAGGCCTTTAATCTCCCTGTGCTTTAAAAATAAATCTCACCTTGTGTAGAGCAACTGGTGCTCATATAAAGCACTCTTATACCTTCGGGTCGAGTTTGCACTATAAAAAGCTGCAACAAAAACTGCCATTTACAGCACACCCCAGTCAGGCTTCAGAAAACAGATACCTTAAAAAAGTGAATGATGGAAGGGATGTAGGAGAGATTCATAAATCCTCTTAAAGTTGTGGAGGCAATTTTGTGACAGATTGGATTTTCAAGTCTCTTGAATGCATGTGGGATTGGAGGGGGTTTTATCTATTTCACTGTAAACACGTATTTTGTTTAAGCCAATAAAAATAATTGAAACCTAAAGGCAGCAATAATTAAGAATTCATATTTCCATGTCCTAGGGAAGAGAGACATTATTTTCAGATGTTCTAAAGTCCCTTCAATCAACTCAGGCTCATAAATGCCAAAGAGGAAAGTGATCTCAGACAACAGTTTCCCAGCAGAGATGCAATGAAGCTCAATCACGTACATTCTTAAATTCTGCCTAGCCTTATGGCAGAGCAAACATTTTTTTACAAATTCAATAGGGGGTGACCTTGTCTGAATCACTCTAAAAAACCTGTGCATTGGCAAAAACATATATATGCAAGGAGTTGAGTGGTAAACCTGGACACAAAAAGGCTACAAAAAATATTTTGAGAATAGTCAAGTTTTCAGTGAATTTCAAAAAGATAAAAAATGTTGATCTACTTTAGGGAATCAAGTCAAGTGCCACAATCGAAGAACACACAGGGAATGACTGCCTGCCCAATCGTTGGTGCTGGAAGCTATAGGCCACTAGCAAGCTCAGAGTTAAGTGAGTGAGGGCTGTGAGGGCAGTTGCATGTCACAACATAGACCAAAAAAATATTGTGATAATACACAATGTTGCTTCAATATCATCTATAAAATACAGAGATTTTCTCTACGCCCTCTGTAAAATAAAATAATATTGACAATAAAAATATTGTTAAAAAATATTCTAAACAAAAATGTCAGCATGAAAATATATAAAAGAAAAATATATTTAATAAAAAAATAGAATGCAACTCCATAGCAATATAAAAAGATAAACAAGAATATAAAAAAATTGTGAATAAAACAAACTTATCTATACCATAAAAAGAAAAATATTTCTCAATGAAAAATAAAAATCTAACTTTGAAACATGTATACATTAACAGATAAATACCCTTACACCAAAGCTAAAAACAATATATACAAATTTAAAAAAACACATACCTATTGCAAAGATTGAAACCCAAAGCTAAATTGGCATAACAGTAAAACATTGTTCATGAAAATATCTAAAAAGAAACCAACACAATTCGAAATGACATAAAGAATGGACTTTACAAAAGAGATATTTGGAAATATTTATGCCATAATAACAATGAAGAAGAGGATGCATCTAGATTGCAATCATTTCAAAATATTATTATAGATTCTGCCTTTTTTCAAAATGTGAAAGTGCAAAAACATCAAACAGAATGATGTAAACTTAGTTAAAATATTTTATTTATATAAAATTGTATTAGAAATGTTTACAACTACTTGACATATCTAAAATGGTATTCTAGTTTACTATTCAATGAAAATATACTTTTTTAAAAAAAATAAAATAAATGCTGGTACTAATTTATATAGTAAGAAAAAACCACAATGAACTATTTTAACAATAAATATATCTATATTACACATTACAGTATATAAGTAATTTTTACATTCTCACTACAGACAGCTTAAGAGCTTTAGCTGTCTCTCACATATATTATTGTATACAATACTACATAGAGTCACCCCTTGCTCACAATTGAATGGATCTCTTTTCTGTCTTTGTTTCGTGCTCTTTATTGGATGGCTTTTCCCTCTATTGTGTGCTAGTTCCGCTCCTGTAGCATAGCTTGGTTACCCTTGCTTTCCATGCGATAAATTGTATCTTTTCACTGCTGATGTCATGCACCTTTGTTTATTTCCACATTTCTTATTTAACACTTTGTGGTAGTGCATTTCATACTCTGTTCTCTGTTTTAATGCTTGAGTGTGTGCTCACACTCTTTCCCTGCTCTCTGAACCTCCTCACCCCATCTGTTCCCTCGAGCCTGATTCTTCTTACTGTTCCACAGTGCACCAAGTGTCAGATGATTGACTTGTTGATGCACTGGATGTTATCTTGAAAGCACGTTCCTGTTCAATGTGGTGCCCTTTTTGCCCATCTTTTCTCCCTCCTCTTCACCCAATTTCGATTCCATGGGGGCTGCCGCTATCAGCTTTGGCAATACAGGATGCTTTCAAAATGTGATGTCTTTGGAAAAGTCAACAATAGTCTCTGGCTGTCTTAAAAGTATGTAAAATATTTATTTTTCTATGCTTTCAAGTTTGCCACCACATTGTGTCATACAATGTGATGTTGCAACCTCATTATCCATTTGAGAGTACAGAATATATTTTCATTCTTTTGTGTTGCATTATCCCATTGTGTCATGCAACATACTGGCCATCTTGAAACTATATGAAACAGAGCATTCTATACTTTTAAGATGGTCGCTGGCCATCTTGACCATGTATACACATTATTTTACCACATTAGCATCAGACAATGTGACGGTCATCTTGAAAGTATGAAAATAATGGTTTCAATAGTTTTAAGATGGCCAGTTGCCAACTATTGACTTTGGCAATATCAGCACATTTTAAATTCATCTGGCATTGGCAAATCCTTTAGCAGTGACTGCAAAGCATTAGGAAAGTGAGACCGATTGGCTTTGCCAATGTTTGCTTTTAATATCGTCTGTTCCTATTGAATATTATATTAAAGTCGTTAATAGTTTTTATATTATCCAATGGGTATTTTATTTAAGAAATGAATACAATTTTAATATTACATATACATTTATTTTGTTAGTTTTCCCAACAAATTCAAAAATTATGAAAAATAATCTACTTCTTATTCTGATAATATTTATTATATCTAATTTAATAAACATAAATCATTACTTCAAATTGCTGATTATATTACATTGTTACTTTTCTGTTTCTGCAATGCATAACCATTTTGAACAGTGTTAAAAGTAGGGGGTTATAATTTACTATTCTAAAATCAGTCCCACAAACTTTGGAGGGAGTGCATACATTGTGGGGGAGGGAATACGTTTTATTATTCCAACTCCAGTCTCACAGATATTGGAGAAAGTACAAAACTCATGGGGATTACATTTATTATTCTAACTTCAGTTTCTCACATAATGGACAAAGAGAAAAAATTGGGACAGGAAAGTTATAATTTAATATTCTTACTCAACTCTGATAACCAATGGGGAAAATCAAAAAATTAGGGGCAAGGTCTAACTTACTTTTCTTACTCAGGCCCCAAAAATAACGAGGGCACGATGGGGATCATATTTTACTATTGTAACTTCAATACCGCAGACATTGGTGAAAGTGCTAAAATTGTGGGGGAGAGAGGTATGATGTACTAATCTAAATCTTGTCCCACAAATTTTGAGGATAGTGCAAACACTGTGGGATTATAGTTCACTAGTCTAACTCCGGTCCCAGACACACTGGGTAAAGTGCAAAACTGTTTCGCCTTATCAATTTCTTTTTTAACTCCATTCCCACAAACATTGGAGAGAGGGGAGTATAATTTACTTTTGTAACCAAATCCAGAAAGAAACAAGTGAAACAAAATCAGAACCACAAAGTATGTCAAGGCTGGCCTTATTAGAAACCTTTCTTGTCCACAGGTTCGAGTGAGGCGAAAGAGGGTACTTTGTTACCCTTGGAATCGGCTATGGCGATTCTTCTTTTAGTGTTATTTTTAGGCAGTTCATAGTCCCACTAAAATGGCGGTAAATTGATGGTTCTGGAGTTAGAGGTAGGCTATCTAATGTTTTGGGCAATTCTGAGGGTTCTGATACGACGCGCGCATGCACCTGTTGAGCTGCTCACTTCTACAGTCATTTCCTTGCCGAATGAAGTGTTTTCTTCACGCTCATTCGCCTTTTAGTTATTTGGTTAATTAGGAGACCGGCAGCTCGCCGTATCTCATCCTGACTTCTGTGGTGTTTTCATCGCCACTCTGCGGAAGCTGTAGAAGAATCCTGGAAAGAAGAAATACATAATTTTTCTTCAGTGTGACAGTACTGTGAGTAGAGGGTTGAGAAATTCCCTCTCAGAAAGTAAGTCCTCAGTATTTTGGATAACACTTGGCATTACGTTAATTATTTCGGAGAGTAATTTGAGTGAGCACCCTGAGCTGTCGCCGGTTGCCTTTCCTTATCTGTATCCGGCTTGCCAGCAGCTCGTTACTTAAATGTTCGGAGTCATTCAGAGCAGCAGTATTTCTAGCAAACAGTACTTGTTATTTTTTCCTGGTGTTCATTCTATCCTATGAACATAACAGGAGAGTCTTGAGTGGAACTGTGTTTTTTGCCGGTTGATTTGCAGCGCTTAGCTTGTTGGACATTATGTATTTTAAAGAGACAATTTAATATCATTTGGATTACCAGCAAGATTTATCAGCGCAGCATATTTAAGAATAAGTCAATAAACTGCAAATAGATTCAGAAGATTTACAGAAAAGAAGTGGCAGTATCATTCTTCAGCACATATCACCAAATCGTATGTAGCAATATATATATCTATTATACTTACCGTCCAATGCTTCTACTGCCACCTGCAATAAAGAAAAGAGAGAATCAGTATTATAAGCATATTGACAACATAATGACAATAGCTACAGTGAATAATATATAAGAGAGAGGCTAATCACTGCTGAGGTTCAGGTATGAGATACGTTTGAGTAATGCATCGACTGAAAGTATTTTAGATCAGGGAGTGTTCAGGGTGTATTAATACTTTGTTTTGTATTATAGGTGCTGAGAAGAATAGCTAGAATTTCCTAAAAGAAGAGGCACAGCAGTGGAGTCTCTCTTTGTCCCATTCCCCTTTCCCCCTCTTTGCTGGAAGTGAAGGTATAAGATTCGCTTTTAGTGGAGTTTGGGAATTGGGAAATTGTCGTCTGCTCCTGTGGAAGTCCATGGTGTGTGGTACTTGATAGTATATTCAAATGTTTATTTAAACTAAAAATATGCATTTTCATAAGTAACTAATAAAATATTTAGTTCTAAGTTTAAATTATTTGCAAACTATACCCCTAAAAATGTACCCTAACATGGATTTACCTAAATTGATAGATATGAGTAAAACATTTATTATATTTAAATCCCCCAAAATACAATGGCCTGAATACTAAACACTTCCCATTTAAACCCCATACAAAAGCCGCAACCTGTGATAAAAAAATCATAAACACTTTAAAACATATGAAACCAATAACTAAAACCACAATTGAATTATTCTTAATTTTAAAAATAACACACTTAAAAAAAATCAAACATACAAAATTCTAATATTTTACTAAGCACCCAAACACCCAAAATAAGCCACAAACTAGAAAAACACTTTACATTACAAAATCTAAAAACAAATCTACCAATTACTATTTTGAAACAAACTATTCAATGCCACAGTATTCTATTGTGCTATCTGTATCATATCTATATTAGTAACATAAAAATTATATTCATACTAGGCCTGGACGAAATTTAAATTTAGCCAGCATAATTCACATACTTTCAGGAATTTTCTGTTAAACATGGTACACGAAATTCTCAAAACTACACCATTACGTCAATTATCATAATTACATGCAACTCGAAGAAACAATTTACCATGAACGCATGAGAGCAATAGAACATAAGTGGATGTTCTTTGCAGTGCCTTTTTTTGTTTTAAATACATCTTCATGGCAAATTTGACATGAGGACTCGTTTTGCAAAAAATAATAGCTGGAAATTACAGATTTACATTTGCATACTGACACATAATTTCATGTTATTTCTCTGATTTTCACCATAATTTTGTGTAATTATGTGAAAGCAAACTGCTTAAATTTAACACACCTCCAAACTTGCCTTCGATATTAAGTCTCACAATATTTTTGCAGACAAGTTATTTTTTCTGTGATTTTGTGGTCCAACGATATTTCCAACTTGATTTTCAGGTGACATACTTGAAATGGCAATTCAGAAGTATAGGAGTTCTCCTACAAAAGGCCCCATGCCACAGGCACTTTATTTTAAACTCAGTTCTGGTAGTAATGAGAAGCTTGTGCAGCAACACAAACAGTTGACAAATGTGGGTGAACCCATGGGAGCTCATCCTCGTACTGGCTACTTCCATTTTCTCATTTTAAGATGATGCTTGGAGAGGTAAGTTAAAGGAAATTAGCATAATCAAGGCTGGAGTCAATCAGGTTTGCTACAGCAAAAGTGAGAAAGGATATTTTTCTTCAGGCACATTCATTCAAATATACAGGCAGAGGTAACATTTCTTAACTGTGTAGTAAGGTGTAAATCATCATCATAATACGGTCTCCATTTGTTACAGCAGAAGTTTAGCATTTGACCATTTTAGGTCAGAAGAAAGAGGACCAGAGATCCCCATCCACTCATGCATCTCTCTCGTGAACTGCTGAAAGGTGGTTCTGAGCTGACTAGGCCTCTAAGCAAATGTTAATCTGGGTGTCATGACCATACATGAAGAAATGGAATTTGTGTGAGCAGATGTGCTCACCAATATCTCAACATCAATGTTCAAGAGGTAATGTGACCAAGTGGGTCCGTAAAGTACTCCTCAAGAAAGGTTTTGATGTTTGGACACAGAGGGGGAAGATAAATCTTTGGAGTGTTTGTTGAAATAGTGGAATTGCTCCAAAAGCCCGCACTGAGACTTTAGAGAAAGATTAGGTTGCTGACACCGCTACCATCCAAGATGGAATTGAGACCATCAGGGCATCCACTGGGACAGGGTCAAGGGTATGGTGGCGTAGATGATGGCCATGGCATTGTTCTAAATATTGCTCAATCTCTAGGAGATTTTCTTTTGGTGCGGAATATATCTAATGTTAGTAGGTAGAAAATCACAACTGTTTTTTCAACAGAGGATTAACTTTAAGCAAACCAGAATAATGTCTTGTGTAAGAGATTATTATTATTATTATAAAATTTAATGTATAAGGCGCACAGCTACCCAGAGGTTTCCCGGCACACGGACGGTATGCAGATAGAACGGAAGAGCTGATTTACTGGCTGAAGAACCAGGTCTTCAGAGTCTTACGGAAGCTTTTATGGCAGATTTTGTGGCGGAGTGGGGTAGGTAGGGAATTCCATAGCACAGGGGCCAGGTACGTGAAAGAGCATCCGCCCATGCGGGAGAGCTTGAACCTGGGAACTGTGAAGTTGCCTTGGGAAGCGGAGCGAAGATGGCGGGGTGGGAGGTAAGGCTGGGCTAGGGAGCAAAGGTAATGTGGTGCTGTGCCCAGCTTGATCTTGTGCATGTAACACAAGGCCTTGAATTGAGTATGTTGCTCAATCCGGAGCCCATGGAGATCACGCCATGTGCCTGAAATGGAGGATGTTTTAGGTACCTGGCAGAGTAGCCGAGATGCGGAATTCTGTACTACCTGCAGCTTGCTTATTAATTCCTTATTGACTCCTAGATAGAGGATGTTGCCGTAATCAAGTCTAGATGTGATTAGGGCCTGGATGACAGTTTGTTGGGTAGATTCAGGCAGCATCCATAATATCTTGCGGAGCCATTTGAGAATGGTGAAGCATGTGGACGTGATCTTGGCTACTTGCTGCCTCATGGTCAGCTGATCGTCAATCACTATGCCCAAATTGCGAGCGGTTTGTACTGGTTTATGGAGTACACCCATTTCAGGCGGCCAATGGCGTGGGCCCCAAAGATTTTTATCTTTCCCCATGATCAGAACTTCCGTCTTGCCACCGTTTAGCTTTAACCAGTTAGTGTGCATCCAGTTGGTGATTTTAAGCAACCCTAGCTGTAGGGATGAGATGCTGGATTTGTCATTGGCGGATAAAGAAAAAAGAAGCTGGGTGTCATAAGATGTAATAAGGATATATCAGAGAGATCAATGTTCGTAACTGGTAGTTACTACCATGCAGAATTCCTGATGAACAACATTTTATATGGGACTCTTTGAGTCTGCGTTTGTAAGAATTTAAAGTGTTTTGTACCAAAGACATTCTAGGGGTTGGTAAGCTCTATGCCAGGCGCACTTTGCGGCTCTGTTGAAGGTTTTGGAATTGGCTAAATTGTTGGAAACTGAGAGGGTAGATTTACACCTGGTTGAAAAGTGTTTTATTTTGAAGGGAGCATAGGTGTCCAAGGTGAAAGAAATCCAATTGACAAAGGACTTGTGTTTAAAAAAAACTGTTTTTGGTCATGAAAGCATATATGTGAAAATAAGATCAAGAATATGGTCAAACCTGTCAGTGGGTTCTTTAATTCAGAATCGAAGCCTGACATCACAAAGATGTTCAATAATGGTGATGGTGGAGTGCAGAAAAAGAGCCTCTCCATGCAGATTAAAATGTGCATTAGTGAGTTTAAATCTTTGATTTCAAATGTGACTTCTCACTAACGTCAATGAACAATTTGCATTGAAGGATTCTAGGCTAACCATTTAAGGAATGTTACATTTGCCCACTGATAAATCAAAGTATCAGTAAACAGCAGTGACAAATAGTTTTTTTTTAAAGGCCAGTTTCCTGTATCAAAGGAAAATTATTCTTGTAGTCACAATTTTATAGATTGTCTTTCCACCCAACACTTCCTGCCCCCACAAAATAAAAATAATGGAATATAGTGAAGTAAAACTCACAGACTGGTCTTGCACAGCAGATGTTTCACACAGTGTATTGCATTGAAAGGGCTTTGGCTTTAGCCAGAACAGGTAACCTAGAAAATTCCTAGAACGTATTGAATGACACATCATACAACAGTGCTATGCCTCAGGAAACAAAGAAAATGCATGTATAGGCCATACAAAGCAGAGCTTTTCATTAGGGTACACCGATCTTACAGCATTAACTTTGGACAGCAAAACCTATCTTGTAGGTTACACATATCTTACCAATGCTAGCTATAAGACAGCAAAACTATATCTCAAGTTTTAGTCTTTCACTTCTAGTGTTAGGAGTGTGTCCCTCCTCACCGTGGGCATGTACCTCCACAAGCTACCCCCTCTAGTACCCCCCAGGAACTCTGTGTGTTCTTAAAGCACCTCATAAACAGAGAACAATTTGTCAATACTTTCCATCATCACATAGTTGGACACCAAATCTTTTGGTATGCGGACCATGGCCTCACCATGGGACACTGCAGGTATGCTGCCACCACTGCGGCTAGACTCTACCTGTTTGGCTTGGTTATACAGCTTAATAAGCTTGAGCTCATGCTCCATCCTTTTCTCCAGTTTCAATTTGGCCAGCTCCCACTTGCGCTTCCTCTCCTCCCTCCTGTTCTCCAGCTCCTGATCAGGCCCTTAGTCTCTTTTGAAAGTCAAATCGTTTAGCATGAGAAGGGAGCAGACTCTATCTGAGGAAGTTCTCAAGAAACTGGATAGGTGTTTGGTTTAGGTCCTGTTGAAGCAGTTGGTTTTTTGGCAGAAAAAGCTTAGCATGAGAGAAATTAATTTTGCGCAATTCCTCCTGTGGCCGGCTTATTTGGTGCCTAGCCAGGTCCAGATTCATACTTTAGGACTTGGGACCAGATGTACAAAGCATTTTTCAGGTTGCAAACTCCCTGCGGAAAAACCAGAACCAGAAAAATGCTTTTTCTGATGTACACAATGCAAAAACGATTCAGTATTCGGAAGGGGAGTGTTTTGGGTGTCCCTTTCAAATACTGAATCGGTATGGTATGTATTACTGTTTTGTGACCGAATTCTGGTCACAAAACAGTAATAATTTACCCCCATTTAAAAAGTGGGGGTAACCCATTTACAAATGGGAAGGGTTCCTTTTGGGAATGATGAAAAAATATTTTTTAAGAGCTGGCAGTGGTCCCAATGACCACTACCTAATTTGTAATTAATATTTTGTTTCGCTTCCCAGTGTTTCTCTTTGGGCGAACTAGCCTTGCTACAGTGAAAAAGTTATTTTGGGTGCTTGTCACTGTAAGGACAAGCTAAGTTTAAAATTCTACATGTTCCACTTTTAAATACTATTCACCCTGCATTACGGGCTAAAAGGCCTATATAGGGATGACTTATTAATATTTAAAAGAGAAGTTTTCTGCTGTCAAAAACTGTTTTATTTTGACAGGTCAAGCTGCAGGTTCTAAGACACAGCAGCCAGGCTACAGTGGTAGGCCTGGGGTCATATTTGCCTGGTCACATTAGTGGATGGCACTTTAGTGCTATATTCTATAAGTGACATCCAACTTTCCATGCAATAGGTGCATTTTGGGCACCCTGTTTTAAGGCCTTATAACAAAATTAAATATGCATATTATGAGTTTAACCAATTGTGACATGCTTTAGGGGTCATATCACAGGCACTGGGGCCTGGTTTCTAGGATCCCAGTGCACACATTAAAAAAACAACATAGTTGTGACCAAGCAAAATGAGACATGTTCTCACATTTACTATTGTATCAAAGAGCTTCAAAATAATATTGAAAGTCTTCACTCTGCGTGTAAATACTTAAAAGTATACTCTCACAACAATATGTGACACAAACTCTATATTCTTGCTTTTTTTCACACCCTGATTATGCTCAAAGAATGGATCATAATGTTTAGGACAATATACTATTTGATGCCGCACAGATATGGTGACCACCATTCAAAACTTTCCTGATGCTCTAATATGTACAATATGTGACCCAGGGCCAAACGCACCTCTTGACAAGACTGCAATGCATTAAAAATGCTATACAACTTTGAAAGATGCCTGCAGACTCCGGCAGACACTCTCTATTTAGCCTTCAGGCCAGCTTCTCCAAGGGCATCTTACATGCATATCCACTACCTAACATATCGTGCCATAAATATCATGCAGGAAAGCACATATAGACCTAGATACTTTGGGCCAATGATATTGTGTCCTCGACATTTTGATATACAACCTTTCTAATGAGGTTACTACTGATTCTCTGCTAAAAAATGCTTCCTTCCACAGGACTGTGGTTTTGTTCCAGAATTGATTAATTTCTCATCTTTCCCTTTCAGAAGCTCTTTAAATCGACCAAAGAATGCCAAGGAAATCGAGTGACTCGTTTGACCTTACATGTTGAGTACTTATTAGAAATTTACTTATTTAGCTATAGTGTAATCACTGAGTTATGACAAACGTTGTACCCTTTCCCATTTTGAGTTCAGTTTCACTGACAATATCACTTCACCTTCCCAAGCACTGAGTCACTCATGCATTTACTCACCATACAAATAGGATTATTTAGTACACGATTTCAGTTTGGAACTATCTGCTGTTTTATCCCGTTTGTAGTGTTCACCGCATGGAAGTGTTGATCACACATTACAACATATATTGTATTATGGTTGAGCTCTTGTAATAACTGATATTGCATAATGATAATGTTCAGCCTTGAGAAAGCCCTAAGCAGGCACAACACTCAAGGTAAAACACCTGTTGGGTAACTTTTGATTTTTTTGTTGTTGCTGCAAGACAGTTACCAGAAGAACACATATAAAGACTGGACTAATAGTGAATAAAAATCATGTGCCATGTTCTAGAAGACATGCTTTTAATTTGACTGATGTCGTTATAACTAAATATTTTGGGGTGACTACACCCAAAAACGTTTTACCCTTTGAAAGTAATTGGTGCAAAGAGGGTGGGCTGGAAGGGAAAAGAGAAGAGGAGTAGAGCTGATCTGACCCTCTATTTAGAAAATTATCTATCTTGGAAACCCCAAGGACACTCTGGAGAGGGTTGACCTCAGGGGGATGAGGACATTGTCCTGTGATATTAGACTATTGGCGGAAGGAGGAGATGGAAGACTTTGAGTGGATGTGTGTCCACCAATGGAAAACCAACTCCCTTTAAAACCTCCTCCGAAGAGCAAAAGAAATAAGATGGAGCTAGAGGACAGAGAACGTCCCTTGTCTGCTGTTGACCCTTAGTGGCTGCCAGTTTTATCTATGACTTTCACTGATTTGTCACTAGGACTGTTGGTGCTAGTCCCCTGATTTTTCCCCAAGCCCAAGGGAAAGTGAATTTACAGCCGTGTACTGGGGTATACTTTCTGAACACTGACAACATATAAGAGGCCGTGGGACTCGGTGTCTGGAGACTACAAGTGCTAAGTGTTGTTTGTGGCTGAGGACCTGTGGCCACTACTGTGGAGTCTATCTCTAGGAGGCCACCAGTGCTATGCAGGGGTCGAGGTTCAGAGTCCTGAAACAAAGTGTTGCTTACCTGCCTTGGAGGGAGGAGAGAGTACACTCTGGAGCAGAGAGGGTGCTGGAGTATGCCCCTTTAGACGTAAGTCCTCTTGGGCAAGGATTAATCGGCATAAGAGTTGTACAGGACTGTGGGCGTCCCAAAAGAAAAGGTGTTCTTGCATGATGATTTTTTCCTGCCCCAATGTGATCCTAGCCACCCCTATCGATGACTTGGCATGTTTGTTGAATTGAACACCAAAACCTTTGATGAAATTCATAAAGCATTTGCAGCTCTTTAAGTTCCTTGGTGTTCTTCCAGCCCGGGCCCACGGAGCCTGTGGAAAGCTGGCCTTGAATGATGGATTCAGTAGTGAGCAACTTTGAAGTGCCCCTGGCAGTAAAATTGTGATCAGTGGTTTAGGAGATATCCTTTTTTGAATTTATGGCCCTTGAAAGGATTGTGTGATTTCATTCTCTACATCACTATAGGTGTAGAAACCATGAGGGGTTCCTCCGTGGACTTCCGCAACTGTATCTGCGGCAATTTACTGCGGACTCCTGCTGCAGTGTGAATAAGCTCCTCATCCATGTTTTGCATGGTGAGCTCATGTGGTGGGCCAGGCGTTTAATGACAGGCTGGGCAGGAGCTGTTGTAATGCTTCCCAAGGGAGTTCAGGTGCTAGGTCAATTCAGGGATGTTTTGATGTGACGCACAGCCCTCCATCACAGCTGTACGCTGTGGAGAATCATGCCTGCATCGGTCTGGATCCACTCGCTGCAACTGCATAGCAGATATTGAAAAAAGGTCCACTGGTGGGTCGCTTTTAATTATGGTCCCTTCTCATGGCCTTTTGGCACCAATTTTTACTACCAGCTTCTTGGACAGTCCATAATCTATTAGCCTATCTGTCGCAAGCTTGCACCCCGTCCTTCAGCAGAGTGACTTAGGGCACAACGTACAGTGGCAGGTAAGATGTTGTTCTCCACAATCTTTTTTAATCTTTATTCAAATTATGCTCTTCACTGGTTCACCTGCCCCTCCATGTGCTTCCATAGAATGGATTAATTCCATTCAGAATCGTCCTTGTCACAAGCCTTCAGCACTAAGCAATGAATACCGTTTCAGTTGTATTGAACTCAATAATGGCAGACTGCTCTTACTTGACGACCTGCCCATCTTCCTTTTTTTCTTTACAGATCCCTTATAATCGCTTTAGAGCATTTGTAGTAACTAGTGCTTTGTTACCTTAGCCTGGCTAATATGTTCTCCCTCATCCAGAGCACCTTTGGAAATCAATGTTTCCGTTGTGTTGTGGTTTCTTGAGGGGACTTGCATACTGTCCCACTTTCCTTTTCACTTTGCATGTGGGCTTTGCGGTCTCACATGGTGGTCCCTTGATATCTATGGCTGCGTTGTGTTTAGACTTTCGAAACACTCTCAGTCTTCGATGTTTTTGGTCCACTCCTCGCATCATGCATGGGTGGCTTATGATCTCCCCTGTGACACTTTAACGACTCTTGCCTACGTCATTAATGTGTTGAGTTTGACTATTCGCCTACATTTAACTATTGAATGGCTATTTGAAGTGTTTTTCCAAAACAGCTCCCAAATGACCCACAGTCGTGATGAAAACCCTGTCCTATTATGCCTTCTAGGGTCAAAACGTTGACACTACCAAATTAACCACAGATTGAATCTTTGAAAAGATTAGGACACTGTTGTACATACTGTTGATCTCTATGTAAATGATTCACCCATCGCTCTAGATTGGATATATTACACACATTGTGCTTCACTTTTCACTGCACCTCCTGTAACCTCTTCACTTGACCTTTTCTATGTACTTAAAGCATTTGATTTATGTTGAAATAACTAACTGTAAAATGGAATAATTCAATTTCACTAGCAACCACACACACCTTGCCAGCATTCATTGCACATGTTCTGCTGTATTTTCAAACATAGTTACTTACAACCTCTTCTGAAATTGTATGCAAATTGGTTCCTTGTGTAACAATGTTTCTTGTATCATGCTAATGAAAGAACAGAGTGCACTTAGGACCCTGAACCCTGCTAGCTCCCGAGCAATGTAAGCCAGCATTGAATCAGGTCAGACTCTGGTTCAGATTTCCATTGTTTTGGCCTTTTTGAGTCATGGTTTTGATAAGGTTTTGGTGTGTTACCCTTGTATTCTATATCATGTAGAGAACATGACCAGTGGCAGGAAGAAATAGTGCATTAACATATATTGTTCACAAACGACACCTTGTGTTAAAGATCATATGAAAGAGTTTATTTTTGTACTTTCTTTTGTTGTGTTAACCCTATGTTAGATTCTATAGGCAAGAGCCAAGACTTCGCATTGTGTTAACCCAAAGTTAAAGTCTGTAGGCAAGGTGTTCTATTATCTAAACCAGAGGTTAAACGCAATATGGAGGGATTTGCCATTATCCTTCCTGTTGTGAACATTGGGCGCAATGTTTTCATATAGTTTTGCATCCTGTAACACTATGTATGTTATGTATCGATTAAAGTGTTTACGTTATTTTTTATCTAGGTCTCTGGTTTAGGAAGGGTTAGACTACATTGGCATTCATGGCACATATCTGTAATTTTATGCATAGCATTTAGTTGTATGAATGAAATTATGTTTTCTTTTTCAGAGGAAAAGCACTGTCTGGATATTGATTTATTGAGTGATACTAATGTGCCTTGCTGACTGCTGAGCAACAACCCCACATCACTTGTTAAATGTGGTCAGTTTTTAATGTTAAAGTACAGTTTGTAGTTGAAGCTAATAAAGTCCAATGGATGCCTCCACCCCTAGAAGTGCATAACCAATGAACAATCTTCATCGCCTCCAGCTGTCATGCCACTCACCTGGCTTTTGTCCGCAGAGATGATGCTGGACCTCCTTTATCTCCTAGGGTGGCATCTGATCAGGAAATTGTAACTGTGATTCAACTGCCACCTCAGAAGGGAAGGGGGTTCGGACAAAATAACAAACAGAGAGACATGCATGCCTTCTAGCTCTGCCACTGTTTTCTTGGAGTCATATGTAGGTCTCTTCTCAGTCCTGGAGAGCATTGTCGTGCTATGTGTGTAATGTAGTGCACAGTGAACTATACTGAAAATACAAGTAGAGAGGTTATCCAACAAATAAGTAGTTGTGAAATATTCCCTCCCACCTTTGATATTTGTACTAACAGTCACTTACACAATCATGAATCTATTGCTGCATAGACTTCCAATAATCAACTGCTACCCTTGGAGTTGCAGCACTCCCGGCAGAGGTTATATCGTGTTTTTACATCACACACTAAGGTGCACCTTGTCTGTTCAACACTAAGCACAAGGTGCACAAGAGTATGCTTTTGGATGCACAGGCTATAGCACAATAAAGGATGGCACATACGAATGTCACTGGGCACCAGCACCAAGGCCTCAGTATGCATGTTAAATAATACCCATAACGTCTCAAAGTTCAAGAGTTGTCCTGTTTTCTGAGTTTCAGCATCATAAAAACAAGTCTTTTGGTTGATACACTTTCTGTTAGTGCACTAACCTTGAGGATGGTACTTAACCATGTTTTCTCCTTTTTGGTGCGGTGTTGCAGGGGTGGTGTTTGCTGCATTGCTAGATTTGCAGGGGAGAAGAGGTCCGCAGCATCGTAGATTCACAGGAGAGCTGTGCAGCGTTGCAAGGATGGAGTTAGCTGTGTTGCTGGATTTGCAGGGAAGAAGATGGCCGCAGCGTCAGAGATTCACAGTAGAGCCATAATGCAGTAGAAGCTTGGAATGGTCATGGAGACGTTCAGGCAAGTGGTATTGCTGATGAGGATCTGTCCTGTTCAACCAGTGGGTAAGCCAAGCATTGCCTTGTAGTCTGAGTGCAGTATAAATACCTTTCCCAAATCCTGATGACTCAGCCCAAATATCTCCATAGTCATGTCCTATGAGTTAGCCCAAATATCCCCATAGTCATGTGCTTATGAGTCAGCCCACAAATCACCATAGTCATGATGAGTCGGCCTAAAGGCCCTGGGGGCCCACTGTTTGTACTTTGGTGCTTCATGGTTCAGTGGTCTAGTGGCGGGGGATAGTTACTATGCCAAGAACGGTGACAGGCCTATGGGGCAATGAGTCCCATGAACAGCCACAGGGGCATTGAGACATGTGCTCGATCTCGCAGGCCCCCGCACACAAGGTACAGGAGGAGAGAGAACACAAGGAGGTCAGGGTCATAACACCAACTTTTTTTATATGTGCGGGCTGGTAAACTGAAGTCCCCTGCGGGAAGTCATAGTGAATGCTTACTCACCACTGCATCGGTCAGATTCAGTGGATTGAGATTAGTCATTTCATTAACTTATTGCTATATAGGGACAGTGTCCCTGAGTACCAGTTACCAAATCACCAGTGTAAGAAATTGGGCTACTGGCTGAATGGAATGTGAATCCTGGTTAAGCAGCAACCACAATCCTTGTCAGGGTAAGGCACAATCTAAAACTCCAAATTAACCTGTGCTCACCCCCTTGGTAGCTTGGCACACAGCAGCCAGGCTTAAGTCAGAGGCAATGTGTAAAATATTTGTGCAACACTTCAAACAGTAAAACAGTGAAAGCACCCCACAAAAGAAGCCCACAACATATAATGTGCGTTTTAATAAATAAGACAAGACCAAATTGATGAAAATCCTATTGGTAGGACTGGACATATTCAATTTGAAAGATTTTCTTGAAAATACTAGCACCAAAAAGCACACAGTGCTAACTTTGGGAAACTGGTCACGCTGAATTGGGACAGAGTCACAAGCTCAGGGCAACTGCGATGGAGCACAGGCCAGCTGCAGGTATCCAGTTAGGCCAGCTAAATGAAGTAGCTTTAATCCAGTTGCGGAACATTGCGTTGATGTGCGCTGAAGATGCACTCTGCAGTTGGAGCAATGTGTCAGTTCTCAGATGTAGCGAGGCATCAATATGAGGTCCTGTTGTATAGTCATCACGGATCCTGCTAGTGGGGCTTGCGATGCTAAGTCTGGCATTGGGGATTTGGCGGCAGGGAGATGCATCAGTTTGAAGGAGCTACGAGGCTGCGATGCAGAGCTCGGAATTGTCATTGAGGCTGCAGTCGATGAGAGATGCGAGGACCTGGGCCGTGGCGACACCATGCTGTTGGAAAGATGCGTTGGTCCCTAGGACTGTAGAGGAGATGCAGGTCTATGCGATGGGTCCAATCCACGCAGCAGCCGTGATGCATTGGTTAAGCTCAGGGATGCACCGGTGAGCAGAGAAGATGCGTTGGTTCTGCTCAGGGATGCACCACTCGGCGGAGACATTGCATCGGTTCTGCCTGCAAGCACCTTAGGCCCACTTCCAAGAGTTCAGGACTGGGGGGACACCACTTGCCAGGGTAGGCGCACAGATATCACAGTCCAGGTGCAGGTGAAACATTGTTGGAAGTCTCTTATATCCCTTCTCACCCAGACAAGGGGGCAGCAGATCAGCACAGCAAAGCAGGAGTCCAGCAGAGTGCAGTCTAGCAGACTGACAGTCCTTCAGCAGCACAGCAGTCCTTCTTCCTGGTAGAGGATCCACAGGTCTAGACGTGTACTGAAGAGTGGGTGTCTGATGTCCTTCTTTTATATCCTGGTGCCCCGGTTCTGGAAGGTAGGAGAAACTTCTAGACAGATGCCCTGCCCTCCCTGCCCCGGCTCCAAACTGGCTGGAGTGACAGTGCAGGCTTGTTAGGCCCTTTGTGTGGAGTCACAGCCCAGCCTATTTAAGTGTAAATGAGGCTTTCCACAGCTCCTCCATCCCATCCTGCCAGTTATGCCCTGCCAGTCACACCTAAGCTCCCATTGTGTGTGGCTGTCTAGGAGGAATACACAAAGTTCAACTGCCAACTACACCCATTCATGTGACCAGAGACTGGCTGCAGGCACAAAATGTCTAAAGCATGATCATATTAGCGGCATGATTGTATCGATGCACAAATGATGTGTTGTGCCCAATATTTCAAAAGGAATACATATCAGATCAGTGCTTCAAAGGAAAGAAGGCAGTCACCACATCATTCTAAACAGGACAATTTCCTATACACATGTACACAATTTCCTGAGCACTGAAAGTTCAACAAATATCCAATCTCATAGTTGTCCACAGTATGTAGTTTTTTCTCTTTATTCAATCTTGACAGTATTGAATCTTGACAGTTGCAAAATTCATAGAAGGAGCCAGTAGCCAACAAGTGTTTCATTGTGGTAAAGATTCACCCCTGACTTCCATAGGGCCTTAGTTCAATATTATTGTCTCATTCATAGTGACTGCTTCCACGAAGAAATGCAGGGTGTTCTCTCCTTCTGCTACCTGATACACATGGTACATATTTTAATTAATCATTTGGATGCGACTGGTTCACATATGAAGCTTGGATTTTAATTACTTTGGGAAGCACACTCTCAGTTAATTTAGTGACTTTAGTGATTTACCATGAACACATTGGGCCCAATTACGTTGTCAGGCAGAAAGCCTCAGAACTAGCAGTCGGAGGCTTTCTGCCTGACATGGTAGGTTTACAGTCTGACCGCCGTATTAGGATGATGGCAGTCTGAGTTTAAACCTGTGGGAGAATCCAGCGTGGTTCCAAAGGCTCAAGGAGCCCATTGGTTAGTCAGAAAGACAGCATAACTCCTTAAGGATGGCGTTTCTGCCATCGGGATTATGATGTCGGTTTCAGACAGCCATTCCATGTAGGCCTTTCCGATATGGAAAGGCTGTCAGAAAGTGACACTGGGGGCCCCTAACAGGGTCCCTTTCCCCCTGTCCTCTGCATTCTGCCCTGAGGGTCACCTATGGTGTGGCCCTCAACATCCCTGCACCGTGTGGCTTACACCGTGAGGTGCCTGCCACACAGTGTAGAGATGTTTACAAACTTCAGTTTTTCAACGGGAGCTTGTGCTGAGGGCATTTTCAGCCCGCCGTACAAGTTCCCATTGAAAAATGAAAGTTTCAGACCGCACTATGGGCCTGATTATGATGTCGGTCGGAAACTCCTCCGACCGACACCGTCTTGAATCGTTTCCAACCGACTTGCGCTCGGCGTTTCTGACCGACCGATTACAATGCTTCCGAACACTGTTCGGAAGGACTCCCATTGACTTCAATGGGAGCCTGTGTTTTGACAACAACACAGGCTCCTATGGGGAAACTGGGTGTCTGCAGAAAATCTTGCACCCTGTCATGGGCACCCTATGGGGCTTGCCGCACTGTGCATGGTTTTACAGGGGGTTCCCTTGGGTTCCCCCACCGACCCCAACCGGAGACCTCAGGATGAAGGGGGCCTGCTAGTTTCCAACTGCTTCTTGGTGTCGGATAGTCAGACTCGGAAAGGCTGTCAGAATCTGACATCGTAACTGCTCAGTTGGAAACGCTGTCCATAGAGCCGTACAAATCGGCTCCGACTGACTCGGATTCTCCGAGTGCCAGTTGGCACTGATTCGAATGACTAAACAGTTTCAGTTCAGACCGCGAGCATCGTAATTTGTTGGTTGGAATTGTTTCTGACTGAGTTGGGCGGATGCGTTCAAACACGGTCTAGGAGATTCCGACTGTCGGTCGGAGGCTTTCCACCCAACATCGTAATCAGGCACTATGTGCGGTTGCATCCTAAGTGGGATTGCGGAACTGCTGACCCATGGTCGAGCGGTTACTTTCCTACAATGGTGTAGCGTCCGCCCCACATTGTAATCTGGGCCATTGTGTTTTTATTACTTAAGGTGAATAATCACCCCCTTTACCAATAACCTAACTTATTACAGATAGGAACATATTTCGCTCAAAAACAGATCAGGCACAAGGAAGTTATTTTCATCAGACATCTTCACTCACTCACGCCAGCTTTTGGAGCTTGTGGCTGCTTTTTTCAGGCCAAACCCTAATAATTCAAGTGAACTACAATGAAGGACCTGATGTATGGGTCAGACATACTAAAAAATGCAAGACGTGGTTACAAGTTGTACACCAACTTTTTATAACCAGTCTTTAATTTTGTGATAAAACCTACCTGCTGTTAAGTTGAATCACAAAATCTCTAGTCACACTAATCATTATTTGTGACTCTCTGCTACAAATTCAAGGATGATGGCCTGGCCACTATCCCTGTTCGCATTTCCAAAAGGGAACCTTTACTTTTTTTAAACATCTAGGGTTCCTTAAATAAACTGTCTCTGCTTTAAAAAAAATCCTGTATAGGAAAACACCAGGGGGAGCAGGCAATCGTTCCCTGCGATTGCAGTCACAAACCATTGATGTGTACCATACCGAATCGCAGTTAAGAGGAACTGCCCCTTTCACACCTGTTCCTAAGCCATATTTTGAGTCGGAGATGCTTTTTCAACTTGCAAAATCAGGTTTAATACATAAATTAAAAAAAGTTTTGCTGCCATGAATTACAGGGTTATGAATTGTTGCTACAAACTGCTGTTATGAATTGCAGAGTTTGTATATGGAAAATGGCTCTCTGCATCTAGCTTTATGTAAACTAGTGATTTTTTTTGCCCTATTTAGTTTCAACAATATTTTGATTTTTCATGTACTGTAGTATTTGGTCTTTCTTTTATTTCATATCTAACTTTAGTGATGCTTTTATTATAGCCTCAGAATAAAAGAATGATACTCAGAGTTTTTTTTTAAAAGATTGACGATGTGTCTGGTAGCGTGCATTGCCGGCTGAAATGGGATTCTGGGATCAGGGCCGGCGTTAGGCATGCGCAGTGTGGGCAGCTGCTCAGGGCCTCGCGCTCAGCTAAAAAACAGGGGGCCCGCTTCACTGTGAAAGGCCACACTTTCACAGTTAGCCTACCTGCTCCTCCAGGGCCCGTTCCCCACACAATCGCATTACAAATGCGAGATGTCTTCTTGACCTTGCTGGTCAGGGCGTGGTGGCATTCCTGGGGGTGCAGGAGTGGGAGGAAGTAACAAATAGATTGGGGCCTCTGTTCAGTACCGGCCATTCAAGGCATTTTGTTGCTAGGTGACAGAAGGCTCCTTTGTTTCCAGGACCAGCCGGACACAAGTAAGGAGAGGTGGGTGAGGGGTGGAGGGAGCAGCCAGATCAACTTCATTTGTTAACCTTTGCATCATCCATGTGAATCTGCATTTCAAATGTAGAACTGCCGTGGTAGGCCAGTGTTTCGCTAAAGGTCTCGTTACTGCTTCGAAGTCCAAATGAGGGTGCCCCCTTTCCTGAGCCACGAAGCACTGGAGAAAACTGCAAGGTCCAAGTGTGGGGAGCCCCCTTCCCTGGTCCTTGTAGCCATTACTCTGTGGAATTGATTCAAACAAGAAAAACAATTTTTCTGGAAATGTCTTTGGTAGACATTTTTCTATTCCAACGTGCAGCCTCAGGATGGAGAGAAATAAAAATAACTAAATAAAGCAAGACAGAATGGGTTGCAAAGTGACCAGGTTGATTTAATTCACACCCAAAACACATTAGCGCCACTTTCCAGAGGTTGCCAATGAAGCACTACTTTTGTTATCTCGTCCTTCTTTGAACAACATTATTTCCCTGGGTAGGGAAGTGCACCATTCTTGGATGAACTGCAATACCTGGTTAATGGGTGGACTTGAAAATAAAAGGCGTACAGTGGCTCTGTGTTCAGGAATGCGGTCTTTTTAAACCATACTGCTTACGTTTTGTAAGGATATAAGTAATGCACATTGAAACAGGTCCCTTCTGAGCCCTGTAGTCATGTCCTTAATTTTTCAGGTAAAAGCACTCAGTGATTTCTGAATAATAAGTACGAATGCGTTTAAGTATCCATGTTGTTCCTTCTGACATTTAACATGCATTACTTAATCTTGCATTCCCCCTCGAGTGTTTGCTTTTTCCAGGATGCTGTTACTTTTTTATCTTAGGCAACATATTACTCTTGTCTAGTGCATAATTTGAACTGAATCGCATCCAGGTGTTTATAGCGGGGCACAATTGGGTTGTATTTGAAGGCAGTGCGAGTTTCTCTCAGTAGGATGTGGCACCATCGTCAGAGCTGATGAATTTGGGACTGGGGAACCAGGATCAGTCCACCTGACTACTCTTCTGAGGGAGCACATTCCCACGCAATACCTTAAAAGGCCCTGAAGACTTTAGAAACCCTGGTGTCTTAGCACCAGCAGGTGGACCCTAGCGGTGACAAGTGCGGGTTAACCTTGAAGGTCTGTCCACCACAATCCATACTGAAGTTCACCTCCTGTCTTGCGGTCAGGCCTATGAAGCAGCACACCCTAGAGCCACAGTGACTGTCACTGAGGTCACAGGAACCTTGAACAGGGAGGCTCGAGGGTGGTGCGACCGGTGAGATTGCACCGAGCGCTGACTTGGGGTGGGGGCGTCATGATTGTAAGTATATTATGTTTTTAAAGCATTTGTTACATCCTTCATGGCCTCCAGCTATTTTCGGCAACAATAAAAATGTCATGATAACTCCGTTGATTGATGTTCTTCCTTGAAAGAGATGGAGTTTGCCAGGTGGAAGTTTTGACTCGTGAAAAGGTAGCGCAGAGAGTTAATGTGCCTGCTGCAAAGGACATGTACCATGCAGATCACAAAGTGCACATAATGTAAATAGGTCAGTGGGTTACTGATTTTGTCAGTGAGATCCTTTTGTTACTTGCAGTTTATAAGTCAAAAATCCTAACATAGAACAGTGAGCTATTAACTGTAATCTAAAAGCTGCATGCAAACTGCAAGGTATAGATTAAAGCGTTATGTTTTTCCCCAGTCTTCGATTAACCTAATGTTGCAAAAAAGGGTTCTTTTAGATAGAAATCAGTTCTGGTTATTAAAGAGAACCCCCAACCGTGGTATTACGTTCTAAATTCAGAGTGTGTTTCTCCAGACTGTAAATCAAATTAAATGCATCTGAGAGAGAGTGAAGTTATGGAGACTTGAGGGGCACTGTTAAAGTGTGGTAGTGAGGGAATCTGTGGCAGAGGTGGTCATTGGGGGCACCAACAAACATTGTCGCACAGGACTCCACCAGCGCTAAAGCCGGTCACTACCACTTCCTACAGTTCTAACACGAAATCAAAAACGTTGATTTGAAAAACCCTTTGAATCTGCAGCATACCTTCAAGTCAATGTATGATTTAGTAGTGGTCTCCATTGTTCTAAATCTTTTTTTTAACTTATGTACAATCATTATTTGTTTGCAATGGTGTCTTGTATTTTTGTTTTATATGTGTTGTGTTTTTCCACTTAACATAATTCTGGCAAGTAAGGAGCCCACACACAAAAAACATTGTCCTACGAGTCTTAGCATGTGCGTGTGCAATACTGGTGAGAGGATTTACGTTAAAACAAATTACTAACTATTAATGTCATCCTAAGGTGGCACAATAATGGCACGGAAAGATAACAGAGCCTTTTGAAATTTGTGATTATATCCATGGGGTGAGGGGTTCTCTCTTGTTTAATTTTATATTTTGAATGATCCCACCCCTTATTACCTCAACAGGATCTCTCCCCTTTATGAGGCAGAACTGGCATGTTTATCATGCACTCATCTGGAAACAATCAGTTAACATGGAGTAAAAAATATGCATCTTTGTGAGACCTGCACCTATCTTTTTGTGACAAATTTAATCCATTTAATACAGTTTTAAAATATATAGAATTATTTCACTTGCATATTTCTTTTTGTCCATGTTACTGATATCCACATTAGGTCTCTTCAGAGATGCCAAATCAGATGAATAGTCCTGCGATGTCACTTTCTGTGATGTCACTTCTTGTGATGTTACATGCAGATTAGAGGGGCCTCACATCTTGACTTTCGCCCGGGGCCCCAGACGTTCTAGGACCGGCACTGTCTGGGATATATGGCAAAACCGCATGCAGTACTATCACACCCTCCGGGTTATTTGAGGGCATATATGGCTCGTATAGCCTTGCAGACTATGTCACCAGAAAACATCCATTATTGTAATTATCACCTGTGAAAATTGGAAAGGAAACCGATTTCTGTAGTCATTTCTCATTCATTGGCTGACAACTTGAAATAGTGTGGTAATACTGCACCCAGAAATTAGTGCGTATATGTCAACATCTTAGCTCCCTTAGACGATGGCGAGCTTCAACACAAAGGCACTGTTCCTTTAATATCGATTTAGTGTATAATGACAAACTCCTTTCTATCGGATATGGAAGTACTCCCTTTAAATCAGAACTGAGACGCACGTCAAAATGGCAGTCTCCAATATGTGCATGGCGTTAAATACCATCTACACTTCCCGTCACTTGCTTTGGGACCACCCACCTTCCAGAAGGTACCAGAAGAGATGAACTCCTGACCTCTAGTCACTTCCGTGCAGACTCATGAGTGGAGGGTCAGAATGCACGGGATCCCCAGAAACAACGATGCAGGTTTCCTGCCAAACATCTGCGTTTTTGAAATAACAGTGAATTGAATGCAATTCTGCAGAGCGAAAACCGGTTACAAAGCAAAACGTCACATCCCTCAGGGGAACCATAACCGTTTCCCCAGGACACATTTGCGCAGATGCCGGGGAGCACCATGTGTTCAACCTGTGTGGGTTTCGGTGGGGATGCGAAATTAATTCACCTTCAACAGCGAGTAATCCAGTGTTTTTGTCAGTTGATGACAAATGATACCCGGTGCTGACTTTTGGAGATGGAATTACTTTTCTGCCAAAAAAGGGAAATTCTTGTGAAGTCATTGATGGAAACACATCAAGCTGTGATCCAAAAAGTGAATCATTCACTTGGCTGATAGAATGTAGCAAAATAACTCGCTCCTGCAAAGCACCAGTGAGATGGTCGATGTCCCTAAAGCACGGATGGCAAAACTCGAAATTCATAAATGCCAGAAGTTCTGTCGTCAGAAAGGATGGCTCAATAGTTCAACCTACTAACACTAAATAATGGTTGAATGCCACACATCATTTTAAAGTTCTTTGAATGAAACGCTCTGAGGATGATTTTTGTAAACTACTCAGCTATCCTAGAGTCACCCTCTCTCTTTCTCTCGCTATCTGACTTTATCCATCTTCTCTGTCTTTCTCTCTCTCTCTCACTCACGTACAAACACACGCGCACACACACACACCCCCACACTGCTCCCACATTAACCATATAGCATGAGTACTCTCAAACATCTTCCCAGAAGCCACAAAGTGTGGTCTGTGGTGTGCCCGAGGGCCACATTGATGCCAGCAGGGTTGGAGAGGGTCTTTGCGGGAAGGAGGTAAGGTGGGCATAGGGAAGTGAAGCATGTACATGGTGTTGTCAGTGAGTCGTGGAGTTATTTTGAGGGTTTCATTCCATACTGCCCTCTAAATTAAGCCCTTTGTCTCTAGAAGAGTCATAGATTTCACAATACTGTGTTACTCTGTATCCGAATCTCTGTCCCTCCACCGTATCTTGGGGTAAGCCTTCTATGTCTGCTAATGCTACCCTGGGAAAGTCCAGTGAAAAATGAAAGCAAATTGATTATTGAACTGGAATGACATAGATTTGTACATGGGAAACCGAGAAAACTTGATATCACTCCCAGCTTCCCCACTTGACCTAATTGTGTGATCCAAGGCACAACTTGCGTCCATTTTCTTTAACATCACATCTAAGAGCACCTTAAAAAACATGAGTTCTGGATGGGCGCTGTACAAATCCTTTCCTTGTATTTGATTTAATAAACTATAATGTTGTCCATGTATGATAAAGACCCAAGTCACCAAGAGGGGTGCACATGACAATTGTCTTGCTTCTTCATTCATGTTGTCAGGGTGCTGGGAGGCTTGAATGTTTCTGCGTTCATTTTTAAAAACTATTACTTTAAAAAAATGCTTCTTAATACACCAATATAATATGATGTATACTAAGGTGAAACGCTGCAGCATGTTAATGAAATACACTTTATGAATTTTTAATAGGTTTTATCATAATTTTACACATTTGATGCTATATATCTGAAAAGTAAATGTGTTGCTAAAGTGAGAGGTTTTAGGACACATTTGCTTCTTTTCTTTTACTTCATTTAGGTGTAAATAAACGCTTGACCGTTTATTGACCATCTTTCTGAATTTTGGTACTCTCTCAAGTATTTACATCAGCCCAGTGCTGTCATTGCGGCAATAAGTGATGGACGGAATGCTGAATAAATCAAACATTCACCCCCAGTCAAGTGCTCTGGGTTAAATCCCTTGTTCTTTTGCTCACTACACCACCCCAATTTGGACCCATCCATATGCAAATCAGTCTCGACCCAGCTTCTCATTGGAACAGTCCAGCCTGAGCCCGCCAAGCTGGGTCCTCCCTGGACCGGAAACAAGCATCCAGGGACCGGTTTCGGGGTATCATCCCTCATCAGCCAGGCTATCTTGAATCCAGTCGCACAGGAGGCAAGTGGCCGACGTCTGAGCATGCCCATCCATTTAGGGCAAAAGGTGCTGTGGTAGCAAATGATGGATGGAATGCTGAATAAACCAAACATTCACCCTCAGTCAAGTGATCTGGGTGCTGTCATACTGCAGGCTTGTGAAGGTCAGGAGGCCACATGTGAAGGTCAAAAGGGCCGCAAGTCGCCCCAGGCCATACTTTTACCATAACTACCTTATAGTAAACTGTATGATTCTCACACTGCTGCAGAATGTTAAAAAGGGAGATGACTTGACAGTGCAGCTGTCTGAATCACCTTTTGTTATCAATTCTTTAAAATATGCATTCATTGAGCATTGCCTCAGTTCAAGGAAGTTTTTCTCTCTCACTTTATGATGTTGGATGTTTGATGTATTATTACCCCTCCAATGGAGTGCTTGTATAGAAATGCATTATTTTACATCTCAAAAGTACACAGAATCATTTCACGTTATATTTATCTGATACATGCATGGTACAGAAGTAACCATCCTTTTTTATTTTGTCATTTTTTGCAACAGGCTTTTTATTGGTTTAAAGCAAAACCAAAGGGGATGATGGCCGGAGTGTCGAACATTGCAAGCACTCACCCCCAGTCAACTGATCTGGGTTTAATCCATCATCATTCTTTAGCTCACTCCGCCACCCCAGTTCAGACATGGCCATATGCTCAGACATACATGCATAAGAGTGCATAATGTAGTGCTATCCTGAAGTCAGAAAATGAAATGGGGTGACGCTTATAGTACACTAAATTTGCATTGCTTTGATGATATACAAACTCACTAAATGACGTACCAAAATGTAATGTTTCACATAAAATTCATAATGATAAAATCATCAATTTCCAAAATGTTTTAAGCTCATCCAAAATGGCTATCTCTTTAATATGCTAACATATATTTAATCACTTTCTTAACCATCCTGTCGCTGGCCACTTTAACAATATTTCTAGAGTCAGCTAAATTCTTACAAATCAACAACTCTACTTTTATTGAGACTGGATTTTGGGCCTTATTATGAATTTGGTAGCCTTCCAGCAGCACCACCACTACGCCGTCCGTTGGAGGACCACCAAGGCCATGGTGGGCCTGCCGGATTATGAGTGTAATCCATGGCAGGCGAGCGTTGCAGTGGCTGTTGTTTGCTAGGCTCATGGGGGAGCCTAACATGCAGACTGTCACTGTGAGAGCGCCAACTGCACGTTCCTGCATGGTGTGGCATGCATGCCACACCGGTCAGGAACTGGGTGTGCAAATCCAGGGGGACACACGTTGTGCCCCCTGCATGCACTGCCAGGTTCAGGAGTGGCAGGAGGCCCTGTTAGGGCCTCCTGTTGACTATCTGCCACCCTTTTCATGCAGGCTCACCGCAATGAAAGTGGCAACGGACAGGTAACTCAGAATATGTTCGATGGTGCCACAGCGGCAGTGCCAGCATAATTGCAGCTTCCTGACTGCTGCGCGACCGCCAAGGAAGCCTGGATCCCCAGCAGATGCAGCAGTCCTGTATTGGTCCGACTGCCCCACTTGTAATACTGCGAGTAGGCCCTCTGTGTGGTGGTAGTCGGACCGTCATCATGAGTATGGCAGTCCACAGGACCGCTGTACTCCTAATAAGGTCCTTAGTATTGTATTGTTTCTGGGCATTTTCCAATTAAAGCTCATGGGTTTTTTGTTGGGTAAGACATTCTTTCATTATTTAGTTCCGTTTTACTTTTCATCTCTCAGATTAAGGCAAGTTCTCAATTTTCATTTGAAGAATATCCATTAGGTTCAAACTTAGTTTGAATTACAGTGCAGAGGCTAAGAATTAAGTGAAGGCTGCTGCGGTACAGTGTTATACAGTCTTCAGCTGCATACTAAAGACTGTGACCTGTAGGCAAATTATGCCTTTTGGATCAGCATCAAAACGTTTGCAAATTGATAAAATAATAATAAATGTAATGTGAATGAAATTCATCTTGGTATCTGATTTACTCGATTTGTAAATCTATAACAAGGCTCTGCAGGGACTGGTACATGCCCACACAGATGTCACCAAACTTGGCTGTCTTTTAGTTAGGTTATAACCCCCTTACATCAATATCACACGGATGACATCTTTTGTCAAGAGCCACAGCTTCTAGAGACCTTACATCTGAAGTGCCCAATTAGTGAAGGTTCACGGAAAAATTGTTTTGTCAGAAGGTGGTAGGGACATTTTGTTCTATTCAAATGTAACTGTGAATTAGGGAAAAAGGAGGGTTTGCATTAATAAATTAGAAATGACTGCTGGACTACAGCTTGTTTAACAAGATTACATACCTAAATTTTCAATGTCGTAGATCACACATCTAAACTATATTGTGCTTTGTAGACTTATCACTATCATTTCTTTGCTAACCCTACTGTGCCCAGACTTTGCTTTATTGGCAGAATAGGACTAGGAGCAGAATTAAATAATTTAAAAAAACATCTGTTCTGTATTAAAACACAACCTTTTCCCTAAAATTGTTTACGTTTTTTTTTCTGTTAACACCATTTAAAAAACTTAAAGTGAAAATTGGGAATACATTTTAGAAGTGTTTGCTACAACTCTGGCAGCATTTTTGACTGGACAGTTCAGCTGCAAGGTAGTTGTGCACATAACATAGCAAAAGGATTCCCTCAAAGCAACAACATTGCCACAAGTGCATACAATTTCATATGCAGATTTCCTGATTTTTTTCTTTTTCACACAGATGGGAGGAAACCTCCACGTGGAGGGGGGTGATTGCTACACGAAGACATGAGGTTTGTGGGTGATGTCAGTAGCTGTAAGGCTGTTTTCTCCCTGCATCAGGGAGATATGTGCATGTGTGGAGTAAAGAATGGCCTACCTCCCACCCTTCTACACAAAGAGATGGGAGGGGATGAGCAGAGTTAATTTTGGAAGCAGGCAGGGCGGACAGTCAGATGAGGCATGTGTAAAAATGCTAGACTTTTATGAGGTACATAGTCGCTGGAAGCAGATGGAAGGAGAGCTCTAGGGAAGAGAAGGGTATGAGACGCATGGTTTAAGTAGGGAAAAGTACTGGAAAACAGCACTGGAATCAGAAGGTGTGACTGCGTGGGTCTTGTGCAGGCAGGCAGGAGAAGAAGCGGTGGTGACACAAGGATGAAAAGTGAACAAGTTATTGATGGTTAAACATGTTGATGTTTGACCAAAGTTACTGAAGAAGGGTGGGAAAGAACAAGGGGCAGGCATCAGTTATGGGTGGGGGGGGGGGAGTTTATAATTTACTGTTAGATTAAGAAGTATGTTGTTATAGAATGTGGCTGAAGGTTACACAGGTGTGGGCCCTGCTTGCTCCCAAGAGAAGTAGATATAACATCTGAGAGCTTTTATATTGTGGAGTAGAAAACCTTTCCTTTTCCTCGGATGGAAATGTGCAGGAGACACATCTTGGAACAAAGACAGATGGTCTTTCATCCAGAAGTGTCAGAATCATTCAAGGTCAGCCCCTAATATGAGAGATAAAGAGAAATATCACTAAAAAAAGAGATTTAAAAAGAATGTTCTCTTGAATAAGAAGCAAGTGTAAGGTGACCAGAAATGTGTTCTTATCTGGGCGGGACTATTATAAAACGAACAGCTTAGTTTTGAAGTATTTGAAGGTGTTTCACCATGCAGTTCAGGAGTCCATGATGGTCTCCGTTACCATAACCAAACTAAGAGCTAGGAGCAAGATGGCGTCTGACTAGCTGCTCGCTACCTCTGATCTCCCACCCCACCACTTACCTCTTGTTTGATCACAGCGACTCCTGAGCGGTAATACGGCTGGAAGCGGACGAGTGATGCTGGAGGGTCTGTGGCTTCTCGGGACTGTCTGGAGCTCTGCAGTCTGTCTCAGCTGTATGCTCTTGAGGCAGAGTTCCGGCTGGAAGATGCCGTGCTGCTGTTTCTGCTGCTGTGCTTTGCGTAGCCTCTGGAGAAGAGCTGAGGCAGGCTTACCTCACGATTATTGCCGGTCAGGTTGATCTTGTCTCACCGATGGCCAGCAGCAGATATAAAACCTCCAAGGTGAGACTCCTGAATGCTTTGGCCATCACTACTGCCCCGCCCCCGGCCGGGACTACAAAGCCCGGTATGCATCATGAGAACCCCAAGGAGGCTGGCACAGAATCAAGGAACAAGAAGAAGGGGGATGAGTCCATTACTAATACTGGCAAGAGATCGACCTGAGGGAATAATCTGGTGGCAGCAGTGGAAGGCCAACCAGCAATTTCTGACCTTTTTCTATTAAAATTCCCCAGATCCCTAAAAAAACAGGATATGGTTACCGTGGCCCTCCTACCAGCTACAGCATCTGCTCCCACCCATGTGCTGGAAGTGGTTCCTGAGATTGTGACAGATGTTTCCAGAAGCCCAAAAACAGGTGAGGAGGAGAATTGCACAGCCATCCCTATGGTGGATGCAGGGGAGAAACTACAGACCAAGCGGAATTTGCCTAGCTCTGGAACTATTGGAACTATTAAGCCTGTTGATCTTGAGAGGCCCCCGTTCTCTCCTCCCTCCCAACTAACCAAAGCGGACTCCATCTCATTAGGCTGTGGCTCTTTGGGGGACCCTAGACTGGTGGCCTCACCTGATCTTATGTGGGGTGGAGAGAAATGTATTTCACTGACTGATGATTTGGATTCCCCAATGCCCGATCTAGACTCCTCAACTTCTACGCTGTCTATCTCACCTAGCAGCAGCTTGCTGGATGGATTTGTTGTTCTTTGTAGCCGAAAGAAGAGATCAGGAGCATCGAGAAATAAGAAAAAGTCTTCAAGCTCAAAAAAGAAACAGCTCTCAAGTGACAAAAAGGCTAACAAAAGCTGGGAAGAGTCATCAAGGAAAGGGACCCCCAGGTTCAGATGGGATTATTCTGCTGTTCAACTTCTTGAAAATCCAGAACAGAGTATGGAGGATGCCCCCCTGCCCCCCCGGGATCAGCCCCGACCGCCTGGAACTACAACAGTATTGGAGCCCCCACCTTCTTTGATTTTGGCCACGATTAAACAGATGCAGGTGGAGATCCAGACGGATAATCGACGGGCACAACAGGCCTCCAAGAAACTACAGGAAGCGGTGAGGAAAATAAGTAAAATCTATGTAGTGAGATCTCCGACAGACTGACTAGCGTAGAGGCACGGACAGACACCTTTGAACTGGGGGTTAATGTTAATGTTAATGTTAATTGGGATTTCTATAGGGCATTATCACCACTGGTCTCTAAGCGCTTGAGAGAATGCCCAACCTTAGTTCCACGGTAGGAGATATGCCCAGGGTTGGCCTACATTGTGCCCCAAGCTTCAATAAACAGAAGGGATTTTAGTTTTTTCCTAAAAGGGAGGAGAGCGGGCTCCTTGCGGAGCTCTACTGGCATCTCATGCCAGAGTTGAGGGATCAACGAGGAGAAAGCTCTACTCCCCATGGAGGAGGGTGAAAAACGGGGGCAGACCAACCAACCGGCATCAGAGGAACGCAGGGACCGTCCTGGCCTATAATTTTCCCAGCGTTCCTTAATATAAGCTGGAGCTTGGCCATGGATGGCTTTGTGGGCGATACATAGCCCCTTGAATCTTGTTCTCTGCTTGATCGGAAGCCAATGCAGCTGCTGCAGTAAGGGGATGGCGTGGGCTCGTCTGGGGAGCCTAAACACCAATCTAGCAGCATCATTCATGACTACCTGAAGTCTAGACAAGAGTTTTCCAGGGAGGCCCACATACAGTGAATTCCCGTAGTCTAGACAAGAGATAATCAATGCCGACACTGCCATCCGAAGTGCTGCAAAAGAGAGAAGGGGGCGAGTTTCCGCAACATTCTCAGCAAGCTCACATATGTCCCCACCACGGTTGTAACCTGGTCAGACATGGAGAGTTTGGCATCAATTTTTATACCCAAACTCTTTACCACTGGGGGGGGCTCAGGGGAGGGGCCCAGTTCTGGTGGCCAGAAGAGATCACTCCAAGGGTTGGAATTCATGGTGACAGCCAAAACCACGGTTTTATCAGGATTGATTTTGAGGTAATTGGCTGTCATCCAGTTGACTGTAAATTTCAGAACTTCCTGCATCCGTGCATGTGCTGTAGGGGAGTTGTCAATCTGGATCAGGATTTGGGTGTCGTCCGCGTAATTAAAGACCTGGCACTCCATACCAGCCAATGCTGTCACCAAGGGCTAGAGGTATGCATTAAAGAGGAGTGGGGATAGTGCCGATCCCTGAGGGACGCCACACATTAACTCGCCTGAATCCGATACCTGGTCGGCAAGTTGAATCCTTTGAGATCGGCCTGACAAAAAGGGTGGCAGCCATTGGAATGCAACCCCCTGGGCTCCCATCTCCCTGATCCACGACAGGAGTAGGTCATGATTGACCGTATCAAATGCCGTGGACAGGTGTAGGAGAACCAGGGAACAGGGCTTCTTTTTGTCTGCCCTAAGTCTCAGTTCATCTAGGACAGCCAACATTATCACTTCTGTGCTGTGGTGCGCCCTAGAACCAGCCTGTTTATGTCTCCAAGTGCGGGATAAAGTTTTCAACACATGTTGCTCCAGCACTTTAGCTAAAAAAGGGAGCGGGGAAATTTGATGTATCAGCCCCAGGTTTTTTCAGCAAGGGTATAACTCTCGCCTCTTTAAAATTGGTCGGAACTTGACCAATATCAAGGGACCGATTTGATAGGTTGAGAACCTCATTCTCCAATCCTGGGAGTGCCATTCAGAACACCCTAGGCGGACAGGGGTCCGCTGGTGACCCTGATTTAGTGCGGGCCACTTTGACACTTAAAGAGTCGTGGTTTAATCTTGGGAAGGAAGAGAGGGGTTTGTCATTAACAGGTAGTTTAGGTACACCCCTTAAGGGGGTATGAGCCACGGGGGTATGGTGGATGACCGACAGGAGGTCAGTGATTTTTTTTTAAAAGTAGGACTGAAGTCTATTACAGTCTTCTGGACAGACCGGGGGGTTTTGTACCTGTGAGTACCTCCCAAGACCCCAAGCTTACAGAGATGGTGTGGAAGCTGGAGGAACATGAAAATAGACAAAGGAGAAACAATCTGAGACTATTGGATATTCCAGAAGGGAGAGAGGGAGGTAATCCCAGGGACTATGTAGTCCAACTCCTAAAGGACGCATTCCCAGACCTCATGAGTTGAGATTGGAAAAGGGAAATAAAAAGGGTACATCGAGTCCCCTTAACCCTCAAAAAGTAACAGGCAGATAGCCCTAGGGCTGTTTAGGAAATTTTCTTTTATGGAAAAGCATTTTCGATCTACCACGCCCTAATTCTAAAAGGGAATTTGAGGGCGTTTCCTTTGCACGGCCAGACTTCGTGCACGCCACAGTGGAGCGAAGATGGCGGTTAAGACAGATGTTTGCTCCCTTTTAGAGGCTGGGTGCTGAAGTGAATCTGCAAAATCCTTTGAAACTAAAAGTGGTATTTAAGGGCCGCACCCACACCTTTTCTTCTGAGATTCAGGCCCAAGAACATCTATAGGAGCTGCAGGGTGGGGTTTGATTCTTCGGAAGAACTTCCAAAAGTGCAAGGCGAAGATGGATAAGTGGAATCAAAATATGGCTGAATCTGTCAGAAATGCTTTAATGATGGAGAGGTAGGGGGAAAAAACAGAAAAAGAAAAACATGGAAAAATTATAGGGGACAAGAAGGAGGGGGGACAAGGAAAAAGAATGGAGGCATGGGTTTTAGAAAAAAGGAAAATAAAAAGGGGGAAAAGAGAGAGGGAAAATATATGTAGTTAATCTGTTAGAACAGGGTGTTTTATAAGGAGGTTGGTGGTGGGGGCACAGTGAGCGGGTTTCATCTTGTTAGACGGTGTCATTCAGACCAGGCATGGTTGCTCAGTGGACTGGTGTGGGTGGGGGAGAGGGGGTGGAGTCGTGGCTTGTGCAGGGGTCAAAGGTAGGTCAGGGAGGGGTTATGAAACCCTACACAATCAGGCCAAAAAGGGAAAGAAGTTTAGAGACTGGGTGGTGGTTAGTAGGGGGGGGTTACGCTGCTATTACAATACTGAAGGGGTGGTGTTAAGGATGCAGGGTAAAATAAGGCAATGATTGTCAATCAGATTATCCGAATTGCGTCTATTAATATATGCAGCCTAAACAATCCTAAAAAAAGAGCTAGACCTTCCTTAGGGACAAAAATCCTGAGCGTGGACATTGTCTACCCACAGGAGACACATATTGAAGCTTCGCAGAGGGATACTCTAAATTCCTCGGGCTAAAGACTCGTAGCCGGTACCTCAAAATGTGCTTGCTCTGGGGGTGTGGCAGTTCTGGCCCGAGGTAGTCTACTGAAATTCTCTGAAGTAGGGTCTGATACTAAAGGGAGATGGGTAGCACCAGTTTGCCACTCTCCATGTGGAGGTAAATTCAAGCTGTACTCAGTGTACGGCAGTATACTTGATGATCCCTCCATTCTTAATCAGGTATCTAAAGAGTTACCGCACCACCCTCTACCTATAGTTTTATGTGGGGACTTTAGTATCAACCTCCCAGGAAATTTCGATATAGGAGGGCAACCATTGTATACCGGGAGAAAACCTAAGGTGTTTCAAACCCTTAATGTATAGATCATGGTTTGGTAGATGTGTGGCATAAAAAGAATCCAGGGTCTCCTGGCAGTTCTTATGGCATTCAATGTACTCAAGGGACTTTGGCCCAAGATTCATTCAAGGAATTAAGGCCTTATATTGTAAGCCTATGGCTAAAATCTGTATTTCTGGAAGCATGACAGGACCAGTGACGATCACTCTTGGAACTCGATAGGGGTGTCCTTGTTCCCCACTCCTGTTCGCGATGTATATAGCCCATTTCTAAGGAAACTAGCTCAAAGCACTGCTATCCCTCCAATAATTATGCATGGTTATGAAACCAAACTTTTGGCATATGCAGATGATGTTGCAATTTTGACGTCTAATCCAGAAGCTGCAATTAAGGCAATAGAGACAGAAGCTTCTGTATTTGGGGACATCTCCGGCTTCTCGCTAAACAAAGAAAAGACACAAATTATCATCAATGATAAGATTGCCTTGGTCGATAAAAGAGTAGTCGAAAAAGCATTATACTTAGGTGATTTTATCTCTTTGAATGTGGAGTCTATTGTTAATTTAAATCTAGAACCTCTGACAGATAAAACTTAGAAAGGGTTAGCAGGGTTAAATAATGTGCACCTCACAATGATAGGCCGTTGTAGCCTTATGAAGATGATTTTTTTCCCCAAAATGTTATATTTTTTTAGAGCAATCCTCTTAGATTTTCCTAACAAATGTTTTAAAACTTTTGAGGCAGTATTCCCTAGATATTTATGGACCTATTCTAAACCAAGAAGAGCGCTGATGTACCCCTCGCTCCCAAAAGAGATCGGAGGGTGGGCTCTTCCAAATCTTAAACTGTATTATTGGGCTTCATTGCTGCAATATAGCTGGATTTTATTAAATGAACTTTCTCAAATAGTTTCCCCAAATTTGAAACCTTCCATATTTGAATTATTGCTACGCAAAGAGGCTTGGGGTGTTTGCTGAGGCAAGTCGAATATAGTTACTACAAAAAAATACGGTTCAAGTGTCTTGCAGGTGCGTATAAGGCTTGGGTTGCTATACGGAAATTGCTTGGTTTGGGGAGATTTAACTTTTATACTCCGATCTTGAACAATCCAAACCTACCTGAAATCTTTAATGACGGCTATATGCAAGTATGGTATTTGGCAGGCATAGAGAAACTGGGTACTTTTTTTTCTCCGTCTGGCCTTGTCTCGTTTGACAAGCTAAAGTCAAAGTTTTGTATTAACAACAAGGAATTTTTTAAGTTCCTGCAAGTTAGGGACTACATTCAGCGGAAAGTGGGAGGTCCCAGTGGTTTTGATAAGAATGTTCTGGTTGATAGCTCAATAACGCAGAACTCAATCTGCATCGGTACAGTTTATCAGACTCTGAACACCTAAATGAAAGATAATCTTGATAAACAGTGTGTTAAGTGGCAGAATAAGCTGACGATCACTAAAAATGAATTTGCAAAGGCTCTTAGCTGTTTTAATGTCGGCCAATCTACAAGTGCAGGTTTTTAAAACCTGTTTTATGCTCTTTTATACACCTGCAAGAATGGCAAAATGGACTTCGGGGGACGGAAACCAAGTGTCCGCGCTGTTCCACTTCTTGTGCTGACATTGTTCATATTTTTGCAACTTGTCCATCTTTAAACTCCATCAAGAATAAAAATGAAATTTTTTTCCTTAGCAAACTAAATTGAAAAGTCTCTTTGAGTCCAAAATTAACTCTACTAGGGGTTTTTGATGAGAAACTGACCCCGGATATAGTCTATTTTCTTGCTGTTGTAATAACGATTTTTAGACTTTTAATTGCTACAGCGTGGCTTGACCAGCAGCCTCCTCAGTTTCAACACTGGCTAGCTCGTCTATTAGCCATCTCCAGCATGGAGAAGTCGATTTATTGCAGAAAAGGCGTTAAAGTAAGGTAAAAAGGACAGCTAATATGGGCACCTTTATCTAGATTGGAAAACGGATGGTGCCTGTAAAGACAGCATGGAGTGCCAATATTTATTTACTCTAAGCCCCGTCTCTTCTTATTTCTGCACTCTGCACTTTAAATAATGGTCTTATATTTACATCTGTGTCTTATCTGGATTTATTTAATGATACATTTTTACATGATGTTTATTGCCAATGGTTTTAAGCGCAGTATCTTAATTGTATTATTACTTTGATGATTACTGTGAACGGTTTGAAAAAAGCTTTAAAGCAAAGGGAAAAAAAGGATAGCTAATATGGGCACCTTTATCTAGATTGGAAAAACTGGTGGTGTATGTACATGCAGGAAGGTTTTGCTAATATTTATACACTTTCAGCTCTGTCTCTTTCCTTTCTCTGCACTTTAAATAATGGTCTGATGTTTACATCTGTGTTTTACCTGGAGTTATTCAATGAGGAATTCTAACAGGATGTTTATTACTGATGGTTTTTATCCTAGTATCTCATTTGTGTTTTGATGATTATTATGCACAGTTTCTCTGACGCTATTTATTCCCTGATTGTGGGGGTGGGGCAACTTTGGTATATTGTAATGATGGAAAATGCTTAGTAAAGACTATTAAAAAAAAAATGATATGCACTAGTGGAATAAAATGTTCTTGCCAGACCAGGATGTTGTCCAGAGGGCAACTCAACTGACAAAAAATAGGTGGCTCAGACTGTCCAATTATTTTCCTGTTATCCTGATTGTGATCATATGAATTATAAGAATCCGCATGCCAATGGAATGTTTTTTTACTACCTTCATATGGGCATTAAGATCTACTGCTACCCAAACAAAACATATCACCTGAGGGCCTACATCTGTAACCCTTTCTTGCTAAAATTTGGAATGTTCTAAATTGGGGCCTGTGTTCAGGAAAAGTCCATGATGGACTGGTGAAGCGAACAGTGTTCAATTAGATATTTAGGGATTATTCCACATACAAAACTATCAGTAGAGTTAACATAAAGAATGACAAAGGTGTTTCCCATGATTTTCTGTATTGCAATTATATTGCAATTATAACGCATGGAATATAATGCATATCAAGTCACAACAGATCCAGTGCAGACTGCTGATTGATTTCTCTTAACTTTATGATACCAACACCTCTATCCACAGGACTAAGATCCTCATTTAGAGAATGGCTACAGACTTCTGCATGACTGGGATGGTTGAGACACTGCCTCCGCTAGCTCAGTCTAGGTGGTATGCTATATCTAGCAATGACCATCATGTAAGAAACATGTTTTCCTTGAAGCCATTCCACAGTGAAAGCAAAACTTGTATATTTAAAAAAAAAAAAAACTGAAATCAGTAATTAAACATCATTGTCAAAACAGACTAAAATTTCCTTTAAACATTTCATTTATTGGGAACCTTATGGTGAGGATCCAAAACATAAAAACTACTGAAATTCGCAACTTATTCTTAGTTTTGCAACCACAGTTCTACCACAATATCAAAGTTGGACAATTGATTTACACTTATATCTATTCCACAATATTGACTATTAACATATGGTCAAATCAAAAAGATGTGGAGTTAAAACAGTGAAACTCTACGTTCCTCTATATTCTTACCTTGATGATATCTTGGTAGTCAATATTGTGACGTCTACATATATGTGTAGGTCAAGATCATACACCCTATTGGGGCAAGCAGTCCAACCACAATGTCAAAATTGACAGCCTGTGTATTCATATTATTTCATTAATAGTACCAATTGCCATTTTTACTCATTTTATTTATTGTTCCTATCTTTATTTATTTATTTGGAATAGCTGAGCACAGCAAAACTTTTCCAAAGAGACACTCTCTTACATGCAAAATATGAGTAAGATGTATACTGTATTTCAACTCAGCATTCTAGGTGACTTTCCACAACAATATCAATGAATCATGAGCGGAGTTAGAACAGCCTTTCTCCTCTATATAACATTTTCAGTGACATCGAGACATTGACAGTAGTCCTGCAACGTTACATATATGTCTCTCAGGATATTTATCAGTGAAACTGCCGTTCATCTTAATGTGATGAAAAGAGCGTTAGATCATTAATGATGCCATCAAAGGTGCATTTTTTAATGCCAACTGTAATGTCATATAACTGTCCATGAGTAGTTCATCTGTGTGTTACTGTTGAACAGCTAATTCTGTTTAATTGCAGTGATTCTTTATGTTTTGGATCCTACCATATCATAAGCATAACTGCAGAGTTATTTTGTACATATACAAAAAATGCAACAAAAATTGCATGTAAGATCAGTCATGGTTAATTAAACAAAACATTACTTATCCTTCAACCAAATAAATCATAGCTTCCCATTAAATCCACCTATTATGATGTCACAATAATAAATAAATTAAATAAATTGGCAATCTTGCATCATTAAATAAAAACACTTATCAAAACCAAGAAATTATAGATCCAGCGGGTGACTTCGGTCATGCAGACGGATAGGTTGGTCTGGGTGTTCTGTGTCTTGTCAGAAAGCGAGAGAATGAGCTAGGTGTTGTCTGCATAGGATGACCTTGAATACGTAAACACAAGGTGATGATGGACAGAGCGCTGAATCTTTTCTGACACTCAACCCCAGTCACAGATCTGGGTTGAATCCATCATCGTTCTTTAGCTCACTTTGCCACCTCAGTTCAGACATAGCAATATGCAGATCAGTCTTGACCCTATGCCTCATGGGAACAGTCCAGCCCGAACTGCCAAGCCAGGTCTTTCCTGGACTGGAAAAAAACATCTTGTGACCGGTTTCGGGGTAACACCCCTCATCAGCCAAGCTAGCTTGAATCCAGAGGAAGAGTGAGCAAGAGACCCATGTCTGGGCATACCCTGCCAAATTAGGGCAAACAAAGCAAACACAAGGAGATGATGGACAGACTGCTGAAACTTTTCAGACACCACCCCCAGTCACAGATCTGGGTTGAATCCATCATCGTTCTTTAGCTCACTTCACCACCCCGTTCAGACCCAGCAATATGCAAATCAGCCTTGACCCTGTGCCTCATAGGAACAGTCCAGCCCGAACTGCCAAGCCAGGTCTTCCCTGGACCGGAAACAAGCATCCTGGGACTGGTTTCAGGGTAACACCCCTCATCAGCCAGGCTAGCTTGAATCCAGTTGCAAAGTGAGCAAGGGACCCACATCTGGGCATACACTGCCAAATTAGGGCAAACAAAGCAAACACAAGGAGATGATGGACCGACTGCTGAAACTTTTCAGACACCACCCCCAGTCACAGATCTGGGTTGAATCCATCATCGTTCTTTAGCTCACTTCACCACCCCGTTCAGACCCAGCAATATGCAAATCAGCCTTGACCCTGTGCCTCATAGGAACAGTCCAGCCCGAACTGCCAAGCCAGGTCTTCCCTGGACCGGAAACAAGCATCCTGGGACTGGTTTCAGGATAACACCCCTCATCAGCCAGGCTAGCTTGAATCCAGTTGCAAAGTGAGCAAGGGACCCACATCTGGACATACACTGCCAACTTAGGGTAAAACAAAGCAAACACAAGGAGATGATGGACGGAGCATTGAAACTTTTCCGACACTCACCCACAGTCACAGATCTGGGTTGAATCCATCATCGTTCTTTAGCTCACTTCGCCACCGCAGTTCACACCCAGCATTATGCAAACCAGTCTTGACCCTGTGCCTCATGGGAACAGTCCAGCCCTAACTGCCAAGCCAGGTCTTCCCTGGCCCAGAAAAGAAGCATCCTGGGACCAGTTTCAGGGTAACACCCCCCAACAGCCAGGGTAGCTTGAATCCAGTGGCAAAGTGAGCAAGGTTGAAGAAGTGGCCACTGATTATGCTGGCGAGATGGGCCATGTAGGTGTTGAACAGTATAGGGCTATGGAACTCCCCAGATGAGGTTGGTTGCTGTTGGGGTGAAGTGAGCCAGGATGACCAAATGGGTGTTGCCTGCGAGGAAGGAGCTCATCCACTGCAGCACAAGTACTTGAATGCCAGCTTTGTGTAGTCATTGGATGGGGATAGGGTTGGAGACAGTGTTGAAGGTGACAGATAGATCCAGCAGGACAAGGGTAGCGGTGTCACCAAATCCATGTTCAGTCAGATGTCATCCAAGGTGGCAATGAGAACAATCGTTGGTCTGTGGTTGTCCCTAGATCTAAATTGAGTGGTGTTGAGGAAGTTGTTGTCTTTGAGGTGGGTGGCTAGATGGTTGTTTATCTTATTTTCAATGACTTTCAGCAGTTAGGGTAGTAAGGAGATGAACTGGTAGTTGGCTAAGCTCTTCAGATTGGCTGAGGGTTTCTCAAGAGGGAAAGTACTCTGGCATGTTTCCAGGCATCCAGGAAAGTGCCCATGTTTTATAAGTCATTCAGGATCAAGGTGAAGGCTGTGATGATGGGGACCAGTCTTTTGATGGCGGCTTAGAGAGGACAGGGGTCAGAGGGTCTTCTTGAGTGTATGGGCTGCATGGTCATTGCAGTTTCTTGAACTGTAATGATGAGCCAGACAATCAGGGTGGTACTCTGGGTGTTAGTCGTGATGGGAAGAATTGCTGCCAGGCAGATAAGTCCAGTTAAGGTTTGAAGTTGTCTTCAATGCTGTTGAATTTGTAGCTGAAAAAGAGCAACATCTGGGTGCAGAGGTGTTGTGAGGAGGGTGACACTGGTGGAGCTTGCTATAGAAGAGGTGGAATCCTTCACAATGGTGAAAATGAACTTAGCCCTGTTGGTGCTGCATCAATATGGTCAACGAGCATGGAGTGTTTGGTAGCTCTGATTTGTTGTTGACAGGGTCTGATGGAGGATCTGTAGTTGCTCTTGTCAGTTGTCACCCTGTCTTTGTCTCCATCTGTGTTCCAGTTGCTTGCAGTGGCATTTGGTGAGTCTGAACTCTTCGGTATTGCAGCTCACCTGCAGACTGGTTCTTGAGGCTTTGGGCGTTTTGAGCCGAGCCAGGGTGTCTGTACAGGCAGCAATCCAGGTGCTGAAATTAGAAATGGATCTGGGGAGGTTGTTGTGGTGTTTCAGTGGGTGTTGTAGAAGCTCTAAAGACCAGGGTTCTTATGATATTTTGGTCCAGTCCTATTGTGAAGATTTCTCAATGGTATTTCTGCAGTGGTGTGAGAGCTTATGTGGACAAGGGGGTGGTCGGATCAATCAATCAATCAATCAATCAATTTGTAAAGCGCGCTACTCACCCATAGGGTCTCAAGGCACTGGGGGAGGGGGATCCGCTACTGCTCGAAGAGCCAGGTCTTGAGCTGTTTCCTGAAGGAGAGATGGTTCTGGGTCAGTCATAGGTGGGTGGGGAGGGAGTTCCATGTCTTGGCCGCCAGGTAGGAGAAGGATCTTCCTCCGGCGGTGGTCTTGCGGATGCGCGGGACGGTGGCGAGGGCGAGGCTGGCGGAGCAGAGGTGGCGGGTGGGTGTGTAGAATGTGAGGCGGTTGTTGAGGTATGTGGGTCCCATGTCGTGGAGAGCCTTGTGTGTGTGGGTGAGGAGTCTGAACGTGATCCTCTTGCTGATGGGGAGCCAGTGCAGGTCTCTCAGCTGGGGAGAGATGTGGCTGAAGCGGGGGGTGTCCAGGATAAGTCGTGCAGAGGCGTTCTGTATGCACAGGAGTCTTTTCTGTAGTTTGGCTGTGGTTCCAGCGTAGAGGGTGTTTCTGTAGTCCAGTCGGCTGGTGACGAGGGCCTGGGTGACCGTCTTCCTGGTGTCGATGGGGATCCACCGGAAGATCTTTCGGAGCATGCGCAGGGTGTTGAAGCAGGATGATGAGACGGTGTTGACTTGCTTGGTCATCGTGAGGGAGGAGTCCAGGATGAAGCCCAGGTTGCGAGCATGATCCGTTGGCTTTGGAGCGGAGCCCAGGGCAGGAGGCCACCAGGAGTCGTCCCAGGCGGAGGGGGATGTTCCCAGGATGAGGACTTCCGTCTTATCTGAGTTCAGTTTCAGCCGGCTGAGCTTCATCCATTCCGCGACGTCTTTCATTCCTTCCTGGAGGTTGGCTCTGGCTGTGGCGGGGTCGTTGGTGAGGGAGAGGATCAGCTGGGTGTCGTCGGTGTAGGAGATGATGTTGAGGTTGTGTTGGCGTGCGATGGCTGCGAGGGGGCTCATGTAGACGTTGAAGAGGGTGGGGCTGAGCGAGGATCCTTGCGGGACGCCGCAGATGACTTTGGTGGCCTCGGACCGGAACGGGGGAAGGCGGACTCTCTGGGTTCTGCCGGCGAGGAACGAGAAGATCCATTCCAAGGCCTTTACTTGGATTCTGATGGTGCTGAGGCGCTGTATCAGGGTGCGGTGGCATACGGTGTCGAAGGCTGCCGAGAGGTCCAGGAGGATGAGGGCAGCTGTTTCCCTGTTGTCGAGCAGGGACCTGATGTCGTCGGTGGCTGCGATGAGGGCGGTCTCGGTGCTGTGGTTTGCTCGGAAGCCAGACTGCGAGGGGTCGAGGGATCCGTTGGTCTCGAGGAAGGCGGAGAGTTGTTTGTTGACGATCTTCTCAATGACTTTGGCCGGAAAGGGGAGGAGCGAGATGGGGCGGAAGTTCTTGAGGTCCGTGGGGTCCGCGGTGGGTTTCTTCAGGAGGGCGCTGAGCTCGGCGTGTTTCCAGCTCTCTGGGAAGGTGGCGGATGCGAAGGAGCTGTTGATGATGTTCCGGAGTTGGGGTGCGATGATGGAGTCGGCTTTGTTGAAGATGTGGTGTGGGCAGGGGTCGGTTGGGGAGCCGGAGTTGATGGTGTTCATCGTGTGGGTGGTATCTTCGGAGCTGACCGTCGTCCAGGTGCGGAGGGTGGTGGTGGGGGGCGCCGGATCGGTGGTAGGGTGCACGGTCTGTGCGCCGAAACTGTTGTGTACGTCAGCAATCTTGTGGTGAAAGAACGAGGCGAGTGAGTCGCAGAGGTCCTGCGAGGGTGTGATGTCGTTGTTGCAGGCGCTGGGGCTGGAGAGCTCTTTGACGATGCTGAAGAGTTCCTTGCTGTTGTGGGAGTTGTTGTCCAGTCATTCATTGAATGTGGTTCTTTTGGTGGTGCGGATCAGTTGGTGGTGTTTGCGGGTGGCGTTCTTGAGGGCTGTCATGTTTTCTGTAGTCTGGTCATGGCGCCAGGCTTTCTCAAGGGTACGGCAGGTTTTCTTGGAGTTTTTTAGGTCGTTGGTGAACCAGGAGGCTTTCTTGCTGCCGTGTCTGCTGGGGGGGGTTCTTCAGTGGTGCGAGGTCATCGGCGCAGTTGGTGAGCCACTGTGTGAGGTTGCGGGCTGCCTCGTTGGGGTCCGTCGTGTTTGTGGGGGGGTTCTGGCTGAGGGAGGTGGTGAGCTGGTCGGCGGTGATCTTGCTCCAGCTTCTGCGGGGAACCTGTTGAGGGTGGTTGTGGGTCGTGGTTCTCCTGAAGTTGAAGTGGACGCAGCTGTGGTCTGTCCAGTGCAGTCCGGTGGAGTGGCTGAAGGAGATGTGCTTGCTGGAGGAGAAGATGGGGTCAAGCGTGTGGCCGGCGATGTGGGTGGGGGTGTTCACCAGTTGCTTGAGTCCGAGGTTGGCGAGGTTGTCCAGCAGGGTGGCAGTGTTGCTGTCATTGTTGTTATCCAGGTGGAAGTTGAGGTCTCCTAGGAGGATGTAGTCTGAGGAGGTAAGGGCGTGCGGGCTGACGAAGTCTGCGATGGCTTCGCTGAATTGTGTGCGTGGTCCCAGGGTCTGTAGACGAGGGTGCCTCTGAGGGTGGTCTTGGGGTCGGTGTGTATCTGGAAGTGAAGGTGTTCGGCGGCGGTGAGGGTGTCGTCGGAGTTGGTTGTGATTCGGATGGTGTTTCTGTGGACGATGGCGATGCCTCCTCCGGCTTGGTTGACGCGGTCCTTCCGGGCGATCTTGTAGCCATCCGGGATGGCTATGGCGATGTCGGGAGCTGAGGTGGCGTTCATCCATGTTTCTGTGAGGAAGGCGACGTCTGGTGATGTTGTGTCGAGAAGGTTCCAGAGTTCGACGGCGTGCCTGTGGATGGAGCGGGTGTTGAGCAAGATGCACTTGAGGTGGTCGTTGCTGGAGCCTGGCTTGGTGGGTGCGGTGCAGGATCGGGTGCAGGTGAAGTTGCAGGCGTGGTAGGTGAATGCGCCGTGGGTGCGTTTCGGGTTGGCTTGGTAGCAGGCTGGCTGTCAGCCGGTGTTGAGTGCGTGGAGGGTGGTGGCATCGTATCTCTGTCGGGTTGGCTGGCTCCGGCGGGGTCCAGGGGTTCTGGCGCTGGGCGTGGTCCAGGCGTGGACGGGCGTAGATGGGCTTGCCTTTGGCGCGCCTTCGGCGCGCAATCGGCGCACCTGCTGCGCATGGACGCTGCGCGTACACGCTTTCCCCGCCATATATGGCGAAGTGGGAGGGAGGAGCAGCTGGGAGGCTGGAGCGGGGCGGCGAATGGGGAGCGGGTGCCAAGAGAAGGGAGCGGGGCTGCAGGAGAGCAGCGGCGGGGAGTGAAAGGGGGGGTGGAAAGAGCGGGAAGACGGAGCGGGAGAGCGAGGGCAAGCCTGGGCAAGCCTGGGCAAGCCTGGAGAGCAGGGGCCTTAAGGAGAGGCGGCAGCAAGAGAGGCCAAGAAGGCAGCAGCAGCAGAATCTGGGCACACGGGGGCCGTGCGGAGTGGAGTGACCGGGTCAAGGGTCACTGCTCACTGCCGCGCGGTCCCCACCATATATGGCCAAGTGGGAGGGAGGAGCAGCTGGGAGGCGGGAGCGGGGCGGCGAATGGGGAGCGGGTGCCAAGAGAAGGGGCGGGGCCACAGGAGAGCAGCGGCGGGGAGCGGAAGGGGGTGGAAAGAGCGGGAAGACGGAGCGGGAGAGCGAGGGCAAGCCTGGGCAAGCCTGGAGAGCAGGGGCCTTAAGGAGAGGCGGCAGCAAGAGAGGCCAAGAAGGCAGCAGCAGCAGAATCTGGGCACACGGGGTCGTGCGGAGTGGAGTGACCGGGTCAAGGGTTATTAGTGTGAGCTTCACTACTGTGATTCTGTTGAAGGGTCCAGTAGGTGTCCAGCGGTGTGTGGGGCCTTCCACTCACTGGTTGAATCTGCAGTTTGATAGGTCTTCATGGATGATGGTCATCTTAGGATCGGCGAGGTGTTTCAGGTGGTAGTTGCGGTCTACAATGGTGCTGTGAATGTTGGTGCATGGTCTTGAGTGGTGGTAGTACTTGAGGATGCCTCTTATGGTGTGATTGGTGGTGTTGAAAAGTTTGAAAGTCATGTGTTCCACATTTTTGGTTTTGCTTTCCGAGGAGGTGGATAATTGGATGGACTCTTTGAAGATGGTGCTCATTCCTCCTCAGGATCTGTTCAACCAGCCCTTTCTTGCGATGTTGTATCCAGAGGGGATTGCCATGGCAGGGGCTGTAACCAGGTTTCGGTCAAAAAGAGCAGGTCTGGTGAGCAATTGTGTAATACACTTGTTGGTGAGGGAGTGTGTGCTGAGGAATCAAAAGGACAGAAGTAGTGACCGGGCTTCAGGGCGTGGAAAGCAGCTGTGGAGTAGTGATGAGGGAAATGGAGGGTGGGAGAAGGACTAGCAGTCTTGGTGCTAGGCATTACACAGATGGGATTGTCTTTGGTGTACCTTCAGCATGCCAGTGGCACACACACTGCATGAGTCTGTGCTGCAGCTGCGATTAGGAAGGAGACGAGAGGAACCTCAGAGCAGTGTGCAGGGTTAAGGGAGCATCAGGAGGTGGGAAGGTAGTATGGCATGAGAGTAGAAATGGGAAGGCCACCACAAGGGTAGAAGGTGCGATGGAAAGCAAAGCAATAGGAAAAGAGTACTTGAGAGTGGAAAAAAAATCTAAAACGGAGTGAATGGGCAGTGGATGACTTTGCCACATTTCAGACACCTCTATGGTAGGCCCTAGGGCTGGGTGCATTGTTGGTAAAAGGTAGGTCATGCTCTGATGTGTGTGGCATGACCTAATAGTGAATTACAGCCATTTTCGTTTTTCACTATTGAAGGGCTACCTGCCTTCCTTAGGCCAGAATGGGCAGACTGATTATTAACTCCATTATAATCTATCTGACTCAGGGAGCATGGTAGCAGGTCGAGTTTAGTATCCCTGAACTCAGACTTTAATAACTCACCCTTTAGGATGGATGGTTTTAAAATTCTGGGTTTGAAAATAGCCCTTTTATAAAGTGGCTATTTTCTTGTCCAACTATCCACCGGTTTCTGCTGGTTTGGTGTGTGTGTCAGGGGCTGGGTGGCTCCAGAGGACTGAATGAGTCAGTGTGGGGTGAATGAGGCATCTGCACTTAGAGTGGGGGGAAGAGTAGTCCCTGATAGCCTGCCCTGCCTGACACAATGCTGGCTCCACCTCCTGCCGGGCGACTGATAGCCCTGCTCCTGCCAGTGACAATACTGGCTCCGCCTCCTGCTGGGCGGCTGAGGACCCTGCCCTGCTCAGTGAATAGGCCAGGTGCCTCTGCCTGGCAACACCCACAACAAACCTGGGATGGGGGGAATTTCCCTGATTGGACAAAGGGAACAAAGCAGAAAAGGGGTATAAAAGAAGGACCCCTGAACCAAAGAACTTAGATCACTTCTGACAAGGAAACCTCTACCAAGGACAAGAAGCCTGCTGATCCAAGGACTTGCCTCCCCCTTCTGCCAGTGTGCTGTTTGCTGGGGGGAACATGAAGCTGCTTCTTTATTTTTGCCAAGGGACAAGGAGAGAGGAACTTGGTGTGTACTCTCAAGCTTGCAAGAAAATCTCCAAGGGCTGGAAGAGTGCCAGCCTCCTGTTGAACATATAAGTAACAAGGGAACCCGATAAAGGTAGCTATTGGACCTTGGGTAATTACGTATTTTTAAAGAACAAAGGTCCTTAGCTTAAACATGGATAATGTAACTATTAAACACATAGACTTAAATAAGACCTATGCAAATTCTTCCTGTGTCCAGCCGGACAGAGGAACATTTATTTTGAGAAAATACAAAAGGTTTTAAACGAGATAAAGGAAGAAAAATGAAACAAGGGCACAAGCCGGTACCGAGTTTTCAACAAGGGGAGGAGAGGAAGAAAAGAATAGCAGGCAAAAACTTTGGGAGCAAACAAGGAGGCTTACAGTACAATAAGAAAATCATGTAAGCTCAAACCAACAGAGACCACAATACATTTTTCGCAATGGATAAAATGTGGTGCTGTTACAGAAAGTCGACGTTTCGATCCCTAGCTCCTAATACAGTGGGATCATCCTCAGGACTAAAATTTTTAAAGTTGCCTGATAGAAGTTTTACGCCAGTTGGAATGAACTAGGAAAAAAGGGAGATAAGAAAACATAGTCCGCCATTATAGTAAGAAAAGGATGCATGTCAACATACATATGCAATATATATAGAACAACTGTGAATTCCTAGAATGCGAACGTGGAACATGCGCTAACTGTTGATTGAGAAAGGTTAACAAGACAGAGGACTTTGTGACCATAAGTGAATCAATGACGAGGTTTTCTGAGCTTTCCTGTGAACTTATTCGGAAAAGTTGTGAGAGGGTGAAGAGGGTGATGGCGTATTTATAAAGGGCCTAACGGACAATTTCAATTCAGTGACGAATCTGTTGAGTGCGAGGCGTTGTCGTAGTGGTGATGGTGAAAGCTGATATCTGACCTTCAAGAGGTGATAGGGTTCGAGGCTTAGTCGTGTTGGAGCAGAGCAATAGCAATGGTGTCTGATCTCCGATTGAACTTCTCATTACAAGGTGGTGAATGTGCCTTTAAAAGGAGGAAACAACGTTGGCCATCAGGATGTAAGGGGTAGAGTTGGGAGAAGGGGGGCCGGAATGAGGATTACCTTGACATGTAGTGGTAGCATCGTAAGTGGTGGCGTCAGGAGGGTGGGATCACCGAACTGAGTACAGGGCAGAATATATTGCTGTATGCATGGAGTGCAGCAACCGGGGGCTGCCTGTTTAAGGTCAGAGCTGTAGGAGAAGGAATTTTGTTAGGCGAGGTGAAGGGCACGAGTGGTAAGGTAGCCTACAGTTGCAGGGGGAGTGGCGGTATTACCTACCACATTGCTTCTGTATACAAGGAAGACGGGATAAGCCGCAGCAAGCGATGGCTGCCGGTGTTTTGGCCGAGCTATGGGAGAAGGAGTCACGTTAGGTGAGGGGAAGGCAGGATTGGAGACTAACAAATTTCCTGTGGGAGTTGCGGGGTTGGCGGGCTTACCTCAATTGAGTCTCGATACGCCGGAACGGGTGATCGTCCGGACTGCCGTGGATGGGAATTGAGCTCGTGGAAGCTGTCTGATAAGGAAACCACGAGATGGGGTAGACATAGACAAGGGACTGTGCAGTGAGTTAGAATGTCAGCGCAAGTGCGGGGGCCATTTTAGAATGGGAAAGCCGGAGACCAATGTGAGAGCCATTGTTGGTTGGGTGGCTGAAGTGAGAACGATCTTGAGCAAGTGCAAGGAAAACGTGGTTAACTACCGTGATCGTGATGAAGACGACGGAGGTGGTTGTCCTTGGTAGTTAATGGAATTAGACATAGATGAGTTGGAAATTACTGGTGTCAAAACATGTCTAATCGAACTAGTAAATTGGTTGAAAACATGACACTTGATTAAACATTTAGAAAAAAGCAGAAAATTAATCAGGCAATGGGAGAAGGAGTACAGAATATGTAAAAAAGGACATATAAAAAAACCTTTAGAATAATTGGCAAAATGAAAATAACAGCTATACCAATTTACAATTAGAAGGTGAAAGACAAGGGTCTTTGTAGCTTTTGGTGATTAAAGCAAAGTTGTCCAGTCCTCTGTTCTGTTCAAGCCATTTCGTATTGAGTCAAAGAGGATGATTGATTTCAGTTCCTCTCTGTTCAGCAACTGAGCCATATTTCCACCACGTTGGGGTAATCGCAGGACTTTCAGAACTGTCCAACGGATGTCGTCCTCATTGTGATTGGCCTCAGAGAAATGGTCAACAAGTGGCGCATTAGGTGTCCTGCAGCGAATGCGGCTTCTGTGCTGGCAGATCCTGGATTTAACTCTTTGTGTAGTTTGGCCAATATAGATATTTTGGCATGGACAATAGATGAGATAAATCACATTCGCTGTATTGCAGTTGGAAAAATGGTGCCTGACTACTGTGATGTCATTTAAAGTAAAACTTTTTCCCTCCACAGTGATACCACAAACATTGCAACCACTACATTTGAAATGTCCAATGACGGGGGATAGACCCCAGAGAGAATCGGGTATAGAAGCATTTGTAGAAGCAGGTAGAGAGGCACGGATCAGATGATCCTTAAGGTTTTTATTCTTTTTGAATGCGAACAAGGGTTTGTCTATGTTTAGACTTCCTACATTCAAAATGGGCCAGTGGCGTAGTATCATCTTCCGCAATTTGTTTGACACCGGGGAGAATGTTGTAACACATGCAATTCTTTGCATTTCGTTTTTAGGTTTGGGGGTCAACAGGATTTCTCTGGGACAATACCATGCACGCTTTGAAGCATTTTTAACAATTCTTTTTGGGTAACCTCTGGCTTTCAGTTTGGAGGAAAGATAGGTTGCTTTTCTAAAGTAATCAGCTTTGCACAAACAGTTTCTCCTGATTCTGAGAAATTGGGAGTAGGGCAATGAGTCCCTAAGGGCCCTAGGGTGATTGCTAGTGTAGTTCACAAGTGTATTCCGCTCTGTAGGTTTACGGTACAGACGTGTGAGCAGTTCTCCCTCTGAATGGAAAATTGTCAAGTCTAGGAAGGCAATGGAATTGTTGTCAGTCGTGATTGTAAAAGAAAGGCCTGAGCAATTATTGTTCATCCAATGTACAAAGGGACGTAAAACTTCGGCATCTTGTCTCCAGATGATAAAAATATAATCTATATATCTACGCCAGAATCCAATGCCTGGAAAGAAGGGGTTTGTGGGAGTCAGGATGACATTTGTTTCAAGTTGGTTCATGAAGAGCACTGCTAAGTTAGGGGCAAAAATAGCACCCATAGAAGTGCCTTTAATTTGTTGGTAGAAAATATTGTCGAACATGAAAAAATTCCGTGTAAGGCATATTTCAAGAAGTTGTAAAATGAAAGTACTAGGAACGTCATGTGGCCGTGAATCAAGCGTCTTTTGAATTACCAAAAGAGCGGCTGTTTGCGGTATGTTTGTGTATAAAGACTCAACATCCATGGTGCAAAGAATTTCAGATGTGGGATTGTAAGGGTGATGTTCTATTAAGTTTATCATTGCCATTGAATCTCTCACGTAACATTGGGTGATCGGAATAAAATCTTTGATGAAAAAATCAACATAGGCGCCAAGCGGTTCTAAAATTGAGCCACAGGCAGAGACAATTGGTCGGCCTGGGGGATTGGTTATGTCTTTGTAGATTTTTGGCAGTGTATAGATTATGGGAATGCGTGGTGTTTTCACATTCAAGAAATTAAACTCCTTTTTGGAGAGAAAGCCAGCATGGAGGCTTTCTGTGGTGGTTTTGTGGATCAGTGCCTGAATCTCTTTAGTGGGATTTGAAGCCAGTCGCATGTAATGATCTTTATTGTCAAGCTGGCGTTGTATTTCTGCTATATAGGCTATTTTTTCTTGAAGGACTATGCCGCCACCTTTGTCTGCACTCTTGATAACTAAGGTATCATTAGTTTTGAGGTGACTGATCGCTTGTTTTTCTTTCAGCGTAATGTTAAAGGGGATAAATCGTTTATTATTCTGTAGGGTAGAGAGGTCTTTCAGAACCATTTTTTCGAACGTGAGTATTTCAGCAGGGATCATTCCTGCAGATGGCAGAAAGGTTGATGGAGGCCGGAAAGGAGTATTAGATATATGTTCGGGTGTGGGGTGTATTTGAAAAAAGGCTTGTAGGCGAATGCGCCTAAAGAATCTAAGGAGTTCCGTATGTAGATCCATAAAGTTGGGTGGAACTGTAGGAACAAAAGATAATCCCTTTTTGAGTAGGGAGAGTTCATCATTGGCTAATGAATGGCTGGACAGATTGAAGATGGGAATGGTGTCGATGTATTGATCTGGGGAATGAGCGGCAACTACCATTGGTAAAAATTGTTGCGGGTCCTCCGCTCCCCTGGCGGGTTGTACCATCGTTGGGTTTTCTTGACTCTTCCGCGTTGTGGCGGGTCTTGTGGGCCTCTGGCTAAAAAAGTCTGCTGGTGTGAGCCTCCACGTCTTGTGGTGCTGCTGCCTTCGCCGGGGTCAGAACTATCTGATGAGTCTGCTGATGTGTCTGAAAAGCCTACCAGATTCTGGCGTCTGTTATAACGGCCCCAGGGGCAGTTATTCTGATGGGTAGCGTAGGATCTGTTGGTATAAAAATCTTTGTGTAGATAAGGGTAAGTGGTCTCTACACTGTAGGTTTTAATGTCTTTCTTGATTTTGTTGGCCTTTTTATTCTGCTCAATTCTATGAAAATATGACACTGTTTTTTCAATCTGTTCAAGTAATTTCTTCACCTCAGTAGTGGAGTTTGAATCTTGAATTTGCTTGAGAATGTCTGAAATCTCTGTTTCTAATGTTTACGAGTTTCTGTAGCGATATCAATTCCAAGAACTAGCCAGTGGTGAGAGCAGGTGGTTCCAATGTAACTAAAATTGGATATGTATTTGGGGTTATCTGTGAAGATCCCGGGAATATTGCGTACCTGCAAACCGAGGGGAATGACTTCTGCTTTAAGATAGTCTGTAAGCATCAAAATCATTAGTTGTAGCCGGACCTGCTTTTTCCTGAGTTTCTCAAGTTGATCTGGTATTGGGGTGCTAGAGGAGGTGGGTATATCAGGAGTGTCGGATAATAAAGATGGACCTAAGCAGAGTTGTTTAATGTAGTCGTCTGTGTACAGCAGTGCAAAGGCTGACATGCTATGGTATTCAAATGGGGACAAAGGGAAGAAAATAAAAAGGTAGGAGAGAGATAACAAAAAATACTAGGTTGACCCGACCAAGGTTGGTTGGAAAGGGTAGAACAAACCCTTGCAATCCAGCGATTGCGCTACGTGACAGTATAAGTAACAAGGGAACCCGATAAAGGTAGCTATTGGACTTCGGGTAATTACGTATTATTAAAAAACAAAGGTCCTTAGCTTAAACATGGATAATGTAACTATTAAACACATAGACTTAAATAAGACCTATGCAAATTCTTCCTGTGTCCAGCCGGACAGAGGAACATTTATTTTGAGAAAATACAAAAGGTTTTAAACGAGATAAAGGAAGAAAAATGAAACAAGGGCACAAGCCAGTACCGAGTTTTCAACAAGGGGAGGAGAGGAAGAAAAGAATAGCAGGCAAAAACTTTGGGAGCAAACAAGGAGGCTTACAGTACAATAAGAAAATCATGTAAGCTCAAACCAACAGAGACCACAATACATTTTACGCAATGGATAAAATGTGGTGTTGTTACAGAAAGTCGACGTTTCGATCCCTAGCTCCTAATACAGTGGGATCATCTTCAGGACTAAAATTTTTAAAGTTGCCTGATAGAAGTTTTACGCCAGTTGGAATGAACTAGGAAAAAAGGGAGATAAGAAAACATAGTCCGCCATTATAGTAAGAAAAGGATGCATGTCAACATTCATATGCAATATATATAGAACAACTGTGAATTCCTAGAATGCGAACGTGGAACATGCGCTAACTGTTGATTGAGAAAGGTTAACAAGACAGAGGACTTTGTGACCATAAGTGAATCAATGACGAGGTTTTCTGAGTTTTCCTGTGAACTTATTCGGAAAAGTTTTGAGAGGGTGAAGAGGGTGATGGCGTATTTATAAAGTGCCTACCGGACAATTTCAATTCAGTGACGAATCTGTTGAGTGCGAGGCGTTGTCGTAGTGGTGATGGTGAACGCTGATATCTGACCTTCAAGAGGTGATATGGTTCGAGGCTTAGTCGTGTTGGCGCAGAACAATAGCAATGGTGTCTGATCTCCGATTGAACTTCTCCTTACAAGGTGGTGAATGTGCCTTTAAAAGGAGGAAACAACGTTGACCATCAGGATGTAAGGGGTAGAGTTGGGAGAAGGGGGGCCGGAATGAGGATTACCTTGACGTGTAGTGGTAGCGTCGTAAGTGGTGGCGTCAGGAGGGTAGGATCACCGAACAGAGTACAGGGCAGAATTTATTCCTGTATGCATGGAGTGCAGCAACCGGGGCTGCCTGTTTAAGGTCAGAGCTGTAGGAGAAGGAATTTTGTTAGGCGAGGTGAAAATGGCCCCCGCACTTGCGCCGACATTCTAACTCACTGCACATTCCCTTGTCTATGTCTACCCCATCTCGTGGTTTCCTTATCAGACAGCTTCCACGAGCTCAATTCCCATCCACGGCAGTCCGGACGATCACCCGTTCCGACATATCAAGACTCAATTGAGGTAAGCCCGCCAACCCCGCAACTCCCACAGGAAATTCGTTAGTCTCCAATCCTGCCTTCCCCACAGTAGACAGCCACTCTTTTTCCAACTGCAATACAGCGAATGTGATTTATCTCATCCATTGTCCATGCCAGAAAATCTATATTGGCCAAACTACACAAAGAGTTAAAACCAGGATCTGCCAGCACAGGAGCCGCATCCGCTGCAGGACACCTAATGCGCCACTTGTTGACCATTTCTCTGAGGCCAATCACAATGAGGACGACATCCGTTGGACAGTTCTGAAAGTCCTGCGATTACCCCAACGTGGTGGAAATATGGCTCAGTTGCTGAACAGAGAGGAACTGAAATCAATCATTCTCTTTGACTCAATACGAAATGGCTTGAACAGAACAGAGGACTGGACAACTTTGCTTTAATCACCAAAAGCTACAAAGACCCTTATCTTTCACCTTCTAATTGTAAATTGGTATAGCTGTTATTTCCATTTTGCCAATTATTCTAAAGGTTTTTTTATATGTCCTTTTTTACATGTTCTGTACTCCTTCTCCCATTGCCTGATTAATTTTCTGCTTTTTTCTAAATGTTTAATCAAGTGTCATGTTTTCAACCAATTTACTAGTACGATTAGACAGGTTTTGACACCAGTAATTTCCAACTCATCTATGTCTAATTCCATTAACTACCAAGCACAACCACCTCCGTCATCTCCATCACGCTCACAGTAGTTAACCACGTTTTCCTTGCACTTGCTCAAGATCGTTCTCACTTAAGCCACCCAACCAACAATGGCTCCCACATTGGTCTCCGGCTTTCCCATTCTAAAATGGCCCCCGCACTTGCGCTGACATTCTAACTCACTGCACAGTCCCTTGTCTATGTCTACCCCATCTCGTGGTTTCCTTATCAGACAGCTTCCACGAGCTCAATTCCCATCCACGGCAGTCCGGACGATCACCCGTTCCGGCGTATCGAGACTCAATTGAGGTAAGCCCGCCAACCCCGCAACTCCCACAGGAAATTCGTTAGTCTCCAATCCTGCCTTCCCCTCCCCTAACGTGATTCCTTCTCCCACAGCTCGGCCAAAACACCGGCAGCCATCGCTTGCTGCGGCTTATCCCGTCTTCCTTGTATACAGATGCAATCTGGTAGGTAATACCGCCACTCCCCCTGCAACTGTAGGCTACCTTACCACTCGTGCCCTTCACCTCGCCTCGCAAAATTCCTTCTCCTACAGCTCTGACCTTAAACAGGCAGCCCCCGGTTGCTGCACTCCATGCATACAGCAATAAATTCTGCCCTGTACTCAGTTCGGTGATCCTACCCTCCTGACGCCACCACTTACGACACTACCACTACACGTCAAGGTAATCCTCATTCCGGCCCCCCTTCTCCCAACTCTACCCCTTACATCCTGATGGCCAACATTGTTCCCTCCTTTTAAAGGCACATTCACCACCTTGTAACGAGAAGTTCAATCGGAGATCAGACACCATTGCTATTGTTCTGCGCCAACACGACTAAGCCTCGAACCCTATCACCTCTTGAAGGTCAGATATCAGCGTTCACCATCACCACTACAACAACGCCTCGCACTCAACAGATTCGTCACTGAACTGAAATTGTCCGGTAGGCACTTTATAAATACGCCATCACCCTCTTCACCCTCTCACAACTTTTCCGAATAAGTTCACAGGAAAGCTCAGAAAACCTTGTCATTGATTCACTTATGGTCACAAAGTCCTCTGTCTTGTTAACCTTTCTCAATCAACAGTTAGTGCATGTTCCACGTTCGCATTCTAGGAATTCACAGTTGTTCTATATATATTGCATATGTATGTTGACATGCATCCTTTTCTTACTATAATGGCGGACTATGTTTTCTTATCTCCCTTTTTTCCTCGTTCATTCCAACAGGCGTACAACTTCTATCAGGCAACCTTAAAAATTTTAGTCCTGAGGATGATCCCACTGTATTAGGAGCTAGGGATCGAAACGTCGACTTTTTGTAACAGCACCACATTTTATCCATTGCGAAAAATGTATTGTGGTCTCTGTTGGTTTGAGCTTACATGTTTTTCTTATTGTACTGTAAGCCTCCTTGTTTGCTCCCAAACTTTTTGCCTGCTATTCTTTTCTTCCTCTCCTCCCCTTGTTGAAAACTCGGTACAGGCTTGTGCCCTTGTTTCATTTTTCTTCCTTTATCTCGTTTAAAACCTTTTGTATTTTCTCATAATAAATGTTCCTCTGTCCGGCTGGACACAGGAAGAATTTGCATAGGTCTTATTTAAGTCTGTGTGTTTAATAGTTACATTATCCATGTTTAAGCTAAGGACCTTTGGTCTTTAATAATACGTAATTACCCGAGGTCCAATAGCTACCTTTATCGGGTTCCCTTGTTACTTATACTGTCACGTAGCGCAATCGCTGGATTGCAAGGGTTTGTTCTACCCTTCCCAACCAACCTTGGTCGGGTCAACCTAGTAGTTTTTGTTATCTCTCTCCAACCTTTTTATTTTCTTCCCTTTGTCCCCATTTGAATACCATAGCATGTCAGCCTTTGCACCGCTGTACACAGACGGCTACATTAAACAACTCTGCTTAGGTCCATCTTTATTATCCGACACTCCTGATATACCCACCTCCTCTAGCACCTCAATACCAGATCAACTTGAGAAACTCAGGAAAAAGCAGGTCCGGCTACAACTAATGATTTTGATGCTTACAGACTATCTTAAAGCAGAAGTCATTCCCCTCGGTTTGCAGGTACGCAATATTCCCGGGATCTTCACAGATAACCCCAAATACATATCCAATTTTAGTTACATTGGAACCACCTGCTCTCGCCACTGGCTAGTACTTGGAATTGATATCGCTACAGAAACTATTGAAACATTAGAAACAGAGATTTCAGACATTCTCAAGCAAATTCAAGATTCAAACTCCACTACTGAGGCGAAGAAATTATTTAAACAGATTGAAAAAACAGTGTCAGATTTTTATAGAATTGAGCAGAATAAAAAGGCCAACAAAATCAAGAAAGACATTAAAACCTACAGTGTAGAGACCACTTACCCTTATCTACACAAAGATTTTTATACCAACAGATCCTACGCTACCCATCAGAATAACCGTCCCTGGGGCCGTAATAACAGACGCCAGAATCTGGTAGGCTTTTCAGACACATCAGCAGACTCATCAGATAGTTCTGACCCCGGCGAAGGCAGCAGCACCACAAGACGTGGAGGCTCACACCAGCAGACTTTTTTAGCCAGAGGCCCACAAGACCCGCCACAACGCGGAAGAGTCAAGAAAACCCAACGATGGTACAACCCGCCAGGGAAGCGGAGGACCCGCAACAATTTTTACCAATGGTAGTTGCCGCTCATTCCCCAGATCAATACATCGACACCATTCCCATCTTCAATCTGTCCAGCCATTCATTAGCCAATGATGAACTCTCCCTACTCAAAAAGGGATTATCTTTTGTTCCTACAGTTCCACCCAACTTTATGGATCTACATACGGAACTCCTTAGATTCTTTAGGCACATTCGCCTACAAGCCTTTTTTCAAATACACCCCACACCTGAACATATATCTAATACTCCTTTCTGGCCTCCATCAACCTTTCTGCCATCTGCAGGAATGATCCCTGCTGAAATACTCATGTTCGAAAAAATGGTTCTGAAAGACCTCTCTAGCCTACAGAATAATAAACGATTTATCCCCTTTAACATTACGCTGAAAGAAAAACAAGCTATCAGTCACCTCAAAACTAATGATACCTTAGTTATCAAGAGTGCAGACAAAGGTGGCGGCATAGTCCTTCAAGAAAAAACAGCCTATTTAGCCGAAATACAACGCCAGCTTGACAATAAAGATCATTACATGCGACTGGCTTCAAATCCCACTAAAGAGATTCAGGCACTGATCCACAAAACCACCACAGAAGGCCTTCATGCCGGCTTTCTCTCCAAAAAGGAGTTTAATTTCTTGAATGTGAAAACACCACGCATTCCCGTAATCTATACACTGCCAAAAATCCACAAAGACATAACCAATCCCCCAGGCCGACCAATTGTCTCTGCCTGTGGCTCAATTTTAGAACCGCTTGGCGCCTATGTTGATTTTTTCATCAAAGATTTTATTCCGATCACCCAATGTTACGTGAGAGATTCAATGGCAATGATAAACTTAATAGAACATCACCCTTACAATCCCACATCTGAAATTCTTTGCATCATGGATGTTGAGTCTTTATATACAAACATACCGCAAACAGCCGCTCTTTTGGTAATACAAAAGACGCTTGATTCACGCCCACATGCCGTTCCTAGTACTTTCATTTTACAACTTCTTGAAATATGCCTTACACGGAATTTTTTCATGTTCGACAATATTTTCTACCAACAAATCAAAGGCACTTCTATGGGTGCTATTTTTGCCCCTGACTTAGCAGTGCTCTTCATGGACCAACTTGAAACAAATGTCATCCTGACTCCCACAAACCCCTTCTTTCCAGGCATTGGATTCTGGCATAGATATATAGATGATATTTTTATCATCTGGAGACAAGATGCCGAAGTTTTACGTCCCTTTGTACATTGGATGAACAATAATTGCTCAGGCCTTTCTTTTACAATCCCGACTGACAACAATTCCATTGCCTTCCTAGACTTGACAATTTTCCATTCAGAGGGAGAACTGCTCACACGTCTGTACCGTAAACCCACAGAGCGGAATACACTTTTGAACTACACTAGCAATCACCATAGGGCCCTTAGGGACTCATTGCCCTACTCCCAATTTCTCAGAATCAGGAGAAACTGTTCGTGCAAAGCTGATTACTTTAGAGAAGCAACCTATCTTTCCTCCAAACTGAAAGCCAGAGGTTACCCAAAAAGAATTGTTAAAAATGCTTCAAAGCATGCATGGTATTGTCCCAGAGAAACCCTGTTGACCCCCAAACCTAAAAACGAAATGCAAAGAATTGCATGCGTTACAACATTCTCCCCAGTGTCAAACAAATTGCGGAAGATGATACTACGCCACTGGCCCATTTTGAATGTAGGAAGTCTAAATATAGACAAACCCTTGTTCGCATTCAAAAAGAATAAAAACCTTAAGGATCATCTGATCCGTGCCTCTCTACCTGCTTCTACAAATGCTTCTATACCCGATGCTCTCTGGGGTCTGTCCCCCGTCATTGGACATTTCAAATGTAGTGGTTGCAATGTTTGTGGTTTCACTGTGGAGGGAAAAAGTTTTACTTTTAATGACATCACAGTAGACAGCCACTCTTTTTCCAACTGCAATACAGCGAATGTGATTTATCTCATCCATTGTCCATGCCAGAAAATCTATATTGGCCAAACTACACAAAGAGTTAAAACCAGGATCTGCCAGCACAGAAGCCGCATCCGCTGCAGGACACCTAATGCGCCACTTGTTGACCATTTCTCTGAGGCCAATCACAATGAGGACGACATCCGTTGGACAGTTCTGAAAGTCCTGCGATTACCCCAATGTGGTGGAAATATGGCTCAGTTGCTGAACAGAGAGGAACTGAAATCAATCATCCTCTTTGACTCAATACGAAATGGCTTGAACAGAACAGAGGACTGGACAACTTTGCTTTAATCACCAAAAGCTAGAAAGACCCTTGTCTTTCACCTTCTAATTGTAAATCGGTATATCTGTTATTTCCATTTTGCCAATTATTCTAAAGGTTTTTTTATATGTCCTTTTTTACATGTTCTGCACTCCTTCTCCCATTGCCTGATTAATTTTCTACTTTTTTCTAAATGTTTAATCAAGTGTCATGTTTTCAACCAATTTACTACTTGACACCAGTAATTTCCAACTCATCTATGTCTAATTCCCTTAACTACCAAGCACAACCACCTCCGTCGTCTTCATCACGATCACGGTAGTTAACCACGTTTTCCTTGCACTTGCTCAAGATCGTTCTCACTTCAGCCACCCAACCAACAATGGCTCCCACATTGGTCTCTGGCTTTACCATTCTAAAATGGCCCCCGCACTTGCGCCAACATTCTAACTCACTGCACAGTCTCTTGTCTATGTCTACCCCATTTCGTGGTTTCCTTATCAGACAGCCTCCACGAGCTCAATTCCCATCCACGGCAGTCCGGACGATCACCCGTTCCGGCGTGTCGAGACTCAATTGAGGTAAGCCCGCCAACACCGCAACTCCCACAGGAAATTCGTTAGACTCCAATCCTGCCTTCCCCTCCCCTAACGTGACTCCTTCTCCCACAGCTCGGCCAAAACACCGGCACCAATCGCTTGCTGCGGCTTATCCCGTCTTCCTTGTACACAGAAGCAATCTGGTAGGTAATACCGCCACTCCCCCTGCAACTGTAGGCTACCTTACCATTCGTGCCCTTCACCTCGCCTAACAAAATTCCTTCTCCTACAGCTCTGACCTTAAACAGGCAGCCCCGGTTGCTGCACTCCATGCATACAGCAATAAATTCTGCCCTGTACTCAGTTCGGTGATCCTACCCTCCTGACGCCACCACTTACGACGCTACCACTACACGTCAAGGTAATCCTCATTCCGGCCCCCCTTCTCCCAACTCTACCCCTTACATCCTGATGGCCAACGTAGTTTCCTCCTTTCAAAGGCCCATCCACCACCTTGTAATGAGAAGTTCAATCGGAGATCAGACACCATTGCTATTGTTCTGCGCCAACACGACTAAGCCTCGAACCCGATCGCCTCTTGAAGGTCAGATATCAGCGTTCACCATCACCATTACGACAACGCCTCGCACTCAACAGATTCGTCACTGAATTGAAATTTTCCGGTAGGCACTTTATAAATACGCCATCACCCTCTTCACCCTCTCACAACTTTTCCGAATAAGTTCACAGGAAAGCTCAGAAAACCTCGTCATTGATTCACTTATGGTCACAAAGTCCTCTGTCTTGTTAGCCTTTCTCAATCAACAGTTAGCGCATGTTCCACTTTCGCATTCTAGGAATTCACAGTTGTTCTATATATATTGCATATGTATGTTGACATGCATCCTTTTCTTACTATAATGGCGGACTATGTTTTCTTATCTCCCTTTTTTCCTCGTTCATTCCAACAGGCGTACAACTTCTATCAGGCAACTTTAAAAATTTTAGTGATGAGGATCATCCCACTGTATTAGGAGCTAGGGATCGAAACGTCGACTTTCTGTAACAGCACCACATTTTATCCATTGCGAAAAATGTATTGTGGTCTCTTTTGATTTGAGCTTACATGATTTTCTTATTGTACTGTAAGTCTCCTTGTTTGCTCCCAAAGTTTTTGCCTGCTATTCTTTTCTTCCTCTCCTCCCCTTGTTGAAAACTCGGTACAGGCTTGTGCCCTTGTTTCATTTTTCTTCCTTTATCTCGTTTAAAACGTTTTGTATTTTCTCAAAATAAATGTTCCTCTGTCCGGCTGGACACAGGAAGAAGTTGCATAGGTCTTATTTAAGTCTATGTGTTTAATAGTTACATTATCCATGTTTAAGCTAAGGACCTTTGTTCTTTAATAATAGCCTCCTGTTGAAGTCACAGGGCCAAAGGACTTCACCCTCTGCTGAATTACTAGTTACTGGAACGTGTTGTTTCCAGTACACAGGGGAAATCTGCAGTCTCGACGTCGCCGGACGCCGCCGAATCCAGCTCGACATCGTGAGTAACGGCTCCAGTGTTACGAGCCTTCGACGCCGGCCGCCAGGCCCGATCGACGCCAGTAGCGACGCCAATGAGTAGTGAGTTCGGCTCCAGCTCCAAGTGACCCCGTCTCGACGCCGGTATCGACGCCAGTGAGTAGTGAGTTCGGCTCCAGCTCCAGGCGACCCCGTCTCGACGCCGCTGCTGATCGCATCGACGCAACGCCCTTCTCGACGCCATGAGCGCTGCTCCGGCCCGACACCTCTCGACACCGCTGCGGATCGCCCCGAATCCGAGGCACGATCGACGCCGACCCCTCGACGCCGACCCCTCGACGCGGTGGATCATCGTTTTCTTCATTCTAAAGGTACTGTGTCTCGCTTTACCACGAACATTGTGTTTCAATACTGAAAACTTTATTGATTTTCAATGGAAACACACAAGCGACTTTGCATGAACACGTTGAGTCACTCTAACGTCAATGACACTACCGATTCTCACAATAAACGGAGCTCAGTTGTCGGCAGGAACCATACTCTACGATGACATAGACAATTACTTACTCGACGCTCCTCTTTTACCAAGAAGCGTCTCAGTTTCGCCAGAGTTACCATGACAACCAACCACACAACGAATACATTGACAGTCACTCCCTAGACGCTACTACGTCATCGAATAGCGTCCCAATTGTTGCCATAGTTACCATGACACCTAATCACGCTACGTCGTGACATCACTTTTCTGCACCCAGGGACCGCCCCCTAACAGAACTCTGCAGTACGGGAGATCGCATTTAAGCAGCACGTCTTTGCACTATCCCTATCCATTCCAGCGATAGACGGAGGAGGGGTAGGTTACTACGTCCCGGGCAAAGGAGCACGTGTGAGTATTTCTAGACCTAAGAGGTGAGCCTAGACGCTCTGTTTTCATGTTCGGTATAGATACCGATGACCATGACATTCCGCTCTGTTTCCCCCTCTACTAGTCTCTCCTTATGCCGACTCCACACTGCTGATGGAGCCCTAATCCCTACAACTTGAGGGTAGGCTTTAGCCAGAAGTTTAGTTTTTCCTGTTATTATTTTTTCACCAAAACGAGTATTTGTCATTTCTTCACATAAACGAGTATACCGCTGTAGAGATACTGCTCGTCTCTTGTTATAGCCACGATAATGACAGCAGCAGTTCCCACGGTGCAACCGGTGTTGTTTACCTCACATGAACTGCTGGATAAGTGAGGCACTCGAATACGACGACATTCTCACTGCACTATAACGGATTCGATGCACAATGTTGTGGTACTCCTCACAAACGAGTTCATCACACTCGCATGTAATTTTTAGAAGCATGGCTTGCATAGATACCATCTTGTGCTGCTTATACGGTAATTATGACATACAATGTATAATGATTACTTTGATGCTATTTTTCTTTGCGCATTTATTTTTCTCCCTCTCCCCTGTCCATGTGTGTGTCTCTCCATTTTTCCTCTACCATACCAGGTTGGGTAAAGGTTTCCAAATAAGAAGGAAAAACCAATCAGCGCGAGGACGCTGTTCAACCTGACTACTGAGGTACAACAGGTTTACAGAACTACACTTTACAGAAACCTGTTCTTTTGAATATCCACAAACACTTTCACTCACTTTTTAATTTTTTAGGTCCTGACGAAGCGCATTTGGGATCCCTTAAGGACCCACCCGTGAGCGCGAAACATGTTGACCCCCCACCAGTAGGATCCCCACTCACTATCCTGAGAGCAGCAGTTACTTTCCAGAATCTGCCCTCTTTTATTTCTTTTTCCAAGAGTAGCTCCAGGATTATTAATTTTAACCTTTTGCTAGGTAGAGCCGTGAATAAAGGTCTTGGACTCTATCCAGTAATTTTTAAACGCACCACCCACCTTCCTTCCGATAGGCCCACACACCCCCATGCACAACTGCGGCGTCTCCAACCAAAAGATCTCCGTCAAAGAGCCCTCTTGCGGGGCCCGTGGGGGACTGCAGCGCCACCCCCACGAGGAGCAACGCCCCATGATGAAGCAAGACACTCGAAAGGGTGTGTGAGGGCACTATATACAAAAGGAGGAATTCCCCACACCACATCGTGAGAGCACACACAATCATTTTTTCTTAGGAACAGTTACCCTCTCATAATATTTAAGTGATTACTGTGTTTGTGGGGTCTGTTGCAACTCCAGGCTCGACGTAGCGCTCCTCGCGGTCGACGCCGAACCTTGGGAATATCGTAAACTCGACGTCGTGTGACTCCTGTGGGGGTCACATTGTTGCCAAGAACTGTGTTTTAAGAAGAATACTTACTTTTGTTGCTAAAGAACTATTTCCTAAGAAGAAACTTTACCTGAACTATTATTTTTCCTTCCAAAGAGTATTTATTAAGATTGTGGTATATTTTTGTCGTTATTTGGTCTTGTGCTAAGCCTTATATAAAAATACTTATTTTTATAATAACTCCTGTGTTGTGTCCATTTGTAGTGTATTCACTTTATTACTGTATGTGGTCATAAGTGCTTAACATACTGCCTCTGAGATAAACCTGTCTGCTCTGCCAAGCTACCAAGGGGGTGAGCAGGGGTTATCTGAGTGTGTAATCCCCTTGCCCTGACTAGAGAAGGTGGGTCCCTATTTGTCAGAAGTGTATACCTCTGCCAACTAGAGACCGCCGGTTCTAACATTGGTGGTCAGCGGTGAGGATGGAACTTTGCATTTATGACTCATGTGCAGTGATTAGTGTACGCTACATAGTGAAAGCAGACCATAGCACTGCCTCTGAGATAAGCCTGTCTGCTCTGCCAAGCTACCAAGGGGGTGAGCAGGGGTTATCTGAGTGTGTAATCCCCTTGCCCTGACTAGAGAAGGTGGGTCCCTATTTGTCAGAAGTGTATACCTCTGCCAACTAGAGACCGCCGGTTCTAACATTGGTGGTCAGCGGTGAGGATTGAACTTTGCATTTATGACTCATGTGCAGTGATTAGTGTACGCTACATAGTGAAAGCAGACCATAGCGCAGCCACAATCTGTTTTGGTAGGATCTTCTATTTTTGTTCTCCGCTTTCCTGGAGCTTATTTTTTAAACACTGCCAGTTTTGACCATGGAGGATGCCGGAGCTGCTACCCCTGCTGTTATTGATGTGGAGGAATTTGATAAAAAGTTGATAAAGAAGTACAAGAAAAAGGAGCTAGAGCAATTTTGCAAGCAGTTTAAAGTTCCTACCACAGGGCTCAGAGTGGCAGAGGACTTCCGTAAAGCGCTGAAGGCCTGGTTAGAGGCCAGAAATCCCTCTGATCCAGTGGTGGTACCGGAAGAGGAAGAGGAAGTGGAAGAGCCCATGAATGGGCACGTGGCATCTCCCGGCAGCAGTGTTTCCTCTAAGAGCCTTTCTCCTGAAGAGTTGGAAGACAGGGAGAAGGAGAGGGAGTACACGTTAGAGATGGCAAAACTTAAATTAGGAGGGCAGTTGGAGTTAGAGAATGCAAGAAGCAAGAGAGAAGCTGAAAAGGAGAGCAAAAGATTGGATTTTGAAAGAGAGAAATTAGCGTTTGAACGTTAGAAGATGTTGAGGGAGATGGAGCTTAAAACTAAGAGTTTAGAGTTGAATCCCTCTGGTGGCAGCACTCCATCTGTGCCTGCAGAAAGTAGGTTTTATTTTCCCAAAGATGTGATAAAAGATTACAGTAGAAATGAGTATATTGGTCAATGGTTCAAAGCATATGAGTTAGCATTGTTGGCCCACCGGGTCCCTGAGAGAGATTGGGGAGCGGGGTTGTGGGGTCGCTTTGTCAATGAAGGGAGAGATACCTTGTTGGACATGCCTGCTGAGGAAAGGATGTCTTATACTCATATGAAAGATGCTTTAATGTTAAGGTATGGCTTAACTCCAGAAAAGTACCGACAAGCCTTTAGAGAATTTAAGAAGTTGCCTGGTACTACGTGGGTTGAATATGTGTCCTTTTTTTGCAGAGCCATGGATGGTTGGGTAAAGGGTAGCAAGGTGGATAGTTATGATGCTCTTTATGATTTGTTTGCATGGGAGCACTTGTCTAATAACTGTTTTCCAGAGCTACGCCAGCACCTTATTGATAGCAAGATATCTAACCCTAGAAAACTTGCTAAGGAGGCGGACCGCTGGGTCAGTACCAGGGTCCACAAGGGTCCAGTGGGAGACTCAGCCAAAGGTGGGCAGGGTCCCCAGCAGAAGAGTGGGGGGGACAGGGGTAAACAGAGGGAGTTTCCGAAAGGGCCCGAAAGTAATCCCCAAGGGAACCAAGGGAAGGGTTCCCAGCCTCCCCCTGTAAAGAAGCCAGTGGTCCCGACCGGTAAACCTGTTCCCAGGGGCCCAATGACCTGCTACGTTTGTATGCAGGTGGGACACCGTTATTATGATCTCCAGTGTCCCATGAAGGATTCGAATGCACTGCCGCGTGCACCCCCCATCAGGTAGCGAATGTAGCCCTGGGAGGGAGCGAAATGGGTGCCCCCGGTGGGTGGGGTCCTGCAGAAATGTCCCTGGTCTCTTTAGGAGACGTGGAAATGGTCCCTCCAACCCCTCTGCCTAGTAACACTAAGAAATATAGGCAGTGGGTGACCATTAATGGCCATAGGGTGGAAGCTCTCAGAGACACCGGAGCAAGTGTGACAGCTGTCAAGTGTCACTTGGTGTCCAGAGAGCAGGTGGTCCCTCATGCATTCTACCCCGTTGTAGCTGCTGACAACTCACAGAGTAAGTGTGAGGTAGCTCAAGTTCCTTTTGAGTGGGGGGGGTCTCAGGTACTCTTCAGGTTGCTGTGAGGCCCGCCATGCCTGTTGATTGTCTCCTGGGCAATGATTTGGAGGACTCCCCTTGGGCTAAGGTGGAGCGAAAAGCGCATCTGGAAATGTTGGGTCTGCCGGAGTGGGTGTGTGCGACCACCCGGTCCATGTCAGCTAGTAAGGGTGTTGATGGGGTCCTGGAGCCTGAAAGTATGGCCCAGGACCCAACCATGAGGAGAAGAGGCAGGGGGCGCAGGAAACCGTCCCCCATCGTTCCCACGGTCCAGGAGGGAGCAGACCCTGAGGGGGATGCCCTGGAACCTACACGGGAACAAGTTGCTGAACTGGGAGACCTGCCCGAGCTGAATCATTGGCAGCAGGATGGTGGTCCCTCCAGGGAGGAATTTTGTGCTGAACAGAAAGTGTGCCCTTCTCTTGTGGGTATGAGGCAGCAGGCCTCAGCCCAAACGACAGGTGATCAGTCAGGATCACATTGGATTTACTGGGAGAACGACCTCCTGTATAGGGAGCCTAAGGCTGCTGAGCCTGGGTCAGCCCGTGTGCTGGTGGTACCCCAGCGCTTCAGAGCCTTCCTACTGGGGTTGGCTAATTATGTTCTGTTAGCTGGACATCTGGGGCAGGACAAGACCTATGACAGGCTTGTCACCCATTTTTATTGGCCCCAGATGAGAAGGGATTCAGACATCCATTGTAGGACCTGCCAAACTTGCCAGGCAAGTGGGAAAAGTGGGCGGAAGCAGAAGGCTCCCCTCCAACCTTTTCCCGTAGTCAGTACCCCCTTTGAGCGAGTGGGGATTGACATTGTGGGGCCACTGGACCCCAAGACAGCCATGGGCAACAGGTTTATCCTGGTCTTGGTGGACCATGCCACCCGGTACCCGGAAGCCATCCCTCTCCGCACAGTGACATCCCCCGTGGTGGGACGGGCACTGATGGGTGTTTTCTCCCGCATGGGGTTCCCCAGAGAGGTGGTGTCAGACCGGGCCACCAACTTCATTTCTAATTATATGAAGTCTCTGTGGAAGGAGTGTGGGGTAACCTACAAGTTTACCACTCCTTACCACCCTCAAGGTAATGGGCTGGTTGAGAGATTCAACCGGACCCTAAAAGGCATGATTATGGGTCTTGAAGAACCAATGAGGCGTAAATGGGACGTCCTCTTACCATGCCTGCTGTTTGCTTACCGTGAGGTGCCACAAAAGTCTCTTGGGTTCAGTCCCTTTGAGCTTTTGTATGGACACCCGGTAAGAGGGCCTTTGAGTCTGGTCAAAGAAGGCTGGGAGCAATCTCCCAGGAAACCTCCCCAGGATGTATACAGTTACATGCTGGCCTTTAGGAACCAGACTCGGCGCTTCAGAGATCTTGCTCAGGCAAATCTGGAGGCCAGCCAGGAAGAGATGAAGCGGTGGTACGACCAGAATGCCACTCTGGTTGAGCTTCAACCTGGTCAGAAAGTTTGGGTCATGGCCCCTGTAGAACCTTGTGCGCTCAAGGACAGGTGGACTGGACCATTTGAGGTTGTGGAGAAAAAGAGCGATGTCACCTACTTGGTGGACTTGAAGTCTCCCAGGAACCCCTTGAGGGTCCTGCATGTCAACCGGTTAAAGCCCCACTTAGAAAGGTCCAAAGTGGGCATGCCCCTAGCCACAGATGCTGGAATGGAGGAGGAGAGTGAGCCTCTTCCTGACCTCCTGTGTGCAAAAGAGCAAGATGGGTCAGTGGATGGTTTTGTCCTCTCTGACACACTGACCCTTGAACAGCAGTAAAATTGTCGCCATCTGCTGGGACAATTCCCTGATCTGTTCTCCTTATTCCCTGGTGTCACTCAGTGGTGTGTCCACGATGTGGACACCGGGGACAGCACTCCTGTGAGGCACAAGGCCTACAGGGTGACTGACAAGGTCAGAGCATACATCAAGGAGGAGGTCTCCAAGATGTTTGCCTTAGGGGTGGTTGAGTCCTCTAGCAGTCCTTGGGCCAGCCCAGTGGTCTTGGTCCCAAGGGCTGCAGCGCCTGGTGCTTCACCAGAACTTCGGTTCTGTGTGGATTACCGAGGACTCAATTCGGTCACCAAGACTGACGCGCACCCCATCCCCAGAGCTGATGAGCTCATAGATCGGTTGGGGGCTGCACGGTACCTTAGTACGTTTGATCTAACGTCTGGGTACTGGCAGATCGCCTTGACCGATGGGGCAAAAGAGAGGTCTGCATTCTCCACACCAGATGGGCACTACCAGTTCCGGGTTATGCCCTTTGGGATGAAGAATGCCCCTGCCACATTCCAGAGGTTGGTCAACCAGGTATTGGCTGGACTGGAGGATTTCATTGCCGCCTACCTGGACGACATAGCAGTGTTCAGCGCCAGCTGGGAGGAACACTTGCGCCACCTCCAGGAAGTGTTGTTGGCCCTGCGCAGAGCAGGCCTCACAATCAAGGCCAGTAAGTGCCAGATCGGGCAGGTTTCAGTGGTGTACTTGGGGCACCTAGTAGGGAGCGGCAAGGTGGCCCCCCTGCAACCCAAGATAGATACCATCCTGGCTTGGGAACCGCCCAAAACCCAGACTCAGGTGAGAGCCTTCTTGGGTCTCACGGGTTACTACAGGAGGTTTGTCAAGGGGTATGGCAACATTGTGCACCCCTTGACCTCGCTGACTTCCAGGAAGCAGCCAAGACTTGTGATCTGCACTGACGCCTGTCAGAAAGCCTTTGACACCCTGAAAACTGCAATGTGTACAGCACCTGTCCTCCAGGCACCCAACTTTTCCAAAGAGTTCATTGTCCAGACGGACGCTTCAGAGCATGGTGTGGGGGCTGTTCTAGCACAGATAAATGAGGAGGGCCGAGACTTACCTGTAGCCTTCATCAGCCGGAGGTTACTTCCCAGGGAACAGAGGTGGAGTGCGATAGAGCGTGAGGCATTTGCTGTGGTCTGGGCGCTGAAGAAGCTAAGACCCTACCTGTTTGGGACTCACTTCCGGGTTCAGACAGACCACAGGCCCCTCAGATGGTTAATGCAGATGAGGGGTGAAAACCCAAAGCTGTTGAGGTGGTCCATTTCCCTACAGGGGATGGACTTTACGGTGGAACACCGCCCTGGTACAGATCACGCCAATGCTGATGGTCTGTCCAGATTTTTCCGCCTTAGTGATGAGGACTCCCTGGGTGAAGTGTAGTTCTCCCCACATTTCAGCTGGAGGGGACACGTGTTAGACCTGGCATCATTGGCATGAGTCCCTCCATTTTTTTCTGTTGGCCTCCTCTGTTTACGATGTTTTGCTGGAATATTGCTTTGGGCACTGTGCCACTGCCGATCAGAGCCACAGTGCAAGTGCTCCCTATGTTAAATTGATACATTGATTGGTGTTACCATGATTGGCTTGGTTGGCTTACTGTTCAGACCCTAGTCTAGTGCACCGCGTGTGCCAAGGGCATGTAAGTTAACTGATGCTGGTGGGCTTGCAGCACGGGTTGTGCCACCCACGGAAGCAGCTTGCAAAATGTGTCCCAGGCCTGCCACCGCAGAGCCTGCGTGCAGTCCCTGACTGCCATGTCGACTTGGCAAGGAAACCTACTTGCCAGTCTCTAAAACCTTCACTTTGCCACATTTCAGACACCTCTATGGTAGGCCCTAGGGCTGGGTGCATTGTTGGTAAAAGGTAGGTCATGCCCTGATGTGTGTGGCATGACCTAATAGTGAATTACAGCCATTTTCGTTTTTCACTATTGAAGGGCTACCTGCCTCCCTTAGGCCAGAATGGGCAGACTGATTATTAACTCCATTATAATCTATCTGACTCAGGGAGCATGGTAGCAGGTCGAGTTTAGTATCCCCGAACTCAGAATTTAATAACACACCCTTTATGATGGATGGTTTTTAAATTCTGGGTTTGAAAATAGCCCTTTTAGAAAGTGGCTATTTTCTTGTCCAACTATCCACCGGTCTCTGCTGGTTTGGTGTGTGTGTCAGGGGCTGGGTTGCTCCAGAGGTCTGAATGAGTCAGTATGGGGTGAATGAGGCATGTGCACTTAGAGTGGGGGGAAGAGTAGTCCCTGATAGCCTGCCCTGCCTGACACAATGCTGGCTCCACCTCCTGCCGGGCGACTGATAGCCCTGCTCCTGCCAGTGACAATACTGGCTCCGCCTCCTGCTGGGCGGCTGATGACCCTGCCCTGCTCAGTGAATAGGCCAGGTGCCTCTGCCTGGCAACACCCACAACAAACCTGGGATGGGGGGAATTTCCCTGCTTGGACAAAGGGAACAAAGCAGAAAAGGGGTATAAAAGAAGGACCCCTGAACCAAACAACTTAGATCCCTTCTGACAAGGAAACCTCTACCAAGGACAAGAAGCCTGCTGATCCAAGGACTTGCCTCCCCCTTCTGCCAGTGTGCTGTTTGCTGGGGGGAACCTGAAGCTGCTTCTTTATTTTTGCCAAGGGACAAGGAGAGAGGAACTTCGTGTGTACTCTCAAGCTTGCAAGAAAATCTCCAAGGGCTGGAAGAGTGCCAGCCTCCTGTTGAAGTCACAGGGCCAAAGGACTTCACCCTCTGCTGAATTACTAGTTGCTGGAACGTGTTGTTTCCAGTACACAGGGGAAATCTGCAGTCTCGACGTCGCCAGACGCCGCCGAATCCAGCTCGACATCGTGAGTAACGGCTCCAGTGTTACGAGCCTTCGACGCCGGCCGCCGGGCCCGATCGACGCCAGTAGCGACGCCAGTGAGTAGTGAGTTTGGCTCCAGCTCCAAGTGACCCCGTCTCGGCGCCGGTATCGACGCCAGTGAGTAGTGAGTTCGGCTCCAGCTCCAAGCGACCCCGTCTCGACGCCGCTGCTGATCGCCTCGACGCGACGCCCTTCTCGACGCCGTGAGCGCTGCTCCGGCCCGACACCTCTCGACGCCGCTGCGGATCGCCCTGAATCCGAGGCACGATCGACGCCGACCCCTCGATGCCGTGGATCATCGTTTTCTTCATTTCAAAGGTACTGTGTTTGTGGAGTCTGTTGCAACTCCAGGCTCGACGTAGCGCTCCTCGCGGTCGACGCCGAACCTTGGGAATATCGTAAACTCAACGTTGTGCGACTCCTGTGGGGGTCACATTGTTGCCAAGAACTGTGTTTTAAGAAGAATACTTACTTTTGTTGCTAAAGAACTATTTCCTAAGAAGAAACTTTACCTGAACTATTATTTTTCCTTCCAAAGAGTATTTATTAAGATTGTGGTATATTTTTGTCGTTATTTGGTCTTGTGCTAAGCCTTATATAAAAATACTTATTTTTATAATAACTCCTGTGTTGTGTCCATTTGTAGTGTATTCACTTTATTACTGTATGTGGTCATAAGTGCTTAACACACTGCCTCTGAGATAAGCCTGTCTGCTCTGCCAAGCCTCCAAGGGGGTGAGCAGGGGTTATCTGAGTGTGTAATCCCCTTGCCCTGACTAGAGAAGGTGGGTCCCTATTTGTCAAAAGTGTATACCTCTGCCAACTAGAGACCGCCGGTTCTAACACACAAGAAAGATTAAAAACAAAGAGTGAATGGAAAATAGACAGACAAGTGCCACAGAATGAATGAAAATGCACAGGAAAACACTAGAGAATGAATGGAAAAAGCACTGCGAAGTGGCACAGAATGAGAGAAACAGCACAGCAAGGCACTAATGAATACATTAAAAAGGCACAGAATGCATGGAAGCACAAAAGCGTGAAAGACAAATGCCCAGTAAAGTGTTAAAGAAAGTCAAAGGATAAAGAGCCAGAAAACGTGGATAAACAAGAGTGAAAACAAGAAAAAGAGAGAGAAAGTGGAAGCTTGAGGAAGATAGGGAGAGGAGGTCGAGAAGTAGAGCCTCACGACAGCACTGTAGCTGGGCCTAAAAAGGGCTAGACCTGGTTGCGGACCGGGCTCAGGCAAGGGCACAGACACAGACACATGCGCACAAGAACGTCCAGGTGAAACCTGCTTAAATAATTCCCAGAAACCATATTTAAGTAATAATAACTGCATACAGAGAAACAGCTTAGGCTAATATTCTACCACAGATATAAAATATTTATCCAATGTAGGTAAGGGCATTAGCACCCTGGAGGAACTGGAGGTTACAATTCTTGTAATAATCCCTGAGTTTCCATCTACCCCTACCGAGATCTTTTTCTGAGTGCTGACAGGAGCAGGGACAGCTGTGCTCCTGGTCTTGTGTTATTCCACCTGTGCCGTAGAACATGTTTGTGTTGACTCTGACATTGCTGTTGTACACATCTGGTGTGCAAGCACAGATCGTGACTTGATGAGAGTCACCACCAACTGCCCTGGTGTTGAAGAAGTCATATTCTGCTCAATGTTCAGTGAATTGTCACTGGGGAACTTTCCTCAGGCCCAAACAGAAATCCAATATTAAAACAAAGGGAAAGGCCCAGCCTAGAGTGCAGGTCAGATTAAGAAGCATAGTCAGAGTGTCCACTAACTGTCTATGGTGATCCCAGCCTGGTTCATCACCTCTCCTGGCTCTTTAGGAAAGACTGCAAAATGTGATCATGATTTCTCAGTGATGAGTATTTACAGGCACTAAGGGCCTATTTACAAGTCTGGCGGTCCGAAGACTGCCAGACTTGTGGTGGCCCGACGATGGTGGTCTTGCAACTGCCACATTATGGTCCTAGTGGTCATGCTGGCCTCGGCCCGCTGTCTCCGCCAGGAAACAGCCATTCCCTGGCAGTTGTGCACCAGTCAAGATGCATCTATATACTTGGCAGGACCGCAGCGGTACCTCCCAGCATATTATGACTTTCATCTCCGCCACTGATTTCATGGAGTCCTTTCTTCCATGAAAACAGTGAGATTAAATAAAGGGGTCCCTACAGGCCCCTCTGTGCCTCACACCCTGTGGATGCACACAGGGGGCCACAGCATGTGCCCCCCTGTCTGCAAGCACAGAAGATCCAGCACTGCATGAACTTTTCAGTCGATGCCGTGCTGGAACTTTTTTTGATGTTCCCATTGCAGTGCCTATTTTATAGGCACCGCCGTGGGACTGCTAAAGGAATCACCCACCAATGACAAAAAAGTCATTATTTGGCGGGTGGTTCTCATGTGGGTTTTGCGGTGTGGCAGCGGGGCGGTCCTGCCACCGCACCATCAAATTCGTAAGCAGCCCCTATGTCTTCTTTGGCAGGACACCAGAGAGGTATGGCTGTGGTTAGTTTGAGTACCCCTTAGTCAAGGTTATTTTGTTTCTGAGCAGGCTGTGAGGACACCAGACTTTCTAGGCCTCAATCTATGATCTAGCAATGTAGATCCTTTCCCGGTATGCAGCAGGCAGCTTCCAATTCTTTGTTCTTCAGTTCCTTACAGTGCCTCTCTTCCAGCCATTGGCTTCCTTATGCAAGGGCACCCAGCAGTCATTTCCTTCTTTCAAGACAGGCCCAAAGGAGCTCATCCCCTGGCAGGTTACAGAACTTTCCAGGTTCCTGGTCCCACACCTGGTGAAGGGTATTGAGCAGTAAATTACTCAACCCATGAACAGAAAAAAAAGAGTCTCTCAATTTTCACCAGGGTAGGACTGTGGCTTCTGGCAGAGAAATCATAGGAAGCACCTTGACTAGCAATTTCTGTTCCATATTTCCACTGCTTTTTCAGACAGAATTTGTGTATTCCAGAAGTCCTAATCTGGGATCATTTTCAGTAATTTCCTGTTGTATTACTCTCAGACTGAATAAGACATAGGGCCTGGCAGACAGAGTTCTTCATCGCAAACAAGACAGAGTACTATGCCTGCCAAACTCTCGGTCCATCTGTTCTATATTGAGCCAAGAGGACTATCAGTTTCCCGACGGAGGCACCCGTGCTGGCTCCTCTATCAAAAAATAACCTTCTAAGGCCCAGCAAAGTAGGGCCATCAGAGTAAGGGCAACAGCCCACCTGCCCTATGTAGAGCAGATGGTCTGATTTCATTTTTTTCTGATCATCCCCATTTTACCTGCCGGTCACACACAGAAAAAAAATGACAATGACCCCCAAACCCTGGAAGAATACTCACAGGGTATGGGTTAGGGCATTTGTTTTTTGTTTTCCATAAACAAACTCTAGCTTTGAAAGCAGGTTTCTGAAAAACAAAAACATTTGGTGTGTGGCCACCTTAAAGATGGGGGCAATGCACCACACTTTCAGTGCTTTCGGAGGAACCGCTGTGGTGGCGGATCTTCTGATGGCATAGAGATCACCCCCGGACTGGCGGTGATCTCATAATTTGGTGGGCTGTATTCCACCGTAGTCTGGCCAGGGCGGTGGAGGGAATGCCTGCTGCCACCTGACAACCAGTAGACTGCACTGGAAGTCTAAATCAGGCAAATAGTCTTTGTCTTGCAACGTCAGTAGAAAAGTGGAATGGGGTTAGGAGTATCCTGCCCAGGGAGGCCCAGAGCAAAGACACAAGAAATCCTAGTATGGATAACACTTATGAGAAAGAATAGAACAGGAAGGCAAAAGGTTTTATACTATACTACAAAGGGGCATTCAGTCTCCTACCCTTCTTGCTCTTCGGTTTTGTCCAATACAAAGGACCCCAGGAGTGTTTTGAAGAATCCTTGCATTTTATATTGCTGCTGAGGGCTCTCTCCTACCCGTCTCTTAGGTACTGCCCCACTGGGTGACATCAAAATGGATTGCTATGTGGTCTTAGGCAGATGTAACACACACTCTTCACAGCCATTCTACCAGACCCCTAAGTTACACACACATAATCATCATTCATGTCCCCATGGATAGATGAATGACCAGGTCTCGAGGGACTGTCAGGCTAATTAAAATACTTATGGAAGGCTGGAATGCAACTCTCCATGATGGATAATAGATAAAAAGGCCAGTTGTGCCATTATAATCTACTGCTACCATCACTGTCGTTCTTGCATAGCCCACTGAGGTGACAGTAGTCATGCTCAGTGAATGAGAGGGCACATGCTGTGCTCTTCCACACCACAGAGCCCCACTCTGGATCACATTTCATTGCACGAAGAGTCCTTTTTACAGTCCTCTCTGATTTTCATGTGTTCCCTGGCGAAAATCAAAAACCTACAGAAACGTGCTAAGGGGTATACACTCCATTTGAGGGACATTCTCACCCCAACATAACTACAAATGAAAACTGAAAAACCCTGAACATCCCTAGGTATGACTAGTGCCACGATTCATAATTTGTAAACACCCGTGGAAACAATCTTAGTTAATACTCAGAGCTACATTCACTGTTTCTCTCACATCCTCGGAGGTGGCTCAACTCACAGGTTCACTCACAATTCCACAACATCTCTCCTCTCAATTCTACTTGCAGCTCAATTACTCTATTCACAACTCATGTTTCAGCTTCCCAAACGTTTTCACCTTCGATTACACTGACAAATGCAGTGACACCTCTTGTACCAAGTGAATTGATGTCTGCACTCTGAGCTGCAATTACAGATGTACTCTCAACTCTACTCATGGTTCCACTAACATCTCGTCCGACAGCTTCAATCCCAATCCACTCACTACTCCACTCTCACGTCCACTCACAGAAATATTTATAGAATATATCGTCATTCATAACTCCCAATGTGCTCTTTGATTTGTGATAATGTTTACTTTTAAATTTGAAAGAGTCAAGAACGTGTATACAAAAATGCATATTAACCATTTTAATTTTATATCATTATGAACTACGAGTCTTTAGTCAGAACGCAAACATAATTGGCAATATGTTTAAACAGCAAATTGAAGATTAATTCACTATAGCACATGGTGATATTCAACTGTTTAGAAATGTTCTGCAACCCTGACGTGAGCTAAAGTTTTTTTGGTGTGTTTTTGGACAACTTCAATGCACTCTAAGCCCTAATCAGAGCATGAATATACACTGCAAAGACATGCGTTTCTCCAAATCAAAATATAATGTTTACCATAAAGTTAATTTATCCCATGCCAAACTTAAACCCAGTCAGTTAAAAAAAGAATATTTTATATGCACTAATGCATTTTAGATTTGATGATAAGCATTTAGGTCGTGATTAGGGAGTTCCGCTTTTTCTCAGAGCTTGCTTGATATTTATACAACTGCTATGTCTCTTGCACACTCTAATGGCTACTGAAATTTAGTTACTACTTATGGTCCTATATGATTAATCTTACAATATTTTTAGCATTGGGTAATTTATCCTTAATTATATATGATTCCAAGAATAATACTCGGACTGAGATTGCCTATATTGAACATATGTTCTTTGAGAAAAGAAATCAAAGTGATACACCAGAGGGACATTTTCTATTAATGTTCTGAGAATTGAGATATGTGTGGGCGAAAAAAAAAAGTTTGGAAAATGAATTGGACGTTCATCAGTGCCGGTGGGCAAAACCTATGCAGAATTAGAGCTGTGATCCCGTTTTTGTCAGTCTTGTCCGTGTACTGTTATATTTTATCTGCCTTGCTGCTTGCCTCTGACATCGCCATGCATTTAAACATTCATTCATCCTCCAATCTGCCAGTCCGTTTTTCATTCATTCACCATCTAGATATCCAAGCATCCTGGCAAACCTGTCCATTAACATGCTAGTCTGCCCTCCATCCATACATACAAATATTAACCCACCAATTGATATTCTGTCATTTTAACCCCGTACATTAAAAGAAAGGCATTGATATGAAAACACTTCTTTGAATATGTATTTATTGAAAACAAAAATGAAAGAACTACAAACCTATACATACATTTAATAAAATCCAGCATAATAAGGAGTAGATATTACCAAAATTAAAAGAGAGGGGAAGCCCGTTTTTTCTGCAGCTCCACTTTGTGCCACACTGCCAGAGTCAGTACCCCAAGACCCAGACATCCAAGCGGCCCGCTGCTGCCTACGTCACCGCCAGAAGGAGGTTTAAAAATTAGCGCCGGCTCCCGCAGCGCGGGACGGGCGCGGGTGTGCCCGGGCTGCGCCCGTCAGTGGCAGGAGGAGGTAGGGCTGGGCCCCCCCTTGACGATGTGCCCCAAGAAGTTTTCGTTCAGCGACCATGTCCCTTATCGAGGAGCGAACTAATGGTACTGTTCTTAATTTTTATTTTTTGACCTACTGGTTGTTTTTCTGCTCAAAGTAATGTTCTTTTGTTTTGTTTCAATCCAAATTGATCTCGATTAGAGGTACAAAAATCTTGAAACAACCGAGATCTGTGCTAGGAAAATCCCCACCAAAGTCAAGGCAGTCTATTATGAATTTTGGGAGGGGGCGTGGCTAGGCGCCTTGCGAGATGGCGGCATCGGCGTGAGGGCTCCGTCCACGCCGGAGACTACGGGCGCTTTACGAGCGCGAAAGAAAAAATGACGGGCTGACTTTCATCTCGGAAAGACTCTGAAAGACCTTGAGCTCCTTTTGTGAAGACGCGGTAATCTTTCTGTGCATTTTTTCAGCACTTTACTCATGGTCGCGGCTCTACATCGGCCGCGACCGCCATTTTGTCTATTTCGCTCGTTCCTCTGAGGTGCAGCGCATCTATCACCTACTCTGCTCCTGGACACTGTACTAGCTGTGCCATGGCTCTAAGACTTTTGAAGTTTTGATTCCTGGACTTTTCAGCGTTTTGGGAGCATTTTTTGTGTGTATTTCCATTCCTTTCTGACAGTTATGGCTTTTCATTCTCCTCATTTATGGCGGCCATTTTGAACTCACAAATTCTAGTTCTCTGATCCGGTGGCTTTTTCCGATTTGGCACTCCTCCCATCAAATTTTTATACTGCCTACTTTCCACATTTTGCCGTTTTGGATCTTGTATTTAACCCTGTGGCTTTTCTGTGCCTATATCTGGTTAAGTTCTGTGTATCTACATTTCGTAGCTGTACCTATGGCTGAAGGCTCTAACAAGTTTCAAAAACGTAACTACATCAAGAACTCTAAACTTTTCACAGAATTGGCTATTTTGGAAGCCTCTCAACCTCCTCCTATCAGCGAGACGGCGCCAAGCATGGATTCCTCATCGCAATCTTCAGGAAAAGTCACGTCCAAACGTTTAAAAAAGGACCCGCCTTCGCCTCCCAAGCCTTCTTCGAACATCTCGATGGAGTTGCTTCTTGAGGAGATACGCGCCTTGCGCCCCTTTATGGAAGAAACCAACGCTAAGTTGCAGGTCCTCACTGACAACTGGTCCCGGATGGATGAACGAGTGTCATCGGTGGAGCGAGACGTCTCTTCTCTTCAGGATTCTGCAGCCAAGGTCACCCATATGCATGCGCAGATCTCCTCTCTCCAAAGGCAAGTGGAGGAATTGGAAAATCGCAATAGACTCAATAATCTACGTCTTTATGGCCTTGTGGAGGGCTGCGAGGGGAGTGACCCCATTACCTTCTTCAAATCCTTTCTTCCCAAGCTTTTGCATATGCCGGAGGACACCTCACTCAATATCCAGCATGCCCACAGGCTCGGCCGAGCACCCGCCTCTCTCTCCATACCAGCGAAGCCTAGAGGTGTAATAATGTATTTTTTGGAATATACGGATCTACTGAAAGTCCTCTCTGCGGCTAGAGCCTCCCCACGTGTTACCTGGTCTGGTTCTACTTTGTTCTTTGCACAGGACTATGCCAAAGCAACTGCAAACCGTCGTAAAGCCTTCCTAGACATGAGATCAGATCTCCGTTCAATTGGTGCTTGGTATGGCCTCTTCCATCCTTGCTTATTCAAAGTTACCTATAATAATAAAACCACGACATATGAGGAGCCTACACGACTTCGGAGTTTCCTGAACTCTTGCGGCCATACAGATATGGATCTCTCTGGTCCTTCATCTGCTTCTCCAACATGACTTTCTCCTGGAATCTTATATTGGTGTCCAAGTTTCTTCCATGCGTTGTTTCTATTTATTAATTGCATTGTTCTTGAACATACTGGCTTTCTTGATGAACGCTTGCTCCCTTTGCAGTAGTTCTCACTGCTGATATAATTCCCTGTTTTGTTATACTTTTGGTATGTTTTATGTTCTTGTCATTTACAGATCTATAACCTTATTGTCTGTCTTTTTTCACAGGTCTTTTGTTATGCGTTCCATCCCGCTTCTCTGGCTGGATGTTTCCCTGACCCCGAATGTCCTGCCCTCTCCAGTTGGCCCTACCTTCCTCTCTCCACATCCTCGCATACCCTCGTTTGTTCCTGTTCCTTGATTGTTTCTCCTGTTTTACCCCTTGTAAGTATCCCTCGTTCTTTATTGATATGTCTGTTTTTGTTTTCTTCTTTCCTGTTTTGACTCTTCTTTTCATGTCTTCAGGTTTGTTGGTGCCGATACCTTCTATTTGCTTGCTCTCTTCTTTTTTACTTCTCTCCTCCCCTACCTTTACTCCTTGTTGGCTTTCTGCTGACTTTATTCTCTCTTCTTTTATCAACTCATTGACCTACTTGCAACTTCCCTTTTGCTTATACCACTTATCCTCTTTTACTGAGTTTTCTGAATCTTCTCTAATTCGTGCATGGCATTTCACTTCACCTTTGGAGTTTTATATTTTCTTGTTGTCTTTTAATATCCTTTTCTTCTTTTTTCTCCTATACGTTTCATTCCTCCTCTATTCTTGTATTTTTTCTCCTTTTTCTCTCTCTTACAGTTTCACTTTTTCTGAGGCTTTTGCTCGTTGTGTTAATATTTCTCTGCATTATCTCTTTAAAATTTCTTGATGGCAGTTCGTATTGTTTCTTGGAACGTTAAGGGTCTCCATTCTCCTATTAAGAGGCATAAAATTCTTTCTCACTTGACCAAGTTGAATGTTGACATTGCCTTCTTGCTAGAAACTCATTTGTCTGACACTGAGGCTGCCAAACTTAAAAGGGGATGGGTGGGAAATGTTTTTTCTGCTCCTGGGGATGGTAAAAGAAATGGTGTGGCTGTATTAATTCGCAAATCATTCTCTCATTTGTTTTTGAACTCTGATTCAGATCCTGAGGGTAGATGGTTACACGTCAAACTTTCCTCGAAAGGTATCCCCATCTCCCTTCTCAACATTTATGCACCTACTGGTAGTGATCCTGCCTTTTGGCGAACAATGGCCTCTCGTATTTCTGAATACGTTGATGACAATTTTATTTTGGCGGGAGACTGTAACTTCCCCATTGACCCTTTCTTGGACAGACACTCTAAGGCATCCTTTATCCCCAATAAAGCTCACAAATTGTTTGTTCAAGCGATAGCCCAGCACAAACTCATTGATGCCTGGCGTCTTTGTAACCCTACTACTAAAGAGTTTACATTCTATTCCCCATCCCACCATTCTCAGTCCCGTATTGACTATATTTTCCTTTCCCATCATATTTCACAGTCCCTTACTTATGCTGACATTGGCCCCATCTTGTTCTCTGACCATGCCCCAGTTTTAGCCAATATCGATATCCTTCCCAGGTCCACTGGGCCGAAACGTTGGCGTTTTAATAACACTTTACTTCTGGACCCCAAGTTTACAACTTCTTTTGTTGATTTCACCACTGAGTTTTTCGCCATTAATGACACGCCCACCCTCCCCCAACATGTTATTTGGGATGCTTATAAGGCTGCGGCCAGAGGCTTCATTATTGACTATGTTTCCAGAAAACGCAAAAGCGCTCGTCAAATTACAAAGGATCTTCTCCTCAAGATTAAAGATTTGGAGCACTCTTTCTATACCTCTCATTCGCAGGAAAGTTTGACTACTCTTATCGAAGCTAAGATGCAATTCAACAAACAATCCACTGATGATGCCTCATTATATTTATTGAAATCCAGCTCAAAATTCTATGGGGGAAAGAACAAGGCGGGTAAGATCTTAGCTAATTATTTAAAAGTTAAACAACATAGATTGAACATTCAGTCTGTTTATGATGCTAATTCTGTTTTAAAGCATACTGATGTTGATATTTTAGAGGAATTTTCTCGTTTTTACACCAAGCTCTATTCTTCTGAGACCCACCCCTCTGCACAAGATCTTGCTGCCTTTTTTCCACCGTCAAAGCACCTCCTCACTTTCCAGTCTATTTATCCATTCTTGAACTACCCATTTCTGAATCCGAATTACACATTGCACTTCACTCACTCAAGAAAGACAAAGCCCCGGGTGCAGATGGATTCACAGTTGAATTTTATGTACATTTTTCTAAATTATTTTTACCCAGATTACACTCGCTTATTGATTCCTTTCTAATTAATGGTGCTTCCTCCGGCACCTTCTCAGATGCCCATATTTGCATCATACCTAAAGAAGGGAAAGACACCCAACATTGCAAGAATTATAGACCTATCTCTTTGGTTAATATTGATTATAAGCTTTACGCTAAATCTCTCGCTCTAAGATTAGATCCTCTTCTCCCTGAACTCTTGGGTTCGGAACAATCTGGATTTGTGAAAGGCCGTTTTATCACAGATAACACTAGACTTTTATTCAACGTCCTATCCAAATCCTCACGATCTCACGATTCATTAGCTGCAATTGCTTTGGACGCAGAGAAAGCGTTTGACAGAGTGGAATGGACCTTCCTTTTCTCCGCCCTCAGATGGTTTGGTTTTGGCCCTAATTTTATCTCCCTTGTTTCTTTTCTATATTCCACCCCCAGGGCGGCGGTTTGTGCCAATGGCCTAGTCTCTTCCTTTTTCACCTTAGGTAGAGGAGTCCGTCAGGGCTGTCCCCTTTCCCCCTTTCTTTTCAATCTGGCATTAGAACCCTTTCTTTCAAAGCTTCGCCAAAACCCCGACTTGCATGGCTTTCAAACCTCTCATGCACATATTAAACTCGCTGCTTATGCAGACGATATCTTACTTTTTATGTCCAACCCTACCGTCTCTATTCCTGCTTTTCTTAAAGAAGTTCATGATTATTCCCAAATTTCTGGTTATAAACTAAATAACGACAAATGTGAAATTTTACCCCTCACTAAATTTACCTTTAAATCGGATTTTGATGTGTCTAATTTTACATGGAGTTCCTCCCATATTAAATATCTTGGTTTGTATATTGCTCCTTCTCTTCCCGACACTATTTCGTTATGCCTCACTAAATGTTCCCAGAAACTGTCTGACCTTACTTCCAGATGGCACCCACTTTACCTTTCCTGGTGGGGTCGCCTTGATACCATTAAAACAATGCTTTCCCCAATAGTTCTCTACACTATATCCAATATCCCTGTACCTATCCCAACTAAGTTTTTCAAGAAAATTAATTCCGTTCTCTCTTCTTTCATTTGGTCCGGGAAAAAAGCGCGTATGTCTTTGTGTAGATTACGTCTTCCTAAATCACAAGGCGGGGTCAATTTCCCAGATTTTCCCGTTTATCACAAAGCTTTCCTTCTGCGACAAGCTTCTCTTTGGTTGCAAGATCCTGACGCTTCCTCCCCTTTATGGCTCGCCCTTGAACGTCTCGCTTTATCCCCTTTCACCTTCGCTGAATATTTATCATTTTCTCGTAAGCCCCAGGCTATTTCCACCCCCATTCATAAATTCACCACCAAACTTCTTCTTTCCACCTCCCCCGACCCCCCTTCCTCTACAGCTGCCTTTCTCAATACCACTATTTGGTACAATAATAGTATTCTTATTAATCAGAAGCCCTTCCATTGGAAATCTTGGATGCAAAAAGCACTGATATGGGTATCCCATCTTTTTTCAGGCTCCGTTTTTTTATCTTTCCCGATTCTTAGCCAACAGTTTGGTCTTCCCCACTCCTTCATTCACAAGTATACTTTACTTAAATCTGCAATTTTGTCCACATTTGACAAACTTTCTAACTCCCCTATTCAACCTGTTTTTCCGACCCCTCAATCTCGTCTCCACTCTTTACTAAGCTCCCATCCCACAGCATCTTCAATTTATCACTCATTTTGTGCAACTGTTACACCTAGGCCAAAATCCAAAGTGGAGGAATATTGGGAATCTGATTTTGGTGTTTCTTGGTCCGTATCTTTATGGGACAAATTATGGGTCAAGCTTCGTAAGTCTTCCAAAGCGGCTTCCCTCACGCAAACTCTTTTCTTCATTTATAATAGACTTCTATTTTCACCTCACATGTTGAATAAAGGTTCTTCTTCAATCCCTGACCTTTGTTGGTCATGCTCGACCCCCTAAGGCTACTCTTTTTCACATGCTTTTTTCTTGCAATGTCATCCACAGTTTCTGGAAACAAGTCTGGACCCAAATTAATGCCATATTTCACACTACGCTTCCTTTCTCCTTTGTCAATATCTTTTTAGGTAGCCTCTCCCCTTGCTGGACTGATACTGTTTCCAATGTGCGAATAGTTGATTTATTATTAGCGGTTGCATTTCAGCAAATTACGGTCAATTGGAAAAATTTAGCTAATGTGTCTTTTAGAGCATGGTGGTACAATGTTTGTCACAATCACAGGCTAGATACTGTCTTCATTTACCCCCTTAGCATGGCCAAGAAGCGTCATGAGTTATGGCTTCCTGTAACTCTATACCTTGATAAGTGTGCTAGGCGATCTTCCCCTTCATTTTGTTTGCTCCCCTTTCAGCAAGAAGTTTGCAAACCTCCTTGATTGACCTTTATGTTCCTTTACATTTATTATGTTACATTTTATTGCATTTTTACCTAATATTGCTTTTTATTACTTAGCCTCAATTATTTGTCTTTTTTTAACCTCATGTTTTCTTTTTACAGTCATATTCTGTTCCATAGTGCACGTTATTGCTATATTTTTGATTTTTTCTTCTATTGTTGTTTTTCTTGTCGTATTGACACCTGTACTTCTCTAATAAAATTCTTTTGAACTCTATTATGAATTTTGTAACAGGAGCAATGGGGGCTATAGGGAAGAAAATTCTAAGTGTAGAGGAAACTCTAACCAGTTGCTCTGAGAGCGTCCTTGAACCAGCAACTTCTTGCTTAACTATTTCAGACACAGTTCAACCAACTGAAACGCACACCGAGGGAATTGGTTCTTGCAATAATGTCAACAGTGAGACTGTGCATAATCCAACTTCACCGGGTACTTCAAGTACACAGCCATCATCTAAACGCATAAAGATCCCAAGGACCTCACTTGCTGATTCCACTGCGACTTTACCCGGTGGGCCTACAAAAATTACGAAGAGGGCTTCAACGCAGAAGCTGGCATTGACTTCAAAGCCCCCCAGAACTGCTAATAAATTACTACCTGCCGCACCCTTGGACTGTACTTCATTGGTGACTTCTGTACATGCCTTGACCGGCCTCATTAAGACTTCTGATTATTTGTTATTTTATTTTATTAAGTATAATGTGTGATTTTAATGTAAAAGCGTTTTTTTAGCGTAATTACTAATTTAAATTTTAGTAGTGAGTTATTGGGCTTTTAGGAGAATGTAGGATGGCAAGCTAATTCAAATATATTTTTTTAATGTGTTCTGTATGGTAATTATATATATTTAATGAGTAATTGGTCATGTAACTTATTTCACTGATTATTTGTTATGTACATTATTTATGTATTTTAATTAATTATAAGTGTATTTAACAATACTGCACTTTAAAAAGCTATTATATATTTATTATCGTTTCTGAATTTATTTGTGTTATTTAGGGCTATTTTAATGCTATTATTGGTGTTTGTTTATTCTTTAATTTAATTGTTTTATATATTTGATTTTTTTTAAATGTATGTATTGCGTTTATTATATAACAACGTAATTTTGAATAATCAATGTAAAGGGGGAGAAGACATTAACAAGATGGCGGATCACAGAGCCCAAACACTTAATCTCCCTCCGGCTGCTACCCCATACACAATCATCTTAGTCAATGTACCCACACTGGATCCAGCAACAACTGAAACCTGGCCAGCCCTAAGAAATAAAACCGTAAACTGGTTGGGTAATAGGACTGGCCTAACAAACTCACTCTTTAGGGAATTCAAGATGGTGAGGAGAGTCGACTGGGTTGGAACTAGCTGTAAACTTTATAAAGGAGACTGTATAGTGTTATCGTTAGGTTCACCAGCTCTTGTTAGTGAAATCTTGTCAAGAATTTACCACTCGAACCTCTCCAACACCAGTATCCAAGTACGTTCGCTGGACTCTTTTTACCGCCTGCCATTTAAATATCCAGTGGAAAATCAAGGCCAGTACCGTGGGAATAAGGAGGGTTCCCATTACAATTTAGTAGTGTCAAACAGATTCGGCCCCCATCTGCTTTAGACGAAAACGAATGACCACTATTTAACAGCTCACAGCCCCAGAGGGCACCCTCCCCTCCCACTAGTATAATGCGGGGTTCGACAATTATGCAGGACCAAATCGTGGTAGAACTAGTGGACGAGGAAGATAGTACCGAATCTAGGATAAACATCACTTTGGGGATCACGGCGGACCCAATAGACCACCAGGCAGGGACTTGTAGCGTCTGTTTTTGGAATGTGGCAGGCCTAAAGCAAAAAGTGAATGAAGCGGCCTGGTTGGACTTCGTTAGTCGTTTTGATGTCCTATGTTTACAAGAGACCTGGGTTATTGACAGAGTCCTCATAAATGGTTTCAAAACATTTCACACACCTGCTATTAGATCACCTTTGGTAGACCGAAAGGGGGATTATGTGTATATGTATCGAATATGTTGGGGGCATGTAATTTAGAGATGGTGCGTGCAGAAACTTTTTACCAAATTGTCCTAATACATATGGATTTGTGCACCGTCCTGGTTTTAATCAACTTTTATAATAATGTAGAGAAGGATAAATTGGGGTCTGTATTAGAAAACCTTAATAAGGACATTAACAATCTAAAACTAAGAGGTGATACAATCTTAATCCCCATCTGGGGTGGCGATTTTAATACCAGCTTGTGCCCATTTGCGGATCTGGGAAAGTGTGGACTGACCTTGAATAAGAATGATCCCCTGGCCCATTTTCAACACACAACAAAAGGCGAGCTCTTAAACGAGCTCATGTTTAAAAATGACTTTGGCTTTGCTAACTGCCTATGTACGCCCAAGGTGGATTTCGGCCATACTTTTATAGGTAGAGGTTCCAAATCAATTATCGACTTCATCCTCATTCCAAATCATCACGCTAGCAACGTGAAAGGCTATAAAATCCATCATAATATAATGAGCGATCACCTGGCAATTAGTGTGAACATAGCAGACTCTAACTCTGTACCCCGGAAATCATGTAATAGATCTGCATGGGTGCAGAATATAGAGTTGGGTAGGAAAAACGGCTACGCTATCCGATGGGCCAGCCGGGATCCCACTGAGCTAATTAACGAAATTGTCTCCAAGGCAATAGATTCCATCTTAACATGCTTAAGTGATAAACCATCGCATGACGATGTATTGAAAGCTTTTGACCGCATCACTGAGGTAGTGAAAAGTACGCTGTCCAGGGAAGGTAATGGTTTAGGTAAACCCAGGAAGGGATGGTTCGACCAAAATTGCACCAGATGCTACTCAAACTTGAAGAGAGCTCTGCATAGCTCTAAAAGAGATAACAGCGAGATCAGGGCTTGCAGAAAATTGTACAATGCTGCAAGAAAATCTAGGGTGACTGAGCTGAAAGATAAAGTATGGCAAAATCTTTGCGAGGCAGCCGAGAGCAAAGACAGCTCGAAATTCTGGTCGGCTGTGAATGCCCCATTTTTAAACAATAACCTGGATGCACCTTACATCGAAGTAGCAATCGATGAGAGAACCTGGATAGACTTTTTTACTAATGTGTACTCATTACAGGGTGATGTGGAGACCAATGATGAGGAACAAGATATCGCTAGCGGAAAACCGAAATTTAGACCAATCCATCTACATATTTCACTCCAAGATGTGAATGCGGCAGTGAAGGCTAGCAGTGGAGGTAAGGCCGCTGGTCCCGATGGGATACCAATAGACCTCTATAAGTCAAACCTGGAGGTCTGGGGGCCCATCTTGATAAGGGTCCTACAAGCATGTTGTGAAAAGGGTTTTATAGGCACCTGGTCAGTATCGATTATAGTTCCCATTTTTAAAAAGGGCGAGCGAGGGAACCCTGCCTGTTACCGTCCAATATCCTTGCTGGACTCTCTAATGAAGATTGCTGGTAGAATTGACCTAGATCACTTACAAGCATGGACAGAAGAAAATTATATTTTAAGCGATGTACAATATGGCTTTAGAGCTGGGCTAGGTACCAATGAGCAGATTCTGAATCTTAGCGTATTAATTGGCAAATATACACAGGCAAAGCCAGGGAAACTTTACCTGGCTTTTGTCGATCTCTTAGCCGCCTTCAACTGTGTAATACATAATAAGTTGTGGGAAGTTCTCAACGAATTAAAAGTCGACCCTGTTTTATTACTTTTTTTGAGACAGTTGTATTCAGGCGCAAGGGCAAAAGTTTGTTATGGACTAAAGGGAGAGTGCACGGCGCCATTCAGGGTAGAGAGGGGCATTAGGCAAGGTTGCGTTTTGGCACCACTCCTGTTCTCACTTTATACCAACGCACTGGAACAGGAGTTGGTGTCTCATACTAGGGATCCCCCGATAGTTAACGCACGCCCGATAGCCTCCCTCCTTTATGCCGATGATGCAGTACTTATGTCTCGCACACAGGTTGGTTTACAGAGGGCCCTTTCCTTTTACACATGTTTTATGGATAGGCTTGGCCTAAAGCTGAATGCAAAAAAAAGCTTTGTCATGACTTGTTGGGGGATGAAAAGTAAAGCTAGAAGTTACCAGGCGGGCGGTAACCGGGTGGAATCCACCAACCTGTTCAGCTACCTGGGCGTCCTTTTTAACAGAACAGGCTCATGGACTGCAGCAGTTAAGGCCAGGAGCTTACTTTTTATGAAGTCTATTGCCGCTCTAAAAAACTTCTTGATAAAACTGGGGAAACGCCCGCCCGTAATGCTGCTAAAAATCTACCAAGCAAAATGCGTAAGCATAGCAATCTACGGGGCTGCGATATGGGGTTTCCAGGATTGTAGGACGATTCAATGTATCGAAAATGGTTTTTTAGGTATATCCTGGGAGTTCCAGTTAGCACCTCAGTTTTCAACTGCCATAGTGAATTAGGAGCTGTTTACATCACTGACCTAATTAAAATTCAACCAATTTTGCTATGGCACAGAATTTGGACATCAGCTAGCACGGGCCTCAACAGGGAAGTTTTAACTGATGCCATGAGACTGGTTAATGTGGATAAAATACCCTGGCTCAGTTACGTCAAAAAGTTCATGCAGGATATCGGACGCCCAGATTTCTATTTCTCACCTGATAATATGAATTCTATTAACAGAAAGGATTTTAAAAAAACATGCATGACCCACCTAGAAGAAGTCAGGCTAGCCCTGGAACTGAACAAAATTACGGTGATTCATCATCAAATTATTTCTGTAACAAGTGAGATTCAACCATATTTAACATGTGTGGCAGGAGGATATGACAGATATCTGTTTAGACTTGGGTCTTTCCATCGCCTTATTACTCACCCAAACATCAACGACTGGTCGAGGGATCTTTGCCGCTGCCCATGTGATAACATCTCACCGCAAACCACATTACACGTAATTTTATTTTGTAAATTTTACGTTAATGAAAGACGCAGATGGTTGATCCCCTTCCTAAAACAAGGGGGATGGAGGCAATGCCGCCCCGCCTTCTTGTATTTACAGAAGATGGAAAATTGTTACTGTACTGGCTCAGTGATGGGCTTTTTAAAGGGTGTGATACGAGCCAGAAAACATTTAAACAACTAAACTGTTAAATCCGCTATAGGTTTGATTCAGTCAGGGCGATACTATTGCTTATGGAATTCTATATGGTCTACACAAACCCAACTTTATTATCCTGAATATATTTCTATGTGATGCATAATGACACTTTTTACATGTAACCTATGTCTTGCTTTTTAATTGTTGTTTTTATCTATATGTCTGCTTTTATGATTTTAATTCCTAAAATCGAATAAAGCTTGGTTTTGATTTGATTTGATTTGAATAATCAATGTTTATTCTTTACATTTGATTTCCATGGTCCTGACTCATGAAAGTAAAGTGAGACAAAGGTCCAACTTTATGACCTTCGGTATTGACATAGGGCATAAACTACTCATTAATAGTCTTTGTACAAACCAAAAGTTGAACTTTCTGATTTTTGGTATTCACAAAGGGCATTTATGAGTAGTAAATGCCCTTGGTGAATACCGAAAGTCATAAAGTCAGACTTTCGGCTCATTTTACCTTTGTGAATCGGGCCCTATATATTTTGTATTTTGTATATGTTTTAATAATTTTATGTTAGGTATTTAAATATTTTCCAAAAATGTATTAGGATTTGGAATGGTATATAAAATCCTTCTACATCCAACACTTCCCATACAGCTGCTTGACTTGGTTTGGGAATAGTAAATCTAACCCCTCCGAAGTCCAACAGTTTCCCTGGTTTTGCCTATGTTGGGGTGGGAATAATAAATCTAAACCCTCCAAAGTCCAACACCTTACCTAATGCTGCTATGGTTGAAGTGTGAATAGTAAATTAAATCCCTCTGACGTCCAACACTTTCCATACCTTTGCTTACTTTGGAGTGTGAAAAGTAAATGTAACCCCTCTGAAGTCCAACACTTTCCACACTGTTGTGTACATTTGAGCAGGAATAATAAATCTAACTCTTCCAAAGTACAACACTTTCCCTACTGTTGCTGCGATTGCAGTGGAAATAGTAATTCTAATCCTCCCGAAGTCCAAGCCTTCTGCTGGTGTTGCATATGTTGGAATGGGACTAATATTGCTAACTCTTCCAAAAGAAAGCACTTTTCCTACAATTGTATAAACTGGAATGTGAACAGTAAATCTAACACCTCCAAAGTCCAACAATCTCCCTGATTCTGCTTACTTTGGAGTTGGAATACTAAATCAAACCCTTCAAAGTCTAACATTTTCCCTTCTTCTGCTTACGCGGGAGTGAAAATACAAAATATACCATCTACAATGTCCAGCACCTTTCCTACTTCTCTTCAAACTGGAGTTGCATTATTTATTTTTGCTATTTTTGTTTATTTTTAATCGCTATTATTTCTTAAAATGTAGTTTCTTTAAATGTGTCTTTTTGTTTTATAATTTTTTAAAGTCTTTTGTAGTATATGTTTTTGCTAATAATTTAAAAAATATATATATATTTATATTCACTGAAAAAAAACCAAAAGTTACAGGGACATTATAGTTAGGCTCATATTTCACTCAAACCAGTGAAATTCAGCAGTTATAGTCACCGGAGCTAATTATAACTTACACCCCTGCAATGCTTATGTGCTTACATATTACATCACTCATTACATGGTCAGTGACATCACTGATGACATCTTGCCTGACCACTGATGACATCGTCCACAGTACCATTCTCACACCCACTCACACCATCCTATAACCTCTCATACACCCAATGAAACACCCACACAACCACTCACATACCCATTACCAGTGGGGGTTTGTATGAGTACAATATGAGCCTAACTATAATGTTCCTGTAACCTTTGGATTTTTCAGTGAATCTCCAAGGGTTTTTAAATTATATTTCCTAACTATAATGTCCCTGTAACCTTTGTTCTTTAGTGAATTTCTACATTAAAAAAATATATATTTCCTAACTATAAACTGTAAACTTTGAGACTGGGTGTGTGAGTGGCTCTATAGGTCGGTGACTGGTTGTGTGAGTAGCTGTATGGGCCTGTGAGTGAGTGTGTAAGTGGTTTTAGGGGCCTGTGAGTGGGTATGTGAGTGGCTGTATGGGTCTGTGAGTGGGTGTGTGACTGGCTGTATGGATCTGTGAGTTTGTGTTTGAGTGCCTATGTGGGTCTGTGAGTAGGTGTGTGAGTGCCTGTGTGGGTCTGTGAGTGGGTGTGTGAGTACCTTTGTGGGTCTGTGAGTGTGTTTGTGTGAGTGCCTGTGTGTGTCTGTGAGTGGGTGTGTGAGCGGTGCTATGGGTCTGTGAGTGAGTGTGTGACTTCCTGTGTAGGTCTGTGAATGTGTGAGTGCCTCTGTGGATCTGTGGCTGTGTCTCTGAGTGGCACTATGGATCTGGGGTAGGTGTGTGCATGGCTGTGTGGGTTTGTGTATGGGTGTGTGAGTGGTGCAATGGATCTGTGAGTATGTGTTTTGTGGGGTTGTGTGGGTCTGTGAGTAGGTGTGTGAGTGGCTGCGTGGGTCTGTGAGTGGGTGTGTGAGTGGTGACATGGATTTGGGGCATTTGCATAGTCAGGGTATTTCAAAGGGAGAACCATGGACTCTGCTTTCACCAGGAGACGACAAGAAAGAAATAACTTGTCACAGTCACCCCAGGTCAGATTGTGCTCTAATAGATCAATGATGCATTCACCTTCATTAAGGATTTCAGATCATTCTAACGTGGAATACAAGGGGAAACACATCTCTATTGCCATTAGGGGTGGGCGGAATTTGCAAAATTCACTTTCGCAAACTATCACGAAAATGTTGAAAATCTCCGCAAACATGCCGCAAATATCGCGAAGACGCAGAAGTTTTTTTCCCGCCTGTTCACGGTATTTTTTGCGTGATCGCGGCTCACCAACTTACCCATGCGGTTGCTCATGGGCGTGGCCATCTTGTTTTCACTTGTCCCGCCCGCTCGCGTTCGATATGACGTGCCCGCATCCTCACGCTCTCGCTCGCGGTGGAGAATGACGTGTTTGAGATCTCAATCTTCTCATAATCTCGCGGTGCATGATCGCGAGAAGAAAGACGTGATCGTGCAACAAAATGACGTGATCGCACGACAAATGACGTTAATGCAGGCGCGAACTGTCGGGAGACAGCGCAAATGGCTAACAACAATCCAACATCTCGTGGAGAACGCGACCGGATCGCGAAAACTTGTCAGCGAACGCGGGGATTCAGGTGAGGCAATTGCGCGCATGTATTTTTTTACAGCGCGAGCAAGAAAAAAATTACCGATAAAATGCGGATTGCAAAAATGATGACATTTTCGCGCTTTCCGCGGAACGCGAAAATGCCAAATTATCGCATTTTCCGCGAGCGGAACAGAATTTTGACCCAGACCTAATTGCCATCGCCTCTGTAGAAGCAACCGCTCTGGGCCATGTATGGGATTCAATGCTATTCGATCTCCCTGTGACAGATAATTACATGATGCACTAATCTATGTTTTGTTTAGTAGCGGTTGTGACTCGTCCTAAGTTAGCTAATGTGCCTGCTGCAAAGCACAACACAGATTTACTTTTTATGTATGTAGCTCAGTGGGTGTTGGAAACAGCCCACTCCCACTCCGCAGGGTGGTGGTGGACTCCCCGAACACACTGTGGTAGCTTGGCTCGAGTGGTCAGGAATCAGGCTCCGTGCTAAGCATACAACATACCCGAACAATAACCATGCGTGCATCCGTTCCAAAAACGACTCTACACCGTAAAAATTATGAAAATATTCTTCTTTATCTTTTTCTCTTAGTTGCTGATTGGAAAAATAAATAGGTCAATCACAATATACAATTTTAAATAGTGCAGGTTAAATAAATATTATCTGAAGATTCAATAAATAGGGGTGATCATAAATACAAGGGACATAAATATCAGTGCAGGTAAGACAGGTAATTAAATATTCTGAGGCAATAAATACTGTACCAATAAATATTGTACACCATCAAGTCCTGTGGACCTATAAATATAGTGAAGCAATAAATAGGTAAAAACTCAATAAATACAGTACCCCCAATAGATGATTAAAAGTATACAGCAACACTCATGTAATCAGTTGACATTTCAATTCCTAAGGGCTGATTTGGCCCAGGCACAGCTTGTAGGGTTGTGGAAGGCTTGAGGGGGGCTACTCCCTCGCTGAGACAAGGCTGAGGCCTAATCTGAGGTAGATCAAAGGGGGGAATACCAGTGCCCTGGCTTTCTCTCTCCACACCACCTCTCTAGGTTAGTCCCAGTTCACCCCAGGCACAGTCAGGTTGGTTTCAGCACCTCCCTAGCCCCTTAGAGCAGTCTCTCAGGTCTCCACAGGGCCTTAGGCGCCCTCTACTCCACTTACTGCCCTTTTTCTGATGTTCCGACGCCGCTGGAGTCGTGTCGACGCCGTGAGGCGGTTCCGGTTCGGTCTCGGCGGCCTCGGCACAATGTCAGTTCTTTGACGACGCCGGTAGGCGGTTCCGGTCCGATGTCGGCGGCCTCGGTTCAATCTCGACCTCCGATTTGACGGCGTCGGGCAGTCTCTACTCGGTGTCGACTTCGGGCGGCTCCGGTCCGATGGCGCTCTCGGCTCCGATGACGTCGGCCGGCCTGGCCTCGATGTCGACTTCCGGCGACTCCGGGGTGCGATCCTCACCCCCGACCTCCGGTGCTCCTCCTCTCAGGTTCCGGGCGACTCCGGGGTGCGATCCTCACTCCCGACCTCCGGTTCACCTCTACCTCGGTCTCCGACGACTCCGGAGGGCGGACTTCACTCCTCCGATGACGCCGCTCGCTCGACCTCGGTTCACTTCCTCCTCGACCTCTGGAATTCCTCACGACCTCCGTCGGCGCCCTCTCACGACCTCAGGCGGCTCCGGGTACGACGTCTGCTACTTCAGTCAGCGCCGCTTCTCCACCTCGGGCTCCAGGTCTCAGGCTACTCGACGCCGGACTCCAGGGAAACCAGTTTCCAGGTCAGGATCTTGCTGCTTTCTGCTTCTAAGGCCTGTTCCTGCTGTCCAGGTCCTTAGGATGAGTTTTTCTGGCTTCTTCCCACACAGGGCTACAGGCTGGGATCCATCAGTAGGGACAAGTATCAAGGGTGGGTTTATGGACCCCACTCCAGGCACAAGTTTCCACCCCTGCTGCTTCACTCCTTCCTCCTTCACTGTTGTGCTGCTCTCTCTTCACCAGTCAGGTGCCAACTGCCAGCTCCAACTGCCAACTGCCTCTCTTATCCTCCCAACATTCTAAACGGTTTCCAACTGTCACACAGTTCTGGAATCTCCTGGAAGGTTCTGGAAGGTGCTGGTAGGTTCCAGTGGATGCTGGTGATGTCACAGGAGGCCACCATTTTGTGCTTCAGGCCCTCAGACAGAAGTTTCAGGGGTAGCTAAAATGGCTCCCTGAATCTGTAGCAACACTAAAAAGTCTGGTGGTTCCCAAAAAGGAAAAATTCAAACAGGGTTTGAGGCAAAAGTGGGACAAAATAAATAATGATGAGGAGGGACCACCCAAAGGGCTGACAGGTCTAACACGCGTCCCCCCCAGCTGAAAGTGGGGAGAGCTACCCAACCCCTTGGGAGTTCTCATCACTAAGGCGGAAATACCTTGAGAGACCGTCTGCATTGGCGTGGTCCACTCCAGGCCGATGTTCCACCTGAAAGTCCATCCCCTGTAGGGAAATAGACCACCTCAACAACTTGGGATTCTCACCCTTCATTTGCATCAGCCAACGAAGGGGTCTGTGGTCGGTCTGAACCAGGAAGTGCGAGCCAAACAGGTATGGCCGCAACTTCTTCAGAGCCCATACCACTGCAAAGGCTTCACGCTCTATTGCACTCCACTTCTGTTCCCTGGGAAGTAGTCTCCTGGATAGGAAGACCACGGGTTGATCCAGACCCTCTTCGTTGAGTTGCGATAACACTGCCCCAATGCCATGTTCTGATGCATCTGTCTGGACAATGAACTTCTTGGAAAAGTCTGGGGCCCTTAAGACCGGGGCCTCGCACATGGCTTTCTTCAATTTCTCAAAGGCTTGCTGACAAGCCTCCGTCCAGACTACCCGTCGAGGTTGTTTCTTGGACGTGAGCTCCGTGAGAGGGGCTACGATGGTACCGTACCCCTTCACGAAGCGGCGATAGTATCCCGTGAGGCCCAAAAATGCTCGGACCTCAGTCTGTGTCTTGGGGGGTTCCCAGGCCATGATGGCCTCGATCTTCGCCTGGAGGGGCTGCACCGTTCCCCTACCCACCAAGTGTCCAAGGTACACTGCCGACCCCTGCCCGATCTGGCACTTGCTGGCCTTGATCGTCAATCCAGCTTGTCTCAGGGCCTGGAGAACAGCTTGCAGGTGACGCAAGTGATCCTCCCAGCTGTTACTGAAGACGGCTATGTCATCCAGATAAGCAGCAGAGAAACTCTCCATTCCGGTGAGGATCTGGTTTACCAGGCGCTGAAACGTGGCAGGTGCGTTCTTGAGCCCAAAGGGCATCACACAGAACTGGTAGTGGCCATTGGGTGTGGAGAAGGCTGACCTTTCCCTTGCTCCATTAGTCAAAGAGATCTGCCAGTACCCTGAAGTAAGGTCAAAGGTACTTAGATATTGGGCAGCTCCCAGCCGGTCAATCAATTCATCCGCCCTAGGGATCGGATGAGCATCAGTCTTTGTCACTGAATTCAGTCCCCGGTAGTCCACACAGAACCTCAGTTCTGGTTGGGCACCCGGTGGTGCAGCTTTTGGTACTAACACCACCGGACTGGACCAGGGGCTGCTAGAAGGTTCAATCACTCCTAGCTCCAGCATCTTAGTGACTTCACCATGAATGCTGGCCTTCACCTTGTCTGACATCCGGTAGATCTTGGACTTCACAGGTGGGCTGTCTCCTGTGTCCACGTCATGGACGCACAGGTGAGTCCTACCCGGGACAAGGGAGAACAACGAAGAGTACTGCCCCAGGACCTGGCGACAGTCCTCCTGCTGTTCAGGAGTTAGAGATGGGGAGAGAATCACTCCCTCCACCGACCCATCCTTTTCTTGAGACGCAAACAGATCGGGGAGAGGCTCGCTTTCCACGTCCTCTCCTCAGTCAGTCACCATCATCAAGATGACTTCGGGCCTCTCGTGGTGGGGTTTGAGGCGGTTGGCATGCAGCACCCGCAGGGGCTGACGAGGGGTCTTCAGGTCCACCAAGTAGGTAGCCTTACCCTTCTTCTCCAACACCTCAAAGGGTCCTGACCAGCGATCCTGGAGGGCACTAAGCTCTCCTGGTTCGATCACCCACACCTTCTGGCCAGGCTCCAACTCCACCGGGTGAGCATTGTGGTCATACCACGCCTTCATTACTGCTTGGCTGGCTTCCAAGTTGTCAGAAGCTTGCTTCCACAACTTAGCCATTTGGCTCCGGAAGGCCAGCATGTAGCTCACCACATCCTGGGGGAGCTTTCTGGGAGTTCTTTCCCATCCGTCTCTCACCAGGTTGAGAGGTCCACGTACAGGGTGCCCATACAGAAGCTCGAAGGGGCTGAAGCCCACTCCCTTCTGTGGCACTTCCCTGTAAGAAAAAAGTAAACAGGGTAGGAGGACGTCCCATTTCCTCCGCAGGCTTTCAGGCAGACTTCTGATCATGCCCTTCAAGGTTTTGTTAAACCTCTCCACCAGACCATTGGTCTGGGGGTGGTAAGGAGTTGTGAACCGGTACGTCACTCCACACTCCTTCCACATTGCCCGCATATACGCTGACATGAAGTTGGTCCCCCTGTCGGACACAACTTCCTTGGGAAAACCCACTCGGGTAAAGATTCCCATCAGGGCCCTAGCCACAACAGGTGCTGTTATGGTCCTCAGAGGTATTGCCTCTGGGTACCGTGTGGCATGATCCACCAAAACCAGGATAAACCTGTGACCAGCTGTAGTCGGTGGATCTAATGGACCCACAATGTCGATGCCCACCCTTTCAAAGGGGGTGCTAACGACAGGAAGTGGTTCCAGGGGAGCTTTCAGCTTCACCCCTGTTTTCCCACTGGCTTGGCAAGACACACATGTCCGGCAGTAGGTATCGGACGACACTTTCATCTGAGGCCAATAAAAGTGTGGGACAAGACGGGCGAAGGTCTTGTCTTGCCCCAGGTGTCCTGCCAAGGGTATCTCATGAGCCAACTCTAAAAGGAAGGCTCGATAACGTTGAGGGACTACCAAGGCTCGTGAGGATCCATGTAGGGGTGCCTTGGGTTCACTGTAGAGGAGGCCATCCTCCCAGTAAACACTGTAGTTCCCTTCAACGTTCCCTGCTGCCTGGGCTTCGGCCTGTCGCCTCAGCCCCTCAAGGGTAGGGCACTCCCTCTGGCCCTGGCAGAATTCCTCCCTGGACGGGCCTCCCTCCACGTGCCACTCGGCCGGGATGGGTAGGTCCTCCAGGTTGGTAACGTCCCCCTCCGCAGACTCCTGGTCCACCACCTCCGGTGGCCTATCCGTCCTACGGGGTGGAGACGCCGAGGCAGGCTCCTCCTGTCCTCGGTTCTTCCCTTGACTGGCAGCTGGCTGGGCCTTTGTTCCAGGCTCCAGCCGGAATGAACTCCCTCTTCGGGTAGTCACGGACCTTGTGCTAACACAGGCCCAGTCAGGTGTACCCAGCATCTCGGTGTGAGTCCGGTATTCCACCTCCTTCCAAGCGTTGTGCTCCATGTCATTGCCCAGCAGACAATCGACTGGCACGGCAGGGCTTACGGCAACTCGAAGTGAACCTGCAACCCCCCCCCATTCAAAGGGAACCTCAGCCACGGGATAGTGGCCGGTTCTGCCGTCAGCCATCGCGGCTGGGTGGAGTACATCGGGAATGACTTGCTCTGGAGACACCAGTTGGCTACGTACCATAGTCATACTGGCTCCTGTGTCTCTCAGAGCCTCCCCTCTTTGGCCGTTGATGGTGACCCACTGCCCATACTTTGCGGTATTTGCGGGCACCTGGATCTTAGGAACCATCTCCCGTTCTCCCAGGGACACTAAAGTGACACCCGCCCACTCCCTTCCCTTAGTTAAGGGCATCTCCTCCCCGAGCACTACACTAGCTACTCCGGGGGGCTTTCCTCCAGTGGGAGGGGGTGATCGTTTCTGACACTTCGGATCTCCTTTATAGTGTCCAACGCCACCGCACTCGTAGCAATGGACAACCCTTGGCTGCTGACTCTGGCCAGGATTAGGGTTTCTGGGTGGGTTAGCCTTAGAGGTGAATCCTGTTCCCTTCACTTGGAAGTTATTTTGGGGGCCTTTGGAGAACTCCTTTTTCTTTTCCCCTCCCTCTTTCTTCTGGGGGGCACCCTGTCCGGCCTTTTGAGTATCCCCTCCAGTCCCCCTTGTGGACACCCGGGTACTAGCCCAAATGTCCGCCTCCTCAGCAAGCTTCCGGGGACTGGTCAGCTTGCTATCCACCAGGTGTTGCCGCAGTTCAGGGAAACATTTCTCGAGTAGGTGTTCCTTCAATACTAGGTCAAACAGCTCCTCGTAGTTCCTTACTTCACTGCCCTGAATCCAACCTTCCAGTGCCTTCTTTGCATAGTCCAGGAAGTCCACCCAATTCTGTGTGCCCAGTTTGTGACTACCCCTGAACTTCTGTCTGTACTTTTCCGGAGTTAGTCCAAACTTTCTGATGAGCGCCAGTTTCATGGTGGGGTAGTGGGTTTGCTCCTCCTCTTCGAGGGCCAATAAAGCATCCCTACCAGCTGGAGGCATGTACTTATACAATCCCCCTCCCCAATACTTCACTGGAACCCCATGGGCCCTCAATGAGACCTCATAGGCTGCTAGCCACTTGGCGATGTCGTCACCCGCCCCATAGCTCGCTACAATGTCCTTTGGCAGGTAAGGTTTGGATTCCCTAGTGGACTCTTGGTTTTGGCTGCCACCATTAGGAACAGGTTGTGCCCCGATTCTCAAAATCTGAAGATCTATTTCTTTCAGTCGCAATTCATGGGCCATCCTCTGCTCCTCTTTCTCCTTTTCCAGCCTTGCTAAGTCCCATGTGAGCTGTCTCTTCTCTCTCCGGTCTGCTAACTCCACTTCGGATAAGCCCCCACTAGAGACAGTGCTGCCCTTCCTAGAAAGTGTCCTGGGCCCTGCGGACAGGTTCCCCACCTCAGGTTGGTACATCTCAGCCCCCTCGGGGTCAGGCTCTCCATCCCTGTCTTCTTCCTCAGCCTTGCTTTCCCTGCGTGCCTCCCCCCAAGCCCTTAAGCTGGTTTGGAGTGCACCCTTCTTTGCTCCTGGGGGACAGTACACCCCCTCTCGCTGGCAAAACTCCCTGAGTTGGGCCACAGTGTATGTGTCTAGGTTTTCAAGAACAAGCTCCATCTTGCCCACTCAGGTTAGAGGACAGGTTTTGTGCAGTAACAATGCAGGGGGGTACCTTTAATAATACCTCCTCCCACCACCAGAGTAAATTTGGAAAAAACAAAAACCCACAATTAGGAAGGCCGCTGTGAGAAAACTCCCGGTGTAGGCCTATGGACTACCCACAGTTATTGTTGAGTATATGTAGGCACAGCTCTATCCCACCACTGAACACCAATTTATGTTGGAAACAGCCCACTCCCACTCCGCAGGGTGGTGGTGGACTCCCCGAACACACTGTGGTAGCTTGGCTCGAGTGGTCAGGAATCAGGCTCCGTGCTAAGCATACAACATACCCGAACAATAACCATGCGTGCATCCGTTCCAAAAACGACTCTACACCGTAAAAATTATGAAAATATTCTTCTTTATCTTTTTCTCTTAGTTGCTGATTGGAAAAATAAATAGGTCAATCACAATATACAATTTTAAATAGTGCAGGTTAAATAAATATTATCTGAAGATTCAATAAATAGGGGTGATCATAAATACAAGGGACATAAATATCAGTGCAGGTAAGACAGGTAATTAAATATTCTGAGGCAATAAATACTGTACCAATAAATATTGTACACCATCAAGTCCTGTGGACCTATAAATATAGTGAAGCAATAAATAGGTAAAAACTCAATAAATACAGTACCCCCAATAGATGATTAAAAGTATACAGCAACACTCATGTAATCAGTTGACATTTCAATTCCTAAGGGCTGATTTGGCCCAGGCACAGCTTGTAGGGTTGTGGAAGGCTTGAGGGGGGCTACTCCCTCGCTGAGACAAGGCTGAGGCCTAAACTGAGGTAGATCAAAGGGGGGAATACCAGTGCCCTGGCTTTCTCTCTCCACACCACCTCTCTAGGTTAGTCCCAGTTCACCCCAGGCACAGTCAGGTTGGTTTCAGCACCTCCCTAGCCCCTTAGAGCAGTCTCTCAGGTCTCCACAGGGCCTTAGGCGCCCTCTACTCCACTTACTGCCCTTTTTCTGATGGTCCGACACCGCTGGAGTCGTGTCGACGCCGTGAGGCGGTTCCGGTTCGGTCTCGGCGGCCTCGGCACAATGTCAGTTCTTTGACGACGCCGGTAGGCGGTTCCGGTCCGATGTCGGCGGCCTCGGTTCAATCTCGACCTCCGATTTGACGGCGTCGGGCAGTCTCTACTCGGTGTCGACTTCGGGCGGCTCCGGTCCGATGGCGCTCTCGGCTCCGATGACGTCGGCCGGCCTGGCCTCGATGTCGACTTCCGGCGACTCCGGGGTGCGATCCTCACCCCCGACCTCCGGTGCTCCTCCTCTCAGGTTCCGGGCGACTCCGGGGTGCGATCCTCACTCCCGACCTCCGGTTCACCTCTACCTCGGTCTCCGACGACTCCGGAGGGCGGACTTCACTCCTCCGATGACGCCGCTCGCTCGACCTCGGTTCACTTCCTCCTCGACCTCTGGAATTCCTCACGACCTCCGTCGGCGCCCTCTCACGACCTCAGGCGGCTCCGGGTACGACGTCTGCTACTTCAGTCAGCGCCGCTTCTCCACCTCGGGCTCCAGGTCTCAGGCTACTCGACGCCGGACTCCAGGGAAACCAGTTTCCAGGTCAGGATCTTGCTGCTTTCTGCTTCTAAGGCCTGTTCCTGCTGTCCAGGTCCTTAGGATGAGTTTTTCTGGCTTCTTCCCACACAGGGCTACAGGCTGGGATCCATCAGTAGGGACAAGTATCAAGGGTGGGTTTATGGACCCCACTCCAGGCACAAGTTTCCACCCCTGCTGCTTCACTCCTTCCTCCTTCACTGTTGTGCTGCTCTCTCTTCACCAGTCAGGTGCCAACTGCCAGCTCCAACTGCCAACTGCCTCTCTTATCCTCCCAACATTCTAAACGGTTTCCAACTGTCACACAGTTCTGGAATCTCCTGGAAGGTTCTGGAAGGTGCTGGTAGGTTCCAGTGGATGCTGGTGATGTCACAGGAGGCCACCATTTTGTGCTTCAGGCCCTCAGACAGAAGTTTCAGGGGTAGCTAAAATGGCTCCCTGAATCTGTAGCAACACTAAAAAGTCTGGTGGTTCCCAAAAAGGAAAAATTCAAACAGGGTTTGAGGCAAAAGTGGGACAAAATAAATAATGATGAGGAGGGACCACCCAAAGGGCTGACAGGTCTAACACGCGTCCCCCCCAGCTGAAAGTGGGGAGAGCTACCCAACCCCTTGGGAGTTCTCATCACTAAGGCGGAAATACCTTGAGAGACCGTCTGCATTGGCGTGGTCCACTCCAGGCCGATGTTCCACCTGAAAGTCCATCCCCTGTAGGGAAATAGACCACCTCAACAACTTGGGATTCTCACCCTTCATTTGCATCAGCCAACGAAGGGGTCTGTGGTCGGTCTGAACCAGGAAGTGCGAGCCAAACAGGTATGGCCGCAACTTCTTCAGAGCCCATACCACTGCAAAGGCTTCACGCTCTATTGCACTCCACTTCTGTTCCCTGGGAAGTAGTCTCCTGGATAGGAAGACCACGGGTTGATCCAGACCCTCTTCGTTGAGTTGCGATAACACTGCCCCAATGCCATGTTCTGATGCATCTGTCTGGACAATGAACTTCTTGGAAAAGTCTGGGGCCCTTAAGACCGGGGCCTCGCACATGGCTTTCTTCAATTTCTCAAAGGCTTGCTGACAAGCCTCCGTCCAGACTACCCGTCGAGGTTGTTTCTTGGACGTGAGCTCCGTGAGAGGGGCTACGATGGTACCGTACCCCTTCACGAAGCGGCGATAGTATCCCGTGAGGCCCAAAAATGCTCGGACCTCAGTCTGTGTCTTGGGGGGTTCCCAGGCCATGATGGCCTCGATCTTCGCCTGGAGGGGCTGCACCGTTCCCCTACCCACCAAGTGTCCAAGGTACACTACCGACCCCTGCCCGATCTGGCACTTGCTGGCCTTGATCGTCAATCCAGCTTGTCTCAGGGCCTGGAGAACAGCTTGCAGGTGACGCAAGTGATCCTCCCAGCTGTTACTGAAGACGGCTATGTCATCCAGATAAGCAGCAGAGAAACTCTCCATTCCGGTGAGGATCTGGTTTACCAGGCGCTGAAACGTGGCAGGTGCGTTCTTGAGCCCAAAGGGCATCACACAGAACTGGTAGTGGCCATTGGGTGTGGAGAAGGCTGACCTTTCCCTTGCTCCATTAGTCAAAGAGATCTGCCAGTACCCTGAAGTAAGGTCAAAGGTACTTAGATATTGGGCAGCTCCCAGCCGGTCAATCAATTCATCCGCCCTAGGGATCGGATGAGCATCAGTCTTTGTCACTGAATTCAGTCCCCGGTAGTCCACACAGAACCTCAGTTCTGGTTGGGCACCCGGTGGTGCAGCTTTTGGTACTAACACCACCGGACTGGACCAGGGGCTGCTAGAAGGTTCAATCACTCCTAGCTCCAGCATCTTAGTGACTTCACCATGAATGCTGGCCTTCACCTTGTCTGACATCCGGTAGATCTTGGACTTCACAGGTGGGCTGTCTCCTGTGTCCACGTCATGGACGCACAGGTGAGTCCTACCCGGGACAAGGGAGAACAACGAAGAGTACTGCCCCAGGACCTGGCGACAGTCCTCCTGCTGTTCAGGAGTTAGAGATGGGGAGAGAATCACTCCCTCCACCGACCCATCCTTTTCTTGAGACGCAAACAGATCGGGGAGAGGCTCGCTTTCCACGTCCTCTCCTCCGTCAGTCACCATCATCAAGATGACTTCGGGCCTCTCGTGGTGGGGTTTGAGGCGGTTGGCATGCAGCACCCGCAGGGGCTGACGAGGGGTCTTCAGGTCCACCAAGTAGGTAGCCTTACCCTTCTTCTCCAACACCTCAAAGGGTCCTGACCAGCGATCCTGGAGGGCACTAAGCTCTCCTGGTTCGATCACCCACACCTTCTGGCCAGGCTCCAACTCCACCGGGTGAGCATTGTGGTCATACCACGCCTTCATTACTGCTTGGCTGGCTTCCAAGTTGTCAGAAGCTTGCTTCCACAACTTAGCCATTTGGCTCCGGAAGGCCAGCATGTAGCTCACCACATCCTGGGGGAGCTTTCTGGGAGTTCTTTCCCATCCGTCTCTCACCAGGTTGAGAGGTCCACGTACAGGGTGCCCATACAGAAGCTCGAAGGGGCTGAAGCCCACTCCCTTCTGTGGCACTTCCCTGTAAGAAAAAAGTAAACAGGGTAGGAGGACGTCCCATTTCCTCCGCAGGCTTTCAGGCAGACTTCTGATCATGCCCTTCAAGGTTTTGTTAAACCTCTCCACCAGACCATTGGTCTGGGGGTGGTAAGGAGTTGTGAACCGGTACGTCACTCCACACTCCTTCCACATTGCCCGCATATACGCTGACATGAAGTTGGTCCCCCTGTCGGACACAACTTCCTTGGGAAAACCCACTCGGGTAAAGATTCCCATCAGGGCCCTAGCCACAACAGGTGCTGTTATGGTCCTCAGAGGTATTGCCTCTGGGTACCGTGTGGCATGATCCACCAAAACCAGGATAAACCTGTGACCAGCTGTAGTCGGTGGATCTAATGGACCCACAATGTCGATGCCCACCCTTTCAAAGGGGGTGCTAACGACAGGAAGTGGTTCCAGGGGAGCTTTCAGCTTCACCCCTGTTTTCCCACTGGCTTGGCAAGACACACATGTCCGGCAGTAGGTATCGGACGACACTTTCATCTGAGGCCAATAAAAGTGTGGGACAAGACGGGCGAAGGTCTTGTCTTGCCCCAGGTGTCCTGCCAAGGGTATCTCATGAGCCAACTCTAAAAGGAAGGCTCGATAACGTTGAGGGACTACCAAGGCTCGTGAGGATCCATGTAGGGGTGCCTTGGGTTCACTGTAGAGGAGGCCATCCTCCCAGTAAACACTGTAGTTCCCTTCAACGTTCCCTGCTGCCTGGGCTTCGGCCTGTCGCCTCAGCCCCTCAAGGGTAGGGCACTCCCTCTGGCCCTGGCAGAATTCCTCCCTGGACGGGCCTCCCTCCACGTGCCACTCGGCCGGGATGGGTAGGTCCTCCAGGTTGGTAACGTCCCCCTCCGCAGACTCCTGGTCCACCACCTCCGGTGGCCTATCCGTCCTACGGGGTGGAGACGCCGAGGCAGGCTCCTCCTGTCCTCGGTTCTTCCCTTGACTGGCAGCTGGCTGGGCCTTTGTTCCAGGCTCCAGCCGGAATGAACTCCCTCTTCGGGTAGTCACGGACCTTGTGCTAACACAGGCCCAGTCAGGTGTACCCAGCATCTCGGTGTGAGTCCGGTATTCCACCTCCTTCCAAGCGTTGTGCTCCATGTCATTGCCCAGCAGACAATCGACTGGCACGGCAGGGCTTACGGCAACTCGAAGTGAACCTGCAACCCCCCCCCATTCAAAGGGAACCTCAGCCACGGGATAGTGGCCGGTTCTGCCGTCAGCCATCGCGGCTGGGTGGAGTACATCGGGAATGACTTGCTCTGGAGACACCAGTTGGCTACGTACCATAGTCATACTGGCTCCTGTGTCTCTCAGAGCCTCCCCTCTTTGGCCGTTGATGGTGACCCACTGCCCATACTTTGCGGTATTTGCGGGCACCTGGATCTTAGGAACCATCTCCCGTTCTCCCAGGGACACTAAAGTGACACCCGCCCACTCCCTTCCCTTAGTTAAGGGCATCTCCTCCCCGAGCACTACACTAGCTACTCCGGGGGGCTTTCCTCCAGTGGGAGGGGGTGATCGTTTCTGACACTTCGGATCTCCTTTATAGTGTCCAACGCCACCGCACTCGTAGCAATGGACAACCCTTGGCTGCTGACTCTGGCCAGGATTAGGGTTTCTGGGTGGGTTAGCCTTAGAGGTGAATCCTGTTCCCTTCCCTTGGAAGTTATTTTGGGGGCCTTTGGAGAACTCCTTTTTCTTTTCCCCTCCCTCTTTCTTCTGGGGGGCGCCCTGTCCGGCCTTTTGAGTATCCCCTCCAGTCCCCCTTGTGGACACCCGGGTACTAGCCCAAATGTCCGCCTCCTCAGCAAGCTTCCGGGGACTGGTCAGCTTGCTATCCACCAGGTGTTGCCGCAGTTCAGGGAAACATTTCTCGAGTAGGTGTTCCTTCAATACTAGGTCAAACAGCTCCTCGTAGTTCCTTACTTCACTGCCCTGAATCCAACCTTCCAGTGCCTTCTTTGCATAGTCCAGGAAGTCCACCCAATTCTGTGTGCCCAGTTTGTGACTACCCCTGAACTTCTGTCTGTACTTTTCCGGAGTTAGTCCAAACTTTCTGATGAGCGCCAGTTTCATGGTGGGGTAGTGGGTTTGCTCCTCCTCTTCGAGGGCCAATAAAGCATCCCTACCAGCTGGAGGCATGTACTTATACAATCCCCCTCCCCAATACTTCACTGGAACCCCATGGGCCCTCAATGAGACCTCATAGGCTGCTAGCCACTTGGCGATGTCGTCACCCGCCCCATAGCTCGCTACAATGTCCTTTGGCAGGTAAGGTTTGGATTCCCTAGTGGACTCTTGGTTTTGGCTGCCACCATTAGGAACAGGTTGTGCCCCGATTCTCAAAATCTGAAGATCTATTTCTTTCAGTCGCAATTCATGGGCCATCCTCTGCTCCTCTTTCTCCTTTTCCAGCCTTGCTAAGTCCCATGTGAGCTGTCTCTTCTCTCTCCGGTCTGCTAACTCCACTTCGGATAAGCCCCCACTAGAGACAGTGCTGCCCTTCCTAGAAAGTGTCCTGGGCCCTGCGGACAGGTTCCCCACCTCAGGTTGGTACATCTCAGCCCCCTCGGGGTCAGGCTCTCCATCCCTGTCTTCTTCCTCAGCCTTGCTTTCCCTGCGTGCCTCCCCCCAAGCCCTTAAGCTGGTTTGGAGTGCACCCTTCTTTGCTCCTGGGGGACAGTACACCCCCTCTCGCTGGCAAAACTCCCTGAGTTGGGCCACAGTGTATGTGTCTAGGTTTTCAAGAACAAGCTCCATCTTGCCCACTCAGGTTAGAGGACAGGTTTTGTGCAGTAACAATGCAGGGGGGTACCTTTAATAATACCTCCTCCCACCACCAGAGTAAATTTGGAAAAAACAAAAACCCACAATTAGGAAGGCCGCTGTGAGAAAACTCCCGGTGTAGGCCTATGGACTACCCACAGTTATTGTTGAGTATATGTAGGCACAGCTCTATCCCACCACTGAACACCAATTTATGTTGGAAACAGCCCACTCCCACTCCGCAGGGTGGTGGTGGACTCCCCGAACACACTGTGGTAGCTTGGCTCGAGTGGTCAGGAATCAGGCTCCGTGCTAAGCATACAACATACCCGAACAATAACCATGCGTGCATCCGTTCCAAAAACGACTCTACACCGTAAAAATTATGAAAATATTCTTCTTTATCTTTTTCTCTTAGTTGCTGATTGGAAAAATAAATAGGTCAATCACAATATACAATTTTAAATAGTGCAGGTTAAATAAATATTATCTGAAGATTCAATAAATAGGGGTGATCATAAATACAAGGGACATAAATATCAGTGCAGGTAAGACAGGTAATTAAATATTCTGAGGCAATAAATACTGTACCAATAAATATTGTACACCATCAAGTCCTGTGGACCTATAAATATAGTGAAGCAATAAATAGGTAAAAACTCAATAAATACAGTACCCCCAATAGATGATTAAAAGTATACAGCAACACTCATGTAATCAGTTGACATTTCAATTCCTAAGGGCTGATTTGGCCCAGGCACAGCTTGTAGGGTTGTGGAAGGCTTGAGGGGGGCTACTCCCTCGCTGAGACAAGGCTGAGGCCTAAACTGAGGTAGATCAAAGGGGGGAATACCAGTGCCCTGGCTTTCTCTCTCCACACCACCTCTCTAGGTTAGTCCCAGTTCACCCCAGGCACAGTCAGGTTGGTTTCAGCACCTCCCTAGCCCCTTAGAGCAGTCTCTCAGGTCTCCACAGGGCCTTAGGCGCCCTCTACTCCACTTACTGCCCTTTTTCTGATGTTCCGACGCCGCTGGAGTCGTGTCGACGCCGTGAGGCGGTTCCGGTTCGGTCTCGGCGGCCTCGGCACAATGTCAGTTCTTTGACGACGCCGGTAGGCGGTTCCGGTCCGATGTCGGCGGCCTCGGTTCAATCTCGACCTCCGATTTGACGGCGTCGGGCAGTCTCTACTCGGTGTCGACTTCGGGCGGCTCCGGTCCGATGGCGCTCTCGGCTCCGATGACGTCGGCCGGCCTGGCCTCGATGTCGACTTCCGGCGACTCCGGGGTGCGATCCTCACCCCCGACCTCCGGTGCTCCTCCTCTCAGGTTCCGGGCGACTCCGGGGTGCGATCCTCACTCCCGACCTCCGGTTCACCTCTACCTCGGTCTCCGACGACTCCGGAGGGCGGACTTCACTCCTCCGATGACGCCGCTCGCTCGACCTCGGTTCACTTCCTCCTCGACCTCTGGAATTCCTCACGACCTCCGTCGGCGCCCTCTCACGACCTCAGGCGGCTCCGGGTACGACGTCTGCTACTTCAGTCAGCGCCGCTTCTCCACCTCGGGCTCCAGGTCTCAGGCTACTCGACGCCGGACTCCAGGGAAACCAGTTTCCAGGTCAGGATCTTGCTGCTTTCTGCTTCTAAGGCCTGTTCCTGCTGTCCAGGTCCTTAGGATGAGTTTTTCTGGCTTCTTCCCACACAGGGCTACAGGCTGGGATCCATCAGTAGGGACAAGTATCAAGGGTGGGTTTATGGACCCCACTCCAGGCACAAGTTTCCACCCCTGCTGCTTCACTCCTTCCTCCTTCACTGTTGTGCTGCTCTCTCTTCACCAGTCAGGTGCCAACTGCCAGCTCCAACTGCCAACTGCCTCTCTTATCCTCCCAACATTCTAAACGGTTTCCAACTGTCACACAGTTCTGGAATCTCCTGGAAGGTTCTGGAAGGTGCTGGTAGGTTCCAGTGGATGCTGGTGATGTCACAGGAGGCCACCATTTTGTGCTTCAGGCCCTCAGACAGAAGTTTCAGGGGTAGCTAAAATGGCTCCCTGAATCTGTAGCAACACTAAAAAGTCTGGTGGTTCCCAAAAAGGAAAAATTCAAACAGGGTTTGAGGCAAAAGTGGGACAAAATAAATAATGATGAGGAGGGACCACCCAAAGGGCTGACAGGTCTAACAGTGGGTTACTACTTTTATCATAGAGATCTTTTTGTTACATGCAGTTCGTAAGATGCAATGGTTGCAATGTAGCTCAGAGACCTCTGAACTGGCACCAAGTAGCTATATGCAAATGGTACAGCATTGGCTTATTGTTTATTTTCATCAATCTTTCATTATTCTATGATTGCTCGCAAGGGCTCCTTTACATATTAAGGAAGACTAATTACCAGCCCTGGGCATAGTGGGCGTAGTGAGGCTACGTGAAGCATTACGGAGTGGGGGCAAATCTATGCCCACCCGCACACTTCGCGTAGCCCCATTATGCACCGCCCGCCTCCCTCCCGCCCTCATTTTACAATTACTCAGAAACATTAGATAAAGAAAATTACTTACCTGAGCTGCCGCGTCCCGGGGCTCCATCTTGCTACTTCCTGGATAGCTTCTTCCTCAGGAATGGGCATGCGCGGACGCCCACGCATGCAAATTTCTCAGGAGAAATGCGCATTTGTGAGGAAGAAGCTATCCAGGAAGCAGCAAGATGGAGTTCCGGGACGCGGCAGCTCAGGTAAGTAATTTTCTTTATCTAATGTTTCTGAGTAATTGTAAAATGAGGGCGGGAGGGAAGCGGGTGGCGGGTAACTCTGCTCCGCCGCGGGGTGTGCGTAGTCTGCCCCTGCTACGCCTACTTTGCGCAGCACAAAGTGAGCAGTACTACGCACACTCCGTGGGCGGAGCGGAGCACTGCGCCCACCCTTCCTAATTACTACAGACAACCACAACCACAACCACAGACAACCACAACCATTGCGCTACATTTTAAATCCTGACTTAGTTTATCCTGACAATGCACTTGTAACACACCTATCAGTTGGGCAAAACGTGACTCCTTCACCTTGCAACCCTTATTTTCTTATGTAACATTTCTGGTAAACTGAGGAAACACATCTCCATCTCCATTGCCATTGCCTTCGCCAAGGCCCAGAAGTTAGGATCATTTGAGCTTTACTGAAGTGGAGCTTCAGTTGGGGCACCTGCTATGTTTATATTTGTAAGTGCATCAGGGCCAGAATGGTACCTCATTTTATCCAAGAAGATTCCACAGTTTTTCTGAAAATGTCTACCCAACTGGAAGACTTTCTACTGGCGAATTAGTGAGTGCTATCTCGTTAGTTGAGTGTGCCTGCTGGGCTGCCTGCTGTCTCAAGTATACAGTGCGTCCTCTCGAATATTCACAAATCACAACAGAACTGCGTATTACTTATTGGTGTCAGAATTTCAACCAAACCTTGTCTCAGCTACAGCATACCACGTGATCTCAGTGCCTGGCACGGTGTAAAGAAATACAGTGAGGACCTAGCAATGCCACATGGATACAGGGATGGGACATTGCCTATTGTTGTTTTCCAGTTTTTGTTCAAAGCGCCACCCCACTGTGATCAAACCAGTGTGTCTAATTGCCCCCATTAGGCATGGAGGCAGCAGGCCACAGCTTGCAGCTTGTAATGTAGTGTAGGAAGATGCCTTGTGCTCAGGTACTTTTCCCCTTGCACAGTCCTGAAGGGGGACTGCACTTGTCCCAGGCTAACCATGCCCAGCCTCTAGCAATGCCCAGCCTCTAGACTTCCTAGTAAGTAACAAGGCAACTCACTTTATCCCCCATCTGAGCAGATAAACCTAATTGAGGGGTCAAGTGCTCCCAGCTGTGGTATAGACTCCATCCGTGGCCTGTAGGGGTCTTAATGTATGCTAGCACCTAGCACCTCCCTGCTATCATCTACCCAATGCAAATTGATCCTCACTTGTTCCACCTGTACACACTGTTTTTACCGTTATGCTCTTTGAATGGTTAATGCTGTAAAAAAAGTAAAAAAATAATTTTACACTACATTGACTATGTTCCTCAAAGTCCAGATTGTGCAGAAAGTGGTCATGTACATCCTTTTCCTCACACTCATATGTACGTACTCAGACTGGTGTCCCACTGCATATAATAAAAAGAGAAACCCAGTGTCCAAGGATAGGAAAACATGGGGCTCACTCTTCCCTCTCCACAAAGGATGGATCAACATTGATCTAAACTTAATTCAAATCATGCATATTTCTACATTGCCTGAATTAGACAAATCTGTCCTTTTGTATATGACACAAACGTCCTGAATCCCTACTCCACAAGTACCCTGTCGCCTCTCCCACAACAACCTCAGGTTTACTTTCATCTATGCATGAATAGACTAAAGTGACATTACTTCGACCCCCTCTCAGCACTATCAGTAGTTCTACTTCTGGTTTCAGACTCTCTAGAAGCAATCGCTCTGGGCAATGTATGGGATTCAATGCTATTTGGTCTCCCTGTGACAGATAAGAACATGAAGTTTAGTCGTGGTTGTGACTCGTCCTAAGCTAGCTAATGTGCCTGCTGCAAAGCACAACACAGATTTTCTTTTTATGTCTGTAGCTCAGTGGGTTACTGCTTTTATCATAGAGATCCATTTGTTACATGCAGTTCGTAAGATGCAAGGGTTGAAATGTAGCTCAGAGACCTCTGAACTGACATAAATTGCTATGTGCAAATAGTACTAAAGAAAATGGTCCCTAGACAAATACGTAAAGTGTAAATTAATATAGACCCAAGCAGTACTAAATTATCTGTCCAGCCGGACAGTTTTTAATATACAATATACTGGTAAGAGAAATCAGTGAAAAGATTCAAGTGGGACACAACCTGTGTCCTACTAACAAAAAATATACAAAACAACATTAAGGGAAGGGTTCAGGCAGAGAAAGTGTGTCTGCATTTACATTAAATATAGATATAGCAGACACAATATTGTGAGCACACCATTTCCCCTTCTCCCCGTAGTGGTGCCAACGACTTGCGTCACCTACCGTCACACACTTTACAATGGCCCTCTGGTTTCTGACATGGCCATTGTCGCCTTCACTAGATTTTCTTTCTCACCAGAGCATGCCACATGTTCTCTGGATCACTCATGTTCTTTTAAACTCCCGATCTCACACGTTATTAATTGAACACGGCCACTTCCTCCTTCTTCACTTGTAAAATAGAAGTTTGTATATAAGTGTATGGACTTGTAATTTTGTGTTTTTTTCCCCTTTATCCCATTTTATCCATGGTTCAAAGTATTTAGAGCAATTGTATACAGGCATGTCACCTAAAATGTCCTGAAGATGATCCCAGTGATTATAATAGGGATCGAAACGTCGTCGACAAATTGTACGCCATATACATTGACAAAATTGCAATGTTGAACTTGTAATGGTGTGCTCACAATATTGTGTCTGCTGTATCTATAGTAAGACACACTTTCCCTGCCTGAACCCTTCCCTTAATGTTGTTTTGTATGTTTTTGTTAGTAGGACGCAGGTTGTGTCCCGCTTGAATTTTTTCACTGATTTCTGTCTTACCAGTATATTGTATATTAAAAACTGTCCAGCTGGACAGATAATATGGTACTGATTGGGTCTATATTAATTTACACCTTACCTAATTGTCTAGGGACCATTGTCTTTAGAAATATTAACGTACCCAAGGTCCCTGACCAATTGCTTATTGGGTTCCCTTGTGTTTTGTAACAATATGCAAATGGTATAGCATAGGCTTATTGTTTATTTTCATCAATCTTTCATTATTCTACGATTGCACGCAAGGGCTCCTTGACAGATTAGGGAAGACTTATTACTACAGACAACCACAGACAACCCCAACCATTGCACTACATTTTAAATCCTGACTTAGTTTATCCTGACAATGCACTTGTAACACACCTATCAGTTGGGCAAAACGTGACTCCTTCACCTTGCAACCCTTATTTTCTTATGTAACATTTCTGGTAAACTGACTTAAACCCATGTATTGTGATGAAAAGCTCTTTGACAGCGGACATAGGGATGAATGGCGCTATAAAAATAAAATAAAAAATAAAGTAGTAAGTACTACATAAATGGTAATTAATGTAATTGCTCTTACAAATAGATACATCTTACATTCTTAAAGTGCATGCACATCTCTTAATAAAATGTCACTGATAGTGTCACACTTAAGGTTTGAAATGTCCCAGATAAACACTCGGCAAACTTAGAACTGTCTTGCATATGTGAACTGGAAACTTGGTAGCTATGAGGGGGGTCATTTGGCCATCCGCCCTTAGGACCCTATCCCCTGGGGCATGGCTATAACTCCCTGGGTGGCCTGGAGCCCACCCGGGGTACCCAGTGTGCTATGGGACCGTAAGGGGAGCATCAAGGCCCCCGTGGTCCCAGCCGGCTCCCCACCTCCTTCGGGAGCCAACATTTCTGTCGCATATAGGGAGAAGCTGGAAATTCAGCTCCCTGCATGCGAAAGTAGTAGTTTAATCTCTTTTCCTGCCCGTATTTCTGTGGGCAGGGAAAGAGATAAAAACTCTGATTCCAGCAAGCAGGATAGTTTTGACAGCTCCCGCTTGCTGGAAGCGGAGTGTTTGGTTTTGCTCGGTGGGAGATGTCAGCTCTTATAATGCAAAAGCGAACAGCTATGTCCTGGGATGGGCACCCTGGGACATAGCAGGAGCTGGCCCTGTGGGAGTGGCGGTCCCCAGGGCCATATATGGCTCCAGGAGGGGGGTCATGGGGCCCCTATCCTATGTTGTGCACTGGCCAGCCACTTGGAGCTGGTGGTCCCTGTGGCTGGACATGGCCTGGGAGGGGGTCCACGTGGCTGCCCTCCTTCTTTTATCAAAAGCAATTGGCCATGGGGACGTGATGGTCCCCAGGGTCTGAGGTCCACATGGATCCCATCCTTTTTGATTTATTTAGCCCCGGGGTGGGGGTGTGATGTCCTAAGTGATGTCCTTTGTGATGTTACAAACCCAGCAAAATCTCCTCATTTTATTGGACAAATAGGGCCTACATCTTTTTTCCCATTAAGCCCTACCCAAAACATCAAACTTTATTAGGAAACACAAAAAGAAGAACATACCTTGGAGAATTTTCTGTTTTCACTGTTGTAATAGTCAAGAAGAATTTACAAACACTGCAGCATCAACACCTGCTCCTGCTGAAGATCCCGCTCTACTGGAAAATGAGGACTCACGGCCCCCGCTGCGCGGGAGCCGTTCGTAACCTGAGGGTGTTTGGTGCGAAGCCCTGCTGACCTGGTGTGGCTCGTGTGAATAGCGCTGTGGAGAGTGAGCGGATTTTTGACCAAGCGGTCAGACAGCGGGAGGCTAACCTGAACGGGACTGCGAGGACCAGCAGCCCCGTCACCACGCCCAGCTGTGCCCTCTTCCGTTGTCCTCCGACCTCTGAGCCTTCATAAACGACTCACGGGCCCCGCTGCGTGGGAGCCGTTCGTAACCTGAGGGTGTTTGGTGCGAAGCCCTGCTGACCTGGTGTGGCTCGTGTGAATAGCGCTGTGGAGAGTGAGCGGATTTTTGACCAAGCGGTCAGACAGCGGGAGGCTAACCTGAACGGGACTGCGAGGACCAGCAGCCCCGTCACCACGCCCAGCTGTGCCCTCTTCCCGCCCTTGTTGTTACCTGCATAAAAGAAACATTGTAGCCCGCTACGAGGTCGCGTGCCGGGAGAAGCCCGGGACAAGGGCGGGACCGTTTGTGGCCGTTCGTGGCCAGTAGTGGCCGGGTCGGGCCACTACATTAACATTCATTTTAGCTGTCCTGGCTTGATATCTGAGTTCATACATACATGATATTTTTTTGTGTCTTTTTAACTCACTTGACGATTAGTTGATGGTGCCTTGCTGTTCTAAGTATAGTGACAACGCAAATTGAGTGCTAGTTTCTGTTTTGCATTGTGTGGCTAAGGGCTTCTGACACTCTTTTGCTGTTATTGTTATTGTTATTGTCTTAGTACCGCACGTCACGGTAGAAGACGACTTCACTAAGGTCCGGTAGGAAGATTGCCCAGGACTGTATAGGGGGCACCGTTTCAGGCACTCTTGATAATTTTATTACTAGAGCAGTTCGTGTCCTTGAACATGAAATCATTTTAACAGAAAAAAGACTTTCCCTGGATTTAACTGCCAAGAGATCGTCTCTCGGTAAAATAATGTCAGCTCTTTCCCCTGAGTGCCGGTTGCCTCAACTCGAATCTGACCTGGTGCATAGCACCGAGACTGGGGGGTTGGTTACGCCAAATTTTAGTATTTCGGATACAACCCCTGATAGTATATCCATCCTAGAGCCCAGACCCTCTGCTGTTCGATCTAGACCTAATCTTTCACTGCCCCCCAATGTACAACCCTCAAATGCCAATTTGGATAAGGGAAGTATCCCCCAGCCTATCAAATGGAAAAGAAAATGTATGGGAGTGCTATCCAAGGGTAGACAAGCCAAAGTGCCCAAAGTTCCTAAACTAGTTACTCCACCTATAGCATCCCACCCATCGTTATCCTGTAGTATCCCTCCAATTAATGTCAGTCCCTTGCATAGTAAGATCCTACCCAGCCAGCCTGGTGATAATCCACTACCTATTAGCACCTTGGAGTCTTTTGAACAGATGCTAAAATCTTTCTTATTACCGATATATGAGAGATTTAAGCAACTTTTGGCTTCTATTGGGAAACTGGAAAGTATTGTGCTTGCCAACACGACCCTTTTGGAAAAAACTCTGGTGACCCTGCCAAATCCGAGTACTCCTTCATTTTCTGGCTCGGCTGTTAAAACAAAGACCATTTTAAATGGCACAAATCTTTCTACCACGGTTAGCAAACCTTCAAATCACCCCGTACATATAAATCCTGTTAACACACCTGTTTCGGACCTTGCTGGGGAAGTTGCCCACACGTCATCCGGAACTGGTAGGACGAACAAGTTGGCTTTAAACGTTACCAACAATGAGGTTAATAATATTGTAGGGCAAACTGATTCCCAGTGTGACGGTTTGCTTCTTAAACATCCCTGCATTAACCTTCCTCCTGAGTCACTGCCCTACACTGTTATTTTGGCTGGTGTTCCAGGGATTTCCCAGGGTAAGATAGAACACCATAGTGAGCTCAAGAATAAGGTGATTCATTGGCTCAATGGTAATAGGCCCTTGCCCCCCAGCCTTCGTGCTGAAATTTTGTTCGTACGAAGGGTGAGTTGGCTAGGTACAAAACCCAAGAATGTAGAGGGCGACTGTATAATCATTAATTTTAGGGACCCTAGAGTCGTGAGGCATATATGCAGTAATCCAAATACTACGAGCTCTAGTGGTATACTTACCTTGGATTTGAGTTATTTCCTTCCCATTGCCCCCCGTGAAACACGCTACGATCTGCCAGTAGGATGGGAAAGGGCCAATAGAGGCCATTGTTATCCATCTAGATTGGATTTCCACCTCCCATTGTTTAATCGATTTGCCCTATTGAATAGCATGGAAGGGGTAGATTGACTGAATAACAACAACTTCAACCATGGCTGTGCGAGTGGAATTGTTAATGGCCCCGGTAGTTTTGCCTGCTCGGGGAATGTAGCCAGTAGCTGTTTCACGGAGGGGTCTATGGGCAAAGATGGTAAGCGTCCTAACATTGTATGCACCCCTCCCCTTGTGCCTTATGGTAATCAAGATCTCTCTCTGATAGTCTCGGATTGCTCTGAAAACCCCCAGGGTATAACCCTTGTAAGCCCCCCGCCCATTCACATAGAGCTAGTACCACATATCTGTATGCCCAGTACTGACAGATTAAAATCTCTGAGCATAGACCCATGTTCAGGTGAATATGAGCGATCGGCCCCTGGCAAGACTGTAATCCACCCTGTCCCCAAGGTCTCGTCCCAGATACAAATACCAGTTGTTAACGACAGTCCCCCCCTCCTCATCGCTGGCCTGAGGAGTAAGACTACAATAGAGGAGTGGTCTACTTGGGTAGACAAGTATGATATTTTGGTGTTCCAGGAAACGTGGGCATTGGATCCGGTATATTTCCCTGGTTTCATTAATTTCCACAAAGGGGCCCTAGGCGGGACAAGGGGCCGAGCCTCGGGCGGTCTCTGTACCTGGGTTAGGCAAACCCTTAAGTGTAGTCTAACCGAACTGGCTATCGACAGTCCAGACCTTTTGATAATTTTGTTACACTTTAATGATGAACCAGATATCATGATTATAAATGTTTATAACAGGGGCCAACCTGACGGGAGAGGCTCTAATACCTTTGTAAAATTAGATGGGTTTTTGGAAACAGTCAACCCTAATATCAATGTGATAATTGCGGGGGACTTGAACTGCTGTTTCGAACCTCTTAATACAGCCTGGGATTCGCTCACTATGGAAGTGGATGCTAATTGGAACATCCCCCCTCTTGATCTTCCACCTATCAAGAAGTGGACTGATTCTGCCATGAGTTTGTGTATGGGGCGTGGCTTTAGGGCAGCTAACGGACGGACCAACTCCGATAAATATGGCTGCGACACCTTTGCCGATGGTCGTCGGCGCAGCAGAATTGATTATGTCCTCGTTAAAGTAGAGTTCTGGTCTACCCTAAATGATATGGTGATTTTAGATCGCCCCGAGAGTGACCATAATCCCCTAGTACTGAGCTTCTTGATTCATACAGTTAGCAGAAATGAACCCACCAAGCTAGTTACTGCAGACACCCTTTTAACTAATAATTTACGGAGAGTGCGCTGGGAAAGGGTTGCCATTGATAGCGCTGTACTTACCGAAATTAGCTCGCAAGTCTCAGGTGCGATGGAAGCTTTTCACTCCCTCCAAAACCATGAAGCTGTCATTGGGGAGACCACGCGTATTCATGAAAATCTGTTTTTGGGTCTCAAGGCTCTCTTCTCAAAGCCGGGCAAGGCCAAGAAATCTTCCCAACCCAAGCGTAACCACTGGTACAATAAAGTGTGCCGTGAATTTTATGGCAAGTTAAAATCCGCAATTAAATCCAAATACCTGGTTAATATTAGATCAGCCAGGAGTAACTATAGTAAGGCCAAAGTCTTGGCTAAACAAGACTGGGACAACGAACACTGGCACGATCTCTTGGCTGCCAGTAAGGAAAAAAATTTGACCAAGTTTTGGCATATTGTGAAGTGGGGTAACTCTACGAGTTTGCAGATCCCCTCAAACCATGTCCTCCCTGAAACCTGGGTGTTGCATTTTGAGTCACAGTTCTCTGACACCAATTTGGCTGAAGAGACTATTCCCCCAACTTTTCGGGATTTGTCCATCCTCCAAAACTTTTCGTTCGATTGTAAAGAAGTCGAGATGGCTTTAAGTAAGATTCCCAGTGGAAAGGCCCCGAGTATCGACTGTGTCCCGTCGGACCTTTTTGAATCGGACCACAGCCACTGGGTGCCATATATTGCTTTCTTGGCCACCGCTTTAGCTAAGGGGGCGGCCATTCCCGAATCATGGAAAGGTGCCGAGATATTGCCCATCTTTAAGAAGGGTGATTGCTCGTGCCCAGGGAATTATCGCCCAATTAGCTTAATCTACTCGATTAAAAAAACCATTGCCAAGATGATTCTGGCAAGAATTCAGTCTTGGATCGAACAGGAGGATATCATTTCGCCATTACAGGCTGGGTTTAGATCATGCATTAGTACCATCGACCAGGTTTTTAGGTTTCAACTGATCGTCTGGAAAACGGTCTACCTTTGCGGCGGTACTTTATATGCCGCTTTCGTTGATCTTCGGTCAGCTTTTGACCTAGTTCCCGGGACAAAACGATGGGGGGTGTTAGCCGGATTAGGGATGCCCATTGACCTTTTGAACATTGTCATCAGGCTGCATGACGAAAACTTTGCTCACGTCCGCTGGGGGAACCAAGGGCAGGTCACCGACAAATTTAAAGTAAATAGGGGTGTCAGGCAAGGGTGCGTCCTAGCGCCAACTCTCTTTTTGTTATTCATTAATAGAGTTGTGCAGTATTTTTCATCTATTTCAACTGACGCCCCCTCTCTGGGTGGTACTAAAATCCCACTGCTCATGTTTGCCGATGACACCCTATTACTGTCCCAGACACAGATGGGGCTTCAGGGGTAGGCCTGGGCAGTCAATTCCGTTCCGCTCGCGGAATTTGCGGAATTTGGGTAATTTCGCGTTCCGCGGAGAACGCGAAATTGCCCCAAATTCTGCTTTCCGCGACTTCGCGAAATTTTTTGCTTGTTCGCATTCTCAGAATGTGTGTTCGCGAGATATTTCTCCCCGAACACGCAAACAGCGATTGTGAACAGGAAAAAAGCATTGCGAACAAGCAATTCCGCGTGCTCGCGGAATTTCTGCGTGTTCGCGGAGATTTTTTACCGTTTTGCGGAGATTTGCGTAACGCGATTGCGCAAATTCCGCCCACCCCTATTCAGGGGGCCCTGAATGAATTTGATAAATTCTGCCTTGATCACGATCTGCAAGTAAACGTTTCCAAAACCAAGTATATGGTTTTCAACAAAGGAAGAAGCTTGGCAGGTCAGGTCACAATGAACAACTAAACACTTGAACGCACGAACATCATGACCTATCTGGGGGTTGCTCTTGAGAACAAACTGAGCTGGAAGCCGCAAATTGACATTCTATCTCTTAAATTTGCCCAGCTCTCCGGGTGTTTGGTTAAAGAACAGAAACAGTCCCAGATAAAAAGGATAGGTCCAGCAATTAAGATATATAACTCCAGGATTAGTTCCGCGATTATTTATGGTGCAGAACTCTGGGTCTTTGCGGATCTATCCCCCTTGGTCAAGGCGCAAAATAAATTTTTAAGGAACCTCACGGGCCTTCCTAGTTCAAGCCCAGTGAAACCACTTTTACTGGATCTTGGGTGTCGCTCTTTCGAAGACATCGCCCGGTTTAAACCCTTGGCTTTCTGGAGAAGATTATGGACCACTCCGGAATTAGCTCCATATGCTAAGGCTTTTCTGGATGTTCGTTCCATTCTGGGTTCTGGCAATATACCTTGGTTTAAGCAAGTTCGTTTGCTATTGGAATCTATGGGATTGGGTAATTTATGGTCCGACCCTGTTAATAACCCTTTTCCCCCCAAACAAATATTCAAGGGTCTCTATTGGTCCCAGGTTCTCCAGAAGCAGCAATCAAAAATACCAGCAGAGTCTTTGACCGGCAGGTTCCTAGAGCGAAAAAATGTCCCATCTCTAGAAGATTATTGGGACATTATTTGTAGGCCTAGTGACAGGAAACTTTATCACCAATTAAGGGTTGGCTCCCTACCCACCAGATTGTTGACCAAAAGTTGGAAGGGAGAGGTGAGTGATACCTGTCGATGGTGTTCCGACTGTGTTGAATCTGTTGGTCACATATTCTTCGTCTGCCCGGCCTATGCAGCCCCACGGGCAAAATGGCTCAAGCCCATATGTCGAAATTTGGGTACTAGAGTGGGGCTTGAGGCGTTAAGATTATTAAGATTTGATACTAGTGTTTGCACTGTAATTGCCGTGGCCAAATTTCTGGGTTGGGTCTGGATCATTAGAAATAGGACATAATAGGCACTCAGTATTGTGTTTTATTTAGTTTTCTATCTAGCTTTTATCTTTGAAATGTTTTTCTTCTTTTTTATTGTATGGAATACCCTTTTTATACTGTATTGCCTTTTTATGATGAATATAATCGATAATAAAGACTATGATGATGATGTTTATGGTGTCATATGCCTATTGGACTAAATACAATGTATGTTGCTGAGTATTTACACGCTGTTAATGCTCATCCTTGCTAACTTTTTTTTTATTAACTACCACATTTGATGCCTCTATTTTTTACCTTGATATCATGTCAGTTGGCATGGAACTGGTTTTGGAATGGTTTGGGGTACAGTAATCCTTTAAAAAAACACTTTAAAAAGTTGGGACCCGATTCACAGAACAAACTTAAGACAAAATCCAAAACTTACTACCATTTTGGTATTCACAGAAGGCACTTACTCATTTCGGTATTCACAGAAGTTAGGAGTCCTAACTTTAGAACTCCTAAATGCCTTCTGTGAACACCGAAAGTCTTAAAGTTAGGATTTTTCTCAGTTGAGGAGTAGTAAAGTTAGGAGTCCTAACTTTACTACTCCTAAACTGAGAAAAATCCTAACTTTAAGACTTTTGGTATTCACAAAAGGCACTTAGGAGTCCTAAAGTTAGGAGTCCTAACTTTACTACTCCTATACTGAGAAAGCTCCTAACTTTAAGACTTTCGGAATTCACAGAAGGCATTTAGGAGTCCCAAAGTTAGGAGTCCTGACTTTACTACTCCTAAACTGAGAAAAATCCTAACTTTAAGACTTTCGGTATTCACAGAAAGCATTTAGGAGTCCTAAAGTTAGGACTCCTAACTTCTGTGAATACCGAAATGAGTAAGTGCCTTCTGTGAATACCAAAATGAGTAAGTGCCTTCTGTGAATACCAAAATGGTAGTAAGTTTAGGATTTTGTCTTAAGTTAGTTCTGTGAATCAGGCCCAGAATTTTTAAAACATTCGCAGTTAATCAAAAAAGAGCTGTTTTTTAAAATGTCTTTCTTTAGTGAATATATGATGTATAAGTGTGTGTGTGTGGGTGTATTAGAATATGTATCAATCAATGTTGTTTCTATGTGTATGAGTAAGTGTTTCAGTAACTCAATGAGTGAATTAGTGTGTCAATGGGAGTGTCTGTGTGTATTAGTGACTCCTAGGGTATGTCATGGTATGCATACATGAGCGTATGAATGTCTAAGTGAATGCATTACTGAATCCATTAGTGTGTCAGTGCATGTATCAGTTTATCCTAGGATGTGTCAGAGCATGTACAAGTGACTGTGTAAGTTAATGTATTAGTGTGTTCATGGGTGTGTTAGTGCATGCATTGGTGAGTTGTAGAATATGTCACTGTGTGTATGACTGAGTGAGTGAGTATGTCAGTTAACGCATGAATAATTTCATGGGTGTGTTAGTGTATTAATTAGTGAGACCTAGGGTGTGCCCAAGTGTGTATCACTAAGTGATAGAGTATGTCACTTATTATATCAGTGTGTTTTTGTGAGTCTCAGTGTACATATCAGTGAATGGAATATACAGACAAGACAGTTTTCACTTCACGGACAAAGGCAACAGAGTGTTTCTGAGCAACTTCAAACTGCATCCGCTCGTATATGTAGTGATCATATACATGCAATGAACAGAAATGCTCTTCTAAGAGCCACCCTATTTCCTAAACAGTTATCACTTTTAATAGTAAATCCTTTTTTTATTATTCGAATCCACGGATCCATTGTGAATCTGCAAACCAAAAACACATTCAATACAAAAGAGCATATTTAATATTTCTGTTAAATGGCTCTAAATGGGTCTCACAGTGGGTACAACAGACTCTAAATGGGAATCCTTTAAGGCACATAAGTAACTCTATGCACATCTTAGTGGCAGTAACAGTCTCTATATGGGTATATCAGTGGGTGTGAGACTGTATCATTATGTGAGTGGCTATGACAATTTCTGTATGTTTGTAAGTGCGTGTGTAAGAGACTCCGTATGGGTTTGTAAATGGGTGTAACACTGTCTCTAGGATATCTGAATGGGAGGGAAAGAGTCTGTATGGGTATGTGAGTGGGTGTAAGAGTGTCTGTATAGGTGTTAAATATCAGTGTGAGAATCTCTGTATGGGTTTGTGAATGGGAGTATCAGACTTTGTATAGGTGTTAAACTGGGTGTGACAGTGTGCATATGAGTTTTTGAATGGGTTTAACAGTATCTATATGGGTGTAGTGTAACAGTGGCTTTCAGAGTGTCTGTATGGCATTGTGAGTGGGTGTGAGAGTATTTGTATGGGTATGTCAGTGGGTGTCACAGTGTCTGCATAGGTTTTCCAATTAATATAAAAAACAACTGAATGGATTTACGCCAAATCACAAAAATCACTATCTGCAGACCAAGATCTACTGTTGTGTCGAATTTGGTGTAATTTCATTCAGCAGTTCGAACAGTAGTCATGCTCAAAAATCCCATCGGAATTAACATGGGGAAAATGCATTTTAGGACTCCCGCTTTTTCTCATGCCCCTCTTGACGGACCACCCATAAACTTTCCAAACACAAGCCAATGTGAGTGTCAAATTTTTGGGGGAAAGTTTTGTGAAAATTCATCAACCAGCTTCAAAGATATAGGTAATTGAAAAACAGCTTTTAATAGAAATAAAGTCCTAAATATGACTGCCTACTGGTGACCGCCAGTAGGTAATTAATATATATATATATATACACATACACACACACACACACATATACACATATAAATGAATTTTCACTGAAAAAAGCATAGGTACAAAACTAGAGAAATTCAGCCGTTATAGTTAGTTGAGCTAACTATAACTCACGCCCCTGCAATGCACTGCTGATGACGTCGCATATAACATCATTTACGACATGGTCAGTAACATCAAGAGGGGTACAGAAAGAGTCAAAGGAGAACAGCAGAAACAAGCAAAAGAGATGCAGAAAGATGCTAGAGGGGTGTAGAAAGAGGCAAGAGAGATGCATAAAGAGGCAAGAGAGGTGCATAAAGAGGGAAGAAGGGTGCAGAAAGAGGCAAGTGGGGTGCAAAAGAAGCAAGTGAGGTGTAGAAAGAAGCACGAGAAGTGCAGAAAGAAACAACAGAGGTGCAAAAAGAAGCAAAAGCAGTGCAGGAAAAAACTAACAGAGGTGCAGAAAGAGGCAAAAGGGGTACAGAAAATGGCAAGAGAAGTGCAGAAAGAAGCAAAAGAGGTACAGAAAGAAGCAAGAAAAGTGCAGAAGGAGGGAAGAGAACTGCAGAAAGAGGCAAGAAAGTTACAGAAACCGGCAAAAGAGGTACAGAAAGAGAGAACAGGGGTGCAGACAGAGGCAAGAGAGGTACAGAAAGTAGAAAGAGGGGTGCAGAAAGAGGCAAGAGGGGTGCAGAAGTCTGCAAGAGAGGTGCAGAAAGAAGCAAGAGCAGTGCAAAATAACCAACAGGAGTACAGAAAGAGGCAATAGGGGTAGAGAAAGAGGCAAGAGAAGTGCAGAAAGAAGGAACAGAGGTGCACAAAGAGGCAAGAGGGGTTTAGAAAGAGGGAAGAGAGGTGTAGAAAGAGGCAAGAGAGTTGCACAAAGAGGGAAGAAGGGTGTAGAAAGAAGCAAGAGGGGTGCAGAAAGAAGCAACAAAGGTGGAGAAAGAAGCAACAGAAGTGTAGAAAGAAGCAACAGAGGTGCAGAAAGAGGCAAGAGGGGTACAGAAAGAGGCAACAGAAGTGCAGAAAGAAGCAACAGAGGTGCAGAAAGAGGCAAGAGAAGTGCAGAAAGAGGCAAGAGAGGTACAGAAACAGGCAGGAGAGGTGCAGAAAGAGGGAACAAGGATACAGAAAGAGGCAAAAGAGGTGCAGAAAGAGGGAAGAAGGCTGCAGAAAGAAGCAAGAGGGGTACAGAAAGAAGTAAGTGAGGTGCAGGAAGAGGCAACAGAGGTGCAGAAAGAGGCAAGAGAGGTGCAGAAAGTGGAAGAGATGAGCAGAATGAGGCAAAAGAAGTAGAGAAAAAGAAAGAAAGGTGTGGAAAGAAGCATCACAAATGCAAAAAGAGACAAGAGAGAAGCAGAAACAAGCAAGAGTGGTTTGCGCACCATTAGTACCAATTTAACACCCACATTTAGCAATAAGTAACAGGTGACCATTCCAGGTTTGCAAAGGGCCTTCCGCCACACTGTAACACTTGTAGCTGCATTGTTGGTAACATTTGAGCCGTTTGAGCTAGAAGCAAGGTTTTTTTGTTCAAATCTACAGATTATGCAGCAGATGATAGACTGTGAGGCAAATGCGGAAAATGTATAATTGTGCAGAAGTCAGTGCAGTCAAACAGTCGCATAATTCCAGTGGCCCTGCTCATACCTCTGACTAGGTCCAGAAGTGCTACTCAGTGGTTTCTTCTTTTTTTTTGTCTCATTGAGTTTAACGTTTAGCTTCTAATGAAATGAGGAAGACCAAACCTGAGGTTACCACTCCCCAACACAGACTACCATACCACAAAATTACTCTCCATAACACATAATCCCATTCTACATAATTCCTATACCCAAAATACCACATATTTTCTATCCACATAATTTCACTGCACAACATACAACATAGTTCCACCACACACAACCTACATCCACTCCACTCCAAGAAACATTAATAAAACGCTTTTAGATTTACAACACTAATAGCTCTAACTCTTGCAAATGCTCGACCTATTACATTACAAATGCTTCTTTAACTGGTAGCCGCATTTGCAGAGTGGTGGAGAAAGGGGGCTGGGCCTCCAACCAGCGCTCAGGAATTCCACTGCGTAGGACTTACAGGAGGTACCAGGAGGGCTAATTGACCGCCTAAGTCCCTCAGGAGTAAAGTGGACCTTATCCCTCAACCAGTTCTGTCCCAGGAGGTGCGTTTGCAGAGTGGTGGAGAAAGGTGAGCATGGCCTCCGAAGAAATCTTAGCAATCCCACAGTGTGATTTACTGGAGGGGTAGTTAGCCCCTAAGGTCAACCTTGGGGGCCAACTACCAATCCGATTACCTCCAGCAAGTCCCACACTGCAGGATTGCTAAGTTCTCATAGCAGGCCATGCCCCACCACTCTGCAAACGCGCTTCCTGGCATACTCCTGGATGGGGATTAAAAAAGTCCCCTTCACTGCTGGGGATCCTTAGGGGCCAAGTACCCTTACTGATACCTCCACTATGCCCCATATAGTGGGATAGTTGACAGGTAGACACAGGCCCCGCCCCCTTTCTCCACCACTCTGCAAACGCACCTCCTGGCGCATTCTGGCTTGGGGAATTAAGTCCCCTTGAATCTTGAGGGTCCCTGGGGGCCAGCTCGCCCACCAGGTACCTCCAGAAATCCCCACACAGCTGGATTGCTGAGTGGTCTGAGGCCATGCCCCCTTTTTACACCACTCTGCAAAAGCACCTTCTGGCGCCCTGTTCCTCAGGACACAAGAGGACCTCATCGCCCCACCAGCAATGCGCCAAGATGAAGAGCTTTTAAATAAGAAATTCAGCTGGGTTCACGCACCAAGCGTAAATACAGCTGATTGTTTTTTTAAAAAAAATGCTTTTTTGGGCCCTGGGTGTCTTAGGACTAGGAGTCAAGGTGTTTCTACCCTGCCCCCTTTTCTTGTTGTGTATGCTTTTGTTAACTGATTTCTTGTGACTCAGTTTTACCGAGTCACAAGATGGCTGCCAACACTTCCTGGTTTGGAGTGTTGGCAGCCAATAACAATGAAGCTCGTGCTCAGGAGGGTTCACAAACCCTCCTCGGCTCTCAGATATCGATATTTTGATTTCTTGAAATTCTCAGGAACTACTGAATGGATTTACACCACTTATAAAAAGGTCGCTTTCTGAAACAAGAACTACCTTTTTGCCAAATTTGGTGTAATTCAATTCAGCAGTTCGGGCTGTAGCCGTGTCTAAAGTTCCTATCGAAATTAACATGGGGAAAAAGCGTTTAGGGCCCCCCTTTTTCTCAGCCCCCACTTGACAAATCACCCCAAAACTTTTAAAACAGGAGCTGACCTGAGTGAACCATTAGTTTTAAAAATTTAGTGAAGATTCATCAAATGGCACCAAAGATATTGGCAAAAGAAAAAGCGCTTTTTGAATAGAAACAAGGTCCCAACAATAACGACCTACTGGCGACCGCCAGTAGGTAATATGTATATATCTACATCTCTACATCTCTACATCTCTCTCTCTCTCTCTCTCTCTCTCTCTCTCTCTCTCTCTCTCTCTATATATATATATATATATATATATATATATATATATTAATCACAAAATGCCCAAGCTTTTGACAGGTCACTCGACATCACCCCTGCCATCCGGCACTTAATACAGCTCACCGTGGTTAACCCGTTTGTATATTTCTTTTCGCCGACACGTTTCAGGGCACTGCGGCCCCTTCTTCATGGGCAGCTCAGAAACATCACTGAGGCTCACAATGAATCCTTTGTCGGTTTTTATTCACATCACATGTCCCTGCAACAGCCCCTCCCAATTAGTGCTGCCGCAGTGTCTTTTGGGGCATGTAGTCACCGCATTGCAAGTATTATTTCCTTTAAGTAAGTTCAGTGACTGTTCGTCGTTAGGAGCAATTATGTCCTTAAGTAGGCAGGGAACCACAGTGATCGGCTGTTGGGGCGATGTGCTGACGGTGAAGAACAGTTCCTCTCCCAGCCTCTCCATGTACGAGATGGTGCCCCATCCACGGCAGGGCCTGGCCGTGCAAAACATTAATCACAAAATGCCCAAGCTTTTGACAGGTCACTCGACATCACCCCTGCCATCCGGCACTTAATACAGCTCACCGTGGTTAATCCGTTTGTATATTTCTTTTCGCCGACGCGTTTCAGGGCACTGCGGCCCCTTCTTCATGGGCAGCTCACAAACATCACTGAGGCTCACAATGAATCCTTTGTCGGTTTTTATTCACATCACATGTCCCTGCAACAGCCCCTCCCAATTAGTGCTGCCGCAGTGTCTTTTGGGGCATGTAGTCACCGCATTGCAAGTATTATTTCCTTTAAGTAAGTTCAGTGACTGTTCGTCGTTAGGAGCAATTATGTCCTTAAGTAGGCAGGGAACCACAGTGATCGGCTGTTGGGGCGATGTGCTGACGGTGAAGAACAGTTCCTCTCCCAGCCTCTCCTTGTACGAGATGGTGCCCCATCCACGGCAGGGACTGGCCGTGCAAAACATTAATCACAAAATGCCCAAGCTTTTGACAGGTCACTCGACATCACCCCTGCCATCCGGCACTTAATACAGCTCACCGTGGTTAACCCGTTTGTATATTTCTTTTCGCCGACGCGTTTCAGGGCACTGTGGCCCCTTCTTCATGGGCAGCTCACAAACATCACTGAGGCTCACAATGAATCCTTTGTCGGTTTTTATTCACATCACATGTCCCTGCAACAGCCCCTCCCAATTAGTGCTGCCGCAGTGTCTTTTGGGGCATGTAGTCACCGCATTGCAAGTATTATTTCCTTTAAGTAAGTTCAGTGACTGTTCGTCGTTAGGAGCAATTATGTCCTTAAGTAGGCAGGGAACCACAGTGATCGGCTGTTGGGGCGATGTGCTGACGGTGAAGAACAGTTCCTCTCCCAGCCTCTCCATGTACGAGATGGTGCCCCATCCACGGCAGGGACTGGCCGTGCAAAACATTAATCACAAAATGCCCAAGCTTTTGACAGGTCACTCGACATCACCCCTGCCATCCGGCACTTAATACAGCTCACCGTGGTTAACCCGTTTGTATATTTCTTTTCGCCGGCGCGTTTCAGGGCACTGCGGCCCCTTCTTCATGGGCAGCTCACAAACATCACTGAGGCTCACAATGAATCCTTTGTCGGTTTTTATTCACATCACATGTCCCTGCAACAGCCCCTCCCAATTAGTGCTGCCGCATTGTCTTTTGGGGCATGTAGTCACCGCATTGCAAGTATTATTTCCTTTAAGTAAGTTCAGTGACTGTTCGTCGTTAGGAGCAATTATGTCCTTAAGTAGGCAGGGAACCACAGTGATCGGCTGTTGGGGCGATGTGCTGACGGTGAAGAACAGTTCCTCTCCCAGCCTCTCCATGTACGAGATGGTGCCCCATCCACGGCAGGGACTGGCCGTGCAAAACATTAATCACAAAATGCCCAAGCTTTTGACAGGTCACTCGACATCACCCCTGCCATCCGGCACTTAATACAGCTCACCGTGGTTAACCCGTTTGTATATTTCTTTTCGCCGACGCGTTTCAGGGCACTGCGGCCCCTTCTTCATGGGCAGCTCACAAACATCACTGAGGCTCACAATGAATCCTTTGTCGGTTTTTATTCACATCACATGTCCCTGCAACAGCCCCTCCCAATTAGTGCTGCCGCAGTGTCTTTTGGGGCATGTAGTCACCGCATTGCAAGTATTATTTCCTTTAAGTAAGTTCAGTGACTGTTCGTCGTTAGGAGCAATTATGTCCTTAAGTAGGCAGGGAACCACAGTGATCGGCAGTTGGGGCGATGTGCTGACGGTGAAGAACAGTTCCTCTCCCAGCCTCTCCATGTACGAGATGGTGCCCCATCCACGGCAGGGACTGGCCGTGCAAAACATTAATCACAAAATGCCCAAGCTTTTGACAGGTCACTCGACATCACCCATGCCATCCGGCACTTAATACAGCTCACCGTGGTTAACCCGTTTGTATATTTCTTTTCGCCGACGCGTTTCAGGGCACTGCGGCCCCTTCTTCATGGGCAGCTCACAAACATCACTGAGGCTCACAATGAATCCTTTGTCGGTTTTTATTCACATCACATGTCCCTGCAACAGCCCCTCCCAATTAGTGCTGCCGCAGTGTCTTTTGGGGCATGTAGTCACTGCATTGCAAGTATTATTTCCTTTAAGTAAGTTCAGTGACTGTTCGTCGTTAGGAGCAATTATGTCCTTAAGTAGGCAGGGAACCACAGTGATCGGCTGTTGGGGCGATGTGCTGACGGTGAAGAACAGTTCCTCTCCCAGCCTCTCCATGTACGAGATGGTGCCCCATCCACGGCAGGGACTGGCCGTGCAAAACATTAATCACAAAATGCCCAAGCTTTTGACAGGTCACTCGACATCACCCCTGCCATCCGGAACTTAATACAGCTCACCGTGGTTAACCCGTTTGTATATTTCTTTTCGCTGACGCGTTTCAGGGCACTGCGGCCCCTTCTTCATGGGCAGCTCACAAACATCACTGAGGCTCACAATGAATCCTTTGTCGGTTACACTTACCTGCAGACTACGGAGTGGCTCGTCATTCTTCCTAGGATTTATGGGAGAACTTCATTGCAATATATATATATATATATATATATATTACCTACTGGCGGTCGCCAGTAGGTAGTTATAGTTAGGACCACGTTTCCATAGGAAATCCGCAACATTCTATTTGGAATAACTTTGGCCCCGGTCGACGAATCCTCACGGAATTTTCAAAATAGGTGGGGCGCTACGCTCCGCTCCTACCCTGAAAGTCTCAGGGGGATTCGTCAAGCGGGGGCTGAGATAAAAGGGGGGTCCCAAAACGCGTTTTTACCATGCATTTTTCCATAGGACCTTTAGACACAGCTACAGCCCGAACGGCTGAACAGAGTTCCTTGAAATTTGGCAGAGAGGTAGTCTACAGGTCAAGGAAGTGCCTTTTGTAGGTTTGGTGTAAATCTGTTCAGTAGATTCTGAGAAAATAGCTTTTAAATCAATATATATATCTGAGCCAGCTTACGGTGCGCTTACCGTGCGCTTACCGTACGTGTACGGTGACGTGCGCGATTCTGATTGGCCGTTAGATCTTAGTAAACATTCGAATCGGTCGAAACCAGGAAGCGGCGGCCGCCATTTTCTCTCTCGCACTCTGACAGGGGGTTGAAAAACAAAGGGCAAAAACATGTAAAGGGGCTGTTTAGACAGCTCCCAAGCACCTAGCCATGTTGAGGGAGTCCCCAACGATCCCCCAAGGCAAAAAAGGGAATTTTAAATTTTTTGAAAATTTCGCCGATTAAGCTTACCGTACGCGAACGGTAAAAATTAATAAAAAAAATAAAAAATGATCCACACTCTCCCCACCCCATGTGCAAATGGTGCCCGAAGGGCACCATTAGTGCATTGCTTATTACTTTAAAGAAAAACTAATATATTACCTGTCACAACGATGCTCATCATATGTCCTCCATGTGTGCACGGTGCGCAAAGCGCATCGTGCGTTCATGGCCCATCTAGCGTAACGTGGGCACGCGTGCTCACTGTGCGCGCACAGTGCGCGAAGTGCACCGTGCGCGCACGGACCGAACTGCGTTAAGTGGGCGCGCATGCCACAAATGGCGTAAAGTAACTTAGCATTTAAAAAACCGTACAAATTCACTGAAAAAACCATAGGTTTCACACATGTTATAGTTAGCTGGACATTTTACTGATAAAAAAACAATGAAATTCCCCGTTATAGTTAGTGCAGGCAACTATAACTCACGCGACCGCAATCCTCTGCTGATGACATATGTGTCTTTATGAAAAAAAAATATTTGTAATATATGTATAGCTAAAATTTAATGGAAGAAGACATGGGCAAATAAGTGTCTAAATACAGTATTAGCATCAGCAGAGGATTGCGGTCGCGTGAGTTATAGTTGCCTGCACTAACTATAACGGGGAATTTCATTGGTTTTTTATCAGTAAAATGTCCAGCTAACTATAACATGTGTGAAACCTATGGTTTTTTCAGTGAATATATATATATATACAGATATATATATCTACATATAGATATATATATGTAGATCCATATATATATATATATATATATATATATATATATATTCACTGAAAAAACCATAGGTTTTACAGACGTTATAGTTAGGAATTAGCAGTTAAAAAACCTTTGAAATGCACTAAAAAAAAACATAGGTTTCAGGGATGTTATAGTTAGTTGGACATTTGACTCATATAAAACCAGAGAAATTCACCCGTTATAGTTAGGTGAACTAACTATAACTCGCGCGCCCACAATGCACTGGTGATGACGTCACATATTACATCACTCATGACATGGTCAGTGACATCACTGATGACATCACTGATAACATCTCAAATGACATCACTGATGACATCATCCAGTGAATGTGTGTTTCTGTAAAGTTTAAATATTTTTCATATATATCTATGCCAAGGTTTATTGAAGAATGAGTGGATTTACAAGTGCCTGAATGGATTATTTAGTAGGTGCATGACTGACTGTATAAGTGAGTGATTGAATGTGTCTTACTGAATGCATGGGTTAGTGACTAAACTGTGTGAAAGTCTGTATTAGTATCTCAGTTGGTGTGTAAGCGGCTGCATGTGTTGGTGAGTAGCTACATGAGTGTCTATATGGGTTATTGATTTGTTGTCTGAGTATCTGTATGGGTGCCTGAGTGTCTGTGTGGGTGGGTATGTCTGTTGTGTGACTCTGTGCATAGATGTCTGAGTGGTTGATTCACTGGTTGTATGCATTCAAAAGTGCATCTGGGAAGCGCTGTACGGGTGAGTTAATGTGTGTATGGGTGTGTTGGTGAGTGAATGAATGTCTTAGTGGTATATGTGTGAGTAACTACATATATATTAAGACAGTAGATGTGAGTGTTGGAGTATATGAATGACTATACATGAGAGTAAGTTATTTGAAGAGTGGGTGTATAAATGAGTGTCTGCTTGTATGAGTGATTGTATAACAAAGTAAGTATGTGTTAGTATCTGCATAAATAAGTGATGTGGTGTGTGTATAAATAACAGAGTTGGTGTGTATAACTATATACATGATTAAATGGGTATGTGATTGATTCTTTGCATGACTGACTACGTGTGTGAGTAACTCTATGGATGAGTGGCAGAGTGTGACTGTATGCATAGGTGTATTAGTGCATATTAGAGTACTGTATTGATGAGTACTGCATCTATAAGTGACTGGATGTGTGTGTAGACCTAGGAAATAGTGGGTGGTATGCAGTATCTTCCATTGTTGTGTGTATGGTTTCAAAAATAGTCATCTGTATTTTAGAGTGCGTTTATTTAAATTTATATTAGGGCATCAGTATGTGCATCAGATTATCACGTGGATGATGTCATCAGTGATGTCATTTGAGATGTCATCAGTGATGTCATCAGTGATGTCACTGACCATATCATGAGTGATGGAATATGTGATGTCATCACCAGTGCATTGCGGGAGTTATAGTTATCTCAACTAACTATAACGGGCGAATTTCTCTGGTTATATGAGTCAAATGTCCAACTAACTATAACGTCCCTGAAACCTATGGTTTTTTAGTGAAAATATATATATATATATATATATATACCTATGGAAACGTGGTCCTAACTATAACTACCTACTGGCGACTGCCAGTAGGTAATATATATATATATATATATTCACTGAAAAAACCATAGGTTTCAGGGACATTATAGTTAGTTGGACATTTCGCTCATACAAAACCATAGAAATTCCGCTGTTATAATTAGTTGAGCTAACTATAACTCACGCCCCGCAATGCACTGCTGATGACATCACATATTGCATCATTCATGACGTGGTCAGTGACATCACTGATGACATCTCAAATTATATCACTGATGACATCAATGATGACATCACTGATGACATCATCCAGTGAATGTGTTTTACTTTAAAATTTAAATATGTATTATATAAATACCAAGCTGTATTGAAGAATGAGTGGATGTATAAGTGTCTGGATGGAGGATTTAGTAGGCGTTTGACTCACTGTTTAAGTGAGTGATTAAATGTGTCTTACTGAATACATAGGTTAGTGACTAAACTGTGTGAATGTCTGTATCAGTCTGTCTGTTGTTGTATAACCTGCTGCATCAGTTGGACAGTAGCTCCACGGGTGTCTATATGGGTTACTGATTAGTTGCCTGAGTAATTGTATGGGAGACTGAGTGTGTGTGGTTGGGTGGGGGGTGTGTGACTTCAAGGGTGCATGTGGAAACAGTTCTATGGGTGAGTGAGTGTGTGTATGGATGTGTTGGTGAGTGACTGGATTTCTCAGTGGTAGATGTCCAAAAGTAAAAGGCAGTGTATGTGAGAGTTGGAGTATATAAATGACTATATGTGAGAGTCAGTGATTGTAGGAGTGGCCGTATGGATGAGTGTATACTTGTATTAGTGATTATATAAGAGAGTAAGTATGCTTTAGTATCTCTATGAATAAATGAGGGTGTGTGTGTATAACTGTGTAGGTGAGTAAATTGAACTGTGATTGATTCTTCGCATGACTGACTAGGATAAGTGCATGACTGACTAGGATGAGTGGTGGTGTGTGAGTGTAGACCTAGGAATTATTGAGTGCGTTTGTAGTAACTGGTATTGGTGTGTCGATGGTTTTGAAAATGGTAGTCTGTATTTCACAGGGGGTGTGTCAAAGGTTATATTAGGGTGTAAGGAGGTGCATCAGATTGTCACGTGGATGATGTCATCAGTGATGTCATTTGAGATGTCATTAGTGATGTCACTGATCATGTCATGAATGATGTAATATGTGACGTCATCAGCAGTGCATTGCGTGGGTGCGAGTTATAGTTAGCTCAACTAACTATAACGGCAGAACTTCTATGGTTTTGTATGAGTGAAATGTCCAACCAACTATAACGTCCCTGAAACCTATGTTTTTTTCTCTCTTCCTCTCTCACTCCTTCTCTCTCTTCCTCTCTCTCTCACTCTTTCACTCTCTCTTCCTCTCTCTCACATTGATTCTAACTTTCTCTCTTCCTCGTAGCTCACTCTTTCTCTCTTTCTCTCTCTTTCTCTGTCTCCTTCCCTCTCACACTGTTTCTCTCTTCCTTGTAGCTCACTCTTTCTCTCTTCCTCTCTCTCACTCTTTCTCTCTCTCTTCCTCTCTCTCACTCTTTCTCTCTCTCTGTCTTCTTCTCTCTCACACTGTTTCTCTTTCTCTCTTCCTTGTATCTTACTCTTTCTCTCTTTCTCTCTCTTACTCTATCTCTCTTTCTCTGTCTTCCTCTCTCTCTCTCACTCTTTATCTCTTTCTCTGTCTTCCTCTCTCTCTCACTCTTTCTCTCTTCCTCTCTCTCTCTTCCTCTCACTCACTCTTTCTCTCTCCCTCTATCTCCTTTGCTGGACCCATGACGCACCCTCTTATCTTTCTATTTGTCTTGCAGGCTGTGAATCACAAATGGACCAGCGATGACACACCACGGCTGTACATAGTTTTATTTGTTCTTGTTTTGTTTTAATGAAATGTTTTATATGTAAATCTATACATGACTAAGATTCTGATTTCTCCTTCCTCACAAGCATCTTTTTATGAATAGTTCGTAGAGGGACACTTCCGGGCCCAAGAAGGTTGTTGGGGGTATGCTGGTGATGTGGGAAGAGGGTGCGTTACCTGCTAATGTGGGGATATGCATCGTGAAAGGGGTATCTCTCACAGAAAGAGCTCTGGTATGTTTTCAGAAATACCTCAGACAGATGCCAGCTGACAGACTGAATTACAAAATGGCTTTCAATGCTCATATAGTGTGACTTATGAACAGTTCGTACCCAGGCTCGCAGAGGGACAACTGCGGCCCGTCCGCTCAACTCACAGAGGCAGAACTACGATCTGTCCGCTCCCAAGGGAGCAGCAGCGTAGTAGCTCGCAGAGGTAGAGGCACAGCAGAGTTGTCAATATATATTTTAAATCCTTTAGTAGGGAATGAGAATAGGTTCTGAGGCCACAATTTCGCACAAAGGCATGTAACCTACTTAAGGCTAACAATCATACTCACCTTTATGGACTACAGCAACCAGCATTCCTGGCGGCTGAAACCATGCAAGCCACACCCACTTAGGGCGGACTAATTCAATAAAATGTTTTTGAATTAATGACGGAGAGCCGTGCATGCCCTTTTGTTAAGTCCATGAGGAGGGGGTGTTCTGGCCCCGAAACGCGTCGGACCTTATTAATTGTGGAGAGAGGCCGTGAGGCTACATGCGGGGCCAAGAAAGCTGAATGGTTGGAGTGCCGTGGTGAGCCCTTTCAAAATAGCTTCAGTGCCTGTTGTTTGTTCCTGTAATTACACGGCTGGCCCCGGCCGTGGGAAGGAGCTCCGCTTCTACATGCGGCTAAAGACACTGCGTGGGAGAAGACCGTGGCGAGATTACCCTCTCTTGCCATGCAGCGTGACATTCCGTTTGAAATTATGGCCTCAGAACCTATTCTCATTCCCTACTAAAGGATTTAAAATATATATTGACAATTGTGCACAAAGGCATGCAACCTTCTTAAGGTTAATAATCATACTCACCTTTATGGACTACAGCAACCAACATTCCTGGCGGCTGAAACCATGCAAGCCACACCCACTTAGGGCGGACTAATTCAATAAAATGTTTTTGAATTAATGAAGGTGAGCCGTGCATGCCCTTGTGTTAAGTCCATGAGGAGGGGGCGTTCTGGCCCCGAAACGCGTCGGACCTTATTAATTGTGGAGAGAGGCTGTGAGGCTACATGCGGGGCCAAGAAAGCCGGATGGTTGGAGTGCCGTGGTGAGCCCTTTCAAAATAGCTTCAGTGCCTGTTGTTTGTTCATATATATATATATATATATATATATATATATATATATATATATATATATATATATATATATATATATATTACCTACTGGCGGTCGCCAGTAGGTAGTTATAGTTAGGACCCCTTTTCCATAGGAAATCCGCAACATTCTATTTTGAATAACTTTGGCGCCGGTCGATGAATCCTCGCGAATTTCTCAAAATAGGTGGGGCGCTACGCTCCGCTCCTACTCTGAAAGTCTCGGGGGGATTCGTCAAGCGGGGGCTGAGATAAAAGGGGGGTCCCAAAACACGTTTTTCCCATGCATTTTTCCATAGGACCTTTAGAACGAGCTACAGCCCGAACGGCTGAACAGAATTACTAGAAATTTGGCAGAGAGGTAGTCCCTATGTCAAGGAAGTGCCTTTTGTAGGTTTGGTGTAAATCTGTTCAGTAGATTCTGAGAAAATAGCCTTTAAATCAATATATATATCTGAGCCCGCTTACGGTACGCTTACCGTACGCTTACCGTACGCGTACGGTGGCGTGCGCGAGCGCGATTCTGATTGGCTCTTAGATCTTAGTAAACATTCGAATCGGCCGAAACCAGGAAGCGGCGTCCGCCATTTTGTCTCTCGCGCTGAGTGTTATTTATCAAACATGATGCCCAAAAACATGTTACGGGGCTGTTTGACAACTCCCTCCCACATAGTCATGTTGAGGGAGTCCCCAAACATCCCCCAAGAGCAAAAACGGTTTTATTTTTTTTTCGGTAATTTCGCCGAGTACGCTTACCGTATGCTTACCGTAAGCGTACGGTAAAAAATAGAAATAAAAAAAACACTATCCACACTTACCCCACCCCCTGTGCTTTTGGTGGCCGTAGGCCACCAAATGTACAGGGCTTATTAAAGTTGATAAAAACCGTGCACGGAACGCACTGCGTTAAGTGGGCGCGCACGCCTCGAATGGCGTAAAGTAACTTAGCATTTAAAAAACCGTACAAATTCACTGAAAAAACCATAGGTTTCACACACGTTATAGTTAGGAATTAGCATTTAAAAAACCTTGCAAATTCACTGAAAAAACCATAGGTTTCACACAAGTTATAGTTAGCGGAAATTTTACTGATAAAAAACCAATGAAATTGCCCCGTTATAGTTAGTGCTGGCAACTATAACTCACGCGACCGCAATCTTCTGCTGATGACATATGTGTCTTTATAAAAAAAAATATTTGTAATATATGTATAGCTAAAAATGTATGGAAGAAGACATGGGCAAATAAGTGTCTAAATACAGTATTAGCATCAGCAGAGGATTGCGGTCGCGTGAGTTATAGTTGCCAGCACTAACTATAACGGGGCAATTTCATTGGTTTTTTATCAGTAAAATTTCCGCTAACTATAACATGTGTGAAACCTATGGTTTTTTCAGTGAATATATATATATATATATATATAAGAAACCGTTGTAAAGACAATACTGGGCACTTGCAGGCTAGTTAATTGAAATATTTATTTTTATATTGACAAAGGCCAGGAGGCTGGAACGCATGTGTCAGTTCAATGTGGTTGCACTGGATTTAGAAAGAAATAATTTCGATTAACTAACCTGTGAGTGCCAGTATTGTCTTTAAGACGTTTCCTTGATATGTGGCGTGGTACCTCCATCGTGCACCGAGGCACCCGCTGTGTTGTGAGCGGTGTTGTGTGGGCAGAAAACATGAGAGAATACATATATATATGTATATATATATATATATATATATATATATATGTATATATATATATATTCACTGAAAAAAACAGGTTTAGGGGGCGTTATAGTTAGAAACTAGCATTTAAAAATCCTTTGAAATTCACTGAAAAAAACATAGGTTTCAGACATGTTATAGTTAGGAATTAGCATTAAAAAACACTAGAAATTCACTGAAAAAACCATAGGTTTCAGGTATGGTATGGTTAGGAATTAGGATTTAAAAAACCTTAGAAATTCACTGAAAAAACCATAGGTTTCAGGGGTGTTATAGTTAGTTGGACATTTCACTCGTACAAAACCATAGAAATTCCTCCGTTATAGTTAGTTCGACTAACTATAACTCGCGCGCCCGCAATCCACTGCTGATGATGTCACATATTACATCATTCATGACATGGTCAGTGACATCACTGATGACATCACTGATGACATCTCAATGACATCACTGATGACATCATCCAGTGAAAGTGGTTTGGTTCGTTATTTAAATATGTATTATATATATAGCAATCTGCATTGAAGAATGATTGGATATATAAATATAAATATCTGGATGGAGGATTTAGTAGCAGTGTGATTGTCTGTTTACTTGACTTATTTGTAGTGTCTCTCTAAATATATTGGATAGTGACTAAACTGTGTGAATATCTGTATCACTTTGTCAGTTGTTGTGTAAACTGCTGCACCAGTTGGTTACTAGCTACATGAAAGTCTATATTAGTTATTGATTAGTTAACTGAGTATTTGTATGGGAGAGTGAATGTGTGTGTGGTTCGGTGGGGGGTGTGTGACTGCCCAAAGATGTGTGAATATTTGATTCAGTAGGTATATGAGGTTAAGACTACACGTTATAACAGTTGTTTGGGTGAGTGAATATCTTTATGGGTGTGGTGATGAGCAAATATATCTCTCAATGGAACATGTCTAACAAACTAGAAATATAAAAAGCAGTGTATGTGACAGTTGTATATAAATAAGTATACATAAGACTCAGTGATTGTATGAGTGACTGTATGGATAACTGTATACTTGTAATAGTGATTTTATAACACACTAAGTATGAGTTACTGAATAAATGAAGTGGTGTTTGTATAAGTGTGTAGCTGAGTAAATGTAAGTATGGTCCATTGTTTGCATAAGTGAGTAGGATGACTGCATAAGTGAATAGTTTGTGTGCTGGTGTGTAATGTCAATATAGGTGTATAAGTATTTTTGATAGTGTTCTATTGATCGTTCGCAGCATGTACGACTGAATCTATAGGTAAGTGATTAGATGTGTGTGCAGATCTAGGAATCACTGAGTGGGTTTTTAGAAACTTGTACTGGTGTGTAAATGGATTCAAATATGGCACTCTGTACTTTACAGTGAGTGATGAAAGGTTATATTAGTGTATGATGAGGTTTATCTGATTGTCACGTGGATGATGTCATCAGTGATGTCATTTGAGATTTCATCAGTGATGTCATCAATGATGTCACTGACCATGTCATGAATGATGTACTATGTGACATCATCAGCAGTGGATTGCGGGCGCGCGAGTTATAGTTAGTAGAACTAACTATAACGGAGGAATTTCTATGGTTTTGTATGAGTGAAATGTCCAACCAACTATACCGTCCCTGAAACCTATGTTTTTTTCTCTCTTCCTCTCTCACTCATTCTCTCTCTTCCTCTCTCTCTCACTCTAACTATAGTTAAATATTAATTCCTAACTATAACATACCTGAAATCTATGTTTTTTTCAGTGAATTTCTAAGGTTTTTTAAATGCTAATTCCTAACTATAACATGTCTGAAAACTATGTTTTTTTCAGTGAATTTCAAAGGTTTTTTAAATAGTAGTTTCTAACTATGACGCCCCTGAAACCTATGGTTTTTTCAGTGAATTTCAATGGTTTTTTAAATGCTAATTTCTAACTATAACATATCTGAAACCTATGATTTTTTCAGTGAATTTCTAACTTTTTTTAAAACCTAATTGCTATCTATAACATATCTCTAACCTAATGTTTTTTACTGAAATTCATAGGTTTTTTAAATCATAATTTTTAAGTGTATTAATTGTTTTATTTACTTTTTTTATTCTGTTTTTCTTCATCTTTTAAACTTCTTTTTTAAAATTTTTTTAATTACATTACATGTTTTGAATGTAAAATTTTTAAAAGATATTTAAAAAAATATTTTAACTCTATTTTTTATTTTTTTATTTTATATTTTTTAAAATATATTTTTTCTTGGTTTTTTTCTTTCTTTTTCTTTTAGGAAGTCACGCACCCAATGCGTACCGTTCACAAACAATGCACGGAACCTAGCCGCCAATTTACGATTGTTGTTCAGGATCCGCTTAGGGTGTGCGATGGATACATATTTTCCTGCGCGATTGCTATGCGACTCATATGCAAATTTAAGCGCATACGCGACGCATACGCGACGCATACATTGTACGTTACGCGATGCTCGCGTGCTTCCGTGTGACGTCATATACGTATTTGGCGCGGTGGGTATACGAGTCCCGCAACATTTTTTTATGTAAAAAAAGATATATATATGTATTTATTATAAATATTAAGGCAAGACATAATCTGAGCTACTCATAAAAATAATGTATTTTTACTTTTAATAAACCTATATTACTTTTTAATGCAATTTCGCGAAGTTGCGCTGGGTGCCTTCTGCCTATGCACAGGGTGCGCGGACCCCATGTGACCTGAAAAAAAGAGATTTGATTGGTTCATTAGACTTCCTATTCTAACTATTGAAAGACCCCACCCATTTCAGTCATTCTTCTTAGACCTTCTTTGGAGGAGCATCTCTGTTCTTTGAAGAACCTTTTTTTGGCGAAGTGGACACTTAGTACTGATGTTTTGACAGAAACAATGGCTTCAGGACAGCAGTCATCACCTCAATCTCAGCATTCATCAGATGATGAATTTTTGGTTGAACCTCCATGCCCTGAGAGGTATACTTCTGTTGTGTGGAAAAAAAAATTGTTCCCAGAGGGACATAATAAGACCAATGCCACCAAAGTGACATGTAAAATATGTCAAAGAGTGCTGTCACGCGGTGATCCCACAAAGAAGTACTCATGCAGTACAGCCAGCATGATGAAACATCTGAAGACTTTGCATCCTGTTAACCTGGCACGTGAGGAGTGTCGAAGAATGCGAGTCCTTCCACCACCTGCAGCACCAAGTACTTCCAGGACGACTGCCTCTGAAGAACATCTGGACATATGTCCACAATTTGCAACCCTAAAAGTGCTCTGCATGAAGTGCAACGAATTACTGTGCTATGGAAAGCAGTCCATTGATTTATTTTGCCGGTTGCAAGAGAATCATCGTGTTAGAGGATTTTTTTTTCCCTGAAGTTCATTGTTTTGTTCCTCCAGTTCTGTTTTTTTTCGTTTTTGAAGCAAAACCAAAAAAATCAAAAAAATGTTCAGAAAATCAAAAAAAATATATAAAACCAAAAAGAAGAAAAAAAAAAGTTCTTGTCAGAACTAACTTCTCTGTTTAAAAAAGAGCTATATTTGTATGATAGTGTGCGAAAGTTGAGATGAATGTATGTGTAGTGCATATTTGACTGAAAGAATGCATTAGTAGTGTATGGTGAATGTATAAGTACAGAACTATGAAGAAGTGCTGCAGCATCACACAGTAATTTCTTTAGCTGCAGTGTGCTGTGGTACTTCCGAAGCATAGGGATGTAACATATGTACATACATATGTTGCAAGTCTATGCTTCCCTCTGCACTGCTGCTTAAGCAGTAGCCATGTGGTGACACAGGCACCCTTGCACCATGGTGCAAGGATATCTGTGTGGTGTGGAGTTTGTTTTTGTGCAGGAAGACACATCTTTCAGCACAAAAACAATCAGTAAAGGCATTTTTCTCCTTCAATGTATGCTGAGCATTGTAGCATATATTGAAAGAGAAAAAATGAGGAGAAATTAAAACAAATCTCCTTGTTGTGCCTTGCCACACCAATTGGAGGATGGTGCACCATTCACACACATGTCCAGATTTATTATTTCTGATAAATCTGGAGATGTGTCTTGTTCTATGAATGTTCTGTGCAATCACGCACAGCAACACCTATAGCACACCCTTTCAACACAAAGTGGTGTGTATGATGAAGTTGTATTTATATGGAGAAGAAAAAGTACACAGAGTCCCTTCTCCTCTCTTTGTAAATATGAAAGAGTGTCTTGCGCTATAAGTATGTTACAAAAAGTGACATATTTTTGGCACAGGATGCTTCTAAAATTGCCCTATAAGTGCTTAGGGATTGGCAGACTATTACAATAACAATATTTTGGTAGTACATTATTTTAAAAATTGCATGAGAATGATAGGGGCTAAGCACAGACTGAAATTGATAGTTGAATTGCTACAAAAAAGATTATCAAAATTTCCAATTTTCTTCCATCAGCTGTACAACGTTGCATTATTAAAATTATATATTGTCCATATCTTTGTATAAATAATGTCGATAACATTTCGGAGTTGCATTGGCTACAGTCCATGTTCTGATTTGCTGCTTTAACTAGTTTATTGAAAGACACTGATTTAGTCTGGTAATGTCAAATATATAAATCTTTCAGTGTCTATGTCAGTGCCACATGTGAACATACAATTTTTACATTGATGTTCCCATTTATAATGAAGGACAAAAAGATTTTCAATTTCTATGCCTTCATTTTCCAATACGGTAAGCATATACATTAGAAATTCCTGAGCATCTTGTTGGATATTCTGCGTAAATTGTGTAGAGCCAGAACATTTATCCAAAAGATTACGAATATCAGAAATGCTTTGCATTTTAGTTTTATCTGTTCTCAATTTTTCATTAACAGAATGCATCAAGGAACAAAATCTTTTTTCCAGATTCTCCTCAATTTGCTCTTGCAATCTTTCAAGAAAAAAAACAACATTGACTGATGGAGCGGGTAAAACAAAATGTTGTGTACCCCCCCATTCTGCATGTTTACACTAATGAGAATAATCAATTAATTATAATAAGTATTAATGTGTTTGTTTGCTATCTAATCAACCCTACTAATGTATGAATTACACATGGGATTTGCATTGGCATGGCTAAAATAATTTGTAAACTAACATACGTATGCATGCTAACACTAGAAAAATAGAATGTTACATGGTATATGTTGCTTTTGTGATGTAATTCTAAGTTGCACCAGATGACATCATTGGGTGAGTATAAGCGCTTTAAATGTCACCAATATGCTAGATAATTACACACACATAAGGGAATTAGTGAGGGTTAAACATTGTATTCGTTATTTCCATGTTTTAATTACTTTTTGTGTTTGTTTTGCTTAAGTTTTCCAATTTGGCCTATGACAAAATGGCCGACTCATGGACACGACGAAACAGCTACCATTCCACGAGGTTTCTGACTAAGTGCGCATGCTCCAGGCTCCTGAACAAGTGGCCTCAAGATGACCCACACAGCCAGTACCCTGACAAGGTCACGACTGGACTACTGCCAAGAGCTTTAACAATGGACCATTTAAACAAAACCGGATGGATCATGTCTGACAGTGTGACATCATAAACTTTGGGAAACCGAACGGACGATCTTAACCATCAGAAGTGCCTAAAACTGACTTTTGCTACATTTTGTCATTAATTTCATTATAAAAGAAGGTAGACTAGTGAGTTAGTGGCTGATTTTTCTTTTTCCTGACGTTATGCTGACAGAGAGGACGGTGACACTGCAGGACAGCTGTTTCCCTGAATCTTTGACAGACTACATTGCTGCCCATTTTCCTGATGAACTGAGGACTCTTAGACTGATGGGCATTGATTGATACGTACGCGCTTATGGTCCAGACCCAATCTTTGGGACTGTAGCGTGCTGCATTACAAATTGATTGACTTAAGAGGACGACTAATAGCCAGATTAGGTAACTATGATGTTCTGTGGATTGATTACAATTCTTACTGAAATTTTGCATTAATTAGATAAGAATATTATTGATTAACAAGCAAATGTGTTGGGGTATTTATTATCATTTGAATATAAATGAAAAGGTTTAGAATCACTTTTCCAAATTCAACTAAATTGATCCATCGACTAAGTGGAAGGAATATCTTGAGATTTAGGATCAAGATGTGTTGGATTAAGGATATTCAGTGTATGTTTATGTAAATAGAATTTCATTAGATTATAAGATATTCTTTTCACGCCAGTGTTTGGTACGTCTATCTCTCCTGTAAGAGCTGAACAAATGAGAGTGTGTGAGTGTTGGTGTTATGGGCCCCACCAATGAATGTATTGAGTGAAAGCGTTAGTATGGTATCTGGTTTGTGACGAAGGGAGGATAGGAAACTCCACGCTGGAGCATGACCACTACATTAGCATAGCAGTTGATACCCGAAGAATTTTCAAACTAATAACCAACAATCTGTTCTACAGTAACCTTTTTCTTTTTGCTTGCAATCTCAACATTATTATGATTTTTTTCCTTCTCTATAACTTCACTACAGATATTCTCATATCTTCTTTTTCGACCTACCACACGCTTTTCAAACACAGGATATTGCCCTAAATGGGGAGCATACACTCTTCTTAACCTATTATACTCTTTTACACAGTTTGCATCTGCAGTAATCTTTGACTCATCAAAATCAATCAAAAACAAACCAGATAAACTTCTGACTCACGACAAAGCAACATATGCCATACCCTCTTTAAACACGGTACTTCCAATGTTCACCAAAGCACTGTCTACACTTAATCCTTGAGATTTATGAATAGTCACTGCATATGCCATAGAAAGAAGAAACTGTTTTCTACGTACATACAAATCTTTAACAACCAAAAAACGAGCAGAACAACGAGCAATTTGTTTCACTTCTTCAATCTGATCAAATTAAACTTTTAAACATTCAATTCCATCTTTTTTTGATAATTCACAAAATCAACAACTTTTCCCATTGCTCCATTCACTAACCCTTTTTCAACATCCAAATTACACCACAAAATAACCCAACAGTTTACACATACATAAAAATCCTTTTCTAAACCTGCAGTTTTAGAAATAGATTTTTCTAAAGAATCCCACTTTGTTTTCAATTTGTCAGTCAAAATAAAAGTGATTCCTTCATGCTCTATTTTATCAATGGCTTCCATTTTTATTATTTGTTCATTTTCTTGCTTCAAAAGTTCTTCATTGAAAATGGAGCACTCACGCACTGTTGGCATTAAGCAGATTATAGAATTATTTTCTGCAACTTTTTTATATATTTTTTCAGGAAGTATATTTTCATTTGAAAACAAGTTTGTAAGTAGTCGACTTTGCAAAGCTTGTTTGCCATGTTCTGTCAGTACTCCAATTCTTATATCTTGAAGAATACTTCTATATTCAGCATCATTTGCCTGTCGCATATTTTTTGTGAGTTCTTTGTACTCAAAATATGACCAAATGTTAACATTTCCATCACTTCCCAAGGACTTTTTGGTGTCTTCATGTGCAAGTGTTTTAAATACTGGTTGTCCTTTTACGGGAGTAAGTTGCAGTAGATCTCCAAAACTTTGACATGTTTTCCTCCAAATAACACATCATACTCTGTTTTAAGAATTTGTGCATTCTTAAATGTACAAAAGCAAGCATTAAGTTTGAGACCATGCTTACCTCATCAATAATCAGAAGTTTAATTTTCTTTAGTACTCTTGAAACTTCTAAACAAGCTTCTCCAGATAGCTTGAGATATTCCAATTTGTTTTCATGCTACACACGTAGCATGAATAAATGATGCTATGTAATTCCTTTAATGTTGTGTGCTGCCAACCCAGTTGGAGCAGTTACAACACAAGACAAATGTGAGTCAGTTGTTTTCTGTAGATAAATGGTGATTACTTTAATTAAGAAACTTTTTCCTGTTCCAGCTTGTCCACTCACATTCATCTGTATAGGTTGAAATGAGGTGCATGTACATTCTTTCTTTTCATGAACAAATCCATGGTCAATCTGTTGTCTCACTTGCTGATATATTTCATTCTGTTCAACATTTAGTTGTTCTTCCAAGTTGGCTAAGGCCATAATATCTTCTTGAGCTTGATGCATTGCTGTTTCCACCTCATTCATGGCGATTGCTGCTTCATTTTCAACAATTGGTTGTCCTAGTGGATCTTGATTCAGTGGAGCAGAGCGTTGACTGTCTTGAGAACTGTCCCTAGCAATCTCAGCTGCAATAGTAGCTTCTTGATCAATTTCATCGTACAGCATTTTCACATAATTTGCAAAAACAGAACATTCTATGGTATCTTTACAAGCATTGAAGGAATCTTCATAGCTGTGAAAATCTCCAAGTAATTCCAATTCTGAACGCCACGGTTTGAACAGTTGCAAAAGTGTTAAATAGTAAAATTCCCTTTTATCAGGAGTGTCACAACTCAGTTTCCTGTGATTAATTAAATTTCCTTTCCTTTGTTTCACCAAACATCCTTCGGAACCAATCACTGCATATTTTCCATCATTGATGTTTTCTGTAGTATTCTGTTTAAAAGTGTAGTTTTGCAGCACTTCATAGAGACATATGTTCTCAAGATGATGACTTCTATTTGGATAATATGTGTCCAACATATTTGTTTTCAGAACATCTGTACTTTCTAGTAGGCCTGGGCGGCAAATTCAGCTCCGCTCGCGGAATTTGCGGAATTTCGGTAATTTCGCGTTCCGGGGAGAATGCGAAACTGCCCAAAATTCTGCTTTCCGCGACTTCGCGAAATTTTTTCTTGTTCGCGTTCTCAAAATGCGTGTTCACAAGATATTTCTCCCCGAGCATGCAAACAGCAACTGTGAACAGGAAAAAAGCATAGCAAACATGCAATTCCGCGCGTTCGCAGAATTTCTGCATGTTCGCGGAGATTTTTTACCGTTTCGCGGAGATTTGCGTAACGCGATTACGCAAATTCCGCCCACCCCTACTTTCTAGTTCATTTAATGCTAAATATTCAATTTCTTGTACAGATTTAAGAACTCGATTTCGTGTTGCATCAAGACCTAGACTCACCCAAATGATTCTTTTAGATTTGGAGTATAAACTTGCAGATGATAACCGATCTGAGCATTCATACGCTCCAATCTCTCGATGGGATAACATCTTCAAACTGAAACTGTATAATTTCTTACTTAGACTCTTCTCGTGAGAAATCTCTTCCCACATTTCTTTTAATTACGTCTTTTCTGAATTTGGAATGTAGGATGTTACATACAGAGCGACAGCAAGGAATTATCTGCTAAGTACTGAATATCCATGTTAGCATTCCACATAGAGAGAATAACCGGATTGTAATCATTTATGTATTTTGATTCTTCACATCTTCTCAAATTGTAGGAATTTTTTGGAGGCTTTCTAGTGATAGTATGTCTCACTGCTGACATAAAACTGTTTACTCTTCCTTTGGAGATTACAGAACGTGGAAATCCAAAACGACATTTGGTATAAAACCTTTCCTTAGAGTTGTACTTTCGTCGAAAGTATTTTCCACATCGATGGTTTTGGAATCGTAAGACTTGTTGTCTTAAATTGTTTTCTTCTGTGCTTTTGGGTATGGCACATGTGGCATATTCTTCAATGAACGACAAAACAGTATCATCAGAATCAGTCCCAAATTTGGGGGCATCTTTGATCCATATGAGCATATGTATGTGAGGAGCACCTCGAGCGTGATACTCCTTTCTCCAAAAGAAATCCACAACTTCTCCAAGAGGAGGATTCTTTTTATTACAGATAAAAGACATCATAGCTTCAAATGTATGATTGAAATACCTGCATACATTAACAGGATCCAAAGAGAACAATTCTCCAGGTGTATTGTATTCAATATTTTTTATATTCAAATTTGCCTCTCGAAGAAATTCAAGTAAATCATTCCAAGCGTATTCAGCACAGCTTAGGGTAAGGAACCACGTAGGAGTTCCTAAGTTCCTTAGCATATATTTAAGTTCTCCATGACGTCGGTATAAATACTCATTAGTGCCATGCTGACATGCCATCAGATTAATCAGCTGAGATTCTAAATGATCATCTCTTTGATGTACTTTATCAATAAATTCCTTCGTAGAAACATTTTGAAAATGTACTCCTGTTTTCCATATGGGATTCACTGCATATGAAAGTCCAGACAAGTCACTCTCAAACAAAAGATGAAATATATATGGGATACATTGTCGAAATCTTGGATCTTCTGCATACAATCTTGTTGTGCGATATTCAGATGCAGGAATTTGCACAGGTCGTTCATCATATCGTCCACCTTTTCCTGTTGGGAACAACTGTGGAAAACAACGAGCTTCCAAGCTTTTTTCCCATACACTCATGGGAGTTCCCTTTGCTTCTATCATTTGGAATAACTCAATAGTATTCCCCATCACTTCTTTGGAATGAAGTGGATGTACACTGTAATGTTCATAGATTTCTTCACTTCTGGACATGTCCACTTTTTCAATTTGACCAGTTGACGTTTCAGTATCATCTCCTAAAAGTATTCCTTCTTCTTCCATATACACATTTTCATAGTACTCATTGTTTTTAATCAGATACAATGTTGCCTTTTGTACTTTCCTAACATCCACTAACTCTTGCCAGATTTTCTTGCTCTTAGTAGGAACGCCAATAACTAGAATAACCAGTGGTTCATTTTCTACATTCTCTACACCAATTGTTTCAATATTTTTCTTTAAATCTAGAGGTAAATATACAACTCTTCCTTTTAATCCTCTCTGTAAATCTGAAGGAGGCAATTTACCTGTTTTATGCTCCATACGAACAATAGGCTAAACTGGGTGCACACATTGAATGAGAATAGACTCATAAGTATTTAAATCTAACAGTTCTGGAGGAATAGTTACCAACTCTAGATTATTATGCACAGCTCTAGCAGGAATGTTATTCCCATCCAATCTCTTATAACAATATTTACAAATACGCTGATCAGAACCCAAATCAAAACAATTCTCTACCAACAAATAAGTTGCAAATTCCTTCCACTTATTATTATTTTCTGTTTCACTTTTTTAATATAGATCAACAGTCCTAGTCTGATTTTTATAGTGAGTTCGCCGACAACAAATAGAAGAATAATTTGGCCTTTCAACTGATATCACCTTAAACTTTGGAATTTGTTCTTCAAAATTTTTGGTAGTAGTATGTTGCACATTCTCTTCAACATTTTCTTCAATTAATGTGTCAATTTCTGCACTCTCTTGTTGAGGTCCAAAGTAACAAAATTCAATTTCATCACAAACCTTCTTCACATCTGATACTGATCCACGCAAAAGAGCAATGTTCAACTCATTTAACATTAGTGCTGGACTGTTTGCATAATACAATCTCCTGACTAACTTCCGCATCTGAGAAGTATGTACTGCTAACATCCTGAAATGGTGAAAAACACTTTCACATACTTTCCTAGTAAGACAAGCCAGAGAATGACCTAGCAAACCAGTAATTTTTCTCACTCTACAAGGGTCTAGACCTTGCAACATCTTAATCTTTGGTTTAACACTTTTTTTTACTATATTCTAGTAAGAAATTGCGTAAAATATCAATAGATTCTTGTCGTACACTACAAATACTACTGCAATCCCAGGTGTATACTGGGGCTTTAGGATGTCTCCCTAGAACTTCATCAGCTAACACTTCTTCTACATTTGTGGGAACCATCTTCTCTTTCTCAATTGGGCAACCATTTCTAACCTCATAAGCTCGACCACTGGTATCAACTGCATGCAATAAATTATTGATCTGTAAATAACTCTCTTCATTAAAGAAAGGCTCTGAACTTGAACTGTACTTCCAGTCACCTAAAGAAACATCACAAAAATTAGTTCTGTTAATTACTCTTTTCCTCTTGCTTTTGGCCTTCATTAAATGGATTGGTTTATCCAATGATCGAAATCTGTTTAAAACTAAAATAAAGATTCCTTTTTAGTTCAAAAGCCTTTTGAACAAAGGATTCAATATACTTCTTCCTTTTATAAAACAGTGCTCTTTTTCTATATTTTTTCACATCTTTAAGAAAGTTAAAAACAACTCTATTATAAAAAAATATTTTACTTATTTCTTTATACTGATTTTGCCTTCTTTTACCATATATTAAATCTTTTGATTTTAAATTTTCTTTTTTTCCTTTCCTGTAATTTGTACTCTTTTTTGTAGTCGAACCATTCTCAGTAGTTTGCACATTCCGAACACTGCTTCTAGGCTTTGTAAGTTTTTTAATGAATGCTTTTGTTGTCTTACGGGAAGACTTTTTATTTTTAGCCACATGATGTTGATCATCCAATACTTGTTCTTGAATTTTCTTCGCATAAGTGTCCTTTAACTGTTCTTTTCTCTTTTTTGATTTTTCAGGCATGATAACTTTATTGTAATGATGATAAACAATATCTGTAAAAAATTAACATAAATAAATGTATTTTAATAAAATTATAAATTATACTTGTCAATTATTATACAAAACATGCTATATAAAAACCATTTAACCACTTTCTTTTTTCATCACTAATTGAAATTGTAATTCAACGTGTATATTTAACTGTATAGCTGATTACAGGTTTGCATGTGTAATAGAAAAAGGTTCCTACCAGTGTTTGTGTTAAGCCCTGAGACATCATATGAAAACTTACGCACTGACTGTAGAGTACTGCAAGGAGAGTGCCTTGGTAAATTTATAAGTGTTTGGGTTTTTGCTTAGTGAATGGATTAGTACATGTTGCTGAATGGGTCACTAGAGGAGTCCAAGGGGAGTGACAGGGTGTTTGCTGGAAGTGTATGGATACTGACTGGGGAATTGAAGGAGTGAAAGGCAAGTGTGTAGGTGGTTACAGGACTGCATGTATAGTAAATAGGCATTTGAAGCAGTCCATGTGCTAAGGCCTGCCTCACTGCATGAGTGATTGGGTACTGATTAAATGATTAGAGTACTGCAAGGAGAGTGCCTTGGTGAATTTATAAGTGTTTGGGTATTTGGTCAGTGAATGGATTAGTACATGGTGCTGAATGGGTCACTAGAGGAGTGCAAGAGGAGTGACAGGGCGTTTCCTGGAAGTGTATGAATACTGACTGGGGAATTGAAGGTGTTTTAAGACAAGTGTGTAGGTGGTTACAGGACTGCATGTATAGTAAATAGGCATTTGAAGCAGTCCATGTGCTAAGGCCTGGCTCACTGCATGAGTACTTGGGTACTGACTGAATGATTAGAGTACTGCAAAGAGAGTGCCTGTGTAAATTTAAAAGTGGTTCGGTTTTGGCACAGTGAATGGATTAGTACATGGCGCTGAATGGGTCAGTAGAAAAGTGCAAGAGGAGTGACAGGGTGTTTCCTGGAAATGTATGGGTACTTATTGGGGAATTGAAGGTGTGAAAGAGAAGTGTGTAGGTGGTTAGAGGACTGCATGCATAGTGGATAGGCGGTTGAAGCCATAGACACTGCACCCGGTCTGTGAGTGTTTGTTTATTTACTGCCTCCTCGCTCATTTTTTAACCTTTGCCAAAGTGTGCTTTGATGTGTAGGGATATTGTAAATTATGAACTATTTCTTTATCGTTTTTAGATATTTTTATGAAAATTTCTTTACCTGTTGCTTTTGCTCCATTTGCACAATTAGTCCGAACCCTCATCGGCTGGTCCTCGTTCCGCCACGGCTTGTGCCGGTTGAAGCGGAGGGACCTTGAGGCCATTCCCGGGGCGCTCTGTGGTGATGAGCAATTTCCGGTTACATACAGGTCAGCACTCTAGTTTGCTTGCCCCGCCCACTCCGCCTACGTAACGCGGATCAGGGCGCAGATGCACGCAGCCATAGACACTGCACCCGGTCTGTGAGTGTTTGTTTATTTACTGCCTCCTCGCTCATTTTTTAACCTTTGCCAAAGTGTGCTTTGATGTGTAGGGATATTGTAAATTATGAACTATTTCTTTATCGTTTTTAGATATTTTTATGAAAATTTCTTTACCTGTTGCTTTTGCTCCATTTGCACAATTAGTCCGAACCCTCATCGGCTGGTCCTCGTTCCGCCACGGCTTGTGCTGGTTGAAGCGGAGGGACCTTGAGGCCATTCCCGGGGCGCTCTGTGGTGATGAGCAATTTCCGGTTACATACAGGTCAGCACTCTAGTTCGCTTGCCCCGCCCACTCCGCCTACGTAACGCGGATCAGGGCGCAGACGCACGCAGCCATAGACACTGCACCCGGTCTGTGACTGTTTGTTTATTTACTGCCTCCTCGCTCATTGTTTAACCTTTGCCAAAGTGTGCTTTGAAGTTTAGGGATATTGTAAATTATGAACTATTGCTTTATCGTTTTTAGATATTTTTATGAAAATTTCTTTACCTGCTGCTTTTGCTCTATTTGCACAATTAGTCCTTACCCTCATCAGCTGGTCCCCGTTCTGCCACGGCTTGTGCCAGTTGAAGCGGAGGGAGGTTGAGGCCATTCCCGGGGCGCTCTGTGGTGACGAGCGACTTCAGGTTACATACAGGTCAGCACTCTAGTTCGCTTGCCCTGCCCACTCCGCCTACATAACGTGGATCAGGGCGCGGATGCGCGCATCGGCGCGCCAAAGGTGCACCAAAGGCAAGCCCGTCTGCGCCCGTCCACGCCAGACCGCTGCCAGACGCCCAGACTCTCTGGAGAACGTTTTTAAGCACCAGCTGGCATTATGTTGCGCTATTCTAGCATGGAGCTTCATCTTTTAAATCCCCTTAAAGCCTTTACATCCAGTGTGCATCCACACCTTCCTGTGTTCTACAGGAAACCTTTTCCCGTAATCCATAGTAGAGAGGCAACAAGCATCTGCCCTCAGAAAGTAGATAATCTCTGCTCTAACGCTACTAAAACTTCTTCGAATTCTCTGTCGACCTTATATTTAAACACTAGGTCTATTCCCAAGCATGTGATTGAACTCTGGAGTCTTTTAGATGAAGAGAAGCCTGGGATATGTTTTATCACCGAGACCTGGCTCCATGATTCTTCATCAGTGAGTGTAGCCACAGCGTTTCCTCCCCAATATCATTTGACCCGACTTGACAGAGAATCGGGAAGAGGCGGCGGCATTGCAGTTGCAACAGCGGCCCCGTCTGGGGTCCGAGTACTAGAATCGTTCTCTTCCACTAAGTTAGAGATTCTAATTTTTACAATGGATACTCTAGGCTCGGAATCATGGAACGGGGCCTTGATATATAGACCTCCGGGTCCTAAGACGCACTTTGTCAATCAGCTGCTAGAATTCATTGCACCACATGTACTAGCAGCAGATAATTTTATCCTACTTGGAGATTTTAATTACCATGCCAAACTGCTGCTAGATTCAAATTCGGCCCACCTTACGGGGGCAATGCTTACATTGGGATTAACACAGAAGTAGGGGGGGGCGGAATTTGCGAAATTCACTTTCGCAAATTATCGCGAAAATGTTAAAAATCTGTGCAAACACGCGGAAATATCGCGAAGATGCGAAAGTTTTTTTCCCGCCCGTTCGTGGTATTTTCTGCGTGGTCGCGGCTCGCCAACTTACCCATGCGGTTGCTCGCGGGCGCGGCCATCTTGTTTTCACTTGTCTCGCGGTGCATGATCGCGAGAAGAAAGACGTGATCGCGCGATGCATGACGTTACTGCGGGGGCGAACTGTCGCGAGACAGCGCAAATGGCTACCAACAATCCAATATCTCATGGAGAACGCGACCGGATCGGGAAAACTTGTCGGCGAACGCGGGGATTCAGGTAAGGCGATTGCGCGCACGCGAGAATGTATTATTTTACAGCGCGAGCAAGAAACAAATTATCGCTAAGCTGCGGAATGCGGAAATTTTGACATTTTCGCGCCTTCCGCGGAACGCGAAAATGCCAAAATTATCGCAATTTCCGCGAACGGAACGAAATTTTGGCCCAGGCCTACACAGAAGGTGATTGGACCTACTCACCTAGCGGGTCATACTTTAGATTTAATATTTACAAATTCTCTCAAACTAAACATTGAATCTCCCTGCTCGGTATTATGGACGGATCATTCCATTCTTAAATTTAGTATGCCCACAATTATACATAGTAAAACCAGTTTAAAGGAAAGCATCTGGATCCGGCCATGGCGTAAACTCTCTACGGATACCTTTCTATCACATTTTGAGCCTTTATTATTAGGTGAGAAGGCTGATGCGGTAGATTCCGCTGCCAATAATTTAGAATCCTCCATTTCAAAGGCTCTGGATAAAGTTCTTCCTCTTACCAGCGTCCAAGTAAAAAACAATGCCTCACCATGGTTTACAGCTGCATTAAAAATTGATAAACAACAAAGTCGGGCAGCCGAACGCCAGTGGAGGAAATCCAAAACTGATGAACACCGCATGAATTATAAACACCTTCATTCAACCTATATAAACAATACGAAACACGCAAAAAAGGCCTACCTCACTCAACGCATTAATAATGCTGCACATTCGAGTAAAGAATTGTTTAAAATATTGAAGGAATTCACCGCCCCTCCCGTCGAACAATCTTCCTTTGCGCCTACACAGGAGTGGGTTGACTCTATTTCTTTGTTTTTTGATAATAAGATCAAAACAATATATGCCTCATTTCCATCTCAGGCTGACGATCATGGCTGCCACATCACTAATGCGAGTGAATCCTTCCCCCCTTTAGAGTTCAACAAGGCCCCTTTATTAACTGAGTTTGAACCCATAACAAAAACCGAAGTTTTTGAAAGTTTAGGAAGGATTAAATCCGCCTCCCCAGCAGACCCCTTTCCCCCTCGCGCTTGTGCTAAAATTCTACCTCTGTTTGTGGATGTTCTAACCACTGTTTTTAACCTGTCACTGAATCAAGCCATTGCCCCACGGAGATGGAAACTTGCACAGGTTAAGCCCATCCTTAAAAAAACCCTAGCCGACCCTAGCATGCCTGCAAATTACCGTCCTATCTCGTTGCTTCCCTATTTTGGGAAGGTATTGGAGTTTTTAGTCAACAAACGTTTCACTGCCCATCTTGCGACTAATAGGCTCCTCGATCCCTCCCAATCCGGATTCCGTGCGGCTCATTGCACGGAGACCGCAGTTATCGAGGTTGTGGACAATATCAGGCTAGCTTTGGACCATCAAGAATCTGCAATTCTGGTCCTTTTGGATCTGTCTGCAGCATTCAACACCATCTCCCACAGTATTCTCAAACATCGTCTGTGGGAGGTGGGCATTAGAGGGAAGGCCTTGGACTGGTTCAAGAGTTATCTGGCAGACCGTTTCACTACGGTTTCTGTGGATGGGATTGTCTCCTGTACATATCCAGTAACAGTCGGGGTTCCGCAGGGCTCTATTCTTAGCCCTATGCTGTTCAACGTTTATTTAACACCTCTAGCTGATATCAGCAGGTCTTATGGCTTTGAAACATTATCTTATGCCGATGATACTCAGCTGTTAGTTACCTGTGACTCTGACCAAGTTGACGTGCAAGCCTGCTTTAAGAGCTGTATGATTCGGATTAATGACTGGATGAATCTAAATATGCTCCAATTGAATTGCGGTAAGACGAAGGTTATTCTATTTGGGAAAGCAGAACAGCTCTGGACATGTGACTGGTGGCCGTTAGAGCTGGGCACCTGTCCCTCGCCCAAGCTAGCAGTCCGCAATTTGGGCATTACAATTGACAACTCTTTGTCCTTGAAGACTCATATCAAGTGCTTGAGACTTGTTTTGGGATTATGCGCATGCTACGAAAGATCTTTAAATGGTTACCTATGGAAGCTAGGAAACCTTTGGTTCAGGGTCTCATTATCAGTCGCCTAGATTATGGTAATGCCCTGTTCACTGCACTTAACGAAGATCTACTTTCCAAACTCCAGATACTCCAGAACACGGCCGCCAGACTTGTTCTCAATCTCCCTTCCCGTTCTCCCTCTGCCCCTACTCTTAAAACTCTTCATTGGCTTTTGATTCGCCAAAGAGGGCGTTTTAAAATCCTAAGTCTCACCCATAAGATAATGCATGGAACTGGTCCACTATATCTGGCAAAAAAACTCCAATGGTATGTTCCAGGGCGGTCTTTGCGGTCCAGCACCAGATTTTTTCTTGCTCAACCACGCATTCCGACGGTACGCAATGGGGGACGATCTTTTTCATATTTAGCCCCTCTGCTCTGGAATAAACTTCCATTGGAGCTCCTATCCATAACAGACCACCTACTTTTTCGTAGAAAGCTGAAGACTTGGCTTTTCGCCCAATAAATCTAGGTACTTGAGCATTTTCAGTCACTGTTCGTCTTTCATTGTCTTGGTCGCTCGCGCCCTAAGACCTTTTGGTGATTTGTGCGCTTTACAAAAATATTTGACATTGACATTGACATTGAAGCAGTCCATATGCTAAGGCCTGGCTCAGTGCATGAGTACTTGGTTACTGACTGAATGATTATAGTACCTCAAGGAGAGTGCCTGGGTGAATTTATAAGTGGTTAGATTTAGGTCACCCGCAGAAGCTGGAGCAAGATCACAGCCGACCAGCTCGCCGCTTCCCTGAGCCAGCACCCTCCCACCAGCTCAGCGAACCCCAGCCAGGCCGCCGACAACCTCACGAAGTGGATCAGCAACTGCGCGGACGAACTCGCCCCACTGAGGACCCCGCCCAGCAGACCCGGCAGCAAGAAGGCCCCATGGTTCACCGACGAATTCAAGAGCTCTAAGAAGAACTGCCGAGCCCTCGAGAAAGCCTGGAGAAGGGAGCCAACTCCGGACAACATGACCACCCTCAAGCTTGCCACCCGGAAGCACCACCAACTGATCCGCGACACCAAGATAGCTGCATTCAAGGACCGGTTGGATAACAACGCAGACAACAGCAAGGAACTCTTCAACATCGTGAAAGAGCTCTCCAACCCCAACGCCGGAAACAACGACATCACCCCATCGCAAGAACTCTGCAACTCCCTCGCCTCCTACTTCCACAACAAGATCGCGGACATACACAACAGCTTCAACACCCTACCGACGAACGCCACGTCCAACCCGACCGAACCACCGCCCCCCACCACCACCCTCCGCGCCTGGACCCCGATCTGCACCGAAGAAACCGTCCGCATGATGAACTCCATCCACTCCGGATCTCCGACCGACCCCTGCCCTCACCACGTCTTCAACAAAGCCGACGCCGTCATCGCACCCCACCTGCGGGACATCATCAACACCTCCTTCACCACCGCCACCTTCCCTGAGAGCTGGAAGCATGCCGAACTCAGCGCTCTACTCAAGAAACCAACAGCGGACCCCACCGAACTCAAGAATTACCGCCCCATCTCGCTGCTCCCGTTCCCAGCCAAAGTCATCGAGAAGACCGTCAACAAGCAACTGGCCGCCTTCCTCGAGACGAACGGATCCCTCGACCCCTCTCAGTCTGGCTTCCGAGCCAACCACAGCACCGAGACCGCCCTCATCGCTGCCACCGATGACATCCGAACCCTGATGGACAACGGAGAAACAGCGGCCCTCATCCTACTAGACCTCTCCGCGGCCTTCGACACCGTCTGCCACCGCACCCTAGTGCAGCGCCTCAGCAACGTCGGAATCCAGGAGAAGGCACTGGAATGGATCATCTCCTTCCTCGACGGAAGAACACAGAGAGTCCGTCTACCGCCGTACAAGTCAGAGGCCACCAAAGTCATCTGCGGCGTCCCTCAAGGATCCTCGCTGAGCCCAACCCTCTTCAACGTCTACATGAGCCCCCTCGCGGCCATCGCACGCCAACACAACCTCAACATCATCTCCTACGCCGACGATACCCAGCTGATCCTCTCCCTGACCAACGACCCCGCCGCCGCCAGAGCCAACCTTCACGAAAGAATGAAAGAGGTAGCCGAGTGGATGTCGACCAGCCGCCTGAAGCTGAACTCGGACAAGACGGAAGTCCTCATCCTGGGATCCTCGCCCTCCGCCTGGGACGACTCCTGGTGGCCCCCCGCCCTGGGCACCGCACCCAAACCGACAGACCACGCACGCAACCTGGGCTTCATCCTGGACTCCTCCCTCTCCATGACCAAGCAAGTCAACGCCGTCTCCTCGTCATGCTTCAACACCCTGCGCATGCTACGGAAGATCTTCCGGTGGATCCCCACCGAGACCAGGAAGAATGTCACCCAGGCACTCGTCACCAGCCGACTGGACTACGGCAACGCCCTCTACGCCGGAACCACCGCCAAGCTCCAGAAGAGACTCCAACGGATCCAGAACGCCTCAGCCAGACTCATCCTCGACATCCCACGACACAGCCACATCTCCGGACACCTAAGAGACCTGCACTGGCTTCCGGTCAACAAGAGAATCACCTTCCGTCTCCTCACCCACGCACACAAAGCTCTTCATGACCAAGGCCCGAGCTACCTCAACAACCGCATCAACTTCTACGCTCCCAAACGAAACCTTCGATCAGCCAGTCACGCCCTCGCCGCCGTCCCCCGCATCCGAAGAACGACAACAGGAGGAAGGTCCTTCTCCTACCAGGCCGCCAAGACCTGGAACTCCCTCCCGACCGACCTGCGCCTGACCCAAGACCACCTCGCCTTCAGGAAGAAGCTCAAGACCTGGCTGTTCGGGTAGTAGCAGCACCCCCCCCCCCACCCCAGCGCCTTGAGACCCTCCGGGTAAGTAGAGCGCTCTATAAATGCCTATGATTGATTGATTGATTGATTAGTACATGGTGCTGAATGGGTCACTAGAAGAGTGCAAGAGGAGTGACAGGGTGTTTGCTGGAAGTGTATGGATACTGACTGGGAATTGAAGGTGTGAAAGACAGGTGTGTAGGTGGTTCGACATCTGCATGCATAGTGGAGAGGGGTTTGTAGCAGTCTATGTGCTAAGGTCTGGCTCACTGCATGAGCACTTGGGTACTGACTGAATGATTGAAGTACTGCAACGAGAATTCCTGGGTGAATTTATAAGTGGTTGGGTTTTGACACAGTGAATGGATTAGTACATGGTGCTGAATGCTTCACTAGAAGAGTGCAAGAGGAGTGACAGAGTGTTTGCTGGAAGTGTATGGATACTGACTGTGAATTGAAGGTGTGAAAAACAAGTGTGTAGGTGGTTCGACATCTGCATGCATAGTGGATAGCGGTTTGTAGCAGCCTATGTGCTAAGGCCTGGCTCACTGCATGAGTACTTGAGTACTGACTGAATGATTAGAGTACTGCAAGGAGAGTGCCTCTGTGAATTTATAATTGGTTGAGTTTTGGCACAGTGAATGGATTGGTACATGGTGATGAATGGGTCACTGGAGGAGTGCAAAGGGAGTGACAGGGTGTTTGCTGGAGTGTAAAGATACTGACTAGGGAATTGAAGGTGTGAAAAACAAGTGTGTAGATGGTTAGAGGTCTGCATGCATAGTGGATAGGGGTTTGAAGCTGTCCATGTGCTAAGGACTGGGTCAGTGCATGAGTACTTGTGTCCTGGCTGAATGATTAGAGTACTGCAGAGTGCCTGGGTGAATTTATAAGTGGTTGGATTTTGGTACAGTGAATGCATTAGTTCATGGTGCTGAATGGGTTACTGGAGGAGTGCAAGGGGAGTAGGTTTTTAAACAGTTATGTGTCCGGAAACAGATGAAGTAACCACATAGCTCTGTTAGAATTCTTGCACAAGTGCACAAAGACTCACAGTGTGATTCTATACAAGCAAAACTATTCCCTGTACTTTAGCAAGAGAAACTCAGTAGACTGGAAGGAGTAAGATGACTGCATACATTCGACATATTTCATTACTGCACTCTAGTGTGAATGCCTCACTCATTCTGTGAATGCATAAGCAATGACTGGGTTCTAATACTACTGAAAGTTGACAACAGGATAGGTTTTTCAGCAGTTATGTCTCAGCAAAGACATGAGGTAACCACATGTTTCTGTCACAATGGTTGCAGAAGTGCACACACACTCACAGTGTGATTGTAAGCAAGCAACACTATTCCCTACACTTTAGCAGGAGAAACTCACTGGAGTGGAAGGGGTAAGGTAACTGCACACATTCTACATATTTCAATACTGCAGAGTACTGTAAAAGCCTGATTCATTTTGTGAATGCATAAGCAATGACAGGCTTCTAACGCTACAAAAACTTGACAACATGACAGGTTTTAAAGCAGTTATCTGTCAGCAAATACATGATGTTACCAAATGCTTCTCTCACAATGGTTCCCAAATGCACACAGACCCACAGTGTGATTCTAGACAAGCAACACTATCCCTTCTACTTTACCAAGACACATTCACTAGTCTGAAAGGGGTATGATGACTGCACACCTTCTACATATTTCAATACTGCACACTACTGTGAAAGCCTTGCCCTCTAATGCTAGCAAAACTTGACAACATGACACGTTTTAAAGCAGTTATCTGCCAGCAAATACATGATGTTACCAAATGCTTTTCTCACAATAGTTGCCCAAATGCACACAGATTCACAGTATAATTCTAGACAACCAACTATCCCTTGTACTTTACCAAAACACATTCACTATTTTGGAAGGGATAAGGTAACTGCACACATTCTACATACTTCAGTACTGCACTTTAGTGTCAAAGCCTGACTCATTTTCCAAATGCATAAGCAATGACTGTCTTTTAATTCTACCAAAACTTGAGAACAGGAAAGGTTTTTAAGCAGTTATGTCAATGCAAAGACATGAAGTACCCAAATGCTTCTCTCTCAGTGTTTCCCAGATGCCCACAGACTCACAGTGTTATTCTAGACAAGCAACACTATCCCTTGTACTTTTCCAAGACACATTTAGTACTCTGGAAGGGGTAAGGTAACTGCACACATTCTACATATTTGAATACTGCACAGTACTGTAAAAGCCTGATTCAGTTTGTGAATGCATAAGCAATGACTGGCTTCTAATGCTACAAAAACTTGACAACATGACTGGTTTTAAAGCAGTTATCTGTCAGCAAATACATGATGTTACCAAATGCTTCTCTCACAATGGTTCCCAAATGCACACAGACTCACAGTTTGATTCTAGACAAGCAACACTATCCCTTCTACTTTACCAAGACACATTTAGTACTCTGGAAGGGGTAAGGTAACTGCACACATTCTACATATTTGAATACTGCACAGTACTGTAAAAGCCTGATTCATTTTGTGAATGCATAAGCAATGACTGGCTTCTAATGCTACAAAAACCTGACAACAGGACAGATTTTAAAGCAGTTATCTGTCAGCACATACATGATGTTACCAAATGCTTCTCTCACAATGGTTGCCCAAATGCACACAGACTCACAGTGTGATTCTAGACAAGCAACACTATCCCTTCTACTTTACCAAGACACATTTAGTACTCTGGAAGGGGTAAGGTAACGGCACACATTCTACATATTTCAATACTGCACAGTACTGTAAAAGCCTGATTCATTTTGTGAATACATAAGCAATGACTGGCTTTTAATGCTACAAACACTTGACAACATGACAGGTTTTAAAGCAGTTATCCGTCAGCAAATACCTGATTTTACCAAATGCTTCTCTCACAATGGTTCCCAAATGCACACAGACTCACAGTGTGATTCTAGACAAGCAACACTATCCCTTGGACTTTACCAAAACACATTCACTACTCTGGAAGGGGTAAGGTAACTGCACATATTCTACATATTTCAGTACTGCACTCTAGTGTCAAAGCCTGACTCATTTTCCGAATGCATAACCAATGACTGGCTTCTAATTGTACCAAAACTTGAGAACAGGATAGGTTTTTAAGCAGTTATGTGTATACAAAGACATAAAATACCCAAATGCTTCTGTCACAATGGTTCCCAAATGCACACAGACTCACAATGTGATACTACACAAGCAAAACTAGTCCCTGGACTTTTAGCAGGAGAAACACATTACTCTTATTAAAAAGAAAGGCACCACATACAACCCCTCACACATTATTAACTCACCTTTCAAATTGATTTGCAGATTAAGAAGTATGTCAGTCTCACACCAGATTTTCTTATACAGAATATCTGTACTGCAATGCTCTTAGCAAAACCAAAAAATGGCAAACTTTCCCTCTCATTCTGCACACATATACATGTAAATATTAAATCACATTGCTTTCCACATTATTCCAAAAGCTAACACACATTTCTATTGGTTACACATTTCAACACTTTCCAATTGACATAAGTTTGAACCCTACCCCCAACCTGCTTACTGCCTGTTACCACGGTAACAGTTCATGGAACAGTCAACTGAGCAAGGTCACAAGTTCAGCACACAATGGGGCAGATTTATAATAACTGGCGCATCCCTGCATATCAGCAGGGATGCGCCAATTATTATGCGCCACAGCTACGCCACCATGGCTGCGCCGCATTTATAATGCGGCGCACCATGGGGCAAAAACGGCACAGATGCATGACGCATCTGTGCCGTAAAAGTGGCGCATTGCTGGAGTTGCGTCACAAGCGCGACGCAGCTCCAGCAATGCTCTGAGGGGCCCTATCTTTACAATGCTGCGTCAATCCTTACGCCTGCTTCAAGCAGGCGCAGGGTTTTGACGCAGCATGGGTCTAAAAGTGACTGAGTGAAATCTTGTAGATTTCACTCAGCCACTTTTAGGAGGTGTTCCTGCGCCGGAACGCCCCCACCTGCCCTGGAACGCCTACATGTGGCGCAGGGCTTTACAACGTGACGCATCTCCCAGATGCGTCACGTTGTAAATACCCCGCACCATGGCGCAGGATTTGCGCCGCTGCTGCGTCACAAAAAAGACGCAACGGCGGCGCAAAAGTGGCGCAAGTGCAACATAAATCTGCCCCAATGTTGCTACTGCAAACAGCAAGTGTGCTTGACTTTTCAAAATATCAGCTTATCCTATGCAATGTTTCTTTCAAATAGTTTTTGTTAACCAATAAGAAACATGCTTTTAACAAATACAAACATGCACCCTACTTTTCAGTCTAGAATGTTCTCAAACAGCCAATCATTTCTTTTCTTTTTTCATAACTGCATCTAGTCCACCATTTTAGAAAAATCCTACTTTTCAAACTGCCATTTCACATACAGACACCTTCAGAGTGCATCCAGACCTCCTTCCAAGATGCTTAGAGTGTGGATTGTGAGACACAGCTATATTTTCTGGAGCCAAAGGTATGCAGAAAACACAGGTATTGACAAAGACCTAGCTTTGCCAAATGTTGACATTAAATGGATTGGTCAGAGAGGATTAAAGTGGCACCTATTGATGCCATTGGTTAAATCCTTTTTGCATCTCCAAAACCCTGACCTCATAATTGTGCGCTGTGAAGGCAATGACTTAGGCACTTTGACTGGGGTAGGTCTGGAAATGCTAATGAAGGACACCTTTGGCGAAATAATGTCACTTTTCCCCCAAACTGCCTTTGTGTATTCTAACATATGCCAAAGACAGAAATGGAACTGGTCCAATCATTTTTGTCGACAGATTGAGAAAGCTAGGAAACATGTCAATAAAGCTGTTTCTGCTTATCTCAGAGATTATAGGATGGGGTCCATTTACAACAACAATCTGCGTTTTAATATGCAAGGCATCTATAGGAGAGATGGTGTACATTTTACTGATGAGGGTAACAGAGTCTTCCTCAACAACTTTAGACTCTGTATAGGTACTTACTTATAGGTACCAAAATCTCTCAATAAACACAACGGCTCTTTTTAGAGCCACTCAAGATCTAAACACATAAGCCTGATGTTTATCTGAAAAATCTTTCTTTTTTTTTGCTTGGGGTCGCGCACCCGAAGCGTTAGGAATCGCGCACCCAACGCGAGAGGAGTCGTGCACCCAATGCGTGCACACCAGTTTTCTGCGAGCTGAATCGTGCACCCAACATGGGAGGAGTCGTGCACCCAATGCATGCACACCTGGGGGCCGCACTGAGCGCCGCGCTGGGTGTGCGACTCCTAATTTGCCAGTAAAAAAAAATAGCACCTATCACTAATTTCTATTCTCCCTGGGGACCCCATCACCTGGGGCCTATATACAACGTTGGAGACCGTGGGGGGAGCCCCAATGCCCCCACAGTCCCAGCCGGCTCCCGTGTCCTTCGGGAGCCGGCATTGCTTTTCCACACGGGGAGCTGCTAACATGCAGCTCCTGTGTGGAAAAGCAATATGGTTTGCAATCCAAACCAAGTTTGCTATGACAGGGCGAGAGCCTCGGCTCACACCCTGCCATAGCAAACAGCAGTGTCCCGGGGGTGGGCACCCCGAGACACTGCAGGAGCCGACCCTGGGGGGTGGCGGTCCCCAGGGCCATCAATGGCTCCAGGAGGGGGGCCGCGTGGCCCCCCTCCCACAATATAAAAAGCCCCGGGGGGTGGTGGTCCCCGGGGCTTGGGGGGGCCTTTGAGCCCACCACCCATTTAGTTTGTAGCCCCGGGGTGGCAGTCCCCGGGATTTTGCCTCCCTGGGGGCTAATTATTAAAAAGCGCGGGTTCCGCGCTATGTTTTTATTATGGCAGGATCCGCGCACCCAGCATGCATTTTGCCATTTTTTCAAGCATATCTAGAGGGTCAGGGTATTTCTTCCCTGCCCCCTTTATACGTTTTGCACACTTACCTATGGTTTTTTTCAGTGAATTTCAAAGGTTTTTTAAATGCTAATTCCTAACTATATCAGGCCTGAAACCTATGTTTTTTTGCAGTGAATTTCAAAGGTTTTTTTAAATGCTAATTCTTAACTATATCAGGCCTGAAACCTATGGTTTTTTCAGTGAATTTCAAAGGTTTTGTAAATGACAATTTTTTATGTATTAATTGTTATACTGATTTTTTTGATACTGAATTACTACATTTTGTAAACTATATTTTTAGATATTTTTTGTAATTACATTATTATTACATTATACATTACAATACAAAATATACTTTCTCAGAATGAATTACTTTAGTTTAAATACTTTGCAAATAGGCAATAGATTTTTAAGTACAGTAGTTACAGTTGTTGCAATGGGCAACACAATTTCAAACACAATGCAACATTGAGCTCAATGTGAATTTCTAGTCAAATACAATTAGTTACTTTATGGATTACTTTTCTAACCACAGGACTGGATCCTAGATTCAGTCCTTGGACATATCCTGTAAACAGTTGAGTAAAAGCGTTTTGGTTACAGTAGTGATTTTTAAGGAATAATATTGTATTTTAAAAGATGACGCTTAGAATTTTTTTCACATAGAATAACCAATGTTATCCGATGGCAGAAAATTCACTTAGCAGGTAAGTAGTGTTATTGTTACTTTTTCTTACTCAGTGGTCGATCCTGGATCCAGCACTGGTGAATCTCCTGTAAACAGTTGAAAGAATGTGTTTAAGTCATACAGACGATTGTTTAGGAATATTTTTAGTTTGTGAAAATAGACAGAAACTTTTCTGCTGAAAACCACACAATGGATTCCTATGGAAGGAAATAAAAGTTACTGGTAAGTACGCTTAGAATTACTTACCAGGGTCAGTGCTGGGCTAAAAGATGCAGCCCTGGGTTCTCTTCTGATTACAGGTGAGTAAATCGGAATTCGTAGTTCGGTTGATTTTAGAGGAATATTTGTACGTTTCAAAAATGGACAGAAACTTTTCTGCTGAAAACTACACAATGGATTCCTATGGAAGGAAATATAAGTTACTGGTAAGTACGCTTAGAATTACTTTTCAGGGACAGTGCTGGGCTAAAAGATGCAGCCCTGGGTTCTCTCCTGATAACAGGTGAGTAAATCGGAATACGTAGCTCGGCTGATTTTAGAGGAATATTTGTACGTTTCAAAAATGGACACTTAGAAACTTTTCTGGTGAAAACCACACAATGGATTCCTATGGAAGGAAATACAAGTTACTGGTAAGTACACTTAGAATTACTTTCCAGGTCGGTGCTGGGCTAAAAGATGCAGCACTGGGTTCTCTCCTGATAACAGGTGAGTAAATCGGAAATCGTAGTTCGGCGGATTTTAGAGGAATTTTTGTACAATGGTGAAGGAAGGGGGTGGGGCCTGAGGTGATGTGTTCAAACAGACCCTGTGGCGCGTTTTAAGTTGGGGAACGAATTCCTCAACTAGCCCACCAGGTACCTCCAGTATGCGCCAGGGAGCTGCGTTGCAGAGAGGTGTAATGAGGCCATGCCCCTTTTTACAACACTCTGCAACGCAGCTCCGTGGTGCTTACTGGAGGTACCTGGTGGGCTACTTGGCCCCTAGGGGACCTCTGGATTGAAGAGGAATCAATTCCCCAACTTTAAACGCGCCACAGGGCGTGTTTGCACACATATCACCTCAGGCCCGCCCCCTACCTTCAACACGGTGCAAACGCGCCCCGTGGCGTGTTTTAATTTGGTAGATTAAGTCCCCTTGAATCCTGAAGTCCCCTGGTGGCCAACTATCTCACCGGGGATCTCCAATATGCACCAGGGAGCTGCGTTGGAGAGAGGTGTTCAGAGGCCACACCCCTTTTTACAACACTCTGCAACGCAGCTCCGTGGCGCTTAGTGGAGGTATCTGGTGGGCTAGTTGGCCCCTAGGGGACCTCTGGATTGAAGAGGAATGAATTCCCCAACTTAAAATGCGCCACAGGGCGTGTTTGCACACATATCACCTCATGCCCTGCCCCCTACCTTCACCACTGTTCAAACGCGCCCGTGGCACGTTTTAAGTTGGGGGATTATGTCCCCTTGAATCCTGAGGTCCCCTGGCGGCCATCTAGCCCACCAGGTAGCTCCAGTAAGCGCCACGGAGCTGCGTTGCAGAGAAAAAAGGGGCGTGGCCTCATTACACCTCTCTGCAACGCAACCCCCATGCGCATACTGGAGGTTCCTAGTGGGCCTGTTGGCCCCTAGGGACCCCCAGTATTCAAGGGGAATTAGTTCCCACTCTGCAAATGCGCCAGGGGGCGCGTTTGCAGAGTGGTGCAAGGAGGGGGCGTGGCCTCTGGCCCGATCCCGTCTTTTTTATTTTTTTAGAAGGGGGCTGTGTAGCACCCCTTCTTTTTCTAATTTATTGGCCCTGGGGACCCCATCCCCAAGGGCCTGCCCCGATTTGTTTTTTTTTAAAGAAAAAAACTCGGGACAGGGGCTGCGTGGCACCCCTCCCGTGGCCAATTCCTGCCCCGGGGACCCCATCCCCTGGGGCGTGGCCAATTTTTTAAAATATTTTTCTATTTCGGGGGGGGGCTGCATAGCCCCTCGCTCAGGCCACTTCAAGGCCCCGCGGACCCCATCCCCCGGGGCCGGCCATTTCTTTTAAATTAATTTTTTTATGTTAATTGGGGAGAGGGCTACGTGGCCCTCCTCCCAGGCCACTGGTAGCCCCAGGGACCCCATGCCCCGGGGCTGGCCCAGGGGTGGGCACCCCAGGACACTGCAGGAGCTGGCCCTGGGCGGTGGCGATCCCCAGGGCCTATACAAGGCTCCAGGAGGGGGGGCGCGCGCCCCCTCCCACATTGTGAAGTTGCCCCGGGGTGGTGGTCCCCGGGGCTGGGGGGCCTGAGAGCCCCCCCACACCAAATGTATTAAAGCCCCGGGGGGCGGTGGTCCCCGGGGCTGTGGGGGCCATGAGCCCCCCGGCCGATATTATGTTAGAGCCCCAGGGGTGGCGGTCCCCGGGGCACTGTGGGGGGATTGGGACCCCCCCACACTTAATTTTTCAATATGCCCCCAGGATTTAGCCCCCGGGGGCAAATTAGCATTTCAGCGCAGGAGCCAGCGCTGAATTTTTTAAAACTTTTCGTTCGAAATTCGCGCTGGGTGTGCAAATCTGCCAATTTAAAAGAAAAATGCTTTTTTTGTCCCTGGGGGTCCTTGTGGGACCCCCTGAACAGGCCTAGGGGGTCAGGGTGTTTCTACCCTGTCCCCTTTTTGTTTTTTTCGCGTTCGTTTTTTAGGATGGCTGCCAACACTTCCTGATTTGGAGTGTTGACAGCCAATTAGAATACATGCTCGTGCACGGATCCTCCGAGGCCATAGATATACATGTACTTTTAAATGTCATTTTCTCAGGAACTACTAAACGGATTTACACCATTTAAGCAAAAGGCATGAGTCTGAACTAAGGACTACCTCTTTGCCAAATTTGGTGTAATTCCGTTCAGCAGTTCGGGCTGTAGCTGCGTCAACAGGTCCTATGGGAAATTGCATGAGGAAAACGCATTTTGGGACCCCCCTCTTTTCTCGGCCCCCTCTTGACGGTTCACCGTGAAACTTTCAGGAAAGGAGCGGACCGGAGCTGGCCAAAAGTTTGGAAAATTTCGTGAAGATTCGTCAATCGGCGCCAAAGTTATTCCAAATAAAATGTTGCGGATTTCCTATGGAAAATAGGTCCTAACCGTATCTACCCACTGGCGACCGCCAGTAGGTAATATATATATATATACACGCACAGAATTTCCAACTGCTCACTTTGGCTCTGAAGAAGAAGAAGGGATTTCTTTGAAACGTGTTAGCCAAGAGGACTGAAACACGGGATTAGAAGCTCCCTGTCTTTGTGCAAATAAAGGATGTTTCCTTACCTGTAACGGAGTGCGGCTTCATTTGCTGAAGTAATGTTTGGGACATGTTACACGGCGACTTCAGGCCGTGGAAGCGATGCACCCTCCTCAGACACCAAAACATGGGGCCACTCGAGGTGAAAATTTGCTTTGAATGCGGCGTTGCAGGTGTTTTCAAGTCAGCCAGGCAGAGTCCGATCCAGAGGTTCAATATGGGTTGCTTAAACTGTCCTTGCATTACAGTGAGCATTGGAACCCACCGGAGGGTAAAAATCATGCATAGTTAATGACTTCAGTTATCAGCGTGCAATGCGAAATGTATTTAAATTAAGGGGCACATTCGAGGCCTAATTGTAATCTAATGAGCACGCAGGGTCCTGGGGTCACGAACAGAATTTCCAACTGCTCACTTTGGCCCTGAAGAAGAAGAAGGGATTTCTTTGAAACGCGTTAGCCAAGAGGACTGAAACACGGGATTAGAAGCTGCCTGTCTTTGTGCAAATAAAGGATGTTTCCTTACCTGTAACGGAGTGCGGCTTCATTTGCTGAAGTAATGTTTGGGACATGTTACACAGCGACTTCAGGCCATGGAAGCGATTCACCCCCCCTCAGACACCAAAACATGGGGCCACTCGAGGTGAAAATTCACTTTGAATGCGGCGTTGCAGGTGGTTTCAAGTCAGCCAGGCAGAGTCCGATCCAGAGGCTCAATGTGGGCTGCTTAAACTGTCCTTGCATTACAGTGAGCATTGGAACCCACCGGAGGATAAAAATCATGCATAATTAATGACTTCAGTTACCAGCGTGCAATGCGAGATGTATTGAAATTAAGGGGCACACCGGAGGTCTAATTGTAATCTAATGAGCACACAGGGTCCTGGGGTCACGCACAGAACTTCCAACTGCTCACTTTGGCTCTGAAGAAGAAGAATGGATTTCTTTGAAACGCGCTACCCAAGAGGACTGAAACACGGGATTAGAAGCTGCCTGTCTTTGTGCAAATAAAGGATGTTTCCTTACCTGTAACGGAGTGCGGCTTCATTTGCTGAAGTAATGTTGGGACATGTTACACGGCGACTTCAGGCCGTGGAAGCGACGCACCCCCCTCAGACACCAAAACATGGGGCCACTCGAGGTGAAAATTCACTTTGAATGCGACGTTGCAGGTGTTTTCAAGTCAGCCAGGCTGTGGTGTTGCGGTCTAGTCGACGGCACGCTAGGCGTGACGTCACCGGACTTCCGGCGGCGGCCATCTTAGGGGCGCATTAGCGCGCCGATTCGAATAGCAGAAGGAGCTCCGTGCCGGCGCTCCTGCTGGAGTGTGTAATTCATGAATAAACCCCTCAACCCTTGCCAGCTGTCTTAGTCATCTGTGGTGGGCATTGTACAGGAAGAAAGGGGCAACATTACAATGGCGACGAGGAGGTGAAACGGCCCAGCGCTGCCTCCAGGGTGAGTGTCTCGTGGTCTGCCAGCCAACGACGCCCACAGGCACCACCCCTGACCAGCAGGAGCGAGGCAGTGTCGCGGAGAGGAAAGGCGAGAGCGCTACATTCCTGACGGGCCCCCCCTGAGCCGATTCCGGACCGCGACAACCCCACAGGGTGGAACCGCCCCAGGTAGAGTCCACGTGGAGAGGCGGTTGCACGCATCGTGGCGGGGGTCACAGGACGTAACGCGAGCGGCGGCACCACAGACCGCGACGACGACCCGGACGCAGGGAGCCCCGACAGCACCCAGGGGTCGAGAAGCTCGAGTCCACGACCGCGGCGAACGGAGGCAAGGAGGAAGATGAGTGCCACTTCGACGGGACTGCCGAACCCGATACCCTTCCTCACGAAAGCTGGGGTTCCAGATATGCCATGGGAGGATTGGAAGCCGTACTTCTTGAATTTCCTGTTCGCCTTGGAAGAGGAAAGTGGCGCTGAGTTCTCGAGCTCGCGCAGGAAGAGGATGCTGCTACACCATTTGGGCCCTGCAGGTCAGAGGGTTTACGACGATCTGGTGAAGGTGGGCCGGCCCGCGGCGGATGACGATGTGTTTCAACACGCGATCGACGACATGGATGCTCATTACCGCCCGACAGTGTGTGTAGCCGTCGACAGGTACAACTTCTACCACAGAGCGCAACAGAAAGGAGAGACGATTGACCAGTACGTAGCGGCGTTACAGAAGCTGGCCCTAACGTGCAAGTTCGGAGCCTTCCAGGAAGAGTTGATTAGGGACCAAATAGTAATGCACGCAGCGAATGCGTCCATTCAAGATAAGCTGTGGGCTAACGGAGACGAACCCCTCAATACGGTGATAGCCATGGTGAAGAAGGCAGAAATGTCCAAGAGATGTGCGGAGACAGCGAAGAAGGACCGCTACCCTGAACAAACAGTGTGCAGGATAGAAGACCGAAAAGGCCACGAGAGACAGACGACGACGGAGCAGCACAGCACGCGACCACACAGGAAGCCCATGACCCGGGGCGCGAAACAGCAGACGCAGGGACAAGGGAGCACCAACGGGTGCTACAGATGCGGCAGCGAAAGGCACGCCGCCAACGACAAAGGGTGCCCAGCGTTCCGGACCAAATGCACGTACTGCGGGCTGATGGGGCACTATGAGAGAGTATGCCGAAGGAAGACGTCAAGGCAGCAGGTGAAGTACGTGGCGCAGGAGATGACCAAGGAGGAAGAGCAAGAAGGGCAGGAGGACGAAGAAGAGATCCTGATGATAGATGACCAGGTCTTGGGGATCGACGGCGCGGTCGACAAGAAACCGAGGTGCGCCATGACCATAGGGGGCGTAGGAGTCACCATGGTCGCAGATTCAGGGTCCCCCTACACGATCATAAAGAGGAAGATATGGGAGGAGGACTTTGCACCTGTCACAACACACCGACTGCGCCCCACGGACATCCACCCGGTGACATTCACAGGGGAACCCATACCCATGGTAGGGTATTGCCCTCTAACGTTCGAGTTCCAGGGCAGGACGTGTGAAGGAAAACTGTACGTGGCAGAAAAGGGACCATCAGTGTTGGGATGGAAAGATCAAGGGAAGCTGAAAATAAAGCTGAACCCAGGAGGCCGCATACAAGTGCTCATGATGGAGGACGACCCCAAAGTGGGAGCAAGGCAGTGGAAGGAAGAGTTCCCCGAAGTCTTCAGAGACGACATAGGGAGGCTAACAAAGTTCACGCACAAAATAAATCTCAAAGAAGGAGCCCGACCAGTGTCCCACAAAGTGCGAAACATCCCGTTCCGCACCAGGGAGGCAGTACAAGAGGAACTGCAGAGGTTGGAGGACAACGGGATCATCGAGGCCATCGATAATGCGGAATGGTTGGCCCCCTTAGTCGTGGCGCAGAAGCCGAACGGGAAGGTGAGACTATGTGTGGACCTCAGGGAACTCAACAAGAACATTGTAGTGGACAAGTTCCCCCTTCCCCGCATCAATGAGATGTTAGCCAAGACCAAGGGCGCCAAGTGGTTCTCCACTGTGGATTTAACATCTGCGTATCACCAGATCGCACTCCACAAATCGTGCAACCACCTCACATCATTCATTACACCTTTCGGGTGCTACAAGTTCCTACGGATGCCGTTCGGGCTCGCCTCGGCAGCGGCGGTCTTCCAAAAGTTGATGTACCGTCTGTTCAACAAGATGGAAGGTATTCAGTTCTTCCAGGACGATATCTTGGTGATGGGCGCCTCCACGGAAGAACATGACCGGAGGCTAGCGGGTGTCTTGACAGTGCTGGAACAAAATGGGCTCACGGCCCAGTGGGACAAGTGCAAGTTCGGACTGGGGAAAGTCACATACCTGGGGCACGAAATCAGTCAGGAAGGCATAAAACCCAAGGCATCCAACGTAGTTGCCATCAGAGATGCACCCACGCCCACTAGCAAGGAGGAAGTACGGACATTCTTAGGGATGGCTGAGTTCTACAGCAAGTTCGTCTCCCACTTTGCATCAAAGACGCACCACCTGAGGTTGATCCTGAAGGAGAAAACAGCGTTCTCATGGAAGGAGGAACAAGAGAGAGAGTTCGAGGAAGTGAAGAGAGAAATCTGTGGCGCCATACCCATCCAAGGGTTTGACCCGACGGCTCCCACGACCCTGACCACAGACGCTAGCGACCGAGGCCTTGGAGCAGTGCTCACGCAACAGTCGGCGCGAGGAGTGACAGCGACAATCAGCTTCGCGTCCCGCACGCTGGCTGACAATGAACGCAAATTCAGCGTGATTGAAAAGGAAATGCTGGCGGTCGTGTGGGCAGTGGAAAGATTCCGGCAGTTCCTGTGGGGAGGACGGTTCCTCTTACGAACAGACCACAAACCCCTGATTAAAGTGCTCACGTCCAACGGCCACGAGCACGCTACCCCAAGAATTGCGAAGATGACACTGCGACTCCTCGACTACGTGTACGACGTAGAGTACATCCCAGGCACCAAGAACCGCGTGGCGGACTACCTGAGCAGGGCGGCGGCAAAGGAACCGGCAGAGGCGCAAGACGCAGAGACTTGGGCCGAGTACGCAGTGGCGTTCATGAGCGATCACGAAAGAGCAATCAGCAAGCAGGAGTGGGAAGAAGAGTATGGGTCCGATGAGAAGGTGAAGGCGGTCAAAACGTACGTGACGCAGGGGTGGCCGGAGAAGAGGTTGCTTGGAGAAGAACTAAAACAGTACTGGGAGGTCAGGGAAGAATTGTCGCTGGGGGACAACCCGTGTTTTCTGTTCCGAGGCAACAAGGTAGTACCCCCGACGGCGCTGAGGCCCAGAGTGGTGGCTCTTGCCCACGAAGGACATTTGGGCATCGTGAAAACGAAGGGAAGAGTGAAGGAGGACTATTGGTGGCCAGGGTTGGACCTCGCGGTGGAAAGACACGTCAGAACGTGTGAGCAATGCAACAATGCAGACAAGACGCAGAAAGTGCTGCGCCCACCGCTGGGACGCTTCGACTTCCCGGAAAACCCGTGGGAAGAGATCTCCATAGATGTTCTAGGTCCCATACAAGACGCCAGTGGCAACCAGAAGTACCTCACCGTGGTCGTGGACAGGTACTCGAAGTGGCCAGAAGTCCATGTGGATGACAACGCAGAGACAGATACCATCCTGGGATTCCTCACGGAGGTGTTCATCAGAGAAGGGATCCCCAAGGGAATCCTCAGTGACAACGGCCCACAGTTCACATCCACGAAGTGGGAGGCCTTCATGGACAGGAACGGGATAACTGTCAGGCGCACGCCGGTCTACCACCCTGCTGGGAACGGAGCAGTGGAGAGATTCAACAGGGTGATAATGGGGTCAGTGCAAGCGGCAATCGGCCAGGGAGCAAGCTGGGAGAAAGAACTCAAGCGTATGCTATGGGCGTACCGGATAACTCCCTCGTCCACAGGCTACAGCCCATTCCGCATTCTGAGAGGAAGAGAACCGTTCACCCGAGACAATGTAGCTTGGAAGAGGCTCACGGTGCAGAGTCATTGGTCACCGGCAGTGGTGCGCAGAAACTTGGAGAAAGCACAAGCCGTATACACGAACTACTACGACGCGAGGCACAACACCAAGGAAGCCGCCTTGGAGAGAGGAGAGTGGGTGAGGGTGAAACTGCCTACACAGGGAAGGAAAGGGGACAGCAAGTTCACGCCCCCCTTCCAAGTGGTAGAACCCTATTCCACATCAGCCTTACTAAGTGACGGGAAGATTTGGGCACAAGATCGGATGGCAAGATGCACCAGAATCAATGAGACTGAACGTAACTTGGAGCTGGACGGCGAGGCAGGAGCTGGGGCCACACCGGCGGGGAAAGGCGAGAGTAGGAGACCAGAGGGGGAAGCAGGAAGCGTTCCCAAGGGATCCTGGAGTCCAAGAGGAGGAGAAGTCGAGACTCCGGGACTTGGTGACCGAGGGACTGAGTTAGGTGGGGCTGAGCCCCAAGAAGCGTGTGGGGAAGCGGATCCGAGTGGGGGGGGCAATACCCCGACCGCAGGCGCAGGAAGCAGGAGGACACGCTGCGGAAGAAGAATACTGCTCCCACGAAGGTTCGAGGAGTTCAACCTAGACCACAAGTAAGACTGTTCTATTGTGAAGAGGGACATTGACTATTGTGTTGTAAAGGGGGGAGATGTGGTGTTGCGGTCTAGTCGACGGCACGCTAGGCGTGACGTCACCGGACTTCCGGCGGCGGCCATCTTAGGGGCGCATTAGCGCGCCGATTCGAATAGCAGAAGGAGCTCCGTGCCGGCGCTCCTGCTGGAGTGTGTAATTCATGAATAAACCCCTCAACCCTTGCCAGCTGTCTTAGTCATCTGTGGTGGGGCATTGTACAGGAAGAAAGGGGCAACATTACACAGGCAGAGTCCGATCCAGAGGCTCAATGTGGGCTGCTTAAACTGTCCTTGCATTACAGTGAGCAATGGAACCCACCGGAGGGTAAAAATCATGCATAGTTAATGACTTCAGTTATCAGCGTGCAATGCGAAATGTATTGAAATTAAGGGGCACACCGGAGGCCTAATTGTAATCTAATGAGCACGCAGGGTCCTGGGGTCACGCTCAGAATTTCCAACTGCTCACTTTGGCTCTGAAGAAGAAGAATGGATTTCTTTGAAACGCGTTACCCAAGAGGACTGAAACAAGGGATTAGAAGCTGCCTGTCTTTGTGCAAATAAAGGATGTTTCCTAAAATGCCCATTGCTCCAATAGTTTCTGGAAAGACGAAACGTGCAAGGTAATTTATTTGATTTCTACACCCAGCACACCGCCATGATGCGTGTCAGCCTTCAAGAGGCCTTGTTCATATAACGCCATGAGGAGTGACCCACATTTTTAAAGTGATAGTACAACACCATGTGACAAATTGCCAATAGACATAGTAAACATACTGCGCTGTTACATTGGTATCCTATACATTGTAAGCGTAAATGCCACAGTCGAGTGCTTCATATTGTTATAATTCAAACATGAAATTTCACAGTGAAATAGGCGTACACAAATCCTGTGTAGCCGGCACAGAGCTACCAATTGCCATCTATGTAGCTGGACATTTGGAAAATGCGACCATATTAGAGAATAATATCACAGTGGGTAATTTCAAATGTCGCAGTCTGACATGGCCTCTAAAATATGTATCTGCCTTTAAAGCTGTTACAATACTATAGCATGTGGATGACCGCTCATTGATGAATTAGTGCAAACTAAGCAAATGCTGTACATATGTGCAAACGGTTATTCATTAATATACAAATTTAAAGAACTTAAAACAGAACAGAATTAACTGTTTCATTAATGAATTGTGCAATGTATGCAAATATTGTGCAAATATGCAAATGGTCATTCAAAACATGAAGAATATAAAAGATATCAGCTATATTATTGGCATGGAGCAACACTACTCAATAACAACACCCCAGTAGGTAGTATTCAAAGTATTACAATCAATCTTGTCCTCTGCAGTCATTGCCTAACAATATGGCTTATCTAATGTTATGCAAAAACAACAATTGATGGACAGAAGAACGATGGATTTAACCCAGATCTCTTGACTGGGGAAAAATGTATGCATTGTCAGCATTCCGTCCATCATTTGTTTGTTGTAACGCTTTTCGCCCTAAGTGGGATGGGTATTCCCAGACGTGGGACCCGTGCTCACTACGCCACTGGAGTCAAGCTATCCTGGCTGATGACGGCTGATAGCCAGAAACCGGTCCTAGGATGCTTGATTCCGGTCCAGGGAAGACATGGCTTGGCAGTTCGGGCTGGACTGTTCCCATGAGGCACAGGGTCAAGACTGATTTGCATATGGCCATGTCTAAACTGGGGTGGCGTAGTGGGCAAAAGAACGATGGATTTAACCCAGATCTCTTGACTGGGGGAGAATGTATGCATTGTCAGCATTCCGTCCATCATTTGTTTGTTGTAACGCTTATCTAATGTTATAGCATGTCAATAGCAGCTCAATGATAAATTTGTGCAACATAAGCATGTACTGTGCAAAAATGCAAATGGAAAAAATACAAAATGCAATAAAAATACGACAAAGCCAACATGGTCCTGAGTACACATGCATATGTATCCTAAACCTAAATAAAAAGGTTTAAAAAACTTTATCGAAAAGACTTTCATTATTACTCCTTAAAAGTCTTAAAAAATATAAATATTCTTGGATAAGTTTTAAAATCTATTACTACATAAATATCTAAAATGTATATACATGTGTAATCTAGCCAATTTCATTCTTGGTTTCATTGCAATGATTTGGCTAATTTAATTGTCAAAACTGATTATTGCACTACTGTTTACACTGCTAAATTGGTATATCTAGAATATAGCTGTGTTGTTTATATGAATATGCACCCTGATTGGTCCTATGTCTAATCTGCATAAATTAAAGTGCTTGTGCAAAAAGTGCTGACTAAAACAGTGTTAAAAAGAAAATCTATTTCATAACTAGTTACATACTCAGAGGACAGACGCGTAAAATGTTCTCAAAAATGCATCCAGCTGTGTTGTGAATTGTTGTAAAGGCAGGTGTAAAAGTCCTCACTGGATTTGAGCCCATTGGGTGTCTTAGTGTCCTGCTCCAGGATATACCTAGTTTCTTGTTTCCTAAGCAAAGCTCCACGATCACTACCACGTCTAAGTGGCAGAACATTGTCCACCTCAAAATAGCTAAGGTGGTCCAGGCAGTTATCATGGGCCTCCTTGAAATGCCTGGCGACTGGATAAGATGCATTGCTGTTGCTCATGGCCCTCATGTGCTGGAGCATCTGTTTGTGTACCTGCAGCTTGGTACTACCAACATATTGCAGGCCACACGAACACTCCAGCACATACATGGCGAACTCTGTTTTACAAGTCAGTTTTTTTGAAATAGTAATGGGGCCATCATGAAAGGGAATCTTATCAGATGCTCTACTTATCCCATGCTTGCATGCTTTGCATGTTGAGCACCTGATAAAACCTTTCGATGTTTCTTACCATGTTTTGGAACTGACAACCTCTGGGCTACTCTTCACCAGCATATCACTCATGGATCTAGCTTTCCTAAAAGTGATCATAGGAGACTTAGCCAATGTGCTACCAATTATTGGATCATTGCGCATCATGACCCAATACTTGTTGAAAATTCTGCGCAAGACTCGTTGTTGACAATTATATGTAAAATTAGTCTAGGAGGATCAGTGGTGCAAAGAGATGCATTACCTGCCTTGGATGAATTGCTCAAAGCTTCTGATCTTGATATTGACTTGGTCTTAATGATAGCTTGGTCAATCATCTCAGCCGATTGGCCCCTAGCCAGGAACCTACTCTTGCTGTCTTTTTGAGCTTCCATACAGTCTTCCTCCATGCTGCAAATGCATCTGATTCGCAGCATCCCACCATAAGGGATGCTGCGTCTCAGATGCTCCGGGTGATGACTCGCAGCATGGAGAACCGTATTACCGGCAGTTGGCTTACAATGTAGCTTTGTTTGCAATCTACCTTCATGTATATACACTTCCACATCCCGAAAGTTAGCTGCTTCATTGCTGATGTGTGCTGTGAACCACAAATTCAAATCATTATCATTGATTTGTTGAGTGAACATGACTGCTGCTTCCTACTAACTAACTATAATGGCTGAATTCCTATGGTTTTGTAGGGGTGAAATGTCCAACTAGCTATTACATCACTCATGACATGGTCAGTGACATCACTGATGACATCTCAAATGACAACACTGATGACATCACTGATGACATGATCCAGTGAATGTGTGTTTCTGTAAAGTTTAAATATTTTTCATATATATCTATACCAAGGTGTATTGAAGAAAGAATGAATTTACAAGTCCCTGAATGGATTATTTAGTAGGTGCATGACTGACTGTATAAGTGAGTGATTGAACATGTGTTACTGAATGTATGGGTTAGTGACTAAACTGTGTGAAAGTCTGCATTAGTCTCTCAGTTGGTGTGTAAGCAGCTGCATGGGTTGGTAAGTATCTACATAGGTGTCTATATGAGTTATTGATTTCTCGTCTGAGTATCTGTATGAGTGCCTGAGTGTCTGTGTGGGTCGGTGGAGGGGTGTGACTCTGTGCACAGATGTCTGAGTGGGTAATTCACTGGTTGTATGGATTCAAAAGTACATCTGGGAAGGGCTATATGGGTGACTTAGTGTGTGTATGGGTGCGTGGTGAGGGAATGAATGTCTCAGTTGTAAATGTGTGAGTAACTACATATGTTTTAAGGCAGTATATGTGAGTGTTGGAGTATATAAAGACTATATGTTAGAGTAAGTTATTTGAAGAGTGGGTGTATAAATGAGTGTCTGCTTGTATCACTGATTGTATAAGACAATAAGTATGTCTTTGTATCTGCATAAATAAGTGATGTGGTGTGTGTATTAATAACTCAGTTGGTGAATATAACTGTAGACAGGAGTAAATGAGTATGTAATTCATTCTTTGCATGACTAACTAGGTGTGTGACTAACTCTATGGATGAGTGGTAGAGTGTGACTTTGTATAGGTGTATCTGTACATATTACAGTACTGTATTGATGAGTAACTGTATATGTAAGACACTGGATGTGTATATAGACCTAGGAAATAGTTGGTGCTATGTAGTATCTGGCATTCTTGTGTGTATGGTTTCAAAAATAGTAGTCTGTATTTCAGAGTGTGTGTATCATAGTTTATATTAGGACATCAGTATGTGCATCAGATTATCACGTGGATGATGTCATCAGTGATGTCATCAGTGATGTCATTTGAGATGTCATCAGTGATGTCACTGACCATGTCATGAGTGATGTAATATGTGATGTGATCAGCAGTGCATTGTGGGCGCGTGAGTTATAGTTAGCTCAACTAACTATAACTGGCGAATTTCTCTGGTTTTATATGAGTCAAATGTCAAACGTCCCTGAAACCTATGGTTTTTTCAGTGAATTTCTAAGGTTTTTTAAATGCTAATTCTTAACTATAACGTCTGTAAAACCTATGGTTTTTTCAGTGAATTTCAAAGGTTTTATAAATGTTAACTTCATAATTTCATATTTTAATTTTCTAATTGTTTTTTAATATTTTGCAACTCTATTATCCTTTTTTTAACTTTAAAAATTATGTAATGTTTTATATCTTCCCCCAAAAATATGCATATCAAACTTTTTTTGGGGGGGAGAAAACTACAGTCATGTACCGGTACTCTACCAACCTCGATCAGCAAGCGAATCCTATCCACCACATTTAAATGATATGCATTTCGTATCTGACAGGTTTGTGACACCACATCCTGCGTAACAACAGGTACGTATGAGGTCACGCCAGCTGCTACTTTAGTGTGCGACGGGTACGCACTACCAAGCCGTGCGTTACGTCATGTACGTATGGGGTCGTGCCCGATACGCGTTGCGAATGCGACGAGTGCACGCGGCCACACCCTGTGTTACATCATAAACGTACGGAGTTGCGCTGCGTGCGCCATTCCCTCATTTTTTTTTCCTCAAAACTATATCTAAATAACTTTAAAGTGTATATGAGATGAAGCGATAATCTAACATATTTTAAACATTTATATATTTCTAACTGTAATAAACTTATATTTTAGGAATCATATTTTCTCAAAATCATGTCGGGTGCGGTCTCCTTGCGCACTATGTGCGTGATTGCCATGTGACCATAAAAAAAAGCGCTTCATTAGTTCATAACATTTCCCATTGTAACAGTTGGAAAACGCCACCCATTTTAGTCAATCTCTGTACTGCATTTGATGAGACACACCTCTTGTGCTTAGAGGGCTTTTTTCTAAACTTTTAGCAATGTACACATATCTTACACTACACACAACATGCAACCATCATCTTCATCAATATTCATGGTCTGTAAAGTAGCCTTCCACCTGTGATAGCCATACACCTACAAGTTACATAACCGAAGTTTTCCCCACTACCAGAGGTAACATAGTTACATACACTGCCCACAGCACAATGTAATATCATACGGCCCAGGGGCACTATCATGCATAGATAATGAAGACACGGACACAGATAGATAGTGGAAGTGGGTATGAGCAAATGCGCTCAACACCTTTTTATTACCAGGTTCACATATCCAGTAACGTCTGTGGTGGATGCATGTAGAGTCAGTGTAAACCATTCCTCCACGAATAGTTGCTGCTATCATCTACTACAACAGTAATCATTGGATCACACACAGACATTTAATAATAAAAGAATCAATAGCTTGTACTGCAGTAAGGTAGGGACAGTAGATGTGAAGTAATACAGAAAAATATCGTAAAAGAAACACAACTTATGGTATACTGAGACACAATTAATAGGTCAGAACTAATACACAAAAAGATTTTATCATAAAGGGTCCATCAGTTTTAGTGCACTCAGAAAGCCACATCAAAATCATTCAGCATTGTAGGATAGATTAGCCACGCCCTATTTACAACACTAAGTTAGCATAACCGTGCTAACTGTTAGCAAGCCAGCTTGTCGTTTCTGCTGTGCTGCGCACGACACTGTTGTTATGTGGTATTCATTTTAGAAATGCTGACTCGACTTTGCCTTACAGGATAACAAACTGTTGTTTCACATTCTTAACAGTGAAATGTGCCCTTGGTCTATACATCATGTAAAGAACGAGTCTGGGTCACTAGAAGGTACAGAGTGTTGTGATTAGATTGATCGTACCACTTTTTAGACATATCATACATGCAGCTGCCAATATCTGAAGGACAAGTGCTTTTAATATTGCAGAACAGTTTGGTTTTACATTCATTTGAACAGAAGAGCTGATGCATGAGAGAGCTAGCTGATCCTTTGATGTGATTCCACTAAGCTGATCTATACGGTATGGGGTCCCCCCTGTTAGCCTAAGAGACCTTCTATTAGTCTAATAATAATGTATTAGATTCTAGAGAAAGGAGTGTGGCTGTATACCACTGTCATTATTATTATGATTGCTCCTTTCATTTTGTATGGTATTGTAACAATGCTTATGGTTCTGATCTGTACCATTTGTCTGCTAGTGTTAGCCAAAGTACTGCATCTTAGGACGCGAGGTTTATAAAATAAACTCTTTAAACTTTACCGTGTCTGTATTATTCTGTTGTGGACTAACAAATAGATACGAACAGGTATTTCGGATTCCCACCACTCCTGAGAAATATCTAAGTCGCTTGTTCTGGTTTGTCTATACATTGGGACCGCCTAGCTAGATCTAGGCTAACGAATGGGATACTAAGCTAGTCGGATAAGGGGTTCTTGGTTCTGAGGGGAGTTTCTGGTACACCACAATTCTCTGAGGTCCTGGTCTTCTGCACATAGTTCTGTGCATAAGCAGAATCCCTGCAACATGGCGCACCTAACGTTTGGTCTTATGATCTGAGACGCCTTAGTAGTACTTGTGTTAGTCCACAATCACTCTCACTCTCGTTTCCGGATAACGGGAGTGACGGTTTAGCCTACCTCGGGTTTTGACTAAAGGTTCTTTCAAGCTTGATAGTTAAAAAGGTTGCAAACTTTTGAGCCCAAGTGCTACTTGTTGGAAACGGCCCTTTTTGCAGGGTTATCCCCAAACTTTTTGCTTCTTCCTCCTTTATTTTCTCTGACCTGTGGTTGTTGGCAATAGGACTCTGAGCACTTTACCACTGCTGATCAGTGCTAAAGTGCATATGCTCTCTGTATAAATTGTTATATTGATTGGTTATCCATGATTGGTATATTTGTTTCACCTGTTAGCCCCTAGTAAAGTGCACTGCGTGTGCCAGGGCTGGTGATTCAAATGCTACTAGTGGGCTGCAGCACTGATTGTGCCACCCACAGGAGTAGCGCTAAAATGATGTCTTAGGCCTGCTTGCAGTGCCTATGTGCAGTCCAGGACTGCCATGTCGACCTGGCCTGTGCACCCACTGACCAGGCCTTATCCTTCCCTTTCTGTACATGTAAGGCATCCCTATGGTGGCCCTAGGTACCCCCCTGGGCTGGGTGCAGTGTATCTGAAAGGTAGGGCATGTACTGAGGTGTGTAACATGCCCTGGTAGTGAATTACAGCCATTTTCGTTTTTCACTGCTGAGAGGCTATCTTGCCCATAGGATAGAATGGGGAAGGCTGTTTACATGCCTATCTTCCCATAAGGGCAAGATAGAAAATCCAAGTTTGGTTTCTCTGTGTTCAGAATTTAATTATACATCTTTTTAGCAAGATGGTTTTTAAATTCACTGTGTGAGAATAGCACTTTTTAGAAAGTAGCTATTCTCCTGTTTAACCTTCCTGTGTGCCTGTGTGCTGGTTGGCTGACTGGTGTCATGTGATGGGCTGGGTGGCTCCAGGAGCCTGGATGAGTCAGCAGCATGGTGAATAGGGAGATCTGCTTTAGATGGGTGGGAGGAGTAGTCCCTGGGTTTGAATAGGGTTGTCCCTGCCAAACAGAAAGCTGGCTCCACCCCCTGCTGGCCAGGCTGAGGACTCTGCCTCTGCTGGCACAAAGAAGGCTCCACCTCCTGCTGAGCGTCTAACGACCCTGCCCCTCACTCTGAAAGGAACCAGGTGCTCCAGAGCAGAGCACACCCAGGAACCGGTTTGAGCAGGGGAATCCCCCCACTGGAACAAAGAGAGACAAAGGCTTGGAGGGGTATAAGAAGAGGACCCCCGACACCTAAAACTTTAGATCACTTTGGAACTAAGAAGAAACCTCTGCCAAGGAGAAAGCTGAAAAGAACTGAAGAGAAGACTGCCTGCTTGCTGTTTTGCTTTGTTGCCAAGGAGAGGGGAAGGACTTTGCTGTGTCCCCTTCTTTTGATTCTGATCTCCAAGGGCCTGAGAAGAGCTGGCTCCCTGTTAAGAAGTCCCAGGAACAAAAGGACTTCACCACCAGCTCCCCTGGAACTCTGCTGAGAGAGTTCTGACCTGCCTTGGAGTGCTTGCCCAGTCTTGGGGCCTCAGGAGGTCGTTTTGCTGTGTTTGGGAGCTGGGAAGCAGAAGCGTGAACAAGAGTGACTGGTAACCAACGCATCATCCGATTGCGTGTCGCAAGACGAGAGTGCGAGGAAAATTTCATCGTGGCACCATCGCAACACGCAGGGTCCCCGCATCGCCGAGTGCGTCGAGAATCGTCCCGGTGCGAGAAGATTCCTGACGCTGCGAGGGTCGTCGCAGAACCAGTTTGCGGGCCGCACCACTGCCGGTGCGTGAAAAGTCTCCAATCGCTGCGTGCGTCGACGCAGAGTCCTGTTCCGTGGCGCATCGAGAGTTGCGGCGCCGGAAGGCAACGCTGCGCCACGCATCGCACCACATCGAAGAGTGTCGCATCGAACCTGTGCGTGAAGCTTCCCCCTAAGAAACCTACGCAACGAAGGCCAAAGTTATTGCATCCTCCCCCTACAGATCGGAGCCGGCGCATCCACCTCTGCTGCGTGAAGCAGGGCTGCTGCAAAGCCTCCCCAGGATCTCAGGAGCATCGCATCGCCTTTGCCATCTTCCTTGTTATAACTTTTGGGAACCTTATCGCAACTACAGGTACTGTTGGGCACGAGAGTGTCGCATTTTGTGCATTGAGAGTCGCACTGTGCAGGACACTGATTTTGACATCCTGGAGTACGTTCTGCAAACTCTTGAACTATCTTTAAAGTAACCTTTTTTAATTGTATGTTGGTTTGTCTGTAGTATTTGGTCTTGTGAAGTTTTTAGTAAAGATACATTATTTTTTTTCTAAAACTGGTGTGGAGTAAATCTGTGGTGTTTTCACTGTGTTACTGTGAGTGTTGGTACAAATACTTTACACATTGCCTTTGATAGCCTTGACTGCTCAGGCCAAGCTACCTAGAGGGTGAGCAGGGGTTATCTTAACAGTGTATCCCCCTTCCCCTGACTAGAAGCAAGGGTCCCTACTTGGACAGTGGAACCTACCCTGCCAACTAGAGACCCCCAGATCTAACATTGGTGGTCAGTGGTGGGATTGAACTTGTATTTGTACTTGACCCACAGTAATTGGTGTACATCACTAGTTTAAGTGCAGACCAATAGACAACCACATACTATATTTTTTTTCTTGATTCTATTTTTGAGTAACTCTTCAAGAGCATCATGTCTCAGGTGGCAACAAGTGAGAAGGCAGAAGTGGAGTTTTCCATTACGGAGTTGTATTCGTACGGAGTGGTAGCACTCAAGCAATTCTGCAAAGACCGTGGTTGCACCTTTAAAAGCGGAGCTAGAAAGGATGAGCTCCAAAAAGTCTTGAAGGCCTGGTGGGAGGCCCAAGAGGAGGATGATGCAGATGAAGAGGATGGTTTTTCTCCCCAAGATCTGCCCGTGGGCAGAACAGTCTCAAGGGCTGGCAGCTCCCATTCCAGTAGGGGGCTCACTCCAGAGGAGTTGGAGGAGAATCAAAGGGTGAGAGACCATGAATTGGAAATAATGAGAATGAAAATGAAGCAAATGGAAGTAGACAAGGCGGCGGAGGAGAGCAAGAAGATGTATGCCTTGGAAGAATTGAAATTGACCTTGGCACATGAATTAAGAATGAGGGAGCTTGATTTGGAGCTCGAGGGGCTTGAGGCCATGAGTGTCTCAGCTGAAGAAGAATGGTTAGCTCAATAAGTGAGCTTTGCTGAGTTGGAGGTGGAGTCCAGCTCAGATGGTGGCAGCAAGATTGTAATATCCAGTGCTGAGGGAGAGGTACAAACACCCAGAGATGTGGCGCCTAACTTGAGGGAGGGGGTTGACATACACCAGGGGGTTCAGGTTTATGATGTAGTTCCAGTGGAGTGCAGTGTCCCTGAAGTGGATTGGGGAACTAGCACAGGGGACCATATTCCTAGTGGTGGGAGGGACACTCTACTGACCCTAGATGAGAGGTACAGGGAGAGGGGTTCCCCCATGGTAGAAACCTTGGTGTGTGAGTGTGAAGACCGCCCAGAAGAGTGTGAGTTGTGTGACAGGGACAGTCAGATACTGTCTTGCCAATCTCAGGAGAGTGGTGTGGGGTACTTGTGTGAGGCACTGGAGGGTGAGGCAAACGGTAGCTTGGTTAACAACTGTGGGGGGCTGTGTGATTCATTTGTTGGAGAGCATATTTTAAGTCCCTGTTTTCCAGAGCTATGCCAACACCCGGTGGAGTGTGAGTTCTCTGGTTCCAGAGATCTTGCGTTGGAGGCAGACCTTTGGTTGGATGCCAAAAGGTCTGGAGAGGCATTGGGGAGTGATCCCAAAAGGAGTGGCCCAGATATCTTCCAGACCTGTGAGGTGGAAGAGGTTCAGTGTAGCCCGGTTAGGTCCCAGCGTAGTGGGAGGGGTGTAGGGGCTCACGTCCTGTCTCAGTGGAGAAGGGGTGAGTGTGGGACTGTGGGTCCCAAGGTGTCCAAAACCCAGTCTCAGGGCCTGGAGGGTTCCTTAAGGGAACACCAGGTTGGGGGCCTAGACGGTGCTAGTAGGCCATTTGAGGAGGATCTCCTAGTGTCAGGAGAACCTGGAGCCTCTGTAAACAGAGCTCCAGTGGTTCTGGTGTCTGGCGGTACCGCTCCAGTTGGGAGGGTTCAGAAGTCCAGACTGAGGGGTAAGAGGGGGATGTGTTCCCCAGTGGGAGAACCAGTGGGTCAGGGACCAGCCAGAAGGGCTGAGTCCCCTAGGAGTGACCATGGTGACACCACTTCTGTCCTGGGGGATCTTCACGCACTGTCAGGTGGACAGGGGCCGGGAGATCTGCGCCAGGCAGACTGTCACGAGACACATGAGTCATGTGTCACCCTCGGGGAGATACTGTGTGAGTCCCCAGAAGTCCTGGCATGCCAGGCAGGTGTGCAACCACAGGGTTTAGTCCCTGGTTTGGGAGGCCAGGTTCAGGATCTGCTGAGCCTGGAGGGAAGGACATCTGTAAGCAGTGTCTCTACCAGTTTGTCTTTGAGGTGTACCACTCCGAGTGGGATGGTGCAGAACTCTGGAAGGGGGTGCAGAGGGAGGGAGTCCTCGCCTCTGACCCCGGTTCACCTGGAGGGTTTAGACCCTAGGTTGGAGGGCCAGGTCCGGGGTGTCCCCCCTGACCTGGAATCCCAGTTGCAGGATAGAACCCCTGAACTGGTGGGCGAATGGTGCAGGACACTTGCCACAGGTGCCCTGACTATTCTAGAAGGGGGTACCGCTCCAGGTGGGAGGGTACAGAGCCCCAAGGAAGAGGAGGAACGGGTATGGAACGGCCCATCCCAGCCTCCTGTCCAGCCGCTGGATACAGGCCCGGGGCTGGTCGGTCAGTGCCAGGTTGTCAGACCCGACCTGACAGGAAAGGAGGTGGACAAAGGGTGCCGAGCACCTGGGGCTACGGTCCCCCACCTTCTGCCGCCACAGGGGTTTGAGGGCCCTGAGAGGCATAAGGCCTGGGTCTCACCCCTGACCACTGTCACTGGTGACTGCGGCTTGCTGTCTGTCTGTTGGGACACATCTGTGAGCAAGTTAAGGCTAGGTGCTGCACAGGTGGTGTCCACAGGTGAGGAGAAGGGTTCCACATGGGTTGGCGTGGTGGACCCTGAGAGTATGGATGGAGAGACCCAACCGGGTTCAGGAAGGCGTAGAACAGGAATAGTGCCCTGCTGTTTGGGCCAGTTTCCGTGTTCTATCGCCCTAAGCAGGGAATCCCATCGAGGTATCGCTTGGTCTACCCTGGCTTTAGGCTGGAAGGGGGTTATGTTGGAAACGGCCCTTTTTGCAGGGTTATCCCCAAACTTTTTGCTTCTTCCTCCTTTATTTTCTCTGACCTGTGGTTGTTGGCAATAGGACTCTGAGCACTTTACCACTGCTGATCAGTGCTAAAGTGCATATGCTCTCTGTATAAATTGTTATATTGATTGGTTATCCATGATTGGTATATTTGTTTCACCTGTTAGCCCCTAGTAAAGTGCACTGCGTGTGCCAGGGCTGGTGATTCAAATGCTACTAGTGGGCTGCAGCACTGATTGTGCCACCCACAGGAGTAGCGCTAAAATGATGTCTTAGGCCTGCTTGCAGTGCCTATATGCAGTCCAGGACTGCCATGTCGACCTGGCCAGTGCACCCACTGACTAGGCCTTATCCTTCCCTTTCTGTGCATGTAAGGCATCCCTATGGTGGCCCTAGGTACCCCCCTGGGCTGGGTGCAGTGTATCTGAAAGGTAGGGCATGTACTGAGGTGTGTAACATGCCCTGGTAGTGAATTACAGCCATTTTCGTTTTTCACTGCTGAGAGGCTATCTTGCCCATAGGATAGAATGGGGAAGGCTGTTTACATGCCTATCTTCCCATAAGGGCAAGATAGAAAATCCAAGTTTGGTTTCTCTGTGTTCAGAATTTAATTATACATCTTTTTAGCAAGATGGTTTTTAAATTCACTGTGTGAGAATAGCACTTTTTAGAAAGTAGCTATTCTCCTGTTTAACCTTCCTGTGTGCCTGTGTGCTGGTTGGCTGACTGGTGTCATGTGATGGGCTGGGTGGCTCCAGGAGCCTGGATGAGTCAGCAGCATGGTGAATAGGGAGATCTGCTTTAGATGGGTGGGAGGAGTAGTCCCTGGGTTTGAATAGGGCTGTCCCTGCCAAACACAAAGCTGGCTCCACCCCCTGCTGGCCAGGCTGAGGACTCTGCCTCTGCTGGCACAAAGAAGGCTCCACCTCCTGCTGAGCGTCTAACGACCCTGCCCCTCACTCTGAAAGGAACCAGGTGCTCCAGAGCAGAGCACACCCAGGAACCGGTTTGAGCAGGGGAATCCCCCCACTGGAACAAAGAGAGACAAAGGCTTGGAGGGGTATAAGAAGAGGACCCCAGACACCTAAAACTTTAGATCACTTTGGAACTAAGAAGAAACCTCTGCCAAGGAGAAAGCTGAAAAGAACTGAAGAGGAGAAGACTGCCTGCTTGCTGTTTTGCTTTGCTGCCAAGGAGAGGGGAAGGACTTTGCTGTGTCCCCTTCTTTTGATTCTGATCTCCAAGGGCCTGAGAAGAGCTGGCTCCCTGTTAAGAAGTCCCAGGAACAAAAGGACTTCACCACCAGCTCCCCTGGAACTCTGCTGAGAGAGTTCTGACCTGCCTTGGAGTGCTTGCCCAGTCTTGGGGCCTCAGGAGGTCGTTTTGCTGTGTTTGGGAGCTGGGAAGCAGAAGCGTGAAGCAAAAGAGTGACTGGTACCCAACGCATCATCCGATTGCGTGTCGCAAGATGAGAGTGCGAGGAAAATTTAATCGCGGCACCATCGCAACACGCAGGGTCCCCGCATCGCCGAGTGCGTCGAGCATCGTCCCGGTGCGAGAAGATTCCTGACGCTGCGAGGGTCGTCGCAGAACCAGTTTGCGGGCCGCACCACTGCCGGTGCGTGAAAAGTCTCCAATCGCTGCGTGCGTCGACGCAGAGTCCCATTCCGTGGCGCATCGAGAGTTGCGGCGCCGGAAGGCAACGCTGCGCCACGCATCGCACCACATCGAAGAGTGTCGCATCGAACCTGTGCGTGAAGCTTCCCCCTAAGAAACCTACGCAACGAAGGCCAAAGTTATCGCATCCTCCCCCTACAGATCGGAGCCGGCGCATCCACCTCTGCTGCGTGAAGCAGGGCTGCTGCAAAGCCTCCCCAGGATCTCAGGAGCATCGCATCGCCTTTGCCATCTTCCTTGTTATAGCTTTTGGGAACCTTATCGCAACTACAGGTACTGTTGGGCACGAGAGTGTCGCATTTTGTGCATTGAGAGTCGCACTGTGCAGGACACTGATTTTGACATCCTGGAGTACTTTCTGCAAACTCTTGAACTATCTTTAAAGTAACCTTTTTTAATTGTATGTTGGTTTGTCTGTAGTATTTGGTCTTGTGAAGTTTTTAGTAAAGATACATTATTTTTTTTCTAAAACTGGTGTGGAGTAAATCTGTGGTGTTTTCACTGTGTTACTGTGAGTGTTGGTACAAATACTTTACACATTGCCTTTGATAGCCTTGACTGCTCAGGCCAAGCTACCTAGAGGGTGAGCAGGGGTTATCTTAACAGTGTATCCCCCTTCCCCTGACTAGAAGCAAGGGTCCCTACTTGGACAGTGGAACCTACCCTGCCAACTAGAGACCCCCAGATCTAACACTACTGTAAATATCGTTGTTGCTCTTTAGTGTGTCCTTATGGCGGTCAATATTCCCGCTCATAGTAGGGTTCCTCTGCGCACTCATTTGAGGGCTTATGGGGTACCTGATGACGGGATGGCCGTGGTCTTTGTGGTAAGTGCTGATGCCACCTACCCTTATGAGTTGTTTTACTCTATGGTGACCTTTGAGGAGGTGGATGTGAAAGATAAATTGTTCCACGAATATACAGCCACGCCTGTGCCTGCGGTTTATGCCCCATATAGGACGCTAGAAATACCTATTTCTGCTTGGCAGCATACAATTTGGTTTAATGGCGCCCTCCCCCATGAAGCCGTACCGGCGAGAATGGGCCCGTTGTCCATTGCAGGGGCCACTTTGCCGGTACTGGCCGGATATACACCACACCCCCGCTACCTAATGGTGGGAGTGGGTGAATTACGAACGCTACACACAGCCCTGATTACGGTCCATAGGGCTTTAGTACAGTATGTGTCATGCACAGTACAGGTGGGAGCACCTGCGGTTGCTGGGCACGGGGCTGACCACAAATCACGCGGTGGTGATAAGCCCTGTTATGGTTAATGCGGTTGTCGGCAAGCGCCCCCTAAGTAAGGATGAATTTCCTTCCTGGCTTGCAGAAAAATTTGATCAATTGGAAGCCGTGTTTCCAAACACTACTCCTGTGGATAAACTCAGGATACTCACCATTACTTTGCCAAAGGACCTGGTCCCTGATATTGTTGATTGTGACAATTGGGGCAAAGTCTTTTCTGCGACCTATTCGAAGTGCTACGGCACTCCGTCTATGTCTGTACTACCCTCCGTCATGAAGAAAGTCCAAGACAATCATGGTGCGGAGGCAGCTATTGAGTTAGGAATGAGGCTTGTCGACAGTTTCGATGTGGTTTGTTCCATGGTAATGGGCAACCTCAAAGGAGATGCCATACAGTTCCAAGTTGGTAATCTGCTGGAACTTGTGGATGTGGCCGACAGACCCAGGGAGTTCGCAAAAATTATTGCAAAAGCCTATAGGATGGTTGGACGTAGTGCCTTAGGTGTGAAACCCACCATCAAAATTCCTGATGTAGTACAGCAAACTAAGGTGAGTTCGTCTACAAAAGACGAAAAGCCCAACTTTCCGAAACAAAGTTGGCGAGCCAAAAAACAAGAAAAACAGCAACAGAAACAGGTTTCTCGTTCTGCCTCACCCGTACAGTCGTATAGTGAACGCACTTATGATTTGCGCGATCGTACTCGTATTAAGTCACCTGATAGGTTTCAGGTTTCTGAACAACACTCTCCTCGTTCTTCACAGGACACATCGACTTCTCATACTGGTGGTGGAGAGCGTGGGAGAGGATGGGGAACTCAAGGTCGAGACCAGCCCCACCAGACTGACGGTAAAGGCAAGCAGGAAGACACTGCCAGACAACGTCCACCGTTTCAGAAAAAGAAAGTTGCTGCAATCTCAGCGAGGTATGCCTCAGATGGTACGGACACAGCTTCGGAACCTGACATGGGCACTAACGCTGCTAGACAGCACGGCGGAAGTTACAATAGTGCGGCAAGCATTGCGTCCATATCTGGAGGCGACAGCAACTGAAATTTATGTGACAGTTGAAACTGCTGATACTCGCGTAGCTCCCCCAGAAAGATTATTTGACATAGTCCTTAAGATTGAGGGTGACATACAACGCAAAAGTAAAGTGGTATTTTGGGACCATCTTACGACCACCTATGATATTCTTTTGGCGGAGAAAGATTGGCCTCCGGCTTTCATTTTAGACGCTCCAAGGGGAGAGGAAGTCATTCTTCCTTCCTTTGGGCACGCAGTGCCCATGGATGAGTCTAATAGGTTAGCCGGGGAGTGGGCACAGGTGCTTGAACCTGCGTTGTATCGTAATCAGGTTGGCTGGGATAAATGTTCTCCCACTCATGAGATTCCATTGCGGTCCGATCCCCAGCCTCAACCCCAATACCCCATGCGTCGCGAGGCAAGATCTCACGTCGCGTCCATCCTTGAACAATTGGAATATCAGGGAGTGATTGAGACATGTGTGTCACCCATGAATAATCCTTTATTCACTGTGACGAAGCCTGATGGGTCGTACCGCCTAGTTTTGGATTACCGGCATTTAAACTCGCATTGCCGGACGTGTGCGGTACAAAATACTCATAGTTCAGCTCTCGTCGATAGTCTTGTGAGAAAACATTTCAAAACCACGCTCGACTTGTCCAATGGCTTTTATTGCCATAACCTGGCCCCTCATAGTTATGAGTGGACGGCATTTACTTCGGGTGGAAAACAGAAATTGTTCAAGAGGCTTCCGATGGGCTATAAAAACAGCCCTGGAGTTTTTTCCGCTCGCGTGGTCTCTCTCTTGGAGATGGTAGACCCGGAGGCATACTCGTATGTTGATGACATCTATCTGACTGACGACGAGTTGCTTCCACACCTTGCTCGTGTGGATAACATAGTGACTATGTGTGGAAATATGGATTTTTATGATCAGTTATGTCCCCTATCTTGGACCCCAACGGTTTCATGTATAAATCACAAGTACATGTATGTTCCCTCCAGTTTCAGTTTTGAAGACGCAAACACATGTGCGTTCACCGTCAACATGTCCTCTTTCAGATCCGCCATGAATGGGCCGGATATCCTATTCCTAAGTATGAAAGGCCACCGGCTTTATATGGTTCATTTATCCCATTTTTACAGTCCAGGCGAGTAGGCCCTGATTCTGCCATCAAGCCTTTTCCTGCCTTCTGCCTCTGAAAACTCCAGTCTGAGCTCGCATCTGTATCCATGAACTTTGTCCTACTCCCTGCGCGGCTAACGGTGCCTGACTCGGCCTGTTTGCCTGCCAAAACTGTATTTCACCTTCAAGATTATCTGCTCTGCTCCGCTCCTCATCCGATGCATTCCTGTCTAACAGTTTAGGTAAACATTCCTCCAGCTACCGTGCAAAGGGGCCAGGCCTCGTTGTCTTTATGCAAGTAATTCATAGCCCTGTTACCATGGAATATTCCTACCCCCTCGCATCTAGTGTAGACACTTAGACGCTTGTACACGCACTAACAGTCAGTATAGTCAGTATAGAATAAGATTCTATCCTAAGAGACCTCTCTTTTGTGATAACACAGTTCTTTAAACATAGGATGTAAGATATGATTTAGGATTAGGTTGACATAACCCCAGACTTCTGTCTCCACATGTAGAGCTAAATGTCAAGTCCCATTTTCCCCCTAGTTGCACGTCAATCACACGTCATGCTGCTGCGCGCGCATCTCTGCCAAGTATTTTTGCTGACATTGCGAAATTCTTTCATGGAACCACCCATTTGTGACATCATACCTAATGACGTTCTTTAGTTACGCCTAGTTACACCCATTTTAGTTACGCATGTATGTTTTTATCTCTGTTATCAACTGTTACGCCTCCTGCATCTGTTTCACTGTAATGCCTCTTCTATAAAAATGATTACCTGTCAATAAAGTATTGTCCTTCACTTCCTGAACCTTCGTGGTGATGGAATATGAAGCCCACAAATTCGAATTGTGTTTTGGAATAAAGCCCGTTCCGAACCTCTAATACCACGGATTCTGCCTCTTATTTTACTGAGCTATTCTTATTAAATTTTCCGCATCAAATTAAGTACCGGTAATTAAATTATTTACCACATATATGGCGCCCGAACAGGGACACTTTCTCATCTCACGCGCCGGAGGTGCGTTGCAGGCCCGGTCTCCTGCCACAGCTGGACGGACAACAACGCGTACCCACAGGATTTCCTGTATCTCCCTCCTGCTGAGCGGGGGTAACTGAGGCTGCGATCAACACCCAGACGAGGCGGTGAGAAGTGCGAAGTATCCCGACCAGAGCCTAGCTGAGAGAGCAAGATCCGAGGTATACAGAGGCCCACCAGGTTCCGAAGTTCCGAAGTTTCGAGTCGAGTCCAGTCCGGTCCAAGTCCAGTTCAGTTCAGTTCCGAGGCCTTCCGTTCCGAGCTACCCGGTGAGTACCATTGCCGGGGAGGCGTTCTGACGTGCACATAGGTTGTGCCGGTCAAGACGGGTTTGTGTACACAAATCCGGTCTGCACTGTTTCAGCAGTGTATCTGTACTGTTTAGCAGTATATCAAGTATGTCTAGTATATAATTCAGAATTACCTAGTTAGTGCCGAGTATTATGCTTAGTGACTAGTTCCCTAAATGGCCATCATTGTTGTTCATTAAATGTTAAATGTTAAAATGTTTTAAATACGTTCTGCATATTGTGGTGTGAATGACTGTTCATTATTGTGTTTTGTTGTATTAACGTGTTCAAAATTAGGTATCTGATCAGTTCTCAATATGCCGCTCTTTTCGAGATTAAGACAGATCAAAACTAGAAAAGGGGTACTCGAAGAAGCTGTTCCCATTCCTCCTAGGGACACTCCAGGGTACTTCATGTATCATAAACATGGCCTAGACGCCATATTATTTCTTGATTTATGGGTAGACTACACCAAGGAATTACCAGAAAGTCAGAGGTGGCCCGCAGCTGGGACCTGGGATGCAGATTGCATCATGAAAGTAGAGGAAGAATTATGGAAAAAGAAAGCTAGACAATCACAGAAAGATGCCATTGAATTATGGCGTAAAGAATCATATAGACGTACAGAAAAAGCACTCAGACAGGAAGAGAAAAGTAAGGAGAATTCAAATAAAGTCCGAGAAAATCTATTAATTGAAGAAGGTACCCGAGCAATTTTGGTATAAATAGTGGAATAAAAGCAAGTAGCGAATCGTATCCACATCTGTTTGTGACAAAATTAGTTGAAAATGCCTTGCCCCAAGTTAAGAATAGAGTATTGAAATTCGAGAGTACCTGGCAAGGTAACACTCCGTCACAAATGTTACAAATGCTACAGTACCATCACAATAGAATTAGAGAGGAACAAGAACATGAACAAAGACGCATGAAAGACACGAAAATGAAAATGCTAGTTTCCCAGACAGTTCCAGCTGACGGTCATAAAAAGGGTATGACACAGTCCAGTGTTTCAGCAGGTTCTGTAAAAGGGACATGCAACTATTGTAAACAGCCAGGTCATTATGTACACGATTGTCCAGTTTTAAAACATAATATCGCCATAGGTAATACAAAAGAAAGACCACGGCCACTTAGACAGGATCAGAACCAACAAGGAGCCCCGCAGCGTGCACAGTCCATGCAGGCTCCGCAACAATCTATGCCAGCTCCACCACCGCAGCCTATTGCTGCCACACAAACAACCACACAACAGATGTACCAGACCGCACAGTATGACTATCCTGATTATCAACGATACTCATGAAACAGCCTAGAGAGGGAAGTTGGCTTACCCCTTATCGAGGTCCCTGTAGATCAAGAAGGACCTTATGTACACAGTGAACTATTAGGCCAAGATAGAAAATTTTTACTTGATACAGGGGCGAGTCGAACAACCATAAAACGTAGTGAAGTTCCAGGGGCACCCCTCTCAGGCTCACAGAATATTTCCCTTGGTTTTTCAGGAAAACCTATCATTAACGAAGTATCACAGCCTCTTCCCCTTACGATTGGTCCCTTGACACGAACTACAGATTTATTGCTTACTAAATCATGTCCAGAAAACCTGTTGGGTATAAAAACATTGAAAGCTCTAGGAGCTATAATATGTTGTTCTCCGGAAGGAGTAAGATTGTTTTTACGCGATTTCAAAGGGCACTATGTGTCCCGAGACATGGATCACCGACTGCAGACTTTACCCACACATTTATGGGCACAAGGCCCTACAGATGTTGGTTGCATGAACATTACACCATATCGAGTCATACTAAAGACAGGAGTGGTACTACCACGAATGCGACAATACAAGTTACCCCCAGATGCTGTAGTGGCTTTACTGCAAATCATTGACGAGCTTATTACCCAAGGAGTGGTTGTGGAAACCGACTCCAATGTATGTAATTCCCCGATAATTCCGATTCTTAAACGAACTGATCCAAAAGCCCCGCCAGTATATCGATTGGTTATTGATCTGCGCGAATTAAATAAATGTATTGTACCACAATACCCCGTAGTCCCAGACATTTCTTCATTACTGACAGCCATTGATTCCGAAGCAACATTCTTTACTGTAATTCATCTCAAGAATGCCTTTTTCAGCGTCCCAATAGATCCGGAAAGCCAATACTTGTTCGGATTTAGTTTAAATGGACGAAGCTTTAAATTCACACGCGCACCTCAAGGATTCACAGAAAGCCCCAGCATCTATAGCCAAGCACTGAAACGAGAACTTGACAGTATCCACATGCCAGTCAACACTGCCCTGCTTCAATATGTCGATGATCTGCTGATCACCGCTAGAAGCGAACCTGAATGTGAAAAAGCCTCACTGACGGTTTTACAATTCTTGGCCGAAAAAGGGCACAAGGTGTCCCCTTCTAAGCTGCAATTCTGTGTCCAGCGAGTTGTTTACCTTGGGCACTCGCTGTCCAAGGAGGGAAGGCAGCTTACGTCAGATCGCATCCAGTTAATTGCTAACATGCCAATACCCAAGACACAAAAGGAGGTACGGGCTTTTATAGGCCTCACTTCATATTGTAGGCAGTGGATCCCTCAGTATGCATTTCTAGCAAAACCACTCATTCAGTTGACAACACAGGAGGCAGCCACATCGACTGTCCTCCCTTGGACTCAGGAACATACACAAGCTTTTGAAAGCCTAAAGAAAGCTTTATGTCAAGCACCTGTTTTAGCAACACCATGTTACAATAAACATTTTACGCTCTTTGTTACAGAACGCGAAGGTACTGCCTTGTCAGTACTCACTCAGGAACAAGCAGGATCACACAAACCATGTGCTTATTTCTCTAGTACATTAGATCCAGTAGCTCAGGCTCTGCCTGCGTGCCTGAAATCAGTGGCAGCGACAGCTTTAGCAATCAGACAAAGCGATGCCATAGTGTTAGGACATCCATTGACAGTACAAGCACCACACGCAGTAGAGGTTCTTGTGAACCGAACGCAAACACAACACTTGACTATAGCAAGACTCACCGGTTACGAATTAACATTGTTTCAGCCACACATAGAAATCAGACGTTGTAGTACATTGAATCCTGCCACACTTTTGCCAGTAAACGGAACAGACCCACTAGCACATGATTGTATTGAAGTTATTACTATCACGACGAAACCTAGACAAGACTTGACAGACGTCCCATTGTCAGACCCAGACCTGACGTTGTATGTAGATGGTTCATGTATGAGAACAAGTACAGGAGAGCTAGTGGCCGCGTATGCAGTCACAACAGACACTGAAGTCATTGAAACAAATTGCATAAATACCTTGTCAGCTCAAGCAGCAGAGCTCATCGCTCTGACACAAGCCTGTATTCAAGCTACGAATAAGAAAGTCAACATATACACTGATTCACGTTATGCATTCGGAGTGGTACATGACTTCGGCGTGCTGTGGCGAGAGAGAGGTTATTTAACTTCTCACGGTGCCCACATTCAGCACGGACCCCTCATTCATGCCTTATTAGATGCAATACATCTACCCACTGCAATATCAATTATGAAATGTAAAGCTCATACGAAAGTTACTGATATCATTTCCCAAGGCAATGATCTAGCTGACAGAACAGCTAAACAGACTGCTCAAACTCACACATCTGACATGACAAAGACAATAGTTCCGACACCAACACATTGCATGATGGTTAAGGATCCCGCTCTTGACGTAATTGACATACAGACACATGCTACACCAGATGAAATAAAGAAATGGACTGAATTAGGAGGGATCCAAACGGATCAAGGATGGATGACGAAGGAAAAATCTGTATGGTTCCTTCCTGATTCTATGGTTCAAGTTATCATTAATACAATACATAGTCCAGCACACTTAGGAGAAAAAGCTATGCTAGACAGCATTCAACACATTTGGTTCAACAAACATTTACGAGCAGCAGCTAAACAAAAAGTTCGTACCTGTATGATCTGTTGTCAGTTCAACCCAGGTAAAAGCATTCCCGTAGAACAGGGTGGATTTCAGCCTCCTGAGCACCCTTTTGAAGTTCTCCAGATGGATTATATCCAGATGGAACGATGTCGAGGATTCAAATATGTTCTTGTAGTTGTCTGTGCTCTTTCCCGTTGGACAGAAGCATACCCGGTCTCAGATTACACTGCCCCGACTACTGCCAAACAGTTGGTTCGAGAATTCTTCCCACGGTACGGTTTACCACGTGTTGTCTACTCAGATAACGGCCAGCCGTTCTCATCCGAACTAATGAAACACGTTTCACTTTTGTTAGGCTATCAATGGAGATTTCACTGTGTCCGACACCCCGAGGCAGCAGGTCTCGTGGAACGACATAATCAAACTCTGAAAATTAGATTGTCCAAAATATGTAGAGAGAAAGGCGTCGATTGGGTAGTAGCCTTACCAGTTGCACTCTTTTACATGAGAATGGTAGCGCACTCTCGAACAGGGCTATCCCCTTATGAGGTGATCTTCGGTAGACCACCAAATATGTGGGGGACGCCTATACCACGCAAAATAACTGATGTTGACTGTAATATGCTGACAGATTACCTGGCTTCCTTGATGTCTGCACTACAATCTTGTCGTTCACAGGTAGCTGCAGCCTTTCCCGACAACACCGAGGTGAAACCCCATGACGTAGTTCCCGGGGACCTGGTGTTAGTGCGGAATTTTGATCGGAAGACTCAGCTGGATCCTAGGTGGAAATCGCCTCAACTTGTACTACTCACCACGAGGACAGCCGTGAAGATCGAAGGTCGCAAAGGTTGGATACATTCAAGTCATATCAAGAAATTTCATGGACTACCGTCTGATGTAAACGATACACCTCACGTGTCTTCACCGATTGACTCAAAGCTTCCTTTGGTTGAACTAAGCGATAAGGAACTATACAAACTAAAATTACGGTCTAATAAGTCAGACAATTTGATTGTTTAAGTCCTCTCCAAGGTGAATCGGTCGAATTTGTCTCTGACATGTATCCCCTAGACCTGAATAGAGAAAGAAACCGAAAGATGCAGTTGAAAAAACATGCGTACTGTAAATCACTGCGTAGTCATTGCACAGTGACGTTATTAATTTTGTTTTTCTTAAGTCTTTTTATAATAGCTGCAAGTATATTATTGCACATATATTATCCTATTTCTAAACATGTTTACAATGTTACTGCTGAACATTCTTTTAGTGAATTACCCCCGCATGAGTTGTCCTATAGATTTGCGCTGCGCAATAACACTTTTATTAGTATGTTACATCATTCCCATCAGACTAGCAATGCTACAAATTGTTGGATATGTGGCCGACTCCCTCCCTATCAGAACTATAAGGGAATTCTGCCTCTCTTTCCATATCCGTTCACACACAATGGCTCCTGTGGAGCATGGTTTAGTTTAATTAATTCCCTAGATTCAAATTCCGCAGTTTATCAAGACAACTGGGTATGGGGAAACCTGAACTTAGTTTTGCTTAAAGTCTGCTATCCTAACAAGGAAGGACTTCCCAAAAGAACAGGAACTGATCTAGAAAATGAAGTATACGGATTAGGTAATTTCACGCTTAATCTCATGATCCTGAATGTTGAATGCGAAGCTGCACCAATTTTGCCCGCTATGTCAGTATTTCCAGTTAAAGGTGAATTGTGTGTAAGAAAGAATGGTTCCATACATATGGGCCATAGTAGATGCACCGCTGTAATAGAATTCAGTGATCAAGGCAAATCTACATTTAGAGCTTCTCGCCATTCCTACTTCATATGTGGTCAGACTGCATATACACGTTTGCCTCTAGATTGGGATGGTACCTGTTACATCGGATTCCTTTTGCCACCTGTTTTCCTAGCTCCTCCTGATTATCACAGAAATACTCATTTAGTACACAATAGACAGCAGAGAGATCTCCCAATCGTCGATTACACTGAAACAGCATGGGAAAAATACACAGATTTCAATAAAGGTTTCTTCCCCTATATAGGTACAGTCACTAATAGTAAGTTGATACGTAGATTAACCAGAACCCTTGAAGCAGTAGTGAACGAAACTATTTCCGCCTTAGGCAATTTAACAGAAGAGCAGTCTGCTATGCGGATTGTTGTGCTTCAAAATCGTCTTGTCCTTGACGTCATCCTGGCCGATAGGGGCGGAGCTTGTAGGGTCATCGGATCAAGTTGTTGCATTTTCATACCAGAAAATTCGCCGTCAGTATATAAAGCCATAACTCGCCTTCATAAGATTGTAAGCCAGATACACCAGAATCCAGGCACCTGGACTTGGTCCGGTTGGTTTTGGAGTGTACTGTCAGCCTGGGGATGGAGGGTCCTATCCTTCCTAGGTATTGGCTTTCTCATATTATTCAGTTGCTGCTTATGCCTACAATGTGGACCAGCGATTTGTGGTCTGTGTGCCACATCGTGTATTCCACCACCAAGTTTTCATTCATCCCGGAAGAAGAAAGAAGAACAAATGATGTTATATGAACAGATCAACGGATTGATGAAGATTGATATCTCTTAAGGGCAAGTAGGGGACAAGGAGGGAATGTGGAAATATGGATTTTTATGATCAGTTATGTCCCCTATCTTGGACCCCAACGGTTTCATGTATAAATCACAAGTACATGTATGTTCCCTCCAGTTTCAGTTTTGAAGACGCAAACACATGTGCGTTCACCGTCAACATGTCCTCTTTCAGATCCGCCATGAATGGGCCGGATATCCTATTCCTAAGTATGAAAGGCCACCGGCTTTATATGGTTCATTTATCCCATTTTTACAGTCCAGGTGAGTAGGCCCTGATTCTGCCATCAAGCCTTTTCCTGCCTTCTGCCTCTGAAAACTCCAGTCTGAGCTCGCATCTGTATCCATGAACTTTGTCCTACTCCCTGCGCGGCTAACGGTGCCTGACTCGGCCTGTTTGCCTGCCAAAACTGTATTTCACCTTCAAGATTATCTGCTCTGCTCCGCTCCTCATCCGATGCATTCCTGTCTAACAGTTTAGGTAAACATTCCTCCAGCTACCGTGCAAAGGGGCCAGGCCTCGTTGTCTTTATGCAAGTAATTCATAGCCCTGTTACCATGGAATATTCCTACCCCCTCGCATCTAGTGTAGACACTTAGACGCTTGTACACGCACTAACAGTCAGTATAGTCAGTATAGAATAAGATTCTATCCTAAGAGACCTCTCTTTTGTGATAACACAGTTCTTTAAACATAGGATGTAAGATATGATTTAGGATTAGGTTGACATAACCCCAGACTTCTGTCTCCACATGTAGAGCTAAATGTCAAGTCCCATTTTCCCCCTAGTTGCACGTCAATCACACGTCATGCTGCTGCGCGCGCATCTCTGCCAAGTATTTTTGCTGACATTGCGAAATTCTTTCATGGAACCACCCATTTGTGACATCATACCTAATGACGTTCTTTAGTTACGCCTAGTTACACCCATTTTAGTTACGCATGTATGTTTTTATCTCTGTTATCAACTGTTACGCCTCCTGCATCTGTTTCACTGTAATGCCTCTTCTATAAAAATGATTACCTGTCAATAAAGTATTGTCCTTCACTTCCTGAACCTTCGTGGTGATGGAATGTGAAGCCCACAAATTCGAATTGTGTTTTGGAATAAAGCCCGTTCCGAACCTCTAATACCACGGATTCTGCCTCTTATTTTACTGAGCTATTCTTATTAAATTTTCCGCATCAAATTAAGTACCGGTAATTAAATTATTTACCACAATGTTTGCAGACTTCGGTTACAAGTTTAACTTTAAGAAGTCCCACATTGCTGAGCTCACAGTGTTATTCTTGGGGTACGAACTCAATAATGAGGGTCGAGGCTTGGCACCGCACTTCCTTGAGAAATGCGCACGCCTTCGTATCCCTACGACACTGAAAAAACTACAATCCTTGCTGGGCTTTCTGAATTTCGGTCGTTCCTACATTCCTGATTATGCCCAGCGTATCAAGACGCTTTATGCCTTGGTACAACCAACTTTTACCAGATCTTGCTGGCTGCCGGAGCATTCATCTGCATTGTATTCTTTGCAGACTGGTCTTCTTACTGCTAAATATTTAAAAACTCATGATAACCACACTAACCTGGTCATTAGAATTGTTCCAGGCGCGGAGGGTTTCACGTACTTAACGTTCAATGAGGGCGACACAGTCCCCATTGCTTACAAGTCTCATCTGTACACTTTGGCTGAGCTGCGATTTTCCACTGTTTAAAAAGTCTTAACAGCAGTTCAGATGGCGATCCTGAAAGAACGAGCGCTATCACAAGGAAAGCGCATGCTAGTGGTAACACCGTTTCCTGCTCTCGAAGCAGTCACTAAAGCTAGTGTACCAAATTCTAAGGCTTTGCATCCAAGGTGGATACAACGGGCGACCTCCTTAGCTTCGCCTGATGTCGAATACATCTTTGACGCGGCGTTGCAGACTCAGGAGAGTTTGGAGTATGAATTCGTTCATCCTGCTCCTCTGTCATTGCGCCCTATCGAGGAATACCATTGTGTCATATACACTGACGGATCGGCGCAACCCGCAACTGGATCAAAGCACGCTTATTCAGCGGCTTGCCCAATTGTTGTCGGTACTTTTGTAAATGGAGAGTTCCAATCTGATGCAGTGCACACGCAGTCATTGGGTGATTGTACCGCACAGTTGGCGGAGCTTCATGCTCTAGTGCTTGCACTTGAGTTTGCTGATCACAGGGTCACTACTCTTATAGTGAGTAATTCTTACTATTGTGTTCAATCTTACAACGACAATTTGCTTTTTTGGATTGTGAATGGTTTTCGTGATTCCAAAGGTGGCACAGTGAAGAATAAAATGCTTTGGGCTCGGGTGGCAGAACTTAAAGGGAGTCTGCCACTTGTGAATGTAATTCACACTCTTGGTCACCAACGAGTTGGTGTCCTTGCTGTCGGTAACAGTTTGGCTGACGAGGCAGCAAAAACTGCAGTGGCGACATATTTAGTAGCAGCAGTTACAAGATCAAAATCTAAGATTGATGCTGACATCTTGGCAGCTATTGCTGCTTCTGAGACTGGGACAAACTTCCCTAGAGGTTTCCCTTCTCGATACCATTATCACTTAAGTCCTGATAACGTCCCGTTAGTGAGGATTAACGACGTTGGTGATAGATTGATTCCCAACGCGGACTGCAGACCAGCTTTTATAACGGCTGCCCACGAAGGTGTTGCGTCTGCGCATGCTGGAGTGTCGGCAACTGTGTCTCTTTTGCAGCAACGTTACTGGTGGTACGGTTTGTATAAACAAGCGCGGGCTTATGTACTTCGTTGTGACATTTGCCAACAGATTAAACCTTCTTCTGTTGCGCGTCCACCTCCAACGCAGCTGCATATATCTAATCAACCACTTGCGTGTGTTTATTTAGATCACTGCGGTCCTTTTACCTCTCATACTGCGTACAAGTACATCTTGGTTGCAGTGGATTCGTGCAAACGTTTTCTGTGGGTGTGGCCACAAAGGAGTGCTGATGCCAGGACTGTCATCAAAGTATTGCGTGTCTTTTTAGAGAGTTTTGCATTTGGAACCCTTCACTCTGATCAGGGCCTGGCGTTCGCCTCTAAGGCGTACAAAGAAGCAATGAGATGTTTGGGGTCCAAGTCAAATTTTCGTCTCCATACCGGCCTGAGGGCAATAGTGTTGTGGAACGAATGAACCGTGACCTAAAGCAATCGTTGACAGCCAAGGTATTAGGTAAGGCCGGAACTGGCTTGCCCACTTGTATGACGTCCAACGTGCACTTAATAACCTCCCTAGAAGGTCTCTGGGTGGGAGGACCCCGTACATGATGCTCTTTGGAGTGAGAATGTTTGTTCCAGACCTTGATGGTCTAGACATGGCGGTGGCTGCCACACCTTTTGACCTAGATGACCACTGTGCTGTATTGCAGAATCTACAAGAAGCCAGAGACACTCTAGCAAAGGAACACGTGCCCTCTACATCCGAAGCAGCGCTCCAGATTCCGGTAGTCGGCTGGCTACCTCGAGTTGGTGACCTGGTCCGTGAGAAGGTGGAGAACAAGAAGGAGTTTGGCCCCTCTTATCGTGCACCGGTCCCGGTGCTTGGAGTACTGGGTACACGTGCAGTTGTTTTACCCCCACTTCCTGGTCGCAAGGATAACAGGTACATTTCAATTGAGAATGTCAAGCTACACAGGGTGGCCGATTCTCCATAGTATGACACCTTCGGTTTCCTGCCCTTCGATGCTGAGAAACTCTGTTGTGGTGCCACCCTCTATCATCGTGCCTGAGGTTTCCATTGAGATGCTCACAGTTACTGATCCGCCTGTGCCACCTACTGCTGGTGGTTTGCCTGATGATCCTGAGTATGCTTATCCTGCAGAAGTCCCTTTGCCCCTATTACATACAACAACACTTACCCAGTCCCATTCTTCCTTTGAAACTGAATCATTGACTTCCACTGCCCCTTCCAAAATTTCTATATTTTTTGCCTGGTTCAAGAGACATTTTTTGGTTGCACCTTGGACTTACATCTGGCTGGTGCTGATTTGTATTTTTTTATTCATGACAATTGGTTTTGTGGTAGTGTTTTTTAGACTTATCAATGAACACTACCTGAATGAACGTTCTACAATTCGATTAATTGATGGAACTTTGGCCCCCCATTCCTCATCACACATCATGAAAAGAGACCAGACTTTTGTGAACATCACCGCCTGGCCTGTACGTGATGGGATTGCTTGGGATGCAGTGAACTTTCAAATTCATGGTCCCACCGAAGTTATTAATGTGCCAACTGTTTTTCGTGTTTCTATGGGTGATGTAGTTAAACAAAACATCCGATCATATGATTGGGATGTACAAGCAATAGAAGCACTGTTTTCTGATTTAAAATATTATGCTGCATTTGATGCTGAAGATCTGTATTTAAATAGTGCAAACTACGATGAACAATTTTGTTTTCAACATTATGGCACACATTTCCTACACAGAGCAAATACTTTTCGAAATGTTGTTAATTTCACTCAATGGGAACATTGTCCTGTCCCTATGCCTGGCAGCTCTGCCACTTTATTGAAAAAATTCACATACTTTTCGGATTTTAGTGTGTCTAACCCTGCTTCTTTTTATTTTAAGGTGGCGGTAGAACCCGCTTCTAAGGTTAGATTGACACACACCAAATTATTATATTCTAAATCCTTTATGGATGAATTGGCTATTGGAGGTTACGACCTATGGAAAGCTACTATCGATCTTAAATTGGTTTGGGGAACTAAACCGTGGCAGGTACAAGGAACAGAAGCTTTGCATCGTGCCTGTCTTATCCCAAACCATATATTATTTTTGAATTCGTCTATTTTCCAGACCACCTGTTTTGGATTGGCTATATCTAAAAAATTTATTTCCCCCTCGATCCCGGATCTGGGTGCTTATCCTGGTTGGGAGAATCACTCAGATCTGTCCCTTACTATGTTGCAGTCCCTTGTTTCCAACGGCACCTTCAATATTTCAACATTGAATCCTGAAGGTTGGTTGGTTTGGCAAACAAGCTCAGATTCCTGTCAATGTCGGTTTCTGGATTTGGCTCCAGGGTATACACAACTTAGGATTGACCCTCGTTTTACATTTTCACACACAGTGACTACCTACTCTGTAGGTAAGTTATGTCAGTCATGGCTGCAACATTCCACGTTAGCTTCAGTTAAGCTTCATTTATCACGATTAAATGACAAAATAGATTTGAATGATTTTATTAAGGGTCCTGCAAGTGGCAGGTCCAAAAGATGGGTTTATGCTATTTACAATGAAATTTGGAAATTGTCGCAAATTGAAGCTGCCGTGTGGCTTATACACGGATTGGTCACGTTACCTTTTAGTCTGTTTAAATTTAGTTCGTGCATGAAGCATTATGCCATTGGCAGATATGAACAACTTGGTGATGCATTCCTGCACGAAGTTTGGTCACTTCCGTTCGCTTACAGATGCATAAGGGATGGCAAGGAGGTTTACTTAAAAGGTGAAGAATGCACTTCCGCTCCTGATCATTCTGTGGTTTGTAGACATATACAATTACATGGCGCTTGCAATATACACGCTCCTAATTTGGCTTGTGTCCTAAAAGGGATTCCAATGCCAGTTATAACGTCTTCTTTTAAGCTGCTTGCCAACGGTAGTTATTTGCTTTTAAATAGTGAAGCTTGCTGTGGGATGCTAGTGGGTATTCCTTACATAGTCACTGTTTCGCAAAAAGTGATTTGCTGTAATAACGTCCTTTTCCCACCCCCGCAAGGCCGACTCGATATATCTATCTGGCCGGCGATTCCAACCTTGAACGCAGAGTTCAATAGGATGAGCAGAATAAGGGCTCTTTTGTCTAAGAAGGAAGTTGCGTTGACTTCGTCCCGTGAAACATTTCTTCTTAATGTGGCGAACACACGCACTGAGGTACAAGGTCTTTTAAATACTGACCTCCCCCTCCATTTTGGAACTTTGATTCAAACTATCTTTAATGCTTCGTCTACGAGTGGCCTTGTTCATTTTTTTAAAATTGTGGGCTCGGGCCTTGTGACATCTTTCCAAACGTTTTTTGGTGTGATCCCCGCATTTTTACATTCTATTTTTTCGAGTGTCTTCGGAGGGTTTCCCTTGCTCCTCGCTCTGGTGGCTGGGATCCTCTTGTTGATCTGCGCACTTCGTTATGGCTGCACACCTGGAGTTGCAAGACAGCATGCTCTGCCTGCTCCATCTTCGTAGCCGAATGCTTGAATACTACGGCACTTTACCTCTGGCGATCTTAAGCGTCAAGTATGGATTGTCCTTCCGGTTTCCCTTTTTTACTTGTGTGCAACCTGTCTTTCATTGCCTAGATTGTCCCTTCCAGTGGGCTCTGGACTTGTGCCTGTCAACCTTGGCGTCACCTGACCCGGATTTTGATGAACTAATGTGTCCCTTAGTGGCTCATGATTTTGATTGTTCTGGTGTTGGGTTTATGGCTTTGGGTGCTACACAAGGAGTCCTTGGTAACTGGGATATCGGAGAGGCCGCTATTGAATTCCTTGAAAGGAGTTATATCGAGGATGCTGACAGTTGTCCTATTGTGGTGCTGGATGCTCTAATAATTGATGAACACGTGTGTTCCTTTCCCTTGCTAAATTGGATGGCAGATACTTTTGCGGAACGCTCCAATGATTTCCTCTTGGAAGCTGTTGCAACTTACGGTGCATATACCTTTATGGATTGACTAATTGACATTGTCAAGCCAGGGTGCATCCAGGGCTGTTGATTTTTCATCGAAATTTTTTACTGATTTTTTTAACATCGTTTTTTCTTTTTAAAGATTTTTTTTCTTTTTTTTCATTCTCGGACTTTACACTTACCTTATATGGACTTATAGTTCATGCCCTTGGTTCCGTTCTATATCACTTGAACTCTGCGTTCTTGATAAGTGTACCCCTATTGGTTAGTGCTCCGATCATGGGGGGGGTGTAGGATGGATTAGCCACGCCCTATTTACAACACTAAGTTAGCATAACCGAGCTAACTGTTAGCAAGCCAGCTTGTCGTTTCTGCTGCGCTGCGCACGACACTGTTGTTATGTGTTATTCATTTTAGAAATGCTGACTCGACTTTGCCTTACAGGATAACAAACTGTTGTTTCACATTCTTAACCGTGAAATGTGCCCTTGGTATGTACATCATGTAAAGAACGAGTCTGGGTCACTAGAAGGTACAGAGTGTTGTGATTAGATTGATCGTACCACTTTTTAGACATATCATACATGCAGCTGCCAATATCTGAAGGACAAGTGCTTTTAATATTGCAGAACAGTTTGGTTTTACATTCATTCGAACAGAAGAGCTGATGCATGAGAGAGCTAGCTGATCCTTTGATGTGATTCCACTAAGCTGATCTATACGGTATGGGGTCCCCCCTGTTAGCCTAAGAGACCTTCTATTAGTCTAATAATAATGTATTAGATTCTAGAGAAAGGAGTGTGGCTGTATACCACTGTCATTATTATTATGATTGCTCCTTTCATTTTGTATGGTATTGTAACAATGCTTATGGTTCTGATCTGTACCATTTGTCTGCTAGTGTTAGCCAAAGTACTGCATCTTAGGACGCGAGGTTTATAAAATAAACTCTTTAAACTTTACCGTGTCTGTATTATTCTGTTGTGGACTAACAAATAGATACGAACAGGTATTTCGGATTCCCACCACTCCTAAGAAATATCTAAGTCGCTTGTTCTGGTTTGTCTATACATTGGGACCGCCTAGCTAGATCTAGGCTAACGAATGGGATACTAAGCTAGTCGGATAAGGGGTTCTTGGTTCTGAGGGGAGTTTCTGGTACACCACAATTCTCTGAGGTCCTGGTCTCCTGCGCATAGTTCTGTGCATAAGCAGAATCCCTGCAACAGCATGTCAACAACCAGCAATGATGTGTGCTGGAGACGGGTAGGCCGTACTTGGAGTAATATCTGTTGCCATCAACAGAACATCATCAGCAATAGCAACTCAATCTAAATTGTGAACACTACTGTCTACAGTGTAGGCCATAGAAAGCGGTCAGCAAGGGCCCACAGCTATGTAAGGTGGAATTCAGCTACACAGTTTGTCATACGTGAAGCAAGAAAAGCATGTCTGGAGCCTGTAATAATACGTATTCATGGTGTAGACAGAGCACACTAGAGCAATGTCTTTTCCTACAGAACTGCGTCATCTACAAGACCAACTCGATCCGAATTGTGAACACTACTATCTGCAGTGTTAATTGTAAACAGTACTCACACAGACATTCATGAATATTTTCTCTCACTTCCTATTAACAAAAGACAACAACATACATTGCAGAAAAATCTGCAATAAATAAAACAAAACAATTCAAATACTATTTCTGCTGTCTACAGTGTAGACTATTCAGTGTTCCTTTGCACTTGCAAATTAAATTTGGTAATTGTACTAAAACTATAAGTCATTTAAAAAATGTCTTCAAAGAAGTATACTAAAAACATAATATGTATATTCCAATAGCCGTTGTAGTTACTTGACTACTGGATTCTCTAATTAAACAATCAGCACTCGATCTGAATTGTGAATACTTCTGTCTGCATTGTAGGCCAGACTCACTATTCATTAACACCTGACAGCCATGTATCGTTCAATTCGAAAGCATGGACTTGCTTGCAGCAGATCAGAAGAGGTACACAGAAATAATATCAAACTTCAACTTCTGACATCCTCAATCATACAATCAAGTCCCCATTTCACTGTTCGGACCTGCTGTACCACAGTGTACTCCACCGACTAGTGTTAACCAAGCACAATAATAATGTGCAACAGTTAGCTACGGAAACACCGAGTCTGATGCACCTCAACGGAGGGAGTTCTATGAAAACCAAGCAACAAGTAATATCGGACATATTCCATTGTGGAATCAAGACACCGTTCCACTGTTGGGACCTACAGTTGCTTGCTCCTGGTTGAAGGGAGTGCCTTTATCTCCACTCTCAGATGAAGTTCTAACATCCTCCATTGTCAGATCAAGACACCCTTCCACTGTTGGGACCTAGAGTTTGATGCACCTCATCGGAGGGTGTACCACAAATCATCACAAACTGTAACTTCTATCATCCTCATTCATAGAATCAAGACCCCGTTCCGCTGTTCGGACCTGCTGTACTGTGGTGTATTCCACCAACTACAGTCAACCAAGGCCATTAATCATGTGCAGCAGTTAACTACGGAAGCACAAAGTCTGATGCACCTCAACAGAAGGACCTCTGAAAATTCACCTGCACGTTATATTGAACATTGTCCATTGTGGGATCAAGACACCGTTCCACTGTTGGGACCTAGAGTTGGTTGCATCTGGTCAAAAGGAGTACCTTCATCTCCACTCTCAGATGTAGTTCTAACATCATCCATTGTGGGATCAAGACACAAATCCACTGTTGGTACCTAGAGTTTGATGCACCTCATCAGAGGGAGTACACAGAAATCATCACAAACTTTAACTTCTGACATCCTCAATCATAGAACCATGACCCCGTTTCACTTTTCGGACCTGCTATACCACAGTCTCTTCCAGCGACAGCAGTCAACCAAGCCCAATAATCATGTGCAGCAGTTAACTACAGAAGAACAAAGTGTGATGCACCTCAACAGAGACAGTTCTGTGAAAACCCAGCAAAAGGTTATATCGGACATCATCCATTCTAGGATCAAGACACCATTCCACTGGTGGGACCTAGAGTTGGTTGCACCTGGTCGAACAGAGTACCTTCATCTCCACTCTGAGATGCAGTTCTAACATCCTCCATTGTGGGATCAAAAGACCGTGCCACTGTTGGAACCTACTGTTCGTTGCACCTGATCAGAGGGGGTACACAAAAATCAACACACACTTTAACTTCTCACATCCTTAATCACAGAATCAAGACCGCGTTTCTCTGTTCGGACCTGCTGTACCACGGTGTACTCCACTGACTGGTGTCAACGAAGCACAATAATCATGTGCAACGGTTAACTACGGAAGCACAGTGTCTGATGCACATCAACGGAGGAAGTTCTATGAAAACCAAGCAACAAGTAATATTGGACATCTTCCATTCTGGGATCAAGACACCGTTCCACTATTAGGACCTAGAGCTGGTTGCACCTGGTCGAAGGTGGTACACAGAACTAAACACAGACTTTAACTTCTGACATGCTCAATAATAGAATCAAGACCCTGTTTCAGTATTCGGACCTGCTGTACTGCGATGTACTCCAGTGACTACACTCAACCAACCCCAATAATCCTGTACAGCAGTTAGCTACAGAAATACAGAGTCTGGTGCATCTCAACAGAGTGAGTTCTGCGAAACACAAGCAGCAGGTAATATCGGACATCATCCATGGTGGAATCAAGACAATGTTCCACTGTTGGGAACTAGAGTTAGGTGCACCTGGTTGAAGGGAGTACCTTGATCTCCACTCTCAGATGCAGTTGTAACATCGTCCATTGTGGGATCAAGATGCCATTCAACTGTTGGGACCTAGAGTTGATGCCACCTGGTCAGAGGGGGTACACAGAAATTATCACAGACTTTAACTTCTGACATCCTCAATCATAGAATCAAGACCCCATTTTACTGTTCGGACCTGCTGTACCGCATTGCAATTTCAACTTCATGCATAGCAATGGTTGCTTCATTTTCCAGTATTGCTCGTCCAAGAAGATCGTGACTACATGGACCACTAGTTTCACTCTCTTGAGAACTTTCATTACTAATTTCAGCTGTAATAGTCATTTTCTATTCAACTTCATCATTCAACATTTTTAAATATATAGCAAAAATTGTACATGCAACGCTACTTTTACATGTATTACAAGAATCTTCGTAACAGTCAAAGTCTCCAAATAATTCACTTTCACTACACCATGAATTAAACAGTTGCAGAAGTGCTAAATAGTAAAATTCTCCCTTATCTAAACTTTCACAACTAACTTTCTTGTGGTTTATGAGATTACTCTTTGCATGTTTTACTAAACAACCATGACATCCAACTACTGCATATTTTCCTTCTTTTACATTCTCTTTAACATTTCAAGCTGTAATGTTGAAGTACTTCATACAGACACAGCTGTTCCAGATGTTGACTCCTTTTCGGTTAGTACGTGTCCAACATATTAGTTTTAATATTGTCTGTACTGTCTGCTTCATTTACTGCTAATTCTTCATTTTCTTCAAATCATTTCAAGGCTCCATTTCGTTTGCAGGCAAGACCTAAACTTACTCAAATGATTCCTCGTGGCTTTGAAATTAAACTTAAAGAGCTCAATCAGTCTGAACATCCATACAATCCAAATTCTCGGTGGGAAAGCATTTTCAAAGTAAAGCTGTACATTTCTTTACTAAGGCTTTTCTCTTGTGCAATTCCTTCCCACAGTTCTTTCATCTCTATTTTTTCTGATTTTGTTATGTACGATGTAATGTAACATGCAGCAGCAATTGAGTTATCTGCAACATACTGAATGTCCATGTTCTCACTCCACATTTTTAAAATGACTGGATTGTAATCATTGATATACTTTGACACTTCTCTTCTTTTTAACTTGTAGTTATTCTTTTGAGATTTCCGAGTTATTGTGTGCCTTACAGAAGAAAATAAATAATTTACTCTTCCTTTACAAATGACTCGACAGGAGAAACCAAACCGACATCTGGAGTAGAATTTTCCTTTAAAGTTGTAGTTTCTTCTGCAATACTTTCAACAACTGTGACTTTGTAAACGTAAAACTTGCTATCTCAAGCTTCTATCTCCTTCTTGTCTTGGTATTTCACATCTCACATACTATTCAATGAAAGACAATACTGTTTCATCAGAATCATTTCCAAATTTAGGTTCATCCTTGATCCATAGTTGCAGATAAAAGACATTATAGGTTGAAACCTATCACTACAATATCTGCACACATATACAGGATCCAATGAACACAGTTCACCACGAGTCTTTATTTCAACATTTTTTATATTGGAATTTGCTTCTCTTAGAAAGTCAAGCAAATCTTCCCATGCATACTCTGCACAGCATATGAGACAAACCATGTTCTTGTACCTACGTTCCGTAACATACACTTGAGTTCTTTATGACGACAATACCAATACTCATTTGTTCCATGTTGACATGCCATCAAATTGATTAAGTGTCCTTCTAAATTTTCATCTCTTTCTAGAAGTTTCTCCACAAATTGTTTCGCAGAAAGAACTTATTGGTGAACTTTAGTTATAAGTATGTGGTTCACTGCATACGACAAAGAAGACAGATCACTTTCAAACAAAAAGGTGAATTATGTAAGGGTGGGCGTCAAATTCCGTTCCGCTTGCGAAATGTGCAATATTTTGACATTTTCGCGTTCCGCGGAGAGTGCGAAAATGCCAAAATTTCCGCGATTTGCAGCGTTGCGAATATGTTTTTCATGCTTTGATAATGCGCTCTCGCGTGCGCGATCGCCTTACCTGGATCCCGCGTTCGCCAACGAGTTTTCCAATCCGTTCGCGTGCTCCACAAGATGTTGATAGCCGGGTGAGTTCCTGATCGCGTCAATCGCCTCGCCATCAGACACCGCGAGAGTCTGAGATCGCGAACACGTCATTTTCCACAGTGAGAGAGAGCGTGGAGTCGCATATCCATCAATCTCCACCGCGACAGAGAGCATGAGATCGCGAACACGTCATTTTGGACGCGCCATCGACATCCGGCGGAAGTGTGGTGAAGCTCGCGATCGCGAACATGCCAAATTTTCAATCTGGAGAAGAATATTATCTCTAGCAGCATAAAACCTTCTGTAAATGATGATTTGGATGAAAAAAACTCCTCGGATTGACTTTTGACTGTCCTTTTTTGTGCAAGGAGTCCTTTTTAAAAAAAAAAACTTTTTGGGGGAAGAGGGAGGAAGTGCCACTGAGTCTCCAACTTCCTGTTCCTGTCCAGCAGGCTCCTCCCAGTGCTTTGTCCATCTCCTGTTCATTCTGCCTTTGGATTTTGAGCTGGAAGGATCACTCTTTGTGTCTGCTGCATCATTATCATTGGATTTGAGGACTTTTGAATTTTATATTTTTCAAGTAAGTTGGTGTTGTGTCTGTTTGATTGGTGGCATTGCAGTTGCTGTAACTACAGTTTTGGTACTTATCATCCCGGTCCCTTAAGATATTCTAGTGCGAGGCTACGAGAGTTAAACCCACGTAGATGCAGGGTGGAATGCCCGAAAATTCAGCCCCACTTGGCTTTGGATCACTCGCTTAAACCTTGTGCCATCTGCTTGAGTCCTCTCCCCCATTTCTTGACACTTCCTATAAGATCCCTCCCTAGTGGCCACAGGACCCCTTCTACGCCTAAGAGCAAACAGCTAGATTTTAAATGCTTACTGCTCAACACCAGATCTTTGGTGAAGCATAGTTCTGAATGCTGCCTGTTTATAGAAGCCAATAATATCAAGATGGCCTTTATTACGGAAGCTTGGACTGACAAGGCTTCCGGGCCGGATATAGTCAAAGCTACCCCCCATAACTATCTCTGCCATACCTTAGACAGACCCTTGAGGAAAGGAGGAGGTCTTGCCGTTATATACCACAAGAGTCTTACTCCCGCTTTCGAGGTAGCCTCAAACGGTACATGTGAGGCTCTGTCAATTATGGTTTGTTATGGCCCTCAAGACTCTTTTAGAGCAATGCTCATATATCGACCCCCAGGCCCCAAAGGTGGTTTTCTGGATGCACTTGGATCTTTTTTAGAAGATGGTTGTTGCACCAAATCTTTCACCATCCTTGGTGATTTTAATTTTCACCTAGAAGATGCCACTGATTCAGACACCACCAGGCTGCTGGAAACTATGGGTGGTGGGAACCTTTCGCAGCTGGTAGCTGGCCCCACCCACAAGAAGGGTCATACTCTAGATGGAATTTTTACTAATTCCTCTACTCTGTCCATTCTAGATTTCCTACCTCTTCCCTGGACTGATCATGCGGCCATTATTTTTGGAATCTCCTCTTCCCCTACCTCATTGTCTAACCCTAAACCCAAAGGTAAAATAGCCATTCGGACATGGAAAAGCATAAACCCAGTTAATCTTGACTCAACCCTGTCTGATTCAGTCCCTCCTCTTTCCTTCAATACAGAGGAGGCCACAACAAGGTATGAGGACTGGATCAGTGCAGCCTGCCACAAATTGGCCCCAGTCAAATGGTGTTCCCCCAGACGACTTATTCCATCTGCCCCTTGGTTCTCACACAATCTGCAAGAACTCAAATCAGAGTGTAAGAAATTTGAGCACCAATGGAGAAAAGGCTACAACTTAAATGATAGAAGACTCTACAAATCTAGCCTCCTAGCCAAAAAGTAAACAGTGCAGGAAGAAAAAAAGGCTTATTTTTCAGATAAAATCGCAAATGCCAAAACCTCAGCTAAAGGACTGTTCAATACAGTAACTATGCTTATGACTTCCTCTAAGCCCATTGCACACGGCGACACTGAGTTCTGCAATACGCTTGCCACTTTCTTCTTAAACAAAGTGGATACCATCTTCTACTCCTTTAATAACCAAGCTAGAACTGCTAGTGTTAGAAGTCTTGTGACTAATTTAATGCCACCTGACCCCATTTTTAATACTTTCTCCCCTCTGACCATTCCGGAGGTCTGCTCCCTGCTTAAGGGCTGTAGATCCGGATCCCCCAAGGACCCATGTCCGGCCTTTGTACTGAAGATGGCTTCGGCTACCATCACTAATTCCTTGACCCCGATACTTAATCAGATTCTGGGTACGGGGCATTATCCGGTACCCTGGAAAACTGCCTCCATACTACCTCTCCTAAAAAAACAACAACTTAGAGCCATGTGATCCCAATAACTATCGGCCCATCTCACGCCTTCCCTTGCCGGCCAAGATCCTGAAGAAGGCTATGAATATGCAGTTAAGCCGGTTACTGGAAACTAATGACCTGCTGGATCACTCCCAGTATGGATTTCGGGCAGGGCATAGCACGGAGTCCGCCTTGATTAAAGCCACGGAAGAAATACGTGAGGCGGTTGACCTTGGCGGGTCCGCCATCTTGATCATGCTAGATCTGTCTGCGGCCTTCGACACGGTTCATCATGACCTATTATTGAATCGATTGTCAAAGGTCGGGGTCCAAGGAGTTGCCTTGGACCTATTAAAATCCTTTTTGACTAACAGAACACAAAGGGTGGACTTGGACGGGGTAACATCTAAACCTTTCGTCCTTCCCTGTGGAGTCCCTCAGGGCTCTTCTCTCAGCCCCACGCTTTTTAATATTTATGTGACTCCGTTTGCTGCCCTTATTCGGTCCTTTGGCCTGCATATTACCTCCTATGCGGACGATACCCAAACTGTGTTATCCGTACAGAAAGGGAAGGAAAAGGGATTGGCCTCCAGCTGTCATAATTGTATGGCGGCCATCACTAGCTGGATGGCAGCCAATTGCCTAAAATTGAACTCTGGCAAAACCGAGGTGTTGAGCTTTGGAAATAACCCCAACCTCTGGTCCCCAGCATGGTGGCCTAGTGAGACGGGGCTCTTACCTAAACCCGTACGCTCTGTAAAAAATCTGGGGTTGATGGTGGACAATACTCTCTCTTTCGGGGATCAGGTTAGTAAGGTGGTTTCCACATTCTTTTTTTTTCCTCAGGACTCTGAAAAAAATTAAACCCCTTCTGGAGAAAGATAGTTTTAGAACAGTAGTCTCTGCATTAATTTGATCCCGACTTGATTACTGCAACAGTCTTTATTTGTCAATAAATATTAAACATCTTAACAGACTCCAGATGGTTCAAAACGCGGCAGCAAGACTGCTTACTGGCACTCCAAGATTGGTGTCAATTAAGAAAGGGATTACCCATCTGCACTGGCTCCCAATCAAAAAAAGAGCCCAATTTAAGGCCCTTTGCACAGTTTTCAGAGCCCTTCAGGGAACAGGACCCAAAGATCTAAGAGAACGGATCCACTGGTACATCCCGGGGAGAGCTCTGCGGTCATCAGAAGCCAAAATGGTAGCAGTTCCTAGGGCAAACAAGGCTATTTGGGGTGGCAAGAGCATTGTGCTCAGAGCTACCTCCGCCTGGAATAAACTTCCATTTTACTTAAGATCTGCTACGGAACTCCTAACCTTCAGACGAAACTTAAAGACATGGCTGTTTTTAGAGTAATATCCTGTCTCACTCGGGAGGGTGGCCTTTCTTCCAGGGAATCAGTGTGCAGCGCCAGGACACTCTCGGGTAACAGTGCGCTTTATAAGTTTGTATAACATAACATAACATCATTCTTTTTTTTTTTATTGTTGGGGGTAGCCAGTAGGCCCAGAGCTAGTTATGGGTGGGTGCATGATGAAGCAACTGTTCCTTTGGTGTGTGATGAATGTTTTTCAAACATCATTTAGGGCATGGATGGCATTGGATTGAGTTGGAAAATGTGTTTTTTGGGAGGTATTTCTGTTTTTGGGTGTGTGTTAAAGAAATGCCTTTGTTGTGTGTGCCTCGTGTGTTGGTGTGCACCCTGCAGACCTTGTTTTGCCTTTTGGATTTTCGTTTTTGCATTTTATTGCATTAAAAAGGCAAAGCAGTGTGGTTTAGCATGCATCTTTTGCCTGGCTTCTTTTATAGGCCTTTTGTCAGTTCATTATTTCCCAGGCCTACTGCTTGTTGCTTGTGATTTGTGAGTGTCCATGTGACTGGTGGCCTTTTCTGGTGGGAGTTATTAGTGTGCTGCTTTTGCCATACATAGGCCTGCATGGTATTCTTTTGTGGCCTAGGCATCCTGTTGTGGGCCTGGCCATGAGGCTGGTGGCTATTTTGAAGGCAGGCAGTGTGTTTTCTGTAATAGGCCTGCATTGTCTGTCTTCTGTTTCTTGTAGTTAGGTGGGCCTGGCCATGTGGCTGGTGGCCATTTTGAAGCCTAGGCCTGCAAGCTTGTGTGGCCTTGTCTGCCCACGGGCCTGCTTTCATCCAACAGGCTCAGAGCAGGTAGCCACAGGTGCATTAAACAAGTGTTTCTGTGTGTTCTGTTGAATTTAAACATCACTTAGGGCATGGATGGCATTGGAATGAGTTGGAAAATGTGTTTTTGGGGGGTATTTCTGTGTTTGGGTGTGTGTTAAAGAAATGCCTTTGTTGTGTGTGCCTGGTGTGTTGGTGTGCACCCTGCAGACATTGTTTTGCCCTGTGGATTTTTGTTTTTGCATTTTATTGCATTAAAAAGGCAAAGCAGTGTGGTTTAGCATGCATCTTTTGCCTGGCTTCTTATATAGGCCTTTTGTCAGTTCATTGTTTCCCAGGCCTCCTGCTTGTTGCTTGTGATTTGTGAGTGTCCATGTGGCTGGTGGCCTTTTCTGGTGGGAGTTATTAGTGTGCTGCTTTTGCCATATAGGCCTGCATGGTTTTCCTATTGGCTTACTGCTTCCATCCATCCCCTTTGCCAGCAGCAGCTCCCTTCCATTACATTTGTATTTTGGTTGTTGTTCTATTCAGTAAGTAGTATACAATAGCCCTTGTTGCCAAAGTCTCACAAATGGCTACACTATATATTTTATTTGTTTGTTTGTACTAGTAGTAATTGAACCACAACAACAAATGCAACATTTCACCGATGTTCTTCACCTGGCTTATTTGCTTTTAGGTGCACAAAAAGACAAAGGAGGAGGTAACTATTAACATCATCCGTTGTACTGCCAGACAGAAGTCCTGCTGTGCACCACATCACGTCCACGTGTGACCACAGACATCTCTGCAACTTGTGCACCTGCATCCTGTCTGACATCTGAAGAAGATGGCCCCAAAGAAAGGTACCAGGACCTCCAGTACCAAGAAAGTTGCCGGTGAGAAGAAGAAGGAACAGAAAAAGGAAGAGGCACTAACCACGACTGGTGTGCCGGCAAATGTGTTTTTGGGACCAAAAAAATTACGCCTGCAGCAGCCTTGTCCAGGAAACAAGCTGGGTGCAGCACCTCCGCACCAACGGGCCAACCCCACAAACCTAGGCCCAAGCCCATGAGTGTCGCAGAGGTAGCCAGTCTACTAACGAGCAGCGATGTTGAAATGTCATTATCGCAAAGTAGTACACAATCAACACAGGCGGAAACTCAGCAGATAAGTGTGCAGCAGCAGGTGCAGCCGCAAGAACAGCAGCAGCCGCAAGAACAGCAGCAGCCGCAAGAACAGCAGCTGCCACGAGAACAGCAGCTGCCACAAGAACAGCCACAACAACAGTCCAGAATAGTAGTTGTTCTTCCTGAAGTAGGGGCATTTCAGGAAATCGAGCTTCCTGCAGACAAAGTGGAGCAAACCACTGTTTCAGAAGATACATTGTCTTCCAGACCCCCAGCAAGGAAAAGGAGGATTAGTCCATCACCTTCTTCTTCAAGCCCCGCTTCTGATGATTTTGATGCCGCTTGGAAGCCACCAGCTCAGTCTGAGAGTGATGCACGCCACAAGCCAAAGCTAGTGCAAAGGAAGGTTCCAGAAAGCCTTAGAGTTATGGAGGTAGATGTACAAGAGGGGGATGATGATGGTGACGAGCCAGTCATCACGGACTTCACTCCTGGCCCAAAGGAGATGGAGACCAACATTACTACCCTATCCAAAATGGCTTTAAGGGATGTAGCATGGATACCACCAACACAGATAACACCACCACGACCTCCAGCTTCCATATTTTCATTTGCAAAGGAAAGACAGGGACCTACATCCAGCTCAACCACCACCGCAGTAGGTAGTGGTAGAAGTCACAGTGTAGCAGCACAGAGTCACATTCCAAGCACACCCTCCAGTTCATCTGGTATTGAAAGTGGCACATCCAGCAGCACCAGAAAGTTCTCCTCCCCAGTTTGGGATTTCTTTTCGGTTATCAGTAAGGAGGAGAACATTGCTATATGCTCAATTTGTCGACATGCTGTTAGGCGGTGTAAGCTTGATACAAACTATGGTACCGGAGGCCAAACAAGTCATCTCAAAATACACCACACTATCATGTGGGAGGCCCACCTACTTCGCTTAGAACAAAGTAAAACTCAACCCATTGTTGTTGGGCATGAAGAATCAGGGGACGATATTATCGCGGTGGAAGGTGTACAAGAGGGAGACATTTCTAGCTCTGTCCCCAGTAATGTAGTGGTACCGCCCACATCCTTAGCAACATCTCAATGGCACCGCAGTAAGAGTCAGAGTCAGGCTGAGACACCAAGGCGACCGAGTAGTACTGCAATGAAACAAAGTGCGTTGTTGAGCCTAACTGGGTTAAAGAAAACTACTGCACCACAAAGGAAAATAATCCAGCCTACCATTGACAGCATGGTTAGGTTGTAGGGGTAGTACCAACACAACCACCCAACGGCACGGTTGTACAATGCGAAGCTGGCTAAAATGTTAGAGCTGGACCTTCTCCCTTTTTCATTTGTGGAAGGGGTGGGTTTCCTTGAATTTGTGTCAACCATCTGCCCTAAATGGAAGATTCCCAGCCGGTCCTATTTCGCAAGAGTTGCTGTTCCAGCACTACATCATGATGTGCTGGAATTGGTTGGACAAACTTTGCAGCAGAGTGCTGTTCACAATATCCACCTGACAACAGACATGTGAACCAGTTGCCAAGCCACTGATTACATGTGCATCACTGCACACTGGGTCTCTTTTGTGGGGGTTAGAGATAAGCTATCTGAAGTAGGTGCTGTTGACACAGCTGACATTTTTAAAGCTACTCAGAAACATGCAACTGTATCCATGTTCGCCATGGAGAAATCTCATACTGCTGTAAACAAATTGGAAGAGTTTCACAGCAAGGTTTTTGAATGGCTGCACCCAAGAGGGCTTAAGATTGGTTTTGTTTCCACAGATAATGGCAGTAATGTACTTAAGACCATGGAGCTTGGTTCCTATTTCAGGTTTCCATGTTTGGCGCACTGCATTAAAATTATAGTTCAAAACTTTCTGAAAAAAGAAGCCATAGTCAGCAACTTACTGACCACCTGCTGAAGAATATGCACTCATTTCAGCCATTCTTTTAAAGCTCGGAAGCAGCTGAGGATCATTCGACACAACTATAGAATGCCAGTCAAAGCACTTGTCCAGGAGGTGTCAACACCTTGGAACTCAACTTATTACATGCTTGACCGTCTGTTTGAGCAGTACAGGCCAATCAATGAATATGTCATGCGAAGAGGGGATGCTACTGTGAAAGGCATGACCCTTCAGATGGACCAATTGTGCCTAGTTTAATGCCTGACTGAGATGCTTCTTCCTTTCGAGGTCTTCACACGTGAAGTCAGCAGGGAGGACTGTACTATGGGCCAAGCTATCCCATTGTTGCAAATGCTAGAGCATCAGCTGAAGGAGGTGTCTGAAGCATACAAAGGTGTAGAGGAAAGAAAAGGAGCATATGAGTTGGTGGAGAGCTTAGCCCGTCACTTAGCTGACAATACAAGGATGCAAAATAAGACTTTGTCACAAAAACATTGCATTTGTGCCACAATTCTGGATCCACGGACAAAATGGGCACTGAAGACATTCATTCCTTTTGCAGAAATGGATGTTGCCTGGTACAAAACTTGGTTAGCTAAGTCAGCAAGTAAGTTGGAAAATGAACGGCTGCTAATTAAAAGCCCGCTAGACAAACCCAGGGCATCCGACGCCAAGTTCAACTTTAGAGCCTGAGGGCAGTGCGTTTGGCTCTGAACACTCACCAACACTATCAACAACAGCAGGAACTGGATCAGTAGGCCCAGTAAAATCGTTTCACGATTATTATTTACAGCAAGGCTTGGTAAGTCCAGTGCTGATGCAATGAGAAAAGAGCCCGAAAAAAGTTTAGCACCCCTGAACATTGAGCGGATGGTCCAGGCCTATCTGGACGACTCAACAGAGGTGTACATTGATCAAAACCCATTGCGGTATTGGTATGGGAAAAGGGGCCAATGGCCAAGGCTCAGCAGGCTGGCGATAAACTATCTGGCTTGCCCTGTTGCTAGTGTCTCTTCTGAACATGTTTTCAGTACTGCTGGTTCCATTGTAACAGTGAGAAGGACCAGTCTCTCGCCCAAAAACGTGGAGAGGTTAACCATGATCAAAATGAATCAGCACTTTATACCACCGAATAACACAATACATGAATCAAGGGAGGAAGATGAGGACAGCAGCTCAGGTGACAGAAGTGGTGTGTTAGATGATGATTACCTACTTCTTGTTGAACCCCCAGAGTTTGAGGATGAGCTATACTTCCCTGACAATTAGGCTTGCACTTCTTACTGTCTTCCTCCCTTATTTTCTTTAATTTGTGTGTCTGTCTTTCTGGATAAAAACTTCGAATGACAACAAATCCATCCCCACTGTCTTCTACTTGTTTATTGCCATATTCGAGTTGCAGCTGTCTGCATTTCACAGTACACTCCTCCGACTGCTGCTCCTCCATCCTCCTGAATCTCCCTAAATCCATTGCCCTCAAAAAGACAGATGATGATTGGATGATGCCAAATAGAAGAAAAAAGAAAATCTTTCCTAGTTCCTCCAAAAGAAGTAGAACATTATTGATGATGACTACTATAGCTATCCTCCTTCCTGATCCGAGAGAGACTGCCCATTAACTGAAGATGAGAAGGAACAGGTAATGAATGATGCCATGCATTGGACGCTGACTGAGTGATTTTGTTGTTGTTTGTTGTGCATGAAGTTACTTCATTGTGTACTTTATATAATAATCTACACACTAAAAGTAACTCAAGTCACTTTTTCCCTTCTTGTATTTTTAATAACAAATTTGTACTTCTACTGCAGGCTGATACATTGCATTTTGAATATAGGAAGGGGACTCAATCTGCACACTGCACACTGAGTAGGACAACATCATGATGATGATGGCAAGAGAAATGGCCCCTTCACTTAAGATGAGAAGGAACAGGTAATCAATGGCATGCATTGGACACTGACTGAGTGATTGGTGTTTGTGTTTTTGTTGTTTGTTGTGCATGAAGTGAAGTTAAAGTGTACTAGTATTTACTCTACACACTTGCAGTGACTCAAGTCAATATTTCCACTCTTGTTGTTTAATAACAAAATTGTACTTCTACTGCAGGCCGATCCATTGCAATTTTGAATATGGAATCTGGACTCACTCGGTACACTGCAGACTGAGTTGAATAACACCATCATGATGACCACAGTGACATAGTATCTTCACAGTCACTCAGTACAAGGATCGGAGATGATTGATGGAATAAGTCAGGGCGTTTCATGAGTGGCATAAAAGGTAAACAAGTAAATAACAACCACAGCAGACCTAAATGTCTGTGTAGCGGTGGAATCAAGTGTAGTGGTGGTATGACTGCGTTGCATTGATTTAGTCACTTAAATTGTAAAATGCTACGTTGCTGGATATGTGCTTTGTTCCACTCTTTCATGTACGCTAAATGGCGGATGTGCATAGGGTGTCCCAACCGTGGGCCTGCTCTGTCCTGTTGGTGTTGTAGGTTAATGCTGGAAACAGACTAGACTAGAGGTGATGCATCCATGACGCTTTGGAAAGTGTTCTTGTTGCACTAAATCCTAACTTGTGCATTTCTTTCAACTTGGTTTCTCAATATCTCTTTTATTTTTCCATCTAAAATATCAGGCTGGGCCTTACCCTGTGCTATACTTGGGAAAACAATGCACACTTACCTTACCAATGAATCTACATCTGCCAGGCAGGCAGTGGCATCACCCAAGATTGATGGACGGAGCATCCATGGAAGAGAGGACCAAGAGGAATGCCGAGATTCAACTCCCCATTTGACCAGGATAACACAGTAACAGTATCAACTTTCATCATCTTTTAAAAAATTCGATTAATTTTTTTGTTTACTATCATTAAAACAGTGTGTTCTTGTTGTTATTATTATCATTAGTTTTGCTCTCTGTTTATAATTCATCCCTACAGATATTTTAAAATTTTCTTTGCTATCTGTAAAAGTAAGCAAGGTATCACTGAACACAAACTGTATCTAATCCGGGTCTCCTTATCATCATCATGCATGCATTTCCTTTTTCTCCCTTAACATATTGATATGGATATCGTAGTCTAGAAAGATTCTGTTGTTTGTTGTTTGTCCATGTGTACTGTTTTTCTTTCTCAAACCTTTCCCTAAACCCCCCTTCCCAACCATTCAGCAAACCCGAACCCTCTTCCCCCAGCTGTGTGACTTATTGAGGTGTGACTAAATTAAATGTACACCAATAATTTATCACACGCTTGCTGGGGAGGATGTGGCAAAAGCAACAGTACTTCAATTTCAAGGCAGGGCGGGGATCTTCTTCTGCTTGCCCACCCATGAGCAGTATATTTTTGAGGTCATTTTTTTACCAAAGTAACCTAATTCATCAGCATTAATTGCTGGCATCGATTGGATGAATGGATTTGTTGTCATCCTCCTACACAGCACTAACACTTACGCTTGTGTCCAGTGTACTGTAGGCCTAGTCAAGATACTCAACACAACTAGAGTTTATAACTCTGTGTACTACTAGGCTATCCCCACCACCATTATGTTTTGTTGTATTTTTGCATATTATTGTTTGGCAGTAAGTTCTCTACTGTACTTCATTCTACTACTCCTCGAAGAGTCTCTCTCAGGCTACTGACTGTCTCATTTTCTTTTTTTGTAAATGCTGCTGCTAGTGTCCACTACTACTACTACCACCACATCCATGGCATGTTCAGAAAGAAAACTATCATCACCATGCAGCCATCGCTGTGCCTAAGTTAAACATCAAGCAAAGGGTAAGAGAAGTTTGGTGGAGGCATAATTAATAATGGACTTGTTTTCATTAATTCAATTTCACACACCCCTTTGAGTCCAGTTGCATAATGCATCGAGTAGAAGAGACTGACATTACTAGTAGAACAAGTCACTCAGTGAGGGGTGCCGCATCTATCTATTTGTGTCTTACAAAGTCAGCCAATTATTAAAATCAAACACTGGCTGTGGGAGGCCCTGCAGCAGCAAGGAACAGTGTGATGTAAAACAGTAACCCCACCTAGAAAACATTAACAACATCGTATGTAAAGTTGAAATATATTATTTAATACCCTAACAAAAATAAACTTTGAAAAAAAATCCCACAACACCTGACCCACCCCTCTCCCTAACCCAACCAATGTGCGTAAAGAAAAAGTCCAACATAATGTCGAATTGTCCAAAGAAAAGAGAAAACTCAATGCCTGATTCCCACCCACCAAAAGAATAAATAAAAAAGGGGCAATGAACAGGGTCTTATGTTCGGTGGGCTCGACTCTGGAGGACATGTACTTGCTCCTCTAGGCGGTCAACACGGCGCTTCAATGTGCGGCAGTTGCATCCACAGGGGGGGGCAGCAGTGATGTTAAAGGAGGGGCGGCGGCGGGCGGCTGACAGACGGTGGTGCCATACCACTAGAGGGTGGTGGCTGGGGCCCGGGGCATTGGAGGAGGCTGCAGCTGCTGCCGCCTCCTCCTCCTCCTCTTCCAGAACCACCAGCCGACGGTATTCACGCTGTATGGCCTCCAGCTTCCGGCGCCAGGCCTTGGCTGCCAACTCCTTCCTGTCAGGTTTCCCCTTGGAAGGAGTAGCTATATATCAAGAAGAAAAACCAAGACTATTGTAAAATATACTCTTAGCAAAGCAGTAAGACAAATTAATTCTACTCATAGTGGCACGGTAGCACTAGCAAGCACAGTACATAAAATTTGTGGTATGTATCTATCCTCCCCCTTTCTTGGACTTTAACATTTGTGGGAGTTTCAGGCATTCAACCAACCATGCATCTGATTCCTATCAGCCACCTATGCATGCATGCATCCCACGTATCCTTCTCTGCCAGTCATAAATATTAAATCGCCCGTCCTTCTTCCTTCCACTCTTCTTTCCCTTTTCGTTCAACCCATCCATCAAGGTCATCTGATCTGACTTTTAGTCTTCGTCATAAAACTTTCACAGCAGAGTTGAAATCAGATAGAAGAGGCCATTGGTTACTCAACAATCCCACCGCGAATGCTTTTACTAATGCTAAGTAAAGGGTGTCTTCAACCGTTCACAACAACTTCTTACTTAGTAAGTCTCAACTGTACAGTATACAGTACACCCTTGCAGTGAGTGTAATGTCAATAAGTAAGGATTAGGAATCTAACATACCACCGCCCGCCACTGCTGCTGGCTCACCCCCTGCAGCTCCTCCTGCAACTGCCGCATCCTCTCCTCCGTCAGCAGCCGCGTCGCCTTTGCCACTGGCCCCAACACATTTTTTAGGTGTCATAAACACCTCCCCCTATTTTTCGCTAGCAAGATTGAAAAATGAGTTAATAGTAATACATACATATACAACATACATCACTAGTACAAATCAGGTAGTAGTAGAGTAGACACTAGTAGTTATATGGTCCCTAGGGTAATTCTAGTCTTTGCTTAGTTAGCCCGAACCATGCAACCATTTTACCTTTGTGTCTTTTATTTTTACACATGTGTCGTTACCTCGCAGCTTGTTGTATAAAGATACCTTTGAGCCCACATGAGCTCATACTGCTACTGTCTAAGCGTTGCGTACAAGTTCAAATAAAACAAGCCACTTTGTTATGGAGTTCTGGTGTTAGTCCATATTGCTTATCCATAAAAATGCTACACTTTTTGGCACGACTGAGAAATGCTTGCAATATACTAACGCGCACCATTTTTCTCATAACAGACGGAAGATTCCCTTCTACGGACCAGAGCTTTGCAGAGCTTATGATGTAACCAGTACTAGGTTCTTCTAAGGTGAGGGGTCCACAGAATTTGCTCAGAGTTCTTCATTTATAATTTTATATAAACTATATTCCTACCAAGGGGATGGTGGTGCTTCAGTTATCATGATTTCGCATTTTCTTTTTCTTCGTTCTATGAACTTGTAGTTGTTGTAAGTGTAACTAAGTGTAACTAAGTGTAACAATGTTTATAGTTTTAATCTTATGCATTTTGCTGTTGGTGCTGCATTATAGAACAACGTAAAGAGCTTGTCAGTTGCAAATAAAACTTTTGAATTTGCATAGACTCGGTGGTATTTGCTGTGGATGGACTTACACGAGTGAGCGAGCGAGCGAAAGGAAGGGTGTGCATGTGCATTGCTTCCATGACAAAGAGGTCGGGAGTGTTATGTTCTGGGTTGTCTACTCATAGGGTATCTTGGGAGGGGGTTTTGGAGAGCTAATAGTAATGAAATACTACTATAACTAGTCGGGCAGGGGATTGTGGTGGTTTCTGTTCTGATTGAGGTGTGAGGAAGGTCCAACCTCCCATCACCAACATCCTATTTTTTTGTGCAAAGTTCTGTATGTGCAAAATCCCTACAACAGTAGTAGTATGTCCTATCCTATCAAAATAGTAAAATCTGGTTGGGCATTTTGTTGGTGGGAATTGTCGAAAAACATCAAGATTAATAAAGCCTCAAGATTAAGAAGACTAGAAGGAGTACAAGAGGACAACCCAAAGGACTGGACTCAATGACTAGAGCTACTGGTGAATCTGAGTTTTATTTAAAACCTTTTAAATAAAGAGTGGCCAACTGGGCAAGCTTAGCTACAGACAGACTAATAGGCAGTTAGAGGCAGGGATAACAAGAATTTAGAAACAGATAGTCTAGATCGAAGGATAATTGTTGGTAAAAAATAGCATTAGGAAACGGAAACAATAGTTTGGAAAAAATATGGTGCAGTAAAAGTTAGTGAATAAGAATTTTTAATATTAAAAACAGGAAGACTTACTAGGGCCAGCAGAAGAGCCCTCGTTCTGGTCCTCCTGCCCTTGGTGTTGAACTGCTCCCGCCGACTCTGACCCCGTCTTCTTGCCCCTGGGTGCTGATCATGAAAGATATAAGAAAGAAACAGACAAACATTGATGACTGGTGTGAAACAAATAAAATATTTTTAAAAGACTGTCAAAAAAACATTTATGTAAACAACAATTGCAATAAAATTGACCTATCTAATCTGGTCGACAAGTAGTATCGGACCGACTAGTTATTATTTATCAACACTAATCCAGTGTTCCATTCTGATTCCAGAATACTAACTAAGCCTAAGTAGTACATACCACCTGACCTAGCCCACCTATTCCAGGCGTGCCAATTGTACATTAAGTAAGCATTTCCACTTCTTTTAGTCCTCAAAAATGCATAAATGAAGGACACATGCCTACATTTTTGCATACACCAAATTGTTGTTTGGTTGATGCTGATGTTCTGCTAGTGCTAAGCCTAGTACCACTCACTGAACAAACTACAAAAGGTTCTACTAAGGATTGGGGAAAGCACTAGCAGCACTCAGCAGCACGTGACATACCAGAGGGGGCGTCACGCAGACCACTAAAAAATTACAAACTCATAATAAGTAACTAAACCTAAGTATCAATCCACCCCTATCTCTTAGTGACAGGACAAAGGAAGGACTAGAGTCACTCTAGCATTACCTAACTTAAGTTATCTAAAATAAACTCTTACATAATCACGCAAAACGAGCGCAAACGCAAAGTTGCAAATAACAAGATTAGTAGCGCAGAGCACCTGTGTCATAACAATCACAGAAGACTTTTAAACGTAATTTACCTGTAATGTAAGCAGCAGCATTCTAGCTGGTCTGAAAAAAAATATATTCGCAATATATAACACAGAGCAGAAGAACAGACACAAAGTAGTAATAATTAAATAGCTACTCACCAAGACCCAGGACCTTCACTCCTAGCACGTGCAGCAGGTCCTGCTCCCGGTCCAGGATATCGGACCACTGGTGCGTCAACTGGTTCTGGCTGCGCCGGACACCAGAGCAGCGAAACACTGCCCGGTGCACCTTTCTCCACCACTGCCGACGCTTCCGGTGCCCGTACCCAGACCCAGGCTGACCGCCTGCTGCCAGGGTTAAGGGGAGGTGGCGTTGCACAAAAAAAACCCAGTGCAGCCAGCTCCACCTCCCCAAATAAGGCCTGTGCCTGCACCCCTTGTGGGTGCCGCCTTCCGCAAGGAAGGCGGTCGCGGCTCTGGCTGGTTCTGGGGTATGCGGGGGGCGGAAAGGAAAAGAAAAGGTAAAAATTAAAAAAGTAAGTAAAAGAAATGAAAAAAGCAGGTAATAGAAAAAGAGTGAAAAAGTAGTTTAAAACACACAAAAAGTAGACAAAAACAAAAAATATAGAATCAGGTAAATAGAGAGAGAGATAATAAATAAAAAAGATCAAAAAAAGTTTTCAGAAACAAAGGATTGAAAAGATAGAGGGAGGATTGAAAAGCAGGCCCCAGAACCATAGCAATAGAGTGAAAAACAAGATGGCCGTGCCCATTGCGACCGCATGGGCAAGTTCGCGTGATATTTTCCCCTCGAGCACGCAGAAAGCATCGCAAACACATAATACGCGTTCCCGAACAGGAAATACTTATCGCAAACGGGCACGTGCATGCATTGCGCGACCCGGAACAGGAAATAGCATTGCGAGCGGGCAGGACAAGTGAAAACAAGATGGCCGCGCCCATTAGCGACCGCATGGGAAAGTTGGCGACACATTTCCAACGTGATCATGCAAAAAACATCGCGAACAGGCGGGACAAGCACTTCCGCGTCTTCGCAATATTTCCACGTGTTTGCGGAGATTTTTGACGTTTTCGCGAAGATTTGCGTACCGCGATTACGCAAATTCCGCCCACCCTTAGAAATATGTATAAAATGCACTGTCGAAATCTAGGATCTTCAGAATATAATCTGAAATTTCAAGTGGTCAAATAGAGAAAGTGGACAAGTCAAGGACTGAAGATATTTATGAACATTACACAATATGTCCTTTGCATTCAAAAGAAGTAATAGGAAGCAGCATTAATTTATTTAAAATGAAAAAAAGCACAGGGAACTCCAATAAGTGTATGGGAGAAAACCTTGGAAGGTCATTATTTTCCACAGCTGCTTCCTACAGGAGAAGGTGAACGGTATAATGATCTACCTGTACCGATTGCAACTTCAGAATATTGATCAACAAGATTCATCTTCTAAACTTATTACCTGTTCACCCACATTTACAGTTTTGTAATAAATATTGTTCTCTATAAGATATAAGGTAGCCTTTTCAACTTTATTAACACCCACAAAATCTTTCCATATTTTCTGACTTTTTGTTACTACAAAATTTACTAGAATGACTACTGCCTAATTTTCCTCTTTCCCTCTAGCAATAGATTCAATATTTTTCTTAAAATCCAAAGGTAAGTACACCACTCTTCCTTCAAACCTATTTGCAAGTCTGTTAGTGACAGTTTACATGTTCTAGGCTCCATCCAAATTATAGTTTGAAAAGAATTAAGGGGCATATTATTAAGCACGGCTTTAAAATTATCGCCGCTTTAGCGGCAGAAAACTGCCGCTAAAGCGGTGATAATGGGCTTGATAATATGCCACAGAGAATTCCAATAGAAGCCCATGTTGACGCCAGAACATGGGCTTCTATGGGAATTCTCTGCGCATATTATCAAGCCCATTATCGCCGCTTTAGCGGCAGTTTTCTGCCGCTAAAGCGGCGATAATTTTAACGCCGTTTCTTGATAATATGCCCCTAACACATTGAATTAGAACAGACTCATATGTATTCAATTCTGCCAGTTCCTCCAGAATAGCTACTAGTTCTAAGTTATAATGTACTGCTCTAAAAGGCATTTTGTTCTCTTCTAATTTGTTATAACAATATTTACATATACGTTGATCACTACCTAACTCAAATTGACCTTCCACCAACAAGTAAATTGTAAATTCTACCCACTTACCATTGTTCTCCTTTTCACTTTTCAAATACAAATCAACATTCCTACTTTTATAATCAGTATGTCGACAACAAACACAAACATAGTCTCGTATTTCACACCACACTACATTAAACTTTCCAATTTTTCTTCAAACTGATCAGTCCTAATCACTTTCCCATCTCCTCCAACATCTGTAATTGTCAAACTTTCACGTTCTATGAACTCCTCCTCTGAACCAAATCAAAATCAAAATATCGCATTTCAATATCATCACACTTTTTTTTGAACAACTAATAAAGAAGCATATAAAAGACTTGTACTCAGTTCACTTAAAAATAATGCAGACATTTTTACATAGTACACTTTCCTCACAAATTTCCACATTTCTGAATTACATACTGCTAACATCCTCAACTGATAAAAAACACTTTTACAAACTTTTCTTCAAAGACAAGCCAGAGAATGCCCATACTTCTCAGTATTTTTTCTTACGTGACATAGATCTAGTCCTTGTAACAACTTAACGTTCTGTTTAATACTTTCTCTTCAAAATCACAATGAATAACTTCTGTTTTAAATTGAAAGCACTATCCACTATACTTTAAATACGCTGTTTCTCTTTCAATTCAAACACATTCCTTTTATATTTGAAGCATTCTTTCATTGAATTCGGAATCACTCTAGATCGAAAAAGTCTCTGACGATTTTCATGAAACTCCTTTTGTCTCAGAGTAACAGATACTATTTCTTTATCATCTTTCCTTTTCCTGGTATTTGAAATTGAACTCTGCTTCACCTTACTTGAAAAATTCCTATTTTTCCTCTTGTGTGATCCTTTTTTCATCTAGTACTTATAGTAGGACAAAGTATTTCTGTACTACTCCCATTTTTTCCAAATACAAACTTTTGTCTTTTGCACAAATATATATTTTTCATCTCTTTTCTTTTTTTTTTTTTTACTTCTACTTGGCATTTCCAAATTTTAATCCAAACAAAATAATTTTCTGAAAAAAAATAGATTCAATTATTTTTCACATTTGATCACTATGTTAAAATTATAACATACAATTACAAAACTTCCACTAACGACTTCCACACCCAGTGCTGCAACGTGATTGAACACGACAGAGCAGTACTAACATGTCAAGTAGTGCCATAGAACATACAGCAAGTATTTATTAAATTATTTACAAACACCTTTACAATTTATATGTAACTGCACTACCCCGTACTTTTCACCTCTCCGCCGCACCCCACCACCCCACACCACTCTCTCTGCAACCCACCACAGATAACTTTATAGATAATATAATTGTTTTTATTTAATCTATGTACTTAAGATGATATTATCAACCAAAAAGCACACACACAAAATTACCATTATTAGCCTACAATTTAACTACAACTTTCCAAACATAACACTGCCCCCCCCGGTTTTAAGTGCGGGGGGGGGTGTCTGGGTGTGACTGAGCAACAGCACTTTATTTTAGGTGGCCTCGAAACAGGTCTATATGGGGGTCTACTTTGGGGCCTCTCAAACCTCATCCCTTTTCCTTTCTTTATTGCACTGCAGTGAGACTGTGATAGCATGCACATTACTCACTACCTAGAAGTGCAGACAGCATGCCTGGTGACTCGCAGTGTAGGAGAAGGAAAATCCTTTAAAAATACACTTTTTCTCTCAGAAAATCCCTTCTCTTTTTGCAACGCAGGAGCAACATCATCGTGGGATAATTAGCAAACACACCACCAGGTGCGCATCGCCCATTGCCCCGGACTCTCTCAAACAGCTTCCCGAGCGCACACACACAACTGCACCCGAGTACTTCACAGGTTTTTTAAAAGATAATTTTTTGGTATAGAAGACTCTGTTCTTTTTCACTCCTTTTTACAGCCCCTACATCCCCACTCTGCCTATTGCTGAAAAAATTAGGTTCCCCAGAAATTTCGCTCTGGTTGCGCCTCTTGAAACGACCACAAGCAAGCAACTCCAGCACAAACCTGCTCTGACCTTACACATTTTCTTGTTTTAGGGCTACAAAAACACACGCTTTGCCTGCCTCACTTAGTTCTCACACCCCCTCTTTAATATGAACATAAAAGCTTTCAACTTACTTTTATATTCCTATACTGTACTTCACATGGAAATATAGAAATCAAGGTTCTCACCACCCCAAATTACCTCTCTAGTATACTTTCTCAATTGTAAGAAATACAGGTATTCAGTATCTGTCAGTCATGGCCACTTTTAAACAGTGTACCTATATACAACTCTACAAAACGTTATGTTTCTAAATTAACCTCTTCTGTGCCCATGACGAGATAGTCTCGACGTGAACCCCACCCGCGTGTGCAACGCCCGGCACAGGAGGGGGAAAGGGCGTGGCACAGAAGGGGTTAACGTCTTACACTTAAAAGCTCCTTTACATTTCTATCGCTATATGTACCTTTCTTTAAAACACCATCAGAGAAGGATGGTGAAGTATGCTCCACAAAGAGAAACTCAAAGCTTTGTTATTCTTTATAAAATAATCTGCCTGTCAATGCTTTTCACAAACCTTTTCGACCCCTTAACAGGCTGGATGGATGAGTATAATACGTCCTATTTAGGATCGGGGGTGGACGGTGCCCGAAAATAAGAACGTATAGTTGAATAAAAGGCGAGTGGATGCATGGCCAGATGCATATATACATAGATGGATGTATCAATGTATGAATGGAAGGATAAATGAATACAGGGACCAGTACTTACGATAGACTGGTGGACTGATAGATGCTTAGGATTGGTTATGGGACAGATTTATCTATGGATACATAGGCGTATGGCTGCATGAATGACACAGTGCTTACAATAGGCGAGTGCGCTCATAGATGCTTAAGATAAGTGCAAGAACAGATGTATATATGTATATAGGTAGGAATGTATGCATCAATTTAAAGATGGTTGGATGTCGCAGTGCTTAGGATAGATGAATGCTGAGCTTTAAGTGGGCTGGGTCTGAGGACCAGCACTTACTTTCAAGGAGCCTCCAAAAGGGTCTCTATCAGGCTCTATTTTCAGCCCTTGCAAACATAGTCAATTTTATTTCGGCCCTCGCAAACATAGTCAATTTTTTAATTTTTTTTTATTGAACTGCAGTGAGAGCATGCACATCGATGTACACATGCTTATTTTGCTCACTACTGAGAACTGGAGACATCACACTACGTTACCCACGTTGTAGAAGGAAGGGAAATCTTTTAAAGAATATTTTTTTCCAAACGTAGGATAATTGGAGAGGATTTTCTAAAGCACACAATGATACTAATCTTGATTTAGACCACAGCCCAACTTGCATAGCCCACACCCCTTTAAGGGCTCCCCCCCCCCTTTTAGAGCACCCCCACTTTCTGAAACGCTCATAAGCAAAGCGCATTAAAACATGCAAATTTGCGAGTAAAACATATATCATGCGATAGGGCACTTTATAGGTGCTCCCAGTGGTACTACATCACCTTTATTAGCTCGACATCTGCACGTTACTATATTCTGTGTTTTAATCAGAAACATACCCACCTCCACCACATCCACAACCACCCACGCCCTTCCTTAACCGTACAAAATAAAAAAGAAACCCCCACCATTCCTAGTAGCACCAATATACCCATATACGACGTTAATTTTGCCGGAACACTTATCAGCAAAAAGTATTCAAACATGCAAATTTGCGGGAAAAACATAAACAATACCATAGCACGGTTAATAAATGGGCCCAGTCGAACGACACCACCTTTACTAGCTAGACATCTATATGTTACGAAAGTCGTTTAAACACTCTGTAGAGTGTATAGCAGGGCATAGAGAGTAAACAAAGTTCTAATTCCCAAACTTTTGATATACAGTCCCTTTACTGTATCTATATTAAAGATATTAAATGGAATGAATACATTGACGAGTGTCTCAAAAGGGATAGTGAAGCTCACCATCAGAAAAAACACGAACCACTTCAACACCTACATATATCCGCCACAGCGACACAGCCTGACAAATAGTATCACTTATAATCACATGTAGTTCTCTAATGTCAACAAAGTCATACAGAAAATATACCGCACATTTACATTTTTTGTTATCTCTCACATATTTATAAAACATCTCTTCTAAAGAAGCACTCCGCAACTACTTCTATTCCATAAGAACAGACAATAATTAATGTGTTTACTACCATATATTTTAGTATATCTACCTTTTTATTATTCACTAGTCAGAAACTAAAAAAACTATTAACTATACCCAAATGCAAACCAGAAACCATATTCTTATTATATCTCAACTTAGGATCACATGATTCAAACTATGCGTACATTGCAAGAAACGTATCACTTTTCCTATCTCCATCTCCTCTCCATGTAATCTCCAAACACTGTACACGGCCCCACTGTACAACAACCTACCCTGACTTACATTGAAACCTACCTCTCAGTGTCAAAAATAAGACCACAACCTGCCCACATAACATTTCTGCACTTCGTTTTATCGCTTTTAACTTAATAACACATACGTCTCCTACCACCACCCCCCACCCCACTATTTCCACAAAAAGTATCAGTTGCAAACGTATGACATTTTCTTTATCTCCTCAAATTCATTACAAACTCAAATTAACGCTGTACCTCATTTTCAAAACAATACAGTCCTATAAAGATGACAAACTACACTTCTCTGTGAAAAAATCCTAAACATATATAAAATACTTATCTAACAACAGCTCACATGTTATGCATATTTCATTACCAATATCAAACACCACACTTTACTAACACTATATTACTTTACCTCAAATACTTAATCAATACTATAAAACACATAACACACCTTGTTCATTTCTAACTTACCTTTGTATTTGTTATCCAGATTTCAAATGACACACGCATACAATGCTCTCTTTCTCACATAGTACATGTAAAGCTCCGACTTCATCAAGAATGAAATCATGAATGGCACAATTTCTCTGTAGTTCCACACATATATACATATAAAGAACAAATCAGAATACTTAATTCCTTCGATGACATTCCAAAACTTACCTCCATTGGTTAATTTTGAATTTTCCTTCCGAAAAGCTACTTATTATTCTGCGCCCCATACAGGTCACAAGTTCAACCTATTTTATCACCACACTTTCTGGAACCTTCTACGACACCTGCAGGTTAAAAGTTCATCTTTTTTTTTTTAACCTAACAATATACGTTTGCAACATTTTATCGAACATTTAACTGCATGTGCACGTTAAAAGTTCACAATAGGGGTCAGTAGTTCATCAGCTTTATTCCCAACTCCAGCAGCACCTCACCTTACGCCCCCAGCTCCATCAGACTCATAGGAGTCAGTGCTTTCCACTTTCCAAATACCAAATTCATTTCATACACTCAAATTTACCTTCGCACTCCCTATATAACACCCCCTAAGCACCATGCACATGTTACAATGTTCGAAACAAAAGTTCCTCCAAGTAGCTATAACTACATGCTGACACTACTGGCACAGATGTGGCACAGCATATGACACACAGTTTGGGCTCACGCTTTCATCCCTGAGTCTGGCAGCAGCTCAGCTTAGCAGCATGAGACGCTACACACTACCTCACATATTTTCCGTACCCCAGAACTTTCAGACCAGGACGGGTCAGTAGTTCATCCTAGTAGTTATAAACACTTGCTGACACTACTTCCACAGCTGTACTGCAGCGGCCACGGCACATGACTTCACAGCATAAGACACACAATTTAGACTCACGCTCTAATCCCCGAGTCCCGCACCACCTCACCTTAGCAGCATCACACTCTAGGCAATACCTCACTTAATTTTCATAGCCTAGCACTTTCACACTGGTAGGTATGATTAGTTCACTTCGCACCCCCTCTATAGCACACCCTAAACACCCCACAGAGGTTACAGTGCTCCTACCCTCCTACTTCCCACTTTTTTCCCCTTTTTTCTCCTTACTCGCTTCAACAGAATCACAAAATGGCGGCCAACACTTCCTCCTTCCATGAGACTCTAGACAATACCTCACATATTTTCCGTACCCAGGACTTTCACACCACTACGGGTCAGTAGTTCATCATAGTAGGTATAAACACATGCTGACACTACTTCCACAACTGTACTGCAGCGGCCAGGGCACATGACTTCACAGCATAAGACACACAGTGTGGGCTCACGCTTTAATCCTCGAGTTGCGCACAAGCTCACCATAGAAACATCACACACTAGCCAATACCTCACTTAATTTTCATAGCCTAGAACTTTCACACTGGTAGGTATGATTAGTTCACTTCGCACCCCCTCTATAGCACACCCTAAACACCCCACAAAGGTTACAGTGATCCTACCCTCCTCTTTCCCACATTTTTTGCCCTTTTCCCCCCTTACTCGCTTCAACGGAATCACAAAATGGCGGCCAACACTTCCTAGTTGCAAACGCTCGCAGCGCTTGCAGCCAATCAGCAGCAAGCTTGTGCTCGTAACGCCTCAGCCAATCATAGTGAATATATACATATATATATATATATATATATATATATATGTATATATATATATATATGTATATATTCACTGAAAAAACCATAGGTTTCACACACGTTATAGTTGGGAATTAGCATTTAAAAAACCTTGCAAATTCACTGAAAAAACCATAGGTTTCACACATGTTATAGTTAGCTGGACATTTCACTCGTAAAAAACCAATGAAATTCCCACGTTATAGTTAGTGCAGGCAACTATGGTTTTTTCAGTGAATTTGTACGGTTTTTTAAATGCCAATTTTGTTTTTGAGATTTTTGGTAAACCTATGTATAAAATAATATATGTACTATATCCTGCATTATGGAATGGTTAATTTTTTTTGTATGCATTTTTTTCCGTGCGCGTACTATATCCTGCATTATGGAATGGTTAATTTTTTTTTTATGCATTTTTTTCCGTGCGCGTACGGTAAGCTGACGCTACGCGCTCCGTACGTCATAAGTACGGTGCGCTTACGTGATACGATGCGCGTACCGTAAGCTGACGCTACGCGCTCCATACGTCATAAGTACAGTGCGCTTACGTGATACGTACGTGACGTACGCGTACACGCATGCGCGTTGCGCAGAAGCAACGTCGCGGTTACGCAGGGGCGTGTAATGCACATGCGCGCGTGCGTCTTACGTACGCGCTCCGTAAGCGTTCCGTAAGCGTCACGTTTGCGCATGCGTACTTGTTTTCGAGCGCGTACCGTAAGCTTACGGAGCGCGCACGGTAGGTCATGTGATCCACAAAGAACACTTTTCATTGGTTGAAACTACTTTCAGTTCCAGAAACTTCCCACACCACACCCATTCCCCTCATTACTGCTTGAGATCCCCTAGGAGAAGGAGCTGAATTGACATTGAGATACAATGGCAGAACAGCAGACCTCTTCTGAGAGTGAGGCTAGCAGCACCACCATCATCCAGAGAAGGAGGAAACAAAATAATTCTTTTGTATGGGAGTATTTTACTTTTCCAGAGGGGCAGAAAAAGGTCAATGCTCCATTGGTCACTTGCACACTTTGTGACCGTGTTTTATCTAGAGGAAATCCAAGGAAGAAGTATTCCTTTGGAAATCACTCTATGATGAGACACCTTAGGGATAAACATCCCAGGACCTTTGCTCGACATACTGGAGAAAACTCTTCAGTAAGTCACCAGAGCCCAACCTCAGAAGCTCAGCCGAGTACATCATCGGCAGCTCAGCTGAGCCCTTCCTCTGAGGTGGGAGCATCACCTTCTTCTGCTCCTCTGGACATTAACCCTCGATTTGGGAGGGTTGCAATGAGGTGTACAACGTGTTGTGGTCTTATTGTTTTTGGGGAGACCAGTGTTTCCCTTATTAACAATAAGATGGACCAGCACGTTTGTAGACGCTCATAATATTCCCATTCTTTCTTTCCTCCATCCCTGTATTAACCCAACGGCTCTTTTAAGAGCCAACCTTACCTCACAATTTTTCTTATTTTTTTTAAGCTTTCCTTTTTGAAAACATTTTTTTACCGTGCGCGTACGGTACGCGTAATTACGCGAAGTTCGCGGTTTTTTTCCGTTTACGCCGTGCGCGTACGCTACGCGCATTCGGCGATTTTTTGAAAAAAAATTAAAATTAATTTTTGCCCTTGAGGGTCCTTCTGGGACCCCCTGACAAAGGCTAGGGGGTCAGGAACTGTCCAGCCTGCCCCCTTTTCACGTTATCCACCTTTGTTTTTCACCCCCTCAGACTGCGAGAGACAAAATGGCGGCCGACACTTCCTGGTTTCGACCGATTCGAATGTTTACTGAGATCTAACAACCAATCAGAATCGCGCTCGCGCACGGCAGCGTGCGCGTACGGTACGCTCGGAGCGCGCCCATAGATATATATATTGATTTAAATGCTATTTTCTCAGGAAATACTGAACAGATTTACACAAGACCTTCAAAAGGCACATCCCTGACCTGAGGGCTACCTCTCTGCCAAATTTCAAGTAATTCTGTTCAGCCGTTCGGGCTGTAGCTCGGACTAAAGGTCCTATGGAAAAATGCATGGGGAAAACGCGTTTTGGGACCCCCCCTTTTTCTCAGCCCCCGCTTCACGAATCCCCCCGAGACTTTCAGGGTAGGAGCGGAGCGCCCCACCTATTTTGAGAATTTCGCGAGGATTCGTCAATCGGCACCAAAGTTATTCCAAATAGAATGTTGCGGATTTCCTATGGAAACACGGTCCTAACTATAACTATCTACTGGCGACCGCCAGTAGATAATATATATATATATATATATATATATATATATATATATATATATATATATATATATATATATATATATATATATATATATATATATTACCTACTGGCAGTCGCCAGTAGGTAGTTATAGTTAGGACCAAGTTTCCATAGGAAGAGCATTTGTTGTTTTGCTTATAACTTTGGCGTAGTTTGATGAATCTTCATGAAATTTTTCAAACTAATTCTTCGTTCATATCAGCGCCTATGTTAGAAGTTTGAGGGTGATTCATCAAGGAGCGGCCGAGAAAAAAGGGGTCCCAAAACGTGTTTTCTCCATCTTAATTTCCATAGGAAACTTTAGACAAGGCTACAGGTCGAACAGGTGAACGGAATTACCCCAAATTTGGCAGGGAGAAGGGTCTTGGTCTAGAAAGCAAGCTTTTGTTTATTTGCTGTAAATCCGTTCAGTAGTTTTGGAGAAATATCGAAATTTACAGATATCGATATTTGGGAATTCTGCCTTCTGATTGGCTGAGGGGTTACCAGCACGAGCTTGCTGCTTATTGGCTGCGAGCGGGGCGCGTGTTTGCAACTAGGCAGTGTTGGCAGCCATTTTGTGATTTTGTTGAAGCGAGTAAGGGAAAAAAGGGTGAAAGGAGTAGAAAAGAGGAGGGTAGGAGCGCTGTGAGGTCTGTGGGGTGGTTAGGGTGTGCACCACAAGGAGTGTGAAGCGATGTATTCACCCCTACCGGTGTGAATGTGCTGTTTTGCCCAGAGTGAGATGGTGGGTGCTAAGGAGAGGTGCCGGTACACTCGGGGATGAAACCGTGAGCTGATTGCTGTAAACTGATTTGCTCTGGGCGCTGTGGCATACTGGCCGCTGTAGCATAGCTGTGCAAGTGGTGTTAGTATGGGTTTAGACTATAGCGCTGTGAGCTCTGTGGGGTGGTTAGGGTGTGCAACACAGGGAGTGTGAAGCGAAGTATTCACCCCTAGCGGTGTGAAAGTACTGTTTTGTCCAGAGTGAGATGGTGCTGAGGTGAGGTGCCAGTACACTCGGGGATGAAACCGTGAGCATACTGGCCGCTGTAGCAGAGCTGTGCAAGTGGTGTTAGTATGAGTTTAGACTATAGCGGGAGTGGGAAGCAAACTACTCACCCCTACCGGTCTGAAGACTCAAATGGAGTGTTTTAGCAAGCAGGAATAAAGAAATAATGGTTAAGAATATAATGCAGGATGTTGCAATGCCACAGAAGACAAATGGTGAAATCAGGTGTGTTTAAGAAAGTGGCTGTGTGGGATAAAGCGATGGAGTCTGCAAGTTATATAAAAAGTGTCTTTATTTAAGTGCCATAAATGGAACCACTGGTGCAAGAGCTAAGGCATCCAGCTGAGGCGAAATCTAACCGCTTCTGCTGTATTCAAACCTAAGCTCCTGCATCAGTAAATTCCACATTACATGTTACAGTTCCATGTGACATAAACAATACCTATTGGACATGAATGACTGTAAATTGTAGAATGAAAATAAAGGTAGGATACGATTACCACACTGTGCCAAGCAGTTCCTAAACAATACCGTGTTTTTTTATCTTGATTTCCAACTCGTGAGCAGAGGCTGAGGATGAGCTAATTTGTGTGAAAGGGTTTTGTGGATAACAGGCAGGCAGAGAGACGTGTGTACAAAGAATAGATATGGTTTCAAAATGGATGTCGGGTTTAGGCAAATTTAGCAAATAAATAGCGTATTTGCATAGGCCATACATCATCCATCCCTGGTTAGTGTGGAGACGTAAGGGCCAATAATGAAAACAGAGTTCACATGCCTAAGCATACTTAGAAAGTTATTATATGAAAATAGTTCAATTGAAGTGTATTAAAAAATTTAATAGGAAAAGTCAAAAAAGTTGGAAAAAATCAATCCGAGAATAAAGTGAATTTCTTACGAGTCTTGGAGATTGCAGTCCGGAAGTTCTTCAGCGGCTTGAGATGTGTAATGTTCCAAGAGGCGATTTTTGTCATCGTGTGAGAAAAGCGAAGTGATCCAATTCATATCCTCGAAGGGACAGTAATGTTCCTTGAATGTTGGAGCGTCAATTTGAATTGGCAGGCAATCTGCGATGTTGTCAAAGGTCGCACATTGCAGGAGATCTTTTACGGCTGCGCAGAAATCCCATTTCACCAGGATACCTTTTTGCGTTGCATCCGCCATTGCTCCACTGCCCGAACAATCAAGTTCATGGTTTTCAAAATACTCCATTACCTGCTGGACATCGGGAGCGTTTGCTGGGATGTTGGCAAGACATAGACCATTCGCCAGTCGATTGGGTAAGTTTTGCAATAAAAATATGGTTGCACGCAGATTGTATATGTGTAAATAAATGTGATGTTGTAGCTGGCTCCGATAATAGATAGAGGCAGTTAGCCTAAAAGTTGTTCCATTTTTTCATGGTATTGATGTAGCTTCGCGTAGAGGCGTATTCTGTCAGACATGGCAAGCCATTTTTAACAAGCTAAAATAGTAGTAGGATGGCCGCAAACAGAGCGAGAATTAAGGGCACTGTTGCTGTTATTCCAGAGATGATCGAATGAATGAAGTCTGGTATTAGACTAAAAACAGTTTGAAAGCCTGTGAGAAGGCCGGAGGAGATAGTGTTAAAAAAGTGTGCCAGACCTTAAATGTCCGATGTGTTGAAAATTGTGTAACAATTCACAAAATGTAATGGGAGGTTCGTATTTAAAAGGAAGTGTATTTTACTTGAAGTTCGTGCTATCTGCAGTCGATAAATTACTTTTGGAGAAGTGAGGGACACTTCTGTTTGAAACATAAGCGATTTCAGTTTGCTCCATTTAAAAAAATCTGTTTTCAAAGTAGGTACTGAAGGCCAAGTTGAACTTTGGGAGTTTCTTTGTGTGGGTGGGAATAGAGACTTCCAGAGTAAGCTATCCGGTTTGAAACAGTAAGGACATACGGTATGCCAGCTCACATTGCGTACCAGTCCATGTTATTAAGAAGCAGATAACTGCCATTAGAAAGCTGTGTGAATGTTGGTCTGATTGTGAGAGTTGGTGTGCTTTTAAGAAAGCACACAAGATTGGGGGCTGTAAGCTTAGAAGTGTCATGCAGTTGGACATTCTTGCATAGTAATGAATGACTGCCATTGTGGTCCCACTTTTCACCTGTGAGAAAAACTTCGGTATCCTCTTTAAGACAGTGATATGTAACTGGGAGAAACCACTGCTCGTAAATAAATGCGCAACCTTATATAATCACATACAACATGACAAGCAACATGTATACCTAGGAGACACAACAACACTACGTACTGTGGGAACCGTGGCTAGCCATGTACACAAACCAAACATGGCACCTCTGCCACAGAATGCAGAATGCAGGGAGAGATGGGAGCAAAGTATGTGCGAAGGTGGCAAGTGATTCTCGATTATGAAAGTATACAATGCAAAGTGTTGAGGGGATGTGCCGGACAAACTTGAGTATGCAGAGCACAGACATGTACATGTCAACATACACTGATGGTCTATTGAGTGAAGAGGACAGTGGACACAACCATGATAGGACAGTCAGTAGGGAAGATTACGAAAACGTAGCGCGTACGTGTCCCCTCCCCCCTTCAAATCTTTGCCTAGTGGGCTGGCTCAGCATACACAAGGCTAGCGTAGGGGTATGAATAAAAGGCACATTTCTCTGTGTGTGGTTCTTTTCCGGAATGGTGAACATGTCTGTCAGGTCTGTGCAGCTTACACCGCCACGAGGCTGACGCCGTGAGCGAAGGTGGCTGCGGGAATAAGGCTCTCAGCCTGCTGGTACCCAGAAACCGTCATGGCCGCTGCGACGCACATATGCCCCACAGTTCACCTTTTGTCACCGCCGTATGTGAAAGAGGGCCCACCATGTGCCGGCAGAAGCTCCTGGGCAGAGGTCTGTGAGCTGGGAAGGCTCCTGAGATCAACGCTGGCTACCGAAACACAGGCAGACAGCGCCCAACCTGAGGCCCAGCACCATGGAGGGCTCTGTATACTACTAACACAGTAGTCCAACAGGTACCAACAGTGGAACGGTGTCTTGATCCCACAATGGACGATGTTAGAAATGCATCTGAGAGTGCAGATGAAGGTACTCCTTTTGACCAGCTGTAACCAACTCTAGGTCCCAACACTGGAACGGTGTCTTGATTCCACAATGGACGATGTTAGAACTACATCTGAGAGTGGAGATGAAGGTACTCCCTTCGACCAGGTGCAAGCAACTCTAGGTCCCAACAGTGGATCGGTGGCTTGATCCCAGAATGGACAATGTCTGATATTACCTGCTGCTTGGTTTTCACAGAGCTCCCTCCATTGATGTGCATCAGACTCTGTGCTTCCGTAGCTAATGGCTGCACATGATCATTGGGCTTGGCTGACTACAGTCACTGGAGTACACCGCAGTACAGCAGGTCCGAACAGTGAAACGGGGTCTTGATCCCACAATGTACGATGTTAGAACTGCATCTGAGAGTGGAGATGAAGGTACTCCCTTCAGACAGGTGCAACCAACTCTATGTCCCAACAGTGGAACGGTGTCTTGATCCCAAAATGGACGATGTACGATATTACGTGCTGCTTGTTTTTCACCGAACTCCCTCGGTTGACGTGCATTAGCATCTGTGCTTCCGTAGCTAACTGCTGCACATGATTATTGGGCTTGGCTTACTGCAGTCGGTGGAGTACACCGTGGTACAGCAGGTCGGAACAGTGAAACTGGGTCTTGATTCTATGATTGAGGATGTCAGAAGTTAAAGTTTGTGATGATTTGTGTGTACCCCTCCGATCAGGTGCAACCAACTCCGTGCTTCCAAATCCAACGGCACGTGGCTGTGAGGCGTTAATGACCAGTGCCTCTGGCCTACACTGCGGTCAGCAGGGCTCACACTTCAGATCGAGTGGTGATTGTTTAATTACAGAACCCAGTAGGCAACTAACTACAACATCTAATGAAATATACACAATAGCCTTTTAATATACTTGCTTGAAGAAGTTTTTTAAGATGACTTATAGGTCTAATACAATGACCAAATTCTTCTTGGTAGTGGTAAAGAACACTGAATAACAGTGTACACAGTGGACAGCAGAGGTCGCAATTCAAATTGTTTTGATTTATTTATTGCAGAGTTTTGTGTAATTTATGTTGTTGTATTTTGTGAAGAGGAAGTGAGAAAAAGTATTCATGGAAGACTGTGCTCACTACTGCCTTCAATTTACACTGCAGACAGCAGTGTTCACAATTCAGATTGAGTCGCTATTGTAGATGAAGCAGTCCTGTAGGCAAAAGACATTGCTCCAGTGCACTCTCTGTCCGCACCACGCATACGCATCATCACAGAGTCCGTACACAGTTTTTGTTGCTTCACGTTTGGCAAACAGGACAGCTCAAGTCAACGCCACGTGGCTACGGGCCCTCGCTGACCGCTCTCTGGCCTACACTGCAGACAGCAGTATCTACAATTCAGAACGAGTCGCTATTGCAGATGATGTAGTGTTGTAGGCAACAGACATTGCTCCTAGTACGGCCCACCCGCAGCACGCATCATCGCTGGCTCTACGCATGCTGAATGCTTTTGTTGTGGCTATCTGAGTGCACTAGACCTGATGGACCCTTTATGATACAATCTTTTTGTGTATTATTTCAGATCTACTGCCTGTATCACAGTATACAACAAGTTATGGTTCTTTTACAATAGAATATTTTCTGTATTATTTCACATCTAGTGTCCCTACCTTACTGCAGCACAAACTCTTGACCCTTTTATTATTGAATCTCTGTGTGTGATCCAATGATTACTGTTATAGTTGATGCTAGCAGCAACCATTCCCTGAGGGCTGGTTTACACTCACCCCACACGCATTCAGCACAGATGTCACTGGATATGTGACCCTGGTAATAAAAAGGAATCGAGCGCACGTGCCCGAACCCACTTCCACCATCTATCTGTGTCCGTGTGTTCATTAAAGATGCATGATACTGCCCCTGGGCCATACCACATTACATTGTGCTGTGGACACCGTATACAACTATGTTACCTCTGACAGTGGGGAAAAGTTCTGTTATGTAGCTTTTAGATGCATGGCTATCACAGGTGGAAGGCTATTTTACAGAGCATGAATATTGATGAAGATGATGGTTGCATGTTGTGGTAGTGTCAGATATGTGTACATAGCAAAAAGTTTTCAGAAAAGCTCTTTAAGCAGAAGAGGAGTTTCTCATTAAAAGCTGTAGAGAGAATGACTAAAATGGGTGGGGTCCTCCAACTGTTACAATGGGAAATGTTATGAACCAATCATTTGCTTTTCTTTAGGGTCACGTGGCAATCGCGCACCGATCGCGCAAGGAGGCCGCACCCGACGCGATTATGAGAAAATATTTTTACCATAATATAACTTTATAACAGTTAGAAATATATAAATGTTTAAAATATTTTAGATTATCGCTTGTTCTCATATACACTTTAAACTTATTTAGATATAGTTTTGAGACGAAAAAAATGAGGGAAAGGCGTTCCCAGCACGAAACGATACGTCTATGACGTAACATAGGGCCTGGCGGGGTGCACTCGTAGCATACACAATGCGCAGCGGGTGTGACCCCATACGTACATGACGTAAGGCGCGGCTTGGTACTGCAAACCCATCGCATACCAAAGTAGCAGCTGGCCCGATCACATACATATATGATGTTACACGGGACACGGTGCCACGAACCCGTCGGATACGAAATGCGCATTCTTTACGAGTTTAACAATATAGCGGATAGGATTCGCATGCTGATGGAGCTTGGTACACTACCGATACGGGACTTCCGTTTTCTTAAAAAAACGATATACATACTTTTTTTTGAAGATATAAAACATTACATATTTTTCAAATAAAAAAAGAATAATAGAGTTCCAAAATATTACAAAAAAAATAGAAAAAATATAGGTTTTATAAATATTAAAATATGAAATTAACATTTAAAAAACCTTTGAAATTCACTAAAAAACATAGGTTTTACAGACGTTATAGTTAGGAATTAGCATTTAAAAAACCTTTGAAATTCACTGTAAAAGCCATAGATTTCAGGGACGTTATAGTTAGTTGAACATTTGACTCATATAAAACCAGAGAAATTTGCCCGTTATAGTTAGTTGAGCTAACTATAACTCACGGGCCCGCAATGCACTGGTGATGTTGTCACATATTACATCACATACTCCAAACTGATGTCAATCCTGGATAAAGGTCAACAGATTTGTCATTCTTTTGTTAGGAACTCCCACAACTTGGATTGATTTTCCAGAGAGAGGTAGGTTTGGGGCTACTGCAGATCTCACCGTAGAAGGGGTAGCACCAGTTTCAATCAAATCAATCTACGTCTGTTTCTACATTTGGTCCACTCTGGTCTGCCTCCAGGACTGCGCCAAGTGTACAGTCTTCCTCCCCTCTCAGGCACCGTCATAAGGACGGGTCCTGATCAAATCCGTCCAGTGACTCCATAAAGGTGATATACTTGACTACCCTGAGAAATCCTCAGCGGTTGGGATACTTGCACTAGCTGGTTCTGATTCCTTCCCGCATTAAATGGTCTAGGACTGGTCACTGTTGGCAACTGATTTACCCCATCTGCTAGCTACACAAGTTCTTCTCCCTGCTCTTGGTTTGCAGGATTAAGGCAACACTTGTGCTTCCAATGTCCGCTCTTGTGACAATAATGAGAAGTGGTAGTCTTTTTCAGGGTCGCAACATCTATCCCTGACTTTGGATCTATGGGAACACCTCCAACTCTTTCCTGTACTGTTGACCCTACAAACTGTTGTTCTTGTAGGCCTCCTGGGGCATTTCCTTGACCACAAGTTACAGCTTGCCTCACTGTTTGCACCTGCCCTCCTTTCTGGGCATTGTGCCTTTGGACTATCATCAATTTCTCCTTTATCCTCTTATGCTTTGAGTCCACCTCGTCACAGCAACACCTAGCATTGAGTAAGATTTTGTGAATGAACTTGTTTTGCCAACAGATTAGTTGCTGTTGGATCATGAGGCTGATCTACAGCCTCAGTTCAGTTACAAATTTAAACACAAATTGCCCCACATCCTTGAGGTCACGCGTATCTAACCCACAATACTGCTTAAAAGCTTGCAACTGCCTCTTATAGTAGGTATGTACTGATTCTTAAGGTTCCTGGCTAGTTCGGTCTATCTTAACCCAACCGACATCCTGTAGGGCTTTTTTGGACTGCAACCATGTGATCACCTGATTGTACTTTTGCATGACCAATGGCGAAGGACCATGAGTTACTGAGTCCCTCTCTAATTCAGGCCAATTATTAGCTATCTCAGAAGCAGACCACAGATCACTAGGAACCACAATTTCAATCAAGGTGTTTAAATCAATCCACAACACTTTTGAGATCTTAACAAAGCGATCAACTTGCTTGTACTACTCAGCAGGTTTCTCTCTTAGTCTGGGGAAATAATTTGTGAATGCTGCAAGATCACCTTGACTCCAGGGAACATGCATGTACCCTCGACTGGGCACCTCCGGTAAAGAATATGACTATACTCCCTGCACTTCCTTACATTATTCTTCTTGGACCATCTCTCTTCCCACTTATCCAGCACACTCCAAACCCTTATTTCCACTACCAGTTGTCGAATGCACATCCTCAATCCAGTCACTCTCTTCTCCTCCAATTCTGGGTCACTGTAAGTAAGCCTGTGATTCTCCTGCAATGTCTTCATCCGAGATATGTCTACCCCATACCTCTGAGCCAATTTGGATAGCTTTTTATGTGCCTGTTTGCCATTCGGGTAACATCCTTTGGCATTAACAACAAGTCATCTGGCTTACAAGTCTCTATTCTGTCTAATGGTAGACTCCCACTGATGATCTCCTCCAACCCTTATTTCATCTGTACCACATACAGGAGCTTCACCTTCTCTGCAGCCTTGATGCTACCCTGATTTGACTTGCTATTCTGACCTTCCTTGCTGTAATCAAGAGTCCAAGTCCGACATGTTTAGGATTTGTTGGTCCCCAGAAATCCTCTCATTTGTGCTTGCTTCTCAAGGTTTATCGCGTGGTTTTCTCACAGGGTTTCCCACATTCGAAGATCTGAACTATAGCCTACCATGGGGATAGGCCTTATAGTCCTAGAATCAATTTGTACTCTGGACGGGTCAGAAGTCGCTGCTAAAGGGGTACTAGATTCCATATACACCTAGGATGACAGTTCCCATTCATACTCCGTGTTCTTCTCATCCCAGTTCCTTTGACATGTATGGATTCCCTCTGACCAACACTTACCACTGAACTAGAGTTATAAACAGGAACAACAGGACCAATGGTAAATGGTAGTGTAAGAGCTTGTGGCAACAGTGAAGCAGCATTGACATCACTCGGTTCCATACCTCCCAGTTCCTGCTGATACCATTCCCACAACCCCTGTGTCAGGAACCACTGGGGCTGATGCACTAACCATATTATTTGTGCCTTCAACTCTTTGCCCCCTCACTCAATTGCAGACTGTAGGGTGGTAGGCACTTAGCCAACAACCCATCCAACAAGCTGTCTTCATTGTCACCACTGTCGCTCCCATTTGCCTTTCCGCTCCTATCCTGTGATTCTCCATCTCCCACCAGTACTGGGTATATCCTCTCTCCCTCAATGGTATCCACGCTCCACCTCTTATGCCTCACATCCCATTGTGCACCCTGGTATGCCTTCACAGTTTTCCTCATCCTCCCTTGATATTGCTCTCTTTTCTTAGCATGAGCTGCACACATCCATGCATCTAGCGCTTCAAACTGTGGAGGTCTGGGCAATGGTCTCAATGCAAACATTGATCCTCTGAGCTAATTTAACACATCTAATGTAAATGAGCCAAAACATGGAAATGACAATTCACCGTCCTTCTCAGTAATCTTATGCCAATTCTGAAACCAAATTATCGTATGAAGCCCGACCTTTGCCCACTTGTGGAACAACCCCTTCATCACCCCTGAAACGATTTAAAATGCAAATTTTGTTTCAATGCTTCCGACAAAACAGTCCTCAATCACAACTCCTAGATGACTAGCAACCAATCCCAGCGTGCCGTTACACCAACCTATCACAGCACAGCACAACCTGATGTCATACTTACCCCTCACAGCAGCTTACCCTCCTTCACAATTTCTCCATGCACATTCGCTCACACAGTAATCTTACATCCTTAATAGTCTGGCAACTAAAATATCCATAGAATTTAGCCACTCAAGAACAGTCACACACACATCAACCTTCCACCAGCATGGATCACCCGTATCAGTATAGTCAACCCCTGTACACAAGGTCCACTAGACAATCCCCAAATGTCCCATTCACACAAAGTTCCCTACCTTAGGTGGAACTGCCGATGACGTTTCACGGCAGCTCCTCAATTCTTTGGTCAGAAAATCACAATCTTGGTGTCTTCAGCACCATTTAATATATATTGCGGGATCTTAGGACACTTCGGGACCTGCAACTCAAATTTCAATCCTTGAACCATGACAGCGCTGAAACCACATTCGCTCGACACTTACTCCAACTCGACAAGACATCACAAAATCAGACCATTCCCTCAACCTAACACTCTACATATACCCTGTTAATACTCACTCCGCCTTCCGCCGCTGATTTTGTCGCACCATCAAACACCCTCGGTCTCCCCCAGATTCTGTCGCCTTCCATTCTCGAACATTGGGCTCTAGGCCGGGGCTTTGGGGTTCTATGTCGCCTCTAAGCTAGATCACTTTTAAGTTCTCCCCTTACCTCATGTGTAAACCATCATACTCTGCTACCAACTAAAAGGGCCGGGCCCATGAGTTCTAGATCTGTTCTAGAGTCACAATACAATGGGGTTTTTTTGCAGCATAAAAGTGTAAAGGGGAGAAAAATTTGTTAAGAAACAGTCAATTGCCCATTAACTCTTCTGGGTACATAATAACTCACAGACAACTATATAAGATTGAAGGAAATACCTACTGATAAAGTTTGCTTGCAGGCCATTTCACTTCTCAATGGTCGACTCATATGTTGTTGTTAAATTTTTAAAACACTAATGTGGGCACTCACCTCTTTGTAATATTACTAGATTGGGTACTTTTTTAAGGAATATGGACATAAAGGATTCCCTGACAGGTCAACTCGCAATCTCAGGAGATTTTAACATCCATCTTTATGGGACCCAGAGGTAGTTTCTAAATCCAGGATGGGTTGTCCCCGGCTAGTGGGGTTACATGCTGAACACACCATCCAGGGAGATAGTCTTAACGCACTAGCTGACAAGTTTGATTTAAGCATGTCAAGGACCAGGGTGGCTCATAGTAGAAAGTATTTACTCCTGACTTTTACTGGAAGGGGCTGCTCAACGTTAATAGATTATATTTTTGTTTCCAGACCCTTTTTTCAACTTCTTCTGGATTTCTCGGTTGAGGACAGCATTTGTAGCAACCACAACCCGCTGTGCATCTCGACCACCTAGCCATGGGAAGGGAAATCCTCAAGCGTTGTCCCTAGAGGATCCTTAAGTGTAGTAGATCAGGGCAGAATGCTTAGGTGGGTGCAGATATCTCCGGACTCCTTTTATGACACCCTTATGGCAAAATGCAAGAGGGAAATTGACATTTGTACAACTGGACGTGGGGAGGCAGATGCCGTGTTGGAGGAATTCTTGGCCATTTCACGTACAATTGAAGTCCTTCTAGAGGCTCCACCCACGTCCTGGAAGGGACGTGCCACAAGTTGGTTTGATCATGGCTATTCTTAGGCAGCCAGGAATCTGAGGGCAGCCTTGAGTACCATTCCAAGGAACCTCACCTCGGTGAGGGTGTGTCGAGGGCTATACAAAACCGAAATAGCGAGGAGGAATAATGAGCTAAAAGAGGAGGCTTGGAGCAAACTCAATGATGCATGTCTCCAGAAAAATAGTACCCAGTTCTGGAGCATTATTAATTGCCGCTTTTTGTGAGGGGAAACCTCTGAGCCCTTAGACTTACATGTTACAAAAGAGGATTGGGTCTGTCACTTTCAGGAAATGTTACGCCAGCAAGCAGACACACAGCAAGTTAGAGTGGGAGGGAAGTCGTCCATTCTCAATACAGCAGAGGAAGTCAGTAAAGGTATAGCTGGGCTGTCTCAGAATAAAGCACCTGGCCCTGATGGCATTCCTCTGGACCTCTTCCTATCTAAACCCCAATTATGGGTGCCAATCCTCACTACGGTTATAAATGCTGCTATCAGGAAGGAATTGCCTAGTACTTGGTCCCTATCGACCATAGTTCCAGTTTTTAAGAAAGGAAATAGAGAGAGCACCCTGTGCTATAGGCATATATTCCTTTTGGACTCATTGGTCAAGGTGTTGGGACAGGTCTTGTTCGAAAGGTTGTCCACATGGGCTGATGCTAACAATATCTTGACAGATGTACAATATGGCTTTTGCCCAGGGAGGTCCGCAATCGATCAATGCTTGAACTTGTATATGATCGTTAGTCTTTTAATTTTAAGGTCCCCAAAACTGGGGCGTTTTCCTATTTGGGGGTCATGTTGGATGCAAAACTAAAGTGGGGCCCTCCGAGAAGAAAGAAGAAAGGGGATTTTTTAGGAGCCAACGTGGCAATTTTTAACTTTGCCTCCCATTTGTGCAGAAAACCAATAGGTGCAATACTAGCGATATATAGAGCAAAGTGCCTAGCGCAGGTATCATATAGTAATGAAATCTGGGGTTACTCCGTGGCTGATGAGTTACAGAGAGTTAAAAAATAGATTACACAATAGGTACACGAAGAATTGGGTATGCCCTACTTGTCAGACCTTTTGTCGTCTCATCCTTTGATTTACTGGCTTAAAGTGTGGGGGAAAAAGGGGCCCTCCTTACACAGAGGGGACTGCATGGCTCTTGATTACGCCCATTACATCCCCTAGTTAAAATATATTGGGGATGGGTTCTGGACTCTTGGGAGGGCTGAACTCTTTAGTGACCCAGAAACCATTACCAGGAAAGATTTGGTTTGGGTCAAAGAGCACTTCTTTAGTTTCCAGGCAGTAAAAAGGGAGGAGTTATAACTAATAAAACCGAGCGTACGGAGATACATTGTCTTAAATACTGTTAAATCAACGGAACCGTATCTCCTAGGGCTCCCAAACACATTTGATCATTTTTTACTGACCCCCGAGGGTGTAACAAAGGTCAGACCTTGCCTTTATGTGGTTGCGACAATAGGTCTACGCAGGACATGATCCATTTTGTAATGTTTTGCAGTTTTTACAAGCTACCGAGGAAGACTTTTATAATCCCACTTTTAATATCCCTAAAGTTTAATCATGTACCTCCTGCTTTTACATTTTTAGCCCTCCTTTCAGGGTCCCCAGTATGGTACGTCCTCAGCTTTCTAAAGGCGGCAGTTGGGCTCAGATCGAGCTGTGATTCAATTTTTATGTCTACCAGGCTGTTAGATTTTCTTTTATTCTGTTAATTTTTAATATATGTGAGATATTTGTATGTTACCCGTTGATTGTTTATAGTACTTGGTTGGGGGATCTCGTTCCTTTCTCTGTACTCTTTTATCTGTGACTTTTATGGTTTTTATCTGAAAACCCAAATAAAGTATATGATGATGATGAGATTAGTTAATTTATTACAAAACCAAAAATAACTGGACAGAGAGACACCTCAACATGAGGGTATAGAAATACAAAGGAATTACCAAGAAGCCAAATCTGCCTATCTAATTTAAATGATGCAGCATAAACAAAACTATTAGTTCAAGAAGTAGATTACAGAGAATCAGGAAATATGAGTCCAAGTAATCCTGCATTGAGGGTTGATGAGTAAAAAGCATTTATTCCATCCCTACTCTATTACTAAGGTGACATCCCTACATAGCATTTCCTGTGAAAAGGATAAAGGTGTCAGTGTGTGGATTCTTCCTAAGAAGTCTTTCCCCCATCGAATGGGTCAAGCAGCATAAAGCCATTATCACAGGAGAAAGAGCTCGTTCTGAGATGCTCTCCCTCCTAAGGCAAGGAAGAAGTGCGCTACTTTCCTAAATTCCAAACACCAATTATCTACAGGTAGCTCTCCCACAATGCACGGCACACATCTTGGTTCACAATAGGCACAGTCACAAGAAACCTTCTTTACTCTCAATCTTCCAACATTTGTCTTTGGTTCTCAGGCCTTCTCCCATATGAATCCGTCTCCCCGTTTATCACCTTCGAGCCCTGTAACTGTAACTTCTCTCCTTTCCCAGATCCTAAAGAAAGACATCACTTTTCTCTAATGAAATACCTTTCCGACCTGAAATGCAAACATGAGAAGACCAGATTTTAAAGTGCACATGAAATTCAGATCATTAATTCTAATGCAATAGTTTTCAGGCCTACATGTAGCTAACATAAGAATGCATAACTTAAGTTGTATAGATTGACGTAACTCTATTGCATTTGAATGAATAAATCTACAATATATAGAAATAACATTGTTAACATTGTGTGCCGTCAACTGCACAGCGCAAGTTCTTCATGTCAATGTCTTCTGCTACTTACATTTCCTACATTAATTTTTCCATGCTACTTGTCAGTAACCTAAAACATATCACAACATTGTATTAGTAAATTTCACAGGTTTAACACCTCACACTTCCTAACACAAAATGATATGCAGGTGCGCTTCTACACGGAATTATGATGCACCCCCTACAACTTGGATGAGATTTCCGCTACATCAATATTCTGATGTGTAACTTGCAATTACACATGTTCCCTAGCTTTTTCTTGAGCGGTTGTTATCTTATGAAGATTTGTACTGTAGAGTGTACTCCAGCAACAAATGACCTGCTAGAACTCAATGTCTTTTCTTACTATATTTCTGAGCTTATATCACCATTATTGCAATGCAACTGCAAATTTTCACTCTGCACAGTGCTGCCCGAAGTTTAGTAAAACTGTGAATTTTTGTTACATGTACACAAATCTACTTGAGCAAATTTACATGAGGTCAAGAATTACAAAACCGTAAATCATAACAAACAAGAATTGTAGAAGAAGCATATACAGCAGTGAAAAAGTTCTAAGCTCCTGATGAAATAGAGGGAGTGTAGCTCTGGGCCAATAAATGAGTGAACATGTTCTCTTTAATACTATTTTCAAAACGTGGAAAACGTTTCCCTTTACATTTAAACGACACAAAAACTGCTCAGCTTGAAGAAATCTAACAGCATGATGTATTATTTGCTCAGTTGGCAGAAATTAAAGTAAGCAAAGAAAAAGCAAGAATGTTCCCAACTACAATCAGCACTACTCAGAGCGACAGAGGTCGACCTGCATTACATAGCAATTTATTCCTAAGTCATTATCATTAATATTGCTGAACCATACAGGAAATGATACAGCCAAATAGCAGCGATGTATACTCGTGGATAAATTTGATATCGTGTAACACGGGAGCAGCATAATATAGGAGGCAGTATGCTTCCAAAAATGCTTCACTGCTGAGTCTGACCAAGCCAATATTCTTTCAATGCATTTGCATTTTCACTAAAACGACGCAGAGCATAATTTGGGAATTTACGAATGCTACTCGAGCCAGATCATTACAATGCGCATTTCATGTAATGCTCCTACTCCGATTGTTGTGCTGTATCAGAATTTATTCGCATTCCCACACGGTCTGGTTAATATGCTAATATATGTTGTCCTTTAATTACGCTAGCGTGTGTGAGGATTCAGCTGCAATGTAAATGTTTCAGATGAAGTTCACTGATATGCTACCTGCCAAAAGTTTACTATCCAATAATATATCTATAAATGCCTTTATGTGAGTACCCGAAAGGCCTCATTTATGTCATTTTGCCATAGGGCAGTGCGGCAAGGCACCTTGCTGCGCTGCCCTAAGCCAAAGTGAAAGGGCAGGAACGCACCATATTTAAGCAATACAGTGCATTCCTGTCCTTTCTGCCGTTTGGCAGCCTAGCATGAACATAGGTACCCTTGCTTCACGGTGCAAGGGTGCCGTTATTGCAGGCAGGATTGCTTTTGTGCAGGAAGGGGCACCTTCACAACAGAGAATTGACTAGTTCACACCGAGACCTCGCCGCTCACACCGTGAATCAGCGCAAAGCTCAGTCTACCACTCCCTTCACACGGCAGTATCGACCACTCACTGGGACCGCCAATTTATAGCTCCAGCAATGCCTGCCGGCACTTCACTTTGCGCCAGCAGCCTCCTGCGAAGTTCTCTTGGCTCCTCCTCGACCCCTGCACTGTGAACAAACTCTTGGCACGGACTCTGAGAATGTTAAACTTCAGCAAACCTAACCTGGTGGCGGTATCCAACCTGCTCTCTATTGCAGTTGGCCTAAAATTTGACTTTGACCCGGTCCAGCATGACCAAATACCCAAGTTCATGCTTAGTGCTTTTTGGCACCATGTTTCTAAAATCTTTACAAACTCATAACTCCGGTACTACTGATTGGATATTTGTCATTTTGGTGTTGAATACTTTATTTAAATGTCCTTTTTTTTCTAAATTGGTGTGTGATTTTTCTTGTGTAGTGGTTTCACTTGATTACTGTTTGTGTGCTGTGTAAATCCTTCACACATTGCCTCTAAGTTAAGCCTGCCTGCTTTTTGTGCTAAGCTACCCAGCGTCAGCACAGATACATTTATTGACTTTTTGTGGTTCACCCTGCAAGGGATTGAGGCTGTTGTTCGACCAGGGCTCACGCCCCAGTCAACCAACCCCCCAATTTCTAACAGGTTTGTTTTGTTGTTTCCTTTCTCCATTGTCTCTCAAAAGGAAACCTTCAGCCAAAAGATGTCCAACACACCTGAAGTATTAGATTCAGAAGCCTAGATTATGGATTCCTAGGAATAATGAAAAGAAAAGAGACTTAATAAGATCGCAAGGGCAAATAAAGGTAGTAAATAGAACCACAGAAAGCAGAAAGGGAATGAGTGCTGTAAAGGGGAGTAAACTGGGTACAGGAAAGAGGGTCTTCAAGAATGACCAGGAAATAAGTAAGGGTGGGCGTAGTTCGCGAAGTAGCACTTCGCGAAGCTACGCAAAGTGAAGTTCGCACTACGCGAGCTACGCGTAGCACTTCGCGAACTGCGAAGTAACATGTTCGCACTGTGCAAGATGTTGTTTTCAATGATTGCACAGTGCGGACAAGCAACCGGCACTGTGCAATCATTGAAAATGGCATCTTGCACAGTGCGAGCTGTAGTTTTCTGCTGCTCGAGTAGATTTTTCCTCGAGCTGCAGCTTTCTCAACGCGAACTGGTAGTTTCTCATCGCGAGCGGTCGCGAGCATATGCGACCCCTCGCAATGAGAAACCTGACCTTCTCGCGTTGTGAATCTCGACGGGAGGTTTATTTTCCATGCTCGCGATCGCGAACAAGGAAAAAGTCTCGCCAGGATGTCATTTTGCTTGCTCGCGGTCGCCAACTTGACGTTGAGGACCGCGAGCAAGCAAAAAATGACCGCAGCACTACGCAACACTACGCTACGCGTGTTCGCACTGTGCTACGTGCAGTTCGCGTAGTGCGAAGTAGCGCGAACTTCGCAAACTACGCGAGCGTAGCGTAGTGCTTCGCCCAGGCCTAGAAATAAGAGCAGCAGGGAAGTCTAGAACAGGTTGTGTTGCTCGAGTGTGACAGTGAGAAGAGTTAGAAAATTGAACCCACAAACAAAGAAGTATCCAAAAAGAAATGGCAAGCCAATTTTGTTGTTTTTTTTACAATTTTGTTTTTACTTGTATTTACCTTTTTCATTCCGAGGGATGTATTCTGGAGTGGCTCAAAGGAGAGCCTTACCAGTGGCTCGTGTGTTAAATTAGGCTTCTAACTCCAACTTCTGCTGAAAAAGAAGGAATAAAGAAATGAGTGAGAATGTTTTCGTATAATTGTGCACAAAGCCTAGATTTAAGTGTGAAATAGAAGGGAATAATGTTTCCTTTAACTGATGGTCTTCTGACTATCTGTATTCAACCAGTTCAACCTGCCTACCACATCCCCAGAATGTTCCACACTATTTAAACAACAGGGATCGACTGTGTTCATTCCATGGTGGGTACCTCTGTACTTCTCATCTTTTCTTATGTGGTGCCTGCTATGGAATTCATTATGTGCCCGCCTTGTTTGACTCTGTTGTATGGGCTACCTTTTACATTATTGATCACTGGTCAGCTGCTTTACTATTTGTTATTTTTTTCTTGTAACTTTTTATATTGCTTGCAAATATAATCACAACACTACTTATCGGAATGTTAAATTATAGTCACATCCTGCTAAGAGACAGAAAAGTACGGATTACCTGACCAGACACAAAGCCCATATATATATATTTTCTCCAAGAAACTCACAAAACTGCATTAAACATGAAAGACACACAGCAAAGTTACAGTGCCTTCACAGGAGCTACCATGGTGGCACTGCTCTGAAGGCACAGATATCTCCTTCAGATAGACAGAGATGACTAAATCTGGTGTTAGGTCAACTGCCAGGGTGGTGAAGGTTATGACCTTAATGACTCTAGCAGGATGGTTGCCAATCCCTAAATAAGACTAAAAGTCCTTTCACCAGGAGGCTGGATTGGTAGTGTTATCTGTTCGCCAAAAGGTAGGAACATTTTGTGCTATACTCTATACTCTTCTCACATAAACAATTTTGAAATAACTATAGTGATTCTAAGAGAAGATCGGTTTATTCTAAAGTTCAATCAGACAGTTTTGTTCTTCATTTCATTATCATATATGGCATACAATGTAATGTGCTTTTTAGGGGGTAATAGATCCTCAGATATTGAATATATGCCTCCTATAGAGGGTGAGGATTTTAATCAAATTATTGATGCATTACTAGCTAGGAGGCTATATTCACTTACATTGATAAATATACAATCCTTTGCTTCATTTAAACACTTTTTTAAAAACAACAAAATATTGGGAACCATTTAAAACTCATTTATCCCACAAATAACACATTCATATTTTATCTCTAATGTGCACCTTATCCTGTTGAATGGAATATTTACTTTCTTCAGCAAATACAAGTTATTTGATAGAATTTCTATATTACTAACATAAACTGATTTCTTCATTCCTATCACAAGATAGGGAATTGATTTGGATATTGTTTTAAATGAATAAACATTGATTTTTATATGCTATTAATAAGTATTTTATGAGGATGTCAATGACTTATTTGATATGATACATTATAATGTTTTAAGGGGCATATTCAAGATGCATGATCATAATTGTGCATGAAAATAAGTCAATTAATTATGTTCTCTCAGATTCAGAAAAATAAATTGCTAGATTTAAAAGATTATTTATTTCTTCAAACAATAATGATATGAGTTTAAACTACAAAAATCTTATTTTGAATATAACTCATTGTTAAGCTTAAGTACTGACCATCAAGTCTCCAACGAAAAAGCTTAGTACTTAGTTTTTTGCTAATCTGGGAAATTAGTAGTTAACTACTTACATAATTAAAAGGACAAAATAGCAGGGTCTTGTTATTAGACACTGATGACAGTTGTTAGCCCTGTCAGCCTAATAGTGGTCTTCCTACAAACTTTATTCCTTCACTTTGCTATTTTTCAGAATTTGATTTTGTTGGCTCAAGGACTCTATGCATCTTGCCACTGCTAACCAGTGCTAAAGTGCTTGTGCTTACTCCCTAAAACATGTTAAAATTGGCTTACACCTGATATTTAATTCATGTTATGTTAAACTTTCTTTGTTTAGCGCACGTACACCAGGTTGGTTTCTTGGCGCTGCTCTGAAGGGGTTAGACTAGATGTGCTAGTATGCCTGTTTAAATAGCCACGTCTTTAGCAATTTGCGGAAGCTCATGAGATTTTTGGAGGATCTGATCTCAAGTGGCAGAGAGTTCCAGAGTTTAGGTTCTAGGGTGGCGAATCTTGTTCCCCCCGCGAGTTTTAGCCTGAAGGATGGGGTGCTCAGGAGATGCATGTGGGCAGATCATAGGCTGCGGGTAGGAGTGTATCTATTGATCAGACTGTTGATGAATTTTGGGTTTTTGCAGTTCAGGGATTTGAAGATGATGCATCCTGCATTAAAGGCGCATCTCTGGGGTATTGGAAGCCAGTGTAGTCTTTTGAGAAGTGGAGTGATATGTTGGCGCCTGTTTTCTTGGAAGATCAGTCTAGCCGCCTGATTTTGAACCATTTGGAGGCGGTGGGTGAGGTAGGCCGGAATGCCAAGGTAGAGAGAGTTGGCATAGTCGATGTGGGATATCACCATGGCGAGAACTGCCTGTGTTTTTGCTTCCTGAGTGAGGAACCTACTGATTTTTCTTATTTTCCTTAGTTGAAAGCAGCATGTTGAGATCACAGACCCAATTTGGTTTTTCATGGTGAGGTCTTTATTGATTATGACACCCAAGGTTTTGACGGATGTAGAGGGGACGGGCGGCTGTCCCAGTTCTTTAGGCCAGAAGTGGGAGCTCCAGGGGTTCAATGAGCCTCCTGTGAGGATCACTTCTGTTTTGTCTGGATTTAATTTGAGGTGATTGCTGTTCATCCAGTCGCGGATGAACAGCATTGTTCTCTGGAATTCGAGGACAGTGGTGGGGGAGTCATTGATCGGCAGTATCAGTTGAAAATCGTCTACATAATTGAAGGTCTGGACCTTCCTTTCTTTTAGTGCGTGGGTCAAGGGGAGAAGGTATAGATTAAATAGATGCGGAAAGAGGGAGGAGCCCTGGGGGACACCACAAGTGTTCTTAATCTTGGGTGTTGTGAAGTTTCCCAGGCGGACCACTTGATAGCGGTTTGTAAGAAAGGATTTTATCCATTCAAGGGCCGATCCTTGGATTCCTGCATCCCTGACACGGTCAATCAAGATGTTGTGGTCAACCGTGTCAAAGGAGGCGGATAGGTCTAGCAGCACCAGGGCTTGGGGGGAGCCTCCGTCCGCTTTCTCTCGCAGAGAAACTAGGACTGACAATACCACTGACTCTGTGGAGTGAGCTGGGCGGAACCCTGCTTGATGAAGGTCTAGGTAGTCGGACTGCTCCAGAAAGGTGGACAGGCTTTTGGCTACGTGGGCTTCAAGTAATTTGGCCATGTAGGGAAGCAGTGAGATAGGTTGGTAGTTTGAGTGGGTTCCAGGATCTGTTCCCGGCTTTTTGAGGAGGGGGGATAACAAACGCCTCTTTGAAGGCATCGGGTACTTGTCCCTGGGATAGTGATTTGTTTAATAGAGCCATGACTGGCTCTGGGCAGGCCGTGAAGGCTTCTTTCAAGATCCAAAGTGGACAGCAGTCCCTAGGGGAGCCAGATTTAACTTTGGCCAGTAGATCTGAAAAGGCTTCTTGGCTTATCGTTGGGATTTGTCCTAGCCTTTTTGTGTTTATTGGTTTGTTTGGACAATTAGGCTTAGTGCAGGTGGGGATGCTTGCTTTGATCAGTTTGATTTTGTCTATGAAGAAGTTATTCAGGGAGTCGCATAAGGGTTGCGAAGGTGTGGTTTTTAATGTTACTCGGTCAGGATTAGATAAGTTGTTTATTATTGAAAACATGTCCTTTGATTAGTTTTTGGAGGTGATGATTTTGAGTGAGAAGTATTCTGCCTTTGTGGTCAGAATCAATTTTTTATAAGTTCTTAGGGCGATTAGAAGACGTTTTTGTCGTCGGGTGAGTATTTGCTTCTCCATTTCCTTTCCGCTTGGCACAGAGCAAGTTTTGACTTTTTTAGGTCGTCAGAAAACCATTTCTGTGCTTCGTGACGGCGTGCTCGCTGTAACTTCCTAAGTGGGACATGTTTATTGCTGGCTGTCAAGAGCCATTCCAACAGGTTTTCCTCACTCTTATCTATAGAGGAGCGGTTAATGGGAATAGTGTTGGCCAGGGTTTTGAGGAATTGGGCTTTGTCGATGGTGTTCCAGCTCCTAAAGTATCCAGGTTCCGGAAGGGGTATTTTAGGTTTTGTAAGGTTGTTTATGGAAAATTTTATGAGATAGTGATCTGACCAGATACAAGGAGTGACATCTGGATTTGTTATGGTCAGGTTGTTGGACCATAACTGGTCTAATGTATGTCCTTTAATGTGAGTGGCGGAAGTGATATACTGACGTAGGTTTAGTCCTGTGAGTAGATTGGTTAGTTCCGCTGAGTGAGGTCCACCTGCTGGGTTGTTCGCCCAGTAGTTAAGATCACCAATCATTAGTATTTTCGCGTGGTTTGTTGTGATGTGTGTCATCTGTTCACCCAGAAGCTGTGGGAATTGTGGCATGCTCTGTGGTGGTCTATAGAGTATGACACATACTAGTGGGGCGGAAACGGATTATAGTTTAATCACTAGATTGTCAACTTGTGGTAGGTCAAGAGGGGTGAGTGTAAAGAATTGTAGATCCTGATGTATTATGGCTGCCACTCCCCCTCCTGTTTTACCCTGATGACGGTTAGCTTACAGGATGTAGTAGTCGACGGGTAGGGCTGCTAGGATATCAGGGGAAGAGTCCTGTGTTAACCAGGTTTCTGTTAACAGTAGGATATCTGTTTTTTTGATCGCCAGTAGATTATGTATTTCAAGTTGATGTTTGACCATGGAGCGGGTGTTTATATAGATAACTGTTAGGTGTTGTTCCCTGTTTGTGGCCTTGATGTTCGGTGTCTTATTCTGGTATGTGAGACCACTGAGTTCGGGAAATGAAGATCTTTTTGCCATTATCCTATTCGTGGCTATGTTAGCCAGGCAGCTCTCGTCGATTGCAAGTGCGTTGGAGTGGAGCGATTTAAGTTTGGCCATGGAGCAGGTAGTATTTTGAGCATATTGGCTTGCCCCTTGCCCCGGTCGGCCGCGGACGGGCGCAGACGGGCTTGGCTTTGGCGCGCCGTCGGCACGCCCGCTGCGCGCGTCCGCTGCGCTCCCGCGCAGCTGGCAGCATTTGTATCTGTAGTCAGTCTTAGCCCCTCCCACTCTTTGCTGATTGGTGCTAGTAGCGTTTTCACCAGGAAGCGAGTGAGCAAGTGTGACTGCGGGTATCGGCGCGGTGAGTGCGATTCAATTTTTAAAAGATCTAAGTGCAGCAAGTAGTTGGTGACATTCAGATTCAATTAGCAACACAATTTTAAAAGACAAGGCGGTAGAAGCGCTCGCGCTAGACGCAGGCAGTGGCACCTTCAAAGTGGTTACTCCCACGCTGCTGGCGGCATTTGTATCTGTAGTCAGTCTTAGCCCCTCCCACTCTTCGCTGATTGGCGCTAGTAGCGTTTCCACCAGGAAGCGAGAATTTGCTTATACCTCCTTAGAGAAGTGGTATACCATATACTCAGGGCCTGTAACCTAAATTCTACTACTAAGCCTTCAGCACTCATTGTGCAACACACTTAAGGTGCGCCTTAAAACATATTTTAGGACTACCATTGCAGTATCATGATTTCATGTTTGGCGTCTGAGAAATTTTAATTTAAAATTCTCTTTAATGGTAAAGTCAGATTAAAGCTACAATTTTTAAATTGCACTTTTAGCAAGTTGAAGAAAGACACTAGGACCCGAGTCCTAGACACAAGGTGCACTACTACAAACCACTCTAAGAGTGTATACCAAATTAATTCCAAACGGAGAACTAGTTAAAAACTGTTCACATGTAACATATATAAAAAGCAGCAATGTAATGTACAAAAGTCCATCAGTGAATCTTCCCTGGAACCCTAGGTTTAATCCATTCACAATTTGTTGCATAAATGAAGATGCTTCCCAAGAAGACCATTCCACATGATTTGAAATTATGTTCCAGAACTTCTTGAAATAAGTCCCAATGCACTTGAGGCATATAGAATAGCCCTTCGTCAGGGGAATCTTGTGGCTCCGAGCCCCGCAGCCTGGAGATATAACACTGTCAAGAGTACTTGCCTCAGGGACAGAAAAGGCTCCAACCATCTTGAACCTTTACCTGGACCCAGTCTGAGTGAGTCCCAAACCTCCAAGGGGTGCCTCTCCATTCCTGGACCCTTGGAAATGTTGCTAAATGTGCCCAGACAGGCAACTTCCAAAACTTGGGACTTAGAATTTTTTTGCTAAACACTGTTCTGAGAACCAAGAGGAGAATGGGAATAAACTTGCTCATCTATCCACCCAAGGTGCATCACCGGTCGGCCTGACTTTATGCTAGCTCTCACCTTTTTTCTTCCCTGCAGCACCAAATACTGCTCAGCGGTCCTTCACAGAAGAGGTATCTGGCATCATGGAGCCCTCGTCTGCTACAGTCTCCAGCCTCACCCCACTGGAGATTTTTGACTTACAGAAAAGAGACTAAATCTGAATGTGGAAATCTTCACTACAATTTGTCTACGATACCCAGGCGACGACCTCTCCTCCTCGGACAACACCTGCAACCTTGCCCCACTAATCTTCTACCTTCTCGGAGACTTTTTGTTGATATTTCTTTTAAGTCCAAAGGTTATCGCCAGCAGGGTTCAATCCACTCTTTGTATCTGCCATGTGGTCTATTGAGTTCCGCCATACTTTTCGACTATGAACTGGTCTCATGCGACTAGATGTCCGTGGCTGGCGCTTTGATCCTTTAGGCTCTAGTTCTTAAACTTTGAAAATTCATTGATTGGATATTGCTGTTTTGATGTCAAATAGTTTATTAAAAGTTACTCTATTTCTTTTTTAAATGATTTGCGGTTTTTCGTGTGTTGTGGTTTCAATTTATTACTGTTAGTGTGCTGCATAACTACTTTACACATTGCCTCTAAGCTAAGCCTGACTTCTTTTGTGTCAAGTTACCAAAGGGTTAAGCACAGGCTAATTTAGTTACTTTTGTGGTTCACCCTGACAGGGATTGTTGCTGTTGCTTGAGCACAGTTAACACTTTACTTAACCAACAACCCAATTTCTCACAACAATGTACTTCTCCTTGCCACATGTATAGTCAAGGAGTTTATGTCATTTTATTCTAAAATTTTATAAAGAGATCTGAAGTAATTTGAGATGATATTGAAGATGTATATATTTTCCTTTGTTTTTTACCTTCTCCCCATCAAACTGACAAATAATATTTTGAGTTTTCCATATGTTTAAATGTTATCCATGTTTCCATTTATTCTCTTAATTCTGGTATGACTCTTGGTCCTGGTGCTATTCTATCAGAATTTTCTAAAATATTTTAGTCACAGTTGTTTCCTGTTTTGCTGCTCTTGTTTAAAGACTTTGAATACAAAGTATCTGATACCTGTCCCTTTAGAGAAGCTACAAATATTGTTTTACCCAAGCCTGATAAAGATCACACCTCTGTTTTTACACACAGTACACCCGATTTCTAAACCAAGACTGCAGAATCCATGCAGTAGTAAATTTGGCAACCGTGAGACTGGAAAAAATGTATCCTATTATTACAGCTACAAAACATGCACTTTAGAATTTGATTCATTACTTCATCTGGGTATGCATTTCTCAAAGAAAATCGCTGTTTGTAATAACCATATCTTCAAATGTATAAACATATTACATCTTGGAATGCTTGAATAAATGCAGGTATCTTTTTTATAAAATACCTGTCAATGTAACTTTTTTTTAATCATTCTTAGAGTTGCAGATTAAATGTCATCTTCATATTTCAAAACATCACAAATATGTAATTATACATAACGCTAATCGTAGCGTATTGCCCAAGACCATTCAAATTGCAAAGTTGGAGTTATATTTAAATCAGTAAACATTATCTAGACACCAGTTTCTGTTCCAAAGGCCTTCCATTTTACTTTTGGGTGATTTTAATTTTTGGCCTTCTGACCAAGCCGAATGCCCATCTTCCAAGGAGTTCTCAGTTACCCTTTCCTCCCTTAACTTTACACCCCACATTCACTCTCCCACCCATGTCAAAGGTCACACTCTCGACCAGATCTGGTCCTCCAATTGTTCCGTTGAATCCCTTTCAATCTTACCCTGCACCTGGTCCGATCATCACCTGATTTCCTTTTCTCTTCCCATTCACCCTCCGATCAAGCCCCCGCTCCCCAAAAACACCTGGGTTCGAGCATGGGGCCGAGTAGACCCTAACAGTCTATCCTCCATACTCACTTCCTCCGCTCCCCTCCTCCAAGACCTATCTACCTGTTCCCAGGTCACGGCCATTGACCAATGGCTCTCTGCAGGCTGTGACACCATTGCTCCTCTGAAGCGGGTCTCAACCAAACGAGAGAAGGACGCCAACCAGTGGTTTAATCAAGATCTTAAAGCCACTAAACTGGCGGTGCGGCGTGCGGAGCGGGCTTGGAGGAAAAATTATTGCCCCTCCTTACGCTTAGAGTTTATAAACATCCTGACCCTATATAAGAAAAACATCCTTGAGGCAAAAACCATCTACTTTTCCTCCAAAATCCTCGCAGCCGAAAGCAAATCGAAGGAAATCTTTTCGATTGTTCACAACCTAGCGTACTCGGACAGAACCTCTCTCAAACCCACCCCTTCTCTGGAACTCTGTCACTCCCTAAATAATTTCTTCATTCAAAAAATCGAAACCATTAAAACCAATATTCCCCCTCCTTCCCCTGCCTTTGTGGACCCTCAGTGTCCCCCTCCCAAGGACCATCTCACCACCCTCCCACCTCTAACTAAGGAATCAATAATTGCCATAATCCCACTTGTTAAATCAGGGTCCCCGCTAGACCCCTGCCCGGCTCATATCCTCCGTCATATCTTCTCTAACTGCCCAGATCCCCCCCTTCACCTTCTCAACAGCTCCTTATCCCAGGGTGTGGTACCCAACTCACTTAAATCTGCTGTAATAGTCCCTATCCTGAAAAAGCCTGGTGCCGATCCATCTATTCCAGCCAATTTCCGCCCCATCTCTCTCCTACCTTTCCTGGCGAAAGTACTCGAGCGTCACGTCACCTACGCCCTGAGTTCTTTCGTGGAGAAGAACGGGGCTCTTGCCCCCCGCCAGGCCGGGTTTCGCCCCGCACACTCCACGGAGTCGGTAGTGCTCTCAGTCCTTGATAACCTCAGGGAGGGAATGGATACCAACCAACCTCAGGCCCTGGTTCTCCTCGACCTCTCAGCCGCCTTTGACACGGTGGACCACTCCATCTTACTTTCCCGTGTCAGGGCGGCGGGGATCGGGGGTACCGCGTTGGTCTGGTTATCCTCCTTCCTGAGGGATCGCACCCAGGCTGTCCGCCTGGGTGATTTCACTGCAGACTTCCGTGACGTTCAGTGCGGGGTTCCCCAAGGCTCCTCCCTTTCCCCCCTCTTATTCAATCTTTACATCTCCCCCCTTATTTTTTCATTGCAACAAATGGAGGTCACCGTATTTAATTATGCGGATGACCTCCAGCTTGTGTTCAACCTCTCCTCTTCCCCCGATTCTGTCTCCAACTTTCAAACTATTATGATTCACATCCGAGACTGGATGAACCACAACCATCTTAAGCTCAACCCAGATAAGACCGAGCTGGTGTTGACGGGTGGTTCATCCAGCCCCTGGTCCCCCATTTTCTGGCCCCCTTCCCTTGGTGCCCCACCTGTTCCCTCCACCTCGGTTAAAACCCTAGGCATCAAGCTCAATTCACAACTCACCCTTCACTCCCAGGTGAGCTCTGTGGTTTCTTCCTCCTTTCTGGCTCTTCGCACCATTCGCAAGGTGTCCCGTTTCTTTTCTTTTGATGCCCTAAAACTTATCACTCTTGCCATGGTCGTATCCCGCCTGGATTATGGCAACGCCCTATATGCAGGTATCCCTGCATATAGTCTTCGGCGTTTGCAGCAGATCCAGAACCAGGCGGCACGCCTGGTGTTCAAACTCCCTAAATCCTCCCACACCACTCCCCTTTTGAAAGCTTTACATTGGCTTCCCGTCTGGGCCCGTGTCCAGTTTAAGCTTGCATCTATCACCTTCCAAGCACGACTGGGCACGGCGCCAGCTTTCATCTCCTCGGAGATCATTCCCTACGTTCCATCTAGGGAACTGAGGTCATCTTCCCAATCCCTTCTCACTGTCCCACGGTTCCGAAGAAAGAAATGGGGAGGCTCGAAGTTTGCGACTCTCGCCCCGACTTTTTGGAACTCTCTGCCTGCAGTACTCAGGGCTTCAACCCCATATCTGTTATTTCGGAAACAACTCAAGGCATACCTTTTTGCCAAATCCTTTAATTAATACCTTAGTCTCTCTTTTTTCCCCTTACCCGGGACTTCTTCTCTGACCTCTTTCAGTTTTTAGCGCCAAGAAACCGCTGGTGTACGTGCGCTGTACAAATAATTTTAAATAGAAATAAATAGAAATATTATTCAACATTTTTAGAACTCTGAAATCTAAAACTCTGACCTTGATATTGTATTATTACTTGCTCAATGGAGCAAGATTTGGTTATGTAATATGTCTGGTTTGCTGTCTGGTAGGCTACAAGTGTGCCTCTACCAAACTAAGCAATCTGTATTATGTAATTGTTTATGCACTAAATATACATTTTTAAGGGTATATTACTTAAAACCTCTTCTGGTATTCTAAACTTGAAATTGGTACTTTACAACATTAACATATGAGTGCCCTGTTATTTTTGTTGTTTGTTTTAAAGTATAGATTGTAATTAAAATTCCTAAAGTCTCTGATGCTATCTCATTTAATCTAGACTATCTAGAACTATGGAAAGCGAACTCACTATCATGTTTGTTGTTTACTGATCAAACAAAATTATTTGATTTCATAGTTACTGATTGCCACCAATCGGAAGGATGCCAAAGTGTTTTCTGTTCCTACTAGGTGGTCTTAGAGAGTATTTTCAAGATGTGGAACTAATTTCTCTTCTTGTAAAAGTATTTAACTATCTGTAACCCATTGTATGTTTTAGAAACCTCTTAACCTTTAGGGTTCAGAAACTGTGTCTAGTTGGTTTATTTTTAATTATTAGCTAATCTATTGTTGACTATTCTTTGCCACTTTCCTTTCTAGTTGGTGCATGTTTGTCTGTTCCATTTTGCTATTCAGATAAAATATTTTTAACATAAAAAAAAGATTATGTCCTATCCTTTAACACAATTTCCAAACATGATGTTCAATGTCTATTTTCAGAGCTCAGAGACAAGAGTGAATATCTACAAAATTGATTGCAATATTTATGTAACACACAGTGACTACTCCCATTTTATATATCTTATGCTCTTTACAGTTGCATCTTTGCTGTTCTTTATTTAATTTAGTCTAGTTCTATGAAATTGTATGCAATTAACTATATACATTTTAATATATTTTATTGTCTTTTGTAACCTACCACGTTTTCCCCTCACTGCTACTTGTTGGAAACAGGTCTTTTGAGAAGAAAGCTAAATTCACTTTCAAAACATTACTACAGTCTACTCTCAAACCATTACTACCCATGTTAACATACTGGCTGTATTGTATTTTCTGACCACCGGACCATTTCAGAGAACCAGTAGAGTCACAGATGGCATTTCACAGGAAAGCCAATCCTAGTGTTATAGCAGGTCTTTAAATTCATCACCAGTCAAGTGCAGCAACACATCACCATGCCACAGTCACTACAAGACAGGAAATAGGTGGCATTATTAATCCATGCCATAGCCCATTTCCTTTGTGTGTTCACACTTATTGACTGTGCACTTGTAGCACTTTAACTACCCCTGCAAGTAGGGCACCACTTTGCAACTGATTTCACTAGCACTCTATCAACGTGTAAGCAGCCTGTGTTGGCAGAGGCCACTTTGTTTCCTACTGCAAAGCATGAAACTTCATATTCTTTCAGTCAGTGACTGTAAATCAGTTGATAGCTAGGGATTATAAAGACATGCTGCTGGCTGATGGATACAGCAAGGACACACTGAACAAGCATGTTCACTCCGGTCATGGCATTGAGGTGCATGGCACACATCACTGAACTAACTTTCATTATTTTATGTAATTCAACATCGCAACAAGGACTGTGTATATACAGTGTAACATTATCACCCATTGATTTGACTCTGTCATCTGAAATCTTCTGTTTAATGTAACTGAGTAATGCCAAAGAATAATTTATTGCGTTTGTGATCTTCTACAATCCTTTGACTTAACTTGCTGATTTATTCTTGTCTCCATTACACAATTACTGAAAAGAAATGATTTTTTGTGTATGAAATAAAACTATCTTTATTTACTTCACCCTAATACCGTTATCTTTTGTTAAACAACAATAGTCTATTTACTGCCTCTGTAGTCAAGGGCCATACTATCATACTATATTTTTCACCACTGAAAACACTCTTCCATAATTAACCCGTAATGTAAGGAATAAATGTATGCAACACTAGCTATGGTTCAATTTGCATGGGTAGCAAGTGTTTTGAATTTATCTTTTTCTTATTTTCAGGCAGCGCTGCATATGTTATGTAATTTCAGAATAATACACTTACTATACATACTAAGTGAAATAGTCCAATTGCCAAGATGGCCAACTGACCAGTATCACTCCAACAGGCTCCTCAATCAGGCTGAGGTTTTTGCCTTTTCAGCCTCCAATCTCAATTCCAATCAGCCTCCAATCTTCCTTTCCAGACTGTCTTGGATTATCTTTCTTACTTCAAGAACTCTTTCACATCTGAAACTGCTTGTTTGGGGCAAGTATCCTTCTCTGCTGCAAGGAGTAAGATGAATTAATTGCCCACAGACCTCTTCTCTTGGGCCTCCACCAGCCAGTCCCTCTGCCTCAGACAAAACATTAATCACACCCACAGACCCTTACTCTGTGCCAAGCTGTATCTCTTTCTGCACCTCCTTCTCTGCTAAGTACCTTTTCTCAGCTGCAATCTTCTGCTTTAAGCAGGATATGTCCTTTAAGCAGGATACCAAACTAAAGCAGAAGATGTAGCCTTACGGCTAGAGCAGTCAACCTCGAAGCTGGGGAACCGGGTTAGAGTATTGGCAGGGACGCTGAACATCCTGTGATTCTGGGCAAATCACGTAAACTTCCCGTGTCTAACTAAAAATAATTGAATGTGTCCATCTATAACAAAACTGGTGATCAATTAAAGCGCTCTGATACCTGATATCTTCGGGTCGAGTTTGCACTATATAAATACAAAAAAAGTAAACATTGGTCTAGAGATACATCACTTAGACCTTCAATTCCAACTCTCTGATGAAATCAATAGCCTCCTCTTCTACCAGGAGAACTGGTAGGTGATAATATTTTGGCAAGCCCCTTGACTCCTACCTATCCCAGCTCAACTATTGCCTCCTTGCTATACATGGCCACGTAGGGCTGTCAACAACAAGCCCGGTCCAAAGCGTCAGTGTCTCCTCAGAGCTTTGGATACTGCTGGAGGGGTATGCCTGCATTTGTAACTCCCTTGTGTCCTCATTGGCTAACTTTGTTGTAGTACCTCAGTGAGCTTCGGAAAGAGTGTGGCTGCCCTGCCTGCTCCCAACATCCTGCTTCGTCTCCACTGCCATCCCCAGCCACAAGCTTGCACCCCAATTAAGTGGATGCTCTTGAGCTGCTGAAAAGACCATCCTGCAATGGTACCCACATTGTTTAAGTCAACCTCTGTTGTTTCCAGAGCCTACTGCTGGCCATAAATTTATGCAGTGCAGTGGTGCAACACAAGCTGTTTTTTCCTGTTTCAAATTCCAACAGTGAGACGGTTAGATGTTTCTTTGACTAAATCTAGACCACCGACCTTAATTGGAATTGGTCCAGGCGTCTTTGGCTGCTTCCTTTCATATTGCTGTCACCTTAAACTAGCCTGTGGTGCACACTCACCTCCTGAGGTGGCTGATTTTCAGATTCCATCGTGGATTTCAAGCTTCACCAGCCCTGATGTCAGACGTTTCCTTCATTCCATCTAGACTACCGACTTCAACTGTGGATGTTCCAAGTGTCTTCAACTATTTTCTTTCAAAGCTTCAATGCTGTCATCTAGCCTCTGCACCCCTACCTCATGAGTTGGCAGAAGTTTAGATTCCATCTTGGGTTCAAATCTTCATGAGCCATGATGTTTCCACATCAGTTGGACTGTGCTTTGTCTTGATCAGAGAACAACAGATTATTTGGCTGTCAAAAGCAATACATGATCACCTACCTCTATCTTATTTAGTGATAGCTGAGTAACTTTGGCTTCCTGTTGAGGCCAGAATATAGTTCACTCTGGGTAGGCCGGTTAATAAGGATCTCTATGTCAACTCGCTGTCACATCTGACCACTCTGCTTAAACAGTTGAGTGGTTTCAGTATCAAGAAGCAAAACTAATCTTCTACTTGAGACAACCTCCTTCAAAACTTCCCACATCCAGTGAGAATCCTCCTCAGGTGCTGATTTTCTTTGGTGGTAATCACTACCAGCGAACTTAAAAACGAAACCCACTCTGATGTCCTCCACAGGGATGTTAAAATGCATCTCTTCAGACATCATTTGTCAGACTTTAAAAAAATGTAGCGTCTTATCCTGCTTTTCCATCTGTTTGTCCTGCCTGTTCCTCCTTTCCCGTACTACTGATTATAGTTCTTACTTTAGCTGACTATTGCACTTGCTGAGAAGATACTCTTGTCTTTTTCAAGGTTGTGTTCAATGTTGACCATGCCTCATTGTGGATCTATGGAAAGTGCTCTCATACTATTCAGTGCTCAGTGCTGTATAAAACTGTTAAATTAATTAATTCAAGAATAAATGCATACAACTAGTTGTGATGTGAATGTTTGAGATGTTCCATGTATACATAAGTGCATGGCCTCCCTAGTGGCATAACACTAAAACAGAACTGTTGTGCAACTCTGTTATATTTCTGAGACCTATGCTTTGCCTTTTTTTTAAAGTCTGCACAGTGTATTTATTTGCCACACAGTGCAGAATATTATGCCAGTCACCCATACCAAGAAGTAAATGCAGCCGCGGACGCTGCAGGTAAGAGTGGTGGGGCGGTGGGGCCTGCTGGGTGGGATTTCAAGGGATGACCATGAGGGAAAAATAATTATTTATTTAATTTTCCCTTGTGGTTGTCTCTCGAAATTCCTCCCCCCCCCCCCCCAGCCGGCCCCACCGCTCTTACCTGCAGCAGCCAAAGCTGAGTGAATTAAGCTAAAGTTCAAAATCAGCGATTCCTTATCCATATAGAGGATGGACCAACATCAAACTCCATCCTATTGTTGCTTCATCCACCATGAGGTGCAAATGGTTGCTGATGTTCTCTCAGCTTTATCCAGAAGGAAGTGAACACTATAAGCAAGGGGGGCACAACACATGTGTTATGTTTACAGGGGCCCTAAGACAAAGCTGAGCCAATAAGCTCAAGCCAATATGGCAAGATATCACCTGGCAGAGCACTATAGTTGGGGCAACCCAAAAGGGCCATGATATTCGTAGGCCCAGGGACAATCTTCGTCTGTGATCAGGAATCAAGGCTATGGCCTGCACAGAATAAAACATCTCTCAGGACATGCATTTTCTTCAATCTTACATAGGGATTTTCTTTTCTATTAACAATTTGTTTAATTACCAAATCCTGAGAGGCAAGCAGATGATGAGCAGGACTGCAGATTCTATTTTCATCCACTCCTAATATTCCTACCATAGTTCATTTTGTGTGTATCTATTAATGCTGGTGTCATAGTGACATAAGTCATGTCTGTACAATTTTGATCACAACACAATGCTCAGCACACATCCAAAAGGTTGTAATAACACCACTCATTTCTGAAGGGAAGAGAATTGAATTTGTGTAGAAACAATGAACAGTGAAAGTGGGTAAGTAGATACTTTAGGATAGGATGTGGGTGAGAGACCAATGCTTGCAAGTAATCAGTGACAGGTGTTCAGTGGTGGCTTTTAGTATGTGTAGTGTCTTTAAGATAATGAGCACAAGAACCCTAGCAGTTCTGGATAGACTTTAAAGAGGAATTACACGAGGTGTTATGGTGAAGTTATTACAGTCATGATGCAATGCATTCAGTATGTGATCATATGCTGAAGAATAAAGACATCTGTTAGACAGCTCTGTGTGTGGTATGCTTCATTTGCATGCGCCCGGGCTGTAAAGGATGCCACAAGTGGCGATGAGTAGGAGGTACATGCCCCAAAGGAACAAGACTGCTCTCCCTGAGAGTTTACCAAGGTATACAAAATTGCTTGTGCATGTCACGTGTACCCCAAATCAATACAAAGCAGTCTGAGGTTGGCGTATATGGAGTCGAAGTCCTGCTCTAGCCCGTACAGGGCCCTAGATGAAGTTGAAGGCCCCACAGAGGAGCACATTCGAAAATCCCACCAGAATCTGCTGGTAAGGCTGAGAGAGGAGATATGGTGCTGCACCATAACATAGAGCAATCATCCATTCAAAGCAAACGCTAAAGGCAGTCATAACCAAGTACAAAGGTGCCAACACACTTACCGACATAAGCAAATGTAGCACTTTACAACCTCCAGTCGGATGTGGAGACCCACGCACAAACACACAGGTTGTGTTTGCAAGAGTTGCAGTTGATAGGTGCTATCCTACATTGCGGTCAACCAGACAGCACGTGCCAACACAATGCCAGGAAAGCGGAGTGCAAAATATACATCAGCCACATTCCTGAAACCACCCGCGCCATTTGAAACAGTGAAGAAACTGAACATTGGTGCCAGGTGGACTGCATGTATCGAAACATTTGATGATTTCATAGATGGGCTAGAAGAAGAATATAATATGAAGATCATTAAATACTTAAGGAACCTGGTGGGTGATGGAGTGAAAGAAGTGATAAATAAAGTCTTGCCAACTGAAGCAAAATCATACCAAATGCTAAAAGTGGCATTGGAAGCCAAGTTCAATTCAATGCTGAATGTCGACGATTAAAGATACATCTTCGACATCTTTAAAGAAATCAAAGTTATATTTCCAATGTGGATTTTCATTTCCTCATGAAGGTAAATGTTCAGCAATAGGATTGACATGCAAAGGTTGCAGGAAAGAAAACCACTTCATAAAGGTTTGCAAAGCAAAAGAGAAATTGAGTGAGTCACAGCGAGGAGAGAAAATGGGGATGATTCTAGAAATACTCTTGCCACACCCACAAAATCAAAAAGCTCATCAACTGCGAGAAAGAGAAACAAGGCAGATCATTTGTCGTGAAGTTCATCATACAGAGGCTCCTCGACATCACTGTTGAGTACTGATGAAGAAGATGAAGAAGATGGGTGTGCACTAACGTTAGCTATAATAGAGTGGCATGCACATGTAGGATTAGCTGATTGAAAGGAAGACCACAGTTCCAAAGAAATTCACCAAACGAAATGTCAAACTCTATTTGGCCGTTGTCCCAAAATCACACCAAAATTGAATGATTAATCAGTAACTTTCATCATAGACAGTGGTGCTCTGATCAACATGGAAACGTTTAACAGTCTGTCCCCTGTGCCTTGCCTCACTCCATAAGGCACAAAGATATACACTTGGGCTTCTTCTGAACCACTGTTAAACCAAGGATGATTCACAGCAACCTTGCGACACAAAACAACATTAGTGGAAGCGCTGATCCATGTCCTTCAACTAACCTCATCCAATGTATGCTTTCACAGTTTTGCCACTGCTGCTGATATGGGACTGATATCTCTCAATTACAACCTTTGTACTCAGTTTGAAATTGTAACTCAGTTCCCGTTGTTATTTCATGGCTTAGGAAAACTCTAGAAAATGAAAATGCAACTTCACATTAATGAGGACATTCGCCCTGTTGCACAACGGCACAGCAGAAATGCTTTTGTCTTCCAAGAAGCCACTGAGAAAAACTAGAAATGCTGTTGAAGCATAACATGATTGAACACTCCACTGGTCTTACACCAGGGGTCTCATCCATAGTGGTGGTGTCATAAAAGTACAGTGGAGGTGCAGTGCGTATTTGTGTTGATATATGCCACGCCAACAAAGCAATTTAGAGAGAAAGACATCCTGGTCTACACATAGCGGACATGATCATGCAGTTAAACCAAATTGTAGGTACTTTGCTACTTTTTTGACCCATGTTGGTATGTTCAGATACAAAAGACTGAGTTTTAGAGTGTCTTCGGCTGTGGAAATGTTTCAGGATGTTATACGCCGAGTAATTCAACCTGTTACAGATGCTTTTAATTATAGTGATGACATACTGGTATTTGGGACAACAAGAAAGGATCATGACAAGGCTCCTACACAAGTGTGTCAGTTAATTGCTGATGCAGACTTCACTCTGAATGCAGCAAAGTGTGAGTTTTAGAAGACCAAATATAAATTCTTTAGGCATATATTCTCTGATGCATGATTGGCTCCTGACCCAGATAAGGTGAAAGTACTGTAATCTACGTGTTGCCCACAAGATGTAACCATGCTGTGATCCTTCTTAGTGATGGCCACTTACTGGTCAAGGTACATTTGTGAATTTGCGACAATGAATACCCCATTGAGAGACTTTACAAAGCAAAATGTCCCATTCCAGTGGTTTCCTGAAAGTGACCAATTTTTCAAAAGTATAAACATGCGTTTGAGAATAAAATTGAAAAGGCCTATTTTGACTCCAAACTACATAGCAAGATCACAGTAGATGCAAGCCCGGTGGGGATGGGGGCCATCCTTGCTCAACACAATGGCCCTTCAAATGCTCAGAGACAAATTGTGGCCTATGCCAGTCAAAGCTTGTCTGAAACTGCATGTGTCTATGCTCAGCCGGAAGAGGAAAGTCTGGCTATAGTGGGGGCCTGCAAACATTTTCATGTGTTTCTATATGAAAAACATTTCACCATTTTCAAGGACCACCAGGTGTTGCTCCCTATCTCTGGAAATACAAAAGTTAAGAGTCCCCCTCACATTGAAAGGCGGAGATTTCAACTGCAAGAGTATGACTATGAAATTGTGCACAAGCCAGGGAAAGATCAAAACCCTGATGATAACTTTTCATGTGTGCCGCTACATCACCACAGTTCAACATCCAAAGCAGCTGAAGAATATGTCAGCTTCATTGTGAGCAGCCCTATCCATTGAACAGAATATTGCTGCTACCAATACAATGAGGAACATGATTATCCTCAAAGAGCTCATTTCAACTCAAGGGTGGAAGAAGACCATCCAACCCTTGGCTGATTATGTTAAATTTCATAAATGCTAAAAAGTACAGGATGAACTCTGTCACTCGACAGAGTATCGTATTGAGAGGCTCGAGAATTATCATCTCTGAGAGCTTGAGAAATCAAGTCATTGAGCTGGCCCATGAAGGACATTGTGGTATTGCAGCCACCAGAAGAGCGCTAAAAGACCAAGAGTGGTTCCCTCGCCTAAATGAACAAGTTGAGAAAGAACTGAAAGTGTGCTAATTTTGTAACTGCTTAGCTCCCAAAGTGACGCAGCATCTATTGACCATTCTGACCTTCCTGCGCATGCCTGGGAGACAGTGGCTGTTGATTTCTTTGGGCTCCTGGAAAATGGACATCATCTTATGGTAGCCACTGATGAATACTCACATTCTCCTTTGGTGGAAGACTTATCATCGACAACCAATGACAAAGTAATTGAGCTGCTTGATAACATCTTTGTAGCGTGGGGCATCCCTGCTATCCTCAAATCTAAAAACAGCTCGCCCTTCAATAGCAAAGCATTCAAGGAGTTTCTTTTTAGCTCATTATCAAGCATCAAAAGAGTATGCCTCTGTGACCTTAGGTCAACGGTGTTGTCGAACGATTTATGGGCACCCTCAAGAGAATGATTCAGCGAGCATTGAAGCAGGGAATCAATCTAAAGCAAGACTTGTGTTAAGCCCTTCAAACCTATCGATCAGCTCTAAACTCCACCACTGGTGAGAGTCCTGCAACCTTGTCTTCTGAGAGATCCATCTGAACTAAGCTACCACAATGGAAATCGGACCGATCATTTAACACCAATAAGGTTCATGGCACAGATACTTCTCGAAAGAGCAAGATGAAAACCCCAACGCGCCTAGGAAACAGTCTCCAATAAAGGAGACTGGATTGTGGTCAAACAGAAATGGAAGCGGAAAATTGATACTCTGTTTGCTATCGACCCTCCAAGAGTTGTAAAGACCAAGGGACACATGGAGACCACTCATCGTCATGGAAAGTCTATCACACGGAACTCATCACACTTTAGACATTTTCCTCGATGTTTGTCTGCTCCTGAGATCGTGAGCGAGGCAACCCGACTGAACGTCCAGATCAAGCATCTGAGTCTATGTCATCCATGAATGATGAATGTATCCCTCAACAACATCATATCACCCGATCTGGCAGACCAGTGAGAGCGCCGTGACGACTCATTGAGGAAATATGATCTTAATGTTGTTTTTACTTTTTTTTTGCAAAGGGGTGGAGGTAGTGTCTTTAGGATAATGAGCACTAGGACCCTAGCTGTTCTGGGTGGATTTAAACAGGAATTAAGCAAGCTGCTGGGAGGTGTTAATGTGCGGTTATTAAAGTCATGACAAAAAGCGTGCAGTGTGTGATCATATGTTGAATAAAAAAGATGTCTGTTACAGAGCTTCGTGTGTGGCTTGTTTCATTTGCATGCTACTGGGCTGGAGAGTATGCTGCAGTATGGGCAACCATGGGGAAGGGAATTGCCTATCTCCCTGTCTGTGCAGTACTGGTGTTGGGATGGGATCAGCATGTAGGCCCTCAATCGGAGTCTGGGCTTGAGGGCCCTGAAGATAGTACTTGTCTACCAGATTTACTTCGGCATGACTTGCATTTGAGCAGGGCATGCAGGATCTAGATACTCCCTTTGTGTTCTCCCTCAAAATTAGGGGATGTTCCCTGTGGAACTCCAATGTGACATGCAGGATCTGAGTGTGGCTCTCCATGAGTCATTGTGCTTAAACAGACAGTCATTAGGGGTGTGTGAGGTATATGGTGTTGAGTGCATGGACCCCCACTCCTCCAAGTTGGAGATAACATATCACAGAGTCTTGCTGAACAAAGATATATTCTTCCCAGAGAGTTGCCCTCTACCAAGCAAACCTACCATGCATGTGTTTTCTTCTTACTTGTCTAGATTGTTGGACAGGAGTTGAAGTGCTGTCTATGTTGTGCTGGATAGTACATTGGAGGATTGACTGGAGATTAATCTGGGCACAGACTGAGTTGAGAAGACTAGCAGGGTAATTTGTAGTCATGAATAAGTACTCAAACTGGAACAAATAGCGTTTTTCCAGATGTAATTCCAGTTTTGAGCTCAGCACAGAATAGGCTTTCTTCCATTCTTTTATAGGTAGTTACCATCAACTTTCTTCTAATGACCATTATTGCTAATGGAAAACAGTGCACATAGGGTCATAATGCTGCCAAAACTGGAAACAATTTGCTCATTTTACTTCACATTTCTTACATACCAAAAAGTTCTAATTGGTGCAAAACACACCGGGTAACTGGCACTAAGGTTACTTACTTCTGAGCACTTTTCCACATATTATATCTCCACGGGTGTTTAAGTAAGACATCTGACACACCCAGAGAAGAAGAAATGAGATTAGTCTGTTGGGTTATGTCTGGCTTCTAAATCTATTTAGCGGTGCCTTTGTGTACAATTTGGCATGGTTGGTGAGCCTGTTGGATACCTGTTTTGCACAAACATTGCAATTGGTGAAATAAAGCAAATACAGAGGGTGAGACTAGATAAGATGTATGTAGTAGAACAATCACAGCAGTGGCGGCGTTAGTGGTAATTTTATTATACTGATAATTAATGCAAATACATTATATATTTTGAGATTCATTAAATTGAGGTAACATCTTGTTGGGCTTAAATCTGTCCAAGAAGGTGTCCCAGGTATGTTTAAACGCGCACTTAATTTTGTGAGTAGTGGCTTCTGTTTGTTTTTTCATGAATGACCCCTATACCTAATGGTTGCTGAGTATGTGTTGTTTATTTTTCTCTCTTACAGGGTACTTTTGACCCATATAAACAGCAGAGAGCGACTAAAGTCACTCCGCCGCTGATTTCCTCTAACCACAGTGTTGGTAAGAGTGGAGCCCTGTATTTGTTTAATTACTAAGGTCCTGATGAATACCGAGTACCTCTGTTGACAGAAGGCAGAAACATGTCGACCCAATTCCAGACCAAATTTCATGCGGCGAGGGGATAATAACTTTCCCATTTTCGCCGTGCACTTGTTTTCATATACCATATAGTCTCCTGGATCATTAAAAAAGGAAATGAGGTTACTATAATGGCTTTTAACTTCACTCATTTACTTTGGGCCCCACTTAGGTAGAAGTGCATCCCTGTCGTCAGGTGTATGCCCGCCCTCTATCAAACCGAGTTTTTAGAGGGCGAGGACTGGCCAATGATGAAGCATGACACCAGGTGGTGTGTGAGGCCAGTCCGTAACTTTTAGTGAGATGTCCACACTCACATTCACATAATACTACTCAGCACTTTTTAGGTCATTCCAATAGGAGCAGCCCCATTTGTGTGTAATAAACTTTAGTAACCCCTTTGTATGTTTTGCATTTATTCTCACTTTAAAACCACTTGGCACCAGCCGCAAGGTGCAGTCCTGAATACGCTACAAAGCATAATGTACCTTTTGGCATATATGTAACAATAAAGGACATCGTCCCCTCCTTGACCAGGAAGCTGGTATCCCCCAAAGTTTAGGGTGAATCTGACCTGCATGTCAACTCACGTAGGACTAGGGGTGGACGGAATTTTCGAAATTCACTTTCGCAAATTATCGCGAAAATGTTAAAAATCTCCGCAAACATGCGGAAATATCGCGAAGATGCGGAAGTTTTTTTCCCGACCGTTCGCGGTATTTTCTGCGTGGTCGCGGCTCGCCAACTTACGCATGCGGTTGCTCGCGGGCGCGACCATCTTGTTTTCAATTGTCTTGCGGTGCATGATCGCGAGAAGAAAGACGTGATCGTGCGACGCATGACGTTACTGCGGGCGTGAACTGTCGCGAGACAGCGCAAATGGCTACCAACAATCCAACATCTCGTGGAGAACGCGACCAGATCGGGAAAACTTGTCGGCGAATGCGGGGATTCAGGTAAGGCGATCGTGCACACGCGAGAATGTATTATTTTACAGCGCGAGCAAGAAACAAATTATCGCTGAGCAGCGAAATGCGGAAATTTTGACATTTTCGCGCTTTCCGCAGAACACGAAAATGCCAAATTATCGCAATATCCGCGAACGAAACAGAATTTTGGCCCAGGCCTAGGTAGGACCCTCCTGAGTGTACCTATGTTTTTTTTAGTATAAAAACAACACTTGACAATATTGTCATAAAGTATTTTGGGATCGCTGGACCTGAAGAGAATGCCCCAGACACTTTAGGGCTACAGAATAGGGCAGAAGCATGTCAGCCTAACAGAGAGATGGTCTGAGCCATTTCTCTCAACTTACCATCTCATCTCAGTTTTTAGATATGCCTGCAGTTCCCTTTAAATAAAGGTATTACATTGAGGAACTACAAGGCATTTTTAACTTTAGGATCTTGATGCCTCTTTTGTCCAATAGCTTTTATCCAAGAACTCACTCCTACCCCTAGTCCAACAGGAGGTAGAGTCCACCCTAGTGGTATTGTCCTACCAGGGTGGGGAGAGGTCGCTGATGAAGAAGCATGACACAAATATGTGTGTGAGGTCTCCTCTTCCATAAGGACAGACTTCGCAAGGCACTTGACAGTAATTCGGTAGCAACCTTGAAGTACTTTGACTTGGTTACCCATTTAGGTTCAGAGTCATGCATAGTAGTATGGCTACGATACGTTTTTATGGTTGTTGTAGAAAATGAAGGGAGCCTGTTCTGTCCCTGAGGTCAGCCAACTAGCCCTTGGAATCACTCTGGTGGTCCAGAGTTTAAGATGCAAGTCTGCAAGTCCAGTCCTTCGCTCAGGCAGAAGGGCAGCAGGACAACACAGCAGGGCAGGAGAGTGTCTGTCCTTCTTGCAGCAAAGCAACACATCAATCTTTCTTCTGAATCTTTCACAGGACCAGATGTGCATTGAAGAATTGGGGTATAAGGTCCAAAATGTATACCTGTTACCCACTTTGAAGTAGGAAAAGATTCTAGAGGCTTCCATACCCCAGAGGTGCTTATAATTTTCTGCCTACTAGCCCTGGCCTCAGATTGTCTGCGGTCACAATAGACTAGTGCCAAACCCTTTGTGAGAGTGCCCAGGTAGGGCCTTTGTGATGTGCAAGTATGGTAGGTGACAGCTTCTCCCCCTCTTTAACTCAGAGTGGCCCATACTTCTGGCACCTAGCTTGTCCTTATCTCGCGATCTGAAAGCATTCTACAAAGACCAACTGCCAACTACAGCTAGTCATGTGACCCATGATTCAGGCAGCAGACACCAAATGGTTGGGAAAGAACATGCCAGCTTTCCAAAAGTGGTATTTTCAGAACTCTGGCTACAAATCTGACTTTACCATTAAAGATGGCTTTTTAATTACAATTCTTTAGACACCAAACTCCACCTGTTCTTAATTGAAAGTTATCACTTATTAAATGTAATGAGGTAACTCAATGTTATCCTATAGGAGATGTAGGCCTTGCTGTAATGAAACATGAATAAAAACATGAAATAAAAGTGCATTTTCCAATTGTTAAATATTATTATTATTATTATGAACTTGTAAAACACACAGCTACCCAAGAAGGGTTTCCCAGCACTGGACATAGGTGGCAGGAAAAGCCGCAATGGCAGCTAACAACAACCCCATGTAACAGAAGCAATCAGGCATGACGGCTAAAAAGCAGTGTCTTCAGATTCTTACGAAAGATAGGCAGGGAGTGACAATTCCTAAGAGAGACTGGGAGAGAATTCCAAAGTTTTGGGCCCAGGTTGGAAAACAAGTGACCCTTCATGAAAGCAACGTGAAACCTGGGCACTGCAAACAGTGGGAGGCTAGATGATCTCAGCTGTCTGATGGGCATAGGGTTTCACCAAGCTTTGAATGTAAGAAGGGGCCAAGCCATGTCTGACCCGGAACATATAGCATAAGGCCTTAAATTCAGTATGTTTGTCAACCCTAAGCCAATGGAGTTTATGAAGAAACTGTGAAGCTGAAACATATATAGACAGCCAAAAAGATGGTGAGCAGCTGCATTCTGAGTGATCTGTAAGCGACTGATCGAGGATTTGTCTGTGCCCAGGTATAGTATGTTTCCATAGTCCAATCTGAATGTCACTAAAGCCTGCATCATTGTTCTCTTGGCGACCATAGGAATTATGTGTCAAATGCTAGAGAGGAGGCCCCACTGTCAAAGGGAACAGGGCACTACTAAACAGTAGAGAAAAGAGGTATCCCTTTGGTAGTACACTTATATAAGACTCATACATTTACTCACTTTCCACTCACCAATAATATTTACTAGAATGCAAAAACACTGTGATAGAAACCCTTAATGAACATTTCCACCAGACTAGAGATATAGGGCCATATGTAGGTAAATTACATTTAACCGATTCTTAAAAACCGAATTTTACCGATTCGGTATTTATGAATCGGTAAATGTAATGTAGGTAAATATTTACCGAATCGGTATATGTCGGTATTTTAGAATCGGTATTTACCGATTCGGTAATGGCTACTGGCTTCCCATTCATTCCTATGGGCCTGGAGGCCCATAGGAATGAATGGGAAGCCAGTTGCCAGTACCGAATCGGTAAATACCGAATCGGTAATGGGGGAGGCATCATCATGGGTGGCAGGGTGTCACATTGACACCCTGTTGCACCCCTGATTCGTCCATATGTGCACATGTGGCGCACATACATGCCCTAAGGGCATGTATGTCTGCCACATTGCACACTTCAAATTGCAAACAAATGCTTTTTAACGGGTATTCGTCATTTACCATCAACTTTTAGTTGTGGTAAATAACGAATCCCCACACCAACCACACACTCCCCCTACATATCATTTCAGGATTCGGTATTTACCAAATCGGTAAAATTACCGATTCGGTAACTTTACCGATTCGGTAAATTACCGAATCCTGAAATGTGCCCCCTACATACCAAAAGCCTAAATACCGGTCGGTAACGGGATATTTACCGAAAATCGGCCGTCACCGACCGGTATTAGGCTTCCTACATATGGCCCATGGCGCTTGAAGATTATTTATTTCATTTCACAAAACCCTATTTTTACTCGAGGTTGCTTTTGTTTCTTTTTAAAATACACAGGGAAAAAAGAGTTTTAGACATAAAAATACAAAAATACTTTTCATACAACTCAAACATGGCATGCAGTATTTAATCAGAAAATAGTAGAAACTTTACAATGTTTACATTAAATTAAAATCCGGCGCAATTGAATTAAAAACAATAAAAGTAGCAACATCGAGTAAAAATAGGGTTTTGTGAAATGAACTAAACTTCAAGCGCTATATCTCTAGTCTGGTGGAAATGTTCATTAAGGGTTTCTATCACAGTGTTTTTGAATTTTAGTAAATATTGTTGGCGAGTGGAAAGTGAGTGAATGTATGAGTCTTATATAAGTTTACTACCAAAGGGATACCTCTTTTCTCTACTTTTCTCTACTACGACCATAGGAATTAGTCAGAGGATCTTTTTGAGCCATTTGAGAACAGACAGACAGGTGGCCGTGACCTTATATACCTGAGGCTTGAGGGAGAGGTTATTGTCAATGATAAAGCTGATGTTCTTTTCCTCAGTTACTGGGGTAGCAATGGTCCCAGGGAATCCAGCCAATGACTGACTCCTCAAAGTTTGAGGTTCTTTCCCAGAACCAGGAGCTAGGTTTTTAGCCATTAAGCTTCAGTGCATTTCTGTTCATCCAGAGGGAGACATTTCTCAGACCAAGCTGGAGTAACAAGGGATCTTGATACTGAGCGGAAGATAATGCAAAGATGATCTGAGTATCATCATTGTAAGAGAAGAGGGCGAGTCCAGACTTCTCAATTACATCTGCCAGAGGACGAACGAAAGTAATGAAGATCAGTGGGCTCAGAATGGATCCCTGAGGAACGCATGAGGTCAAGGCTAAGGTCTTAGATCTTATAGTGGCCTAGGAGACTTGAAAGGTGCAATCTTTTAAAAAAGAGGTCACTCACCTCAAGGCCAAACCTTCAATGCTCAAGCCTCAAGTCTGTCTATCAAGATGGGATGGGAGACTGTATCAAATGCCGCACTTAAGTCAAGCAGAATGTGAACAGCTGTACTGTCAGAATCTAGCTGTTGCCTAAGACATTCTATGATTCCGAGTAGAGCAGATTCAGTACTATGACCAGACCTAAAACTGACTGTGACACGTGGAGACACTTACGGGTCACAACAAATGAGGAGAGTTGGGTATTAACATGCTTTTCCAGGATCTTCGAAAAAACAGAAAGAAGGGAGATAGGGCAAAAATCTTACCACCAGAGATCATCAAGATCATCCTTCTTTAACAAGGGGAGGACAAGAGCATGTTTCCAGTTCTGAGGTACGTACCCTGCACTCAAGGACATGTTAAGGAGAATAAGAATCAGTTAGGGCAGCATATTCTAAAAGTCTGAGGGGCATATTCTCAAATTTAGCTTAACGCAACATTGCATATCGCAGTCCATCGCTGGAAAACAACGCCGTGTTAACGTAGTATTCTCAACCTGGCGACACCATGCGATAGTCACTATAATGCGTTAAATTTAACGCGACGCCGCAAAAAGGGGAGACACAAATAAAGTTGCAATGAGGCCAACCGCGATACAAAAATCTGCGATAACCAGCGACAGGCCTGCAATTCCCACGCATCATGTGGGAAAATGCACTATAAAAGCAGAACAAGAAAAACACCCCAAAACCAAAATAAACTGCGTAGCAACATGGATGCACCTGGAATGAGTGTCCAGGTCAACGCAAACCCCACAAGCCCCACAGACCACCAGCAAGGAACCTCGGGGTCGGGGAAGGCCAAAGAGAAGAGGAAGAGAAAGACGGGGTACAGTCCGCATGACAACCGGATCGTCGTCACAGAGGTGACAGAACACTAACAACAACTGTCCGCCATCCTCACCGTGTCATTGGCAACACAGACGGCAAAATGGCATTCCATCGTGAATGCAGTCGGAAGTGTCGAGGAGGCCAAGATGCGCTGGCACGATGTGAAAAGCCAAACCAAGCAGAAACCGGCTGCAAACAGGAAGGCAGCAACGGCGAATGGAGGTGGGAGTCCTGCGCCACAGAAGGAGCTGGAGCAAATGGTGGCCACAGTCATCAATGTGGAGACAGTGCAAGGAGTCGGGAATCCGGACACTGCTTGACATGACCAGACAAAATATCAACAGAGTGAGTAACAAACAGGGACTGGGGGAACGGGGGTGACGGGCACAATGGCACACATGCACAATGACGTGTAGCACACTGCACACCCACAATGAACCTGGGCCATGTCCCTGATTCCCGTGGCACTCTGCAGCACACATACAAACATCAAGAAGGCCCCCGTCAACCATGTGCCCAAAGGGGTCCCACCCCCCACATCACCAATTCCACAACACACACATGCACCTGTGCGAAACACAGCAAAGATGCATATTTGTGAGCCACACTGACAATGCAAGTGACACCACATGACGAGCAGCATGGCTGGAGTATAATCACAATGACATTGTGCACACCACAAGACTGAGCTGGCTGAGTGTGGACCACATCTGGAAAGGAGCAGGTCACACACTGACACATCCACATGCACAAACAACCACTGACGTCAACAATACATCTGCAGACAAACAATGCACAAGAGTACAAAAACCATCCAAGAGCACAAATGACCCAAGTCGCCAACATCACAGCACCTTAAAAGCACAAAAGTCAAAGGCACACTGCTTCCAAGGGCTAAGGGGCAGCAAAATCACAGCTGCAGGTGCGACTCGCCCCCAATGAAGCACACACACATAGCAATGACAGCACATCCACATGGACGACAATGTGGTACACAGTGCAACACCTACACTGCAGAACAGAGGACACAACTGGGTCCGCTTGTGCGTCGAAAATGGGCAATCACATCTGACATAGCAGGAAACATTGAGATGAAAACGTACGTGTACAACCTCACCAATGTCATGTAGTCCAAATGTCCACTGTCCCACATCAAATAGTCCGCTCCTCCCAAACAGTCACAATGTACATTGCCATGCCATCTGTATGCAAACTTGAACAAAGAGTCAACATGCATGCCGACACAATGTCAACAAGCATCTCCCCTTCACATTGCAGAGGGACAAAGAACACCTCCAGCAGAGCAGACAAGACAACTCTGCAGTGATGCTGAAGAGAACCTCCACACTTCCGACAGTGACACCCTACAACAGTTCATGGACATCTTAGGCAATTGACCTTCAGGAGCAGGACAGCCCAGCTGCATCGAGGATATCCCACCCCCTGCACAGACAACACAGCTGGACGCACCCCCAACCACGGCTGGCTCCCAGCAGTCCACCGAAGCACACATCGCATTCCAAGGCCAGGTGTCAGACTGCCAGAAGGGGGTGGCCGAACAGGTGGGGTTCTACCTCATGGAAGCCGAACTAGATCACATACATGGGTGTTTAAGTCCCATCAGGGACCACCTACAGTCCCCAACGGAGACCCACACTGCGACAGAGACACATGCCTTTGCACATTTCCAGTACTGAACCACACCCAGAGCCACAGGATAATCATCCACACCCCCACGCTGGCCTGGCATACACCAGGCCAGCCCACTCAGCACACGCTTACATAGGGGGAAGTCACAAGCAACATTTCGGCAATTGTCCCCACTGACTGGGATGACATGGTTGCGTCCACTGTCCACTACACTCCAAACACCAGCAGTGCATGTATACATGGATGAGTCTGTGGACTGCGTACGGCAGTCTGGCCAGCACATCCACGCCACACTTGGCATTGTGTACATTTTCATTCATGGGTCACTTGCCTCCTTCGCACATGCCTGGTTCCCACCTCTCCCCACATTACACTATTGTGTGGCTGAGGTGCCATGCCGTTCATGGGTCATGCACATAGATATCCCAGGTTGCCACAGTAAGTTGTGCTGTCGTGTCTGGTGGGTGGGCATGTTGTTTGGCATGTTGTATGTGATTTTGTAATATGCGCATTGCCACAGTTGTGAGTTGCATATTTGTGGAGTTGAGGTGTGTGGTTTGTTTATTTGGTACTTACCAACGAGCAGTGCATTCCAATGGGTGCCATCCTGGAAGCGCTGATTGATGATGAACTGTCGGAAGATGAAGGAATCATGCACACTGCCTGGGTAGTTGGCGACGACATTGGTGGTCCATTATTGCCTGCACATTAATGGAATGCGTGTGCTCTCTGTTGCCGTAATTGTGTGCAGTGGGCACAAGTAGGACATGTGTGCAGTCGATTGCCCCCAACACGTGCGGGAATCCAGCTATGGCGTATAGTTCTTGCTTGGTCTCCAGCTGTTAATGCGCATTGCGGGGGACGTATTGGTACTGGGGTACCAAGCTGATAATGGCATCCAAGACAGGTGCCAGAGGCCAACAGGTGCACCACAGCCAGCAGCTTTGTCTGAGGTGGGATGTTGGTTGTCCGCTGTGTTGGTACTGTCAGCCTGTGGGCAATGATGGTCCGGATGTGGAGGATGGTTGTCCTTTTGAGCCTGTAGTGGGCTTTGACATTGTGTGGTGTTAGAGCTGTGAGGCTGGTGGGTTTCCTGAAGGTCCGCTGTCTTTGTCTGCGCTGCCTCTGCGGTGGTCCGGAGGGGGGGGGCGGGGGGAGTCCGGGGGGGTTGGCGGTCCTGGGGTTGGTGGCGGTGGGTGTTGTTGCCCTCTCGGGGCTCCGGAATGCATGGTCAGTGGCTCAATGGCATCTGTTGTTCTTCATGTGTGGCTCTGGGCTGGGCTCCCTTTGATGGTGCAGGTTGTTGTCCGACTTTACACCATGTCAGAGCAGGTGTTAATTTCCTGCTGCTAAAATGCCTTATCACCTGTTTTGTGGTCTTATTGCCGATCTGGCTGATCGTTGTGAATGTTGTAGTGTGGTGTTGTAGAGGCTTTTTGCTCGGGAACGGCTACTCTGAATCTCATTAGCGATAGTTGCCGAGGTCATCTGTGGCGATGGTTTTTGTGGCTGCTATCACAGGTAAACTGGTGGTATCAGCTGTTAGCACCAGCTTGTGAATGGGGCAATACATTTATCGCAACTTTGGCTGCGATAAAGTGCCAATAACTCGGCGATAGATCCTTGAGAATATGCCCCAGAGTTTTGAAGGAGGAAGGGGATCAAGCAGGGAGCCAAACTTGATAGAACCCAGTACCATTTACAATGTTGCCAGGTCCAGAGAGGACCACAGCCTAATTTTAGAAGATTCTCAGACTGCTTGGATTACAGAAAACACCAGACTCACTAATTTAGTAGCATCAGCAGCTAATTGACAGTAAATTGACTCTACTTTGCTTTGAAAGAATGTAGCAAGCTCATCACACTGAAGTTGAGAAAAAGAAGGGGGTGGCAGAATGGTGCTGGTTGCCCAGAGTTAATTCACAACTTTAAAAAGAGTCTTGCAGCAATGTTGGGAGTTAGTGAACTTCTCTGTGAAATATGTTGCATGAGCAGATTTACAAAGGCCATGGTATTTTTTCAGTGCTGCCATAAATTCTGACTTAGCCTCAGATGCGTAATGTTTCCTACATTGTCTTTCTAAGGTTTTTTTCATATTTGAGGAAATCAGTGCACTAAGGGGCAGGAGGATGCATTCTGCATTGCAGTTTAGATGTAAGTGACAGAATCGAGTCGGTGGCCTCCGTAAGCCATTGGTGCCTAGAGATTTGGTCTGGGTCAAATTGAGAGTTAAGGGTCGGCGATTTGTTGTAAAGCAATTTATTTAACTCAGCCATGTTGAGTTTGGGCCAGTTCCTTGTTTTAGGTTTCTAAGCAGGCCGGGTAAGGGGAGTGGAAAAGACCTTAATACTAAATAGCACTGCAAAGTGATCCATCCAGCAGAATTGAAGAGGAGGTGCAACGGATAAGGTTGAAAGGTTGGAAAAAATAGGGTCCAAAAGAAGCCCTGCGACATGAGTTGGGGCAGAATTAAGGAGGGAGAGATTGAGAGTGCCCAAGCCGTCAATGAAAGCCGAAGCTAGGCAGTTTTTGGTGACCTCAAGGTGAAGGTTAATATCACCAAGCAAGGTGAAATTGGCTACCCGCAAAATATGGGGGGCCAGTAAATCAGGAAAAGCTGAGCACTAGTTGCTGGGAGACCCAGGGGGACAATAGGTAAGTAAATTTAGGGGAGAAGGAAAGCAAACATAGCAGGGCTTCACAGTTAGGAATCCGGAGGTCCTCAATTTTACACTTATAAATCTTTTTAAAGATAATGGCGTTCAGTGTTCAGTGAGCTCTATTTATCCCCAACAGAGCAAAATTGTCAGGAAGTGGCGAGATAACATCAGGTAAGGATCCGTCATGCAGCTAAGTTTCAGTTAAAAACACCGCAACTGGGCTGGCATCACTGAGGAAGTTAAATAAATGTAGCTGGTGCTTAGTTGGGGAGCAATAATTTTAACTAAAACACCAAAATTCTTTGGTTGATGAAGGAATAGCTCGGCCATTAGACATTCGCTCTGGTGCAGCCTCCCCAGCCTGAGATTCATATACAGTCTTAGGTTGGGGGTTAAGAATGCATTCAAACTGAGAGAAAGCGCAGGAAGGTGGAAGCATCTCAGGACTAAAGACCAGACAATGTGCTTTAGGTAAAGGCCTTAAACTGTGTAGGAACAGAAGGGTGTAAGATCTAAAAGCTGGTTGCAGAGGACCAGGGTTTCTGGCCCCTGGCCCCAGCCGGACGGGTCTAGACGGGCTTGCCTTAGGCACGCCTTCACCACAACAGCATCTGTTAAAATAGGTGATGGAAGGGAGGACTAGACTGCACACCTCGCCGGAAGTGAGCCCAGGTCCGGAAATGGTGTCAAAAGGTTTCCTCCACCCTCCGCACAAACGGCACTTCAGCCGCGGTGGAACAGAGCAGGAAATAGATGCACAAGGAGAAGTTGTCAGCAAGTAAGAAAAAAAAGAAAAGTTAAAAAGTCTAAAATTACAAGTTTAAAAGAGTCCACTACAGGTAAGAGTTAACAAAGCATAGGCAACACACCTTGTCTCTGCCCGCTACGTGTCTGCTTCGCCATCTGTTCAAATAGGTGATAAAAGGGAGGACTAGACCGCACACCTTCCTGGAATTGAGCCCAGGGCCGGAAATAATGTCAAAAGGTTTCCTCTGCCCTCCACACAAACGGCACTGCAGCCCCGGCGGAACAGGGCAGGAAACAGCCGCACAAGGAGTTGTCAGCAAGTAAGAAAAAAAAAGAAAAGTTAAAGTTAAAACATCTAATATCACAAGTTTAAAACAGGCCATAACAGGGAATAGTTACCAAAGCAGCGGCAACACACCTTGCCTCTGTCCACTGGATGGTGACCTCTGGGCTGTGTAGTGCCTACATTAGGAGTGACTTACATGTATTAAAAGGGAAGGTGTGGGCCTGGCAAGAGGTTTATCTTGCCAGATGGAAATTGTAGTTAAAAACTGCACATACAGGTTGCAATGCATTTACATACCTGCAACATGTTTCACATGGCTACTCAGGTGGGGTGACATAATTTGTACTTCAGGCCTACTAGTAGCATTTGATTTATAGGCTCTGGGACCATGTGGTACCACTTTACTAGGGTCTTACAAGTAAATTAAATATGCCAATTTGGTATAAGCCAATTCTACCATATTTAGAGGAGAAAGCACAAGCACTTTAGAACTTGTCAGCAGTGGTAAAGTTCACAGAGTTTTAAGGCCATCAAAAACGAGATCACCAAAAAAAGAGGCGGGCTGAAGACAAAAGATTTGGGGGAACAACCTTAAAGCTGACAGGTCTAACCCATGTCTCAGCTGAAAATGGGGAAAAATACCCAACTTACTAAGAGTTCCCATCACGAAAGCAGAAAAACCTGGAGAGACTATCAGCATTGACATGGTCTGACCCAGGACGGTGTTCCACCGTAGAGTTAATTCCCTGTAGGGAGATGGACAAACTAGACAATTTGGAATTCTCACCCCTCATTTGCATCAAGCATGGGTGGAGCCTGTGGTCTGTCTGAACGTGGAAGAGTGTCCCAAACAGGTATGGTCTCAGCTTCTTCAATGCCCAGACCACAGAAAAGCCTTCTCTCTCGAAAGCACTCCGCCTCTTTTCCTGGGGTAATAACCTTCTGCTAATGAAGGCTACAGTTTGTCCAGGCCCTCCTCAATCAGCTGTGGCAATACTGAGGTATATATTTGCACAAACAAATCTTTAGAAAAGTGAGGAGCCTTGAGTAGAGGAGCTATACACATGGCTTGTTTGAAGGATTCAAAGGCTGTATGAGAGAGATTATTTCCAAATTATCATCCATGGCTGCTTCTTCAAAGTCAGCTCAGTCAAAGGGGTTCGAAAGGTGCCATATCTCTTTCGAAAAACTCCTGCAGTATCCATTTAGACCCAGGAAAGCCCTGACTTCCATCAGCAATAATGGGGCTCCCAGACCATGATGGTTTTTATCTTGACTTGGAGAGGCTGCACCTTATCCCCACCCACCTGGTGTCCCAAGTACACCACAGACCCCTGCCCTATCTGGAACTTACTGGCCTTAATAGTCAGACCCACCTGTTACAGAGACTGAAGCACCTCCTGCAGGTAAAAGAGGTATTCTTCTCAGCTGCTACTAAATACTTCTATGTCATTCAGGTAAGCAGCACAAAAGGTCTCTATTCTAGCCAAAGTCTGGTTCACTAACCTCTGGCAGGTGGTACTGGCATTTTCCAAGACAAAGGGCATCACCTTGAATTGGAAGTGGCCCTCTGGTATGGAAAATGATGACCTCTCTTTAGCCCCCTCAGTTAGGGCAATCTGCCAGTACTGACATCAAGTCAGAGGTATTCAAGAACTTGGGAGCCCCTAATATGTGGATGAGTTCATCAGCTCTGGGGATGAGGTGAGCATCAGTCTTTGTGACTGAGTTGATCCCCTGTAGTTCACACAGAAACAGAGTTCTGGGTTGGTGCTCAGTGGGGCATTCTTTGGAACCAGCACCACCCGGCTGTACCAGGGCCTACTGGAGAACTCAGTCACTCCCAATTGCAGGATCTTGGAGCCCTCCTCCTTGATACAGGCCCTCATCTTATCTGACAGTCTGTAGATTTTGCTTCTGACAGTAGGACTGTCACCAGTGTCAATATTGTGGGTACACAAGTGTGTGAGTCCAGGGGTAAGGGAGAACAGAGAGGTGAACTGTCCCAAAAGCTGGTGACAGTCCCATTGCTCCTCTAGGGTTAGGGTAGGGGAGAGTTTGACACCCTTCACTGACCCATATTTCTCCTTGGATGACAAGAGATCAGGGAAAGGATATCCTCCACCTTAGTCCATCATCCAGGACCAACAACATGGTCGCTGAAGAGTACAGACTTAAGAAAGTAGCAATAACAAGAAAGAAGGTCATAACTGCACCTGGGGTTGACACGCCAGTTCTTTGTTGCCGGATGCACATAAAAGGCGTGCTGGGGCGTCCGCGCACCGGTTAGTATGAGGGACTTTGTCTCTCATTTTGATCTTCTACAACCTCCGCCTCTATTGCTGCCAAAGCGTGTTTTGCACATTAACTTTGCACACATGCGATTACTTGCACAACATTCTATTTAAAAAAGCATTTTTAGCCCAATTTTAACCCGTTTTATTTTAACTAAATGTACGCTACCTGCCTCATTTCTGCCTGATAGTCCGTGTTCCTCTGTTGTTGTTCGGCGCTCGACCCTAGCGGACCCGGAAGGTAGGCGGGTCCGCATTGCACCTGGGGTTGACGCGCCAGTTCTTTATTGCCGGATGCACATAAAAGGCGCGCTGGGGCGTCTGCGCAGCGGGCGCGCCGGTGGCGCGCCATAGGCACGCCAAAGGCAAGCCCGTCTGCGCCCGTCGACGCCCGGAGCGCGCCCAGCGCCAGGACCCCTGCCCCTTTCGAGGTAACTACCTATAATAGAGAACAGCTGATGGATCTGTAAAGCCCATGAGTTGGCTCTACCTAACAGACATATAGAAAGATGGACTTGTAGTAAATGCGCTTATCAGATCAGACGGGATAGAGAGGGAGGTACTGATTTGGGCGGTAAACAGATTATCACAGGGACAGATATCTCGCTAGACAAGGCGGGTGTAGCCTGCGCAGAAGACACCTCTAGACATAACTCTCAGACAGAGAGTAAGATTGGCCAGTCCCAAACCTTACACTGTATTCTTTTGAATGTTCGGTCTCTACATAAAAACAAGTATCAGATTGCGGATATGATTGAAAATACCTCCCCAGATTTAATTTTTTTGACCGAGACCTGGACCGATAGTACTTCTGGTCCTGACTGGAATACAGCTCTACCTAATGGCTATGTGGTTACCGCACAAGATAGAATAGGCAAAAGGGGTGGAGGGATAGCGATTGTTCATCAAGCTCATTTAAAGCTACGAGTTGAAACGTATTTAGACTTACCAGCAGAGACACTTTATTTTACCATTTATTCAGGGAACTTCTTTAAGTTTCAAGGCCTATTAGTCTATCGCCCACCTGGGCCCAAGACTTCCTTTTCACAAGCATTAATGAATCACCTAGAATCCCGGATGGACCCCCATCCTTTTATTCTTCTTGGTGATTTCAATTACTATTTGGAACTTACGAATCATCTAGACTCAGCCAAGCTGCTTGAGAACCTGGCAGCTCTAGGCTTTAAACAAGTAGTTAACGGTTCCACCCATCGAATGGGCCATACCTTAGATGGCATTTTTGTCAACAAAATAGAGTTGGAGCTGGTCAATATCATTCCTCTTCCCTGGTCTGATCACAGCGCAATCCATTTTAATATCAAATCAAGACTACCAATACCTCCACTTTGTCCAAAGCAGGCAAAGGTAAAGATTAGACAATGGTCTAAGGTCTGTGTTGATAGGCTAATTACTGCACTTGGTCACTCACATCCTACTTTTAGTAAGGATAATTCGGAGGCGGTTCAGCTCTTCAACGAATGGTTGGCGACAGCAGTCGACGAAGTAGCACCAGAAAAGCTGCTATCCGTTAGGAGATCTAAGCCGTCTGCCCCCTGGTATAGTAGGGGACTTAAGGCCCTAAAGATTGCCTGCAGAAGGGCTGAGCGCATTTGGAGGGTGGACTATAGTGCCGAGAATAAAACTAGGTATAACTGTGCCTTATCACTATATAGAAATGCAATAATTGCGGCAAAGCGTTCATTCTATGCTACAAGGATTAGGGGAGCAGGGAATTCGACTAAAGTGCTCTTTAAAACAATAACTACACTCTCAAAACCACCTCAGGATAACACATTTCTGCCTGACCAAGCATTGTGCGAAAAACTTGCCTCATTTTTTCAGGAAAAGGTTCAGCTAATCTACAAAGATTTTATAAATTCGCACCCGGACCTAGAGAAGCATGGGCAATCACTGATAAATAGAACTACGAGTCATCCTGGTCTAAGGAAATTTCCATCAATAACGAGAGTAGAAACTCGTAGACTGATTACCCTAACTAAATCTGGTTCCCCTAAAGACCCCTGCTCCCCTTCAATCCTGCACCTCGCTGCTGATGTAATTGCAGGTGAACTAGCACCTTTAATAAATCAAGTACTGTAGTCCGGTAGCTACCCTTCAAGCTGGAAGATAGCTACGATTAGACCACTGCTAAAGAAACCCACATTGGATCCCCACGTACCGAAGAATTACCGCCCTATTGCTGCACTACCTATTGCAGCCAAAATTCTGGAGAGAGCGGTTAACAGATCTTTGATGGACTATTTAGACTCTCATAATCTGTTGGACTCTACTCAGCATGGCTTTAGGGCACAACATTCAACTGAGTCAGCACTACTTATGGCAGAAAGAGGAGATTCGCAGCATAGTTGATAAGGGAGGCAGGGCGATCCTTGTTCTGTTAGATCTGTCAGCTGCCTTCGACACCGTTAACCATACGGTGTTGATACAAAGGCTACAGGAGATTGGCATTGAGGGTTCAGCGCTGTCCCTTCTCTCTTCTTTCTTGGAAGGAAGGGAGCAAAGCCTACACTGGGATGGCCTACAGTCTGACAGCTTTCATCTTCCATGTGGCGTTCCGCAGGGCTCAGCGTTGTCACCTACGCTGTTTAATATCTATATGACTCCTCTGGCCAGACTCATCAGGAAGCATGGCTTTGCCTTAGTCTCATATGCGGACGATTCCCAGCTCATAATTTCCACTGTTAAGCAATCTAACGACACGGCTCTTAAATTTCACAGATGCCTGTCAGAAATTATGACCTGGATGCATGAGAGCTTCTTGAAGATTAACACTGAAGAGACAGAGATCATCGAGTTTGGCCAAGGGAATCCCCTGTGGAACAACTCCTGGTGGCTTTCGAGGGCCGGTGAGTGTCCCTGTCCTGTGCCCAAGGTGAGAAACCTGGGCGTGCTGTTTGACTGTCAGTTAAACTTCTCAGCCCATGTCAACAGCCTTGTATAATCCTGCTTTTTTCTAATAAGGACCTTGTGCAAGATATTTCCCTTTATTACGCCAGAGTTGCGCAAGACCGTCGTGGTGGCGCTTGTGTTATCCAAGTTGGATTACTGTAACGCCTTACTGTTAGGGATAAACAAGGCGCAGCTAAAAAGGGTGCAGGCTCTGCAAAATGCCGTGGCGTGATTACTTCTGGACATTCCCAGAGATCAATCGGTCTCTGCGGGAATTAAAACCCTACATTGGCTCCCCGTCCAAAAACGGATAGAATTTAAGGCCATATGCTTGGTCCATAAGGCTGTTTTTGGAGGTGGAGCCAAGGATATCCATAAAATGTTGATACTCCTAGCCGTGTGCTAAGATCCAGCACTCGGAGCCTCATCCAGATCAGCAGGATTAGGAAAGCAGATGGGGAGGTAGAGCCTTTTCAGTCCGTGCTGCTGGACTTTGGAACAGGCTTCCTTGCTCGCTAAAATTAGCAGATAACCATCAACGCTTCAGGAAAGTTTGAAAAACTTGGCTTTTCCAGGAAGATCACATTTGAAGACTGTGTTCCCTCTCTGTACTTACCAGCGCCAAGACGCTTCAGCATTCGAGCGCTATATAAGAACTATATCCTATCCTATCCTAACTGACAACTGCAAACTGAGAAAAAGGTCACCATAGATGGATACTGGGGATATACTGTCACACAGTTCCTAATAAGGATAAGCAGAAATATGATTTCAAAATAAAAAGTACCTACCTTACTGCATAAAAATACACCACATAATGAAAGGAGAGCCCCAAAAGGAACTGGTAAGTCAATTGAGAAACTGCCATTTGTATGAGACATGGTAAAACAAATGTGTCAGCAAAAGAGGCAACTGCGGTAAACATAAGGCGCCTACATATCAGCAGCAAAAGGGCCATAAGATCCAGCTGAAGGGGCATTTGAAAATAAAGAAGTCATTGAGGGAACAAAGAATTAATCACAAAACGTGGCATGAATAAAAGGCAGCACAATGTAATGCGAAGGAGCTCAGCAAATCACCTCCACTTTGATCGGTGCTCAAGCCCTGTGATAGCTGGGCAATAGCTCACTTAATAGCTCACTTAGGGGCATATCAACAACAACCGGTGATAATTATCGCAAAGCGCACTTAGCGCTAGGATAATTATCGCCGGCTAGCGTGAATTTTTATCGCTGAGATAGCGTGCTATTAGCAACGCTTATCTCACTAGCGATAAAAATCTACACGCTAACAGGCTAACGTGAGATTATCGCTGCAAACCCAGCGATAAGCACACGTTACCTTGTTGATAGGGACAGGCAAACTTAGCCATGATATCCTCCTTCCATAGGATATCATGGCTAAGTCTGAAAATTAGCAGACGTAAAAAAGCAGCGTTAACCGCGGTTAGCGCTGCTTTTTTTGTCTCTAACAGGGTTAGCGACATTCTTGATAATAGAAGAAATGTCGCTTAGCGACATTTCTCCTATTATTTTACTCTGGAACGCCCCCTTTGCATCTCATTAGAGATGCAAGGGGAAGCGTAGAGTAAAAGGGTGCTAACATGCAAATTTGCGTGTTAGCACCCTGTTGTTGATAGGGCGCTAGTTTTATCTCTGCTTTTTTGGCTTTTAAAGCCAAAAAAGCAGAGATAAAGCCCTTGTTGATATGCCCCTTAATTTCCACGAAGGCCCCCAGCACCTTGAGACCCGTAAGGGTGAGTAGTTTGCGCTTTACAAATATGGATTTATTTATTTATATTTAATTGAACTAAAAAATATTTCTATATCAGCAAACAGGCATCCATTTTTCTACCATAATTATATGTAAAGTGTTTTTATATTTAAAGTTGTTATTGCATGTGCATGGTCGATATTTGTAGATGCATACTTTTTTTTTGCTTTTTATTTTGGTAGTGCAAGCCTGTAATGAAATAATGAAAACAATAACAATTGCACCAGCTCACCACAGCCAGACATATTGGCTTTTGAAAATCCTTGTTTCAAATGTCCTGCAGTCTCAACTGACCCAACCCACTTTCTTTTTCAGCGTAAAAAACTATATTGGGGGAAAGGCAAACAATATTGTTCCCAGGGAGCAGAAAACACCCTAATCTGTCTATGCGTGTGATTAGCCTCTATCTACACAAGACTCAGTTTCTCATTACAAGCGGCCACTTAATTCTCACAGGTCTTGTAACAGCAGTCAGGACACCCATCGGAATTACAAGTTATTTTTTTTCACAAAGAGATTTTCTCTGATGAAAGCAGCTGGAATTTCCATGTGAAAGACAGGAGAAGAACAAGCGTGAATTGCTGTAGAATCGCTGATTCCTGAGCAATTGTCCCCCAAATTTTGTAATTTCCATTAATTCCTGTCCCTAAATTATAGGGACCCCTGGTAATGGTAGTTGTGAGATGGGAAAATAATGGAGACAATTCTGGGACACTTCTGTAATGATAGTGCTCCTCTCCTTAGGCTATCCCTGGAAGTGCTACCGAAGAGAAATAAGTGCAGTAAAGCGAAGAGAACCTTTTGGTTTCTATTCACATGAGTGCAAGGTATAGAGATGTGTGTGTTTGTACCTTGGTATGTGTGAGTGTGGGGTATATAATCCAAATGTAAGAGACTAAGGGGGAGATTTACTAAGATTTTTCGCCATGTTTGTTTCACAAAATTGATTCAAAACGGCTCCAAATTTTTTTTTTCATAATTTAATTCCCAGTGCTAAACTTGTTTAGTGTTGGAATTAACGTAAAATAATGCAAAGCAGTACATAGCGCTGCTTCGCATTACTTTGCGACATGGGGCGTGCCAAGGGTGGTGCATGGGCATTCCCATGCACCCACTCAAGGTTTCTCATGCTAAACCCAATTTACCAAATACAGTAGAGTGGCTTTAGGGTGAGAAACCTGCGCCTTTTTAAACTAAGAGCAAGGAAGGAGAAAGGCTTTCATTTCTCAATTTTCTGACTTTGCATGCGGTCTGTACTGTGCAGCACGCATACACAGTGAGAAAAGCGTTCCCTCGTGTCTAGCCAAAGTATTTTGTACAGGAAGGGCACCCTTCCTGTACAAAACCTATGATAGACTCACAGAGACCTCCTAGCTTTATGGCGCTAAGGTGGTGCTTGGCGCACAGCAGCTGTAATCAGCGCCAGCACAAGGGAAAGGGGAGGAGAGAGCCATATCTTTGAAAATATGGCGCTCCCCTTCTCCTTCCCTGTCACGCAGCGCAGCCTCATGGGAGGCTGTGCTGCGTTGCTTGGAGATTTCTTAAATCTCCCCCTCAGTGTGAGAGGAATGTGAAATAAGGACATTAAGAACATGAAAAGCAAACAAGGCAGTAGAGAGAATGAGAAAGAAGTGCTGGCATCTCGCAGTTTTGGAACTGGCAACTGCAAGCAGTCGTATATGCTACACTGTTGGACTTCATTGACTGTGAAATATGAGTTGAGAAAGAGCCAAGGGGCAGGGCTATTGTTTGTTGTTCACTGAAAGATCCCTTCTGAGAATTGGTGGGTGCTGTGCCTAAAATGCATGAGATATTTGAGTTGCAAAAGCAAACAATATTAAAACTCAGATAAATACATGCTGAATAAATCATCTGTTTTGGGAAAATTAGAGCTGAATTATAACCAAACTCTCTACAAAAGAAATGCCAAGTTTCTCTACTTTGACAAGACTAGCAGTTGTCTTTTACTCAATTGTTTAAAAAACTATTTAAATGTTGGAGGGTCAGTTGAGCTGATGAGCCACGTGGATTAACTTCGCCTCAGGGAAAGTGATAACTGCTCATACAATTTCCTGCAGCACATACTTTTTGAGGGTTCTCTGATTCTTAAAACTTCTCTGTTTTTGAAGTTTGATATGCAAGATGTTTTACAAACAATTCAGAGATCAAACACATTCCCAAGCAACATTTACCGAGCAGATAAATTATCAAACTTTTCCTCTTTGCATAGCCGTGGAAATATATAATGTCATAGACGTCAGCAGGTTTTCTAAACATTTTAGCCAGTATTCTACCAGCCTTAATAGTACACTACCAACCCAATGTTTTCCAAACATTGGTAAAGATCATCAAATATTTCAAGGTTCTTATGAGAAGTTCTTGCCCTCTATTGAGTGTGGTAATAGTGATTTAGGGCCTAATTATAAGTTTGGCGGTCAGGGAACCACTATCGAAACAGCGTTGAATACTCTACCGCCTAGTTGGGAGCTGACCCGCCGAATTATGATGCTCGCGGTTTGCAGAATGAAGGTAGCTGTCAGTGGGCCATACGGTCAAGTTAACCACCGTCGGAATTACAAGTTGGCTTTCTGTCGAGCCGACTGTGGCAGGAAGACCCTCTGCTCCGAGTTGGCGGAATTGAAGGAATTGGGTGCATACTCACCAAATTCCTTTTTTTCCCTTCACTCTCCCATGTGGATCCCTTCCTCCATGGCCCCCCTCCATAGCAGCATCTTCAGCCCGAAGAAAATTACCCTGTTTGTGCTGAAATCCAGTTATGTCCATATTTGCAATATATACCCATTAGTTGGACTGGGCACATATGATCCGGACTCCAGCAATGGAAAGTACTCGTAGTAGGTATTTTTTCACGTGTGTCATGCATATGTGTACATTTAACACTTGTGCAGTCAAAATATACAGCCCGGCATCGACACATATGAAAAATATTCCCGGCCTTCAGAAACACCACTGCTTGCCCAGTGGCAACATTGTAATACGGTGCACAGGAGACTGCCACGGTCTTCTTGGTACATCCACCGCAGAGGTATGGCAGCAAGACCGCCAAACTCATATTCATGCCCTCGCACTCTGCTGAGGAGGTTAACTGCTCCTATTACCTCCTCCCGACTTTCAGGTATAGCCAAGCCAATGTGTGTGTGCATAATATAGAATACATTTGATTAAAGCTATTAAAATAAGGAAGCATGATGTCAATAAGGCTATTAACACTAGCCATTGCAGTGCTTAATTTGAACACAAAAAAAGTTCATGGGCTAAAAAGGTTTCTTAAAAATGTTGTGCCCATTGCAACTTTTAGCATTGCAACTTCTGGGATGGAATACGTCTGCCAGTTCTGCCACCCTCTGTAATGTAGGTACCACCCACAGTTTACAATGGGAGCACCTGCCCTGCCTACAAGCAAAGACGACAGCTGATCAAACGCTGAGGAATAAATACCTGCTTTAAACAGGATAATGTGAGTAGGCAAAGTGAGAGAGCAGGACTTTTTTAGGAATATTGGGAGGAGATTTTCACCCTCCACGAAAATTTTGAAAACATTTTGCCAAATTGTTAATTTGTATGCTGAGACTTGAAGGTCCATGCTTAGTGTACAATGAGCAAAGGAAAAACCACAACTCCCAGAATATAAAGTGGCATTGTCTAAAATGTCTACCAATTTGCTATGTTCTTAAGGAATTTACCTCAGGTGTGTGTCAGCCAGCCAGTTCTCTCCGCCCATCTCCTGCCCTATCACAGCTCACAGTGGTATCACATATATACCCCAGAGACACCAGCCCAAATCCTGTGTGTTATTTTTAAGGAAAGGACTATAATTGACTCAGTCCCCTGCCCATAGCTAAAAGAACCCTACTAATATCTGATAGGTGTTGCAATTGCCTTTCTTACTGAAACAGGTATGAACACCATGCCATGGTTCCACTCTGAAGACAACTGCATAAAGAGAGTCCTTCAATAATTCACTAATCAAATGTGCAGCTTTTAAACACTTTTTGACAATATTTAACAGAACAAACACATCCCCCTTCACAATTGAGAATCTTCCCAAATCTGTGGTGTAAGGCTAGTCTACATGACTGAAAGACACCAGCACATTTCACTGCTTTAGGGACCATCCGATTAGTCGCTGCCATCCACACACCAACAAATCCAACAAAGTCTGAATAAAAACTACAATCTTGGTATGCCTCAATTTCACAATTTTCAGAATAAATGAATAATAAAACTTGGATATTGCAGTACTTTAAACTGATTCACCTCAATATGTCTTCTGTCACCAACTTCTCGCTCCCTTCCTTTGCCAGCATGTTTTTTTTAAATTATAGTCTCCCTTTTGCCTGTTCCCCATCCTCATGACCCTTTTTTATCTTTCATTTTACTTTTTTCTTTTGTCCTTTTTTCTTTTTCTTGCTTTTTTTCTTCCACCTCAATCTGCTCCCTCTCTTCCACATGGAAATCGAAGAGTTGTATTTATTCAACTCTCTTTCACTCGCTATGTCACTGTCATTATATATATCTCTTCTTTGTGTACACTCTCACCTAACTCGCTCTTTTATGCCTATCTTTGCATCTCTTTCCCATTACTTTCACTACTTCTCTCTCATCCCTGTCTCCTTCTTACTGCTGCCTCTCCAAGCCAATTCACTCCTTCATTTCACCTTCTGTATTCTTTGGTCTTTCTCTCCTCCCTCTCTCTCCTCACTGTCCCGTCTCTATACCCCTTTCTCTTTATCCCTCTTATTCTTTCTCTCACTCACTGTCTTTGCCTCATTTCCTCTTTACCACCTGTCTTTCCTTTTTGCTTTTTATCCCTCTCTTTAGTTCCACTTAATTTTAGCCAGTTAATCAGTTTCTATTGTAAAGTTAATGAAAACCTTAACAATAAAAATACATACAAATGCATTGATACAATTTATTTGAAGATCATGCAGCGTAGGTCAAAATTTAATTTCAGAATATTATAATAAAATTAACTTATGGACAATTTATTGCGGGAGACGTACTGTCATCTTAAGTGCCATCTTACAGCTTGGTCTACCTAACACACACAATGGCACATCGAGCAAGGTGCACACTATAGCAAAGTGTAAAGTGCGGTTTAATAAAGCGTGCAGAAATAGAAGAGAAAGGGAAGATTTGTTTAACATCGCAAGGGATTATTGGCAGTCATCTTTTTCCCAGCAAACCTTGGGAATTTCGTATAGCAACAGTTCAGGATAGGGTCCGTGGCATTTAGACTTACCACCTTCCTGCATTCTGAATCCCGCGGTCATTAAAAATGTTTTTCAGCAGTACTCTCCTTTCTTGGACTAAGACTGGGCAAAGACATGGAAGTTGTATAAGGCTTTCTTCTCCAAAATTACACAGTCTGCAACAGTCCTTTTGGACTGACCATTTCTATAACATTCCATTCATTTCCCCAGGGAAAAGGCCAAAGCGGTAGTGCACAAAGTCAACTTTTAGATAGCTAGACTACACAGTCTCCAGGTAGCGTTGAGGCTTGAGAATATTTTAGTCATTTAGAATCGTCCATGCATTTGATCTCGAGGATAGAATTGCTTTGCATGTGAACACAGAAGTTTTTTCAAAATGCAGTTAACCAATGTTTTGAATACGATTGGCATGGAGAATTTTCCCATAGAGCACAATGCCTAGATCATTAATGGCTGAGTCGAGGTATAGGCGGGATGGTGCAGCTTCATTTGCACATTTCCCTCTACTCCTCTTTCTTTCTTGCTCCCTACCTTCTTCTTTCATCTTTGAGGACAAAGGAGAGAACATTGAGGAAGACAATAACCTTGTTTGAAGAAATTTAGAAGGAAGTTTGATCTAGGTAAAGACTCATAGGGGTATTCACAAAGGTAACTTAGACTAATGAGCAAGTGACATTTGATATTAACTCTTAAATGTTTGAGTAACTTTAATACTTTTGGTTATTCACAAAATATGAGTGTAAAGGTACTCAAAAGTGTAGCCTCAAATGTCTCCACCCGCTGAAAAAGGGTGTGGAGCCAAATTTGTGAGTAAAGGTCACTACTGCCAAACAAGCATTTGCAATGCAATAGGTCTCGCATTTATACGAGTTCGAGCTATTGGCATTGTAAATGACAATGCTTTTTATTTACGTTTTTTTTTTTAAAACATAAATAAAAGGCACTGTCATTTACAATGCCAATAGCTCAAACTCGTATAAATGCGAGACCTATTGCATTGCAAATGCTTGTTTCAATTAAAACTCTTTCCTTCCCCTCTTATGAAGGGGAGGGAGGAGGACAGAGATTGGAAGGGAGAAAAAAAGCAGGAGGAGGGGATGGAAGAAGGAGGAGGGGGCGAGAGAGCCCTGGATGCCGCTCTAGCTGACACAGACGGCAGGGTCCGCCTCTTTTCCTCCTCTTCCTCCTCTAGCAGTGTGTGGTTTGTGTTTATGCCAGGCCGTGGTCAGTCCCTCTCGATGTCGTGTTCACCCAGGGGGAGGGGAAACTGCTGCCAGGAGGAGGGGATTGAGAGAGAGCGAGAGACAGCCGCAAACCAAAAAAAAAAAGCCCTGTGATTTTTTTTATCTTCCCAATCTGCACTATACAAAAAAGGAGAAAAAAAGGCCCAAGGAGGAGCAATGTCCTTGGGGAGACTGCAAGGACAACCTGTGCTGCTTTTTGTTTTGATTTCGTTTTTACGTTCTGGGATTTTTTGAGGGTGCTGTTTTCTGCCGTTGCTTCCTTTTTCCCCCTCGTTCTCTGTTGTGTGTTTAACGGGAGCGAGAGAGGGAGGGAGCGAGGCAGGGAGGGGAGCCACTGGGCCAGGCATGCCGGACTAGGAAAGGCTGGGGATTCTAAAGGCCTGAACACTGGGTGATTGTGGTTGGGAGAGGTTACAGGGAGGAGGGTGGGTCGGTTCTAGATCCCGTTAAAAAAAATTATTAACACAAAAATTAGATGCAGACGAGTCAGCAGGGACTGCGACTCCCTTTTTTTCTCCCTCTGCATGGGGGTAGAGCGACATAAAAAAGGAAATGGTTTTTGCCATTCTGGAGTTTGTAAATAGCTGGCGAAGGGCACCTAACGTTTCTAGATAGCCAAATGTATTCTTGCTTGCCTAAAAATACAAATAGAATTGTGGTTGTATTGTCATCAGCAATTTGGAAGCTTGGTTATGAGCGGGTACTTTTGGAAGTAAAATAACGTTGTTTTTCAGGGATTTTAGCTCGTCTTTTTTTATTGGACCCAGGCATTTAAATGAGTTAAAGTTTTCAGAAGTGCTTTTAGTATTCTGTCCCATTTTAGTGGTTTAAGCCTAAAAATTGTAGCTGCAGGGATTGCCTTAGCCTGGATATGTACATATGTATGTTTTATTAATGTATTTATTTGTCAAACAGCTGTAGGCTAAGCGTTTGGTATAAACATGCATAAATCTATGTAAATGCATGTAGTTTCTTTCTTGTTCAGTGTAAAACTGAGCTTTAAGTAGATTCCTAACACCCACATTTATGTTTTACCTTTGCTTTTCCCTTCCCTGCAATAAAGACCGCTCCTAAACCGTGTTATTGTTAAGAGTGTAATATACAAAAGCACCACTATTTCATGCATGTATCTTTTTGTATGGGAGAGTAACTTTGAAATACACAGCACCCTCATCTTTTTCGTACGGAGAAGGCAACTTCGCAACCTTGCAGCACACTGTAGTTAGCCTGCCTGCAACTTGCAATGCTGGCTTCAATGTAGCATGGAGGCAAGGTGCGGTTTAAAAACATGATACGTCCAGGGCGAAACGGCCGATGTTTATGCGCACAATAAATCACAGCGAACAACAAACAACAAGCGCGCACTGAAGTTGACGAGGAGGGAGTGGGAGGGGGAGTGGGGGCGGGCACAGTGGTGCGGGACATCAAAGGGGCCGCGAAAGTGAAAGAAAACGAGTGCTTTCAGGCTGCCAAATGGTGCGCGCGCCCGGGGCACATGCACTGTATTTGGAGGCCTGAAAGCACTCGTTTGCACTTCCAAAACTGAAGTTGACGAGGAGGGAGTGGGAGGGGGAGTGGGGGCGGGCACAGTGGTGCGGGACATTAAAGGGGCCGCGAAAGTGAAAGAAAATGAGTGCTTTCAGGCTGCCAAATGGTGCGCGCGCCCGGGGCACATGCACTGTATTTGGAGGCCTGAAAGCACTCGTTTGCACTTCCAAAACTCGCTTACTATAAGTCTCGCCAGAGCAGCGCTAAAGCGCTGTCTCAGGCGAGACCTAAAAAGAAACAGACGGAAAGTCCAGCACCACACATGCCCAACAGCTGGTACTGCCACACACTTCCATAAAACATAATAGAGGTAGGGACATGAAATAAAACCCATAGAAAATAATGTTAAATTAAACTAAAATATATAACATTGTTAAAAATATAAATTTATAAAATGTTAAAACAAATCTAAAAATAAAACTTTTTTATTTCATTATAAAATATTTTAATAACCTTTATTTAATTAATACATTTATGTAACATTATTTTTTATTAAAATACAACTAAAATATTTTTAATTAATTCTACACATCACTTTAAATAATTGAGAGTCTCGTATGGTAGTTTGGGATGTGCTGTTCCTTTGAGGAGCAGAGTCTGTACTGATTTACAAGAGGCAAGCCTATGACTAGAGTTGTATAGTGGATGACAAACGATGAACTGTGATGCAGCCCAAGCAATCGCCAATGACTGAGATTAATCCTTCAAACCCCTCACACACAGAGACAAAAGCTGATAAAACCAAGGTCTACTTACCTGAACAGGATACCCTTCTGGGTGAGAAGTGTGGCAGAGAAATACACGTAACAGAACGTAACATAGCATAACATAATGTAACATAACGTAACAATTAATTTAAGCATTCCATGTATCACCTTGCGGTGTTGCTGTTAATGCCCTATGTGTGATGGGTATGCCTAGACATTAGCCCTGTGCTCACTGTGGCATACAGACTCAAGTCACACCTTACTGATGAGCCCCAAAATAGGGCAAAACTGGTCATGGGTTGCTTGTGATATCTCCTAGAGGAGCCTAGTCTGCCAGTTTAGTTTAGTTTAGGATTTGTAGAGCGCATGGCTGCCAGTAGCTTCCCAGCGCTAGATGAGAGTGCTGTGTTAAGTACGGGCCCCATAAGTGATTTAAAGAAAACAGCCATGTTATAAGATTTTTTCTGAATGCAAATTAGTTTTGCAGACCTCTTAGGTCGGGTGGGAGCTTGTTCTACAGTTTTGGAATCAGGTGTGCGAAGGATCTTCCTCCCCATCTTGATCTTTTGATTCTGGTTTTGCGAAGGAGATGTAGATGGGAGGATCTTAGTAGTCTTGTGGGAGCATGGGTAGATATCAAGTTTCTAAGTTTGTCAGGTCCTTTCTTATTTATTGCTATGTGAGTGATACATAAGGATTTAAACTTGACTCTTGCGGCAACTGGCTGCCAATAGAGTTGTTTAAGGCATTCTCTAACTGGGGAGCTTGAGCAGGACCATCGCTGCCGCGTTCTGCATAACCTGGAGTCTCTTAATCACATATTTGGGTGAGCCTAGTTAAAGGGAGTTGCCATAGTCCAAATGCAAGACTATGATTGACTGCATGACCGTTTTTCTGAAACCCCGAAACCGGTCCTAGGATGCTTGATTCCGGTCCAGGGAAGATATGGCTTGGCAGATCGGGCTGGACTGTTCCCATGAGGCACAGGGTCAAGACTGATTTGCATATGGCCATGTCTGAACTGGGGTGGCGTGGTGAGCCAAATAACGATGGATTAAACCCAGATCTGTGACTGGGGGTGAATGTTTTGCCAATGTGCAACATTCCGTCCATCATCATGTGTGTTTTGCTGTTCGCCCTATGTGGGAAGGGTATGCCCAGACGTGGGTCCCGTGCTCACTACGCCACTGGAGTCAAGCTATCCTGGCTGAAGAGGGGTGAAACCCCGAAACCGGTCCTAGGATGCTTGATTCCGGTCCAGGGAAGACATGGCTTGGCAGTTCGGGCTGGACTGTTCCCATGAGGCACAGGGTCAAGACTGATTTGCATATGGCCATGTCTGAACTGGGTGGCGTGGTGAGCAAAATAACGATGGATTAAACCCAGATCTCTGACTGGGGGTGAATGTTTTGCCAATGTGCATCATTCCGCCCATCATCAAGTGTGTTTTGCTGTTCGCCCTATGTGGGAAGGGTATGCCCAGACGTGGGTCCCGTGATCACTAGGCTACTGGAGTCAAGCTATCCCGGCTGAAGAGGGGTGAAACCCTGAAACCGGTCCTAGGATGCTTGATTCTGGTCCAGGGAAGACATGGCTTGGCAGTTCGGGCTGGACTGTTCCCATGAGGCACAGGGACAAAACTGATTTGCATATGGCCATGTCTGAACTGGGGTGGCGTGGTGAGCAAAATAACAATGGATTAAACCCAGATCTGTGACTGGGGGTGAATGTTTGCCAATGTGCAACATTCCGTCCATCATCATGTGTGTTTTGCTGTTTGCCCTATGTGGGAAGGGTATGCCCAGACGTGGGTCCCGTGCTCACTGCACCACTGGAGTCAAGCTATCCTGGCTGAAGAGGGGTGAAACCCCGAAACCGGTCCTTGGATGCTTCATTCTGGTCCAGAGAAGACATGGCTTGGCAGTTCGGGCTGGACTGTTCCCATGAGGCACAGGGTCAAGACTGATTTGCATATGGCCATGTCTGAACTGGGGTGGCGTGGTGAGCAAAATAACGATGGATTAAACCCAGATCTGTGACTGGGGGTAAATGTTTTGCCAATGTGTAACATTCCGTCCATCATCATGTGTGTTTGGCTGTTCGCCCTATGTGGGAAGGGTATGCCCAGACGTGGGTCCCGTGCTCACTATGCCACTGGAGTCAAGCTATCCTGGCTGAAGAGGGGTGAAACCCCAAAACCAGTCCTAGGATGCTTGATTCCGGTCCAGGGAAGACATGGCTTGGCAGTTTGGGCTGGACTGTTCCCATGAGGCACAGGGTCAAGACTGATTTGCATATTACAGATTGCAGATTACAAGTGAGTGTGGTGTGCTGTTTAGGTCCTGAGGCGGAAGCCGGGACTGCGCTTAAAAACTTTGCCGCTTGATTGAGAAGCCCTCTATTGGTTTTAATCGCCCACTTAGAAAATCGAATTTTGTAGAATTAGCACCTTTTAAAAATTACATATTGTATTCTGGTACTTACAATCCAGGCCGCCGCTGAGTGAGAGCGGATCCTGCCCCCCACTCGAGAAATCGACAGAGCCTTCGGCTCTCCTGCCGCATTTTGAACTTCCGGGCCCGCCATCTTGGGTGAGGAACCTGATCACCTGTGCTAGGCCCCTCCCACCCCGAGGCCCTCGCCACTACAAAAGAACAACGAACAACACCATTTCCCCACTGATTACAAGTGAGTGTGGTGTGCTGTTTAGGTCCTGAGGCGGAAGCCGGGGCAGCGCTTAAAAACGTTGCCGCTTGGTTGAGAAGCCCTCTATTGGTTTTAATCGCGCACTTAGAAAATCGAATTTTGTAGAATTAGCACCTTTTAAAAATTACATATTGTATTCTGGTACTTACAATCCAGGCCGCCGCTGAGTGAGAGCGGATCCTACCCCCCCCCTCCAGAAATCGACAGAGCCTTCGGCTCTCCTGCCGCATTTTGAACTTCCGGGCCCGCCATCTTGGGTGAGGAACCCAATCACCTGTGCTAGGCCCCTCCCACCCCGAGGCCCTCGCCACTACAAAAGAACAACGAACAACACCATTTCCCCACTGATTACAAGTGAGTGTGGTGTGCTGTTTAGGTCCTGAGGCGGAAGCCGGGACAGCGCTTAAAAACTTTGCCGCTTGATTGAGAAGCCCTCTATTGGTTTTAATCGCGCACTTAGAAAATCGAATTTTGTAGAATTAGCACCTTTTAAAAATTACATATTGTATTCTGGTACTTACAATCCAGGCCGCCGCTGAGTGAGAGCGGATCCTGGCCCCCCCTCGAGAAATCGACAGAGCCTTCGGCTCTCCTGCCGCATTTTGAACTTCTGGGCCCGCCATCTTGGGTGAGGAACCGATCACCTGTGCTAGGCCCCTCCCACCCCGTGGCCCTCGCCACTACAAAAGAACAACGAACAACACCATTTCCCCACTGATTACAAGTGAGTGTGGTGTGCTGTTTAGGTCCTGAGGCGGAAGCCGGGACAGCGCTTAAAAACTTTGCCGCTTGATGGAGAAGCCCTCTATTGGTTTTAATCGCGCACTTAGAAAATTGAATTTTGTAGAATTAGCACCTTTTAAAAATTACATATTGTATTCTGGTACTTACAATCCAGGCCGCCGCTGAGTGAGAGCGGATCCTGCCCCCCCCTCGAGAAATCGACCGAGCCTTCAGCTCTCCTGCCGCATTTTGAACTTCCGGGCCCGCCATCTTGGGTGATGAACCCGATCACCTGTGCTAGGCCCCTCCCACCCGAGGCCCTCGCCACTACAAAATAACAACGAACAACACAATTTCCCCACTGATTACAAGTGAGTGTGGTGTGCTGTTTAGGTCCTGAGGCGGAAGCCGGGACAGCGCTTAAAAACTTTGCCGCTTGATGGAGAAGCCCACTATTGGTTTTAATCGCGCACTTAGAAAATCGAATTTTGTAGAATTAGCACCTTTTAAAAATTACGTATTGTATTCTGGTACTTACAATCCAGGCCGCCGCTGAGTGAGAGCGGATCCTGCCCCCCCCTCGAGAAATCGACAGAGCCTTCGGCTCTCCTGCCGCATTTTGAACTTCCGGGCCCGCCATCTTGGGTGAGGAACCCGATCACCTGTGCTAGGCCCCTCCCACCCCGAGGCCCTCGCCACTACAAAAGAACAACGAACAACACCATTTCCCCACTGATTACAAGTGAGTGTGGTGTCCTGTTAGTTCCTGAGGCGGAAGCCGGGACAGCGCTTAAAAACTTTGCCGCTTGATTGAGAAGCCCTCTATTGGTTTTAATCGCGCACTTAGAAAATCGAATTTTGTAGAATTAGCACCTTTTAAAAATTACATATTGTATTCTAGTACTTACAATCCAGGCCGCCGCTGAGTGAGAGCGGATCCTGCTCCCCTCTCGAGAAATCGACAGAGCCTTTGGCTCTCCTGCCGCATTTTGAACTTCCGGGCCCTCCATCTTGGGTGAGGAACCCGATCACCTGTGCTAGGCCCCTCCCACCCCGAGGCCCTCGCCACTACAAAAGAACAACGAACAACACCATTTCCCCACTGATTACAAGTGAGTGTGGTGTGCTGTTTAGGTCCTGAGGCGGAAGCCGGGACAGTGCTTAAAAACTTTGCCGCTTGATGGAGAAGCCCTCTATTGGTTTTAATCGCGCACTTAGAAAATCGAATTTTGTAGAATTAGCACCTTTTAAAAATTACATATTGTATTCTGGTACTTACAATCCAGGCTGCCGCTTAGTGAGAGCGGATCCTGCCCCCCCCTCGAGAAATCGACAGAGCCTTCGGCTCTCCTGCCGCATTTTGAACTTCCGGGCTGCCATCTTGGGTGAGGAACCCGATCACCTGTGCTAGGCCCCTCCCACCCTGAGGCCCTCGCCACTACAAAATAACAACAAACAACACCATTTCCCCACTGATTACAAGTGAGTGTGGTGTGCTGTTTAGGTCCTGAGGCGGAAGCCGGGACAGCGCTTAAAAACTTTTCCGCTTGATGGAGAAGCCCTCTATTGGTTTTAATCGCGCACTTAGAAAATCGAATTTTTTAGAATTAGCACCTTTTAAAAATTACATATTGTATTCTGGTACTTACAATCCAGGCCGCCGCTGAGTGAGAGCGGATCCTGCCCCCCACTCGAGAAATCGACAGAGCCTTCGGCTCTCCTGCCGCATTTTGATCTTCCGTGTCCGCCATCTTGGGTGAGGAACCCGATCACCTGTGCTAGGCCCCTCCCACCCGAGGCCCTCGCTACTACAAAAGAACAACGAACAACACCATTTCCCCACTGATTACAAGTGAGTGTGGTGTGCTGTTTAGGTCCTGAGGCGGAAGCCGGGACAGCGCTTAAAAACTTTGTCGCTTGATGGAGAAGCCCTCTATTGGTTTTAATCGTGCACTTAGAAAATCGAATTTTGTAGAATTAGCACCTTTTAAAAATTACATATTGTATTATGGTACTTACAATCCAGGCCGCCGCTGAGTGAGAGTGGATCCTGCCCCCCCCCCCTCGAGAAATCGACAGAGCCTTCGGCTCTCCTGCCGCATTTTGAACTTCCGGGCCCGTCATCTTGGGTGAGGAACCCGATCACCTGTGCTAGGCCCCTCCCACCCGAGGCCCTCGCCACTACAAAATGATTCCCCCTCCCAGGAGGCGCATCGGCGGCGCCGGCAGGGCGCCGAAGGTGCGCCAAAGGCAAGCCCGTCTGCGCCCGTCCGCGACTCACCGGGACCAGGGGCCACGACCGCTGGCCAAAATTCTCCCACACAATACTCCTCCTACACGCTACATCAACTACGAGGCTACACTAATGATCTTTGCCTCGCATCATGGGATCCCACCACAAAACACTTCAACTGCCCACACTGTAAGTATCAAAGCCACCCAGCCACACACCCCCCCTTCGTTCCGCATGCTTTTGCTTAACTGCAGATCCCTCCCTAAACATGCCACAGAAATATCCCTGTTGATCTCGGACAAAGACCCCGACGCCATTTTCCTCACGGAAACATGGCTCCAAACTGACTCCGACCCCGATGTCATTCAAGCACTCCCTGCAGAATACCAAATACTCCGAGCAGATCGCTCTTCTGGAAAGGGCGGCGGTATAGCTATCATTTATAAAAATTGCGTCACCTGCCGCTCCTCTCCAACCAACCTATCCAGTTGCGAACACCTTACTTTCTCGCTGGACTTCTCCCCCACCTGCACATTTTCAGGGACTCTTATTTACCGACCACCCGGCACTCCAACTAACTTTATAAACCAGCTCGCCCCAGAGGTAGCCAGTGGTATCTGCTCCTCACCTAATTACACCCTATTAGGTGACCTTAATGTGCACCTGGACGACCCCCTGGACTCGGCAGCCGCCGAACTACGTATTAATTTACTAGCACTAGATCTTTCCCAGTTAGTACTGCAACCCACCCACGAAAAAGGGCACCTTTTGGACCCAATTTTTAGTAACTGTACCCATCTCACAGTTAGTCCATCCATCACCCTCCCATGGACGGACCACTTTCTGATCCCATTTTTTTGGGCACCATCAGGATCTAGCCCCACATCACCCCCCGCCCCTAGCAGAGACCGCAAATGGTCGCAACTCAATACTAACTTGTGGACATCCACACTGGGAGCCTCTGCTCCAGAGAACAACCCCGATCCGATTGTCAGCAATGACAACTTTAATAACTGGACCACCACCTCTTTAGACCTTATTATTCCACTCAAGGACATCAAAACCAAACAGAGACCAAAAAATGCCCCTTGGTACTCAGAGGACCTGCGCACTCTTAAGAGAGAATGCAAAAGACTGGAACGGAAATGGCGCCTCGACTATTCACAAACCAGCAAAATTGAATATCTGGCGTCCATTAAAATCTATAAAATCGACTTAAAAAAGCTCAAGCCAGTTTCTTCGAAAATAAGATTAATGAAGCAGCATCCAAACCCAAGGAGATTTACCAGATCGCAAAAAGCTTGCTCAAACTCCCCGACAAGCTACCAGATCCTCTGACCGCACAAACTCGCTGCTATGAACAGGCCGACTACTTCTATAACAAAATAGCCATGATCTACTCCTCCTTCCCCCCACCCCCTCACCCCCTATCAGTATAGCAGCACACCAGACCTACCCCTCCCACCTCCCTGGAAACCTTTCCACCTCTGGAGCCTACCAGCCTAGAAACTATAATACTACAGGTAAAGTCTGGATCCCCCAGTGACCCAGCCCCAGCTCGTTTCCTAAGAACAATTACCCCCACCATCCTCCCCATCATCCAGAACCTGATCAACAACTCTCTCTCAGCAGGGCTTGTCCCCCCGAAGTGGAAACAAGCTACAGTTAAGGCCCTCCTGAAAAAACCCAATCTAGATCAGATAAACCCGGGGAACTACCGCCCGATCTCCCTGTTACCGTGGATAACTAAAATCGCGGAAAAACACGTAAATCAATGTCTCAAAGAATTCCTGGAAACAAACAACTCTCTGGACTGCTCACAGACGGGGTTCCGCCCCATGCACGGAACAGAAACTGCTTTATTAGCAGTAACAGAAGGAGCTAGAAAGATCGTGGATCAGGGCGGCACTGCGGCCATTATCTTATTGGACCTCAGTGCCGCCTTCGACACTGTGAATCAAGACATCCTACGCCACAGATTGTCAGAGCTAGGGATAACCTCCACTGCTGCGGCCTGTCTACATTCCTTTCTTTCAGACGGCTCTTTCCGAGTCTGTGAGGGTAATACCACCTCGCCCAGCAAACCTCTCAGTTGTGGGGTTCCCCAGGGTTCGTCCTTGAGCCCCACACTGTTTAACATTTATATGCTCCCCCTCGCAGAAATAATACGCCCTTTCGGCGTTCAAGTCGTGTCCTACGCCGACGATACGCAACTGGTGGTTACCCTGACTCATCCCTCTTCTTACTCCAGCGACCTCAGAGGCTGCATGGAAGCAGTATGCTCCTGGATGAGCCAGTCTTATTTGAAGCTGAACGGTGACAAAACAGAGCTAATGGTGCTGGGCAACTCCCCCCAAAAATCCATTGACTCTCTGTGGCCGCCAGCACTAGGCCCAGCACCCCCAGCCAGGGATACCATCAAGAGCTTGGGCATCTGGCTGGATAACGCATTAACCTTCGGCCACCAGGCAACCAAACTAGCAGCCACCTGCATGGGCATTATTAGACTCATACGAAAGATCCTACCGCTCCTCCCTTTTAAGGCCAGACAGATCATGGTCCAGGGTCTAATCCTCTCCCGGCTGGACTTCGGAAATGCCCTATACCTAGGAGCCCCCGATTCCACCCTGAAAAAACTGCAGGTTATTCAGAACTGCGCTGCTCGCACTCTCCTGCGCATTCCCCGCCGGCAATCAGTAAAATCTGAACTAAGAGCACTTCACTGGCTGCCAGTAAAGGATAGAGTCAACTTCAAAAGTATGTGCATCGCCCACTGGGCTTACTGGAGGAAAGGAGCAATCCTGAATCACACCCTGATCACCCCCTACCATCCCAATAGGCAGCTGAGGTCGACCCTCGCCTTCCAAATCATCAATCCCAGGTTCAAAAGAGAAAGAAGTGGAGGAAGAATGTTCTCAACAAACGCGGCAAGGCTCTGGAACTCCCTTCCACTCTCTATCCGCTCAGAACCTAACATCCTGCTCTTCCGAAAAAAACTAAAAAACTTCTTCTTCAGCCGATAACCTCGACCCGCTTCATCCACCTGTATTCTGCTAAAGCGCTGGGACGCCTGCGGGTAGCTATCGCACTATATAAAAACCTATTCCATTCCATTCCATATGGCCATATCTGAACTGGGGTGGCGTGGTGAACAAAATAACGATGGGGGTGAATGTTTTGCCAATGTGCAACATTCCGTCCATCATCATGTGTGTTTTGCTGGCCGTTTTTCTTAGCTGCTCTGGGAGGAGGGCCAACACCTTTCTAAGCATTCTTACCAGCCCGAAGACGATTCCAGACATTTTGTTTGCCTGGTGGTTCATTGCAAGTGTACTATCCATCCTTATACCTAGATTTTTTACAACTGGTTTGGGGTCAGGCGGATTACCCATACAAGAAGGCCAAATATATGGTGGCCTAGCTATGGCCATGTTGCCTAGTATCATTAGTTCAGTCTTCTCTCCGTTCAATTTTAGGCAACAGTTCGACATCCAGTGAAACAATTTGTTCAGGCAGGGAGCAAGTTGTTGGTTTCCTTGGCTGGAGCCATTGGACAGAAAGACAATCAATTGGGTGTCGTCTGCATAAGATACCACCGAAATTCCAAACTCCTGTACGATAGTGTCAAGCTGTCTCACGTATATATTAAATAGAGTGGGGCTAAGGGATGAACCCTATGGTACCCACATCTAGTTAGCAGAGGGTCCGAAAAACAGTCCTTTTCCATCACTTGGTAGGATCTGTTTTCCAAGAAAGAGGTAAGCCAGTCCATCGCTATATCCTGGATTCCTAATTTCTTTAGTCTATTTTTTAGTATGGCACGATTGACAGTGTCAAAGGCCACACTGAGGTTGAGCAAAATAATGGCGGCAGACCCTCCGTTATCTAATAGGGCTTTGAGTTCCTCGGTTACTGCTAAGAGAACAGTTTCCGTGCTCTGTTGGGCATGGAAGCCCATCTGCGTTGAATGAAGAAGATTGTTCTCCTCCAAATAACGGACTAATGGTCGGTTGACATGCTTCTCTAAGAGTTTCCCAAGGAGAGGGACTAGAGAAATAGGTCGCAAATTACTGAGTGTGTCTGGATTCAGGTAGGATTTTTTCAGAATAGGTCTGATTACAGCATACTTCCAATGTTGTGGGACCATGCCATACTCTAATGACTCTCTGGCACTTTGAGAAGGGCCTGAGGGAGTGCTAAGTCTAACAGAGAACCTGATTTAGTGTACTTTAACAAACTGAGGATTGCATCTTCCTTAAGTTTGGGAAATTGTGATAGGCTTGGGACTGTAGCTAACTCACTGACCTTATCTAAGTCCCCATGTGCAGGTTCAGCGATGTTCTGAAAGAGGCTATAAATGGCTGTTACTTTCTTATGAAAGAAGGATGCTCTTACGTTTCATCTTTTTTTGGAGGCCTGAGGAGAGCCACTATTTTCAGGAGGGGTGGTCAGAGGTTTTTTTTGTGTTTGAAAAGCTTTATTGAACAAATTGTTAATACATAAAGACATCAGCTACATATAGACAAAATAAACTTTAAAATACAATATTATATCAAGAGCTCGGCTGATACCAGGAAGCAAAGAGTAAAAGCAATTTGTGAAATTTTATATATGGAGGAGGGGGAAGGGAGAGGAAGGGGAAAGTAGGAGAAGGGTAGCAGGGAGGAGGGGGGATATTAACCTTATAATATAAAGTAATAAGAAAATAAAAAAGAGTAAGGCATATTAGCAAAATACTGTAAATGAGTCAATAAATATTGTCGAGCATAAAAGTTCATATAAATATTAACCGGTGTGAAGAAAGAAAATAAAAAATAATGAAGGACAGAGATGATACCCTTCAAGGGGGTTTAAAATTTTCAGAAGTGATAACTGAAGTATTCTTTAAGGCAATCCGGTCCAAATAGGTAGTAAGAGGCAACCAGAAGGGGACTCTATTGATGGTTGGATTGCAAGAGGAGGCAAATGCCACATCAAGTCTATGAAAATGACATAGAGTATTCCAACAAAATTGTATGGATAGATTTGTGAATTTTTTCCAGTTAAGGGAAATGTGTTGAAAGGCAAGAGCAAGAATGAGGTCAAAAAGACCATGACAATGTGGAGACAGGTCTAAAGAATCAGAGAGACTACCTGCAAAGAGGAGAGGTATAGAATAAGGAATGGAAATTGTAAATAGACGAGAGATATATGACCAAACCTTCTTCCAGAATTCAGAAACTGTAGGACAGAGAAAAAAGAGATGAGGAAGGTCAGCATTAGAAGAGCCACAAGTCCAGGAGTTAGAGTCAGAAGATACAGAGAAACGTGATAAAGAAGCTGGTGAAAGATAAATTCGTTGATAAAGGAAGAACAAAGATTGGGTAAGAGATACAGAGCGAGAAATTTTTAAGGACCTGGACCAAAGTTTATCCCAAAACGTGACAGACCAATTGCATCCCAAATCCAATTCCCATTAAAGTTATAGTTTAGATTTAACGCGATCTGGATTGGGGGCTGAGAAAAATTTATAGATAAGGGAGGCTTTAGGAAGGGTAAGAAGTATTTTGAGGAGAGAATTCTGGGTAATAGATGAAGATATAGAAGGAAGGGAGTAATAAGTGTCAAGAATAATAGCCATAAGGGTAGTAAATTTCTGCAAAAAGGATCGAGGGCAGTGAAATAAGGACAGAAATTGGGAAAAGGAACGAGGTGAAATTCCATCAAAAAGCTGATTAACCCATAGGACACCTTTCAATCTCCATGTGTTCCAAAAAATGGGTCTGTTGTTGAGAAGAATAAGCGAATTATGCCAAATAGGAGTGTCTAAGAAAGATTCACGGGACATACTGGTGGGATGTATCAAGGATTTCAAGAGGGAACAAGTGTGTCTAAATAGGGGGAGAGAAGTATAAGAGGTTTTGGTGGAAAAATACATGACTTCCTAGAAGGAGAAGGGTAACAGTAATATTTGTTCAATGGAGAACCAAAGGGGAGTAAAGGGAGAGGAGTCTGATATAAGCCATCTTGAGGCCTGGCATAGTGAGAAGGATTTATGAAAAAGACAAAAATCTGGGAAATTAACTCCACCATTAGATTTTGGCTTTCAAAGAGATGATAAAGCAATTCTGGATTTTTTATTGTTCCAAAGAAATCTAGAAAGACACGACTCAATACGTTTAAAATAAATAGCAGGAATGTGAACGGGGAGCATAGAGAGAATATATATTAAAATTGGAGCTGTCATCATTTTAATCGAATCCAACCGCCCCCACCAGGAAAGAAAGAGAGGATTCCAAGTGCAGAAAGATTTTTCAATTCGAGATAGGGCTGCAGACATTTTGAGGTTAATTGAAGAGGCAATGGACTTCGAGAACCATATACCTAAGTATTTAATTTTCGAACTATTCCAAGCAAACCCAGTGGAGGAGAAGAAGTGGGGAGGACAGAACTTTGTAAGAGGGAGCATTTCAGTCTTATCTGAATTAATTTTGTACCAGGAAACCTGTGAAAAAGAGTTAATTTCAAGTAATAAAGGGGTATAGATGTTTCAGGAGCAGAAATAAATAACAGAATATCATCTGCATATGCAGAAAGTTTCAACTGGCAATCCCCATAAGGAAAACCGGAAATGGAGTTATTATTACGAATAGAAGTCAAAAAGGGTTCAAGAGCTAGAACAAAAAGAAGTGGGGACAAAGGACAACCTTGACGAACGTCCCGTTGAAGAGAGAAATAAGATAATACGCAACCATTAACTAGGACCGCAGCTTTAGGAGCAGCATATTGTAAGGAGATAAGGGATATGAATTTAGGACCAAACCCATGCCAGCGTAATGATGCAAACAAGAAAGACCAATCGACTCTATCAAAAGCTTTCTCTGCATCAACAGAGATTGCAGCCAGAGGGATAGAAAAAGAGGGGACTTTATTAAAAACATTAAGAAAAAGACGAGAATTATCCGATGTAAGTCTACCCTTGACAAAGCCACATTGTTCTTTACCTATGAGATGAGGCATAAGGGGGTCCAAGCATAAAGCAAGCAGTTTAGCAAATAATTTATAATCCACATTGACCAGAGAGATCGGACGATAGTTTTTACAAAATTGGGGATCACGACCTTCTTTAGGAATGAGGCAGATAGTGGCCTCCTGAAAAGTGCCTGTTGTCGTACCAGATGAATAAAATGATTGGAAAAGAATTAAAAGTTTAGGGACTAAGAGATCAGAAAAATGCATGTAAAATTCCACTGAAAACCGTCTGGACCATGTGATTTTCCTTTAGTAAGAGTATTCAAGGCTTTGGAGAGTTCATTAAGGGAAAGATCATTTTCAAGATCAAGAAAATTGAGATGGGAAGTAGAGGGAGTAGGAAGTTTCTCAAAATAAGACTGAATGAGAGAAGGAGTGGGAGGAGATTCTGGTGTATAAAGGTTTTTATAGAAAAGGTGAAATTCATCAAGTATTTCTGATTTTTATACAAAAGGGAGTCATCGGAAGAGTAAATAGAGTCTATAAGAGTACGCTCCTTACGTATTTTGAGATAATTAGAGAGGAGTTTTCCTGATTTATTACGTCCACCATAATAACGAGCACTACTGAGAAGGAGTATTGATGATGCGTTGTCAGTAGTAGTTTTATTAAACACAAGTTTAGCTCGTATGATTTCTGGTGAAATTGAGATATTTGAGGAGATGTAAAATTCATGCTCCAAAAGTTTAATATGGGCCAATATAGCTTTCTGTTTCTGAAGGAAAGTTTGCTTTTTTTTGGAGACAAAATCAATAATGAACCCTCTTGCTGTTGCTTTAAAGGAGTCCCAAAAAAGGTGGGGAGAAGTATTGGAGTCGCAATTAAGTAAAAAGAATTCATTAGCGAAGGTGTGAAAGGAGGCGGAGAAAAGAGGGTCATGAAGAAGGGAAGTATTAAAACGCCAACGGGAGGATTTGGGATGTGGGGGGAGCAAGTCAAGAACTGTCACAATTGGAGCATGGTCTGAGATGACTACGGGTTCGATAGAAGAAGACAGTAGATTTTGCGACAAAGATTCAGAAAGAAAGATGTAATCTAGATGAGAAAGAGACGCGTGAGGAGGAGAGAACAAGGAATAGTCAAGAGCATCAGGATGAGAAAGTCTCCAAGAATCAATGAGATGTGCTTGAGAGATAGTGTCAATGAATTGTTTGTGAGTCTTATGGGGTATAAAGCGGACTGTTGACTTACGATCAAGAAACAGGTCTACAATCTGGTTGCAATCACCACCCAGAATAAACAAATCCTCTTGAAATTGAATACATTTTTGTGTGATCAAAGGCCATAAAGAACAATCAGGTTGTGTAGGACCATAGACATCAAAAACAGTTAAAGGTACAGAATTAATTAACAACTTGGCTAATATACATCTACCTTCAGTGTCATTTTCTTGTGAGATGATTTTACATTTTAATTTCTTGTGACAAAGAATAGCAACACCGTTTTTTTTATTGGTAGATGGAGAGAATAACACCGTACCCACCCAGCTTCTTTTTAGTTTAAGTGATTCGACTTCTGTAAGATGAGTCTCTTGTAAAATAACTATGTCAGGGTTATATGAAGCGAGGTGGAAAAGGATTCTCTGTCTTTTGATAGGATTAATAAAACCTTTTACGTTCCAGGAGGAAACTTTGAATATAAAAACAGTAACATTTTAGAGGAAGCGAAAGCTACAGTGATAAAAAGATGAAAGAGAATGCCAATAAATAACAGAAAAAGAGAATGATAAAAAAGGAGAAGCAAAGAGGAGGAGTTGAAGAAGCATAAGGAAAAAGATATTAAAACTGAGGTGAAAAAGGAAGAAAGAGATATAAGGATAAAAAAAAAACAATATATCCATTAGGAAAAAAGGAGAGAGAAGGAAAAGCGGGATAGGGAGAGAGAGGAGAAATACCAGAAGAGACAGTACATATCTAAAAAGGATGACTGAGAATAACATACCTGAGGGGAACAAAGAAAGGAACATCGGGGTAATGGCGACACACGACAAGACGAGCCTCCCGAGACTGGGAGTCCGGACCACACCAGGACGAGAAGGGAATAGGAAGGGAACCATATGGGTTGTAGGGAAATAAAGAGATCTGTATGAATAAACAAAAAAAACGGATAACATTAGGATAATAAATAAGGAAAAGTACGACCAGCTAACAAGTAACGAGAGAAATAATAAACCTAAGAAACGTATGTTGTCTACAAAGCACAAACACAAAAAGGGGTAAACAATAAAGGGAACACCGTTAAATCTAGTCAAGGAGCATCAAAAAAGGAAAATCTACTGCATAACAGGTAAAAGGAAAAAATATAAAGCTATTAACAGGAAACCTGTAAGGAAAAAATAAAGGTTAAATGATCAACCATTAGGAGAGGTAGTAGTGTCCAGGCCAGTGGTAGTAAGAATATGGATAACGTTTTTAAGTTCTGCATGGTCTTGAAAGGTCCATGTTTGATTTTGGTATGTCACCTTAAAGATACATGGATAAAATAAACCATATCTAGCACCAAGGGTTCGAAGAGGAGCACGAAGATTCAGAAACTCTTTCCTTCTAGACGCGGTAACATTGGAGACATCTTGAGACAAGAACACATTCTGACCCAGCCAGGAAATTTGACGTTTAGATCTAGCCGCAGAGAGGACTGAGAGAAGATCCGTAAACTTCAAAAAGAGTATGATGACACCACGTGGTCTAGCTGGAGCTGTTGACAGAGTTAAACGAGGACCGAGCCTGTGCGCTCTTTGGATACTGAGAAAAGCAGTAGATGGCATATCTAGAAGTTTCGGAAGAAAAGAAGAGAAGAATGATACAGGGTCATCACCTTCCAAAGATTCCAGTAAACCATATATGCATAGGTTATTCCTCCTATTTCTATTTTCTAAGTCCTCAGTATGTTGCTGAAGGGTGAGAACCGATTTTTCCAACGAGGAAATTCGTTGAGAATTAACCTGTATCTCTGAAACATGCTGCTCCACCGAAGCCACTCTGCCATCCATAGTAGACCATCTCTCCTCGAGAAGCTGCATTTTGCTGTTGGTTTCCTCCACAAACGGGCTCAAGGCACGTATCTCCTCTAAAAGCAACTACATAGAAATGGGAGACGGTGTTTGGTCCGGAGATGGATAATCATGTTTCAAGCGTTTAGAAGAAGTGGTAGGTAGAGAGGATTTACTTGAAGTAGGTTGCGTCGGAGAAGAACGGTTAGAGGCAACCCCAGCCATTTGATCTGTGTTATGAGAGGAGTCTAATGATGAAGAGAGTAAGGGTGATGTAAAAGAAGTATGCTTCGATGGGACAAAAACAAACTTCGGTTGGTGTAACTTTCCCATAAATAACTGGTGCCAGAGTGTAGATTGAACGATGCACACCTGTAATGGAGACAGTAATAACAGAAATTCTTCCAAGATAACTGTCTTTTAAGTTGGCCTCAGAGCGTAGTATGAACGATGCACAACTATAATGGAGGCAAGAAAAACAGAGACTCTCCAAGAAAATTGTTTCCTCCGTAGACTGCGAAAGAAATATGGCTGAATACTTGAGGAATGTAATGAAAAGAATAAGTCCAGATAACCAGGTGTTCCTCACAATTGTAGTGGAGACAGTAGAAACAAAGACCCTCCAAGAAAAACTGTATTTTAAGTTAACTGACAAGGAAATGTGGATGAACACTGGAGGAAGGCAGAAAAAGGTTTTCCTTGTAAAAGGCAAGCACAATTTCATGCAGGTCAGGAGATGTGATGCTCACAGAAAATAACAGAGTTCCAATGTAAATAAGGATTATGTGCAAGTGTAGCGCTGCATATGGGCTACAGTATCCTTTTTAGAAAAGATGTAGTAACATGCAAAAGTCCACGGAGCCCAGGAAGCTATTGAGGGGGCCGGTGCGTAGGAAGCATTCTTTTCAGCGCGCTAGACTCATTGTTGATGAGACGCACACCTAAAATGGCGGGCGTCTTTGAGGAGACGAATGCAGCGGTGAAAACTTAATCAAGCGCGAGGCGCTCTGGTGCAAAAAATAGCTCACCGGAGGCCCCAGACATTCCGATTTCAGATGCGGCCAAGCTCCATTGAAGAGCCGAACGGAAAACGCACCAACGAGTCAAAAGTGCGTCCCGATGCGGCGGAGCGGAGCCTCTAGGCGGCCATCTTGTCCGGCGTCACAGCCACGCCCCCGGTGGTCAGAGTTTTGAGTACTCTAAACAGTTCCTTCGGCGAGTTAAGAGCCTGATTTATCTTTTCTCCATAAAATTTAGCCTGTGCCTGTTTTTAATTCACTGTGATAAAAGCTAATGGAGTGTTTGTATTTAACCTTAAGGTTTGGATCGAACTCTTTTCTTCAGTCCCGTTCCACTCTTGTACATAGTTTTCTCAATGTCTGCCGATGGTTGTTGGACCATGGAGCTTTCTTAGTCTGATCTTTTTGATTGGGTATATTTTTCAGTGGGACACATGAATCCAGAGACTGATCAATCCAGCTTTCCCACAGCTGGGAGTCCTCCTCTAGGCTGCCAGCGAAGCTGGGGATCGTGTTCTTTAGGGTAGTTGACCAGATTTCAGGGTCGAGCCTCGACCAGTTCCTGGTGGCCGTAGGTATGGCATTAACATTATCCTGTTTAGCATGTTTGGGTAGTTTGAACAAAATGAGGTGATGGTCGGACCATGGGACTGGGATTACGTCTTGTAACGTGACCTGGGGGTTATTAGAAAATAAGAGGTCTAAAATGTGTCCTTTGTCATGAGTTGGTATCAGAACCAGTTGAATTAGTTGCAGGGCCTTCAAATCCTCCTGCAACCTTTTGGTGGTGGGAGCATCCGGAGCATCAAAATGAATGTTGAACTCACCCAGTATAGTTAGGTGGAGTTTTCATACTGATAGGCTACATAGGGTGTCTGGTAATGCTTCTAAAAATTTGGAGCAGGGGCCTGGCGGTCTGTATACCAGAACACCTGAGTAGGTACAGGAGGGAGTGAGAGAGATGTCAAATTGAACACTTTCGCATTCCGGAAGAGAGAGTTAGGTCGTAGAGCATTTAAAAAACATTTCTAAAAATAATGGCAATTCCACCCCCAGTTTTTCCTGTCCGGTCTAGTCTGTGTATTTGGTAGCCTAGTGGGAGGGCAAGATTAATATCTGGCCCCGAACTCTCATTAAGCCATTTTTCGGTGACAAATAGAACATCGAGAGAGTCTTCCTCTAGCAAATTTCTCATCTAGATGCCATGTTTGGGAATTGATAGGGCATTAATTAATCCTAGTTTCCAGTAGGAATCTAGGGGCTTTGAATTTTTTGGGTGCTTGTCTTTATTCACAAGTATTTTGAAACCACACTGGTTATACTCTCTTTTGGATTCAGTCAAAATATAGGAATCGGGCAGCGGTGAACACGTAGAAGATGTTAAAGGCTTGGGTGCTAGTAAGTGACCCTGCCCCCACCCACCCGGGCTATATAGGGGGGCAGGGTTCCTGGCCTCTGATCCCGGTCAGGCACCGATGGGCGCAGACGGTCTTGCTTTTGGCGTGCCGGTGACGCCCCCACTGCGCGTCTGGCCTGCAGCTGACATTTGAGGAGGAGGTGGGGGTGGCAACTAGCATGTCAACCTCCCCCCTCCACACACAACTCTATGGTGGCATGTAACGGAGGGACCAGAGTCTCTGGTTCCTTACTGCCACGTGAAGCAATCAGAAAAATTAAAAACAAGAATATTACAGCAAGTAAACAATAGCCCCAGTTCAAGACAGACTGTTCCCATGAGGAGTATTGTCGGGACTAATTTGTATATGATGGGCCTTTTCATAGCGTAGCATGGTTGTATGCTGGGTGTTGCAAAATATAGCCATCATTAAGGGCATGCCAATGGAAACTGTAAGTGAGGACTCTGATGATGATGCGGAACTCTACTCTTGACTTCCACTTCTTGGAGGGATGCAGCAAGAGCCGCAGAAGAAACTTGTAGAACTGGTATAACAAACAATTATTTTTATAGTAAAGGAGACATTATCGTAAATGTAAGTATAAACTTTATTTTGCAATTTATTTCATATGTGCATAAATTCATATGTTATAATAGGTAACATAAATGTTTAAACAGAATTTCAGCTTTGTTCATAAATGAAAGCAAGTAGCTTCATTCATATATTGTGTAAGAACATGAAAACAAAATGTAACCTACATTTTACATTCTCCTTGTATTTTTGCCTATTATTAGTTATTCCTTCAGTGGTATGCTGGATTGCAAATCACACCCCCTTTGCATTTTCCTTCTCCTTGTAGTGCCTGGCTCAGCTGTCACAGACAGGCCACTAACATTTGAAGTCTCTGCACTCTTCTCTAGTATATTTGTCATTTGTGCAAGGCTTTTAGCTATATCGCTGTTGTTGTGAACCAGCTCAACTTGCTTATTTGTTGCATGACTGTGGACACTGATATTGCAGATTCTCTCTATCCATTGAGTGGATTAAAGCATGTAGGTGGTTTTCTGAGTGCCTTTGCCTATGTTTGATTGCATCTGAGTCAGAAGCAATAACTTGGCATCCCCGTTTACTCACTGGTAATATTCATTACTCGAAGTCCTGGTCTTCCTGTCCCATTCCTTAACAGTGAGCAGCTAGTCTGCTCCCCAGAAACCTAAAACCTAGAAGAGCTTTAAGCACTTCCTCCAATACGGCGCGACCAATCCAGTGAGGATAAAGGAAGAGCGTGACATCACATCCTGAGAATACCAAAGAAACCCAGAAAACAAAAAAACAATCACCAGAACCCAAACCACATGGAGGGAGGTAAAGGCACAGGAATGGGACGGGAAGACCAGGACTCGGAGTAATGAATATTACCGGTGAGTAACCGGGCATTACCTCCTCGTCGTGTCTTCCCGTCCCATTCCTTAACAGTGAGCCCATACCCAAGCACACGGTGATTGTAAGAAAAAAAGACCAGAAATGCGTCAGACAGGTCAATTTAATCAAAAGAGAGCAGTCCAAACCATAAACCATGTTCAGCAGTCAAAACATGAGAGCCAAAAGCAGCCAAGGTAGCCATCTCCAACTGAATATGATAACGAGATACAAAAGTATAGGTAGAAGCCCACGTGGCAGCATGACAAATGTCACGCAAGGAGGCACCCTTGAACAAGGCCCAGGAGGAGGAACCACCCTGGGTGGATCTACCCTGGCCGAAGAAGGGAGAGGACAGCGAGCCGACTCGGAAGCCGACACAACAGCACCCTTAAGCCAATGAGACAAAGTGGACAAGGTAGGCCGAAGACCCCTCCCAGAGAGGCCGTAGGTGACAAACAAAGAATAAACCTTCTGAAAACCACTGGTCCTGTCCAAATAGACGCGGAGAGCCCACAGCACATCCAACGAATGGAGAACCACCTCCTCTGGGGAGGAGGGGTCCGGAAAAAAGACAGGGAGGACAATATCCCCCTGACAGTGGAAAGAAGACAAACAGAGGCCGAGGACCAACAGAAAAAAGACCCATACCAAAAGAAACGAAGTTCCGAGGCACCCAACCACCCTCACAACCAGGAAAGGGGCATAAGCACAAATAAGCTCCCGGCCACCTGAAAAACCCCCAAGGGAGGCAGGAACCCCAACAGGACGCTCCGCGCCACAGGGAAACAACAGAGGACCCGCACCCGCTAAAGCAGGGTGAGATGGGATCGGCAGAAGAAAAGCGACCCTGCTGAACCTCTGACAACTGGTGTATTTAGTGTGTCATGGCCATGGGCTGCAAAGAAATAGTGTATGAAAAACTACCCAGCTGCTCCAGGCGAGGCTCAAACGCACAACCTCGGCATGACTCACTGCAAGCACTGCTGCATAAGAACAGCGAGCCAACCGAGTGCGCCACTGAATGCAAGTGAGGGGGAATGGCACAAAAATTAACAGCACATGGCATCCCCAACAGGGAAAACAAGCGAGAGGAACAGGCACAAGCGGCCGCTAGAGCGGGCCGCGCAAACCAGCAGAAGAACATGAAAACATAAACATGCAAATGAAAAGAAAAGCGGCCGCTACAGCAGGCCACCAACAAAAAGCACAAAATACGGAGAAATAGTACTCACCCGATCAACAGCTCTGCTAGGCAAAAGGACACTGACCTGAGTCAGAAAAAAATGAACGGAATGTGATGTCACGAACTTCGCCCTTTATCCTCACCGGATTGGTGGCACCATATTGGGGGAAGTGCTTAAAGCTCTGATAGGTTTTAGGTTTCTGGGGAGCAGACTAGCTGCTCACTGTTAAGGAATGGGACAGGAAGACAGGACGAGGAGGTAATAAGTTCTTCACTGCCTTAATTACTTCATACATACCATGTCTAATGGTCTCATCTCCCACAGGCATGGTTTTCCTGTGCTCCTCAAACTTTCTACTGAGCTCACATGTGGCCTTATTCTGCTTGTGTTGAATAAAGAGCATAGATTTACTTAATGTATTGATTTGCAAGGCAGTAGGAGTAACAATATGGTAGTATACCACTACAATGCACCATCTCAAAGAGACTGCTAAAACAAATTTACAACAATCTATTTACCACTACAACAAAGTAAGTTACACCACATTACATTTACAACATATTTGAACATTTAAGATGGGGAGATACGTGTAAGTTGTTGATGTTTAAGGTTTATAAGGGGGTTACGGATATTATAAGAAACTGGGTTATTAGTTGAGAGCGGTGAAAGCCCCACTCAAATAATAAACTCTATCCTTGTCAGGGTGAACCACGAAAGTCACTAAATAAACTTGTGCTTAACCCAATGGTAGCTTGGCACAAAAGCAATCAGGCTTAACTTAGTGGCAAATTGTAAAGTATCCATACACCACTCAAATACTAATGAAATGAAAGAACAACACAAGAAAAATCCCAACCCAGTTTAGAAAATATAGTTAACTTTAATAATGGAAATGACACCAAACAACAAAACTCCAATCAGTAGAACTGGAGTTGTAAATGTGTAAAGTTTTTAGTGTAAATAGCACCAAAAACCACAAAGCGCCAATTGGGGTTAGCTAGGATTGGGATAAAGTGACAAGTTCAGGCCAACTGTGATAGAGCGCAGGTTGGATTCTGGGACGAAGTTCATCCTTCTGAAGATGTTACCTTCTCTTAGTCCAAGTCCGCTTCTGGAGCTGCAGCAGAGCTTCACATTGGAAGTCAACACGAGAAAACCATTGTCAGTGCAAGAAGCAGGTAGGAAGTCACAGAGGGGCACTGCTTTGTGTGAAGAGTCAGTCATCAATGGAGCTTTGCATTGGTGGTCGACGTGGATGGCTGGGGTTGGAGCTGATTCTCAGACCGGACGAGATTCGCATCAGCAGGCACAGTGGATATTTGTCAGGGGGCGCAAGGAGTCTATTCGCAGTCGCATGGAGCCTAAAAACTTCTTATATTTACCTGGAACTCAGGACTTGTGGTTTTAAGGCAGAAGGAATACATTCTGATGGGAGACAAGGGTCCAGGACCTGGAGCGCACCTCTTGGGGATCAAGGATCACTCCAGCAGAAGGCAGCAGCAGGCCTCAGGCAGGCCCAGGAAAGTCCAGTTGGTGCTGGTCAGCTGGGAAATTGCAGGGGGGCCTCTGAAAACTTGTTGTGTCCCTGTAGCTCAAAAAGGTCAGCCAAGTAACCCTTGGAGTCACTTCTAGAAGGGGCATTCACAGTCACGTAACACTGGACACTGGCAGAAAGGCACATTTGGTCTAGAATGAAAAGCTCCCATCAAAAAGAACCCCACTAGCCTATCACCCCAAGCATTTTCTAAAATATATTTTACTTTACAAGACCTTTAACAACTTTAACCATAAGGGCCAAAGTCCCTGTATTAAAGGATAGTCATAAACTGGGGGTGATACTGCAAAAAGTGGTTATACACTATGGGCCAGATGTAGCTAATCCATAAATACGGAATTCTTAATGCCGAACCTTATCGATTCGGTATTAAGAAATTGGTATTTCTTATGTAGCTAATTAATCGGTAAAAAATACAGATTCCTTAATATTCCTTATTACCGAATCGGTACCCATTCATTCCTATGGGCTTGGAGGCCCATAGGAATGAATGTAAAGCCATTCTGTATTAGCGATTCGGTATTACCAAATCGGTAATACCGGGAGGTATTTCAAGGGTGCCAGGGTGTCCTTTGGACACCCTGTTGCACCCCTGAAATGTGCCTGTGTGCATATGTGGCGCACATACATGCCCTAAGGGCATTGATGTGTGCTACGTGGCACTTAAAAAAAATCAAAAGTGAATTTTTAAAGGAATTCGTTAATTACCACCAACTTGAAGTTGGTGGTAATTAACTAATTCTTAAAGCACATAAGCACTCTTTTATGTGCTTTCTACATTGCATTTACCGATTTGGTAAATACAGATTCGGTAAATACCGATTCTGTATATACAGATTCGGTATTTACCGAATCATCACCTACATTAGGAATGGCTAAATACCGGTCGGTAACCCTGAAATTTACAGAATTTCAGGGTTACCGACCGGTATTTAACCACCTACATCGGGCCCTAAGTGTAGTGTCAAACAGTGACAAACCCTCTGAAAATTCACTACATTTTTTTAAATAAAAATCGTAAGTGTCTCATGGGAGCAACCATTCATGCTGCTGACCAGACTACTTTGTCATCATCTGCACTTTCCTGTAGATGCAGATGACAGCCACCACATACAAAAGCTTATTCATTTTGCTTACCCTCAAGAATAAGGTACTCTAAAATGCTGAGAGTTCAATCATCACCCTTAAAGTCAAAAATGACCCAAGGGAAAAATGATAATAATATGTCAGAAAAAACAAAATGTGTTGGCAAACATGTTTCGTTGACAAAGCAGGTTCCATCAATTTCATTTGAGGCTAAAAGGGGGTTACGGATAGTACAAGAAACTGGGTTATTAGTTGAGAGCGGTGGAAACCACACTCAATTATTAAACACAATCCTTGTCAGGGTGAAGCTTCACTAAATAAACTTGCTTCTGCTCTGTTCACCTACAGGTCTGACTGTTAACCGTGATGCGGCAAAGTCATGGTCATCATGTTCAAGCTGCACCAGTACTGGGCTGAGCCAGGACACTGAACACATGGGATTGGCCATGATAGTAAAGGCTACTGGGATGGACTTGAAAGGCAGAATTATACCACAACAAGACTCTAGGCACGACCAGTATGAAGCACAGCAAAATTGCACTTCACATGCCCAGATTGCATACTACAAGCATGCTGCCTCACCCACCCAAGCTGGACTGTAGAACTGCAGCCCTCCGCATTTGTTTGATGAGAACGTTGCACCACCCCTCAGAAGAACAAGCGGTGCCTGTGTCAGGACAGGACCTCCTTCACCAGTCGCACTCAGCACAGGTAAGAGCGGTAGGATGCAGGGGCTGGAAGTTGACATGACGGGATAGGTAAAATGAAACAAAACAAACGTACCTTGTCTTTGCCTTATGCTTTTAAAACACATATTTAAAGCATTGTACATGTATTTCTGTGAAATTCACATATGTCAATACACACAACATGTAAAAATTCGGAGCAATATTCATTAGAATTTACATTTAGTTGTGGGAAGTGCTTAGTAAGTCAAAATAAGGTGCCCATTACCTGGACAAATTATAGATTGAGTGTAAACCTAGGGTGAGAGTTAAGATCAGGGATGGTGCTCGAGTGAGAGTTAAGACTAATATGTAGTTAGAGTTACAGTTTAGGATTAAAGAGAGAAATTTAACTCCTTCTATGCCAAGGATGTAATGGTTATGTCCTCGGCTGCAGTGCTGCTGTGCCAAGGATGTAACAATTATGACCTTGGCACAGCAGTAAGAAATCCCTCTGCTGTCAACAGCAGAGGGATTTCTTTTTTTCCTTTGAGCCTCGGGAGCTGGGGAAGAGCGTGCCCAGATGCCTGAGTCATTTTGTCTGTTTCAGTGTAGTGACGATCGGCGTGCATGGCATGCGGATGTCATTACAATAAAACCCAAAGTGAAATGAGCCGATCGGCTCATTTCAGTTTCATTTCTTTAGTGCTCATGGGGTTATTTCAGCCCCCGAGCACATAAACAAATGGGAGAGGTATCATTGGAAAGGGGAGAATCTCCCCTTTCCAATGGTACCCTAGTGGATCCCTGCTTGGGGATGGCTGCAGGAGTGTGATCCCCAAGCAGGGATCCACCCACTGGACACCAGGGAGGGGGGAACAGCCCCTTGGGCAAGGGCATTTGCTCCCTCCATAGCATTTTGGGAAGATCAGTCTTTCTGCCCCCACTAGGGGACATATGGGGCAGTAGCTCCCAATCTGCCACCCGGGGGCCAGAGAGCACACTAGACACCAGGGAGTATTTTTAGTGCGCTCATTTCGGGGTGGAGCTGCCCTAAATGGACATTATAATGCCCCACCCCTCTAAAATGTTGGTACAGTCTTTCTGCCACCAGGGAAGTAGATGGGGCAGTAGCCCCCAATCTGCCCCTCCGCGGGGTGCAGAAAGCACACTAGACACCAGAGATTTTTTATGTGCACATATAGGGGTGGGGGCTGCCGTAAATGGCCATTATAATGCCCCCACCCCTTTAAAATATTGGCACAGTCTTTCTGCCTCCCCCGGGACAGATGGGGCAGTAGCCCCCAATCTGTCCCCCTAAGGGGGCAGAAAGCACACTAGACACCAAGGATTTTTTGGTGTGCAAACTTAGGGGTGGGGGCTGCTCTAAATGGGCATTATAATGCCCACACCACTCCCAAATATTGGCACATCATTGGCATATTGCAGATCGTGACAATAGCTCCTGATATGCCCCCCTTGGTTGGGCAGAAAGCCCACTAGGCACCAGAGATTGTTTCTTTTTTTAATAACAGAGGGGTGGGGGCTGCCCACAATGGGTATGCCAATGCCCCCACTGCCCAACACAAAAGGGACAGTCTCTATGCCCCCCCAGAGGCAGATGGGGGTTATCATCCCTTGCAGAAAGCCCACTAGACACCTTGGATTTTTTTTCTATCTAAAAGAGGGGTGGGCTGCCCAGAATGGGCATGCAAATGCCCCCAAGCCCCAAGCAAAGAAGGGACAGTCTTTCTGCCTGAGTTGGAGGGCAGATGGGGGTTATTACCCCTGATCTGCCACGGGGGCAGAAAGCACACTAGACACCAGGTTTTAGTTATTATAAAAGAGAGGGGTGGGCTGCCCATAATGGTTGATGCCAATGCCCCCTTCCCCCCAAAATAGCCTCAGTCTTTCTGCCCCCCTCCCGCAGATGGGGCAATATCCCTGATCTGCCTCTGGGGGGCAGAAATCCCACTAGGCATCAGAGAAATGTTTATGGGCATGGCAGAGAGCAACCCGTTAGGCAAGCATTGCTCCCCTTTTGTGTGAACACATTTTGGCTGCTTCTGCCTTCCCTTGGGGGCAGAAATGCATCTTTATAAGGCTCATATGCCCCCAAGAGGGCAGAAAACCACTAGACAGTAGTAAACATTTATGTGTGTGTGTGTGTGTGTTAACTGGAGTTTTGCTGATGGTCTGTGTGTACTGACGTTTGTCTGGTTGTGTGTGAACCTACATTTTGCTGCTGGAGATATGAGTGGATTTGCGCTTAGCTGGCAGTGTGCGTGGATTGTCCCTTTGCTAGCGGTTTGCTTGGATGGCACATGTCTGGTGCTGTGTGTGGACTGTCGCTTGGCTGGTGGTATGCATGGTCTGTCGCTTGGCTGGCGATGTACATGGATGGCGCTAGGCTGGTGCTGTGCATGGATGGCGCTTGGCTGGCAGTGTGGCTTGCATGGATCCTTCAGCATTGTATTACCCAGAATCCCCTGAAAACCTTACATTTAGATAAAAAGTCACACTTTCCTCACATTTCTGTGTGGAAAAGTTGTGGGATCACCATACCGGTACAAATTTCCCACCACCCAGCATTCCCCTTGGTCTCCTGACTAAAATGATACCTCACTTTTGTGGGTGCCCAAAGCAGAGAACCTAAAAACGTATAACATGAAAAACTGAGGAGGAACCAAAGTGGGTCCAAAAGGGCAGTTTTTTTTATAAGAGTTTAGGCTGACTCTGTTTTACGCACCCACACAAGTGAGGTATCATTTTTCTTTTTACTTTATTTTCCATTTCTAGTAGTGATATACAACAGAAAACGGCATATTGTGAGGTATCATTTTTATTGGAAGACTGAGGGGAATGATGGGTGGTGGGAAATTTGTGCCGGTACGATGATCTCACAAACTTCACACAAAATAGTACCTAGGTGCAATCTGATTTACAAAGCTGTCCTCTTTCAAATAAATGTTCTCAATGTGCGACCCATGTCTGCAAGTGCTAGAATAATAGACAACGCAAGAATGCCAGGTTTGGATAAACCGTTCCCGGCAGACGGGTGTGGAAACAACTTTATTATAATAAACATCGCACTTAACAGATGCATGGTCGGCGTTTCACAATGACATTTGGTGTCTTCCTTAACTGTTACTGATCTATTTCATTTTGGCTACTGAGGCCTGATTAAGCTATGCTCTGTTTCATTTTCAGACTGCATTTAGAGAACCCTGATGATGCCACACATCCCTGGATTCCCCCCGTGTCTAGTTTTCAGAAATGTCTGGGTTTAGTAGGTTTCCCTGGATGGCCACCGAGCCCGGAATCAAAAATGCAGGTGCCCCATTTCTGTCACAAAACAAACTGTTTTTGCAAGGGGTTCAGCTATATTAATTGTCCCGGGCTTGGGGGCCATCTAGACAAACCTACCAAACCAAGACATTTCTGAAAACTAGGCATTTATAAGTGGGAAATTTGTAGTATAACTGGGCCAACACAAATTTCCAACCACCCAGTGTTCCCCTCGATCTCCCGATAAAAACGGTACCTCACTTGTATGGGTGGATCAAGTGCTCCTGACAAGAAATGGCCCAAAACGTACTGTGGGGACTCCAAAATTATCAACATCAAAAAGACATGATTTTGCAAGGGAGTCACCTGCACTTTTGGTCCTGGGCTTGGCGGCCATCTAGCGAAACCTATCAAACCCAGACATTTCTGAAAACTAGACACCTGGAGGAGTCCAGGGTGGTGTGGTTTGCTGGATCCCCTAAAGTTTCTTACCCAGAATCCCCTGCAAACCTCAAATTTTGCTAACCAAATGACATTTTCTTCACATTTCTGTGTGGGAAAGTTGTGGGGTTACTGGACTGCCACAAATTTCCTACCTCTCAATGTTCCCCCAGGTCTCCCAATACAAATGGTACCTCACTTGTATGGGTGGGCCAAGTGCCCGCGACAGCAACAGGCCCAAAATGAATTGAGGAGACATCAAGATTCTCTATCACAAAATTACCTAGTTTTGCAAGGGGGCACCTGCGATTTTGGTCCCTGGCTCCACAATAGGTTTTGGGCCACTTCCTGTTGCAGACACTAGGCCTACCCACACAAGTGAGGTGTCATTTTTATTGGAAGACTTGGGGTAATGCTGGGTGAGTGGAGGTTTGTGGCTTCTCACATATTCCAAAACTTTCCATCACAGAAATGTGAGGAAAATAGTTTTTTGGGACAAAGTTTGAGGTTTGCAAGGGATTCTGGGTAAATGTAAATTTGATACTTGTATAGCGCACTACTCACCCGCAAGGGTCTCAAGGTGCTTGTACAAATACCACTGTGGAACCCATCCTGGCTTTCCCTGTGACACATCCACTCCTGGGCACCCCCAAGGTGGAGGCCAGGCACCCTTAGCGTTGTGGGGGCCGTTGTGGAGATTAAGCAAGCTATTGCCCAGAGTTGCAGGGTGGGACTCCATGATTGGAATAGGTACCGAGGCAAGAATTATCAGGTCCGTGGAATTTTTGAGCCCAAGTCCCGCCGAGGCAGGGAATTGAACCCTGGTCCCGGGTTAGACCTCTGCATCAGGGTCTGCCGCTCTAATCATTGAGCCACACTTCTCCACAGGGTAAAAGAACCTGGCTAGAGCCAAACAAGCCCACAGATCCTTGATTCCTCGGGGTGTCTAGTTTTAAAAAATGCAAAAACAAATAGAGAGTTTCCCAGGTTTAGCCAGAAGGGACCGGGTACGTAACAACGTTCAAAATTAACAAATTTCCCTCATGGATTTACTCAATAGTCTCCAACTGTAAATTTCAGATCAATATATATTAAACCAAAGGCAAGGAGTCCATAAGACTAAACACAACAAAGATAGAATATATTGTTATTTTATTTAATTTAAAACTTGTGGTATACCTCAAATTGTATTATAACGATATGTCCACAATTATCAAGTACAATGGGGTAAGCATCTTCATAAACAACATACAAATGAAAAACTAATAATCAATAAAATAACTCTCAATAACAATTCAAATCAGTATTTACACATAATTTAATCAAACAAATCAAACATTCAATATGAGAATAAAGGATGTATTACATACATATAAAATTGGTTTAAAAACACAAATATGATTTTGTCCTCTTGTCGACGCGTTTCGGTGTAAAGTGTGATTTGTAACACCTTCTTCAGGACCAATATATTAAAAACAGCTCTCTCTATCAAGTATAATCAATCTATAAAAAGAGAATATATACAATTATAATACATACATGTACTCATGGTGTTCAACCCTATCTTTGGTTCGACATACTTGATTTTGGATGACTGAAAACATTAAGAAAGTTTTCTTGATTTATACAAGGTCTGTTATGAATTAAAAGGTGCAGAAAACTGCACCAAAAACTGTCACAGCCTCGCTATTCTATGACCTACATTAGGCCTATTCTCTTGTGGCCCATCGGTCTATTTAATCGCTAAGGTATAATGTTATTTACTTTAATTAAGGACCTCCTGAAATTCATTACATTTTGTAAGAGGCATGTATTACATAAATCCTCCCCAACCGCGATTATTACCAAGAGTATATTGCTATTACTTCTATCATTACTGTAATTGGCCCATATTGAATTTTAGGCATATACTCACATGAGAATAGGACCTTTGATCGCAGTCCTTAAGTGACCAGAGTGGCGTGTTAACTTAATACATCGTACTCCAATCTAATTTAAAAAAGGGTATGGAGATTGTATCAAGATTTATTATTTTTTCAATTTTATCTATTTACCTCTTATCTTCATAGGCATATACTCACATAAGAATAGGACCTTTAATCGCAGTCCTTAAGTGACCAGAGTCGCGTATTAACTCAGTACATCGTACTCCAATCTAATATAGAATAGTATGGAGATTGTATCAAGACTTATTATTTTTTCAATTTTATATATTTTTCTCTTATCTTCATAGTTATCTACTCTAGAAAGATTGTTGTATCAATTGTTTTATACAACAATCTTTCTAGAGTAGATAACTATGAAGATAAGAGAAAAATATATAAAATTGAAAAAATAATAAGTCTTGATACAATCTCCATACTATTCTATATTAGATTGGAGTACGATGTACTGAGTTAATACGCGACTCTGGTCACTTAAGGACTGCGATTAAAGGTCCTATTCTTATGTGAGTATATGCCTATGAAGATAAGAGGTAAATAGATAAAATTGAAAAAATAATAAATCTTGATACAATCTCCATACCCTTTTTTAAATTAGATTGGAGTACGATGTATTGAGTTAACACGCCACTCTGGTCACTTAAGGACTGCGATCAAAGGTCCTATTCTCATGTGAGTATATGCCTAAAATTCAATATGGGCCAATTACAGTAATGATAGAAGTAATAGCAATATACTCTTGGTAATAATCGCGGTTGGGGAGGATTTATGTAATACATGCCTCTTACAAAATGTAATGAATTTCAGGAGGTCCTTAATTAAAGTAAATAACATTATACCTTAGCGATTAAATAGACCGATGGGCCACAAGAGAATAGGCCTAATGTAGGTCATAGAATAGCGAGGCTGTGACAGTTTTTGGTGCAGTTTTCTGCACCTTTTAATTCATAACAGACCTTGTATAAATCAAGAAAACTTTCTTAATGTTTTCAGTCATCCAAAATCAAGTATGTCGAACCAAAGATAGGGTTGAACACCATGAGTACATGTATGTATTATAATTGTATATATTCTCTTTTTATAGATTGATTATACTTGATAGAGAGAGCTGTTTTTAATATATTGGTCCTGAAGAAGGTGTTACAAATCACACTTTACACCGAAACGCGTCGACAAGAGGACAAAATCATATTTGTGTTTTTAAACCAATTTTATATGTATGTAATACATCCTTTATTCTCATATTGAATGTTTGATTTGTTTGATTCAATTATGTGTAAATACTGATTTGAATTGTTATTGAGAGTTATTTTATTGATTATTATTTTTTCATTTGTATGTTGTTTATGAAGATGCTTACCCCATTGTACTTGATAATTGTGGACATATCGTTATAATACAATTTGAGGTATACCACAAGTTTTAAATTAAATAAAATAACAATATATTCTATCTTTGTTGTGTTTAGTCTTATGGACTCCTTGCCTTTGGTTCAATATATATTGATCTGAAATTTACAGTTGGAGACTATTGAGTAAATCCATGAGGGAAATTTGTTAATTTTGAACGTAGTTTTAAAAAATGTACATGGTTTGCTAGGTTTCCCTAAATGCCGGCTGAGCTAGGGCCCAAAATCTACTGCTTGGCACACTGAAAAAAGGGTCAGTTTTCACTTGAAAAATGTGATGTGACCACGTTGCGTTTTGGCCCGTTTCCTGTTGCAGGCACTAGGCTTACCCACACAAGTGGGGTACCATTTTTATCAGAAGACTTGGGGGAATGCTGGGTGTGAGGAAGTTTGAGGCTCCCCACAGATTCCAAAACTTTCCATCACAGAAATCTGAGGAAAATGTTTTTTTTCATCAAGTTTAAGGTTTGCAAGAAATTCTGAGTAACAGACCCTGGTGAAAGCCACAAAAGTGATACCATCCTGGATTCCTCTGGGTTTCTAGTTTTAAAAAAATGTACGGGTTTGCTAGGTTTCCTTAGGTGCAGGCTGAGCTAGGGACCAAATTCCACAGATAGGCACATTGCTAAAAAGGGGTCAGTTTTAACTGGAAAAATATGATGTGTCCATGTTGCGTTTTGGGCCGTTTCCTGTCATGAGCACTAGGCCTACCCACACAAGTGAGGCACCATTGTTATCAGCGGACTTGGGGAAATGCTAGGTGGGTGGAAGTTTATGGCTCCCTATAGATTCCAGAACTTTTCATCACAGAAATGTGAGGAAAACAGGTTTCTTTGGACAAAGTTTAAGGTTTGCAAGAGATTCTGGGTAACAGAACCTGGTGAGAGCCGCACAAGTCACCCCATCCTGGATTTCCCTGGGTGTCTAGTTTTCAAAAATGTACAGGTTTGCTAGGTTTCCCTAGGGGCCGGCTGAGCTAGGGCCCAAAATCCACAACTAGGCACATTGCAAAAAAGGGGCAGTTTTCACTGGAAAAATGTGATGCGTCTGCGTTGGGTTTTGGGCTGTTTCCTGCTGCGGGCACTAAGCCTACCCACACAACTGAGCTACCATTTTTATTGGGAGACTTGGGGGAATAATGGGTGGGTGGAAGTTTATGTCTACTCACATATTCCAGAACCTTCCATCACAGAAATGTGAGGAAAATGTTTTTTTTTGGACAAAGTTTGAGGTTTGCAAGGGATTCTGGGTGACAGAACCCAGTGAGAGCCACACAAGTCACCCCATCCTGGATTTCTCTGGGTGTCTAGTTTTCAAAAATGTGCAAGTTTGGTAGGTTTCCCTATGTGCTGACTGAGCTAGGGCCCAAAATCCACAACTAGGTACATTGCAAAAAAGGGGCAGTTTTCACTGGAAAAATGTGATGTGTCTGCGTTGCATTTTGGGCTGTTTCCAGCTATGGGCACTAAGCCTACCCACACGACTAAGGTACCATTTATATCGGGAGACTTGGGGGAATGGTGGTTGGGTGGAAGTTTGTGTCTACTCGCAGATTCCAGAACTTTCCATCACAGAAATGTGAGGAAACGTAGGTTTTTTGGACAAAGTTAGAGGTTTGCAAGGGATTCTGGGTAACAGAACCTAGTGAGAGCCACACAAGTCACTCACTCCCGGATTACTCTGTGTGTCTAGCTTTCAATAATGCACAGGTTTGCTTGTATTCCCTAGGTGCCGCAGAGCTACAGCCCAAAATCCAGAGCTAGGCACATTGCAAATATAGGGTCCATTTTCACTGGAAAAATGTGATGTGTCCCCATTGCTTTTGGGCTGTTTCCTGTCATGGGCACTACGCTTACTCACACAAATAAGGTACCATTTTGATCGAGAGTCTTAGAGAAACATAGAATAGTAGAACAAATGCTATTACTATTTGTCTTTCTATGCATTTCTGCCTTCCAAGTGTAAGATGAAGTCAATTTGAACAATACCCTCTATTTCACATGGTAATATGGGTACCCAAAAATTCAGAGATGCACAAATAATCACTGCTTCTAAACTCCATATCTTGTTCAAATTTCAGAAATACATAGGTTTAATTGATGCCGATTTTTCACTCTTTATATTTTACCAAATAAATTACTGTATCCCCGCCACTCAATGAAAAAACATTGCAAGCTCCAATTCAGTTATTGGCTCTGGGTACCTTGGGTTCTTGGTGAACCTACAAGCCTCATATAACCCCACAACTAAAGCTATCTGACGCAACAGTATAAAGCTTTCAAAAATCTACCATAGTTAGAAGAAGTTACAGGTGAAAATGTAGGTACAAATGGCTGTTTTTATTTAACTAAATTTCAATATTCTTTTATTTCAACTGTTACTTATCACAGGAAAACCTTGAAAGATCTACACAAATGACCACTTGCTGAATTTAGAATTTGGTCTTCTTTTCAGAAATGTATAGCCTTCTGGAATCATTATTGGTTTCACACCCATTTTTACTACCATCTGAAAGGAAGTTGAAAGCACAAAAAATAGGACAATTAGGCTATGTCCCAGTTAAATGCAAAAACTGTGTAGTAAATTTTGGTTTTTTGACAAAGGTCTGCCTGATTCTGAAAGCTGGGAAGATGGTGATTTCAGCACCACAAACCCTTCGTTAATACCATTTGTAGGGAGAAAAACAGACGCTGTCTTCTGCAGCACTTTTCCCATTTTCCCACCCCCAAAACTAATTTAGCTGTATTTTGCCTAATTTCTCAATCCCCTTCAGGGAATCCACAAACCCCGGGTACCTTTAAAATCCTCAAGATATTGGAAGAAAATGAAGCAAATTTTACATGGATACCTTATGTGGGCAAAGCTTCATGGGGGTCTAGACGCGAACTACCCCAAATAGTCAAAAAAGGGCGTAGAACCGGGGGGGTTGGGGGGGCTGCCAGCGAAAGGGTTAACTGCAATAAAGTTTGAAGCGTTGCAATGAATGGGATTATTTAGAGTTTGGTGGAGGTTCTACATTCACCAATCTCTAAATAACCGACCAAAGTTTTTTTGTTTCATGCTTTAATTAAGAGGAAAGCCCCTTGCCCACAGTTCAGCCAAGTTATCTAAATCGGTGACTAGGTACTCCGTCCAGGTTTTTTAATTGAATTCTGGGACTTATAGTATTATTTGTCATAAAAACAGGACTATGAACCCTGCAATGCAAAGAAAAAACTGGACTAGAGCACCTGGGGACGTAAGGGCCTTAGAAACTTGGCAGCTATATCTTGAAACTTAGAATTAACTGAAAAAAACAGCCAAATAACAGTATTTGAAGCTGGACCTGGGAGCCAACTTACTGACTGAGTAAAACTCAGGGGGATATTCTCAAGGACTTATTGCCGAGTTAGCGGCACTTTATCGCAGCCAAATTGGCGATAAATATATCGCTCTATTCACAAGCTGGTGCTAACAGCCGATAGCACCAGTTTTCCTGCGATAGCAGCCGCAAAAAGCACCACCACCACAGATGACACCAGCAACTAATGCTAATGATATGCAGAGTAGGCGTTCACGTGCAAAAAGCCACGACAACACCAGTTCGCAACCTTGTCAACAACTAGCCAGATCGGCGATAAGATAACAAAACATGCGATAAGGCGCGTTAGCAGCAGGGATTTAACACCTGCTCTTACCTAGTGTTAAGTCAGACAACAACCTGCACCATAAAAGGGAGCCCAGGCTAGAGCCACACCTGAAGAACAACAGATGCCATGGAGCTACTGATCATGCAGCTCGGGCCCCAAAAGGGCCACAACACCCACCGCCACCACCCCCAGGCCCACCACCCCCCCAGACCTCCCCACACCATTCCCAGACTACCACAGAGGCAGCGCAAACAAAGACAGCGGACCTTCAGAAAACACACCAGCCTCACAGACTAAACACCAGGGATGTCATTACCCACTACAGGCTCCAAAGGACAACCACCCGCTGCATCCTGACCATCATTTCCCACAGGCTGACGGTACCAACACAGCGGACAACCACCATCCCTCCGCAGACAAAGCTGCTGGCTGTGCTGCACCTGTTGGCCTCTGGTACCTTCCAACCAACAACCGCCAGAGTCGGAGGAGTCTCACACCCAGCCCTATCAAAGTTCCTCACACCTGTCTTGGATGCCATCATCAGCTTGGTACCCCAGCACCTTCACTTCCCCCACACTGCGCAGGAACAGCTGGAGACTAAGCAAGGCGTCTACGCCATAGCTGGCTTCCCGCATGTGTTCGGGGCGATCAACTGCACACATGTACTCCTCGTGCCCCCTGGCACCACAGCACACAATTACCGCAACAGGAAGCAGACGCATTCCATCAATGTGCAGGCAATAGTGGACCACCTGGGACTCTTCACCAATGTCGTCGCCAACTAACCAGGCAGTGTGCATGATTCCTTCATCTTCCGACAGTCCATCATCAACCAGCGCTTTGAGGCTGGCACCTATGGGAATGCATTGCTCGTTGGTAAGTCAGTCAGTCAGATAATCTTTATTTCGGTCAAAGACCATCAAAGATACAAAAATTACAAGCATGTAAATATAAAAGCAGAAATATAAAAACAGGAATAAAATTGACCATAAAATTATCTACAGTTATAAATAAAATACAGATCCCCCGACTGGAAGCAAAAAAAGAAGAACACATGGTTATATAAATGTTTTTCTCCTGCGCCACATAGCATTAATAAAACCGGAGACAGAAAAAACTATGGGCGTGGAAGTGTTGGTGTGTAAAATACTGAGTGCCTGTTTATAGTTTCTGACTCCAAGATTCCTACAGGGTGGGACCAACCAGCGGTGACGTATCTGTTTATACCCTTTACAAAAGAAGAATACATGAGCTACGGATTCTTCCTTAACACCACAGGCTGGACATACCCTGAGTTTGTCACTTGACCATTTACAGGAAAAGGCCCTTAATGGGAGTGTGCCGTATCTAAACTGTAAATACAGTTTTCTTGCTGAAAACGGGACAATCTCATCAAGGAATGGCTCTACTTTATAATGGGTTTTATGAATGAAGTAGGCCGATGTTAATGAACCCAGCCTAGGATTAGAAAGAATAATCGAGATGTTATAGGTGCGATATAAGTTGACCAAATCAGCTCGGGACATCTCAGCACAGAAAGAAGTTGGATTCGACCAGAGGCCTGGGATGCCTAATTTCGCACTTACATTCTTTATGTGGGCAAACCAAGGCAAGTTATGGGTACCCACGAGTGATAACAACTCTTGAATCTCCAGTCTGAAGTGGAGCAGTTCGGGTGTTACCCAAAGTCTTCGCCAAAACAGTAAGGGACGCAAAGAAACAAGTTCTTCAATGGGTCTAATGCCTAAGTCCATTCTAATAGGTATTAGAGGGGTGCTCGAGGGTAAAGCCAGCAGTGATCTAAAAAATGCGTTTTCAGTCATGGAGATTTCCAAGATCTTGGAATGTCCCCACAATTCGGCGCCATACAATATAGCACCACGTGCTTGGCAACTGTATATTTCCAGGATGGGAGCTACAGGCTTAATGGGAGACTCTCTATGGAGTCTAAGTATACCGCCTATGGTTTGTGACAGCCTTAGTCTGGCTTTAGCCAGTTGGGGTCCCCACTCCATTCTGTCATTCAGGGTGATGCCCAGGTATTCAAACTCAGTGACCCTGTCTAATAATGTGCCATTCAAGGAAGGATTGGAGCACCTGGTCTTAGGAGGATTTCAGACCATAAATTTGGTTTTTTGGGTGTTAATCTCCAATCCTCTTATGTGACAAAAGTTGGCGTAACTATCCAGGGCACGTTGAATACCCATAGGTGATTTAGAGAGCAGTAAGGTGTCATCTGCGAACATCAAAGCAACCACCTGGTCATTGAGTAGTTTTGGGGCATCAATATCCTTAACCCCTTTAAGATGACTAATTAATCCATTCACAAAAAGACAGAACAGAGTGGGGGCCAAGACGCAACCCTGTCTCACTCCCCTCAAGAATGGGAATCTAGATGTTAAAACACCCCTTTTACCGCTCCTGACCTGAGCAAAATTGTCCGTGTGAAGACGCCTAATAATATTTAAAAGATATACTGGCAATCCCATGTCCTCCAGCACTGCCCATAGAATGTGACGAGGGACAAGATCAAAGGCAGATTTAAGATCTACAAAAATTAGGTAGAGGCTGACACCCTCTACACTAACTGTTTTCCAATAAAGGAGAAGAAGCCTGAGTAGTTGATCTAGCGTTGATATCTTGTCCCTGAAGCCAGCCTGATAACAACTGAGGATCGAATGGTCGGCCATCCAAGACTGTAACCGAACGAGTATTATGCAAGAAAAAAATTTCTGGCTGACATCGATCAAACTGATCGGGCGGTAATTAGCTGGGAGGAGAGGGGAACCCTTTTTAAAAATAGGGATAATCTCAGCACCCGCCCATGTGTCCGGGGTTTTGGATCCCAACATAATGGCATTAAATAAATAACAGAGATAAGGGACCCAAATAGCCACTTGGTCCTTATAGAGGTCACCAGGGATGTTATCAAGCCCTGGCGCCTTACCACCAGGGAGCCTCTTAATGGCCGATTCAACCTCTAGTAGAGTAACTCTAGAATGGAATGGTTCGTTTGGTGTGTAAGTAATAATGGATGGCTCAGCAAACTGCAATGAGGGGCAAAGAAAATTTTCGGAGATAGAATGAGGGACAATGGGCAGGGAGTACAAGAATTGATAATGTTCTATCCAACTCTCAGAGGCAATATTAGGATCATCCGCTGTACAAACATCCCTGGTTCAATTTCTGACTATTTGCCAAAATTCCATCATATCTCTTTTGTCCAGTGCAGATTTTATGTCCTCCCATTTACTATTGGCCCAGTTCAGCTTAGCCTCATTTAGCACTAGCTTGTACTGAAGTCTCTGATGCCTGATAGGTGGTCTATCCATAGATTTAATGGCTGTCAACAGTGCCCCCTTTGCTGACTTACAGCTGTGGTCAAACCAAGAGCAAGATTGCCTAGATTTTCCTCGTTTGGCCGATGGTGGATTTAATATGTCACCAAGGGAGGTCACTAGCTCCAGGTGAATATGATGTATCTGTTGGGTAAACGAGTCTGAACTCTGCTCAGACTGGATAATTAGATCGTATAGTGCCTGATGGACCACTTGATATAAGGAAGACATCATTTCTGGGGATCCTTTGACCAGTGGCCATTTAAGTCTTCTTCTGTTATTGGAAAGTAAAGGTGTGGCACGAATAACGTCAGTATCCTTTGTGTGTAAACCAGGCACAGGAAGACTTACGTCCATAACAAGAGCATCATGATCAATGTCATGACGGGATAGGACCTTAAAATCTATTACCCTAGACCAGGATTTAGTCTCTACCATAATGTAGTCAATACGGGAAAACTGACCAGGACGATTAAATGTTGGTCTGCCCACCAGATCTGATGGAGAGCGACCATTGCAGGCTCTCAAAGAATGTGCGAGGGTGATGGAATTCAGCTGTAACACGAGGGGAGACCAAGACTTGATCGGTGGAATTTGGAGGTCAGGAATAGACCAGAGAGAATCTTCATCTGAAGTAATGGATTCGACAAGGCCAGGCAAGGGTTCGTACTGGCAATTAAAATCACCAGCGACTATCAAAATAGTCTCACCCTGGACGGTTAGAATACATTTGTCCAGGGTGACTAATATCGGTGATTCTTTACCAGACTGGGTAGGCCGAGAATATACCTTAATGAGGGTGAGAGAAATTCTGGGAGAAAATACAAGTCTAACACACTGAATGTCCGGAGAAGGGATAGGTACAGAAGTCGCTGTGCAACCTAGATGAGAGGCAATTAAAATAGACATACCCCCAAACGGTCTGCCCCTCACAGCAGAAGTGGCCAGATTGTTAATAGATAAGAAACCCAGCCTGGTAAAGTGTTCCCCAAACCATGTCTCCTGAAATAGACAAATATCGAACGGATCGATAAAGGAGCCCCAATCTGGCAAGTCCATTTTATTACGAAGCACTGCTACGTTCCATGATAAAAAAGAAAGTTTGTTGGCAGTACCCAAGAGTTCCGTACCATTGGTGATTGTTGAACTGGAGGCCGCTGGTACAGAAAGGGAGTTGGTTGCTTTGGTAGGGGCTACCACTAATTGTGAACTAGCAACAGGTAAAGATAAAGGGAGAGAAGGAGCCCGAGAGTGGTCAGGTCTGATGTTAGATATATTAAAAGTAGTCACAGTGGTATCTACGTCGTGGACCAAACAGCCTTGCTGATAATTCTCTAAAGGGTGGTCGAATCGCCTGATGAGTCAGTCTACATCTTCCAGTGGAGCATAACGGTTTGAGACTGGTAAATTACATAAGGAAGTGTAGTGCTGCAAGTTGGGAAGTGGAAGTTGTTGGAACGGAACACGTCTGTCAGAATTAAACAAAGAAAATGAAGCATCCGGCCTCCGGGGGCGGGGATAGTAGAATTCAAGAGTATGAGCGCAAATTTGCGAAGAGGAAGCCATAGATGTAGAGTATTGGGTTAAGATACTGAAAATGAGTGCTGGAGTTCTAAAATTTATAATCACGCAGTCACCGGGAAGGGACTTGTAAGTAGGGTCCACCCAAGCAACCCGCCTAACCAACAAAATGTCATCCGCCATGCTGTATGGAAATTGCTTATTTCTGGCTAACCAAAATAGGCCCTTATTACGAAGTTCCAGCTGAGATTCTCTGGTACCATGCTTTAGTTCAAGCAACCCTGAGAGTATTAGAACATAAGGGGCAGCTTCCGGGGGTAAGTTGATTATGAGGAGACAGGATTGTATGGGTGGAGAAGTAACCCCCCCCGTATTCTCTAGTCCAATTCTGGTTTCAGTTTGCCTAACTCTTTGAGATGCGATGTGATAGATAGTATTAGGTAAGTTGCAATGAGGGAGACCAGCAGAAGCCTGTTCAACATCTGGAATAACAACCTGTCTATCACTAGGATCTACAGGATTTAAAATAGGTCGATCATGCAACAAGTTAGCGACAATGGGAGGGCGTAGGGTCGATAGGGAATTTTGATGCTGTATGTGTAAGGGCCCTGCGATTGTATTGGACTCTGGGTGAGTTGACCTGGATTCCTGGTTCAAATGTACCTGTGGAGTATTATTCGTAGATGTTCTGTTGTAGAGTAAGGATAATACATGAGCAATCTCTTCCCTCACCATCTGTCGACACTGGGCCACTAGGTCCGCAAGGAGAGCTTGAGCCCAGGAAGGATAAGGCTGTAATTGGGGAGATTTAGGGGGAGTAGAGGACACTCCAGGTACAGATCTCACTCTATGTTTCTTACCCTTAGCCTCCCCCGTGAGACAGGTTTGTCTTTCCTGGTTTTAGTTACAGGTACCTCTGTTATAGCCATAGTGTTTGGTAACTGGAGAAAATCAGAAACAGCCAAAATGTAATGATGATCACAGTTAGTGGCAGTAGAAGTTGGTCAGACATTCAAGGAGTGCTGGTTGGAATGGGGACAGCCCGGGGTAATGGAAAGGCGCCTCTCAGTCTGTTCGATTTCAGAGGTGACAACACCAATAGCCTTCTGGAGCATTAAATCAATAGAGGTAGGGAGAGCTGGGGAAGGGGTGGGCAGTTGTAAACCAGAGCGTTTTGCCGCACAGGTGCGTTTCCCCTGTACACGAGAAGGGGGGAGTTTAGGCGCCATCAGAACCAGAATAGAACAGTACCTGGGTGTATAGGTAATTGGATTAATAGGCAAGGACAATGAGCAGCGGTCCAAGAATATACACGTCAGAGGGGTAGCCCAGTCCAGGCTTCTCCGGGCAGTAACGGGCAAGGACGGGCCCGCCCTTGGCCCGGGCTTTGCCCGGGCGATCCCGCGCGCGTCCCGCGCAGTGGGAGGCGCTCTTTGCTTTTATGTGCGTCTAGCACACAACGTTGACGTTCGTCGCGAGGCACGCAGAGCCCCCTGGGAGATGGAGTTCGTCTCCAAGCCGTTCCCCTCACGGCGATGGCACGGAATGTGCGTGGCTTCTCAGCTGCAGGGGGAAGGAAACAATGGCAGCAGGTAAGGTTTCGGGCCGTTCCCCTCACGGCAGGTACAAGAACTGATGCTGGAATAGCGCATCCCTATGGGAATGCATTGCTCGTTGGTAAGTACCAAATGAACACATCACACACCTCAACTCCACAATCATGCAACTCACAACTCTGGGAATGCACACGTTACAAACTCACATATAGCATGCCAAACAACATGCCCACCTACCAGACACGACAGCACAAATTACTGTGGTAACCCGGTTTGGCCATGTATACAAGCCATCAACGGCATGGCACCTCAGCCACACAATAGCAGAATGTGGGGAGAGGTGGGAACCAGGCATGTGTGAAGGAGGCAAGTGACCCATGAATGAGAATGTACACAATGCCAAGTGTGGCGTGGATGTACTGGCCAGACTGCATTATGCAGACCACAGACATGTCCATGTCAACATACACTGCTGGTGTTTGGAGTGTAGTGGACATTGGACGCAACCATGTAAGCACAGCCAGTGGGGAAGATCACGGAAATGTAGCTTGTTACATCCCCCCCTGCAAGCGTGAGCGGAGTGGGCTGGCCTGGCGTACGCCAGGCTAGCATAGGGGTGTGAATAAAAGGCACGTTGTTCTGGGCGTGGTTCTCTTCCGGAATGGCCAACGTGTCTGCCAGGGCATCGCCTCTCACTCCGCCATGAGGCGGATGCCGTGAGTGGTGGTGCCGGCAATCCTGTGCGCCTGCTGCACCACAGGCCGCTGGTCCCCAGACCCGTCTTGGCCACCCCTGCGCACCCAGGCCTCACTGCTCACCTGCCGACACCGGCGTGTGTCAAAGAGAGCCCACCACGTGCCGGTGCAAGCTCCAAGCCCAAGGCCTGTGACCTTAGCAGCCTCCTCAGACCATCATGGCCTCCGCGAGACAGGCCCGTAGCACTCCTTTCTCGTTGACGTACTCCACAGCTGCTTCCGGCCTACACTGCGGTCTAGTAGGTCACACATTTGGAACTGAGTCTTGATTTTTCAATGGCCGAGTTCATATCATTGTACGCAAGGAGAGGAGTAAGAGGAAGACGCGGTTCAGCCCGGAGGAAAAACGGATCCGCGTTATGGAGGTGATCGAACACTACCAACAACTGCTCTGGTTCCACTAACTCTGTGCTTCGCAAGCCTACAATACGTGGCTGTGGGCCCCTGCTGACTGCTGCCTCTGGCCTACACTGCGGTCAAGTAGGTCACACATTTGGAACTGAGCCTTGATTTATTTATGGCAGAGTTTATATCATTGCACAGACCTCATCGCAGACTGCATCTCCTTTCAGCTCTGGTGCCACTAACTGTGCCCCGAAATTCATGGACACTCTCTGGTTGAACTTTGGTGGCGTCTGAGTATATGGCCTGGGGGTTGTCTTCATTATCACTGACGTGATGTAGGGTCTGCTCTGCAGGAGGTGGTGATTGTCCCTCTGCAATGTAAAGGGGAGACGCAGTTTCACAGTATGTTCCATGTATGTTGACTCATTGGCGAAGTTTACATACAGACTGCATGACAATGTACATTGTGACTGTTTGTGGGGAGATTCCTATTCGATACGGGACAGTGGACATTTGTACTACATCAGGAATGTGAGGTTGTACTCGTACCTTGTCATCTCACAGTTTTCTGCTATGCCAGATGTGATTGGCCATTTTGGACACACATGCGGCACCAGTTGTGTCCTGTGTTCTGTTGTGAAAGTGTTGCAGTTTGTACCACATTGTTGTCAATTTTTAGGTGCTCTTATTCTTATGTGTGTGTGCTGCATTGTGGGTGAGTCGCCCTTGCAGCTTTGATTTGGTGGCCCCTTATCCCTTTCAGGCAGAGTGCTTTTGACTTCTGTGCTTCTACAGTGCTGAGATGTAGCGGACTTGGGTGAATTGGGCTCTTGGTCGCGTTGTGACTCTTGGGCATGGTTTGTCCGCAGATGTGTTGTTGACATCAGGGGTTGTTTGTGCACGTGGATGTGTCAGAGTGTGACCTGCTCCTTTCCGGATGTGGTCTACACTCAGCCACCTCAGTGTCGTGGCGTGCACAATGATGATTAGACTGTAGTGTCAATTGCATTGTCAGTGTGGCTCACAAATATGCATCTTTGCTGGGTTTCCCATGTGTGCATGTGTTGGTGGTGAGATTGGTGATGTGTGGTGTGGGACCCCTTTGGGGACATGGGGTACGGGGGCCTACTTGGTGTTTGTATGTGTGCTGCAGAGTGCCACAGGGATCAGGGACATGATCCAGAGTCATTGTGGGTGTGCAGTGTGCTCTACTTAATTGTGCATGTGTGCCATTGTGCCCATCTCCCCCCGTCCCCCCAGTCCCTGGTCGGTACTCACCCTGTTGATGTTGTGTCAGGTCATGTTGAGCAGTGTCCGGATCCCCAACTCCTGGCACCGTATCCTGCTGTGCCGCTGGAACCCCACCTCCAATAAGCGTTACTGCTTTCATGTTGGCATCGAGTTTCTTCTTGGTTTTGCCCTTCACATTATTCCAGCGCCTCTTGACCTCTTCCATTGTCCTCCTCAATGCTTCAACTGCATTCACATGGTCCAAGATTGTCTGTCATATTTGTGTCTTTGTTGCCTATGACATGTTGGAGGTGCCGAACAGTTGTTGGTAGTGTTCTATCACCTCCATAATGATTATCCTGTTTTCCTGCAGACTGAACCGCGTCTTCCTCTTCCTCTTCTCCTTGGCCTTCCCCTACCCCGAGGTTCCTTGCTAGTCGTCTGTGGGGCTTGTAGGGTTTGTGTTGTCCTCTGCACTCGGTCCGGGTGCATCCATGGTGCTACGCAGTTTATTTTTTTTTGCCTTTTTTTTCCTGCTTTTATAGAACATTTTCCCGCATGACGTGTGGGAATTGTAGGCCTGTCGCTGGTTATCGCTGATTTTTGTATCGCGATTGGCCACATCGCAACTTTTTTCACATTCGTGTTTTCCATTTTTCCGGCATCACGTTAATTTTAACGCGGTCATTTGGCGCGTTATCATGATACTATCGCATGGTGCCTTTGGGTTTTGAATACAACGTTAACACAGCGTTATTTTCTCGCGATAGACTGCGCTGTGCAAAGTTGTGTTAAGCTATTTTTGCGAAAATTATCAAACGTTCTTGAGAATATTCCCCTCAATATCCTAAATATGAAAGTTATTGTTTTCACACAAAATGGTCGTAGTATTATATGGCATCGACAAAACAAGAAAGTATGTCACTGTTTCAAGCGACAAATTGAAAGTAAGGGATTTTGAAATATAAAATTTTATTTTTCCTTTCATCATGCTGAGAAAAGAGTGTTCAACAAGCACACATCTTGTGTCTATTGCATTGCATTTACTTAAATGAACACACTCTAATCGTGTTTATTATTGTACTGCCTGTTGATTCTGGAACGAGTTTTCTTTAAAAGCCATGAACTTCTCTAGTGCTGTTTGAGCCCAATAAACTCTCCATGTCATCGAATTTATCGAGACTTAATTGCTGTATTGTGGACGCGAAATGGATTTTTTATTCTTTCTAAAGAAAGAAAATTGAGGTGGCTATAAAAAAAATCTAGTTGTCTTATTAAAACGATATTGCATTCAGATGCAAGAAACCTATTTTGCTGCACTTGGCCCTACCAGAAAGTCTTTTCAGGGCGTTCCTTTGTCAGAAACGATTTTTCCTGATGCTTAACAGAGTGAAAGGTTTGAGGTAATACGCCGCTACATTTGTATGCGCTCGAGAGCAAGTATGAGGAGGGATTATGTTATTTGACGCTCCCCTGCTCTGTTATTAATCTGACTGCTCGTAACATGGAAGAATACGATAGGCACGTTGGGCCAGCGGATAAAGAAAAGACTAGAGCGGGCATTATCCAGGCGTCCCTGTGTCACGAGCTCCATGGAGCAAGCTTACTTACCGCTTTGGTTTCGCTGCTGGCACGAGATGGTTTGCTACTGATTCTGAAAACACGGCGCGTTCAAAATGTATCTGATGTCATAAATTGCCTTTTATAGAGGAACATCTGTGCATTTTTTCCATCAGAATTGCAACGATTTTAAAGCCTCGTTCCCCATAAAACATGTCAGCATTTTCCAGCTCGTTTCATACACAACCACTCATTGCGCAGGATTAAGCGCGCGGCTTGCTGCCATCAACTCAGGGAGGGATAGAAAAACCGATTTATCGAGCGTATTCACTAAGTAAAGGCAAACATGTTTCTTATGTGCAAAATTACAGATGTAATACCTACAAAGGCCTTGTGAGTTATTGACTGCATTGATAATAATGGAACAGAGAATACAGATTTGGGGTAATTCGACCACGGTGGTACATCGAGGCGCAATAACTCCCACGGCATTATGGGTGCGTTTTACCAACTGATTTTATTCGTTGGTGTAACGAAAAGCGAAGTTAAGGTAGGCAACATTTTTAGTTCACAATTTGCACACGTTTACACCTCGTTATGATCAGTTAATAATAAGTGCTCGAAACATTCTGGACAAAATTCGAAGCGAGCGAGTGCAGCTGCAACAGAACTATATAGAGACAGCTAGCAAGATGACGACACGGCTCTTTGAGACTATCAAGGAAGTCAGGTGCTTTACCATAATAGTAAGTTACTATTATGAGTATTGTAGGAAAATACCTGTTCTTGCATAATCGCCCCAATTTTTGGACTTATGTTGCTGTTTTTTTCATTCAGTGCACTTGGTTCTGCTACCAAGACACCAGTGCATGTGATCTGATCCCTAAAATGTGTCAACTTTGGCTATACTAATAATTGGCCTATTTAACTTACTTATAAGTCCCTAGTATAAGGTACAGCGTGTACCCAGGGATGGTAAGTTAAATGTCACTAGTTGACTGAAGCATGTATTGTGCCACCACAAAAGTGACAATGTACAACATGACTGCAGGCTGACCACCAGTAACTTGGATGTGCAGGTTTAAACTGAAAAATTGACCTGTCAAAATAACCCCTTTTGACAGGCATAAACCCTCCTTTCATATAGTAATAAGTCACCCCAAGTAGGCCTTAAATGCTTATAAGGCAGGGGGCTTGATGTAAGTTGGACATGTAAAGTTTAATGGCAAACATGTCCTTATTGTGCTGACAATGCCGTAAAAGCTATTTTCACTGTGTCAAGGTTAAATATACCATAGGGAAACACCAGTATAGTTTATTAAAGTTAACACCATTATCTCCACCGGGGACCTAGATGAAAAGTTAATTCTTGAAAATGTTAAAATATTTTTTTACAAATCCAGTCCATTGGCAAAGGTGAATTTGTATAAAATATTTCATAACAGGTACTTTTAAAAAGGTATCTTTATACTGCTTAAAGCCTGTAGAAGCACATTTGCCTGAGCTTCCAAATGTCAACCAGGATCTGATTAGATAATTAATTAGTGGTAAATTGGCTTCTACAGCTGAGACAACGCATTTAGGGATAGGAAGGTGTCCTGTTCCTTTGACATGATGACCATCTGGGCTGTACCCAGGAATCTAATTATGTTCTAAGGGGGCTTTCCTGTCACAGGCAGATGTAGGTCACACCTGGACCTGTCCCCTCGATTGCCCTTATATCCAGACAGGTTCCAATCCAAGTGGGAGAGGAGCTACCCCTAGAACTGTCTTTGAGTGGCTATAGGGAGGCTTTGCTCCATGCCCTGGCCACACCTCTAGAGTGGGGATAGAAGCTCTGCACAGGGGATGAAAGTTTCTGTCATCTTAGTTTTAGGTCGAGAGGGTCACTGTGTGATTGGCTTCTATAGGGCACACAGGAACTGCTGTAAAAGTGGCTAGGATTAACCTGGGAACTTTTTCCTATTGGTCAGGGAGGGGCATGATTTCCCAAGGGCTGATGCCAGGCATACATTTGGCACCCCTTGGCACCCTCTTTAGAACACTACTGGACCTGTGGAAGACAGATGAAGGACTACACTTGTTGTTGAGACCTGTGGGGTGAACCCTAACGGCTGGATCGGCTCCCACTGGTACTCAGGACTAAGATGTGGACTCTAAGAGTCCTTTGACTGACCTCCTGTTAACTTACAGAGACGCTAAAGCTGCAAGAAGCCCACTTTCCTGGAAGAACCCAGCTGACCAGGTCCAACTGGACCTGCCTCACACTCTGCGGGTGGCTTCTGTTGGAGTGAGTCGTGACCCCCCAAGTGCTGTTCCTGAGACCCTGACTTCCTTGGCTTCAAGTTAGAATGTACTCCTTCTGCCCAAACTGCAAAGGCTCTGACATAAAATTTTTGCCAAATTTCTGCCTGGAGAACTGAAGAAAACCGGGGTCACTGTCAAAGCCGCAGCTGTTAATATTAAATCACCTGCTGCCCTCATCTTAGTACTATGCCCCACTGAAGGAAACATGACTTTCAGAAAAATTGCATTGACACCAAACAGCATCTGATTGAGGTTGCGGCCTTCCTGGTCATGGACTTTGGAGTTCGCTTGTTTGGAGCTTCTCAAATCGATCGACAACTGCAATAAAACTCCGCTCTTCAGCAATCTGTCATCATTAAGCCTGACTTCGGATCCCGTCTGCAGCTTGCCACGTTTCCTAATCATTGACAACCACAATTTCTCCATAAAGGTTTCTAAGTCAGAAGGTAAAATTTCCATCGGGACAAATCTGGTCTCTGTATCTGACTGGCGATCCAGCTTGGTTGGCCTTAACATTTGACTTTGATTCAGTTTGTCAATATCAGAAACCCATGGTTGGTGCTTTGTGCTTTTTGACACTATATTTATTTAAAATGTCAAAATTCCTTTCTCTGGCTCTCCTTCCTAGATGTCTGGCATTTGGTGAAATTTTGTCAATTACAATATTCTCTATTGTCATTAGTTGGAGTGAACTATTCATTGCTTTGTGTCTAGGGCTATTTAATTGATTTGGTACTTCTAAATGCTTTACACATTTTTTTAAGTTACGCCTGTCTGATCTAATAATCCACTTTCTCACCAGACCTTAGTGATCTTGGAGTCAATGACTCCAGGCTGCAAAATTCACCAAGGCCATTGGCCATCTTCAATGTCAGCATACTGACCAGCACATTGCAGTGACATGCCTACAGACTCACAGGAAGGGTATGTGGGAATTGCTGGTTTCTCCATCATCTTTTACCTGCCAGCATCCTCAGACCTAACTACACTCAGATCCACATCCTCTACTTCCCCCACACAGAGTTTGGAAGGGCAAATGTCATCTGTATGTGTCCCCATGCCAGGGATGTGGTATTAGTGGAAATAGTATAAGGTGGGGAGGTGAGACACAGAAATATGAACATGCTACTACTGGACCTTAGTAATACCTTAAAATCTTTTTGTGTGTGCTTGTTTTTTGTGTGAGTCTTTGCTTAGGCCCTCTGTCCCTTGTATATTTACTTATTTTTTATGCTCTTATTGACTGCACACCTCAAGACTCCTTTCTGTGCTTCCCAGATATTTTACATAGCTTACCCAGTGCATTTGTTTTGTTCCATTTTGTGTTACCGACATCACTCTGTGCCCCATTCTTATCAAAGGTTTGTCCACTTCATACTAATTAGGAACAATTGCAGTATCCACATCCCACAATTGACCCAGAATGCACATACATGACAAAATGTAGGAACACTCATGTTGACAGATACATAGCTACTTTCCACATGGTATATTCCTATCATATTAAGTCTCCAAGAAGATTGTAATCTTAGGCATCTGAGGGGCGAGCCCATTTCAATGAAGGGAAGTGAGCCTTGTTGGGAAAGGTTAGGATAATTGGCATGTAGGGAGATAAAATTGGCTCAAATGGATGCGTGCCTTGATGATGCGGGCAATGATGAATCAGACAATTGTTGAAGTCTCTGTATGTAAAGAAGAAGAGGGGTCTGCCAGGGCAAGTACATGTTATTGGAGATAGTTGTCCAGCTATTAGACATGCAGTTTTGATAGTACCCTGAGATAACATGTTGCAGGAGTAGTGAGAGCCTTGGTTGATCTTCTGTTTTTACACAATGGTATGGCCTACCATAGCCACTTGTGGCTTATTCCTCTCGTTATCACCACATACCTGCACTGCTCAACCTCTCCTCACATACTTTAAATAGCTTTAGGTGCATTTGGAGTACCCTCCCTGTTAGAAATGGGGGTCCCTAGTTGGCAGAGGTAGGTACCTTTGTCCAAGTAGGGACCATTGCTTCTAGTCAGGGAAAGGGGGATACACACTCTAGATAACCCCTGCACACCCCCTGGGTAGCTTGGCATGAGGAGACAGGCTTCCCAAAGGCAATGTGTAAGGTATTTGTACTCAAAACACACAGTAATAAAGTGATAACACCACAAATGGACACCACATCAGTATAGAAAAATAAAGCATCTTTATCTAAACTCAACAAGACCAAAACAACAAAAATCCAACATACATGTAATAAGAATATGACTTTCAAAATGTTTCAAACAACTTGGTCCATAGAAAACTATGGGTGTGTGATTTCTCACAAAGTACCTGTAGATGATTCAAAATTCACAAGGCCAAACAGCTGCAAAGATGGGAAGTGTTGAAAACAAAGAGATGCATCATTCCTGAAACCTCGGGGAAGTGATGCGACAGTTCTGCTGCACAAAGGAGAAGTGATGTGTCAAATCTGGTCTGTAGGGGGAGGTGATGCATTAACTCCAAGACGATTCTGGTCCACAGGTGATGCATCGGGAAAACTTGCCACACAGGTACGATGCGTGGAAATCCGGGATACGTCAGCAATCGATGTGGCGGCGTCGAGTGGCGCTGCTTTGGTTTCTTCAGCCACAATTTAATGCGTTGGTTCTTGCAGCCGCAACAGGTGCTGCGCCGGTTTTGGCAGCAGTTTGGCGATGCGTGAAGATTCTTCTCGCACAGCGGTGCTGTGTCAGGAAAAACAGCCGCAAGAAGAGCGATGTGTCAATTTCTTCAGTTCTTCTTTTCTTCCAGCTCCCAACAGCAGGAACAACACCCAAGTGCCCAGAACTGGAACAGGCACCTCCTGGCATGTCAGAACTCTCAGCAGCAGAGTTCAGGGGAGCTGGGGGTGAAGTCTTTGAGTCCCTGAGACTTCAGAACAGGAGGCCAGCACACAGAAGCCCTTGGAGATCTTCTTCAAGCAGGCTCACAGCAAAGTTCCAGTCTTTGTCCTTTTCTTGGCAGAAGCAGCAACTGCAAGCCCACAGCAAAGGGGCAGTACTCCTCGACACAGCTCTTCAGCTCTTCTCCTTGGCAAAGGTTCCTCTTGAGTCCAGAAGTGATCTAAAGTTCTGGGGTTTAAGGTCTACTACTTATGCCTAATGTTGTCTTTGTTCTCTTTGTGGATGGGTCTCTGAGCCCAGTCCAAACCAGTTCTGTCCTCACTGGTGCAGTATGACCACAGGGGGTTGAGACAGCATTGTGCAAGGGAGACAGGCCCTATTCAGGTGCAAGGAAATCTCCTTCCATTCCTCTAATTTCAGCCAAGGGCTATTCAGCTCAGCTCTAAGTCATCCAGGAAGGGCCAGACACACCTCAACCCCCCAAGCGGCTGACTACAGTGAATACACATCCACAGATCCAGCCACTCCAAAACCAGACAGTCAATACACAAACAGGCAGAAGCACACAGAACGATTAAACAAGAAAATGCCTATTTTCTAAAAGTGGCATTTTCAAACACACAATTTAAAAACCATCTTTATTAAAAGATGTGTTATTAAATTCTGAGTTCAGGGAGCATAAACTGTATTTCTCAATCTTGTCCCAATGGGAAGTTAAACTTGTAAGATGTTTCAAAGTATTTCCCATTCTATCCTATGGGACAGATAGCCTTTCAATAGTGAAAAACAAAACAGTATTTCACTATCAAGACATGTCACACTCACAAGTACATGTCCTACCTTTCACATACACTGCACCCTGCCTACGGGTGATACGTTGGGCCTACCATAGGGGTGCCTTACATGTAAGAAAAGGGAAGGCTAGGGCCTGGCAAGTGGGTGCACTTGCTAGGTTGACATGGTAGTTAACATACTCTGCACAGACATTGCAGTGGCAGGTCTGAGATACCTTTTAAGGGCTTCTCATGTGGGTAGCACAATCAGTGCTGCAGGCCCACTCGTAGCATTTGATTTACAGGCCCTGGCACGCTCAGTGCACTTTACTAGGAACTTACTAGTAAATCAAATATGCCAATGAGGGAGAACCAATTGTAATAACAATTTACACAGGAAGCACTGGCACTTTGACACTGATTAGCAGTGGCAAAGTGTCCAAAGCATCTAAGCCAGCAAAAACGAAATCCAGCACAACATAAAAAAAACAGGAGGTAGAGGCAAAAAGTCAGGGGAAACCACGCAAAAAAACACTCCCTCAAGCAATTTGCACCTCTTCAGAGATAAAGATGTGGTGCATGTATACCCGCCCTTTGCAATTCGTCTGTGTCAAATACACACTCTGTACCAGAATCACATGATGAAGTTCATATAGCTTTAAAGGAAAGAGCTGTGACTCCAGCTGGTCACATGTTCACTCAAGCAGCATTTCTCAATGTTCACAAATGAGAGATAGCCCCACCATTGAACCTTTGCTGGCAACTTCACACTAAAGAAAACTGTGATTTCAAAGCATGAGCATGACTAACATGGAGTACCACAAACTGAATTTTGCGGTGTAGACTTTGCAGATATTTTGGTGGGCATGCATACAATAACATTTGTACATATGTTTGCCTACAAAAAAAGCACAGACTTTGCTGACTTCAGTGGACAAGAGACTGCTGAGAGCACAGATGCATGAGCGTGTGGATGTCAAGGTTGGTGAGATCCGAGTAATATTTTCTACTGGTTTGAGTATCCAATTCATGTAACTGAGGCACTACATTTTCAGTCTCTGGCTTTCAAGTAGGAAACCTTGCAATTTGGTATTTAAATTGCTGGTTCATGTACGTAAGAAATCCCTCACAGTGTGCAAGCAAATGTGCCATACTTTTAAAAACCTTTACGACTGACACTGTTTCTCCTGTGTGCAACATTGTCAAGTCCAATGTAACTCCTAAGTGGTGTTTATTTTGGGTGTCCTCTCAGCACATTGCATACTCTTTAGACTCACACATAGTGGAGGGTATCTACCGTCACTCACCAGGCTACGGAGAAATCTGTGTTAGGTGGAAGCCTATTGATAGTGATTCACACAGCAATCGGTTTCTACTAATGAGAGAAGGTCTACTTACTGCTCCAGGTAAAATAGCTGTAGTAGCTCATGTCTGGAGTCCTTCACTCCTCTGAGTGCATTCAACTGTGTTTTTGTGTGGTATCCATGAAGACATACTGCTATGTGAATGATTCCCCACTGGTCCATAAATGTCACCTCTTTCATCTTTAGGTGCATTATTCCAAAGAGGTTGTAATGGAACTATACGTTATTATATACTTTGTAATAATACTCCATGAAAATGAATTTCTGGCCATCCACACATTTGAGAAGTGTTTGCAATTTTTTGTCTGCATTTTGCCATCCGAGTGGCACTTGTCATTGATGTTTTCTCGGGAATAGAATAAATAATTTTTGGGATGTTGTTGACCTGAGGCCTTAAATGACTGGGGTGAATTGATGCATGAGTGCCCTGTAGTGGTGGTAATTGGTCTATGAAAATGAAACAAATCACTTTGACACCTTTTTAAATGTTTGCAAGATATCCAATAGAATTAATTGTGAAGATGTGTGTGTCTTAGCTATTTTATTTCTGCTCAATGATCAACTGAAGGAATTGGTTGCCTTTTAAGAGACAAAAAGGCAATGACACTGAAAAAGGCCCTGTGAAGAACTGTGCAAAAGCCATACTAATCCTACTTTTGCATAATCTCTATCCTTTAGTGGAGATGTTTTTGTGGCCTTCTGATAAACTTATAGCGGCTACTCGAAAACATCTATCTAGATATGAATGATCATGTGTGGCTGTGTTTTAGTATTATAGTGTGTTACAGTCAAATTTTGATTTATTGGGTAACTTATAATTGTTGAATAAGAAGTTGTGACTGGCTAAAGTAAATTATTTTAGCATGTGAAATACATACAAAATGTGGCAGCCTGTTTAACGTTAGTCTACATAGTATAAACCATTTTTAGGATAAACATTATGGCTGTAATAGTATGTATATGACTAAGAGAATATTCCATTTGTTTTAGTCTGCGATTAATAGACAGTATCGCAAGTAGCTTAACTATATGGGATACCAGAAAACAGTTTTATAAACCAGTAGTTTTCACCTCACTTGAGGTTTATAATATGGTGTGCAAAGGCTATCACAGAAGAGTAATATAGAGGAAATGATAAGGTGATATTTCACTGCATCAGGTTTAAAACCATGCTGGCTTCTATGCCTCTACTGTTAGAGAACCCCTGTTGGTTTCTGCATGGTCTGGTTTCTGGGCTGCAACCCACATTATGGGCCTTATTATGATTATTTTTTTTTTGTGGATCTTCGCTTACCTTCTCTCTCTTCTCCACTCCCACGTCACACTCTGGCAATCTGCCATGCATCATCATGGATACTAACTTACAGTTTAAGCTAATTCCAATGAGCCTCAATGCATTTTATATTGAATACCCATCCAGCCTATCTAAAAACGCCTCGAAATGCCTCAAACATAGAATCCTCAAAGCCCAACCTGAAACTCTAATCCCTGACCCTTACCACTCCTTAATCAAGGGAGCCAAGATCTGTGATCTCATCTTCTACTTGAAAAGAAGAGCTAAATGGACGAATGCTATCCTTTCTCTTTGCCTGATCACCTCTTCCAAGAAATTAGCTCATGGAACTTGGTTAGTGGTAACCCCTTCTTCTACCTTCAAAGCTGATGCTACTATCTCCATCTATAATACTGGGATAATTCTCATCCAAGCTGCAGACTGCCAACTAGGGATTTTTGAGGATATCTTTTACACTATCAAAAACTCCTTCTCTAACCAGGTTCCTGACACTCCTACGCATGGGCTTAGTGCCCCACCCTCGTCCTTTTCCATCCAAACGACCCACTCTGGTAACTTCACCCCCTCACTCTCCCCCTATCCTCCTCCAACTCTCCCATCCCCCCTTTTTTGTCCATCTCACCTTCACTGCGTTGGGAGATGGGCTCTCGACGGGTGAGTGTCAGCACCCAGAATGCGATCCTACAGAACACTGCTCTCCTCTCCACCACTCCATACCTCCACTCTCCATCCATTAGCCCTGGTCTAACTGATTCGGTGGTCTACCCTTCTCATCACCGGGCTAGAGAGATGTCTTTCCCGAAGTCCGATTTGCCTACTATGATTTACTCCAACACCATGTCGTCTCCAGACAGCTTAGTAGATCAGCTTAATAGTTCTCCCGGCCCCCCTTTCCATCTAAATAACCTTTCCTTATCAACCAACCTTGACTTGGAGCTTACTGGCCATCAACTCACGAGCGATCCCATCAGTACTTCTTCTCAGCCTATGTGTTCCCGGACACTCTCTGCGGAGTCTCATATACGCTCTGTACGCTCTTCTGCTTTGGTCACTATCTCGCTTGATATCCAACAACTCAAGGCCGACTTACAAAAGCTCATTCTCATCACCACTAAACTGGCGATTGATAGATGTACAGACAGGTCGTGTGGGTTCCACAGACACTTTTGTACACCTGTTACCTCCCTGCATTCCAAGCTGCCATTCCTCCCTCTTTCAGTGGTCGTTCTCATTCCCCCAATTGGAGTACCATTCCCTTGACAAACGCTGCTTCCAGACCCTCTAGATCCAATAATTCTTTCTCAGGGATTGATATAGACACTCTCCTGCACTCCTATAATCCCTCTCACATGGACAAGCCAGATAATCAGGAACACATTCTAGCCATTCTGCCAAACCCTCTCAGAAAACCCACTCACAACACCAATGCTATTAATCACTCTAACCTCAAGCCAGTTCACATGTCACAGCCCGCTCCCCCTGTCATCACTCCACATCTGAAGTGCATGCTCATCAGTTGTAGATCAGCCGTGAAACATGCCACTGACATCACTGACCTCATCCAGGCTCAGGATCTAGACATCCTCATACTGACGGAAACTTGGCTAAAGGACTCTTCTGGTCCGATCCTTGACACATTAGTCCCCCCGAACCATAACATCATTAGGCTGGACAGAGCAGACAGACTGGGTGGTGGGATCGCATGTATTTACCAGAATAGTCTCAATGTTAAACAATCCCACTTTGAGGTTGTCTCTACCTGTGAATACCTTTGCATTGACATCACCAGCAACAGCAGGCCAGTTTGCAAATTGCACATGTTTTACCATCCGCCGGGTGACAACCTCCCCTTCGTTGAAGATGTCATGGAAATAATTTCTTCAAATGCGGGACATCATCATCCCCAAATCTTCCTCGGAGACTTCAACCTTCTCTGGAATGACTTGAAAGACCCGGCAGTGATCACTCTCAAAACCTTCCTTGCCGACCTCAGCCTAGTTCAAATATGTGATAGTCCTACACACACTCTAGGATTGATCCTGGACCTTATTATAGCTAAACCAAATGCTATTCAATTAGTTTTGATTGCCCCGTGTGACTGGTCTGATCATCACTATATCTCCTTCCACATCATAGAACCCTGGTCCAAGAAAAGATCACAAGACAAGAATCCCAGGCTCTGGAAATGATCTCTTTGAAACTCATTAATAATCCAAAAGGGGGGACAGGGGGCTATATTAAAGGAGGTACAATGTACGTGCCCCACAAGTCAATATCCAAAAGGGGTACAGAGTTCCTCAAGTACTGGAGAGTAGAGATAAAGTAATCAGAGGACGGCCTGGGAAATTACAGAGGACCGCCAGGGAAATTTCCTTTGGTGGAACTAATGCTCTCACACACCCAGCAAGCTAGGTGTCATGCTTCATCATATGAGCATTGCCCCTCGTCAAGTCGGCGCTGCAATCCTTGACGGGCTCCCAAAACCGGGGCTCTTTGTCGGGGATCTTTTGTTCCTGCCGAAATGTGCGTGGGTGTGAGGGGCCTAGTGGAAAAAATGTAGCAGAATGTGAAAATAAAGTAAAAAGGGTTAGTCAGTCCTAAGCTATTTTTATTCAACAGGTAGACTACCCTATTAAAAATAATGTAGAGAGGCTAGGTCCTAGAATATAAAGTTCTAGACGTAAAGCTCTACTCTAGAATGATCGACATGTTTCTTGCCATATATGTCAGGAGGATCAGGGCAATTCATCAGGATCGGGGACTGTCTACATAAAAGGTGGTAATGTGTGTGCTACATACCACGTCCTAGGCTGCTGGCCTGTAAAGATAAAATAATCAAATCAAGGATAAAGACAACAACATCTCTACAACGAGTACAAAATCTTTCAGCAATGGTGTTTCCAAAATCACCGTGCACAAATGTGAGTGTGGCACACTAAAGTCAAGGTGCACAATCTTCAAGAATTCCGTGATCGTGAAAGGCATGGGTGGTATCAGATTTACTAATACACTGGTGAAGTTCTAAAGGACAACAGGGATTGACTCACCTAATGAAACTCAAACATGGATGACCTGATCTCCATCAGCAAGAACACCTTGTTGCCTCCTACTGTCCGAGGTACAGGACCTCACGGAACATTACAACAGTTCTATAGTGAGTATCCTTAACTCAGTTGTACCCCTTCAACTGAAAAGACAGTCCTCCAAAGACTCCAAACCTTGGTTCAACGATGGTCTAAATTCAGAGAGACACAATCTTAGACTTGCTGAACAATCCTGGAGAGGATCCCAATCCCCTGAACTCCTCATGCTCTTACAATAAACTTACCAAGAGGACAAAATTGAACTTTTTCAGAAGCCAACTAGATAATGCCAGAAACAGACCAAAAAAACCTTTTGAACTGATCAAACTCCAATCCAACTATCTTCCCACCCTTCCACCATCGCAAGCACCCACGCAGCCAACCTGTGAAGTGTTTGCCTCTTTCTTCCTTGAAAAGACTTTTAAGATTGAAAATGGTCTACGAGATCTACAATGCAAACAACCTACTTTCCTTTGTGTAGAGCCGTAATACCCACTTACTGGGTCTCGGTGGCGGGGGAACTGCCCAAGTCTACCATACCCTCCTTATATCAAAAAAGGAGACACAGGAGCCTTCGTCTGCAGGAGGAACAAGGTTTTATTCAAATAGCCTGGGCTATGGAACAGAGTCCCAAGCTCGTCGGTGACAAGACAGAGGAGGCTGCTGCTTTACTCCGCAGCTTACAGGCCTTATATACATATTTCCCCACCCTAAGGAACCAGTTCGGATGGGGCTGTAGTTACGCCATTCTTCGTTCAGGCAGGACTGGCGCTGCAACAGATGGTGTAATCGATTAGGACAGATTTTGCCAAACGGGATATGTACGTGAAATAATCAAACAGATCTTGACAAACAGGATATGTGAAAGAAACAAGTTCTGGGACAGCTTCGTGACCAAGTATTGCGAAACAGGATGGGTGCATGCAGGAGTCCAGTCCGAGGGTGGTGAGAGGCCAATTCTCTGTTCCCCTTTTTGGAATTGGCTTAACCGCAAGAAGTAGGAAGGGCAGGGCGGTTGTGACAGTTAGAACTTTGGCAAGCATCAGTAGAAACGACCAGGAGGGTCATGCAGAGGTGTTTGAAACGAAATGGCAACGCTAAAATAAGGGAGTCTGACACAAAATGGATGCAGACAAGAAGGACACTTTTTCTGATTTGCTCTACTAACCCTACTTCCCCTCCTCCACCTCATCCTCTGCCCGCCACTGTTCCCTCATCCAAAAATATCTCTTGCTGGAGCCAACCCACTCCACTCCAGCCTCTGCCGAACAAAGGACTTTCTTCCAAAAATAACGCCTGCTGGAGACAATTCACTCCCCATGATGAATGCTCTATTCTCAACTTGCTTACTACTCTGAAACCCTCTAACCACTTCAATGACCCTCTACCCGCAAGCTTCTTCAATGAGATGAAAGGGTCCTTAGTCCCCCTCTGGACCAAAATAGTAAATGCCTCCCTTCATCAAGGTATGATTTCTGACTGTCTGAAGGCAGGGCAGGTTTCTCCCATTCTCAAAAACCCACGGCTGACCAAGAGGACCTTAAAATTTTTCGTCCTATCACTCGCATCCCAACTCTAGCGAAGCTCCTTGAGAAATGTGTTCTTGTCCAACTAAGTAACCGCTTTGACCAATTCCAGCTCTTATATCAATTCCAATTGGGTTTTCGCCAGGGCCACAGTACTGAAAGAAGCTATTACTCTTATAGTAGATGACGCCATAAAAATGCTTGATCGGAATGAAGCTTGCCTTCTAATCCTCCTTGACTTACCTTCAGCGTTTGATACTGTCAAGCATGATAACCTCCTTGGCTTACTGGAACGGAGGATGGGTCTCTGGCCCTGTTTTAAACTGGTTTGCCTCCTTTCTCAACAACAGAACGCAAAGATTTAAAGTCAATCAATCCCTTTCTAACTCCTCACCATCCACTCTTGGGGTTCCTCAGGGATCTGCTCTCTCCCCCACACTATTCAACTTGTTCATGTAGCCTCTAACAGTTTTACTCAACTCTTCCAACATTCACTAGCACATGTATGCTGATGACACCCAACTTTACCTGAAAATCTCTTCCCCAGATGACATCAAATCTCTCAACTCTACCCTACTCAAAACGCAACACTGACTGACTACCCAGCATCTTAAGCTCAACTCCTCCAAAACGGAATTCCTCCTGATAGCACCAACCAAAAAGACGTCCAGTATCGCTGAGTACTTGAAAAACTTAAATGCTCTAAACTGTACCCCTCACATCATTGACTCTGCCAGGTCTCTTGGAATTATACTTGACAAGTCATTGAGCATGCAGGAACACATTAGCTCAGCCACCAAAGGGGCCAACTTCCACATGAGTATTCTAAGAAAGGTAAAACCCTTCCTCCCCCCAGACAACTTCAAGTCTGCTGTTCAAGCTCTTGTAATCTCCAGGCTAGACTACGGCTGTGCAACCCTAAGTGGCTACCCAGGTACAAGCTAGCTCCGCTCAGGGCTTCCCTGAACTCAGCGGCAAGGCTCACCACAGGTTCCAGAAGAAATATCCACATCATGCCGGTTCTGAAATTCCTAAAATGGCTACCTTTGGAGGCTAAGATTGATCTCAAGATTGCGTGCATGACGCTCAAGGCCCTTCACTTTAACACCCCTTTGTACCCAGACCAAAAACTGGAGCTCTTTGGCGGGAGCCGATCTTCAAGGAGTTCCAACACTCTGCTGCAGAAACCTCAAAAATTCCAGAAAAAGAAAACTTACAACCGGGCGTTCTCGGGTATTGCCCCGAGAATTTGGAACTCCTTGCCTCTGCACATCAGACTGATTCCCTCTACGGCGTCATTCAAAAAAGAAGTGAAAGCCCTTTGGATGAATGCCCTTGTTTGACGGCACCTACCTCCACTGACTATGACCACTACACTGGTTTGTGCTAAACCCCGCCATTTGTTTGTTGCACTTATATGATACACTATTTCCTCTTGCATATTTTACTGCTCCTCTATCGTCTCCATTACCTTGCTTATCATTGTTGTTGTTGTTTTACCTGCAACTCTGTTTCTACCTTCGTACATCTGTAAAGTGCTCTGATACCCGCTTGGGTCACGTTTGCAATATATAAAATGTTATAAATAAATAAATGCCAGCTGTACAGACCATCCAACCGCTGTCTTTGTAAGCCTTTTCTGGCTGCCGAGGCCGGGAACTTTGCCCCTGCCAATTACAATGCGACCGCTGCTACGGCGGCGGTCGCAGCTACAGCAGAGCACATATCCCCAAATATGTCACTGCAAAAGAGTACAGAACTCACAAAAAACATGTGATTTGTACACACATGCATAACATATGTGGGAACATGCCTTGTGCACCCCGTACCCCCCGTTACTGGAGTGTGACAGAATATGCACAGTTCAGTCACTGGGGATACATATCGCAGAAGGACTTACTTGGATTCTGGTACCCACAGGATTGTTGCCATTGTTGTTCAGCTTCCGAGGAGTATGGGGGACCTGGAGGAAAGGCTCCATGGCAGTGACTTCTGGAGAGAAGTGGATTGGGTGAGTATGCCCCCCCAAATCCTTTATTTCTGACAACTATAGGCAGCTGGTCGGACCACCACAGTCAGGTCTTTGGAAACCCACATCGTAATATGGACAGCGGTCGGAGATCCGTGTACAGCTCTATGGATGCAGCATGTTTCCGACCCCCATCTCGTCAGTCAGTGCAAAGCTGTCGGAGTCAGCGGTCTTTCAGCGGTGTGTCGGTGTTCATGATGCGTGCATCGTAATCCGGCAGAAAGGCCTTCGCCTCAGACAGGACCACAGAAGACGGTTCGACTGGCATCGTAATCAGACCCTATATGTTTTATGGTTTTGTAAGGCACATTGGGTGTTCTAACTTCTAGGCACTAAAAGGGCTTGTTACATAATCGACTGTTGAATCACTTGTTTATGCAAAAAAGAATGGTATACCGCTAAAATAAACTCCTGGCCATTATCATTGTATTTTCAACCCAAAAGTACCAGGACTGTCTGTTTTTGTTTATTTATTTAAATACCTTGCATTTTGTATTGGCAAAAGATAGGCCTATTCCATTTTACTAAGATATTGCTTTGGCTGGACGCAAGTTTAATTGTTTGTGAGCAACATGTACTATTGCATAGGAGTTTCAAACGCATTAATACCTCTGGCGTAAACCTTGACTGCTCACCTAACCTACAAATGAAGACTCAGAAGTATTAAAGGAGTGCTTGAAGTGCAATTGGGAACAGGAATTGGGATATCAGTGATAAATGACAATATAACCAAGATTATGTTAAGAAATTACTGACTGCCTCAGTAGCAGTTGGAAAGACCTAACTGGTCTCTTTATTTTGCCTAATATAGTAACACATAAGTAAGCAACACATCTGGCTTGCTTGAGGAGAGAGAGAGAGAGAGAGAGAGAGAGATAGAGAGAGAGAGAGAGAGAGAGAGAGAGAGAGAGAGAGAGAGAGAGAGAAACACAGGCTTTATGTTTTTGAGACTGAGCTTCCATGCAAACTGATCAAGGGATCCCAACCGGTCGAGACAAATTTTCTTTATGCGTGTCCTCCAGCTCACCTTGCGGTAGCTTTTTACCTTAGGTAACCGCAAAGTCTACACTTCATATGTATTCAATGCAATGTTTGTGAGTATATCATGAGCACAAATATTGTCTCATATGAATATCTTGTCCTAATTATTGTTTACAAAAATGTCCTCCCAATGGGTGTAGAGTTTCTTTTATTAACTCTAGCAGGGCAACGTTTGTGTAAACTATATTTTGGACACAGTATTTCTCTCTGATTATAATTTGAATAATACATTTTGGAGTCATACAACGAGAGGGGTGTGCTTAGTAAGAGCACTTTTAGCAGTAATAAAGTTAACATACGAACAGCTAAAAGAGCCAAACACATTTTAATAAATAGTTTACAAAATATTAAATAGAAATCACCAAAATGTATCAGAAGATAGAATACAAATTGATGTCTTTTAGGAGAAAAGTACAGAACATAGAAGTCTTAGAACAATATCAATAATGGCCTAATTTGACAGAGGCCATAATGGAGAAACAATGAATAAACAATGGATTTCTTATCACACTTCTAGTGATAAGACCAATCTAGCAAGAGATCCACAACTGACAAACGTGATGACGGTGAAGAGTAAGCCTGGGTGAAATTCGAGGAATTTCTTGAGCCTAAATTATATGAAATGTCCAAAGAAATTGTGTGTTGTTATGCAAAATGCAGATACGCCACTGTTCAACTTTTGTTTGTTCAAACTTCGTCCTCGCATCCATTTTTGATCTGTGAACACAGTTTTGCGATACACAATTAGCACAAACTCTCATGTGACTTTAACAACAGTCGTTTGCATTCGGTCTGTTTACATTGATCCTGTGCTCCCTTCCCTCAATAGGAATTTTACCGGAACGAAATCTCAATTATGTTCCGTGGCAAATTGGCATAATCTCAAGCCTTTGGCCTGCCAATCGTAACATGAAATGCCAGAAATTACATGAGTTGAGCTGGCTTAAGTGAAATTTAACCTGGGCCTAGTAGAGTCCCCTGGTTTCACAAGAAGGGTTAAAAGCCTTCTAGAACCCCATGGATGATGGCTGGTGTATTGTACTATGTACTATTTTATTTTCATGTGAGCTGAGAACACTGGTTTACATGTTTGTTTTCTGACATTGGGAAAGCTGCAGTCTCCTTATGTTGTTATGCTTACTGTAAACTCTTCTTGGAATACTGTGTTGATTTTGTGTGCATTGCGCTCCAAATGGCAATAAAGAATTGGTGCAAAAAAAAGTATTGAAGGGGGCGTGGCCAAGATGGCGGAGAGCTAAGACGTGTTTTGTCTTCGCTCCTCCATCTGCCGACTTTCAGCACCGGTCTATGGCCGTAATCAGCACCAGGAAGAAGCTGTTGTGCTCACGAACGCACCCAGGAATAACAGGCGACCTGCCGGGCGATTCCTGGGCTCCCATGATAGAGTTTGGAGCTCCCGGCCCGGGCCCACCTAAGGCCTCGCAGGTAGTGTCGACGGTGGCCGGCTTGGCTTCAGAGGTGAGACCCCGTCTTTGAACACTGGCTGAAGGAGCACTAAGCTCCGCCCCGGACATCTGCGGAGGCAGGGACGCTTCCTTTGCTCCGGTTTGCGGCCGCGGGGTCCCTTTGACAGAACTTGAAACCGTCGGCGACTCCTGTGGGAGCTGCGGGACTGCTGGTGCGGTGGTGTCAGGAACCCTTTGACTCGCCGCAGTATCTCTTTCAGACTGTACCCTCATTGGAAGAGATTGAATCCTGGCTGGAGAGCGGTTTTGCGTGTCATTTTGCAGGAATTGAAGCATTCGGTGGCAAGTGGTAAACAACCGACCGCCCTCACTTCCTATGTGAGGTCGCGGTCTAGTTGTTCTTGCTGAAAGCCTTTGGAAGGGTTATTGCGCATGCGCAAGTAGCGCGCTGCGCGCTTCAACTTTAGGAAAATCCTGACAGGAGCGTTTGTTTGCTCGCGCTTCAGTTTTGAAGAAGCAAATTAACTTCTGAGGCTTTTAGCACCTTATTCTAAGGAAAGTATAAGGGGCTGTCATGTTTTCTTGTTCAGTGAATGTATTTTAATAGAAGTTCGAATTTTCTTCTCAGCATTCCATTTTTTCGAAAATTCTTCAGTGTCAAGGTATTGGTACAGAGAACTATGAAGAATCAGAGGGAGAAGTCATTAGCGTGAAGGACTTCCAGGGAGCCGCTTCTGTGAAGAGAAGCGCTTCTGAATTCAAGTAAGCGTATTTTGAGCAATTCGGGAGGAGATATATATTTTGACGGAATACTTTTTTTTTCATAAATAGTAGCAGTGAGTTTGTATGCTTTCTTTGCAGGTATCTTCTCATCCCTTCAGTGAGGAGTAGGAGAGGAGCCAGTATCAGGGAGCAGTCTCTCTTGTTTTTGTCTTCCACTTCCCCTTTCCCCCTGGGCTGAAGTTAGTGGCAGTAGCTTATCGCCTGTCGCTGACTTCGGTTGGAGGGATCTGGGGTATAGTCATCTGCTTCCGAGGGGATCGCCTTTGATTAGTGATTGTTCTGACAGATTGAAGTGTCCGCCTCTTGATTGAGGATTACGGATCCCATCCCGGGCAGAATGACGGAAAGTTTTGATATAACGTCTTTGACGACTATCTTGAGCAATATGCAGGAACAATTAAATACTGCATTGATAGAGAACAAGTCCTTGAGGGAGGAAGTTAGGAGGTCCAGTCAGGAGTCCATTCAAACTAGATAAAAATTGGATGAGTTGGTAGCGTCAGGGTCAGTTTTAAAAGGGCCTCAACCTTTGTCTAATAATTCTTCTGCAGCAGATATTTCCACTCAGGTTATTCACGCTATCTCGCCAATTATTCCCTTGGCATCTCCAGAAAGGTTTGGTGGAGACCCCCAGAGGGCACAAATATTTTTGACACAATGTTCCTTGCACTTTTTGTGTCGTCCTGTAATTTTTGTGGAGGATCAATCTAGAGTGGCATTTATTCTGTCGTATCTGAATGGAGATGCAGCGGCCTGGTCAATGTCTCTGGTCACCAAGAATGATCCAGTGTTGTATAATTTTGAGAACTTCAAGACTGAATTTTTAAGAATATTCGACAGAAGATCAGCTTCGCAAGCCACGGATAATGAGTTATTAGAGTTGAAACAAGGAACCAGAGATTTAGTAGGATATTTAGTACAATTTAACAAACTGGTTGTAGAAACTAATTGGCCGGAGGAAAAAAGAGCAGCCATTTTTTATAGAGGATTGAAAGACGAGCTCAAGGATGCACTGGCCCAAATTCCTCGCAGACCTACTGAAGTTTCTGAATTGATTGATTTGGTGTTGCAAATTGATCATAGGTTAAGTGAACGTCGCAGTGAGAAGAGGAAGGATTTCCGTCCTCCACCTCCTCGTTTTGATCGAATAAAATCTGAAGGTCACAAAATAATAGAGAGTGTCTCCACAGAAGAGCCAATGCAAATTGGGTCGGTCAGAGGCCCATTGACTAAAGAAGAAAAAGAGCGAAGAAGAAATGCACAGTTATGTCTGTATTGTGGGTCAGCCGGGCATTTTGTGAAGGAATGTCCAAAGAAGCCAAAAACTTCCCAGCAGGGAAAAGGTCGGCTTCACCCGTAGAAGGAGTTGCACGGGTGGAAGCAACAGTCAAGCCAGCTCCGGAGACTCAACAGATAGTTAATACGTTACAATCTGCTGCGCCCCATTTGGTGGTCTCCTTCACAGTAAGATTTCGTAGCATTGAAATAAATAAAGTTTCTGTGATGATCGATTCTGGGGCAACTGGAAACTTCTGTGATATCAAGTATGTTCAGCAGATTGGAATAAAATTCATTAAAAAGCAGTTCCTGGAGGCCGTTCGAGCTGTAGACGGAACTAATCTATCTCCCGGACCCATCACTCACGAAACCGAGCGGGTGCAGTTAACTGGTCTAAATGGTCACACAGAACAAATAACATTCAATTTAATTGATGCCCCTCAGTTTCAGTTAATCCTTGGTCTCCCTTGGTTGACTGAACACAACCCAAGCATAGATTGGAGTAGGAGAACAGTGGTCATGAACTCCCCTTTCTGTGCAGAGAATTGTTTTCAGGAAAGAACAAGGTCAACTCAAGGTTCACCAGTTCAGAGTTTGGTGCATTATCATCCCCCTCAGATTTGTACAGTGGAAACTAAAGAAATTCCATCGGAATATCAGGACCTCTCTTCAGTTTTTGACAAAAAGGAAGCTGAAAAGCTCCCACCTCATCGCCCTTACGACTGTAAGATTGAAATTGAGCCGGGAGCGGTTCTTCCTTGCAGAAGAATATATGCCATTACCGAAATGGAGAACACATTTTTGAAGACCTACCTAGATCAGCATCTAGCGAATGGATTTATCCGTCCCTCTCAGTCCCCAGTTTCGTCTCCTTTAGTTTTCATCCCGAAGAAGGATGGCGATTTCCGCGCTTGCATAGACTACAGAGCACTGAATCAAGTAACAGTTAAGAATCGATATCCACTTCCTTTGATCTCAGTGTTGCTGGATCAAGTCAAAGATGCAAAGGTGTACACCAAGTTAGATCTGCGTGGAGCATACCATTTAATCAGAGTGGCTCCGGGAGATGAATGGAAGACAGCCTTCCGAACCCGATATGGATTATTTGAGTACCAGGTAATGCCATATGGATTATGCAATGCCCCGACGGCCTTCCAGCATTTTGTAAATGATGTTCTAGGAGAGTTTTTAGACAGAGTGGCGGTTGTCTACATAGATGACATTTTGATTTTTTAAAAAAATGAACATGTTCAACACGTGAGAGCCATCCTCATGAAATTGCTTGAGAATCATCTCTATGTCAAGTTGGAGAAATGTGCATTTCATGTTCAAAGAGTTGAGTTTTTGGGATACGTTCTTTCCTCAGAAGGAGTCAGCATGGATGCAACTAAGGTTAAAGCAGTACAAGAGTGGCCACCTCCAAAAAATGTAAAAGAGATCCAAAGTTTTCTTGGGTTTTCAAATTTTTATAGGAGATTCATTCCAAACTTCTCTCACAAGGTGACTCCCATCACTCGTCTTTTAAAGAAAGGAGTGAAGTTCTTTTGGAGCACAGAGGCGGAAGAGGCCTTTCAATTTTTAAAGAGATCTTTTACCCAAGCCCCAATTCTTTTGCACCCAAAATCTGAAGATCCATTCTATGTTGAGGCAGATGCCTCGGATGTTGCAATTGGTGGAATTTTATCACAACGTCATCCAAACACAGGTCAGTTGCATCCAGTGGCTTATTATTCCAGGAAATTGACCCCCCAGAGTGTAATTATTCCATTGCAGATAAGGAGCTATTAGCTGTTAAATGTGCATTTTTGGAATGGCGACATTATTTGCTGGGGGCTAAACACAAGGTCACTGTGTTTACGGACCATCGAAATTTGCAGTTTCTCAAGTCTGCTCGCACGTTAACAGCCAGGCAATTACGGTGGTCTTTGTTTTTTGCTGATTTAAATTTTGTGATCACCTTTCGCCCTGGAGCAAGTAACGTCAGAGCAGATGCGCTCTCCAGATTCAATTCCAACTCTCAAGAAAGAACTAAGGAGTTGCAACTCATTATACCAGACGAAAAAATAATATCTGCAGTGAGCAAGTCGGACCTTTCAGCTGAAATTCAAAAAGTGATGTCTGAACAGGAGATGATTCAATGGACTCTAGAGGAAGAAGGTCGTGAAATCAAGAAGGGTCTACCTTATCAAGACAATCGTCTGTATCTTCCCTCACAAACACTTCAAGAAAAAGCCTTAAAGTTTTGCCATGATGATTTACTTGCAGGCCACAAGGGAATTCACAAGACTGTAGAGTTAGTTGAAAGAAATTTTTGGTGGCCGAGAATGAGACCTCAGATACGACAGTTTGTTTCCACTTGTGATCGATGCCTTAAAGGAAAATCAGATCGAAAGGCTCCACAAGGGTTATTAATGCCCACTCCACCGCATCCTTGGCACACAGTTTCCATGGATCTGATTGTTGATCTCCCCCCAAATCAAGGATTAAATACTATTCTTGTTATGGTTGATGTTTTTTCTAAAATGGCACACTTTGTTCCACTCAAAAGAATTCCAAACGCACCTCAATTGGCTCAGTTATTTTCTCACCATATTGTAAGGTTACATGGAATTCCAAAGGTTTTGGTTTCAGACCGTGGCTCTCAATTTATTTCACACTTTTGGAGAGCTTTCACAAAGAAGTTAGGGATAGATTCCCGGTATTCCACTAGCTTTCATCCAGAAACAGATGGCCAAACAGAGAGGGTCAACCAAGAATTAGAGCAATATCTTCGACTCTATTTGTTAGATCAAAAGGCAGAGTGGTCAGAGTTAGTGTGGGCGGCAGAGTTTGCCTCTAATAATGCTAAACATTCTTCCACCGGAAATACCCCTTTCTATTTAAACTATGGTAGGCACCCAAGTTTAATTTTAGAGAAGGAAGAGAGCCCAGTTCCAGCTGTAGAAGAATATGTAAAAGAAATACAGAAATCCTTTATGCAAGTTAAAGAGAATTTAGCTAAGGCAAAGGCCTCATACAAGACTCAGACTGATAAAAAGAGAAGAGTGGGCCCAGTTTTTTGCTCAGGAGACAAGGTATGGCTCTCTACAAAGAATCTCAGGTTAAAAGAGAGTCGTAAATTTCAGCCTTGATTTATTGGTCCCTTTCGGGTAGACAAAATGTTAAATCCAGTGACAGTTAAGATCCATTTGCCACCTTACTTAAAAGTGCATCCCACATTCCATGTTTCATTACTAAAGAAAAGCCCACCTAATTTGAGAATTCAGGCACCACCTAAACCAGTATTAGTTGATACGGCAGAAGAGTTTGAGGTACACAAAATTTTAGATTCAACCTTTAGAAAGGGCACTTTGTTTCATCTGATTGATTGGAAGAACTTTGGTCCAGAGGAGAGATCTTGGGAACCGTATACTAATATTCATGCTTCAAGACTAATTCGAGAATTTCACAAAGCCAACCCAGCAAAACCTAGGTTGGGAGAACGTTTTTTGGTGGGGAGTTCTGTCAGGAACCCTTTGACTCGCCGCAGTATCTCTTTCAGACTGTGCCCTCATTGGAAGAGATTGAATCCTGGCTGGAGAGCGGTTTTGCGTGTCATTTTGCAGGAATTGAAGCATTCGGTGGCAAGTGGTAAACAACCGACCGCCCTCACTTCCTATGTGAGGTCGCGGTCTAGTTGTTCTTGCTGAAAGCCTTTGGAAGGGTTATTGTGCATGCGCGAGTAGCGCGCTGCGCACTTCAACTGTAGGAAAATCCTGACAGGAGCGTTTGTTTGCTCGCGCTTCAGTTTTGAAGAAGCAAATTAACTTCTGAGGCTTTTAGCACCTTATTCTAAGGAAAGTATAAGGGGCTGTCATGTTTTCTTGTTCAGTGAATGTATTTTAATAGAAGTTCGAATTTTCTTCTCAGCATTCCATTTTTTCAAAAATTCTTCAGTGTCAAGGTATTGGTACAGAGAACTATGAAGAATCAGAGGGAGAAGTCATTAGCGTGAAGGACTTCCAGAGAGCCGCTTCTGTGAAGAGAAGCGCTTCTGAATTCAAGTAAGCGTATTTTGAGCAATTCGAGAGGAGATATGTATTTTGACGGAATCCTTTGGTGCTAGAAAAGAGGTAAAAAACATAACTCATGGCACAATAGAACTGCTAAAAGATATTCTGAGAAATCAAATAACTTATCCAGAGACAGTTTCTTTTGGGCGAAAAAACAAATCCAAAGAGATATAAGAAATCTACTTTCCTTTTCACAAGAGAAAGGTCATAAGAAGGAATCCATGAAAAAGACTTTAATGCAAGAATGAATTGAGAAGGCTTTCAAGAACTTGGCAACTAAATATGGGTTCTTCCAGTTAATCAGATAGAATAATAAAATTCATGACAAAAACACGTTGGAGGGAGGCAAGTCCTAAGTAGATACAGGTAAAAGCTATTACTAAAAGAGATTAAGGAAATACTTTTTTTTTCATAAATAGTAGCAGTGAGTTTGTATGCTTTCTTTGCAGGTATCTTCTCATCCCTTCAGTGAGGAGTAGGAGAGGAGCCAGTATCAGGGAGCAGTCTCTCTTGTTTTTGTCTTCCACTTCCCCTTTCCCCCTGGGCTGAAGTTAGTGGCAGTAGCTTATCGCCTGTCGCTGACTTCGGTTGGAGGGATCTGGGGTATAGTCATCTGCTTCCGAGGGGATCGCCTTTGATTAGTGATTGTTCTGACAGGTGGAGCGGCACTCCGAGGGGCCTTCGGTGCTCCGACGACACGGGATGGATCTCTGGAGCGTGGTTGGTGAGTCCTGACTGTCGACCCACACCCCGCCTGCCCTCACCCCACCGAACCTACTGTGCAGCCTAATTTTGGGAGCCCTCCTGCTCCCTGAGTTTTCGTCCCTCTTGTCCTCACCCAATACCCGAGACCTGGGACGCCTGTGGTCCCTCAATGCGATACGGCAAAAGGGACTGGATTGACCGCATATGGGGCGCCATCTTGCTTGACCTCTCGCCTCCTCTGCCCGACTGCAACATCAGTGCTCCCCTCTGCAGCAGTGGACTGGAGCTTCGCGAGGCGGCCGATTGGGAGGCATTTTCGGCCTCCAGCTCTGTGACCCCTGCTGTCTGACTACCCAGGCGAGCTGCGCTGCTTCCCTGCGTCCCCCTGTGCAGAGGTGAACTGGAGCTCCGTGGGGCGGCCGTTCAGGAGGCATTTCGGTTTCCGGCACTGTGACCCCCATTGGTAGACTGCCTAGGCGAGCTGCGCCGTCTCTTTGTGGCTCCCTGTACAGCGGTGGCCTGAGGCTCCGCAGGGCGGCTGATCAGGAGGCATCTTGGCTTCCGGCACTGTGACCCCAGTTGGCGGACCACCCAGGTGAGCTGTGTTGCCTCCTTGCGGCTCCCAGGTCAGACTGGGCCGACAGCTGCTCCATTCTGTGATCTCGGCTGCCGCGGGCCCGGCGCCTTTCTTGGGAGCTGTTGAGGCCAGCCCCCGCGGCCGCAGTCGACGGGTCCCTTTCACAGTGAGCTTTCCAGGGGGCACCGTCCGGCCCGATAGTAGCACGCCAAGCTGGTCCGGTGACATCACTGATGGCCCGGTATTGCCTGGACACTATTTTGCCACCTCCTTACGTGACTTGGACCCTGTTTCTACAAGACGGTGCCATCGCCTTTCCCACCCATCTGCTCTCGCATGTCGCTCTTCCTCCTGGCCATAACAATGCAGGCATTCAGCCTGCCCTCGGGGATCCTTCCTAGCTGCCTCGGGGTATCTGTGGCTCCTGAGAGTGGAGGCACCTGCCAGCCTCACAAGTCCATGCACCTAGAGGCCAGGGTTGATCTACAGGCCCAGGGGATACAACACTGAAAGGGCCCTACCCCATCCCTTCCTTGGCCGTCACGGCTGGAGTAGCAGAGACTCTAATCATGACAACAGCCAAGGGCAGGAAGGACATGTCTGCCACCAGAGAAAAGAACACGCTGAAGGACCTGTTCGCCAAAGCACAATGTGGGGGGTCTGGCGACCTGGATCGTCTGAGCCCGACATCGCAGATGACAACCTTGACCAGAGGCCCCTGTGACACGGAATCTCTGTTTGCCACACTACGTGAGGACCTCCAAACCGTGAAGCGCGACCTAGCGGCAGAACTTAAGGACGTCCGCAAATATTTGGATGACATAGGAGACAGGGTGGCGACCCTAGAGGACAAAAGTGACTCCCGGGACACGGAGATGGCGGCTCTACAACAGGAGGTACTCCACATTCACGACCAACAGGTGGATGTTCAGTCTCTTTTGGAAGACCTAGAGAACCACTCATGGTGCCATAACATCAGGATCCGAGGAGTGAGCACTAATGAGGAAGCCGGGGACATCTTCGCATATGTACAAGACTTATTCAACCACATCCTGGGTAACCCCTTGGATACCCCATTGAAGTGAAACAGCGCCCACAACCCAGACCCAGATCTGTTGACTGGGTGTGAGTGTTTGATTGGTTCTGATGCTCCGTCCATCACCACCCCCTTTTGTACCGCTTTGTTCGCCATAAGTTGGCAGGGTATGCTCAGACGTGAGTCCCTTGCTCACTTTGCCACTGGATTCAAGCAAGCCTGGCTGAAGACGGCTGAAATGCCAGAAACCGGTCCTAGGAAGCTTGTTTCCTGTCCAGGGAAGGCATGGCTTGGCAGTTCGGGCTGGACTGTTCCCATGAGGCACAGGGTCAGACTGATTTGCATATGTCCATGTCTGAACTGGGGTGGCAGAGTGGGCTAAAGAACGGTGATGGATCAAACCCAGATCTGTTGACTGGGTGTGAGTGTTTGATTGGTTCTGATGCTCCGTCCATCACCACCCCCTTTTGTACCGCTTTGTTCGCCATAAGTTGGCAGGGTATGCTCAGACGTGAGTCCCTTGCTCACTTTGCCACTGGATTCAAGCAAGCCTGGCTGAAGACGGCTGAAATGCCAGAAACCGGTCCTAGCAAGCTTGTTGCCTGTCCAGGGAAAGCATGGCTTGGCAGTCCGGGCTGGACTGTTCCCATGAGGCACAGGGTCAGACTGATTTGCATATGGCCATGTCTGAACTGGGGTGGCAGAGTGGGCTAAAGAACGGTGATGGATCAAACCCAGATCTGTTGACTGGGTGTGACTGTTTGATTGGTTCTGATGCTCCGTCCATCACCACCCCCTTTTGTACCGCTTTGTTTGCCATAAGTTGGCAGGGTATGCTCAGACGTGAGTCCCTTGCTCACTTTGCCACTGGATTCAAGCAAGCCTGGCTGAAGACGGCTGAAATGCCAGAAACCGGTCCTAGGAAGCTTGTTTCCTGTCCAGGGAAGGCATGGCTTGGCAGTTCGGGCTGGACTGTTCCCATGAGGCACAGGGTCAGACTGATTTGCATATGGCCATGTCTGAACTGGGGTGGCAGAGTGGGCTAAAGAACGGTGATGGATCAAACCCAGATCTGTTGACTGGGTGTGAGTGTTTTATTGGTTTTGATGCTCCGTCCATCACCACCCCCTTTTCTACCGCTTTGTTCGCCATAAGTTGGCAGGGTATGCTCAGACGTGAGTCCCTTGCTCACTTTGCCACTGGATTCAAGCAAGCCTGGCTGAAGACGGCTGAAATGCCAGAAACCGGTCCTAGGAAGCTTGTTTCCTGTCCAGGGAAGGCATGGCTTGGCAGTTCGGGCTGGACTGTTCCCATGAGGCACAGGGTAAGACTGATTTGCATATGGCCATGTCTGAACTGGGGTGGCAGAGTGGGCTAAAGAACGGTGATGGATCAAACCCAGATCTGTTGACTGGGTGTGAGTGTTTGATTGGTTCTGCTGCTCCGTCCATCACCACCCCCTTTTGTATCACAAGGCGACAGCACCCCTCGCGGACATACTGGAGTGTGTCTAGGACTTCAAGACTAAAGAAGAGATCTTGCGCAAAGCTTGTTCCCTACAACAAATCGCCTTCCGCAACCAGATGCCCGCCCTTTATCAGGATCTGGCAGCAATCAGTCTCCAGACACCTAGACTCTTCCGTCCTATCACAGAAGTCCTCCGTCAGCGCAATATCTCCTACTCCTGGGGTCAACCGTTCCATCTGGTGTTCCGACACGATGGCAAACTATTTCAACTCCGCTCTCTGTCTGAAGCTTGCAAGCTCCTCAGGATCACTCTCCCAGAAGACACGTACAATGGAGGTCGCTCAGACCAAGGGTCCACTGATGGTAGACCACTGTGGAGACAGCAGAGGCGACGACGTCGCACCCGTCGACCGGATCCTACTGTGATCAAACAGGAACAGCAAGCGGTTCTAGAGGCCTTGCCGGGGGCCTTGGCCAAGGCGTCTACTGACTGACCACTCCTGGTCTTTTTGATGTATCCTTTCTTTGTTGTGGATGGGGTGGAGGGGGGAAGTGGAAGCGCTGACTATGGCCACGCGAATGCCCACTGGACTTCCTCTCTGCTCATCCCTGGATGACGGATAATGTTCAATTACTGAACTATTTCCAGTGCCTGTTGCGCCTCAAGAGGTTCTTTTTTCTCTATTTTTTCCTTTTCATAGTTGGGTTTTTCTTCTTTTCTTTGCATTCTTCACCCTCTCATCCCTCTTTCCAACACAGGGTCTCCTCTGGCCCATAGGGCCCTCCCGCCTTTTAGCCTCATGGCCGCTACAGTGTATAGCCTTTCCCCCGGCTAGTTCCGGGTCCTGTCCCTGCAGGGACCCTTGTGCGGTGCCTCCTCTATTCTGGTCTGAATGCCGCCTTCCTCCATTAAGATCCTCACTCTTAATGTGAAGGGCCTTAACAATCCGATCAAACGGGGGGCACGCCTCTCTTATCTGGAGAACTCGGGGCGGATATTTGTCTCCTCCAGGAGACACATCTCCTCTCTAAGGACTGCCATAGACTTAGGCCTTGCTCCTTCCCAACCCAATTTCACTCCTCTGGGCCCGCAAAGAAAGCAGGGGTGGCCATATTAGTCTCGAAGAACTTTCAGGGGAGGGTGGCACAGAAGGGGGTCGAGTTACGAGGTAGGCTCCTCACGTACCAATTCGCCGCCGAGGGATGGACTTTCACAGTAGGGTCTATTTACGCACCCAATGACGGACAGGAACATTTTCTGGAGGAGGCACTGAAAGAAGTTATGACCACTCAAGACCGCCACATATTGATTGGGGGTGACCTCAACTTGGTATTCAATAATGACATGGACTGCTCGGTGCAACGCACTAGGCAGGTCGGTGTCCTTTCCCCGACCGGATGCGCCAATATACAAGACCTTGGCCTTACAGACTTATGGTGACACTTTCACCCCAGCTCCAGAGACTTTTCCTTCTACTGCAATGCACATAAAACCTACACCAGATTAGATTATTTTTGGGCACCAAACCTATCCTAGACATGACACTCTCAGCTGACATATTAGTCGCGACCCTTACCGACCATTCCCCCGTGGTGATCACCCTAGCCCTCCCACAGGCGCAGGCCCCGACTAGACACTGGAAATTCAGAGATTCTCTGCTACACCGTCCTGACATCGTCCTACGACTACAGAAAGTGCTGGACGATTATATGCTACACAACGATAACCCAGACACAGCTCTCTCCATTAGGTGGGAAGCCCTTAAAGCGGTAATTAGGGGTGAAGTCAAAGCTATATCCACGGCTGCCAATATAGAGCGCAAGCAGAAGAGGGAGGAACTGACTCTTAAAGTGCGTGAACTGGAGCAGATGCACCAATGCACCGGGGCGCAGAGGGCGTGGAGACAATTAACGACAGCTAGGACACAACTGGCTGCCCTAGATTGCGACAGATTTTAACTCAAACAAGGGAACCCACAAGGTAGATAAGGACCTTGGGTATCAATTAGTTACAGAAACAAAGGTCCTTAAAAAAACACAATAAAGTTGTGATTAATATAGACTCGAATCAGCGCTATATTAAAGATGTCCAGCCGGACAAATAATTTAATGGATCACAAAAATTCAGAGCAAATAAGAGCACAGCAATAAAGTGGGACACAGTCCTGCGTCCTACAAAACACAAAACAATTACATATGGACAAAAACATTTCAGGTAAAACAAAAGTAGCTTATGGCCAATACGAATAATAAGGGCAAGCTTTCAAATCAACAGTTACTGCACTTGTATTAACACATTGGATTAACATGCATACTGTTTAACCAAGTCGACGACGTTTCGATCCCTTTTAAAGAATACTAGGATCATCATCAGGACGGGTATTGTACAAGCCTGAAATAATACACTGCCTGTGGAACAAAGGAAAAATGGGAAAGAAGGCAGAAAACAAAAGGATATTAGAAGACATGTTGAAGAGGAACTAGAGATGACCTCATGGTGGTAACTAATGTGCATGCTAATTAGTGATTGCTATAGTCAGATAAGTGCAAAAAAAGGTTAAAAGGCATGATTTAGCTAGACGGTGTCAATTGGTAGTCAGTGCTATTGCATGGAAAGCACTGGGAGGGTGCAGCAAGATTCTCCGTGTTAACTAGGTACTAAGACCGTCCACATTAAATTACGAATTGCCCGGACGGCAGGTGGTGCGACATGCTGCGAGTGTGAAAGGCAACTAACGATACATGCGGCAAGTGCCTAGAACAAAGCGCATTGTGAAATTGAAATCGGGCAGCTGAAAGTGACTAAAATGCTGTTACATCTGACATGCTACGAGTGACAACGTAGTTAGGAGCAGCTGCCGGAACATGCTACAGAAGCCGAAACATAGCGCAGTGAGGAGTGGCAGTGGGGCGGATGAAACTAACCTTGATATCGTGAGAAGGGGAATGAGAGATCTGGAAGAGTTTAGGTTTCAACCGGGCAAGCGTGGGAGCTCTCTAGGAGCTACTGGTACGCTGCAATGAGTGGTCCAGGTGGGAAGGAGATTTAAATAGTAGCGCCGATAAGTGGTTAGGAGTGTGGCCAAGGTGGGCACCGGTACTGAGAAGGTTATAACCGCTTACCTTGGTTTAAACAATTGGCTGTGTACTTAAGGGGTTTTTCCAGGATTAGTTTATATCAAAAACTCTAGCTGAGGATTGCTAGGTCGTGGGCTGGGTGAAGATAACACTAGTTGCCCTGGGGAAAAAAGGGGAAGTATGATCAGGAGTGGTGGAAACGATCAGGACCGCGGTGTGCAGGTGCTGGGGAGAAGCTTAATAGGATGTATGTGGTTCCGATCACAAGCTCGATGGCTGTGATCCAGCAGAATATGCCACGATGCGTTTGCGACATTCCTTCTACGTGGGAGGAGACAAATGAGGGAGGCTACTTGTGCACAAACTGCGGGAAGTTCGCCAAAGAGATGGGGGATCTCTCAGGCACACTTCGCAGAGATGACACGGCCATTGCAGAGGCGTTCCGCGAGTTTTATACCTAGCTCTATGATGAACAGCCGTTAGAGGCAACTGACATTATTTGTACTTAGCTCAGGCCCACCTTCCCAGCTTAACAACTGACCAGGCGGCGCACATAGAGAGAGAGATTAGGGTGGAAGACGTTGTAGCTGCTAAAGCCCACTTGAAATTGGGTAAATCACCTGGCCCCGATGGTTACACCGCAGTCTTCTATAAGCAATTTTGCGCCACGCTGGCCCCCTTCCTTACCCGACTATTTAACTCCTTCGCCGAACCTGGAGCGATCCCCGTGTCCATGCTAGGGGCGGCAGTGGCCGTTATCCCGAAACCCGGGAAAGAGAAAACATCCTGCGGATCCTACCGACCCATCTCACTTTTAAATGTTGACTTGAAGCTTTATATCGGGATCCTAGCTGCCCGATTGGGTCCTTACATGCAAGGACTGGTGGACCCTGACCAGGCGGGATTCATACCGCAGCGGCAAACGAGTGATAACACCAAACGTGTTATGCACCTTCTCGAAAAGGCTTCCCGCATTGCTGGGGAATACATGCTTTTAACGGTGGATGCAGAGAAAGCCTTCGACCGCGTCCACTGGCCATATCTCGAACAAGCATTTTTACGTGCCGGTATCCCAGACAAGATGCGAACGCACATTTTTAGTTGTTACCACTCTCCTTCCGCTACTGTCCGGGTCAACGGCTACACGGCTGCGCCATTCCCTATATGCAGAGGCACTAGACAGGGGTGCTCTCCGTCGCCCCTGCTTTTCGCACTCTGCATGGAACCTTTGGCTCAAAGAGTCTGGGACCACCCCCATATTACCAGTATCCTCTTTGGAGGGGACACGCATACCATAAGCCTCTCTGGGGATGATGTGTTGGTTACTCTCACGAATTCCGCAACTGCCCTGGGGAGCTTCTTAGACGAGCTGGAGTCCTCTGGGAGAGCCTCTGGCTTCAAGTTCAACCTGTCAAAATCCATGGCACTAAACCTGTCTTTGCAGCTGAGTGTCCTGGTGAACCTCCAGGCCCGATACCCTTTACACTGGTCCGATGAAGCAGTTCCCTATTTGGGCATACAGTTGGCTCTGACCTTACCAGCTGTGAGGCAAGTTAACTACTCCCGCTTACAGGACCATGTCAGTGCTGTGTTGCTGAAATGGAAACACTACCCAATATTCTGGTTGCGACACATTGCAGCCATTAAAATGATGATTCTTCCCAAGATCCTGTATCTTTTTCAGACTCTACCCCTTCCCGCCCCCGACCGGATGGTTACAGAGGGTCCACTCTGACCCCTCCTCATTCATCTGGCAGGGACAGAAACCGAGAAGGAAGCGGCTGGTGAGCTTCCTTCTACTGCACGAGGGAGGCCTTAGAGTCCCAGACCTCATGCTCTATTATAATGCCACACAACTCCGGTACCTTGTTGAATGGAGCAGGACGGAATCTGTGAAGAATTGGCTCTTCCAAGATCGGGCTGTTGCTGGCACGTCTCTTCTGAAGATCCCCTTCCTGCCAAAATCCCATCGCCCACCCAACTTGTATGCTTCTCAGATAACATGTCCCATCCTTAGGGTCTGGGAAAGGACTAACATACAGCACGCCCTCACTACATTCCCCTCCCCGCTTACCTCCCTCTTGGACACCCAGATTTCAGTCCCGGTGTAGGTACACGGGCCTTTCCGCTATGGAGAGAGGCAGGCTGTCGCGACCTAGGCCAACTATTCCACAAAGGTGAGATCGTACCGTTCTCGCAACTCCGGGCCGACTACAACCTCCCGGAATCAGAACGCATGTGCTATCTTCGGGTCCGACACTGGGCCATGCACCCCGGTAACCGAGCACAGGCATCGCGGCTCCTCACTCAATATGAGCGCTGGCTCATCACGTGTCCCTCAGACAGGAAACTGACCTCAGCACTCTACAAACTGCTCCTGTCCAGATACACTCACATTTGCCACACCGGGCGGGCAAGATGGGAGAGAGACTTAGGGCGTGACCTTTGTCCCCAGAAATTGGAGGGTGCATGTTACAGAGCACGCCACATGGCGACTCATGTAGGCCTGACCGAAACCTTCACTAAACTTGTATACTACTGGTACTACACCCCAGAGAGATTGCACCAGGCTAACCCCACACACAGTCCCAACTGTTGGAGGGGCTGTGGGCAGAGAGGCTCGTTGGTTCATCCCCTATAGGACTGCGCACACGTTCAGACTTACTGGGCCCATGTACTTGACGAGATTGATAAGTATTTGGACACGGAACTCCCTATGTTTCCCGCATATGTACTATTGGGAGTATCAAACCTGCTCACTTACCCACTGAAATCCAAGAGGGGGAGACAGTTAGCCATTGCCCTCAGCACGGCACCCAGAACGTACTCACATACTGGAGGACCACCCGGGTTCCCACACACACAGGATGGTATCAGCGTCTGTGGCACGTGGTGGGCATGGAAAAGATCTCCCTCACTTTGTCCGGCAAGGGCTCCTCCTTTGACAGTCCTTCTTAACTTTACTAGCTCCAGAATTCAGGGAACTGTATTGCCCCAAATATCTCCACCTCCTTCACCTCACTACTCCGGATAACCCTACATGAGTCAACTCAGCCAAAGCCAAGAACACGTCGGCCCGCTCTGGGCTACATGGGGACAGCGAACCTCGGGAGGGTGAAGGGCGGTTTCCTTTTTCATTTCTTCTTCTTGGTATTTTTCTTTTTTTAGTTTTTTGTTTCTCTTCTTATTTCCATTTGGGTGGGGGGTGGGAACGTATTTTTATAACGGAACTCGCATACCTTAACGCATTTAACACTGCATCTGCTGTGTCCTGCGTGGCCCAATTATCTTTTTTCTCTTGTGCTGTTCCATTATAAAAAAGATTTAAACCTAAAAAATACATCAAGAAAAGTAGACTAATAAATCCCTTGCATGCTGATAAACAACCTTCAGCATGTTCAGCAGATCAGATATTTGGGCACAGACAGTACATCACAACTTTGTGGTTTATATTTTTACTGGAAACATGTTATGGCTGAAATGAAGCCATTTTGGCAATAAAACCTAGCTGCCACAGCATAACCCTGTAAATATGTCATATTTTTCAAACCTGTTTTGGCATGGTAAAAATCAGTTCCACTGGTAGTCTACCAGCTAAGGAGAATACAAGCCTCAATGTCCACTCATTACAATATTAGTGGATGTCATGAATCAACTGAGGCTGATTGTCATGTGCAGTTTGTTACATACTGCAAGGAACGTAGGCCGGCTACATATTTTGTATTCAGATTTAGGATGTAATTTATTACTTAATGGCTTTGGCTAATTTCAGAAGGAAGTGGTAAGTCTGAAAGAGAATCTAGCAGTGGAATTTTAACATAAAGATAGTATGGTGGAGTACATCCCACCTGTATATTATCCTCTGGTTTTAACCCATATTCCAGAAATTGAAGGCTTTTTCAGTAGCCTTTAAGTTTCTACCATGTCTTCAGAATTGGATGTCTCTCTAAAATCCTACAAAATCAGACCACCGAAATTCCTGTTGCTAACTGTAATTTCCTTTGTCTTCAGATCCATAATGCACAGAAGCAAGCATTTGCATTTTAGAAGTTCGGTTGTTCCAAAGAGCAACTTTCAGGCACTACACTAGACTAAAGGGATCATTTAGACCCCGGCTGGCGGCTCACCGAAGCTGTCAGAGAGACAGAGGCCACGACTGCTGGTGATCTATTTCTGAAGAAAGGGCTTCTGTAACCTACAGTTCTTTTCGCAAACTTGTGAAAAATACACATAACAAAATCAATGGCTCCGGCACACACTGAGGCATATTAGCAAGGGCTGGCGATATAATTATCGCCGCTTTAGCGTCCGTTTTTGGGTGAAAAGCGGCGATAATTATATCGCAATATCATCAAGGACACGCTAGCGCGTGTTTCCTTGATGTAGAGCCCGTTTTTTCACAGTCTCGCCTCGCATCGCTAATGAGATGCAAAAGAGGCGTGGCTGTGAAAACAACACATGTTAATATCGTGAAGGCAGCTTCGCCATATTAACAAGGAGGTGCAGCGATAAAAAAATCGCGCTACCTCAGCCTTAACTCAGGAATTTAACACCTGTTAAATTCCTGACTAAGACATACTTTTAATGGGATATGGATTATGCTGATGGGACCACAGGGTCCTATCAGCAATGTTATCTCTGTTTTCAATGGAACATCGCTGGAAAACCAGCGATGTTCCATTGAAAACACCGCTATCGCTGAAATATTATCGCCATAGCGCTATGCATTGTAAATATAGCGTTATCATGGCGATAATATTCAGCGATAGCTGGCGATAATATTTCTTTCGCTATCAGCAATGTTATCTCTGTTTTCAATGGAACATCGCTGGAAAACCAGCGATGTTCCATTGAAAACACCGCTATCGCTGAAATATTATCGCCATAGCGCTATGCATTGTAAATATAGCGTTATCATGGCGATAATATTCAGCGATAGCTGGCGATAATATTTCTTTCGCTATGAACGGCCAGCGATAATTATCGCTTGCCGTTGATAATATGCCCCACTGTTTTTCTGCATATGTAGACCATTGTTTGTAATCCATGCCTGGGATTGCTAGGCCTTTCATGGCGGACTGAAATAAGGTTAAAAACATCCCCTCATTCACCAGCACAACTGTGGGATCCATTACGTACCCTTTTAAATTAGATCGGCATGGAAATAATACCCCTGAGCATGCTTATGTTTCTACGCTCTGTGCAGTTGACTGAGTTCTCATGGTATAAGTAATGTTTGCCCCGCTTTAGAACAAATACCTCATAATAGTATTAGCGATGTTGTCAAAACTTGTGATTGTCATAAGGCAAACTTGTTGGGTATAGATGACAGTGTTGCTATTCTGTAGGCAGAGGAAGCTTCCCACCCCCCGAATGCACCTGATTTTAAGGGTAGCGTGGAGAATTACTCTGTTTTAGAGACTACACTCCCAACATCATTGGTGGCGCTGCTAAAACCTCCACTTGTGGCAGCTATAGGGCTAATTTGAAGGGCATAGATGACAGCACTGATGTTATGCTGCAAGAGAAAGTTCCCTGCGCCCCAGGTATAGTTCATTTTAAGACTGGCAGGGACCCCCATGCAAGTATTGTCATGTTATCTTGGAATCTGGTTGGAACTAAGCTAGAGTTGGTAGATTCTGAAAGGATGTCATTAATTGGTGGATGTGATGTTTGCATTTTTCAAGAGACATTGGCCACTGTAAAAGTATTCATGAATGGGTTTACTTCATTTAGTGTGGAAGCTAAACCCCCAGAGAAATCAGGCAAGGCTATTAGTGGCCTTTTGATCTTAATTAATAATTATCTTTTTAGCTCCCACACCCTTTTACAAGTAGACTGTCTTGATTTATTGGGGATTTTACATTCCCTTCACGCATTCTACTGGCATTTATAAATGCCTTTGTACGAACAACCTCAGCTAGTAACGAGTCTCCTATTTTATCTCTCTTGGATGAGGTTCTAGAATCTATCCATCTAAACACAAAGATAGTATTAGCAGGAGATTTGTAATAACTCCTATGAACCTTCTTCATATATTAATGAAATAACAGATCTGGAGGATGAATTGCAGGAAAAGTGGCCCAGATATCCCTATACTTAATATACATAATCTATTCTTTAATAAGATGCAGAAGATCTTCTATAAAGGCCAGAAGAAACCTTACCTGGGTAAAGAGGTAAAGTAGTGTAAGGATTGACAAAGAGTGTAAACAGGCAAAGCATTCCTTGAGACTAGCTGTTAAGGGATAGGGTCTCCATCATAGAAGCCAGGCACAATTATAACTCTATCCGAGGTATAGCATTCTTTTTCTTGATTCACATTTCATTTTCAAAACACCCATGGGGCTTCAGCTCCTGATAAACAAGTTCTTAGGGTTCTGTAAAGTCTAGTGGCCTGAAGTTTAGTATAACAAAACCAAGTATATGGTGTTTGGATCAGGTGTTGTTAAGAATTCTATCATCTGTGTTGGTGGTGAAGTACTTAAGAGGGTACACAGCTTCGATTATTTAGGAGTTAAATTAATGGAAACATTAAATTGGGTAGCACAACTTACCAAGAGCATGTTGCTAATTGAGCAAAAATCTAATTCTATTATAAGACTGCACAAAAGACAAGCCGACGCTCTATATCACCGGTCCTAGAGGTTTACCAGGCCAAAGTGCAAAACGCTGAGCTTTATGGTGCAGAGATTTGAGGTTGGACTGATATTCATTGATTGGCTACTACCGACAGTAACTTTGTGCAGAAGCTAATCGCTGTACTGACAAGCACCCCTCTTATTCCACTCTTTCTTGATCTAGGACTCAAGAGAATCACTGATTTGGCTGCACTTAAACCTCCTGTGTATTGGGTTCGCCTTTGGTCCAAACCCGAACGTATTGAATATAGAGATTCCCTTAGGGATTTAGTAAAGATTACTAATGCCAAGAGAGTACCCTGAGTCAAATTTATCTCTGACGGGTTTAACAGGTTGGGTCTACAGAGACTGTGGAATGAGCCGAATTCGCTTTGTAAAGCTCAGCTTAATGGCTTGAAATCTCGCTATTAGGCATATATTCATGAACAATACATAAATAGTGGGGCTGAGGGCCATTTGGCCAACAAGTTTTTGGAGTTTAAGCTTTACTTGTGTTTTGAGCCATTCCTGGATCTAGTATCCCCACCACTAGCCAAAAGTTTGTATTTTCGTTTTTGGCAGGGCACTCTTCCTCTGGGATCATTTACAATTAAATTGAAAAAAGAATTGGCATCCAGCCTGTGCCCAGCCTGTGGTCTGGACTTTGAGACTGTGGCACAATGTATGTTTTTTTGCCCAAATGGATTCAGCCATTTTGCCCGAATTTAGAACTAACTCGATATCTCGTAGCCCAGAGAATTTTAAAAAGAGACACATCTTCTTTAATTGTTTTTCCTGTCAGCAATTTTAAACTGAAAGCCTGGTTCAAACGTAGTAAACTTCCATCAGTCTTGTGACTTACAGTGTATACCCTTAACACTAATTATTTTATTCCTTCTGACTTCTATTAAGATTTTAAAGTGGTATGTATTTTACCTTTTGGCACTTAGTTCTAGAACATTTTTGCACTTCTCACTTTTCTAAGTGTGACACTTTGTTTACAACGTGATTATAACATTCTTGAAATAACTGTGCACTTACCATGACTTTCCTGGTTGTACAAATCGTTTTTATAGTCATACACCAAAGTGGAATCCAAACGTTTTCATATTTTTACATTGTTTTATATTATTGTAATTGTTATGTATCCTTTGATGGTCCTTGGTTAACCGAATAAAGTATTTTTATTATCATTAACACAGTAAATACACCACAAAAGTCTCCACAACAGTTTAGATGAATAGAGAATATATATCCGAGTAAAACAAGTCCAAAGCTATCAGAATCCATCCAGTAGAAGTCAAGTTATTGAATGTTAAAGAAATAAATGCAATAAAGAGCTCAGAAGCAGGTAGCACTAAAAAGGTTACTTTAGGTCGCGAGGGACCAGTGCAAATACAAAGTTCGGGCTAACATTGATGGAGCACAGGCCAGCTACAGGGACCCACTTGGGCCCGTTAAACACAGTACCTTGCACACTGGGGTGCAGTATGCAAGGTTTTGTGTCATCCGGTGTCGGTTCAGTGAAGCTGTCATTTATGCAGCGAGGTTTTGCAGGGCTTTGAGCTGCATGGCATCGGATTTGGCAGAAACTCAGCTGCAGAACCCACTTCTGAGGCCCACACTTTGAAGTAGGCACCTCAGGCAAGGACAGGATTCACAGTAAGCAGAGTCCAGCCGCAATAGTGGAACTGCAAGAAGTCTTTTGTGTCCCTGAGACTTCAGAAACAAGAGGCAAGCTAACAAGTCCTTGGAGATCATTTTGGAGGGAAGGCGGAATCGAACTCTCCTTCCAGCAGAGTCAGAGCGCAGCAGGCCACAGAACAAGCAGAAACACAGTCCTTCCAGAAAAACAGTTAATTTGAGTCCTTTGGCAGCACCGCAGTTCTTCTAACAGAGATTCGGTGTAGGTCCTGAAGTGCCTGATTTGATTGGGCCAGACACCCAATACTTATATCCAAATGGGCGTTTGATGTGAGGAAAGTTTCAGAGGGGTTTTGAAGTGCACCAGTATCCCTTTCAATCCCAGTCATCACTCCAGACTACCAGTGGAGTGTTATCAGTCCTTTGTGTGGGGTCAGGCGACTACCCTTTGAAGGGTAAGGATGAGCCCCTTCCTCCCATCTGCCCAGGAAGAGCCATTAGAATGTAGATGAATGCAGATGGGTGCTAAATCACTCCCAGTCCTTTCCAGTGTCTGTGGCTATCTATAAGGAATGGACAAAGGGATCTGTCACCCAGCCTAGACGTGTATTAGAGAGAGACTGTTTAAGGCCCACTGAGCAGTACAAGCAGAGAAATGTCCACTTTCTAAAAGTGCCATTTCTAAAATAGGAATGTTAAGTCCTACCTTACCAGTGAAGAGGATTTATCATTGCCATTCAAAAGATAGGAAACATGAAAAAGCTACTCCTTTCTGATCAGGAATTGCAGCTCAAATGTATTTTAAGAAATTCTCAATTCTAGCTTATGAGAGGAGTGTGCCTCACAGCAGTGAAAAACGAATTTAACTGTTTGTCACTACCAGGACATGTAAAACACAGAAGCGCATATCCTACCTTTTACTTACATAGCTCTCTGCCTTAGGGGTGACTTATATGTAATAAAAGGGGAGTTTAAGACTTTACAAGTCATTTTAAAGCCAAGACGAAGAGGCAGTACCCGCTACACACACCCAGGCACTGCAATGGCAGGTCTGAGACATGGTTAAGGGACTACATATGTGGGTGGCACAATCAGTGCTGTAGGCCTACTAGTAGCATTTGATTTACAGCCCTGTGCACATGTAGTGCACTTTACTAAGGACTTATGAGCAAATTAAATATGCTGATTGGGTATGAGCCAATGTTACCATGTTTAGGGGAGTGAACAAAAGCACTTTTTTCCCGGAGTTTTATATAGCGCAAACATGACCTGAAGGTATCAGGTATCAGGTATCAGAGCGCTTTACATGAGCATCAGTTGCATTACACAAGGACACACTCATTTTTGTTAGGCACAGGGAGATTAAATGATTTGTCTAGAATTACAGGATGTTGAGTGTCCCAGTTCCCCAGGTTTGAGATCTACTGCCCTACCCGTTAGGCCACATCCTCTCCCCTACTTTATCACTGATTAACAGTGGTAAAGTGCACAGTGCCCTTATGGCAGCACAAACGAGTACAGAAAAATGGAAGAGTGGGCAAAAATTTTGGGGGAGACCACCCTAAGGCTGTCGGGTCTAACATATCACTTCCTATGCAGATGCAGGATGGGAAATCAAGTGATATCACATCCTGTGCAGATGAATGACAAGAAAGCCAGCAATTTTACTTCCTGTACAGATGTATGATGGAAAATGATGATGAGTCTCATGTGCACATGTATGCTTACTGACACACTCGCCAGGGCACACAAACCAGCTTCTTGAAACAAAATAAGCATAGTCAAAGCCAATAGGTCTGGCTTTAATATGGAAAAGAATGAAAACACAGCCATATACAATTGTAGTTTGCATCTACTAGTACACTGAAGACAGATTTAATGGCTTTGCCAATACTTGCTTTGTTTTGCTAACCAGATTGAGAAAAACGGTTTCACTACACCAGTTAATATGTATTTGTCATAATAACTAGAACCCAAATATTACATTTTGCAGAATGTTCTCCTTGTGCCTCAAGCATAATTTTTTTGGGTAAAAGTTCGGTTTTATGTCTGTGCCTTATGCTTCCTGCATGAGGAAGTTTACTTTTATTAATCCTTTTAATAAATTACCTGCTTATGTGTATTTTGGACTGGAATAATGCGATTTGCGTGTGCATATCTCTCAAGAGCAGGTAACTATGTTTTATACTCTGTATAGACATTGCTAAATGTACTCTTTGTTTTACAACTTTACCTATTTCAATTGAAACTTCTGAATTGTCTTGGCGTCAAAATTGAAGTTTTGTGTTCAATTTACAAGCAGTGGTGGCGACACGGATCGGGGTGGGGGGGCGACTGGGGATTGTAAAGAGTTGTAAAAAAAAAAGAAGGAAAATTTACCTTTTGCCCCGTCTCTCCTCCGTCTTCTCTCCAAGCCGAACAGGAACCAGGGAACACACCCAGGCCCCCCTGACCAATCACAGCACTGCAATGCAGCATTGTGATTGGCCTGAGCACCGTAGTTCGGAGCTTAGCTAGGGAGTGGGGGCCTGGGCATGTCCTCCATGCAGCCACTCCTCTCCTGCTCCTCTGTCATCAGAGCAGCCCTGCGTAGCCAGGCAAAGCTGCAGAAGAAGGAAACATAAAATGATAATAACCTCAAGTTATTATCATTTTATGTTTCCTTTATTTTAGTGCTGCAAAGCAGTGGGGTGACGCTCTTCCGCCTTAGCGGAGGAGCCGCCACTGTTTACAAGCTTTTTTTTGTGTTTAAGTGTATCTTTACTTGAGAAAAGCCATACATTACGAATTGTCGCCTGCGTAGTGGTGTTATGATCCATTACAGTTTATTTATGTGTTTCTAAATCATGGACAATGCAAGTGGACTTGCCAAGGGTGTAACTATAGACAAGCAATGCAAAAAGTTTTAACTTTAAGGGTATTCACAAAAAATACAAAATGCATTTATTACACTTGTTTGAGAATCTAACCAACGTATAAACAGCTGGCCGTAAGTAATTTGGAGGTCGTTCGGAAAAGTACACTAATCTGAGCAGGATTTATAGGACATCAAAGATATTTTTTTATTTTGAGGGAAATACATATGAAAAGGACAATTGTGAATAGGATAATGTGTCTCCATCGAAATGTGTGCTTTGTATACAGCACCCAGCTAAGGCTAGGGGAACAGGCATACACTTGCTATCTTTATACATACCTTTCAGTTATGTTCAATAGGATACAATTCACAGATAGGCTAATGTACAGCTGCAGTTTGTGGGTCCACAGTTCCAGATTCACCACAAAACCTGTGGCAGAGCAAAGGCAAAAGCTGTGATCGCAACTTTTTCACGGCCCCCATGCTTAATTTAGGCATAATTTAAAAGCAGCACTTACCTTCTGCTCTGTTATGCACTAGCTTCCCTCTAGCATAGTAACGAAGCTGGCAACTTCCGTTTCTCTCCATATTACCCCCTGTTAGAAATGGGGTCCCTAGTTGGCAGTGGTTTGCACCCTGTGCAAGTAGGGACCCTCACTCTAGTCAGGGTAAGGGAATGACACAGTTAAGATAACCCCTGCTCACCCCCTTAGTAGCTTGGCACGAGCAGTCAGGCTTATCCCAGAGGCAAAGTGTAAAGTATTTGTACACGGATGCAGTAACACTGCGGAAACAATACAAAAGGAGTCCACACCAGTTTAGAAAAATAGCCAATATTTATTTCAATAAAACAAGACCAAAACGACAAAACTCCAACATTATCATTTTAAAACATTTCAGCAAATTTAGTTAATTGAAATCAATGGATACATTCATTTTAGCACAAAGTAACTTAGATGCATCAAAAACCAAAGACAGTGCAAGGTGCAGGGGAGGTGAGGCACCGGAAAAGCAAATTGCTCATAGTGGAGCAGCAGCAGGCTTGCCCGCGGTTCCTTTTCATGTGCCTGGGAAAGCCTGCTGCTGCTCTGAGGTATTCCCTCTACTGACCGAAGCATTTGAGGGTCACAAATCCAACTGAAGTATTTTAGTAAACGAAAGGAACCATACATAAAGGTTTAGCAGGTAATGCATACTCCCTCCATCAGAAGTGAACCCAGATGGGGCTCATGGTGCTATGAAACACAATTTGAGATTGATATTTGGCAGGACACAAGCAGGGTGTGTGTTTGACTACATCTCTTGAAGGCTGTCACCTGGTTGTTACCATTTTAGTCCAGAGGAAGACCCGTTATGATGCATTGTTACTAAGACATGATCATAGGGTCGAAACATTAACAGCATTGTTTTATGTCATTTGTCAGATATCTTATAATACAAAACGAAGATATAAGGATATTCTAAACATTAACTTTTTGACATCAGACATTATATTTTCTCATTGTTTCATGCTGTGTGTGAACACTGAGATTATTTCATTCGCACCATGTTTTTTTGGGGGGATTTATAGTATGTTTTTTATATGTTATGGGGATCTTATTATTTAAAAAAAAAAGTGAATAATATGTATTATGTAGAAGAAATATTAGATATATGACAATTAACATGTTTAATTAGAAACTTTCTTTTGTGTCGTGATTGTGTTTTCTCATATTCAAGTTTCGTTTGATTCATCGCTCTAAAAAGCTGATATTCTTCTTTATAGGGATCGTTTTGTGAACCTTTGGCATTAATGTTGAATGGTCAACATTTTTTCACAATTCTTGTGTGAGAATTGTGTTATCCAACATAACTCTTTGTAGTTTATAACAGGAACAGTATTTGGCACCACTTGGCAAGTCAGAACTCTCAGCAGAGGAGCCCAGTCACTGGTAGGTTTTGTCTTTGATGGCCCTGAGACCTATTAACAGGAGGCAAGCCCACAAAAGACCTTGGAGAACCTTGGAATCAGGTTGCAGAAAGCAAAGTCCATTCCTTTCATTCCCAGGACAAAAGCCGCAAGCAGCGGGCCAGCACAAAAAAGCAACAAGGAGAGTGGCAGTCCCTCCTACAGCATACAGCTCTTCTCCCTGGCAGAATGTTGTCAGTCCAGAAGTATTCTGATTTTGAGGTGTCGGAGATCCAATACTTATACCCAGTGCTTGAAATGGCAAAATAGAAGTGCAGGTACTCTGTAGCTGAGTACCTGCTTGTTTCTGAGAAGTGCCGGTACTCTCCAATTAAAAGTATTGCATTTCTCTTGAGAAGTGCCGGTACTCTCCCTCTCAAAATAAAAAAGTGCCGGCACTCCGTACCGGACAGTACCGGCCCATTTAAAGCATTGCTTATACCCCTTTCTGCCTTTTTAGTAGGCAAACTTCAAAAGAAAGTCTTTAGTACACAAGACCCTACCTTTTACTGACCTGGCTCCAGACACATTACAAGGGGAGGACAGGCACAGCCCTATTCAGGTGTCAGTGAAAACTCCTACTACTACTTTAGCTCAGGAAGGCCCATCAGCCTGGTGATGGCCAATCAGGATATACATACCAGACCTCAGCTCCCTTTGTGTGACTGTCTAGAGTGAATGCACAAACAGCACACCTGTCATCCTGACCCAGACGTGCAATCTACAGACAAGCAGAGGTAGAGAATGGTTATGCAACAAAATGTCCGCTTTCTAAATGTGGCATTTTCAAACTTACAGTTCAAAAACCATCTGACCCAAAAAATGTATTTTTAAATTGTGAGTTCAGAGACCCCAAACTCCAACTCTCTATCTGCTCCTAATGGGAAATTACACTTAAAACATATTTCAAGGCAATCCCCGTGCTACCCTATGGGATTGATAGTCCTTGCAATAGTGAAAAACTAAATCAGCAGTATTTCACTATTAGGGCATGTAAAACACATCAGTACATGTCCTACCTTTTAAATACACTGCACCCTGCCCAGGGTGCTGCCTTTAGCCTACCTTGGGGGTGATGTACTTCTAGTAAAAAGGATGGTTTAGGCCTGGCAAGTGGGTGCACTTGCCAGGTTAAAATGGCAGTTTAAAATTGTACTCACAGACACTGCAGTGTCAGGTCTGAGACATGTTTGCAGGGCTACTCATGTGGGTGGCACAATCAATGCCACAGACCCACCAGTAGCATTTGATTTACTGGCCCTGGGCACCCCTGGTGCACTTTACTAGGGACTTACTAGTAAATTACAAAATGGATTCACCAATCACCAACACAATTTAGATAGAGAGCATATGAACTTTAGCACTGTTTAGCAGTGGTAAAATGCCCAGAGTCCTACAGCCAACAGAAACAGGTCAGAAAAGAATAAGAGAAGGCAAAAGGTTTGGGGATAACCCTCCAAAAAGGGCCAGGCCCAGCACATTCCTCGGAAACTCTATTGACATGACTAGGTGCTAAATGGCCAGCACATCCCAATTCATCTATTTACTTGTTCATCGAGCACTGCATCTTCTCCTGCAGGAGCCCCGAGTAAGGGCATGACTGCTTTTGGAGAATGGGGTTTGCACCTGGCACAGATTCCATCACATTTCAGACACTTGACACCTGACATATATCCTCAACTAGTCTAAGCCTCCTCCTGAGACAATTATGTCTCATACTCATCCCTCATCCCTCATTAAAGCCCCCACTTTCACCTATGTGAACCATTATTAATGCCTCCTTTACTGAAAGCATCTTCCAAGAAGCCCTCAATACTGACCAGATCTTCCAACACCTGAAAAAAACAGTTAGGACCACAATGATCTCCATAACTACTGGGTCTTCACCTAACAAACCTTCAATGGCCGGATACGTGTTAAGGTAGTCTATGCATTACTTCAGGAAAATATTAATATCACCATCTCCTTTATTACTACAAATCAAATTTCAGATTAGACTGCAGCACTGAAATTGCAACATTACGTATAATAAGTGATGCTCTTGTGATCACTGCCTCCTGATACTGATGGGCATATAAGCCATCTTCAACACTGTCAACAATCCAAACCTCATCTACACCTGGAAGACGCAAATCAGATTCACCAGCAGCACCCTCAACGGGTTCTGTTGTGTATCCAATCAACATAATTTAATCCACATGGGCACCCCTAGATCGCAGAGGCTGCCCTGACACCTGTGCAGTACTCAAGGACTTCATCTTGTCCACAGTAATCTTCAACCTCTGCTTGGAAACCCACTGAACCAAACTCCCTGACAAAGCATACAAATTACCCTACATAGATGACTGATATACAAATGACCCATGACTTTGCATGAAAGTCCCCCAAGGAATCTACATTCAGCAGTTCAAGCAATGCCTACATCAAATCCAAGTACTTATGTGCTTTGCCAACCTGAAACTCAACCCCACCAATTCTGAATTCATCCTGTTTTCTAACAAAAACAAACACCCACAAATCCAGTCTTGGCTCAATAAAATGAATCTGAATGAATACAATGCCCGATTATCGCCCAGGACCAACTCACTTAAATTCACCTCAAAGAAGTTCATCCAACATCCCCCCTACTAGGATTAATCACTGTTAGTTGCCCCATCTTCCTGTATCATCTTCAAGCCCAACTAAAACATCTACAAACTCACCATGAATGGTATCCCTGCCTATCTAGCTGACATCTACTGTGACTCATAACTTATCAATATCCAGGGCACTACTAGAATGGAGATGTTGATATGTAAAAAAGAAACCCACCAGAAAACAGGCTTTGACCATCTAGGCACTTATGATGTGGACTAACTTCCATAACCATGCGGACTCCTCAAATCCTCCTTCAATTTGGAATACCACATTCAATGCCTTAGAAGATCCACCTCCCCACTTTGAACTCAGCAACCCCTCTCCTCTTCCATCTTGTTACAATCACTGGCTGTATTCTTTGCACTGTGTCATTGTACAGTTCTGAGTTGTCTCTGGCTAGGTTTATTCTACAAAACTATCCACACACATCAAGGGATCATTTGGAATCGGGATCTGCTACACCACCCTGCATACTCCTGAGTGCTATATGTGCTCAAGTGCATGATTCATGTGTGCAAATCAGAATAAGAGCATTTGCACCTAGACAGGTTCCTTGTGGATGTGTGCATGTGCAAAATGCACCCTTTACATGATCTGCAGTAGAGCAGACTAGGAACATAGATTACATGTGAAATTTAAACAAGGCTCTCAGGATATGACCAATTTATCAAGGATCTTTGTACCAACTCCACTGCATAGGTCTTTTGCGATTTGGAAATTTCCAACAAAAAATAGAGTCAAACCAGGTTACATGCTTTCTATTCTGCTATTTAAAATCTTTTTCAAAGATCTACTCAGCTAGTTGCTGAAAAGTCATCTGAAAAGCACCCGGCTACTTTGATTAGAGCCAGGCAAATTTTCAGGGCCTCATTCATGACACTAAATCACAGTACTCAAAAGGTACATATTCTCGAACACCCTTCAAACAGAACAAAAGGAGTAGCTATTTACTAGACCAAAAATAAACCGCTTTGGGCCTCTGCAACAAATAGCAAAACGTTTTACAAATGACACAATTGAATGAAATGCTTCTCCAAAGCCAAATTGGTACTCAGGCGCCATTTGTCTTTTAAATAGTTGATGAGCCCAAAATGCATTTTACTCTAAATGCAGACCATATCATTTTTAGCTTGCAAGATGAGTATAACAGGAGTGCCTGGGGTGCAACGCTTTCTAGTTAGGCAAGATTATAAAACAGACACGATGCACCATAAACGGAAAGATTTAGTGGTATGTTTTGGTCTAAAATTCACATCAGACTTTCGCACATATGTCATTAAAACAATGAAGAACAACACAAAAGAACATGAAAGACCGTGTAATCGGTTTAAGATGAGACGTTCCTTTGAGAGCCTGTTTTTTTATTACCTGATATTCAGTAGTGTGTCCTTCAGCGAAGCAGCCAGCTCTGGTCTCTATTACACCCTCTTTGCCGTGTTGGCTGTTAGGATAAATGTTGCCTAAAACCAAATGGCACTTTTCCGTAAAGCTGTATATTGGAAGAGTGTTAAAAATTTATTTTCCTATTGAGTCGTAACTATTTGAAAAAAAATGAATATCCTTAAGTCAGACATAAGTGCGTGTTTGTGTTTAATTCGCGTGCAAAGAAACTGGCAGTTGATGGCTAAGAAACGCTCACTGGATGAGTTTTTTATCTGTATTAAAAAATAATTGTAGTTTAATTCTAAGTTACTTCTAATTGTTTCTGCTAAGGTTTGCTGGCATCGCACAGCAGCCTGTCTATGTTTACTAAAACTCCTGTAAGTGATTAAACGTGCACAATAACTCAAATATATGACGGCATTCAGATTTCTCAATCAATTTTCTGCCGGCCTCAATAGATCAAGGGAGCTCTACACACTGAAATACATTTAAAATGGGTCACAGATGGGCGTAGGTGGGTCTCTCTGGGGCCCCTCACGGTTCGAGCCCATTGGGCTTCCCCATTGACATTGGTTGTTGCTATATCATAAGACAGGCTCTCGTAACGCCCGCTTTCACCTAATACAACTTACCATGTTGCATCTGGCCTATCTCACTCTTGTCGACACAATGGGATGAATGTCCGCACTGTCTGCAAAATGGGGTGGGCATCGTATATATGATCTGGACTTGCCCAATGGTTTGTGAACACAGGGTGAAGGTGGTGGAGGCTCTGTCCCAGATTTCGAGGGTGCGGATTGCAAATTGGGATTACAACCTCTACACAAAAAGGCAACATTTATTTTAAGTGTTTATACTTAATAGTATTCCTGGCCAAATGTAGGATCAGGGCTTGCTTTAGGGCGTGTGCGATCGGTGCAGCCGCACCTGGTGTTGACCTCGGCGAGTGCTGATTTTGTGTTTAAAAATAAATTATGGGTTTGAAACAGGGCTGGACTGGCCGTACCAGCTGTACGGGGAATCAGGCTTTTCCCAGCGAGGCTGGAGGGGTGGGGGCCGGATTTGTTACTGTGGGCTAGTTTTGCAACAGTGCTTCAGTATTAGCCAACAGTAACAAAAGCAGCAGTGTTTCAAACATGCGCCCGCCCACCCGCCCACCCTCAGGAGGGGGGGCTGGTCCGGCAAAATTGCCATGGTTGCTTTGAGTACGCAGTCTGGCCTTGGTTTTAAAGCACCTGCTGCAGTGTTCCTTGTGTGTCCAGCAGTTTTCAGGCAACAATAAAACATTTCAAGATAACTTTGGTAATTAATGATCCTGCTGGAGAGAGATGGAGTTTTATCTGGTGGCAGTTTTGGCTCATCATAAAGTAGCGCAGAGGGTAAATGTGCCTACTGTAGAGCATGTGTACCATGCAAATCACAGAACTAAGTGAACAGTGAGTAGCGCAATAAAAAAATTAAACATATGTGATACAGAGTCTATCGAGAGATAAGGGTCAGTTTTGGAGGGTGGTAGTGAGGGAATTCATAGAAAAGGAGGTCAATGGGGTGGTGCCAAAAAAGACTGTGGCACTAGGCACTGCCAGCGCTAAAGCCTGCCCTGCATAGGAAAGTGATACATTGATTATTGCTATAGGGCCCTTTCTTACAACAGTGTTACAGAGACGTTTCCGAGTGGCTATTGGCTAAAGAAATGCAGATGAAAATGGTGACTGGCAAAAAGCTGCTAGAGTGGCAAGAGATGACAGATAACTCTGTGAGAGGGAGAGAGTTAGCTTATTAGAAATTGTGGCTGGCCGAATACCTCTCACACCCCAACCAGACAGGGTGTGCTCAAGAGGACTGGCTGGTGCACTCCGAACAGGTGATGATGAGATGGCAACTGTCCATAGCGTGTGGAGGAGCACATCTGCATTATTTCAGAGATGGGTCTTGAGAAGCAAAAACTAGTATCCTTCTGCATCATGGCATTACGGCAGTAGAGACAAAGGTTCTCTTGCAATAGAGGAGACTGTTCCTTTGCGGTACGTGGATGGCAGAGAAGATGAGCAGCCGAATGGTTCCAATCTACTTATATTTAATTGTTCCTGAGAATGTGCTGTGGTGCCGCCAATGGCAACTGGAGATCTGCACAAGAGCCCCATTTCTATAGGCCTTACTGTATGCAACGAGTGAATGAGGCCGGTGAACCATTTATGAGGAGAAAGACCTGCATTGCAAGGATTGTAAAAGCAAACCTCTTCTTCAATGCTCTAATGCCAAGGATTGACAGCAGTTTAGGAACAAAATAGTGTACAGAAAAAAACCTGCAATGCCCTTCTAAATAATTAAATGCAATAGTGCTTACCCTTATTCCAACTGGGAACCTGTTTTAATGTGTTAGACAGAGGATACACCTTTCCACATACAATCTCCAATAAACCAATCATTTTAAACTGATTCCTTGGAACTACTATACCACTGTCTAGTAAGTATTTAAGTGTGTAGTACTTATTAGCCTATGTTTAGCTTATACTAAGGCATTACGCTAATAATATTCAGGTTCAATAAAATAGTTTAGAAAAACCTAAAACCTTCTTTGTTTGTAAATGACAAACCCCACACGACACAATGAAATTCCAAGAAAATCAAAGCTAATACAAGTTTATTCAACTCATTATGGCTCACTCAGTTCCTTATGTGGTTTATACAGGGCTCAAGTTATTTATCTATTTGTGTGTTTGTTTGTTTGTTCTTTTGTTTGTGCATTGCTTATTTACATTGCACACTCACATGCATACACCTCAACACTAGCTTGCTCACCAAACATGCCACTGAGATATGGGACATATTGCACGAGCATGCTACAGGCCTGCACTGCCTCAAGGACACATGGCTGAACCCAACCTGTGCACCGGACATCAATACAGCCATCCCTGCCGGTACATGGTTGTCAGGCAAGACCATCAGCACAAGCCTGGAGGTGGAGTTGCCATCATAACATCAGGTGCACCACCTAAATGGAAACCCACCACCAGCTTAATGGAACACCTCACGTTCAAGATATGCAACACAGCCAACTTCTCCCAGGGTGGATGCCTCATTTACAATACACCAGGACCCCTCACCAATTTTGCCACTGATATCCTGGACTTCATTGCACCCCTTATCATCAATTCCAACACCTTAATCTTCCTCAGAGACCTTAACTTTCACCTAGAAACTTCAGGACCAAACTCTATGGTCCTTCTAGAAAGCATCAGAAACCTTGGCCTTACCCAGTTTGTAACCGAACCCACCCACACTGCCGGACACCCATTGGACCCGATTTTCTCCTCAATCAACAATGTGGTAGTGGACAAGCCAGCAACTATGACCTTTACAAACCAGTTTTAGTATATTCAGCCTGCCGCAACTGGAAAAGCATTCTGGAAGAGAAATGGGCTTCTGCCCTCTCTGTGCACCAGCCCGAGAAAACCAGAATCTTGCCGAAAGTCATAAAGAACCTCAACAGCTGGATCACCACATGCGTTGACAACTCAGCTCCAGTCAAGCGAAACGCAAAGGCAAGAGCCTGACCACAGATCCGCCGGTACCCTGAGCAACTCAGGCTGATAAAACACCACTACAAGCAACCAGAGTGCAAATAGCGAACAAGTCAACACATCACAGATAAATACATCTTCAAATCAACTCTAAGATGCTACCACCAGTAGATACGTTCCACCAAGTGCACAGCTCCTGCAGATCATGCCAAACGCAGCACTAACAGCAGCACAGAAATATTCATCCTCATCAAAGATTTCACTGAGCCTCCTGAGGCCTCCAGCAACATCACCCCCTCACAAGACCTTTGCAACAAGCTCTCAGAATTCTTCTGTTACAATATCACCTCCATATGTAGCAACTTTGACCCTCAACCGAACCCTGTCATCGTCCTAACTCAACTTCCCATCGGAGCAGAATAACAAATCTTTACCTTGCGGCCTGCCATCACCACAGTCAAAATTTCTCTGACCATGAAGACCATTCCCTCGGGTACCCCATCTGACCCTTGCTCCCACCACGTCCTCACCAAAGGACTCCTACTGATCAGCAAAGCACTAACATCCATGCTCAACACCTCCATCAACTCAGCACATTCCTAGACACTTGAACATATGCCAATGCCTCATTGACCACCTCAGCAACCACCAGCTCCTTGACATCACACAGCCCTGATTCAGACCCAACCACAGTACATAAACAGAACTCATCACCATCACAGATGACAACCACATGATCCTTGACAGAGGAGACATGACAGTCCTCATTCTCCTGGACCTCTCTGCAGCAGTCTCACGCCCTATCCTCATTAGGCTTCTGTACAAGAGTGGCTTCTGAGGCCCCACTCTCCGCTTGATCTGTTCCTTCTTAACAGACCGAACAAAAGCTGTCAGCCTGGCACCTCACTCCTCGGAGCCAGAAAACTCATCTGCGGAGTGCTTCAAGTTCATCATTCAGTCTCACCCTCTTCAATGCTTACATGATCGGTCTGGCCCCTCTGGCCAACATCATCCGAGCGCATGACATCAACATCCTCTCCTATGCCAACAACATGCAGCTCATACTCTCTCTCTTGGACAAGACTACCAACACAAGAAACAAGTTCACTGCCTGCATCACCAAAGTTGCTAACTGGATGAAAGCCAACTGTCTGAAGCTCAACACCAACAAGACAGAAGTAGTTATCTTCGGCAAGAATACCTCACCATGGGACTCCAACTGGTGCCTGTCCAAACTCGGACCCACACCCAATACCCATCAGAGGAACCTTGGATTAACCATCAACAGTTATCTGGACATGACTGTACAGGTCAATGTCATCGCTGTATCCTGATTCTACACCCAAATGGCTCCTAATAGACACCTGAAAAACCATCACACATGCCTTTGTCACAAGCAAGCTATGGGAACACTCTCTATGCTTGGATCACCAAGTAAATCACTAGAAGGCAACAAATCATCCAAAACTCAATAGCCAGACTCATCCTGAACATCCTACACAGAACTCACATCACACCGCTTCTAAGGGAGCTCCACTGACTTTCCATACACAAATGCACTCATTTCAAACTCCTCACACAAATATTCAAGACACTACACAACTTACACCATATCTACATGAGTAGTCACATCTCCTTCCACCACCCAACCAGACACCTCCGCTCTGCAGGAAGCCTGCTAACATACATTCCACACATACACAGAACCATATCAAGAGGACTGGCGTTTTCTTACGTCACTCCTAAATCGTGGAACGACTTCCACTCCACATCAGTGCCTTGTCCTCTCTTCTTGAATTAAGCAAAAAGCTGAAGACCTGGTTTTCAACTAACCACCCTACCATGGGCAGGGCTAGGCACACACACAAGCTGAGCTCCAGGATACCCTTGCAGGTAATAGTGTGCTTTACCAATACATAAAACATAACTTAGCATTATGCAAGATTGTCATATAAAATACCTGCACCATAAGGAATATTAGGGTACTTTTCACAAAATGTATTAAGTGTATACCATACACAAGTAGATGACAAGTAGATGACAGTGAGAAGGATGCTGATATGGAAATGGTGCTACCAGTTCCCAAGAAGGAGTGTTTCTGAACAAGCGAAATTTTGAGGCAAAGGACTTCGAGTTGTATGGATTTTAGGCTCCTAAATTCTCTTGGAGTCCAATGCTCGCCTGACAGGGGTTTGGCTAACTACAGGGTTTGTTCCAAAAAATGGCTAAGTGTTTGTACAGAAGTGTCTGGTGGTCTGGAGAGATTAGTCATTTGCTTTTTGTGTGAGTGCAGCAAGCAGTTGAACTTGAAGAAGCTGGCAGGGTCAATATCTGGTTTATGAGGAGAACAAGAGCTACTGTAGAGTCTTAAAGTCAAACTCATTCATTTAAAGAGGGATGGAGTGATTTGTTCCTCTGTTATATGAAATGAAGAGGGGACCGTTTTTGTGGATTACGCATAAGACTGGGTACTTGTAGACATCAGCAGAGTGTGATGATATTTTTAGGTGTATTTGTGTGCTTTCAGCATACTGATAAATGAACACACCTTTGTCTTTGAGGCTCATAGTCAAGGGCTACATATATAGGTTGAACAGTGCAGGAGTTCAAATCAAAACCTAGTGAACATCACAAGACAGTTTATGTTTCTGTAATTCATCTCTCTATATTGATGGTGGCAAGAAAGAAAACCAGATTTGGGCCTTACCACGAATGCCTATATTATGTTTTAAGGCATGGATGAGGCTGATGAGGCGTGTATTGCTAATCTTGTTTTTACTGCATTGGTTACAATGTTCTATCTGAGTTAAACTTGTTTAGAAATTCAGAGTTGGAACAAAATCAAATGTGAAGATTCCAGTGCCTCATCTCTGAAGAAAACAGTTGAAGGCCAATATATCAATGGGAGGAAAAGTCAAAATTCAAAAGTGAAATAAATTTAGCACAGCAAAGGCAAAACATACAAAAACATGAAACTATGCAAATCATGTGGATCACTTATTAACAAATGTGCGGAAAAAAATAAACAACCGTTAAAATGCTATGCCACATTTCACGTTAAAATATCAGAATTTTTGGCATCTAATCTGAACTGGAGCTCATATTAACCATGGCTCAATTCAATTAACGGTCCAAAATATTCAACTTTAATTTTCAAGAACAGGATTCTATTACATAGGCCACAAGATATTAAATTAAATTTTTCAAAAGTCAGACTCAACCACAAAAAGTAAATAAAGATTGATGATATATCTGGAATTACTCAAATAGATGAATTGCTGGATTACCGCCTAGCCTAGGCTGTGTGGGCTGATTTACAAATGGGAAATGTGACTGATTTGTACGTAAGTGATTTTATAGACCACCATTTTAAGATCAACAGATGTGTAAAGAGTCCATATAGGATTTTAAACCTGGGCTTAATTTCCAAAAATAATTAATGCTAGGACCCAATTTTTTATTTATTTTTAGAAACCATCCATTATAGCTGCTAAATGTTTGAGTTACCGAATACCATGGCCACCTAATCTTCATTTCACTCTTGCCTCTTTCTTGCACCAACTAACCCTTGACATTTTTAGCTCATTCTCGCAGTTCTTGCTCATTTGTGCTTTCTTCCTTCACCCCTGTTTGCCTCTCTTTACTTTCCACCTTCTTGTTTCATTTTCTGCCTTTAACTCTCTTATTTTGAGGGAAAGTCTGATGAAGGCAAATAAGTCTTGGTCCTGAAAAATGAACGTCAATTTCCACTACCTTCAACCAACAGCACAAATTATGTTCTGATTAAACTTAATGTCATCCGAATGATCCAAGTGTTTTATTGTTTTTCAAAATGTTATTCATAATGGTTTGAAGCTAAACCACAACCAGCAAGTCATTCGAAAATGTGCATAAATTGAGGTGATCTAGGTAGGGGGACAAGATGGTGGCCGCGTGATCAGCCGTGTGCAAGTTCCCTTCCCTTCCAGCATGGTTTGGCAGTTAAGGGAGATAATGCGGGAACTGATACCATAATGGGAGGCAGAGGGCATACTAAATTGCTTGAGGATTTTACCAACGTGGATAGGGAAGTTTGGCCCCCCGCAGAGTACTGGGCATCAGCAGAGCTCTGCTTCATATACTCGTGGACAGCAGTCTAAGAGCCACATCTGGGGGCCCAAGTGATGCAGCTAATGTTGATACGGCCAACAAAGAAAGGTTGAGAAATACCCAAAAGAAGAAATTAAGTAAAAAAACAGTCAAGCCGGGTATTCATGGTCTAAAGTGGGAATATTCCATAACCCAACAATTATATGAGAACCCTGGAGATCTACTGCTCAGATAGTGGGACCATCTGAGCCATCATCTCTGGACCTCATTTATCGTACCATGATGCAACATCATGAGGAGACCCAGCGAGATAGCAAGAAAGCTAGGGAGGCTAATAAGAATTAACAGGTCGCAGTGAGGAGGATCTCAAAAGCCTGTTTGGAGATTGGCAATCTTATTCCATCAGTTGAAACTCAGGCAACAGTATTAGAAGCGGAGGTAAATGGCTTACTGAAACAGACCTCCACGCAAGAGTCCCAGATCATGGATATCCAGTGAAAACTGGAAGACTTTGAAAATTGTCAACGGAGGAATACTTTAAGGATATTGGGTCTGGATGAAGGAGTTGAGGGCAATGATGGCAGAGCTTTTATGGTCACACTGTTCAAGGGGGCCTTTCCTGAGCTGGAGAACTGGAATAGGGAGGTAGAGTTTTAAAGGGCTTATTGGTATCCACTTTTTGCAAAGAAATCAATGCAGGATGCTGGTGCTGGTGTATCACGGTCAAGGGCAATCATTGTTTATCTTGGTAGTTTTCTATTAAGACAGGCCATATTTGAAAAGGCTTGTCCTGACTCAAAACGGAATTTTGATGGATTTACCGTTTTTACGAGACCTGATTTTTGCCATTCTACAGTAAAAAAGGCACTGGTGGCTTAGGCAGTTCATAAGTCCTTTTCAGAGGAAAGGACCAGAGATGTATCTCTTGAGCCCCACATGACTAAAAATAGGATATAAAATTGGAGTACGGGTTCTCACCTCTGAAATTAAGGCCAAAATACTTGGATGGGCTGGCCTAGAGAGTTGCTAAAAATGCATAAATATTGTTAAAAAGAAATGTTGCAATATGATTTTTTATAAAATGGTGGGGGCAGTTTGAATTGAATTGTATCTACTAATAAGCGGGTTTTGAGTTTTTTTCTTTTTCTTGCTTGGTATCCTTATTGATTGACAGATTTGTGTGCAATTGTCGGGGAGTGCCGGGAACCGCTGAGACATTACCCGAGGGTTTCCCTGACCCGCCCCTTCTTTCTTCATTCCAGCCCTCTGGCGGCTATGACTTCCCCGCCACGTACCAGGAAACTGACGCGGATTGGCCGGTTTCTCCCGCCCCATTCTTCGTGGAGGCGGAGTCTCGCAGTCCCGAGACCAACAAGAAGGAGCCTCCTGATGACGCGGACGGAACGTCGATCCCGGAAGAGAGCGAGCGCCAACTGACCCGACTGACAGAGACGCGGAGACCAGTGCTGGGAACCCCTCCGGTGTGCGGTTCAAGAGAAGAGGAGCCAAGACTTCGCGAGGAGGATGCAGCGCCCCGCCACGGCCCCACGGGAGGGACGTGGCTCGAACAGGTGCGTGCCAGGGTCCGCGGGATTGGGAGCGGGGCGGGAGGAAAGAAGCCGGCAGGGTAGAGAGGGAGCACGGCATCAGACCTGCCGAGAGCGCTCGAGATTCCCCTGACCTTCCCCACGCCTACACCTTCAACCTTCTTCCCCCCCCCTCCTATACATTCTGGTGACGGTCCCTAGTTGTGTCCATCCTCCTGGAATCTTCACTCCAGCGCTATAGGACTCCAACACAGGTGTAACCTTTTGCTAAAGCTGTGATACCCCAGTTGCACTGACCAGTGCCTTTCTTTTGTTTTTGTTTTGGTTTCCGGTCCGACTCCATATCACCGTTCAACGAGAGGACCACGCCCCACAGTACCTGGGTCCAGAGAGAGGAACAGGGAACCAGTTTCGACCTTGGTGGCAGACGTCGACGGAGACAAACATTTTGTTATTGACTTTATTAACCCATGCAATAAAACAAGGGGGACACAGCGCCCTTTACAACTTGCCCTCGCAGTCAGTCTCTCTATATTCCCACAGTGGCGAGCCAGATAGGAGTCCACACTCCACTGCATGATAATGGAGGCCTTGATTCAGCTCTTAGCAGAGGGACAGAAGAAACTAGAATGGGCCATGGAGAGACAGGTCAACATTGCGCAAGCCGATAGGGACTTGTTTAAGGACATGATCAAGGGACAAATGGACGCCCTGCTACGAGTGGGGGAGGAAGCTGCCCAGGGGGGTGGCAGGTCCTGAGAAACCAGAACCGTCTCCTCTCCACCCACGGTCTCCCTACAAAAATACGTTTCGGGGGAAGACCCCGATGCTTTTCTTATGAATTTCGAGCGGGCCGCACGGGCCTCCGGTTGGCCGGTTGCAAAGTGGCCCTTCTTTTTGGCACCTCTCTTGTCGGGGGAGGCCCAAGCGGCCTACCAGGTTGCCAACGCAGGAGGGGTGACCCCCTATGAAGAAGTGAAAACGATTATATTGGATCATCTCGGATTGGATCCAGAAACATACCGTATGCGGTTCCGAAAAGAAAGAGGGGCCCCAGGGGACAACCCCAAGACTTTATATTTCAAATTGAAAATGGCCGCAGACAAGTGGCTGAAACCCACTGAAAACACCAAGGAGGATATCATAAGAGCCATCTACTTAGAACAGTTTATTGAATCATTGCCCTATCCCACGCAAAGGTGGTTGAGGCAACACTCCCATCTAACTCCAGAACAAGCGGTGGATATGGCCACATCCTATTCCCGGGCCCAACCCCGTCTTCCGCATGGAGAGACGGATAGAGCCTCCCGGGCTCTCCCCGGACCCCGGAAACCCTTGAGACCCATCAGAGACACAGAAAAGATACCTCCACCTCGAGGCGACCTACCTCCCCATCGGGGACCGCAATGCTTCGACTGCGGGGGTTGGGGCCACATCGCCAGGACTTGTCCCAAGAAGCATGTCGACGAACCCATGGACGTCAGTTGCGTTACCCGCAGCCTGTTCTACACCGCGGAGGCAGGGCCCTGCTTTTACGTAAGTGTGTCAGTAAACGCAATGCCTTGGAAGCCCTCCTGGATACTGGGTGTCGTCAGTCAGTGATTCATGCGAGGCTAGTGGGGAAGCATCAGATCATTCCAGGTGGGAACACACATATTAGATGTGTCCATGGCGACGTAAAGGAGTACCCCACAGCCCTAGTTCCATTGGTCTTTAAAGACAATCCCCCCTTCAATATCTCTGTTGGGGTTTTGCATACACTCCCCGAGCTCTTGATCCTCGGCACTGACAACCCGTCTTTCATGACCCTCATGAAGGAACACACCGGGTTATTACCTTCCCTTTCCAAACACTCCGAGGGCCAGACGACCCTTCTCACCCAGGAACCCTGGCAACAGGATGATCGCTACCAGTGGGCCCAGACGAGCGACCCTTCCCTTACTGCCGCGTGGCAACAAGCCCGAAACAACGACCAAAACCCCCAACCACTCTATCCCTTATTTAAGATAACAAAAGGGTTGTTGTATAGAATCGCCAAAGAAGGGGAATCCCCCCAGTTACTAGTTCCCCAACGGTTTAGAGAGCAAATCATGTTTTACGCCCACTCTCACCTCTCAGCAGGACACCTAGGCCCAGAGAAGGTGACCCAGAACCTCTTACGGGATTTTTATTGGCCGGGTATCTTTGACCACATAAGAAAATACTGCCAGGAGTGTCCCATCTGCCAAGTCAAGAACCCCTATCGACCACAAGCAGTTCCTCTCCAACCCTTGCCTATCATTGGTAAACCCTTTGAACGTGTTGGGATGGACCTTGTAGGTCCTTTACCCAAGTCCACCAAGGGACACCAATACATTCTAGTATTGGTGGACTATTGTACAAGGTTTCCCGAGGCCTTCCACTTCGAGCTCCTACCACCGCGGCTATTGCCGATCGCTTGCTAGAGTTCTTTTCCCGTGTCGGGTTTCCGCGCGAAATCTTGACAGACCAAGGGACCCCTTTTCTATCTCGACTGATGAAACAGGTGTGTGCCCTCCTCCAAATCAAACAGATAAGAACCTCGGCCTACCACCCACAGACCGACGGTCTAGTGGAACGATATAACGGGACCATAAAGCTAACCCTTAAAAAAATGTTGGCCTTAGAAGGACGACGTTGGGATCAACTCCTTCCCCTCGCCTTATACGTCATACGAGGACAGGTCCAGTCCAGTCTGGGGTGTTCATCTTTCGAGATGTTATACGGCAGACGACCGCAAACCCTACTGGAGATGACAAGGGAGGCGTGGGAGGAGAGACCCAACGATGCCCGCGACCTTCTGGTCTACAGTCAGTCCCTGAAGTCACATCTGGCTAAATTGCACGACCTTGCGCATACCAACCTGGAAAAACAACAAGAGAAACAAAGGACCCAGTATGATAAAGGGAAGAAATGGCGTTCTCTACAGTTGGGGGATTGGGCTTTAGTGAGTTTACCAAAATCCCTGACCTCAGTACAAAAAGAGTGGAAAGGGCCCTTCAAGGTCGTGGCACTGTTTGGGAAGACCACCTACCAATTGGCGATTGGACCCAATCGTACCCAAACCTACCACATAAACCTCTTAAAAAAATGGCTAGGACCCCTCCCTCCCAGTCGCACTAACCTCCTGGCAGGCGTTCCTGACACGACGAACAGCACCTTAGAAGACTTAGTGGTTAATGAACACCTAAAACCCGAACAGCAAACATCCTTATTGAATAGGCTAATCCCGTTTGCACACGTGTTCTCGGATCAGCCAGGGAAGACCTCCGTAGTGGAACACGCCATCCATACCGTGCCAGGAAAAGTGGTTCGCCTACGACCCTATCGCATACCAGCACACCGCAGGGCAGCTGTGACCCCGGAAGTCCAGAAAATGCTGGAGATGGGTGTCATCGAACCGTCCCACAATGATTGGTCCTCCCCGATCGTTCTGGTCCCCAAACCTGACGGCAGTATCCGTTTCTGCATCGACTTCAGACAGGTGAACGCCATCTCGGCTCTTGATGCGTATCCCATGCCTAGAGTCGATGAACTGATAGAACAACTCGGAGATGCCCACTACATCACCACGCTAGATCTTACCAAGGGGTATTGGCAGGTACCCCTACGTAAGGTAGACCAGAAGAAAACAGCCTTCACAACTCCCGATGGCCTTTTTCAGTTCACTGTATTGCCCTTTGGGCTACACCGCGCCCCAGCTACATTCCAACGACTAATGAACCATGTTCTGAAACCCCATCAAGGCTACTCATCCGCTTATCTAGACAACATAGTCATATACAGTTCGCGATGGGACCAACACTTAGACCACCTACAGCATATTCTGGGGGCCCTTGAACAAGCAGGGCTACACATCAATGCGAAAAAATCGAGAGTTGGGTTTTCCAAAGTGAAATATTTAGGGTACCTACTGGGTAATGGGTGTATAGAACCTCAGAGGGAAAAAGTAAGAGCCATAGCAGATGCCCCCCTTCCCACCACAAAAAAAGGAGTGCAAGCATTCCTGGGCCTCTTGGGCTATTATCGGCGTTTCATTCCCCAATACTCCATCCTTTCGGAACCTCTTACTGACCTCTTGAAAAAGGACGTCAAGAACAGGGAGTTGTTATCCCCCTCCCCGGCAGTACGACAAGCCTTTTCCGATCTCAAATCAGCCATCATACACAGCCCCGTATTACTCTCACCCGATTTCTCTCGGCCTTTCCTCCTCCAAACCGACGCTTCAGATGTTGGCATAGGTGTGGTTCTATCACAGAAAACCATGGATGGAGCGGAACACCCTATCCTGTTTCTTAGTCGAAAGCTCTTCCCTAGGGATCGTTCCTATCCCACTATCGAAAAGGAGTGTCTGGCCATCAAATGGGCTGTGGAGAAACTGAGGTACTACCTCGAGGGCAGCAGATTCAGCCTCTTTACGGACCATGCTCCCCTGGTGTGGCTGGCTCGAAACAAGGGCCCCAACCCTAGAGTTATGCGTTGGTTTCTATCATTGCAACCCTTCACCTTTGACATTCACCACCGTAAGGGGGCCCTAAATGCCAATGCCAACTTCCTCTCTCGCTTTCCTGTCCTCCCCGATCGGGATGACTCTAGGGGAGGGGTGTGTCGGGGTGTGTCGGGGAGTGCAGGGAACCGCTGAGACATTACCCGAGGGTTTCCCTGATCCGCCCCTTCTTTCTTCATTCCAGCCCTCTGGCGGCTATGACTTCCACGCCACGTACCAGGAAACCGACGCGGATTGGCCGGTTTCTCCCGCCCCATTCTTCGTGGAGGCGGAGTCTCGCAGTCCCGAGACCAACAAGAAGGAGCCTCCTGATGAGGCGGACGGAACGTCGATCCCGGAAGAGAGCGAGCGCCAACTGACCCGACCGACAGAGACGCGGAGACCAGTGCTGGGAACCCCTCCGGTGTGCGGTTCAAGAGAAGAGGAGCCAAGACTTCGCGAGGAGGACGAAGCGCCTCGCCACGGCCCCACGGGAGGGACGTGGCTCGAACAGGTGCGTGCCAGGGTCCGCGGGATTGGGAGCGGGGCGGGAGGAAAGAAGCCGGCAGGGTAGAGAGGGAGCACGGCATCAGACCTGCCGAGAGCGCTAAGATTCCCCTGGACTTCCCCACGCCTACACCTTCAACCTTCTTCCCCCCCCCTCCTATACATTCTGGTGACGGTCCCCAGTCCTGTCCATCCTCCTGGAATCTTCACTCCAGCGCTATAGGACTCCAACACGGGTGTAACCTTTTGCTAAAGCTGTGATACCCCAGTTGCACTGACCAGTGCCTTTCTTTTGTTTTTGTTTTGGTTTCCGGTCCGACTCCATATCACCGTTCAACGAGAGGACCACGCCCCACTGTACCCGGGTCCAGAGAGAGGAACAGGGAACCAGTTTCGACCTTGGTGGCAGACGTCGACGGAGAGAAACATTTTGTTATTGACTTTATTAACCCATGCAATAAAACAAGGGGGACACAGCGCCCTTTACAACTTGCCCTCGCAGTCAGTCTCTCTATATTCCCACAGCAATTTATATGCTTTGATTATGGTTTTTGAATTATCTCTCTTGTGACTACAAGGGGGGGCTTAATGGCATGATAAGCTGGAATGACTGTCTCATTTGGTTGGATGTGGGGCATGTGGTTGGGTGGGGGAGTGCTCTTTTCAAGGGTGGGAAGGATGGGTACAGGGGTCTGAGGGGTGGGTTACACAAAAAAGATGATAAGGTTTTTCAAGGAAGTAAACACTGGAAAGCTAGGAAAGGTTGGCTTTTCGCAGAGGGTTGTTTTTTGATAAGGTGATTTTGAAAAATATATAAATGGCACAAGTAGGTAGTCTACTTTTTAGTTTATGCTGTCCTGATTAAAGGTTTGAAAATTGATCAATATCCACAGATTTTTTTAGATCACAATCCTTTAGTGATTGAAATGAGTGCCTCCGTTAAAAAGATCCAACCTCTGACTGGGTCGTTTGATAGGGGCCTGCTGATGAATTTGGAATATGATGAACACATGAAGAAATGGCCCCCGGCCCTTCTGGATGCAAATAGGGGTAGTGCTTCTAGCAACATGCTTTGGGATGCTTAAAAGGTCAGTATAAGAGGACAGACCCTCAGCTTTAATTTATACAGCAGTAAATTCAGGCACAGAAACTGAGAAATAACAGTGAGGATCTGACCTTTCTGGAGTCTCAGCTTATGTTAGTGATAACAGATGATAGGGCATCACAGGAAGTGTTATTTAGGGTCTCAGTTTAAAGGCTAGAATAAATGGAATCTATGCAGCAAGGCCCCGTCAACGGGAATAATATGAACTTAGTGAGAGGGTGGGAGAATTACTGGCACCTTAAACATGGTTTATAGCAACACCCAGAAAATTAAGGATGAACATGGGCATTTAGTAAACACCACCGAAGCAATACTGGATGTATTTAAAGAATTTTATAGGAAATTCAATCAATTGGAGGCTATCCCTGTGGAAAATGAGATTAGCCAATATCTTGGTCATATTGCAGGAGGACAGTTAGATAAGGATGAAAGGGCCACTTTAGATAATCCATATGCATGAGAGGAAATAGATCCAGGAAAGCAAAGCTAGCCAAAAGTCCACTTGAGTTTCATACAGTGTTTTTTGTGATCTCAGTAACCTATTTAAGGTAGTGCAAGGTGGAGCACAAGCTCCGTTATTGTAGGTAAAGAGACAAATCCAACTGAGCTTGTTTCTCAATGGCAACATGGCTTTATCCCTGAAAGAGGGACTACAGATCACACTAGTCGGGTAAGCACACTATTTGACAAGACTAGTGTATTTTAAGTGGGTGACATGGGATTACCTTTGGGCTGTGCTCAGGTGGAATTGAATCAGTCTGGGTTTTATAAGAGCAATATAGGTCCTATATGGTTAACCGACAGCTAGACTGCAAATCACAGGGGTAGAATAAGAGACCTTTTCCAATGCGAGGGTAACAACACAGGGGTGTCCCTCCTCACTACTACTGTTTGCTTTATATATTCACCCACCAATCAGGAGGGTTATAGATAATAACTCAAAAGTACTACTGGTTATGCAAAGATTAAGAACTAAGGTATTAACTAATGCAGATGACATTGCGTTAGTTACACCTGAGCCCGAGTTAGCTTTAAAGGCAGTGGAATGGGGAACTGCTGGGTTTGGTATGATATCTGGGCATTACTTAAATAAGAATAAAAGTCAGATATAGGAAAACAAATTTGGGCTACATATAGTGGATAATAGAAGAACTGAGCAGGCAATTTATCTGGGGGTCAATATTTTGAGGGAAGTGGATCAGACAACCGAGACACATTTTGCTCCAGTGCTGTTAACCCCTTCAGTGCCCATGACGAGATGGTCTCGTCATGGAGCGCGGTTGCGCTGTGCCCATGACGAGACTATCTCGTCATGAACCCCGCCCGCTAATGCAACGCCCGGCACAGGGCGGGGAAAGGGCGGGGCACTGAAGAGGTTAAATACGAGGAGGGATCTCCGGCAAATGGATAACTTACATCTTTCAATAGGGGGTGTTGCAATGTAATTAACATGCCTTTCTTGCCTAGGGTACAGTATTGTTTTAGGGCCATCCCCTTCAAGTTTGAGAGCAGCTGGCTCAAGCGGTTGGAGGATAAGGCCAGTAGTTTTATTTGGTCATATGCTAGAGCTCGAACGGCTTCAAAATATTTATTGTTACCTGGGATGAGGGCAGGGTGGGCCATCCCCGCTTTTAAGTTCTTTTACTGGGCTGCTGCTCTGAAGCAGATGGGCTCTTTAATTACAGTAATGCAGCTGGGGGATCAACTGAGGGAAAATCTTCCCTTAATGTATGATCTTCTCCTGGGAGAGGATGCACATGCATGTTTTTGAAGAATGGTTGAACCTAGCTATTTAAAAAAGTTAAATTTAAAACAATACAATCTGCATTTAAGCTTTGGTCCAAGGTAAAGTTCAAATTGGGGATTGGACAATACTGCAACTAAACTCCCTTGTGGAAAGCATTGATTATTCCAGCTATTTTCCACGATAATTACTGTCGCAAATGGGAACGTTAGGGAATACGGAAAATTAGGGCCTTTTTTTTTCATCTAAACAGCTGAAATCATTTGCTGAGAAGCAAGAGGATTTTTGTTTTAGGTGCCTTCAGTTTAGAGATTTTCTGGTATGCCCTAAGGCTACTGCATAGGGGGAGAAACTTCCAGTGATAGAATAGCTAGATAAAGTAGCAGAGTACAGTATCAGCTTGATGTACCAATTGTTAATGGCGTTTATGCAGGATGATCTGGTGAAACATCCAGATAATTGGAGTCGGCGGTTGGGCATTAATGAAACTCAATTGTTTGAGTCTTTGGAAATAGGACATTTCGTATTGTTATCGGTTGTACTGCAAGCTCAACATTGCAAGATGTTTTTTAACCTTTACTAAACCGCCCCTAAAAATTGCGAGGTAGGGAAGAAGTGTTTGTATATCATGCCCGCGATGTAGCAGTCAGGCCGCTGCTCTGATTTTTATGCTTAGTACCTGTGTGAAGCTTGATAAACTCAAATAGGGGATTACTGGATTTTTGGAAGCTGTTTTGCATCGGCGGAAAGACCCCATTTTGTCCTACTAGGGATTGATGATGATGGTATCTTACCAGTATTTTGTATTTGTTGGAATGGACCAGATTTGTATTGCCTTAGACTGGCTTGATCCAGATCCCCCAACTTATTATCAGTGGTTGGTTCGAGCCATATCCGTGTTCTTGCTCAAATTCAAACATGTGTCATGGGTCGGCTGCAGCTTCGTGCTGGGTGCCTCCACCACCTGGAACAAGCTTCCTCATCACATTAAATCCTCCACGAATCTTCTGATTATTAGGAAATTTCTCAAGACCTGGTTATTTAACTCCTTACAAGTCATTCATTCACATCAGACTGTAGCCAGCATCAAGACACTCTTGGGTATTCGAGCGCTTAACAAATCCATTTAATGTAACATACTCTCAATGTATTATTTGGAAAGCAGCTTGTATGTCTGTAAGGGTAGGACTGTGAAAAAAAAGCAAAGCTAAGATCTTGGCACTGGTTTTGGAATGGTTGCGGGAAAAGGCTCTAGAAGAAAGGTGGACCAAGGTATATCAGCTTTGATTCTCCTCCCTTTTATTTCATTTTTTTACGTTTCCTTATATATAGAAATTTATCTAACTAAGTGGTTGATTTCAAGTTGGATTGTGTTATGATTATTGAGATTTATAATGAAATGGATGGGGTATTTTATGCCTGTATAAATTAAAAAGCAGATGTTTATTTTTATGGATCATGACATCAGCTGGTAAATGATATTTCTGTATGTATCGAATCTTGGTAGGACTATACATAACGTGTTTACAGAAGCTATGAATTGCTTTTGATCTTTGTATTTATTATGTTTTTTGTACTATTGTATGTATCTCTTGAGTTCTAAGGGGTAAAATCGAATAAAATGTTAAAAAATAGACGTTGAGGTACATACAAATGCATACACTGAAAAGATATTGGACCCATAATTTGGACTAAGCGAGGGTTCTGTCAGAAATAGTCTATTAAGGCTCCCTGGATCTCTTCTGAAATACTGCGTATATGAGGGCCTAGCCGGAAAACCTCCAGGAAACCTTCGGGTGGCGAAATAAGGAGCTTGGATTGGCCAATTAGACCATAACCAGCGAATGGTCAGAGAGTGTGCATAGGAGATTATTAATGCTGGTAACCCAGTACATTATTTTATTAGAAATTAACCAACAGTCAATGTGGGATTGGGTCCCAAGAGGTGGAAAGAAGAAGGTATATTCTCGCTTTTGTACATGGCATTGATGCATTTCTTCTGAAAGGGAGTGCTGAGCATGTGCATAGGAGATTATTAATGCCGGTAACCCAGTACATTATTTTATTAGAAATTAACCAACAGTCAATGTGGGATTGGGTCCCAAGAGGTGGAAAGAAGAAGGTAAATTCTCGCTTTTGTACATGGCATTGATGCATTTCTTCTGAAAGGGAGTGCTGGGCAGTTATCTCTGACATGATATGTAAGAAAAAGAGTTTCATGGGCCTTCCATTGTGAGAGCTAGCTGTAAATCCAGTACAATGTTCAAGAGTCATCCCCCTCAAAATATCCTGTCAGCTTTTATAAGTTCAAGGATTGCCCAAATGTTGTGGAAAAAGTCCAGGCCATCTACATTTGGAAGGTACGTGTTAACAGTTACAATGCGGTGATCCTGAATCACTCCAATGAGTGCCAGAAATCTTTCCTGTACATCCACATTCTGTCAGTACAACTTGAAGTTCAGCCTGTTGTGGATAAGAAGACACACACCATGTGCTTAGGAAGCACAAGAAAAACCAATTACTGCCCCAATGGTGTGCAAAATTATGAGGAATCTTAGATGGTAGATGGGTTTCTTGTAGACAGGCTATATAGATCCTATTTCTGTATAAGTAGGTCAGTACCTGCCTATTTCATTGGTGGTGATTGAGCCAACGGATGTTCCGGGAGAGGAGTGTCAGGTATTTTACTCAGCGAGGGTGTCATAGAAATGAGATAGCCTCTGACAGAATTGCAAAGTTTACGTCTCTATCATGTCTGAAAAAGTAGTCTATGCTGGACAACATGTGTGAAACAGAACTTTTCAATCCCCAACCTCCCCCCACCCTCACTGAGTTCCCCAGCTCCTTAACATCGCCCAGAGAAATCATAACAGTTATTGGGGTGGAAGCACTCCGTAACCAGGCCTGACATGAAATAACAAAATAACACTGTATGGAGTGTGTTAGACAAATATGCAGCAGCTGGTGCAAAAATCTATAAACTGGCAGTGTCCATACAAGCCAAGGAGCCTCCAGCACAGGTGGCAAATTATTGCATGGCTGAGTGGTGAGGTCTGTCATTCTGCCACCACTTAACTACTTCTCAGGAGCTGTCTGGAATGACATCCTTTATCTGGGTTATTCTGCCTCTACAAGTGTGCTCAAATTTCAAGGTGTGCAAGACCTGAACCTCTGTGCAGGATCTCCCTTCTCATTGTAACGGGTTTGGCAAAACGTCCTGGCTTCCGATGGTTGGTGAAGATTTTCATATACTCATCATGGTTCACCATTAGCCAAGCCCCGTACATAGCCAAGCCCTGTACAACACACTCTGGTGCCGATTACGATCCGGTAAAAAAATTCCCCGTACGACTCGTATCCGGTCTTTTTACCGTACGAATCGTACAAGTGCCGTACAAACTACCAAGTACGATTTGCATGGGAAAAAGTCCATACGAATCGCATTGGGAATCATTCCCCACACGTCCTCGGGTCGGAAAATGTGTCCGACACGTCCTCGGACGATTTACCGTACAAATGTGAAAAGTGAAGTCCGACCGCGGAATCACGATCCATCCCGTGCGTCCGATGTTACAACCGTATGGAAAATACACCGTCCGCACCGAACCCCCATAGCAACCATGGAGACAGGTGCCCGCATACGCGCCAACACTCCCCCCAGCCCCCGTATGTATGCGCCGTCCCCCCGCCCCCGTACGTACGCGTCGACCCCCCCAGCCCCCGTACGTATGCACCGACCCCCCCCCAGCCCCCGTACGTTTGTGTCGTACCCCCCCAGCCCCTGTACGTTCGAGTCGTACCCCCACCCGTGTATGTACGGTGCGTACCCCCACCCGTGTATGTACACCCGTGTACGTTCGAGTCGTACCCCCACCCGTGTATGTACACCCGTGTACATGTCGTACCCCCATGTATGTACACCCGTGTACGTTCAAGTCATACCCCCACCCGTGTATGTACACCCGTGTACGTGTCGTACCCCCGTGTATGTACACCCGTGTACGTTCGAGTCGTACCCCCACCCGTGTATGTACACGCGTGTACGTGTCATACCCTCCGTGTATGTACACCCGTGTACGTTCGAGTCGTACCCCCACCCGTGTATGTACACCCGTGTCGTACCCCCGTGTATGTACACCCGTGTACGTGTCGTACCCCCCGTGTATGTACACCCGTGTACGTTCGAGTTGTACCCCCACCCATGTATGTACACCCGTGTACGTGTCGTACCCCCGTGTATGTACACCCGTGTACGTTCGAGTCGTACCCCCACCCGTGTATGTACACCCGTGTACGTGTCGTACCCCCGTGTATGTACACCCGTGTACGTGTCGTACCCCCGTGTATGTACACCCGTGTACGTTCAAGTCGTACCCCCACCCGTGTATGTACACCCGTGTACGTGTCGGACCCCCCGTGTATGTACACCCGTGTACGTTTGAGTCGTACCCCCACCCGTGTATGTACACGCGTGTACGTGTCATACCCCCCGTGTATGTACACCCGTGTACGTTCGAGTCGTACCCCCACCCGTGTATGTACACCCGTGTACGTGTCGTACCCCCGTGTATGTACACCCGTGTACGTTCGAGTCGTACCCCCACCCGTGTATGTACACCCGTGTACGTGTCGTACCCCCGTGTATGTACACCCGTGTATGTTCGAGTCGTACCCCCACCCGTGTATGTACACCCGTGTACGTGTCATACCCCCCGTGTATGTACACCCGTGTACGTGTCGTACCCCCGTGTATGTACACCTGTGTACGTTCAAGTCGTACCCCCACCCGTGTATGTACACCCGTCTACGTGTCGTACCCCCGTGTATGTACACCCGTGTACGTTCGAGTCATACCCCCACCCGTGTATGTACACGCGTGTACGTGTCATACCCCCCGTGTATGTACACCCGTGTATATTCGAGTCGTACCCCCACCCGTGTATTTACACCCGTGTACGTGTCGTACCCCCGTGTATGTACACCCGTGTACGTGTCGTACCCCCCGTGTATGTACACCCGTGTACGTTCGAGTTGTACCCCCACCCGTGTATGTACACCCGTGTACGTGTCGTACCCCCATGTATGTACACCCGTGTACGTTCGAGTCGTACCCCCACCCGTGTATGTACACCCGTGTACGTGTCGTACCCCCGTGTATGTACACCCGTGTACGTGTCGTACCCCCCGTGTATGTACACCCGTGTACGTTCGTGTCGTACCCCCACCCGTGTATGTACGGTGCGTACCCCCAGCTGGGTGGGGGTACGACTCGAACGGACACGGGTGTACATACACGGGGGTACGACACGTACACGGGTGTACATACACGGGTGGGGGTACGACTCGAACGTACACGGGTGTACATACACGGGGGTACGACACGTACATGGGTGTACATACACGGGGGGTACGACTCGAACGTACGGGGGCTGGGGGGGTCGGCGCGTACGTACGGGGGCTGGAGGGGGTCAGCGCATACGTACGGGGGCTGGGGGGGGTCGGCGCGTACGTACGGGGGATGGGGGTGGGACGGCGCGTACCGGGCCACCTACTCTGGTCGTTTCGCGCCGTACTTTGCTTTTCCGGCGCTTTTTGGGTGCCGTGAAAATATCGCCGTCCGGACTGCTGTCGGTCCGAATCGTACTTCCTGGGTCGTGAAACGCTGCCTGACAGCGTCCCAACGTCACGTCGCAGCATTCCCGGATCACATTCGTACGTATATTTTCGTCGGTCGGTGTTTTTTACGATTTGTACGGAAATGGTGTTTCCGTGCGAATCGTAATTCCATGTTTGTGAAGTTTTCCAACCGGGTACGAGTCGGACGGACAAAACTCTCCGACCGACGGTTCGTACCCGGTTTTTACCGGATTGTAATCGGCACCTATATTGTACCTCTTTATCATGTGGACTACATTTCACATCTTGGAACTTACATCTCGCCTCTTGGACCGGATCTCTGACATATTATCGAAAGACACATTATCGAACTACACAAATATCGCAACAAAAATATCGACATCAAAATTATCGACATTGTATACTTAATAAAAAAACTACACTAATATCGACACTACAATATCGTAATACAATTATATCGATCACACAAAAATCGCACACATCAATATCGCAATACTAAATATCGACATAAATAAATAAATATAACACATGTAACAAATATCGATAACCAAAATATAGACATCAATAATATCGTTTTTTAAAAATATATCAACAATTCTAATACTAATAAAACCAATACTTTAAACAACATAAATACAATATTTTCCTAAAACATACATTTTCCAATTATATTCTACTTAAACATAAACATAACATTTATAACTATATAAATATTTAACAACATAATAAAAAAACACAGAAATAATTATCACATAGGCATGTCGAACACATTCAAAAAAATTAAAACACATTATAAACAATCTTTTTCTATATAATTATTTAAAACTCTCCTCCTTTAAAACTAAATATACTCTTACTTAGCATTTTCCATAAAAGGAAACCAATTAAATAAAAAAAATTCAAAACATCCAATAGAAAGGCCACATACAGAAAGCAACCAATAACATTCAAGAAACAATTTAAAACCACAATATAAACCAATTAAAACGAGTCTTCTACTGTGCCTTAAACCAAAGCATTGAACGAAGAAGAAACTCTGCTAAACAGAAGAAACCTACATCCTACTACTATTCTAAAAACGTAAGTAAATTATCTTTTCTAACTAAACTCCCAAATTAAACTAAAACACTAATTTATCTTTACTCAAATAAATAACTAACTTATATATTCCATCTCTTTATGTTTCCACTACAGATATTACTCAAAACAGCTAAAGAAAAGATTGAACATTGCCAGAAAGGACTCACTAAAAAAGTAAGTATACTATCAAAAAACTTTCTAAAATATTAATTAAATCCTACTCAAACCCCAAAACATCCTAAACCCCTAAACAAATCCATGTTCTCTTTTTTAAGTTTTTAAAAACCTGTATAAATTAACACCTATAGTCTATACCAAACAGCAATACCACCCCACTTAAAAAAACTAAAACAACCAAAACAATATATGTTCTTTAACTTTCAGAGACTACATCAACTAAACAGCATTTTGTCTACAAAGAACATCTTCATTCAAATACAACCAAAAACACTTGGTAAGTATATATAAAAAAGTTTGTTTTTTGCTATTGTCATAGAAATATATAAACTACTATTGCATATATTTTCATATACATTTTTTCCAGATTTCTAACACATCACAATGACAGAAGAAGCCCAATTTATAACATCGCAGAAAGGAAAATTCCTATTGTGTTACATGGGTTACACATACACCCAAGAAAAGAAGACGGAACGAAAAGTGAACTGGAAGTGTTCTAAATATTATTCTAACAAATGCTACGGACGAGCAACAACAAGAGAAACAACTGTACTATATACAAGAGAGCATAACCATCCACCCAATCTCTCTGAAATAGAAGTCAGATCAACCCTTGAAAATATAAAAGAATTAAGCACTGGTTCACAAACTGCTACAAGTGTAATCCTAAAAGAACTATTACCTAGAGTGCCCAAAGAAGCAAGAGGCCAATTACCATCAATTGCTTCTATAAAAAGAACAATTGCTAGGACCAAAAAATCAACCACAACAACAATACCATCCCCTAAAACTTTTCAAGATATCATCATTCCACCAGAATTAACTATCACCCACAATAATGAACCTTTTATTTTTTTTGATAACAAAAGTACAGAAAAAAGAATCATAATGTTTGCTACTGCAAACAATATAACTAAACTCCAACAATGCCAAACATGGATGATGGATGGCACCTTTACAATATGCCCAAAACCATTCTACCAGCTTTACACAATACACGGTCAATATCACAACACTTCCATACCTTTAATCTATGCACTATTACCTAACAAACAAAACACAACATATAATGAAATGCTAGGAAAACTAAAACAAGAATCAAATGATTTTTCCCCTGAAAGAATTATCATAGACTTTGAGCAAGCCATGATAAATTGCATTCTAAAACTGTACCCCCATACAGCTATCCAAGGATGTTACTTCCATCTAAACCAATGTATATGGAGACATTTACAAAAATCTTCACTAAGGTGCCGATCACGATCCGGCAAAAACCGGGTACGAACCGTCGGACGGAGCACAATCTCCGCCCGACGCGTACCCGGTCGTCAATTTTTACAAACAAGGAATTACGATTCGCACGGGTACACCATTACCGTACGAATCGTAAAAAAGCCCGACCGAACAAAAAAACACCTACCAATGCGATCCGGGAAAGCGCCGACCTGACGTCGGGACGCTCACAGCCAGCCATTCACGACCCAGGAATCACGATTCGCACCGACGTCACCCCGCACGGTGAATATTTTGCGGCAGCCAAAAACTGCCGGGAAATCAGGACGACGCGAACAAGGACCACCAGTACGCGACGGACAGACGACGACGCGAACAAGGAGGACCAGTACGTGACGGACACACAGGACGACGCCACCAAGGAGGACCCGTACGCGACAGGACAACGCGATCAAGGAGGACCCGTATGCGACAGGACGACGCGAGCAAGGAGTACCAGTACGCGACGGACAGACATGGACCCGAACCTACGAGTCATCCCTGCCCTCATAGCAGTTCACCTCCTCTACAGGTTACGACGCAGACGCCGCAGAAGGTCAGAATAACTAAGGGAGGGGGGAAAGTGGGGTGGGGTGGGGGTGGCAGGACCAGGGCAGGCCACAAAACAACCACATAAGTCACACACCACACATGGCCTGGACATACCTGACTCCCATGCCCTGGTCACCACGAGGGGGTGGGGGCGTGTCCTGATAAGCCAGCGACCACCACAACGGAAGTCCGTCACCACGCGAACCGGCAACACAACCAGACAGGTATGTCCCGTACCCACGCCTGAAGAGCGTGGGTACGAGTCGGACCACGCCCACACACGTCACCCCAACAATGGCGGGACGGATCGAACCCACGTGGCAAAGGCCTGGGTACGGGCTGCACAAACATCACATAGCGTGGGGACGGATATGTACGGACCCTACCCCCACCCCGTATGCAAGGAGCGTACCCCCCACCCCAACAGTGAAAGTACGACCCGTACCCCCACCCGCGTATGCATGGAGCGTACCCCCCAGCCCAACAGTGTAAGTACGACCGTACCCCCACCCGCATATGCATGGAGCGTACCCCCATGCCAACAGTGTAAGTACGACTCGAACCCTCACCCGCGTATGCAAGGAGCGTACCCCCCAGCCCAACAGTGTAAGTACAACCCGTACCCCCACCCGCGTATGCATGGAGCGTACCCCCACCCCAACAGTGTAAGTACGACCCGTACCCCCACCCGCGTATGCATGGAGCGTACCCCCATGCCAACAGTGTAAGTACGACCCGTACCCCCACCCGCGTATGCATGGAGCGTACCCCCCAGCCCAACAGTGTAAGTACGACCCGTACCCCCACCCGCGGACGTACGGAGCGTACCCCCACCCCCACCAGTGTAAGTACGACTCCTACCCCCACCCACGGACTCACGGACCGTACCCCCACCCCAACAGTGTAAGTACGACCCGTACCCCCACCCGCGGACGTACGGAGCGTACCCCCACCCCCACCAGTGTAAGTACGACTCCTACCCCCATCCGCGGACTCACGGACCGTACCCCCACCCCAACAGTGTAAGTACGACCCGTACCCCCACCCGCGTATGCAAGGAGCGTACCCCCCAGCCCAACAGTGTAAGTACGACCCGTACCCCCACCCGCGTATGCAAGGAGCGTACCCCCCAGCCCAACAGTGTAAGTACGACTCGAACCCTCACCCGCGTATGCAAGGAGCGTACCCCCCACCCCAACAGTGTAAGTATGACCCGTACCCCCACCCGCATATGCAAGGAGCGTACCCCCCAGCCCAACAGTGTAAGTACGACCCGTACCCCCACCCGCGTATGCATGGAGCGTACCCCTCATGCCAACAGTGTAAGTACGACTCGAACCCTCACACGCGTATGCAAGGAGCGTACCCCCCAGCCCAACAGTGTAAGTACGACCCGTACCCCCACCCGCGTATGCAAGGAGCGTACCCCCCAGCCCAACAGTGTAAGTATGACCCGTACCCCCACCCGCGGACGTACGGAGCGTACCCCCACCCCAACAGTGTAAGTACGACCCGTACCCCCACCCGCGTATGCAAGGAGCGTACCCCCCGGCCCAACAGTGTAAGTTCGACCCGTACCCTCACCCGCGTATGCATGGAGCGTACCCCCACCACACCAGTGTAAGTAGACTCGTACCCTCACCTCGAATGCATTGAGCGTACCCCCACCGTGTATGTTCCAAGCGTACATATCCTGAAATCGGAGGTGTGTGTGCAGAGTCCACCCAGCAGTGCCCTGAGACAGGAGGGGTGGGTGCCTATCACTCCCAGCAGTGCCCTGAGACAGGAGGGGTGTGTGCAGAGTCCTCCCAGCAGTGCCCTGAGACAGGAGGGGTGGGTGCCTATCACTCCCAGCAGTGCCCTGAGACAGGAGGGGTGTGTGCAGAGTCCTCCCAGCAGTGCCCTGAGACAGGAGGGGTGGGTGTGGAGTCCTCCCAGCTGTGCCCTGAGACAGGAGGGGTGTGTGCAGAGTCCTCCCAGCAGTGCCCTGAGACAGGAGGGGTGGGTGCCTATCACTCCCAGCAGTGCCCTGAGACAGGAGGGGTGGGTGTGGAGTCCTCCCAGCAGTGCCCTGAGACAGGAGGGGTGGGTGTGGAGTCCTCCCAGCAGTGCCCTGAGACAGGAGGGGTGGGTGCAGAGTCCTCCCAGCAGTGCCCTGAGACAGGAGGGGTGGGTGCCTATCACTCCCAGCAGTGCCCTGAGACAGGAGGGGTGTGTGCAGAGTCCTCCCAGCAGTGCCCTGAGACAGGAGGGGTGGGTGCCTATCACTCCCAGCAGTGCCCTGAGACAGGAGGGGTGTGTGCAGAGTCCACCCAGCAGTGCCCTGAGACAGGAGGGGTGGGTGCCTATCACTCCCAGCAGTGCCCTGAGACAGGAGGGGTGTGTGCAGAGTCCTCCCAGCAGTGCCCTGAGACAGGAGGGGTGGGTGCCTATCACTCCCAGCAGTGCCCTGAGACAGGAGGGGTGTGTGCAGAGTCCTCCCAGCAGTGCCCTGAGACAGGAGGGGTGGGTGTGGAGTCCTCCCAGCTGTGCCCTGAGACAGGAGGGGTGTGTGCAGAGTCCTCCCAGCAGTGCCCTGAGACAGGAGGGGTGGGTGCCTATCACTCCCAGCAGTGCCCTGAGACAGGAGGGGTGGGTGTGGAGTCCTCCCAGCAGTGCCCTGAGACAGGAGGGGTGGGTGTGGAGTCCTCCCAGCAGTGCCCTGAGACAGGAGGGGTGGGTGTGGAGTCCTCCCAGCAGTGCCCTGAGACAGGAGGGGTGGGTGTGGAGTCAATCAATCAATCAATGTTTCTTTATTTCGATTGAATTTACAATCATAAAAAGTACATTCAAAACAGTACAACAGTATAAAAAACGGTTTGCTCATTGACTGCTATGAAAGGCAGGCATTTTATATATAAGGACTAACACTCTAAGTACAAAGATAATAACACAGTAGTCAGTAAAAAAGTAGAAATTTGGTTTGCTCAGTGGCTGTTAAGGAAAGCAGGCATTTAGAAGTAAACGCTAACACTCTATATACAAGAATAATAACAGAATAGTCAATAAAATCTTAGGGAACAGTTGCCAATAGTAGGGAATGAATTTTCAAGCAGGCTTTGAGAAAGCAGGCTACGGTTTTGGGAACGTACGGGGTATCTAGATATTGAAGTGCCAAAAGAGCCGGTCTGCATCTTCTCAGTCCTAAGTGTCGGAGCAATGGAACCAGCCATCGTTTCCGCGGGGACTTATAGAAACCGCAGAAAAAGGTTACATGCAGAGTTGACTGGCGAGTAAGACCGTCACAGGGACAATTTGTTGGTTCCCGTGACCAGTCTAAGGGTACAGGCAAAAAGACAAGGCGATAAAACACATCAAACCGAAATCTGGTTAAAACATACCTCTCATAGTTTGACAGAAAAAATGACAAATAAAGGTGAATGCCATGCGGAAATTGGACCATCGTTAAATGAGCATTAGACTTTTTGACGAGTTCAGAACACAAACGAAGATTGCTTAAGTGGTCAGCACATAGCTTTTTCAAGGATTTTCTAGATATATCCGATAAGGATTCAGGGTCAGTAAAATAAGCAGGGTGATTCAAATCTGTCAAAAATCTTGAAACATATAGCAGCCAAGGAATCTTTTTCCAATGGGACAAAGTGAGACAGTCAGATATTAATGACCTAGTTAGATGACATTGCTCCTGAGTCCATATACGGTGCCATAGTAGAATCGGCTGGTAGCTAATGATATCAGTCAGATACTCCCGACCGAGTTCCACATGTGTGCCGAATGTAGGAGCACTACGGGGGAGGGCTAATATGTATTTCAGAAAGTAGTTTTCTATAATTTGTAACTCATCTGTAGACACATAGCCCCAGACTCCGGCACCATATGTAGCCACACTCATGCATTTAGCTTGGTAGATCTGCAAAAGCACAGTAGGAGCGGGCTTACCCAGTTTCCTAGAGAACGAAGTCAGTGCAGAAGTTGTGCATTGAAACTGCAGTTTTTTGCTGGATATAGCAGATTTCCAGGACAGGTGGTTATCAATAAGAATACCTAGATAGGGGTAGGTAGTGGCAGTTTCTAGTCTGGTCTTCTCAATAAAGAGTGATTTATATTTTTGGGCTCTCTTCCCGATATTCATTACAAAAGTCTTAGATTTATTGACTTTGAGACCAAGAGAAGACATAAATTCGCAATATTTTTCTAGTTGGATCTGAAGTTGATTGGGTGTCCTTGCTAGGATAACTGAATCGTCTGCATACAATAATGCAGGGATAGGGCGGGAGCTTATGCAGGGTAGATCTTTACTATCAACCAACATCGCTTGCTCCAGTCCGTTAGTATAGATGTTGAATAGGAATGGAGCAAGGACGCATCCCTGCCTTACGCCTTTTTCGATATTAAAGGGTTCGGTAAGCTCCCCTTTGGTACCGTATCTCACACAAGCTTTTGCATCCGAGTATAGCTCTCGGAGAAAATTCAGAAGTGCGAGATCTATGCCCAGATTTTTCAAAATCGCCCATAGCTTGGAATGGATTACGCAATCGAATGCGGAACTCAAATCCACATAGACTAGATGAAGTTTACCGCCTTTGGCCCCAACGTATTTGCCTATGAGTAAAGTCAGGTTTAAGGCCTGTTCCACAGTGCCCAGGCCCTCCTGAAACCCAAACTGTAAGTCAGTTAAGATCTTATTCTCTGTAGCCCAGTCCCTTAATCGCTCCAGAATTAGTCTGCCAGCTACCTTGCCTAGGGAATCCAAAAGGGAGATGGGCCTGTAACAGGCTGGATTGTCCCGATCTCCCTTTTTGAAAATGGGCAGGAGCACAGAGGTAGACCAAGAATCAATAAGGCCGATCTGGGTAACTGCAGACATGACCCGTGTGACAATTGGAGACCAAAGATCTATATTGCTCACAAATATGTCTAAAGGGACCCCGTCTGGACCGGGCGCCTTACCGGTCTTTGAAGCAGTCAGTGCTGCGATTATCTCCTCTAGATCGAAGTGGAGATCAATGGGGAAGATGTTATTACTAGTAGGAGCTTCCACATCTGGTCTGGGAACCTCCGTTGTCAAAGAGTTATCCGCAAAGACAGGAGGGGTGGGTGTGGAGTCCTCCCAGCAGTGCCCTGAGACAGGAGAGGTGGGTGCAGAGTCCTCCCAGCAGTGCCCTGAGACAGGAGGGGTGGGTGCCTATCACTCCCAGCAGTGCCCTGAGACAGGAGGGGTGTGTGCAGAGTCCTCCCAGCAGTGCCCTGAGACAGGAGGGGTGGGTGCCTATCACTCCCAGCAGTGCCCTGAGACAGGAGGGGTGTGTGCAGAGTCCTCCCAGCAGTGCCCTGAGACAGGAGGGGTGGGTGCCTATCACTCCCAGCAGTGCCCTGAGACAGGAGGGGTGGGTGTGGAGTCCTCCCAGCAGTGCCCTGAGACAGGAGGGGTGGGTGTGGAGTCCTCCCAGCAGTGCCCTGAGACAGGAGGGGTGGGTGTGGAGTCCTCCCAGCAGTGCCCTGAGACAGGAGGGGTGGGTGCAGAGTCCTCCCAGCAGTGCCCTGAGACAGGAGGGGTGGGTGCCTATCACTCCCAGCAGTGCCCTGAGACAGGAGGGTTGTGTGCAGAGTCCTCCCAGCAGTGCCCTGAGACAGGAGGGGTGGGTGTGGAGTCCTCCCAGCAGTGCCCTGAGACAGGAGGGGTGGGTGCAGAGTCCTCCCAGCAGTGCCCAGAGACAGGAGGGGTGGGTGCCTATCACTCCCAACAGTGCCCTGAGACAGGAGGGGTGTGTGCAGAGTCCTCCCAGCAGTGCCCTGAGACAGGAGGGGTGGGTGCCTATCACTCCCAGCAGTGCCCTGAGACAGGAGGGGTGTGTGCAGAGTCCTCCCAGCAGTGCCCTGAGACAGGAGGGGTGGGTGCCTATCACTCCCAGCAGTGCCCTGAGACAGGAGGGGTGTGTGCAGAGTCCTCCCAGCAGTGCCCTGAGACAGGAGGGGTGGGTGCCTATCACTAACAGCAGTGCCCTGAGACAGGAGGGGTGTAACACATGTGTGTGAGGCCAGAATTATCCACATGCATACTGGCTACAAGGGAACATGTCCCCATGAACTCATGTCAACAGACTCCACACACAAGTACAGTGATCACCAAGGATGCCACGATTGTTGCAGGTGGAGACATGGCCCTGCATGCATGGCCAAAGTAGAAGGGCTCCGTCACACACACAGCTCATGTAGACACAGCTCTGCGCTAAACATTGGGAACACCCTGCAGGGAAGAAAGCTGGGTACACAGAGGAACGAATACACCCTGGGACAAGTGCACCATGCAGTAACTGCTTACATGAACAAAGAAAGTTAGCCAACACCTTGTGATGGCACACAGATCACAGGGTCCCACCAATGAGCAGTACACTACTACATATCCCACACACCCAAACCCTTACACACCACCCAAAACCATGTAGCAGCCCCACCAACACCAATACCAGCATAGCAGTAGTGTGATAATGAAAACAAAATTAAGCTTTATTCAGCATGAGCACAATGTCCGTGGATCGCAGGCAGTTCAATCTTCACAAAGCCCATAGGGCAGTCAATGATTCTCAGCTGGATGGGGGACACAGTGGGATGCGTGTCCCCTACCTTGCCTGCACAGTCAAATGGCATCGTCTTCCACACTGGTGAGGGCATCAGGGGGGGGGGAAGCAACAGGCACCGCAGGGACATCAGGGCAAAGGGGCGGCGTTGTGGGTGCAGGGATGGAGGACTCCACCACAGGGGGTGGGTCAGTGCCAAAGGCGGAGGCCAGGATGGCACTACACACCTTTGCAAGGTCCTCCAGGGAGTCCCCTGCACCCGAAGGGACCTCAGGCCCCAAGGAGGGGGGGGGGGTCAGAGGGATGGGTCGCAGCGCCACCAGGGGAGGGTGGAGACAGGGGGGGAGACTCAACCACCCTGACCGGGGACCTCCTTGACCGCTTGCGTGGTGGTGTAACTGTGGGGCTCAGGGACAGAGCGGCCATGAAGGAGTCCTTGGGGGAGATGTGGCCAGGAGAGCTGAGGGGAGGGGATTTGGAGGGAGTGGACTGGGTGGAATGCGGACTCCCACTATGGCTGCGTGTCACACGTTTGCCCCCCGACCCAGTGGGTGTGCCTACCTCACCCTGTGTGTGCGTGTCAGGAGGAGTGCGGTGGACCTTCCCTGCTGGTGTGGTGCCCGTGTCCGTTGATGTGGGTGCATGCCGACGTCTGGGTGTACGTGGGACAGGCATGGGAGTGGGAAGTGTGGATGGGGCAGGGGTAGGTGGGGGGAGGTCGCGCTGCAGGAGACCCACTGCTGCAGTCAGTGTGGAGTCTATGGACCTCAGCAAGATGCGTTGGTCAGCCTGCGATGAATGAATGCCCTGAGGAAAAGGTGCCCCAGGGGACAGTAGTGGGCACGCAACTACATGCTACTGAATGGTAATGACTGCAACACACGTCACCATCCCTGCACTATGTGTATCGCACACTCATGCACATCATGTCACAGGCCACTACATAGGACATGCGCGCTGTAAGGCATGACACATGAGAGACCAACTCCCATGTCTGGAGTCAGCATCAGTGCCAACTGACATGGAACCCACATGCAGTGAACTTGACAGTGCACAGGCAAGGTCCCACAACCTGTTACACACCACCCCCACACATGATGCTACAGTCATTGTTCTCGTGGACAAAGCGCCAGCCTACATTACCTTGTGAAGGAGTGACTACACACAGACCAGGGAACACATTGCAAGGAGGGGAAGGGTGGCAGGGGCACAGCGCTATACTGGGGCAAACAGGATCTGCACAGCACCTTTAAACCCTGCCAGTGAATTCATGCTACTGTGCCTTTACAAATGCCGGTGACACACAACAAACACACATGTACCTACCCCCTTCCGGCTGCTGCATCGCCTGTAAGCGCCTCTCCAGGTCTGGAAAGACCACCGGCAGCACACGCCTGTGGAGGTGGCTCAGACGGCGGCGGCCGCGGTTCTTGTGGCTCTCAGGTGAGTCTCCCAGCAGGAGCCGTGCAATCCTCCGCGTCCAGCACCGGATATCCTGCCAGCGTTTCCTCACCTGGGGCAGGCTCCGTCTCCGACCATCCACACCCCTCACGGCACTGACGGCGGTCAGCCAGATCTGCTCCTTGGCAGTGGCGCCTACCTGTGAGGAGGAACAAGTGACACCACATCAATACACCAGCCACATGTCACAGAGAGACATATGGGTACAAATTAGCTGGTTACAACAAGGCATGTCATGCAGCCAACGCATTGCACCTTTGTCATAGGGACATCATCCCCTGGTGAGGGAAAAAGCAGTACGTGCCACAGTGGGTACACAGGTGGAATGATGGCAATGTCACAATCAATGATCAAGGCTCACACTGTGCATCACACCCACCCCTCCTGTCTCAGGGCACTGCTGTGAGTGATAGGCCCCCACCCCTCCTGTCTCAGGGCACTGCTGGGAGGACTCTGCACACACCCCTCCTGTCTCAGGGCACTGCTGTGAGTGATAGGCCCCCACCCCTCCTGTCTCAGGGCACTGCTGTGAGTGATAGGCCCCCACCCCTCCTGTCTCAGGGCACTGCTGTGAGTGATAGTCCCCCACCCCTCCTGTCTCAGGGCACTGCTGTGAGTGATAGTCCCCCACCCCTCCTGTCTCAGGGCACTGCTGGGAGGACTCTGCACACACCCCTCCTATCTCAGGGCACTGCTGTGAGTGATAGGCCCCCACCCCTCCTGTCTCAGGGCACTGCTGTGAGTGATAGGCCCCCACCCCTCCTGTCTCAGGGCACTGCTGGGAGACATCAGGCACCCCCCCCCTGAGACCCCCCCGACAGTACATGGCATGTGTGTTACACCTGGACGCAATGGCAGAAGTCACAGTCACAACATAGGGACAGTCTGTGGCAGTGGCCTATGCACTCACCTGATACCCTGGTCGCCCATACAGCATGGAGTACTGTGGGAGGATCACATCCAGCAGAGCCATGTTCTCCTCCAGGGTGAATGGCTGTGTCCTCTCCACAGCCCTTGACATGGTTCCAGGGAATCAGTAGCAGCAGCTGGGTCGACGAATGCAAAGATGTGCAGGCAAGTGCTCCCTCATGGGACCTGGCTGCCTTATATGTGCCCTTCTGCCCAGTCTCATGCACAGGAGTACAGAGTGATTGGTCACTCACATTTGCATCCTATGTTTCCACCAATCCCTTCAAACCTAGCAGTCTGTGGGTTCTCTATCGGTTTCATTCTCCTGCATGATGTCAGCCCCACAAACACATTGCAACAAAGTAGAAGAATTCCAACTGACTTCTGCTGTGCACCTTCCAGAACAATTTCGAAATTTGAACTTGGTCTCCATGACAACCAGCATGCATGTAGGCCTTAATACTTGTCCCCTATGTAATTTGGAGCATCACACACAGGTACGGTGCGTTTCGGGGCCCTAGGGCACCCCAAATGCATGGCAACGGCCCGTACATGCATGCCTACGTTCACTATCACTATGGGTCTCCACGCGTATGCGTACTCGTAGTGGTACGGGCCGTACACTCGCATGTACGCTCACTATCACTACGAGTACGCATACGCGTGCAGACCCATAGTGATAGTGAGCGTAGATGCGTGTGTACGGTCCGTACCACTACGGGTACGCATACGCGTGCAGACCCATAGTGATAGTAAGCGTAGATGCGTGTGTACGGTCCGTACCACTACGGGTACGCATACGCGTGCAGACCCATAGTGATAGTGAGCGTAGATGCGTGTGTACGGCCCTATCACTATGGGTCTGCACGCGTATGCGTACCCGTAGTGGTACGGACCGTACACTCGCATGTACGCTCACTATCACTACGAGTACGCATACGTGTGCAGACCCATAGTGATAGTGAGCGTAGATGCGTGTGTACGGTCCGTACCACTACGAGTACGCATACGCGTGCAGACCCATAGTGATAGTGAGCGTACATGCGAGTGTACGGTCCGTACCACTACGGGTACGCATACGCGTGCAGACCCATAGTGATAGTGAGCGTACATGCGAGTGTACGGTCCGTACCACTACGGGTACGCATACGCGTGCAGACCCATAGTGATAGTGAGCGTAGATGCGTGTGTACGGTCCGTACCACTACGAGTACGCATACGCGTGCAGACCCATAGTGATAGTGAGCGTACATGCGAGTGTACGGTCCGTACCACTACGGGTACGCATACGCGTGCAGACCCATAGTGATAGTGAGCGTACATGCGTGTGTACGGCCCTATCACTATGGGTCTGCACGCATATGCGTACTCGTAGTGCTACGGACCGTACAAATGCCTGTACGCTCGCCATCACGATGGGTACACATACGGCAGCACTCCCACAGTGATTTGGGAACATGCACAGGCCCTCTCAGCAGCAGTACGGCGGTTTTTACACATCACTGTGGTGATAGGCGACACACAGGTAGGAATAGGGCGGACATACTTGTCCATGGATGGACATACTTGTCCAGGAATGGACATCAAGGCATCGTCTGTGCATTACTACATGTGTGGGGCACAGGTGTCACAGGCTGTGATGTGGAACATGCCTCCTGAGTGGAGAAGGCACCAGATGTATGATGAGATGTGTACAGGTGTACTGTGTGAGGGTGCAATGTGTGCCAGGCATGCCCTTGACTCCTTTGACATGTGTGCATGTGGGACTGCGCACTTGGGGTGAGCGTCACTGGCATGGCATGGACACCAACACACGGAAGTGTCCCATGATGCCCGGTACAGGGGTCATGACACATGACTTGTCACTACCCACAGTGCACAATGTGACTATGTCATATATGTGTCCGGGATTTACATCAGGTTGATGTTGTAGCACCCTCAAAAGCTGCAGCCGTTGCAGCAACCAACATGTGGCTGTGTGTAGATTGTCATTGCACACTGTTCCGCACACCATGCCACATGTGTTATCGGATGTGAGGTGCACATGTATGCATGGGACACGGAGTAGCGTGACAAGGCCATGTCAGCATCCTCACAAGGAATGTGTGGTGAGTCATGACATGTGCACCTTCATGGCAAGGTGTGTGGGCTGGACTAGTGTAATGTCATGTGACCTGTGGCTCCAGTGTTCCGCTACCAGTCTCTGCAATTGGCATCCCACTTCTGCTGATGTGTGGGTGTATGTCACTCCTGTCTTGCGTCGGGCTGTGCACTTGCACTGGGACACAGCTATTTCCATGGCGTGGCATGGGGAGGTTCTCAATCACCGTGTGTAGCTGGGTCTTGGAAGGAGTGTCACCTTGCATCCATACGTGTCCTGGGCAAGTAGCACATTCCTGACTCCCTATGTAGCATGTGTGTATTGCCAGATTTACATGTGCTCAGTAGACATGAGTTGTTCTCGTAGTGCACTCACTCTTCCTTGTCACTTCCAAATTACTGCAGAGCGCCGCCTCTTGCCCGAAGAATTCCAGACTTGGCTACCATGCAGGAGAATGACAGGATCCGGCTCTACCGCTTCACCCAACCGTTGATTCTGGAGCTGACGGCGAGACTGGCACCACACCTGCAACCGCAGCACAGGTATCCTACGGCACTGACACCCCAGCTGAAGGTAATGGCTGCCCTACATTTTCTTGCCACGGGTACCTTCCAAAATACCATAGCTCATGTTGGTGGCATGTCCCAGAGCATGTTCAGCGGTGTGCTGCATGATTTCTTGGAGGCCATGTTGATTCACCTGGATGACTTCATCAAGTTCCCAACCCCTGAACAGATGACTGAGATCAAGCGTGGATTCTATGCCCTGGGAGGGATGCCCCATGTCATTGGGTCCATAGATGGGACACATGTAGGTTTGGTACCACCACACGCACGGGAGGTGGCGTACCGCAATCGGAAGCACTACCACTCCATCAATGCCCTTGAGGTGTGTCTGTCCAATATGGTGATTTCACATGTCTGTGCTCGTTTCCCAGGGTCAGCACATGATGCCTACATCATGAGGCGTAGCGGGATGCCTGATATGATGATGCAGCTGCGCAACGAACGGGCATGTGTTGTTGGTGGGTACAGTCTGTCTGTCCTGTATTCTGTATAGCCGACCAGCACGACCGCTTCACCAGTTCTAACGATGTCCATGTGCTTCCCATGTAGGGGACGCTGGCTATCCCAACATGCCTTGGCTGCTGACACCTCTCCGCAACCCCATCACGCCGGCCCAGCTCCGCTATAACACCGCCCATGGCCGGACAAGGCGAGTGATAGAGACGACGTTTGGCATGCTGAAGAGCCGATTCCGGTGCCTCCACAAGACCGGCGGTGCACTCCCTTATGCCCCGGCGAAGGTCTGCAAGATCTTCATGGTCTGCTGCATGCTGCACAACATGGCAGTTGAAAGAGCTGTGCCACTCATCCTGAATCAACATGACGAGGACCATCCACCCGTGGAGGACGAAGGGCTTGGCAATGGGGCTAGTGATGTGGAGGATGTGGAGCCGCAAGAGGACATCCGGACTCGGCTCATACGCGACTTCTTTGCTTAGTGGTGAGTACCAGGGTCTGAGTGTGCACGCATTGGTCCCCGTGTGGCATGCGTTGTGATGTGTGTCTCCACCTGCATGTATGGCACGTGGGTCAGAGGTGTGTGTGGGTGTGTCACTGGAGTGATGGTGGCAGTGATGGTAGTATTTCCCCAGTCATAATTGTGACCTAGCATGTTGTCATCCATACATGTGTCGAGTAAATGCACATGCAAGTGGCTGTGCTTTTTGTGGCTGACTTCTTGTGTGTCTCTCTTCCCCAGGTACCTGCGCATGCCGTTTGCTGGTTGCATTGTTGTGGCACTGCTATTCCTCATGGACATGACATCGTGGGCTGACTCAGCGTTACAGGCACGGACACGTTTGGAAGTCTCCATGGGGTAAGGGATGCATCTGGGGTGTATTGGGTGTGGCAGTTGTTCACGATGTGTGCACACTGCCCCGGTCGGGGTTTGGTTCCTCTGCAGACATGTGGCATCCCCATGGGACACGACATGCAGCTGGGTACACCTGAATAGATGGGCTGCCTGGTTGTCAGTCATCAGTGATGGGATAGTGGATTGTGATGATGGCATCAATGTGTGTGACACTGCCCTCGGACACATACGGTTAACATTGTCTTGATATGGCGTGGGACTTCCACATCAGCGGATCTATGGTGTATGTCAGGCTCTCCGTGTGCAGCTGTGGGTTTTAGCTGTTAGCCGACACTTGTGTGCCAGTTCCATGGCTATCACGCATTTGTGCTGCAGAAGGGGGGTGCCAGTGTTGGACCCACATGTTACTCCACATGATGTGTTCATGTGTACTTCAAGTTGCCTCTGCAATCCCAAAAACATGACTAATAAAGGTGTCCCTATGCCTCCAAGGTGCCTCTTCTCAGTCAATGCTGGTGTGTTGGCACGGTGCATCCTGCATGTCTGGCATGGTATTCCCTGATTGTGGCTATGTGTCAATGTGTCGAGTGGCAAGATGCAAGCTGTGTGTGTGTGCTGAGACTGTGTATTGGGCATGATGTCCATGACTGTGTGGGTATTGTGACATGTGCCATCCCCATGCATCCAACGTTGTCCATGACCCCATTCTCTGCATCCACCGGACTCAAGCTTGCAGGACATGGTTCTGCCACCTGTCTACACATACCTGGGTGCCCCCCAGGACACTGGCCAGGATCCCTGACCTCTGCGCATGACTGTTGCTGTACTCAATGTGTCTGTCAGCACGGTTGTTCGGCCACCCCCTCAGCTGGTTCTGCCCATCACGGGTGTGTATGGTGCTCCATGTCTGTCTTGCCTAATAAACTGTGACCCATGTGTCCTGTGCCAGACTCAGGCCCCAGGGTGTGGATGGTTGAAGTGAACAGATGACTCAGGCATGTTTGGACTGTACAAGACACATGTTAGGTAATAATGCTACCAGCAGGCATCTACTCTTAATAGTGTGATTTATTATTGGGGGGGGGGGGACAAAGTGAGGGGCTTTCCGGGATTAGGGAATCCAAAGTTCAGTAGGGGAGTTGGTGTCCTTGCCATTGGAAATCCTCAGAGTCCATGCCACAGTCTTTGTCAACATTGGTCAGCCAGTGACCAGCAGGGCCATGTGGCAGAGAATGTCTCTTGATGCTGTGATGCTGTTGCTCCAGTGGGCCAGGTGCCAGGCCAGGTGTCCTGGGAGACGGTCCTTTCCGTGGACGACCCGGCTTCCTGCGGGGAACCTCAGCAGCAGGCCGTGACGACGTCTGGGATGCTCCGTCGGATGTTTCCTCCTCCTCCTCCTGATCCCTCCCTGTGGGTGGTGATGTTCTCCGCCTTCTGGCACAGGGAGGGTCGGCCATGGTGTCGGCCATCCGACGGAGTGTAGCGTGAATCCCCTGGAACGCCGTCACTTGCTCAGCCTGTCTGTCCTCCATCCTCCGTTGGTGTACCTGTAGACAGGCTATTAGCTCCGCATGTTGCTGGGCCTGCTGGACCTTGATCCCCTCGAGGACGGACACAACCTGGGCCATGCCCGTGGTGTCCTGCCGGTATGAGTCCAGGATGTTACGGACATGGGAAAATACCGGATCCCCAGCCAACTGGTCAGGCTCGCGCCTCCGCCGTCCTCCACTCCCACCACCCCTGCCCACTTGCGTCTGGCCTGCACTTGTGGGCACATCGGGTCTCCGGGACCCCTGAGGGGTGGCATTGGCGTTGTCGCCTGCCTCCTCCTGGGTGCCCGGGACACCGTGTCCCTCCTGGCGAGCCTGGCTGCATTGTGGTGTTGGGGCAGGGATCCTGGGTGTCTCCTGGGATGTGGCAGGAGTGGGGGTGGTGGTTGGCACGGTTGTACCTGACGCAGGTGCTGCAGGGGGTTGGACACCAGAGGGGCCAGGTCGGTCGGGGTCGTCCGCAGAGTGGTGAGAGTGGTCGCTGCCGGTGGGATCGGTCTCCTGCAGATCCGGGTCCTGTGAGTGTTCCCCCCCAGTGTTGGGGGGTGCAGCACGACGTTGACCTGTGTGTGAGAGAGAAAATGTTAATTTTGGTCCATGCAACATCCATGTTTCATCCGTTTCAAAGTTGGCACATTTCCTCTTGGAATTAGGATCTGTCTTGCATTCCACTCACAGTGCACTTGTGCATGGGTCTGTCCCTTGGGCACCAATTTGGCCCCTTTAACTATGTGTGGCACAGTCTTACTTGCTGCGTCAAGTGTGACTGCAGTCAGCAGTGGAGTGTGCAGGTGTGGCGAGCCATGCATTTGCGCCTTCCTTGTAGCACTGTACATGTGCACATGGAGTGGATCCACACACTTATATGATGCAGGTGGCTGTCCTTGTGCTCGTGTACAGGTTGTGACATGGCCCTGCGTTTTGCCATGATGAAGAGGGGGGGTTCTGGCACTGGCCACCCTTGTCTACATGCACGCAGTCCACCTGCTGACGAGCAGACATTCCCACACACCAAAGGACTGATTTGCTCTCCCTGTGTCTCCCTCCTTCTCTGTCCCCCTCTCCCTCCCTCTCTGTCCCCCTCTCCCTCCCTCTTTGTCCCCCTCTCCCTCCCTCTCTGTCCCCCTCTCCCTCCCTCTGTGTGTCAGCCTCCTCCCTCTGTCCGTCTTCCTGTGTCTCCCTCCCTCTCTGTCCCCCTCTCCCTCCCTCTCTGTCCCCCTCTCCCTCCCTCTGTGTGTCAGCCTCCTCCCTCTGTCCGTCTTCCTGTGTCTCCCTCCTTCTCTGTCCCCCTCTCCCTCCCTCTCTGTCCCCCTCTCCCTCCCTCTCTGTCCCCCTCTCCCTCCCTCTCTGTCCCCCTCTCCCTCCCTCTGTGTGTCAGCCTCCTCCCTCCCTCCGTGTGTCAGCCTCCTCCCTCTGTCCGTCTCCCTCCCTCTCAGTCCCCCTCTCCCTCCCTCTGTGTCCCCCTCTCCCTCCCTCCGTGTGTCACCCTCTGTCACCTTGGCCCAGCTTCCTGGGCACACACTGTTAGCAGATCTTTGAGTGGCCCTTGGCCTGTTGATGTGAGTTTGTTTCTGATCTCCAGGCACCCATTTTGTCTGCTGTGTGTCTGTGCGCTGCTGCTGTGGTGGTGTGTGCTGCCACTCTTTCACAATGTTGGCTGTTCATTAGCTGCTGTCATGTGCAAAACAGTGCCTTCACCCCCATGTGTTGATGCAAGGCGTCCGCCATTTGCTGGCAAGTCATTCCTGTGTTGGGACACAGTGTTTGTCTGGCTGTGACCTAGGCCATATGGGCAGAGGGCATTGTTGTCTGCTTTGGAGTCGCACTATGTGATTTTTGGTGCCCAGCCTCCCGCCATCCGGGTTACCGTGTCATGTGTTGTTGTCTTCTGTGGCCTGTGACTTGACATTGTCCAGCTGGGTGCATGGGGCATGGTGGCAGCAGTGGCATGTGCCTGCTCATGGAGTGTGGTTGAGTCATGCGATGGCTTGTGGTGGTTGCGTGCCTGTTAGTAATTTTGGTTGTGGTTGCAGTTCCCCCCATGTGAGGTGCGTTGTTTGTGTACTCACCCGGGTCTCGGAGTCCTTCTACTCCTTCAACTGCCTCCACCGGCAGTATGGCCATCACCCTCTCCTCCCAGGGATGGTACTGTACGGCTCTGCGGGAGGGCCCTCCTCCGGTGGCGTTGGCCTGGTCGTGTTCCTCCTGCCTCTTGGCTCTGACCCTCCTCCGCAGATCGTACCACCTGTTCTGGCAATCCTGCTTGGTCCTCCTGGTGTCCGCAACGGCATTCACAGCATCGACGATGGTCTGCCACATGGCTGTTTTGGCTGCCTGGCTGGTGCTTCTGACCAATGTTCCAAAGATCTGTGGCTCGACTCTGAGGATTTGATCAACAAGGACCTCCAACTCTCGGTGACTGAACTTTGGATTCTTGGTAGTGGGCATGGTGAGGGGTGTGGGTGGGGATGGTGTGGGTGTGGGGGGTGTGGATGGTTGTGTGTGTGTGTGAATGTGATGAGAGGGTGTTTGTGAGGGTGGTCGTGTGAAGGTGTGCAAGTGTAAGGTGTGGTGTAGCTTGTAGTCTGGTTCTGTGGTGTCTGGCAGCAGTGAGTCTGTTGCAAAGGCTCATGGTTTGTGTGTGTGGGCCCTTTTTATTGGTCCATGGTTGGGTGTGGCAGTGTTTGAATTTTGGGTGGGTGTGTTATAAGGAGTGGTGGTGTATTGGGCCTCTGTTTGTTTTTGGCAGTTGCAGGTCAGTGATTGTGTTATTTTAGTGGTTGTTGGCCATGTTTAGTGGCTGTGTGCCTTTCGAATGGTGTATTCTTGTGTTGTTTTGTTTTGTCCTGGTTGTGTACGTGCGTTTTGAGCGTGTGTACGGTGTGTACATGGGCCATTTGGTTGTACGATTATGTCCTTGTGTGTGGCTTTGTACAACTCGTACATGCGGTTGTGATGTTGGGGCATGGGGTGCGCTCCGTACTTAGGAGGTTGTGTTGGGGGTGCGCCAGGAACTACTGGGGTGTACATGGACGGTGGTACGACACGTACAGGGGTGGGGGGGTGTACATTGACGTTGGTACGACACGTACTGGGTGGGGGTACGACTGGAACGTACTGGGGTGTAGGTACACGGGGGTATGACACGTACTGGGGTGGGGGTGGGGCTCGAACGTACTGGGGTGTACATAGACGGTGGTACGACACGTACAGGGGTGGGGGGGTGTACATTGATGGTGGTACGACACGTACAGGGGTGGGGGGGTGTACATTGACGGTGGTACGACACGTACTGGGGTGGGGGTACGACTGGAACGTACTGGGGTGTAGGTACACGGGGGGTATGACACGTACTGGGGTGGGGGTGGGGCTCGAATGTACTGGGGTGTAGGTACACGGGGGGTACGACACGTACTGGGGTGGGGGTGCGACTGGAACGTACTGGGGTGTACATTGACGTTGGTACGACACGTACTGGGGTGGGGGTACGACTGGAACGTACTGGGGTGTAGGTTCACGGTGGTACGACACGTACTGGGGTGGGGGTACGACTGGAACGTACTGGGGTGTACATAGACGGTGGTACGACACGTACAGGGGTGGGGGGGTGTACATTGACGGTGGTACGACACGTACTGGGGTGGGGGGGTGTACATTGACGGTGGTACGACACGTACAGGGGTGGGGGGGTGTACATTGACGGTGGTACGACACATACAGGGGTGGGGGGGTGTACATTGTCGGTGGTACGACACGTACTGGGGTGGGGGTACGACTGGAACGTACTGGGGTGTAGGTACACGGGGGTATGACACGTACTGGGGTGGGGGTGGGGCTCGAACGTACTGGGGTGTAGGTACACGGGGGGTACGACACGTACTGGGGTGGGGGTGCGACTGGAACGTACTGGGGTGTACATTGACGTTGGTACGACACGTACTGGGGTGGGGGTACGACTGGAACGTACTGGGGTGTAGGTTCACGGTGGTACGACACGTACTGGGGTGGGGGTACGACTGGAACGTACTGGGGTGTACATAGACGGTGGTACGACACGTACAGGGGTGGGGGGGTGTACATTGACGGTGGTACGACACGTACTGGGGTGGGGGGGTGTACATTGACGTTGGTACGACACGTACTGGGGTGGGGGTACGACTGGAACGTACTGGGGTGTAGGTACACGGGGGTATGACACGTACTGGGGTGGGGGTGGGGCTCGAACGTACTGGGGTGTACATAGACGGTGGTACGACACGTACAGGGGTGGGGGGGTGTACATTGACGGTGGTACGACACGTACAGGGGTGGGGGGGTGTACATTGACGGTGGTACGACACGTACTGGGGTGGGGGTACGACTGGAACGTACTGGGGTGTACCTAGACGGGTGGGGGTATACATATACGGGGGGTACGTGTCGGACGTACGGGGGCTGGGGGGAGTGTTGGGCGCGTATGCGGGCACATGTCTCCATGGTTGCTATAGGTGTTCGGTGCGGACGGTGTTTTTTCCATACGGTTGTACGCTCGGACGCACGGGATGGATCGTGATTCCTCGGTCGGACTTGGATTTTTACGTTTGTAAGGTAAATCGTCCGAGGACGTGTCGGACACATTTTCCGACCCGAGGACGTGTGGGGAATGATTCCCAGTGCGGTTCGTATGGACTTTTTACCATGCGAATCGTGATTGCCAGTTCGTACGGCACTTGTACGATTCGTACGGTAAAAAGACCCGATACGAGTCGTACGGGGACATTTTTTACCGGATCGTGATCGGCACCTAAGTGTAGAATATGCCACAAACATAACTTTTGCACATCAAATAAAACTTCTAACAGCCCTAGCTTATGTACCAACCACAGATGTTGCAGAACATTACAATCTTTTATTAGAAAGTCTATTCTACAAACAAAATGAAGTAAAGTTATCTCCCCTCTTAGATTATTTTGAGGATACCTGGGTGGGGAGACTACACAGATCAGGCCATAGACGTCAGCCCAAGTTCCAAATACCTTGGTGGAATGTATATGTAAGTACACTCAACCAACAAGCCAAAACTAACAACGCAGTCGAGGGCTGGCATAATGCATTCCTAACTTCTACTGGGAGAACAACTCCAACACTACAAAAACTACTAATTGCCATACAAAAGGAACAAAGTTTCCAAGAATTAAGAATGCAACAATCTGTCCTACAATTAAAACCAAAACAATCTAGACAAACTACTCAAATGTATAATTACCTACAACAAAACATCAATGGGGGGGAGGGAAAAAGAAGCAGTGGTCTATTCAGCTTCCAATGGTTAGTACAAAAATCAACAATGAGGGGGGGGGAATAGACCACTTGTCCTGTGTACCAGGGTCTCATTTGACGTGGATGCTCGTCGTTAAAAAACCCTCATATACGTACACAAGTATTGGGCGGTATATGTTGGTTGGCCAAAAGAAAGCAGTAATGCTCCCCTAAACAACTTTGGTCCTGACGAAAGCCTCTAGACCCTGCACGAGGCTGAAAAATGTAGACCAGACCTTACTAGATTGTTGTCAGTGCATTAGACCAATAACTAGGTTTTCATATGCACGTTCACGATTTTAATTTCCCAAAGTCATATATCTCAAGAATAAAGGAAACGAGTTTTGACAACCGGGTATTTTATCTTCAAAATCACATTTCACTGAGCACGAGCACACCCTCCTTTTTATCTCTCTGACCACTACTGTAGAACCAGTAGGTCTTCCTCCATGGGGAGGCAAGCATATGGACAAAAAAAGGCCCAATGATCATGCTATTACGATACACGAAGGCGGAGAACCAACATATACCGCCCAATACTTGTGTACGTATATGAGGATTTTTTAACGACGAGCATCCACGTCAAATGAGACCCTGGTACACAGGACAAGTGGTCTATTCCCCCCCTCATTGTTGATTTTTGTAATTACCTACAACAACAGGTACAGCTATACCCATCCACAAGAGGACTTGAGTACTTAAATATAATAGCTCAAACTCTCTTCTAAACCCTTTCAAAAATATTAACCCACAATTCTACTAAAACAACTATCACAACATAAAGAAACCACTTTATTATATCACATATTTAATTAAGTGGTCTAAAATATATAAATAATTTATATCTACATATATTTAGACAACATAATTAAACAAAACAAGTACACAACAACAATATTAAATATATAACATTTGCCCACCCACAATTAAAATATTTAAATGAACTTACCTGTCTAGTTGCTCCAATAGGATAATAACATTCCTTCCAAATAAATCCAGGTAGTTCAAAATCCATAGGTATCAAAAATGAATCCAAATAAAATGGAAAGATACAACTGTTTTTCGAAAAAAACGTCTACGCCAAAAAATGACAATCCATTAACCATAAAAATCCCGAAAAATATTTAAAAAAAAAATAACCGCTCCTGGAAACCCGAACAATAAAGGAAGTGTAAAATAAATATTAGTAAACACAACTAATACACACTTCCTTAAAAAAAAAAACGGTGTTTGAAAGAGACGAAAATATCTTCTCCGTAAAACCTACAAAAGAGAAACAAACATTCCCACCCACACACAAACACACATAATGCACCTAAAAACATCACTACAAACATTATTCAAAGACTATAAAACTTTAACACACCTAAATACCAAAACACTAACAAAGCCGCAAACACGGAACACAACGTAAATTATAAAACCGTATACAAACTATTACTAACACCCTAACTTCTAAAACATCAATCCATACACACTTATTACAACATTACTACTTCCACAAAACACTTAAAACTATTTAATAATAAAGAAAATAACTCTTACCTTCTCAAACGCGAAACAGCTCCCGACCACGACCTGGATTCTACCAAAATAACCCAAAACAACAGCGAGCGGTTACAAAATAAAAGACCCAAACAAACATAACAACTAAAAAAATAACAATAAATGCCCTAACTATTTATTTAACATTACATATTACTTTAAAAATTAGTAAAACATTAGAATAAAATACTCAAAAATCATACCTATTTTTTTTATATATGTGAAAATTATTTAACTTATAATAATAAATATAATTAAAAAAATATATTTACTAATATAATAATACAAATGTATATATTACCAAAAAAAATGTATGAACATGATATAATTAATATATTGTATCTACAACATACCAAAAATAAAAATAAAAAGAACTATTCTAAAATGTAAACATTTTCAATATTAATTATCTAATATTAATATTAATAATTAAAATATATTAATCATATATTTCAAAACATACAATTTCTTATAAATTCAAATAAAGTCTAAAAATATTGAGAGTACACAATATAAAATAAAAAATATTAAACAGCTATAAAAACCACAAAAAAAATATTTTAATCATTTTGTCTGTTCATATATTAATGTCCAAAATATACATTACAAAAATATATATCCATTATAAAAAAATTATTACAATAATACAAATGTTAAATATTAATTATTTTATTACATGTTTATTTCAATGATTTAATTATTATAATATGCGTAATAATAAAACATATTTTCTCTGTAATTAATATACATTCCAACAACTATAAAACAAATCTTATTTTCCTTTCTACTATTTTATACAAAAATTAGCAATTTGCATTCTGATATAACTTCTATATTTTATCCAACCAAAACTAAAATCTACAGATTTATTGTAAATTAAAACAAAGTAATTTAACTGTTCCTATTCAACTCTATATTTAATTATAATAATTGCTATTTAACAAACTTAATTAATGTACTACTCCCACTACAGACTGAACTTAATTAATTTACTATTCTCACTCCAAAATATATTTAATTAGGGTAGGTGCTGGACACTGAACTTAATTAATTTACTATTCTCACTCCAACATATATTAAATTAGAGTAGGTGCTGGACACTGAACTTAATTAATTTACTATTCTCACTCCAACCTATATTTAATTAGAGTAGGTGCTGGACACAGAACTTAATTAATTTACTATTCCCTCTCCAGTCTATATTTAATTAAGATAAGTGCTGGACACTGAACTTAATTAATTTACTATTTTCACTCCAACCTATATAAAATTAGAGTAGGTGCTGGACACTGAACTTAATTAATTTACTATTCCCACTCCAGTATATATTTAATTAAGATAAGTGCTGGACACTGAACTTAATTAATTTACTATTCTCACTCCAACCTATATTTAATTAGAGTAGGTGCTGGACACAGAACTTAATTAATTTACTATTCCCTCTCCAGTCTATATTTAATTAAGAGAAGTGCTGGACACTGAACTTAATTAATTTACTATTCTCACTTCAACCTATATTAAATTAGAGTAGGTGCTGAACACTAAACTTAATTAATTTACTATTCCCACTCCAGTCTATATTTAATTAAGATAAGTGCTGGACACTGAACTTAATTAATTTACTATTCTCACTCCAACCTATATTTAATTAGAGTATGTGCTGGACACTGAAATTAATTAATTTACTATTCCCACTCCAGTCTATATTTAATTAGGATAAGTGCTGGACACTGAACTTAATAAATTTACTATTCTCACTCCAACCTATATTTAATTAGAGTAGGTGCTGGACACAGAACTTAATTAATTTACTATTCCCACTCCAGTCTATATTTAATTAAGATAAGTGCTGGACACTGAACTTAATTAATTTACTATTCTCACTCCAACCTATATTAAATTAGAGTAGGTGCTGGAGACTGAACTTAATTAATTTACTATTCCCACTCCAGTCTATATTTAATTAAGATAAGTGCTGGACATTGAACTTAATAAATTTACTATTCTCACTCCAACCTATATTTAATTAGAGTATGTGCTGGACACTGAACTTAATTAATTTACTATTCCCACTCCAGTCTATATTTAATTAAGATAAATGCTGGACACTGAACTTAATTAATTTACTATTCTCACTCCAACCTATATTAAATTAGAGTAGGTGCTGGACACTGAACTTAATTAATTTACTATTCCCAATCCAGTCTATATTTAATTAAGATAAATGCTGGACACTGAACTTAATTAATTTACTATTCTCACTCCAGTCTATATTTAATTAAGATAACTGCTGGACACTGAACTTAATTAATTTACTATTCTCACTCCAACCTATATTTAATTAGAGTAGGCGCTGGACACTGAACTTAATTAATTTACTATTCCCACTCCAGTCTATATTTAATTAAGATAAGTGCTGGACACTGAACTTAATTAATTTACTATTCTCACTCCAACCTATATTTAATTAGAGTAGGTGCTGGACACTGAACTTAATAAATTTACTATTCCCACTCCAGTCTATATTTAATTAAAATAAGTGCTGCACACTGAACTTAATTAATGTACTATTGCCACTCCAACCTATATTTAATTAGAGTAGGAGCTGGACACTGAACTTAATTATTTTACTATTCCCACTCCAGTCTATATTTAATTAAAATAAGTGCTGGACACTGAACTTAATTAATTTACTATTCTCACTCCAATCTATATTGAATTACAGTAGGTGCTGGACACTGAATTGAATACATTTACTATTCCCACTCCAAAATATATGTAATTAGGGTAGGTGCTGGACACTGAACTGAATAAATTTACTATTCTCACTCCAATCTATATTTAATTAGGATAGATGCTAGACACTGAACTTTATTAAATTACTATTCCCACTTCAGTCTATATTTTACTAAGATAAGTGCTGGACACTGAACTTAATTAATTTACTATTCTCACTCCAATTTATATTGTATTAGAGTAGGTGCTGGACACTGAACTGAATTAATTTACTATTCTCACTCCAATCTATATTAAATTAGAGTAGGTGCTGGACACTGAACTGAATTAATTTACTATTCTCACTCCAGTTTATATTTAATTAACATAAGTGCTGGACACTGAACAGAATAAATGTACTATTCTCACTCCAATCTATATTTAATTATAGTAGGTGTTGGACACTGAACTGAATTAATTTACTATTCTCACTCAAGTCTATATTTAATTTAGATAAGTGCTGGACACAGAACTTAATAAATTTACTATTCTCATTCCAATCTATATTTAATTACGGTATGTGCTGGACACTGAACTTAATTAATTTACTATTCCCACTCCAGTCTATATTTAATTAAAATAAGTGCTGGACACTGAACTGAATTAATTTACTATTCCCACTCCAAAATATATTTAATTAGGGTAGGTGCTGGACACTGAACTTAATACATTTACAATTCTCACTCAAATCTATATTTAATTATGGTAGGTGCAAAACACTAAACTTCATTAATTTAGTATTCCCACTCATAAATATATTTAATTACACTAGTTCATGTATACTGATCTTAATTAATTTTATATTCCCACTCCAATATGTATTTAATTACAGTAATTGCAATACAAATATATAAATATTAATATATATATATAAAAAATATGTTTTAATCATTATTAAAAATTTTACATAAAACAATACCCACACTTATCCTCTACAAATCCCACTCCCCAATCTAAAATTGATCCCAAAATATTATATTATAATATATATTTTTTTAATATAAATTACTCAATATTACTAATTTTAAATTAATTTTTAAAACACTCCCCACCCTTATCCCCTATAAGCCAACATCCCACTCCCCAAATTTTTTTTAAATTGTACAATCTAAATAAAAATTTAGAAATACTTTTTATACAATATTACCAACATTTTACACATTTTTATAAAACTCCACACCCTTATCCCCATAACACAACATCCCACTGCTAAAATTAAATATAACATTCGAAATTTTATTCTAAATTTCTACATTTTTTATACAAATTATTCCTACATAAATAAAAAATTTTAAAACACTCCCCACCCGCATCCCCTATAACCCAACATCCCACTCCTAAAAGAAAATATAAAAAAAAATTACATTTAAAAATTATAAAAAATTTTTTAAAAACATTCTAAAATATATAAACATTTTTAAAACACTTCCCACCCTTATCCCCTATAACCCAACATCCCGCTCCTAAAATTAATTTTAAAATTCTAAATTAAATTTAAAATTTCTAAATAAATTTTTTAAAAAATTCTAAAATATATAAACATTTTTAAAACACTTCCCACCCTTATCCCCTATAACCCAACATCCCGCTCCTAAAATTAATTTTTAAATTCTAAATTAAATTTAAAATTTCTAAATAATTTTTTTTTAAAATTCTAAAATATATCAACATTTTTAAAACACTTCCCACCCTTATCCCCTATAACCCAACATCCCGCTCCTAAAATTAATTTTAAAATTCTAAATTAAATTTAAAATTTCTAAATAATTTTTTTTAAAAATTCTAAAATATATAAACATTTTTAAAACACTTCCCACCCTTATCCCCTGTAACCCAACATCCCGCTCTTAAAATTAAATATACATTTCAAATTAGAAATAAAATTTACTAATTAAATTTTACAATATATTACAAAAATATTTCACTTTTTTAAAACACTCCCCACCCTTATCCCCTATAACCCAACATCCCGCTCCTAAAGTTAAACATAAAATGCCAAATTTATTTCAAATTTTCTATTTAAATTTAAAAATTTGTTACAAAATTAATAAATATTTGTAAAACACTCCCCACCCTTATCCCCTATAACCCAACATCCCGCCCCTAAAAGAATATAAATATTTCTCATATCATATACATTTTAACTATTTATACTAACAACTTCAAAATATTTACTAAACATACAATAACGATATTTTAACATGTCGATATTATTACTAACGATATAACTTACATCGACATATAATTTTTTTTAAAAAAACGATAGTTTTCACATGGATATTATCTATTTCGATATTTTGTACTTTAGATATTTTTGACTCGATATTTATGTCCCTCGATATTAAAAAGTCGATATATAGGTGCCGATCACGATCCGGTAAAAAATATCCCCGTGCGACTCCTATCCGGTCTTTTTACCGTACGAATCGTACAAGTGCCGTACGAACTGGCAATCACGATTCGCATGGTAAAAAGTCCATACGAACCGCATTGGGAATCATTCCCCACACGTCCTCGGGTCGGAAAATGTGTCCGACACGTCCTCGGACGATTTACCGTACAAATGTGAAAGGTGAATCCGACCGAGGAATCACGATCCATCCCGTGCGTCCGAGGTTACAACCGGATGGAAAAATCACCGTCCGCACCGAACTCCCATAGCAACCATGGAGACGTGCCCGCATACGCGCCCCCAGCCCCCGTAGGTACGCGCCGACCCCCCCCCAGCCCCCGTAGGTACGCGCCGACCCCCCCAGCCCCCGTAGGTACGCGCCGAACCCCCCTGTATGTACACCCGTGTACGTGTCGAACCCCCCCGTGTACGTTCGAGTCGTACCCCCCCGTGTACGTTCGGGTCGTACCCCCACCCGTGTATGTACGGTGCGTACCCCCCGTGTATGTACGGTGCGTACCCCCGTGTATGTACGGTGCGTACCCCCCCGTGTACGTTCCAGTCGAACCCCCCCGTGTACGTTCGAGTCGCACCCCCACCCGTGTATGTACGGTGCATACCACCAGCGCGTAGACGGGTGGGGGTACAACTCGAACGTACACGGGGGGTTCGACTCGAACGTACACGGGGGGGTTTGACTCGAACGTACACGGGGGTACGCACAGTACATACACGGGGGGGTAAGCACCGTACATACACGAGGGGTACGCACCGTACATACACGGGTGGGGGTACGACTCGAACGTACACGGGGGGGTTCGACTCGAACGTACACGGGGGGGTTCGACTCGAACGTACATGGGGGGTACACACCGTACATACACGGGGGGGTACGCACCGTACATACACGGGGGGTACGCACCGTACATACACGGGTGGGGGTACGACTCGAACGTACACGGGGGGTTCGACTCGAACGTACACGGGGGGTACGCACTGTACATACACGGGGGGTACGCACCGTACATACACGGGGGGGTACGCACAGTACATACACGGGTGGGGGTACGACTCGAACGTACACGGGGGGGTTCGACTCGAACGTACACGGTGGGGTTCGACTCGAACGTACACGGGGGGGTTCGACTCGAACGTACACGGGGGGTACACACCGTACATACACGGGGGGGGGTACGCACCGTACATACACGGGGGGTACGCACCGTACATACACGGGTGGGGGTACGACTCAAACGTACACGGGGGTTCGACTCGAACGTACACGGTGGGGTTCGACTCGAACGTACACGGGGGGGTTCGACTCGAACGTACACGGGGGGGTACGCACCGTACATACACGGGGGGGTACGCACCGTATATACACGGGGGGGTACGCACCGTACATACACGGGTGGGGGTACGACTCGAACGTACACGGGGGGTTCGACTCGAACGTACACGGGGGGGTTCGACTCGAACATACACGGGGGGTTCGACTCGAACGTACACGGGGGGGTACGCACCGTACATACATGGGGGGGTACGCACCGTACATACACGGGGGGGTACGCACCGTACATACACGGGTGGGGGTACGACTCGAACGTACACGGGGGGGTTCGACTCGAACGTACAGGGGGGTTCGGCGCGTACCTACGGGGGCTGGGGGGGGGTTCGGCGCGTACCTACGGGGGCTGGGGGGGTTCGGCGCATACCTACGGGGGCTGGGGGGGGGTCGGCGCGTACCTACGGGGCAGGGGGGGGTCGGCGCGTACCTACGGGGGCTGGGGGGGTCGGCGCGTACCTACGGGGGCTGGGGGGGGTCGGCGTGTACCTATGGGGGCGGGGGGGGTACGGTGCGTACCGGGCCACCTACTCTGGTCGATTTGTGCCGTACTTCGCTTTTGCGGCACTTTTTGGGTGCCGTGAAAATATTGCCGTCCGGACTGCTGTCGGTTCGAATCGTAATTCCTGGGTCGTGAAACGCTGCCTGAAAGCGTCCCGACGTCACGTCGCAGCATTCCCGGATCACATTCGTATGTATATTTTCGTCGGTCGGTGTTTTTTACGATTCGTACGGAAATGGTGTTTCCGTGCGAATCGTAATTCCATGTTTGTAAAGTTTTACGACCGGGTATGAGTCGGACGGGGAAAACGCTCCGACCGACGGTTCGTACCCGGTTTTTACCGGATCGTAATCGGCACCATAGACTGCTCACCTCTTGGACCACCTGTGTGAAGTCTGAGTACAGGAACAATGTGGCTGCCTGATACGGCAATTGACCCTTCTAACTGAACAATCACAATGCAATGTCCCTGCTGCGATAATTTAACAGCCTAGTTATAAAGGATCTTGGCAGTGCTCCTAGTGGCAGGTGCAGCCCAAGAGATCCATGGGCCTGTTCTACCATGAACACATCTGTAAAGCTGGACCTACCAAAGAGCGCACATGTGGAAGTAAATGTTAGCGAGAATCAAAAGATCAGTAAGAGGTTCCGTGAAAAAATGGAATAAGGTGGGAGAGAGTGTGGATTCTTGGGGAAGCAATATAAGTAAACAGGGTTTGTTTGCATCTAATATTCTCAGGACATCATCGACAATGTGTTTTAGAGCCTTTTTAGTGCTATGACCCAATTGATGAAGATCAAGGAGTTGAAAATGTTCATTGTGTGCATGTTTGTATTTCTCTAAAAGCTTTGCAAAAGTTGAGATGTTGGTGATAGTGTGGTAGTTGTTGAGGTCAGACAGGTCTGCGTAAGGCCTTTTTGGAATAGGGGTGACCTGTCCTATCTTTAGACTATCAGGAAATATGCACTGTGAGAGAGATGCATTGACAATCTTGGTCCAAAGAGGGAGTATGGAAAGACTGAATTGTTTGATGAGCTTGGCAGGCAGAGGATCATTAAAGTAGTTGGAGGGTTTTATTGTAGTTAATAGTGTGAGTAAAGTGTCTTCATTCAGGATTTTGTAGTCCCTCGACTTAACATTATTTTTAGAATATTAGACAAAATAAAAATAAATAACCTGGTGCAGTGCAGGTAGGGGCTTGGGTTAGACCTGAGTTAACAGAAGTTGTGAGGTGCAAAGCAGGTCTGATTCAGTCCTCTTTGTCTTTTTAATGAAATAGGCAGAGAATTTCTCACTGCTTGGCAAGGAACCAGTGTCTACCAGGTGTTGGTTAGTTTTGCCTGTTACTTATTGATTGATTGATGATTTTGGGTCTGTTTTTGGCATTGTCTAATTACTTCCTGAAGTATTCTGCTTGGAACGTAGGATGTGTATGTTGCAAACTCTTCTTGCAGACCTCAAGTGTTTGATTTGTGTGATGGAGGGAGAGCTTCTCAATGTTCCCTCCGCAAGCCTTAATTTGCGTCTTCCCTAAGAAAGGCTACAGTTGAACCAAGGTTTGGCGTGTTGGATCTGTGCTCTTTTTGACTGCTCCGGGGCAATCGTATCAAGTATGTCTGTCACGGATTGTATGTAATGTTCCATGAGATCTTTCACATTTGTCATGTTTGTGGGAGGATGTAGGAAGTTATTGTTAGTAGAGGTTAAGTCAGAAAGATTATTAGTCCTCAAGTCTCTGAACCAATGTTTGGATTTAAGCGATTAGCCCTTCTTTGTCGTCACCTTATCCAGGATGAGGAAGGAGATTATGTAGTGATCCAACCATCACAGGGGGTTGTGGATTCCAGTTGGATAGTATTGAATTTCTAGATGATTAGATCAAGGGTGGAGCCTCTATTGTGTGTAAGGCTGAGTAAAGTTTTAATCCATGAGGAGTAACTTGAAGGTGTTCAGTAAGGGATCATGAGAATCATTCCAATGTATGTTGAAGTCCCCAAGGAAAATATTTTAATGTGTTGAGATGGTCTCCCTTATTTGATAAATGAAAGGTAGGTTATTTCCCGGGGGTGCTAAATTGTCTGAAGTTTGCAAACTATCTTATCATTGTTCCATATTTCGATACCTAGGTATACATAGGAGGTCATTGGATTATTTTGTGCATGGTTCAGGGTGAGCATATAGTGGTAGATGCATGCTAAGCCCAGAAAAACACTTCCAATTCTATGAAGTCTGATGAAGTCATAGTTGGGTCGGACTGAATGTCCAACATAGATAATGGGGTCTCATTTAGCCAGGATTTGGATAGTATTATGAGGTCGGGGTCAGGCATGAGAACGAGATCAGCTATGCCAGGTGCGTGTTTAATCGCCGATCTGCAATTAAGAAGCATAGATCTGAGATGAAAATTTGTTTCTGAAACTTCAGGGTGTGTTATGGAGGCTTGTAATTGGTTGTGTTCATTCAAGATTCTGTGGTTGAGGCTAGGTTCTCTCAGATGGTTGGGTGGGATAGTTTGGATAGTACATGGTGCGTTGGATGGTTGCTGTGGTATCATCATCCAGGTCCGATATGTGCCATTCTGCCCCATCCAGTTTTGCATTTTATCTATCCAGATGTTCCGTGAATCTGTCTAACCTGATTGATAAGGAGTACATTTTTGTTGTCAATGGATTGCTGACCAGCCTTTAAGTCAAGCAGAATAGTATCTGCCCCCCAATCACATTAGGCGAGGAGGTTCCAGCAGTACCCTTTTCAGTGTCGGAAGCTGAAGTTTGTTTGCAGGGCATTTTCCGCTGGTTAAAGAGCAGTTTGGTCTATTTAGGATCTTCTTTACACATGATGGGCAGAGCAGCCTGTGTCACTCCCTCACCAGAAGCAATGTTGCATATAGACAGTGAAGCATGTGTATATGACTACTGTGAAGACCCCCGAAACAACAACAGGGTGGCCCACACTGCCTCAGTTCACTTCAGTTGGTTGCGAGAGGGGTCACATTGTGCCAATTGTCCCCCACCATAGTTGTGAGGGATGCAAATTTCCAGTTCAATATGGGCCTGTGTAATTTCTTCAAAATGTGGCTTGTTTTGGTCTGCCTATTTCAGGCCACCCAGAGACACAGCGGGGTCTGTGACCCACCGGAGAAAGTCCACCAGGTTCTAAAAGCGAGGATAAAAGGAGGGAGAGGGCTAAGAAGTTTTGCCTGGCCCATACTCTGTAGATTGCCTTCCAAATCAGCAAGAGGTTCAGAGCAATGGTCTCAGGCTCGCCAGCAACCCCTTTCGTTGCTGGGCCTCGGAGGCCTGTGGTGTACTGAAATAGTCAGAAGTCTTTGTTTCCGGGTGGATGGGGAGACATCCAAAATGCCACTGCTCAGGCCTTGACTCTCCCCCACCTCCTACCTTATCATCTGCCATGCTGTGGGGAGTACCTGACGGTAGGGAGGCCCATCTCAGGCCATAGAGAAATACAGCCAGGGTCCAACATCCTAGAGGAGGCCCACTAGAATCTCAAAGTAAGGGGATAAGAAAGGGGGGTAGCAAGCCCTGTCAGGCCCAAGCATTGTGATCACCTCCCGACTTGGTGCAAGGTTGACAGCCACTGCCTCAGGCTTCCCAGAAGCCTCTGTCACTGATGGGCCTTTGAGGCCCGTATCCACTCTGAAGCAGTCTCTGTTGCGTGTCCCTCGGTGAATGGAGAGACTTAAAAAACTGCCACCGGGGCCGTGGCCAATCCAGCCCCACCATTACGTTGTCAACCATGCTGGAGATGCAATTACATTTGATCTGGAGCCCAGGATACCAGGTCAGTTGCGGAGCTTCACACTAGGCAGTCATCTTGGTTGGTGACGTGGCCCCGCCCCTTGTGAATAATCCATGTGTGATATAACGGCTAGAGTGATCATCTGCGATGCTGGGGAACCGGGTTCGAGTCTCAGCATGGACGCATGACATCCTGTGATTCTGGGTAAATCATTAAGGGCCAGATGTAGGTAATCCTGAAATTTTACCGATTCGTTATTAAGAACTCGGTATTCCAGATGTACGAAATGAATCGGTAAAAATTACTGATTCGGTAAAAATCGTTAATAAATAGAGATTCGGAATGAATCGCTAAAAAATAAATACCGAATCCCCATTTCCGATTCGTTATCACCGAATCCTTAATACCGATTCGGTAATTAGCGATTCGGTAATTAAAAAAATTGGTAATTGTCAAATCAGCCAATCCTGTGCATCCTTCATTACCTCCCAAACAGGACGCGGCCACACCCATGCATCTACACTGAACCTGGAGCTGATTGTGAGGCAGGGAGCAGAGCAGAGAAGCCAGGAGCAACTCAACTGAATTTTGCAAACAAAACTGAGCAAAATGGACAAGCAGGAGAGGGAGAAGGAGGCAGATGAAAGAAAAAGGAAGCACAAATTCGGTGAGAGGGAGCTGGAGGTCCTTATTGAGGATGTGACCAAGGATCGCGAGAAATTATTTGGCAAACAGTCCCTGCACGTGCCTGAGTCACAGAAAAGGCAGATTTGGCTTGCAATTCAAGAAAAAATAAATGCCATCGGAGTCACCCAGCACTCCATTGAGGACCTAAAAAAAGATGGTATGATCTGAGGAAGTCTGCTAAGGCGAAGCTGGCAGAGAGGCAGAAGCAGGCCAACCGTACAGGTGGAGGGAGGAACACAGCACCTGCACCAACTGCCCTGGATCTCCTGGTCGAGTCCACCCTCCAGCAGGAGAGTGTGAGTGGGATTGGGGATGCAGACAGCTCAGCCAGAGCTGCCAACAAACAAGGTAAGATGCATTCACAGCATGCTGTGCACCCCACTCCCTACCCCCAATCCCCAAAGAGGCATAGGGACTCCCACTCCAGTACATGTTTTACTTAAAACCTGCAATGCATTATGAGAGATGTAGTCAGATGTAACACATGTCAGAACAGTCAGTCCACTGAACCCAAAGGCATGTGACACCAATAAGCAATTAGCAAGCAGAGGACAGTCAGTGTGATTGGCAGGCATGAAATGTATTACAATGCAAATGCTGCCAGATAAGTGAGCAAATGTACATTCTGTCTTCACAGGCAAGCCATCTCACAGGGCAGCAGAGGGGAGCAAAGGAAAGGCACCCAGGACAGAGAGGAGACAAGAGGAGGAGGTCCAGTCGCCTGCAGGGCACACCACCCATCACCACCACCGCCACCATCACCACCACCACCACCGCCACCATCACCACCACCACCACCATCATCACCACCAGCACCACCATCATCACCATCACCACCATCACCATCACCACCGTCACCATCAATGCCACCAGCACCGAGAGGCAGGAGGCATTCAGTGGCCACCCTCCAGCAGATGGAGGTGTCCGAGGAGGACAGCACAGGAGGACAACAGTCCACGGTGGCTGAGGATGCCAACGGGGCAGGCTCACAGTCCCCCACAGAGCACACCCACACACATTCCAGATGCCGCAGCGCAAGGGCAGCCAGTCCTCCTTCTCAGGGCGAAGATGAGAGTGTGTTCGCTTGTTGAAAACTAAAACAGCGATATGATTAAGCATTCACTAAAGACATGAATTCTCCTTCCTTAGAACATGTCTCTTGTCTTATGTTGACTAATGTCTGGACTCCATTTTGTATTGTCATGTCCCCATGTGCTTTGCACGAGAAGAGTCCTACCTTTTCGCTAGTTGCTCTTGTAATCTGCCTAGTAACAGTCTATAAATAGCTCCTTTGTCCGTCTGGCGCATGCCCAGACTTGACCACATCTGTTATCAGTTAGTCCTTGTTTGACCATGTTTTCGCGGGCTCAGGAAATTGTTAACTCCGCCCACATATTGATCCTGTATCGAAAATGTCCATAAATGGTAATGAATTTTGCTCTATGTTGTATCCACCCACTTATGAGCCCCTCTGTTGTGTATAAAAGGGGACCGTGTACGCAAGTTCTCTGTGCTACTCTATGCAATACTGAAGAGTGTTGTGTAGGTTGTAGGACCACCCTTAAGGGTTAATAAACTCTGTCTTTGTATTTGCAGTTTCCGTGCCAACTTCCTTCTAGCTTTTGTTACAGGAGAGCGAACCCTTGTATTCTGCGGGCCTAGCTGGGGCCTGTACTCATCAATTGGCGCCCGTCACGTGGGGCTCATCGGCGACTCGGATGCTCGAAGGACTTGTCGTGACGAAGGTGAGGAATTTGGCCGGGGATGTGATCACTGCCAGCGGCGTTTTTAGTCCTGGCATCCCGAGGTTTCTTCCTTCCCTTCCGAACTGACCATCTGGGTGGCGCCGGTCCTCGACTGAGACCTCTTCTGTCGGTCTGCCGTGACAGCCATTTGGGCGAATTTTGGAACTTGGCAGTTGGAATCTGGACACTCTTGATTAGTAAGAACCGTTGTTCGGTACTTGCTCCGTGTTTTGAAGCCTGGGTTGGCTATTTGAGTTTGATTTGTGATGACCGGTCATATTTTGTATTGATTACTGTGAGAATATATGCGTTGCAACACATATAGGCAGGTAATGTGGAGATATTTCTCCGGAGTTGTTTAAATCTGAACGGCGCAAAGTTTAAGTGCCATTTTTGATAATACTGCATATTTTGCATTATTTTTGAGCATGCCTGCTTTTAGCGCACTCCGTAAGTGGTGCTGCTGCTTTGGAAACCGGTGAGGAGGATCTTGAGGAATCTGCTCCAGCCCCCCCAGAGGGGACTCCTAATAGGGATATGTATGTGAAGCATGGTCTTTCCTCTATAATGTACAGCACAGTGTGGAGGAAATACACCAAAAAGGATCCTGAGTTACGATGGCCTTTGTATGGATCGTTTGATATGCGTAAGATTGAGTATGTGGAACAGTGTATGTGTAAACGGCGTGCTCGGCAAGACATGTTTGAATGTGTTCGGTTATGGGTGAAGGAAGTGCGTGAGCGAGAGAAACGTGAGAAAGCACTGATTGATAAAGAGCAACGGAAAAATGATCATGTGAGAGCACAGGAAGCGAAGCGTTGGGAGGAAAGAGAACTGGCGGAGAGACAACAGAAAGAGCGTAGGTTGCAAGTCTCGGGTCAATATGCTGTCCGCCAGCCACTTTATCCTGTCCTTACTAATCTTGAAGATGATTTTCATTTATTAGATCGCTCTCAGCCCCCTTATGTTGGTGCGTCTGCCCCGAGGTCACAGGATTCTGGATCGGTGTCGGATAAGGTAGACACGCGGTCCATGTTATCAACTGAGCATATGGGTGAGCTTCGGAAACTTTCTCTTCGTGCGCTTAAGGGCAAGCTATCTCTGACTGAATTATTGGAATCTTTGGAAAATTGGCAGGATAGAGAGAAGCTGTATTTTGTTGAAACTTTTTCTGATGAAGTGATTACTGCCTTTCGGAAATATTCAGATGTTTTCGAGCCTGATGCTGTAGTATCAGACGCTAAAGCATTACGTAACGGTGTTTTTTCTCCCTCTAAGGTACCCGATGCGGTCCGACGGTTGTTTGCATTGCGGGACGCGGCGTTTGAACTTAAAGAGAGAGCGCGCCTAAAGGCAAGGGAGAAGGAGCAATCGGATTCACACATCGGCGGCGAACGATCATCTACTCCCCATTCAGATAAGAGCGAACTAGTGCATACTAAACCGATGCGAGAGGCGGCACCTTTGTATGTTCCTCCTAAAGGAGCAGGAAATAGTTCAGACATGTCTTCCCCTGATGCTAGGGGATATTTTGTGTATAATTGGGTTTATACTCCCTGGCATAGGGCTGATGTTATGGCATTAAAGAATGCATTGCCTGACCCCCGCAAGAATCCAGCGGCCTTTTACGAAGAGGTCGAAGGGGCCTTGAATTCTTGTACTATGACTTTAGCGGATATAGATTTGTTCTTTGGGCTCATTTTACCACCGGATCTGTGGCGATATGTGCGGAAGGTGGATGATCCTACCGCTTTTAAGGCTAGGTGGTCTGAGATTGAGGATGAGGATAGGGAGAGAAAACCCGCGCAAAACCCACCCCAGCTTATTTTAGATCTTCCTGCTGCTATCTTGACTAAGTTGAAAACAATTATCCCCCCTAAAAAGATTGACTGGAACATGTTAGCCTCATGTAAACAGAAGGTTGATGAATCAGTTTCAGACTTCTTTACGCGCTTTGAGGAGACATTTCATGATTTCAGTGGTCAGTCACTTACGGATGATACGGGTCGACATCTTTTTGTCGATAAATATGTGGCAAACTTATTACCGGGAATAGCAGCTCGATTGAAAGCGAGTGAAAGTTCTTGGTCCACCTCGTCTCCGGCATCCCTCCTGACTATGGCTCAGTATTATGAGCGTCAGGAACAAGAAGCGAAGGGGAATGAGGAGAAGAAATCGAAAGATTTGAAAACTAAGGTGATGCTAGCACAAGTGTATGGTCCGCCTCGTCGGGGTGTCGAAAGAGGTAAAGGAGGATTCTATGGTCCCCCTTCGGGTCGGTCAGATGTTAATAGAAATCAATGTGCGTATTGTAAACAGTTGGGTCATTGGGCCAGAGATTGTCCGGTATTATATGCATCTCGTCAGGGACGTGGTCAGGGACCACCGAGAGGGAGAGGGGGCTTTTCGAATTTCAGAGGGAATTCCAATGATCGTGCTCGCTTTGAGCCTAACGTGCAGCAACGAGATAGACCTAATGTGTTTGATCGGCAACATCAGTATCAGATGTCTGGGAATGACCGCTCTGGGTACCATGATTCGCAGCATGCATAGGATTGCGTTGGGTGGGGGTTGGAATCAGTTGAAGTGCCGGTTGATCAGAAGGGTCCTTATGTTTCAGCAAATGTTCTGGGTTCTACTGATCGGTTCCTAGTTGAGACAGGAGCTACTCGCAGTGCGCTGTCCAAACAATTGGTTCCGAGGGCTCCCCCATCTGGCTTAATGGTTACATCGGTAGGGTTTGATGGTACACTCTCTCAAAGCCCTCTATCCCGACCCCTTGTATTTCATGTTGACCAATTTTCTGCACCTTGTCCGTTTTTGCTTGCCCCGAACACGCCTGACAACATTATGGGTCTTGATATGCTTAAGCACTTCAGAGCTACGATTCGCTGCTCCCCTACTGGAGTACGTGTGATATTAAACGATAACCACCCCATGACAGAACGGATGTGTGGGGTTGCGGAGGATACTATATTAGCTTCTCTCCCTCGTGCTTTGTGGGCCACTTCGGATACTGATGTGGGACAGATGGTGATTCCGCCTGTCCACATTAGCGTCCAGGAGGGTGCGGTGTTACCACGCCTCCCTCAGTATCGTATTTCCCAGGAGGGGGAGGAGGCACTCATACAGATTGTGCAGGATTTGATTAAGGTGGGAGTGGTGGAGGAAGTTCCCTACAATGTCTGCAACAGTCCTATTTTACCCATTTTGAAGAAAGATACCGATACTAGGGTTTATCGTTTTATCATTGACTTAAGGGAAGTGAATAAGATAGTGATACCTCAGTACCCAGTGGTTTCTGATATCACGACGCTGCTTACTCTGGTCCCGCCAACGGCGACCACATTTTCAGTTATTGATTTGAAAAATGCTTTCTTTTCGATTCCTATTCATCCTGATAGCCGGTACCTCTTCGGCTTTACTTTGAATAATAGGTCTTATAGATTTTGTAGAGTCCCTCAGGGTTATACAGAGAGTCCTAGTATTTACAGTCAAGCATTGAAAAGGCAATTGGATTCCTTTGTCCTGCCTGAGGGTGTCGCCCTTATACAATATGTCGATGACATCTTGTTGGCGGCCGACACTCCTGAGCTGTGTGAGAAGTGTACGTTATCCTTGCTTTCCTTTTTGGCATCGCACAATCACAAAGTGTTGAGGAAGAAATTGCAATTCTGTAGACCAAAGGTGACTTATTTGGGTCACCTTTTGTCTAAGGAGGGGCGTGCACTCACACCAGATCGTATTCAAGCAATTTTGGACACGCCAGTACCTTCCACACAGAAGGATGTGCGTGCATTTTTGGGTCTTGCTTCTTTCTGTAGGCAATGGATATTGGGGTTTTCACATATAGCTAAGCCATTGTTAGCACTTTTGACAAAAGACACCCCAATCCCTCTTCCTTGGTCAAATGAGTGTGAAATTGCTTTTCAGCAATTACGACAAGCCCTTTGTTCAGCACCAGTGTTAGGTACCCATGATTATACGAAGCCCTTTTCACTGTATGTGCATGAGAAAGATGGATGTGCATTATCAGTTTTAGTGCAGATGCACGGCGACAAGCAGCGCCCTTGTGCATATTTTTCGGCTGTACTTGATCCTGTTGCCCGAGCATTGCCTGGTTGTTTTCGCTCGGTTGCGGCGACAGCTGTGTCAATACGCCAAAGCGAGGGAATTGTGTTATCTCACAAACTGTTGGTATTAGTTCCCCATGCTGTTGATGCCCTGCTTAATCAGACAAAGACGCAGCATTTGACCAGTGCTCGTTTAACGCGATATGAGTTGACGCTTTTGGCTCCTCATATTACGTTAAAGAGGTGTGCAACGTTAAATCCAGCCACATTGTTGCCGTTTCCGGAAACTCAGTCTGAAGCACGGAAAGCACATGATTGTATTCTTGTGACTGAGGAACAGACAAAGGGTCGTATTGATCTCCAGGATACGCCCTTTACAGATGTAGATGGAGAACTGTGGGTGGACGGATCATGCCTGAAGCTACCAGATGGTACGACTTCAGCAGCGTATGCAATTACCACATTGCAAACAATAGTGGAGACAGCACGCATACCGCAGAAATCAGCTCAAGCAGCGGAACTGATAGCATTAACACGAGCATGTGAGCTCAGTACAGGATTGTGTGTGAATGTTTATACAGATAGCCGCTATGCTTTCGGAGTAGCGCACGATTTCGGCCTACTCTGGAAGGAGAGAGGGTTTCTAACGTCACATGGAGCACAGATAATGTATGGAGAGTTAGTTCACAACCTCTTGACTGCATTAACTTATCCAAAGAAGATTGCTATAGTTAAATGTAGCGCCCATAAAAAGGTGGTTGATAAAGTTGGAGAAGGGAATGCTTTAGCAGACCGGGTGGCACGAGAGACTGCGATGCAGCCTGGCACTACTGCAATGTATGTTGTGAAGTCACAGACAGAAAGATGGCACGATGCTAGGAGAGAAGTGCTGGAGATACAGAGAACCGCTTCCGATAAGGAACGGGAACAGTGGTCTAATGATGGAGAATTAGATGACGAAGGGTGTTGGAGAAGTAAGCAGATGGATAAATGGAAGTTACCCACAGCTTTCGTACAACCTATGGTTCAGATGGCACATGGACTAGCGCATGTCGGAGCTTCCTCAATTGTCAAATTACTCACACGAGTTTGGGAGCATCCGGAGATCGCTAGTACGGCAAAGAGGGTAGTGCAGACCTGCATGATTTGCCTGAGGTATAACCCGGGAAAGGGTACACGAACTCCAGCAGGAGGATTTGCAACACCTACTGCACCCTTTGAGGTTTTGCAGATGGATTACATTCAGCTTGAGCGCTGTAACAATCTGAAGTATGTCCTAGTAGTGGTTTGTGCCTTCAGTAAATGGGTTGAGGCATACCCTACGAAAGACAATACTGCAATGACTACCGCCAAGATGCTATTGAAGGAGTTCTTCCCTCGATATGGTGTTTGTAGATTGTTGTGGAGTGATAACGGACCTCATTTTATAGCAGACGTTATCAAGTATGTCCTGAAAGGGCTAGGCATTACCCAGAAGTTTCATGCAGTATTTCACCCTCAGTCTGCGGGATTGGTTGAGAAATATAACGGTACTTTGAAGCTTAAGATCGCTAAGATCCAAGCTTCGACTTCTTTGACTTGGCCAGATGCTTTACCGCTGGCATTATTGTCAATTAGATCGATACCACATTCTCGGACCGGTCTCACACCCTACGAGATCGTGTTCGAACGCCCAATGAATATTTGGGGTCCACCGAAACCGAAGTCAGTGTATGATGTACCTTGTGTAATGATGAATGATTATCTGGCACAGTTAACGGATAATTTGGTTTCTATTCATCAACAGGTTCGAGAAGCGCTCCCTGATCGGTCCACAGGTGACGGACATAACCTCCGACCTGGGGATCATGTCATGATCAAGGTGTTCGAAAGGACGAACAGTCTGGAGCCGAGATGGGTTGGTCCTGAGCAAGTCTTGCTCGCAACGAGGACAGCTGTGCGAGTTTCCAATCGGAAGAACTGGATCTACTCCTTGCACTGTCGTAAAGTGCCGCCTGGATTAGTGGAGCCTGCTGTGTTGACCGACCATCGAGAAGTCCTGACCGCAGAGAAAGGCCGTGCTGTGGAACCGAACGACACTAAGGAGCTCTTCCCGGACCAAGCGATTCCTGGAGGAGGAAGATATCATCTTAGACCGAGGAAGTGATTTTTTTTTCTGTACCCAGATACGTTGTCAGAACGGCCCTTAGGTTAGTGAAACGGAGAGCCAATGAGGCAAGGGGGGGGGATCAGCCCTGCATTAGTGTAGCGACACCCGTCTTGGCCCGCTGGTGAAGAAATCAACGGCTGCCTAAGGGGAAGAGTTCTGACAACCTTTTTAGTTTCAGGAAGATATTGACTTTTTACTACAAGATGGAGAAGAAGAAGATTCTTTGTGCGACAAGCTTTATTATCATTGTAGCTATTGTTGGTATAACCACGTGGTTTGTTGAGGATGTGACTCCTGCCCGTGAGTTACTTGTCATGACTACTCCAGTGCCTGAGGAGCACTACTTTTACACCCTTCCGTATCAAGAATTGAAGCATCGTCAGTCTTATTTGAATAATTCTTTCATCCAGATGTTGCATCATACCCATGTTGCTACAAATGCTACGAACTGTTGGATATGTGGTATGATGCCAGCTCATCAGAAGAAAGGAGGAACGCCGTTCATACCTCTTCCTTTCTCTCATAATGGCTCTTGTAGAGCATGGTACACTTTGCTTTTTGCCACACGGAAACCTACAGTGGGACGACTACTTTTTAGACTTAATAGGGAATGTCATCAAGATAAAGATGGCTATCCACAAGCGAATGGGACAATATGGGAATGGGAAGAATATCGACCAGACAATGAATCGATCCCCTACATCTTCACGAACACCAGAGACACTGCTGGGAATGAACAATTTGTGATTCAAGTGGCACAATCTCAAGCGGATCTGTGTGTTCAGAGTGTGGGTCATATTCCTGTTGGTGTTAGCGACTGTATTATTGTTTTGAATATAGATGGATTAAATAATAGTACTTTCTTAGCTTCCCATAATACATACTTCGTATGTGGGAATAAGGGTTATTATCGCTTACCACCCGGCTGGTCCGGAGTATGTTATGTAGCGTTTTTATTACCCCCTGTATTCTTAGCACCTGCATCCTATCATAAAGATTTGAAGTTGCTGAACAATGTAACTGTAAATAGGTATAAACGTACTCTATCTATTGATGATGTTGATCAAACTGATACTAGTTTACAGCAGTATGTTGATTTTAATTTAGGATTGTTTTTCTTTGTTGGAGCTGCCCTAAATAGTAGGAAGGTTCGAAGGTTAACAAGAGTTGTAGAGGCTGTGACGAATCAAACCGCTGCTGCTCTTGGGAATCTTACGGAAGAATTACAAATTACCAGAATTGTTGCATTACAGAATCGTATGGTATTAGATGTTATGCTAGCTGACCGAGGTGGAGCATGTAAAATTATCGGAAGTAGTTGTTGTGTGTTCATTCCTGACCACACGCCATCAGTTTATAACGCTATTAATAAATTGCATAAAATCGCAGCTGAGATTCATACAGAAAATGGCACTTGGACCTTTTCTGGATGGTTCTGGGCATTGATCACTACATGGGGATGGAAGGTTTTAACTGGTCTCTGTATTATTGTAGCAGTTCTGTTTTCCTGTTGCATCTGTGTTCAGTGTGGTCCTTTACTCTGTTCTCTATGTGTGTCATTCTGGATTCCTGATAAGAAAGCTATTGCCAATGTCACCTATCAGAAACATTTAAACAAAGAGGTGGAAGAAATGATGAAAATTGACATATATGATGATTATCCTAATAAGCCGAATGTCTTCAGTAAATGCTGAAAGGGTCGTCTGTTGAAAACTAAAACAGCGATATGATTAAGCATTCACTAAAGACATGAATTCTCCTTCCTTAGAACATGTCTCTTGTCTTATGTTGACTAATGTCTGGACTCCATTTTGTATTGTCATGTCCCCACGTGCTTTGCACGAGAAGAGTCCTACCTTTTCCCTAGTTGCTCTTGTAATCTGCCTAGTAACAGTCTATAAATAGCTCCTTTGTCCGTCTGGCGCATGCCCAGACTTGACCACATCTGTTATCAGTTAGTCCTTGTTTGACCATGTTTTCGCAAGCTCAGGAAATTGTTAACTCCGCCTACATATTGATCCTGTATCGAAAATGTCCATAAATGGTAATGAATTTTGCTCTATGTTGTATCCACCCACTTATGAGCCCCTCTGTTGTGTATAAAAGGGGACTGTGTACGAAAGTTCTCTGTGCTACTCTATGCAATACTGAAGTGTATTGTGTAGGTTGTAGGACCACCCTTAAGGGTTAATAAACTCTGACTTTGTATTTGCAGTTTCCGTGCCAACTTCCTTCTAGCTTTTGTTACAGGAGAGCGAACCCTTGTATTCTGCGGGCCTAGCTGGGGCCTGTACTCATCACGCTGGCCTTGAAGGGAACATGTTGAAGGTCCAGCGCCTGCAAGGAAAAGCAATTAGGTCAGTGCAGCGGCAGATGGCACAGATGAATGGTGTTAGACCTGGCACCTTGGCGTGAGTTTCCCTTCCACTTTTTGATGGTGTGCCCCGATTGTTTTGCTGGTGTTGTCCGCTCAGGGCACTGCGTCACGGCTAATCCGTGCCGCAGTGCAAGTGCTCCCTAGGTAAAGTGTACCTGTAATTGATGTCCACGATTGGTTTATTGGATTCACTGTCAGTCCCCAGTAGAGTGCACCAGGGGTGCCAGGGCTTGTGAATGCCAATGCTGCTGGTGGGCTTGCAGCGCTGGTTGCGCCACCCACAGAAAGCGGCCTTGTAAAATGTGTCTAGGGTCTGCCACCGCAGACCCTGTGCGCGGTCCGGGACCATCGCGCTGACTGTGCAAGTGCCCCCACTTGCCAGTCCCTAAACCTTCCCTTACCTACATATTAGCCACCCCTCTGGTAGGCCCAAGGGCAGGGTGCATTGTAGGCATAAGGTAGGACATGCCCTGATGTGTGTGGCATGTCTTAGTAGTGAATTACAGCCCTTGTCGTTTTTCACTATTGAAGGCTACCTGCTCTCCATAGGCCAGAATGGGCTGCTGGGAGCACGCCAACGCTGTGACCCCAGTGGACTCAGAGAGCATGGTAGAGTGCCAAGTTTAGTATGCCTGAACTCAGAATAATAAAATACTTCTTGTAGTCAAGTTTATTTTAATATCCTGGGTTTGTAAATACTACTTTTAGAAAGTTAGTATTTACTGACCTGACCATCTCAGTCCGCCTCTGCTGTGTGTGTGTGTTCTGCCTAGCAACAGTAAGGAGCAGGGTGGGGGGATCCCCAGAGACAGGTTGGCTGCCAGGTGGTGGGTAGAGAGGTGACACCTGGATGGGTGGGAGGAGTACACCTTGACTCTTGAATAGACCTGTGCTCTGCCACCACAAAGCCGGCGCCACCCCCTGTGGGGCGGCTGATGTCTCTGCCCTGCTGCTGAAAAGAAAGAGCAGAGTCACCATAACAAAGTGCTCCAGAACTGGACTGAGCCAGGCCCAGGCCCCCTGGCGCTAAAGAACAAAAGAATCATGGTATAAAAGTAGGAGCCTGGCTCCTAAGAAATCAGAATCCTGTTTACCACAAAGAACCTCTGCCCGACTAGAAGGAGAAGGAGACGCTGGAGGAGCTGGCCTGCTGCTTGCCTTGCTGAGAAAGGAGAGGAAGAGACTACTGAAAAGACTTTGCTACTTTGTGCTTGAACATTCTCCAAGGGCTTGATCTGAGCTTGCCCCCTGAACTGAACCCCAGGACCAGTGGGTTCTCTGTGCTTTTGCTCGTCCTCCTAGGGCCGTGACACTCAGAAGCTTGCTTACCTCAAACCCGTGAGAGCCCCGCTCCGTCCAGAGCCGCTCTCTGTCCCCGGGCCAGGCCGCCTGCATCCCTGTCACCGCCTGCTACTGGAGCGCGCTGACCGCGCTATCACCCCTCCCGCCGGAAGCCGTCCGACGACTGTGATCTACGCCGGGTCATCCAGCTGCACTGACCGTGCCCTGCGACCCCGCTTCGCTATCCCCGGACATCTCAGGCCGCGCCGCCCCCGCTGTGGAGACCCTCCGGCACCACCGTGCTAAAGGGTCGCTGGCCGCGCCTGCCTACGTGCCCACACCTGCTGATTGAGGACCCAAGAACACTTCCCAAGCTGAGAGTCGCACCGACCTGTGCCGACTCTCCACATCACGAAAGAAGTTCCAGTACCGGGCTCGGGGCCCGCAACGCCTTATTTCCCCGTTCGCAGGAGCCGATCTCTGTGAGTACTGGAACCACAAGTAACATTTACAAGAGACTGCAAAGAATCTATTTGAGACTACGAACAAAGAACATTTGCCTGCTTTACAACCTGGTGGCCTAGCGAAAACGTTATTGGTCTTGTGATAAGTCTGCTGAGATATATATACCTATTTTTACATAAAGAAGCGTATTTTTATATATATCCAAGTCTGGTGTCCGTTTCTGGGGGGATTGATGTATTTACTGTGTGTATGATTGTAAGTGCTTAACCAACAACGCCTGAGGAATCGCCTTGGCTGCTCACGCCACGCACCTAGAGGGTGAGCAAGGGTCATTCGCGAGGGGTTATCCTGCGCCCTGACGTGGAGGAGAGGGTTCCTGCTTGACACAAGGGCAACCTTGCGCCAACCAGAGATCCCCGACTCTAACATTGGTGGCAGCGGGTGGGATTTCGGATTTGCACTTGTAATTTGCATACAGTGAATTATTAATCACCAGATAGTGAGAGCAGACCAAGTAACACAGCCACAGGTTTTCATTTTTGGAACTTTGTTGAGACATCTGCCATTACTGCAACCATGCCTGGCTCACTCTCTGCTGGAAGAGCGCTCTCTGTGATTTCTGGAATAGATGAGGTGGATTGGGAGAGACTGGAAGGCTACTCGATGGAGCAATTGAAAGGCTACAGTGTAAAATTCCGAGTTCCCCATGCTGGATTCAAGAGGAAGCCCCAGTACACCAAGGCGTTGAGAGCCTGGAAGGAGTCAAGAGACCCACGGAATGCGGGGGACATCGTTCCACCCGACAACCTTGAGGAGCCCAGCAGAGTCCGATCGCCAGAGGAGCTGGCAGACAGGGCAGCAGACAGGGCGCATGCAATGGAGATGGCAAAGTTGGCAGGACAGATGGAAATGGAAAAGCAGAAGTTGGCCCTGGAGGCACAACAACGCCAAATGGATCATGATATCAGATTGAAGGAGTTGGAGCTGAAGGCGAAAAGTTTGGACACCGCTCCTTCTGGTGGCAGCACTCCACCAGTGCAGGTAGAGTCCAAGGTGTACATCCCCAAAGATGTAGTAAAGGAGTATTTTAGAAAGGATGACATAGGGCAGTGGTTTAGAGCCTACGAGGTGGCCATGTCTTCACACCGGGTCCCTGAGAAAGACTGGGGAGCGGGGTTGTGGGGAAGGCTCCTTGCTGAAGGGCGTGACACACTGTTAGATTTACCCTTAGATCTCCAAGCCTCATACCCCCATATGAAGGAAGCTTTAATGAACAGGTATGGGTTAACTCCGGAGCTATATAGACAGCGGTTCAGGGAGACGAAGAAGATCCCTGAGAGTACGTATGTGGAGTATGTGACCTTTTTCTGCAGAGCGCTGGATGGTTGGGTGAAGGGTAGCAAAGTGAATGATTATCAAGGGCTGCTTGATTTAATTGCATGGGAGCACTTGTCCAGTCAATGTTTTCCTGAGCTACGCCAGCACCTGATTGATAGCAAGCTGTCCAACCCAAGGAAGCTTGCTGAGGAGGCGGACCGCTGGCTCAGCACCAGGGTCCACAAGGGTCAAGTGGGAGACTCCGCCAAAGGTGGGCAGGGTCCCCAGCAGAAGAGTGGGGGGGACAGGGGAAACAGAAGGGGTTCCAAAAAGGCCCCCAAAGTAATTCCCAAGGGAACCAGCAGAAGGGTTCTCAGCCTCCCCCACCCCCGCAGCAGAACGGGGCCCCGACAGGTAGACCTGTTCCAAAGGGGCCCTTCAATTGTTATAGGTGTGGTGACCCGGGTCACATTGCCTCTGATCCTAAGTGTCGCCTGTTTGGTAAGACCGCACCCACTGGTGCTCCACCCCGGCAAGTAGCTAGTGTTAACTTTGGGGAGGAGGTAGCAGTCCAGGAGGGTGGGGGTCCCGGGCAGATGACCCTAGTCTCGCTAGGAGACAGTGAGATGGTCCCCGAAACTTACTTGCCCTCTAACACTAAGAAATATGGGCAAGTAGTGACCATCAATGGAAAGAAGGTTGAGGCTCTTAGAGATACAGGAGCCAGCGTGACCTCGGTGAGGCAACACCTGGTGTCTCAAGAGCAGATTGTACCCAATGCCTACTGTAGGGTTGTCAATGCTGACAACATAGAGAGTCGTTGTCCAATGGCTCAAGTTCCCTTTGAGTGGGGGGAGGTCTCTGGTACTCTACAGGTCGCTGTGAGAACTGACATGCCTGTAGACTGTCTGCTAGGGAACGACCTGGAGAGCTCCCCTTGGGAAAAGGTGGAGAAGACCACGCATCTGAGGATGGTGGGTCTACCCGACTGGGCGTGCGTGACCACCCGGTCCATGGCAGCCAGTAGGGGTGTTGAGAGGGTCCTGGAGCCTGAGGGAGAGGTCCAGGAACCGGCCTTAGGGAGAAGGCGCAGGAGGCGCGGGAAACCGGCCCCCAAAGTTTCCACGGCCCAGGAGGAAGTAGACACTGAGGGGGATGCTCTGGAGCCTACCGGGGAACAGATTGCCGAACTGGGAGACCTGCCTGAGCTGACCCATTGGCAGCAAGAGGGAGGTCCCTCCAGGGAGGAATTCTGCAGGGAGCAGAAAGAATGCCCTTCTCTCGTGGGTATGCGGCAACAGGCTGCAGACCAGGCCAATGGTGTTCAGGCCAAAACACACTACGTGTACTGGGAGAGTGACCTCCTGTATTCCGAGCCTAAGGCTGCTGAACCTGGGTCAGCCCGTGTGCTGGTGGTACCCCAGAAGTTCAGAACCTTCCTACTGGGGCTGGCTCACGATGTGCCGTTAGCAGGACATTTGGGGATGGACAAGACCTATGACAGGCTTGTCACCCACTTTTACTGGCCCCAAATGCACAAGAATTCAGATTCCTACTGCCGAACCTGTCAGACTTGCCAGGCAAGTGGTAAGAGCGGAGGGAAGCACAAGGCTCCTCTGCAACCTTTCCCTGTGGTCGGTACGCCATTCCAACGAGTGGGTATTGATATTGTGGGGCCTCTGGACCCCAAGACAGCCCTGGGCAACAGGTTCATCCTGGTCTTGGTGGACCATGCCACCCGGTACCCTGAAGCCATCCCTCTGAGGACAGTGACGGCCCCCGTGGTGGGACGGGCACTGATGGGAATTTTCTCCCGAGTGGGATTCCCTCTAGAGGTGGTGAGCGACAGGGGGACCAATTTCATATCCACATATATGAAATCCCTGTGGAAGGAGTGTGGGGTAACTTACAAGTTCACCACTCCTTACCACCCCCAAGGAAATGGGTTGGTTGAGAGATTCAACCGAACCCTCAAAGGCATGATCATGGGCCTGGACGGTCCGATGAGGCGTAAGTGGGACGTCCTCTTGCCATGCCTGCTCTTCGCTTACCGAGAGGTGCCACAGAAGTCTCTAGGATTCAGCCCCTTTGAGCTTCTGTATGGTCACCCGGTGAGAGGACCTCTGAGTTTGGTAAAGGAAGGCTGGGAGCAATCTCCCAGGAAACCTCTCCAGTATGTATACAGTTACATGCTGGCCTTCCGAAACCAGACTCGGCGTTTCAGGCAACTTGCTGAGGCAAATCTGGAAGCCAGCCAGGAGGAGATGAAGCGGTGGTACGACCGGAATGCCACTCTGGTAGAGCTTCAACCTGGACAAAAGGTGTGGGTCTTGGCCCCAGTGGATCCTTGTGCACTTCAGGATAAGTGGACAGGTCCATTTGAGGTTGTGGAGCGCAAAAGTCCTATCACCTACTTGGTGGACATGCGGTCTCCCAGGAACCCTTTGAGGGTCCTACATGTTAACCGCCTTAAGCCCCACTTAGAGAGGACCGAAGTGGGCATGCTGCTGGCCACTGATGATGGAATAGAAGAGGAGACCGAGCCTCTTCCTGACCTCTTAGTGGCCTCTGAGAAAGATGGGTCAGTGGATGGAGTAAACCTCTCACCCACCCTGACGCCCGAACAACAGGAAGATTGCCGCCACTTGCTGGGGCAGTTTTCCGATAGATTCTCCCTGGTTCCTGGTGTCACAGATTGGTGCGTCCATGATGTGGACACAGGAGACAGCTTACCTGTGAAGCACAAGGCTTACAGGGTAACTGACAGGGTCAGAGCTTGCATCAAGGAGGAGGTCTCCAAAATGCTTGCGCTAGGGGTGGTTGAGTCCTCCAGCAGTCCTTGGTCCAGCCCCGTGGTCTTGGTCCCCAAAGCTGCTGCGCCGGGAGCCACACCTGAACTCCGGTTCTGTGTGGACTACAGAGGACTCAATTCAGTGACGAAGACTGACGCGCACCCCATCCCCAGAGCTGATGAGCTCATTGATCGGCTGGGGGCTGCCCGGTTCCTCAGCACGTTTGATTTAACGTCTGGGTACTGGCAGATCGCCTTGACCGATGGGGCCAAAGAGAGGTCAGCATTCTCTACTCCAGATGGGCACTTCCAGTTCCGAGTCATGCCATTTGGAATGAAGAATGCCCCTGCCACCTTTCAGAGGTTGGTCAACCAGGTACTGGTTGGGCTGGATGCGTTCAGTGCCGCCTACCTGGATGACATCGCACTGTTCAGTGCCACCTGGCCCGAACACCTGCGCCACCTCTGGGAAGTGTTGATGGCTCTGCGCCGAGCAGGCCTCACGATCAAGGCAAGCAAGTGCCAGATCGGGCAGGGTTCCGTGGTGTACTTGGGACACCAAGTGGGGAGTGGCAAGGTGGCACCCTTGCAACCCAAAATTGAGACCATCCTGGCTTGGGAACCCCCCAAGACGCAGACCGCAGTGAGGGCCTTCCTGGGGCTCACTGGGTACTACAGGAGGTTTGTCAAGGGCTATGGAACGATTGTTGCCCCCTTGACAGAGCTGACTTCCAAGAAGCAGCCCAGGAACGTGATTTGGACTGACACCTGTCAGAAAGCTTTCGACACCCTGAAGACTGCCATGTGCACGGCGCCCGTGCTCTTCGCCCCTGACTTCTCCAAGGAATTCCTAGTACAGACAGACGCTTCAGAGCATGGTGTAGGGGCTGTTCTCTCACAGATGACTGAGGAGGGCTGGGACCAACCCGTAGCCTTCATCAGTAGGAGGTTACTTCCACGGGAAAGTAGGTGGAGTGCAATTGAGCGAGAAGCATTTGCTGTGGTCTGGGCGCTGAAGAAGCTAAGACCCTACTTGTTTGGGTCTCACTTCCGGGTTCAGACGGACCACAGGCCCCTCAGATGGTTGATGCAAATGAGGGGTGAGAACCCGAAGCTGTTGAGGTGGTCCATCTCCCTACAGGGTATGGACTTTACGGTGGAACACCGTCCTGGTACAGATCACGCCAACGCTGACGGTCTGTCCAGGTATTTCCGCCTTAGTGACGAGGAACCCCCTGGGCAAGGGTAGTTCTCCCCACATTTCAGCTGGAGGGGACACGTGTTAGACCTGGCACCTTGGCGTGAGTTTCCCTTCCACTTTTTGATGGTGTGCCCCGATTGTTTTGCTGGTGTTGTCCGCTCAGGGCACTGCGTCACGGCTAATCCGTGCCGCAGTGCAAGTGCTCCCTAGGTAAAGTGTACCTGTAATTGATGTCCACGATTGGTTTATTGGATTCACTGTCAGTCCCCAGTAGAGTGCACCAGGGGTGCCAGGGCTTGTGAATGCCAATGCTGCTGGTGGGCTTGCAGCGCTGGTTGCGCCACCCACAGAAAGCGGCCTTGTAAAATGTGTCTAGGGTCTGCCACCGCAGACCCTGTGCGCGGTCCGGGACCGTCGCGCTGACTGTGCAAGTGCCCCCACTTGCCAGTCCCTAAACCTTCCCTTACCTACATATTAGCCACCCCTCTGGTAGGCCCAAGGGCAGGGTGCATTGTAGGCATAAGGTAGGACATGCCCTGATGTGTGTGGCATGTCTTAGTAGTGAATTACAGCCCTTGTCGTTTTTCACTATTGAAGGCTACCTGCTCTCCATAGGCCAGAATGGGCTGCTGGGAGCACGCCAACGCTGTGACCCCAGTGGACTCAGAGAGCATGGTAGAGTGCCAAGTTTAGTATGCCTGAACTCAGAATAATAAAATACTTCTTGTAGTCAAGTTTATTTTAATATCCTGGGTTTGTAAATACTACTTTTAGAAAGTTAGTATTTACTGACCTGACCATCTCAGTCCGCCTCTGCTGTGTGTGTGTGTTCTGCCTAGCAACAGTAAGGAGCAGGGTGGGGGGATCCCCAGAGACAGGTTGGCTGCCAGGTGGTGGGTAGAGAGGTGACACCTGGATGGGTGGGAGGAGTACACCTTGACTCTTGAATAGACCTGTGCTCTGCCACCACAAAGCCGGCGCCACCCCCTGTGGGGCGGCTGATGTCTCTGCCCTGCTGCTGAAAGGAAAGAGCAGAGTCACCATAACAAAGTGCTCCAGAACTGGACTGAGCCAGGCCCAGGCCCCCTGGCGCTAAAGAACAAAAGAATCATGGTATAAAAGTAGGAGCCTGGCTCCTAAGAAATCAGAATCCTGTTTACCACAAAGAACCTCTGCCCGACTAGAAGGAGAAGGAGACGCTGGAGGAGCTGGCCTGCTGCTTGCCTTGCTGAGAAAGGAGAGGAAGAGACTACTGAAAAGACTTTGCTACTTTGTGCTTGAACATTCTCCAAGGGCTTGATCTGAGCTTGCCCCCTGAACTGAACCCCAGGACCAGTGGGTTCTCTGTGCTTTTGCTCGTCCTCCAATTCGAGCCGTGTGTGCGTCCCGCTGGAAAGAGACTGCGCCCCTCATCGCCCCTCCTAGGGCCGTGACACTCAGAAGCTTGCTTGCCTCAAACCCGTGAGAGCCCCGCTCCGTCCAGAGCCGCTCTCTGTCCCCGGGCCAGGCCGCCTGCATCCCTGTCACCGCCTGCTACTGGAGCGCGCTGACCGCGCTATCACCCCTCCCGCCGGAAGCCGTCCGACGACTGTGATCTACGCCGGGTCATCCAGCTGCACTGACCGTGCCCTGCGACCCCGCTTCGCTATCCCCGGACATCTCAGGCCGCGCCGCCCCCGCTGTGGAGACCCTCCGGCACCACCGTGCTAAAGGGTCGCTGGCCGCGCCTGCCTACGTGCCCACACCTGCTGATTGAGGACCCAAGAACACTTCCCAAGCTGAGAGTCGCACCGACCTGTGCCGACTCTCCACATCACGAAAGAAGTTCCAGTACCGGGCTCGGGCCCGCAACGCCTTATTTCCCCGTTCGCAGGAGCCGATCTCTGTGAGTACTGGAACCACAAGTAACATTTACAAGAGACTGCAAAGAATCTATTTGAGACTACGAACAAAGAACATTTGCCTGCTTTACAACCTGGTGGCCTAGCGAAAACGTTATTGGTCTTGTGATAAGTCTGCTGAGATATATATACCTATTTTTACATAAAGAAGCGTATTTTTATATATATCCAAGTCTGGTGTCCGTTTCTGGGGGGATTGATGTATTTACTGTGTGTATGATTGTAAGTGCTTAACCAACAACGCCTGAGGAATCGCCTTGGCTGCTCACGCCACGCACCTAGAGGGTGAGCAAGGGTAATTCGCGAGGGGTTATCCTGCGCCCTGACGTGGAGGAGAGGGTTCCTGCTTGACACAAGGGCAACCTTGCGCCAACCAGAGATCCCCGACTCTAACAAATGGCCACATGCAGCATATTGAGAAGGGCATCTGTTCCATGAACACTACTGTGGCTGAGGGCATGAGGGACGTGTCCGAGGCTGTGAGGCTGCTGTGCAGCAAATTAGATGAGGACCATTTGTCAAGGTGCAGGGAGAGACAGAAACTTGACGATTACACCAAGGTGGTGAACCGCCTCTCCACTGCCACCTCGTTGCTGTGCAGGCGCTCGGTGGCCATGCAGGAGGAGATGGCCCACTGCAGTCGTGATGTGGCAAGGGGGCTGGTCACAGTGACCAGTGCACTAGAAGTGCTACAAACTGACAAGGGAGCCACTACAGGTTATGGGGGTGAAAGTGAAGAGGCTACTAGCCGCAGTAGCATCATGCCCCCTCCCACAGTGTTCAGGAGGCGCAGCGAACACCACAGCGCTGCCACAGGACAGACTGGCAGTGAGGACAGTGTGGCCAAGGAACGCAGCAGTGCAGCGCGTGGGCGCAGGAAGTAGAGCCAGCCTTAACATGGTTTTCCTCAAATGGGTGAGGTAACCCATTTTTTGTATGGACACTGCATTTGATTTAGGCCTAACATGTGACGCACTTCAAGTTGTGGTGGTGTGCTATGATCATTAAACACCATCACTCACATACAGTAACTGGCTATGTTTCCTTACTTTCTCAGAAATAGTTGCGTGTTAGCTCAGCCCGTCTGTGTCTCCCATCCGGTGCTGCTGCCACACCTGCTGCGCTGTGCTCTGGCTGTGGACAGTCCTCACCCTCGTCCTCAGAGTCAGTTAGTTCCACTGCTGTTCCTTTCTTTGTGGCAAGGTTATGCAGCATTGCACATGTTGCTATTATTTTGCAGCAGATGATGGGGCGGTACTGACGTGCACCTCCACTTTTGTGGAGGCAATGGAACCTGCTTTTTAGTAGTCCAAAGGTGCGCTCCACAATGTTGCGCGTGCTTTTATGTGCAACATTGTTTCTCCTCTCACTTGGGGAGGAAGGGTTTAGTTATGGAGTTAGGATAAATGACCACACGACATATGCGCTGTCACCTAAATGGGAAAGGAACTGCCATTAATTGGAGTTACCAATAAATTCATCCAAGGAATACATCAGGGTGTGTCACATTGATTTACCTAGCAGGTATCCTTCTCCAAATTCACCACCAGCCAGACATGTGTAGATCCCACTGTTCCTGAATATGTAGGAGTCATGGGTACACCCTGGAAATTTGGCCACGATGTGTGATGCATTCTCTGCATCATGGCATCCAAGAAGGCGTTGAAGAAACGGGAAAGGCAACTCTGTGACACACCACCTGCAACAGCTATCACACCCTGGTAACTTCCTGTTGCAAGTAGGTGCAGGCTACAGAGCACCTGCACATGTGTTGGTATGGCGTGCGCCCTTGGTGTCTGATGCTCCAGGAATGGGTGCAGGTCCCTTATCAGGTCTAGGATGGTGTGTGGGTGTAGCCTGTACCTCTCATGTATTTCTGCCTCAGTCATTTGGAACAGTGTGACACGCAGTCTGTACACACGCTCCTCCCATCTCCAGACCCTCAGTCCTGCTGCTCGCAAACGTAGCCGCCTTGCTATAACGTAGAGGGCTGCCATTGTGTTCAAACTGTTGCATTTTGGGGCTGTTTTTATGCAGTGCACCTGATTACCACCGGCTTAGTCAGTGGTAATTACCGATTCTTAAATACCGATTTTTGGCAAATACGGTATTACTGATTTCTGGTACATCGCATTTGCGATTATTTACCGATTTCTTATTTACCAATTCGGTATTTTAGTGTTGCGGTGTCTGCCAATCACTAAATAAAGAATCTGTAACTGGTTTCCCTTATTTTTACCGATTCCTTATTAGCGATGGCGTTCGGTAATACCTACATCACACATGGGTAAATACCTGTCGGTAACGCAGAAATGTAACAAATTTCGGCATTACCGACCGGTGTTTAGCCACCTACATCTGGCCCTTAATCTCCCAGGTGCCTACCAAAAAAAAAAAATGTAATGTGTCCGTCTGAAATGTAACTGGTGCTCATGTACAGCACTCTAATGTCGAGTTTGGGCTATATAAAACTCTAAAACTAAAAATAAATAAATATAGAGGTAGGACCATAGATATTCAGCTCTTCTGAGAGGCAGAAGTATTAACACCCTATAATAGAATGAAAGAACGCTCAAGTGATCACAGATGTGTCATCAGGCAACATGAAAAATAAGACAAAAATCAGGATGGAGGTACTGTTGTGATATAGTAACCAGAAAAAGACAAACCTCAGGCAAAAATGTAGGGGTGAATCATGAATGTCTGTGCTCATCAGAACAGATTTGAGCCCCTGTTTTTATATGCTTGCAGTGTCTAAAGTGCATACTTTCCACTTAAAATGTCTCAGAGTTAGGGCATAAGCAAACAGCAATGCTTGAAAATAGAACGCAGCAATTACTGCTCATTGTTTCTGATCTGTACTGTCAGAAGCACATGCACTAATTCAGAAAAAAATCTGTTTTAAATATATGTTTAGCCTACCTCGAAACACGTGTCCAGGGATGGCTAAATGCAACACATACTTTTTTCTTTTTACACATCGTGGCATAGGCGTACCCGCCGTCGCCACTACATTCACCACAGTCCTTTGGGGCAACTTGCTGGTGTGACGAGCAGTGTGCGACCAACTTGTGTTCAAATTATTACGGCTCCCGTGAGCTATCGGGCTGACGAGCCCTGGTTCTGCACCTGCACGCCATGAGAGGTATTTGACCTGTTTTAATTACATTTTGGCAGTCCACTCGGCACCCCTTTACATTGTCCTGCTCCCTGCTGACGAGAGGCAACTACCTCGAAACACGTGTCCAGGGATGGCTAAATGCAACACATACTTTTTTCTTTTTACACATCGTGGCATAGGCGTACCCGCCGTCGCCACTACATTCACCACAGTCCTTTGGGGCAACTTGCTGGTGTGACGAGCAGTGTGCGACCAACTTGTGTTCAAATTAAATATATGTTTGGTCTGCTCTGTTTTAGAGCAATTGTTCATGATGTTTTTCACGTTTTGGAGACAGTTGTTTTTAAGACTATGGAACATCAGTAACTGATAAAACAATGAACTGACAATGGTTTAAACACATACTTTGAAAATCTTTGTAAATGTACACTTAGGAATGATCAGAAGACCTTGACTGGCAGAGTTTAAATTTGTAGTTGAGGCATAAACATTACTTTTTGCCTGATGTAATTATGGACCTTGCCATAAAGATCCTATGCACTTAGCTAGACATTTAAACTAAAGAGGAGCCTCCACATCAAAATGTGATTTGCTTCTGTGGTAAATTATGTTCTTGACACTCATTGTAGCATTCAGTGCTAAATTTTGATTAGAATTTGGTCAGTTTAATCTTAAGAATTTGAAAGGAAAACTGTTGCAGAAATCAGGGTTACTGAACATGAGGAGTGAGGGTGCTGCTGCAGGAGGGATTACCAAGGTGTGCAAAAAAATAGTCATCACCCGGCAAAAGCAAAACAAATTAGTGACAACATGCATACATGAGGCTTGGGCCTGTATGGACTGCGTAATCTGATAGATATCTCTTTTGTCTGAGGTGCACCCTGTTTAGGCTATGGGCCTGATTCCGATGCGGTTAGGAAAGCATTCCCACCTAGGGTCCGATTACGATGCGGTTAGGAAGGCCTCCTAATGGAATTTGCTCCTTCCTAATCGGATGGGAACATGTCTCCCCAACAGAGGGCAAGATTACGATGTGGTTAGGAACATAGGCTCCTATAGAAGTCACTGGGAGTCCAACCAAATTGTATCTGGAAGCATCCGGATGCATCACACTCGGTCGATCGCAAACCATTTCCAAACCGATTCGATCAGGAAGATTTCCTAACTGCATCAGAATCGGGCCCTATGTATCTTCGGCCAAGGTAATTCTTTCTGAAGCTTGTATAATTTGAATCTCATTTAGAAGTTGAATTAGGTTTTATTATCATCATTGTTTTGCTATTATTGCTAGTCTTAGTATGATACAACTGTGTACTGTTCTCTGCGTAAGGATTAGTTAAGAGTTAAATAAAACAAATAAACTCCTCAATTGTACACAAGAATTCCTATATAACAATGTAGATCTTCCTTGTAATTCATGAAGGAAAGTCTTAATTTTATTAAAGACACGGAAGTGAGTATTATGCTTCTCTAATCTTACATTTATTTTAATAGCAGCAGTCAAGACACTTAGGTGCCAATTACGATCAGGTAAAAAAAAATCCCGTACGACTCGTATCCGGTCTTTTTACCGTACGCATCGTACAAGTGCCGTACGAACTGGCAATCACAATTCGCATGGTAAAAAGTCCATACGAACCGCATTGGGAATCATTCCCCACACGTCCTCGGGTCGGAAAATGTGTCCGACACGTCCTCGGACGATTTACCGTACAAACGTGAAAAGCGAAGTCTGACCGAGGAATCACGATCCCACCCGTGCGTCCGATCTCACAACCGTATGGTAAAAACACCGTCCGCACCGAACTCCCATTGCAACCATGGAGACATGTGCCCGCATACGCGCCCACCACTCCCCCCAGCACCCATACGTTTGAGTCGTACTCCCCATTAATGTACACCCCCCCCTGTATGTACACCCGTGTACGTGTCGAACCCCCACCCGTGTATGTACACCCCAGTACGTTCGAGTTGTACCCCCACCCCTGTACGTGTCGTACCCCCGTGTACCTACACCCCAGTACGTTCGAGTCGTACCCCCACCCCTGTACGTGTCGTACCCCCGTGTACCTACACCCCAGTATGTTCCAGTCGTACCCCCACCCCTGTACGTGTCGTACCCCCGTGTACCCACACCCCAGTATGTTCCAGTCGTACCCCCACCCCTGTACGTGTCGTACCCCCGTGTACCTACACCCCAGTACGTTCGAGTCGTACCCACACCCCTGTACGTGTCGTACCCCCGTGTACCTACACCCCAGTACGTTCGAGTCGTACCCCCACCCCTGTACAAGTCGTACCCCCGTGTACCTACACCCCAGTATGTTCGAGTCATACCCCCACCCCTGTACGTGTCATACCCCCGTGTACCTACACCCCAGTACGTTCGAGTCGTACCCCCACCCCTGTACATGTCGTATCCCCGTGTACCTACACCCCAGTACGTTCCAGTCGTACCACCACCCCTGTACGTGTCGTACCCCCGTGTACCTACACCCCAGTACGTTCCAGTCGTACCCCCACCCCTGTACGTGTCGTACCCCCGTGTACCTACACGCCAGTACGTTCCAGTCGTACCCCCACCCCTGTACGTGTCGTACCCCCGTGTACCTACACCCCAGTACGTTCCAGTCGTACCCCCACCCCTGTACGTGTCGTACCACCGTGTACCTACACCCCAGTACGTTTCAGTCGTACCCCCACCCCTGTACGTGTCGTACCTCCGTGTACCTACACCCCAGTACGTTCGAGTCGTACCCCCACCCCTGTACGTGTCGTACCCCCGTGTACCTACACCCCAGTACGTTCCAGTCGTACCCCCACCCCTGTACGTGTCGTACCCCCGTGTACCTACACCCCAGTACGTTCCAGTCGTACCCACACCCCTGTACGTGCCATACCCCCGTGTACCTACACCCCAGTACGTTCGAGTCATACCCCCACCCCTGTACGTGTCATACCCCCATGTACCTACACCCCAGTACGTTCCAGTCGTACCCCCACCCCTGTACGTGTCGTACCCCCGAGACCTACACCCCAGTACGTTCCAGTCGTACCCCCACCCCTGTACGTGTCGTACCCCCGTGTACCTACACCCCAGTACGTTCCAGTCGTACCCCCACCCCTGTACGTGTCGTACCCCCGTGTACCTACACCCCAGTACGTTCGAGTCGTACCCCCACCCCTGTACGTGTCGTACCCCCTTGTACCTACACCCCAGTATGTTCGAGTCGTACCCCCACCCCTGTACGTGTCGTACCCCCGTGTACCTACACCCCAGTACGTTCCAGTCATACCCCCACCCCTGTACGTGTCGTACCACCGTGTACCTACACCCCAGTATGTTCGAGTCGTACCCCCACCCCTGTACGTGTCGTACCCCCGTGTACCTACACCCCAGTACGTTCGAGTCGTACCCCCACCCCTGTACGTGTCGTACCCCCGTGTACCTACACCCCAGTACGTTCCAGTCGTACCCCCACCCCTGTACGTGTCGTACCCCCATGTACCTACACCCCAGTACGTTCCAGTCGTACCCCCACCCCTGTACGTGTCGTACCCCCGTGTACCTACACCCCAGTACGTTCCAGTCGTACCCCCACCCCTGTACGTGTCGTACCACCGTGTACCTACACCCCAGTACGTTCCAGTCATACCCCCACCCCTGTACGTGTCGTACCCCCGTGTACCTACACCCCAGTACGTTCGAGTCGTACCCCCACCCCTGTACGTGTCGTACCCCCGTGTACCTACACCCCAGTACGTTCCAGTCGTACCCCCACCCCTGTACGTGTCGTACCCCCGTGTACCTACACCCCAGTACGTTCCAGTCGTACCCCCACCCCTGTACGTGTCGTACCCCCATGTACCTACACCCCAGTACGTTCGAGTCGTACCCCCACCCCTGTACGTGTCGTACCCCCGTGTACCTACACCCTAGTACGTTCCAGTCGTACCCCCACCCCTGTACGTGTCGTACCCCCGTGTACCTACACCCCAGTACGTTCCAGTTGTACCCCCACCCCTGTACGTGTCGTACCACCGTCTATGTACACCCCAGTACGTTCCTGTCGCACACCCAACACAACCTCCTAAGTACGGAGCGCACCCCAGGCCCCAACATCACTACCGCATGTACGAGTCGTACCAAGCCACACACAAGGACAGCACCGTACAACCAAATGGCCCATGCACACACCGTACACACGCTCAAAACGCACGTACACAACCAGGACAAAACAAAACAACACAAGAATACACTATTCGAATGGCACAAAGCCACTAAACATGGCCATCAAACACTAAAAAAACACATACACTGACCTGCAACTGCCAAAAACAAACAGAGGCCCTAAACACCACCACTCCTTATAACACACCCACCCAAAGTTCAAACACAGCCACACCCACCAATGGACCAATAAAAAGGGCCCACACACACAAACCATGAGCCTTTGCAACAGATTCACTGCTGCCAGACACCACAGACAACTTACAGCACCTTACTACAAGCTTCACCACACCTTACACTTGCACACCTTCACACAACCACCTTCACAAACACCCCCTCATCACATTCACACACACACACACCTGCACAACCACACCCACACACCCACAACCATCCACACACCCCCCCCACCATCCACACACCCCCCCCACCATCCACACCCACACCCCTCACCATGCCCACTACCAAGAATCCAAAGTTCAGTAACCGAGAGTTGGAGGTTCTTATCGATGAAATCCTCAGAGTCGAGCCACAGCTCTTTGGAACATTGGTCAGAAACACCAGCATGGCAGCAAAAACAGCCATGTGGCAGACCATCATCGATGCTGTGAATGCTGTTGGGGACACCAGAAGGACCAGGCATGAATGCCAATCCAGGTGGTACGATCTGCGGAGGAGGGTCCGAGCCAAGATGCAGGAGGAACACAACCAGGCCAACGCCACTGGAGGAGGGCCCTCCTGCAGACCCGTACACTACCAGCCCTGGGAGGAGAGGGTGATGGCCATACTGCCGGTGGAGGCAGTGGACGGATTAGAAGGACTCCGAGACCCGGGTGAGTACACAAACAACGCACCTCACATGGGGGGAACGTCATCCACAACCAAAATCACTAACAGGCACGCAACCACCCCAAGCCATCGCATGACTCAACCACACTCCATGAACATGCACATGCCACTGCCGCCACCATGCCCCATGCACCCAGATGGACAATGTCAAGTCACAGGCCACAGAAGACACCAACACCTGACACGGTAACCCGGATGGCGGGAGGGTGGGCCACAAAATCCACATAGTGCAACTCAGAAGCAGACAACAATGCCCTCTGCTCATATGGCCTAGGTCACAGCCAGACAAACACTGTGTCCCCACACAGGAAAGACTCGCCAGCAAATGGCGGACGCCTTGCATCAACACATGGGGGTGACGGCACGTTCTTGCACATGACAGCAGCTAATGAACAGCCAACATTGTGAAAGAGTGGCAGCACACACCACCACAGCAGCAGCGCACAGACACACACTACACCCAATGGGTGCCTGGAGATCAGAAACAAACTCACATCAACAAGCCAAGGGCCAATCAATGATCTGCTAACAGTGTGTGCCCAGGAAGCTGGCCTGAGGTGACAGAGGGTGACACACAGAGGGAGGGAGAGGGGGACACAGAGGGAGGGAGAGGGGGACAGAGAGGGAGGGAGAGGGGGACAGAGGGAGGAGGCTGACACACGGAGGGAGGGAGAGGGAGGGAGAGGGAGGGAGAGGGGGACAGAGAGGGTGGGAGACACAGGGACACGGACAGAGGGAGGAGGCTGACACACGGAGGGAGGGAGAGGGGGACAGAGAGGGAGGGAGAGGGGGACAGAGAGGGTGGGAGACACAGGGACACGGACAGAGGGAGGAGGCTGACACACGGAGGGAGGGAGAGGGGGACAGAGAGGGAGCAAGACACAGGGAGAGCAAATCAGCCGTGTGGTGTGTGGGAATGTCTGCTCGTCAGCAGGTAGACTGCATGCATGTAGCCAAGGGTGGCCAGTGCCAGAACCCCCCCTCTTCTCCATGGCAAAACACAGGGCCATGTCACCACCTGTTCACGAGCACAACAACAGCTACCTGCATCATATAAGTGTGTGGATCCACTCCATGTGCACATGTACAGTGCTACACGGAAGGCGCCAATGCATGGCCGCCACACCTGCCCACTCCACTGCTGACTGCAGTCACACTTGACGCAGCAAGTGAGACTGTGCCACACATAGCTAAAGGGGCCAAAGTGGTGCCCAAGGGACACACCCATGCACAAGTGCACTGTGAGTGGAATGCAAGACAGATCCTAATTCCAAGAGGAAAAGTGCCAACTTTGAAACTGATGAAACATGGATGTTGCATGGACCAAAATTAACATTGTCTCTCTCACACACAGGTCAACGTCGTGGTTCACCCCCCAACACTGGGGGGGAAGACTCACAGGACCCGGATCTGCAGGAGCCCGATCCCACCGGCAGCGACCACTCTCACCACTCTGTGGACGAGCCCAACCAACCTGGCCCCTCTGGTGTCCAACCACCTGCAGCACCTGCGTCAGGTACAACTGTGCCAACCACCACCCCCACTCCTGCCACATCCCAGGAGACACCCAGGATCCCTGCCCCACCACCACAATGCAGCCAGGCTGGCCAGGAGGGACACGGTGTCCCGGGCACCCAGGAGGAGGCAGCTGACAACGCCAATGCCACCCCTCAGGGGTCCCGGAGACCCGATGTACCCACAAGGGCAGGCCAGGTGCATGTGGGCAGGGGTGGTGGGAGTGGAGGACGGCGGAGGCGCGAGCCTGACCAGTTGGCTGGGGAACCGGTATTTGCCCATGTCCGTAACATCATGGACACATACCGGCAGGACACCACGGGCATGGCCCAGGTTGTGTCCACCCTCAATGAGATCAAGGGGACCCTCGATGAGATAAAGACCCAGCAGGCCCAGCAACATGCCTGTCTACAGCGACACCAAGGACGGATGGAGGACAGACAGGCTGAGCAAGTGACGGTGTTCCAGGGGATTCACGATACACTCCGTCGGATGGCCGACAACATGGCCGACCCTCCCTGTGCCAGAAGGCGGAGAACATCACCACCCACAGGGAGGGATCAGGAGGAGGAGGAGGAAACATCCGATGGAGCATCCCAGACGTCGTCACAGCCTGCTTCTGAGGGTCCCCGCAGGAGGGCGGGTCGTCCACGGAAAAGACCGTGAGGGTCGGCGCAACATCGCCATCTCCCAGGACACCTGGCCTGGCACCTGGCCCACTGGAGCAACAGCATCACAGCATCACGAGACATTCTCTGCCACATGGCCCTGCTGGTCACTGTCTGACCAATGTTGACAAAGACTGTGGCATGGACTATGAGGATTCCCAATGGCAAGGACACCAACTCCCCTACTGAACTTTGGATTCCAAACTCCCGGAAAGCCCCTCACGTTATACCCCACCCCCACCCCCCCACAAAAATAAAAAATTACACCATGAAGAGAAGATGCCTGCTGGTTGCATTATTACCTTACATGTGTCTTGTAAAGTCTAAACATGCCTGAGTTATCTTTTGACTTCAACCATCCACACCCTGGGGCCTGAGTCTGGCACAGGACACACGGGTCACAGTGTATTAGGCAAGACAGACATGGAGCACCATACACACCTGTGATGGGCCCAACCAGCTGAGGGGGTGGCCGCACAACCGTGCCGACAGACATATTGTGTACAGCAACAGTCATGCGCAGAGGTCAGGGATCATGTGGAGTGTCCTGGGGGGCACCCAGGTATGTGTAGACAGGTGGCAGAACCATGTCCTGCAAGCTTGAGTCCGGTGGATGCAGAGAATGGGGGCCTGGCCAACGTTGGATGAATGGGGATGGCACATGTCACAATACCCACACAGTCATGGACATCATGCCCACTACACAGTCTCAGCCCACACACACAGCTTGCATCTTGCTACTCGACACATTGACACATAGCCACAATCAGGGAATACCATGCCAGACATGCTGGATGCACCGTGGCAACACACCAGCATTGACTGAGAAGAGGCACCTTGGAGGCATAGGGACACCTTTATTAGTCATGTTTTCGGGATTGCAGAGGCAACTTGAAGTACACATGAACACATCTTGTGGAGTAACATGTGGGTCCTACACTGGCACCCCCCTTCTGCAGCACAAATGCGTGATAGCCATGGAACTGGCACACAAGCGTCGGCTAACAGCTAAACACCCACAGCTGCACACGGAGAGCCTGCCATACACCATAGATCCGCTGATGTGGAAGTCCCACACCATGTCAAGCCAATGCTAACCGTATGTGTCCGAGGGCAGTGTCACACACATTGATGCCATCATCACAATCCACTATCCCATCACTGATGACTGTCAACCAGTCCGACCATCTATTCAGGTGTAAACAGCTGCATGTCGTGTCCCATGGTGATGCTACATGGCTGCAGAGGAACCAAACATCGACAGGGGCAGTGTGCATACATCGTGACCAACTCCCACACCCAATACACCCCTGATGCATCCCTTACCCTATGGAGACTTCAAAACGTGTCCGTGCCTGTAACGCTGAGTCAGCCCACGATGACGTGTCCATGAGGAATAGCAGTGCCACAACAATGCAAGCAGCAGACGTCATGCGCAAGTACCTGGGGAAGAGAGACACACAAGAAGTCAGCCACCCACTTGCATGTGCATTTACTCGACACATGTATGGATGACAACATGCTAGGTCACAATTATGACTGGGGAAATACAACCATCACTGGCACCATCACTCCAGTGACACACCCACACACACCTCTGACTCACGTGCCATACATGCAGGTGGAGACACACATCACAACACATGCCACACGGGGACAAATGCGTGCACACTCAGACACTGGTACTCACCACTAAGCAAAGAAGTCACGTATGAGCCGAGTCCGGATGTCCTCCTGCGGCTCCACATCCTCCACATCACTAGCCCCATTGCCAAGCCGTTCGTCCTCCACGGGTGGATGGTCCTCGTCATGTTGATCCAGGATGAGTGGCACAGCTTTCTCAACTGCCATGTTGTGCAGCATACAGCAGACCATGAAGATTTTGCAGACCTTCGCAGGGGCATATGGGAGGGCGCCGCCGGTCTTGTGGAGGCACCGAAAGCGGCTCTTCAGCAGGCCAAACGTCCTCTCTATCACTCGCCTTGTCCGGCCATGGGCGGTGTTGTAGCGGAGCTGGGCCGGCGTGATGGGGTTGCAGAGAGGTGTGAGCAGCCAAGGCATGTTGGGATAGCCAGCGTCCCCCACATGGGAAGCACATGGACCTCGATAGAACTGGTGAAGCGGTCGTGCTGGTAGGCTATGCAAAATACAGGACAGACAGACTGTACCCACCAACAACACATGCTCTTTCATTGCGCAGCTGCATCATCATTTCAGGCATTCTGCTACACCTCATGATGTAGGCATCGTGTGCTGATCCTGGAAAACGAGCACAGACATGTGAAATCACCATGTTGGACTGACACACCACAAGGGCATTGATGGAGTGGTAGTGCTTCCGATTGCGGTACTCTACCTCCCGTGCGTGTGGTGGTACCAAAGCTACATGTGTCCCATCTATGGACCCAATGACATGGGGCATCCCTCCCAGGGCATAGAATCCACGCTTGACCGCAGTCAACTGTTCAGGGGTTGGGAACTTTATGAAGTCATCCAGGTGAATCAACATGGCCTCTAAGAAATCATGCAGCACACGGCAGAACATGCTCTGGGACATGCCACCAACATGAGCTATGGTATATTGAAAGGTACCCGTGGCGAGAAAATGTAGGGCTGCCATTACCTTCAGCTGGGGTGTCAGTGCCGTAGGATACCTGTGCTGCGGTTCCAGGTGTGGTGCCAGTCTCGCCGTCAACTCCTGAATCAACCGTCGTGGGAAGCGGTAGCACCGGATCCGATCATTCTCCCGCATGTCAGCCAAGTCTGGCATTGCTCGGGGAAGAGGCGGCGCTCTGCAGTAATTTGGAAGTGACAAGGAAGAGTGAGTGCACCACAACAACAAATCATTTGTACTGAGCACATGTTAATCTGTCAATACACATATGCTACATAGGTAGTCAGGTATGTGCTACATGCCCAGGACAGGTATGGCTGCCAGGTGACACTCCTACCAAGACCCAGCTACACACGGAGATTGAGAACCTCCCCATGCCATGCCATGGGAATAGCTGTGTCCCAGTGCAAGTGAACAGCCAGACGCAAGACAGGAGTGACATACGCCCACACATCAGCAGAAGTAGGATGCCGATTGCAGAGACTGGTAGCGGAACACTAGAGCCACAGGTCACATGACATTACACTAGGACAGCCCACACACCTTGCCATGAAGGTGCACATGTCATGACTCACCACACAATCATTGTGAGGATGCAGACATGTCCTTGTCACGCTACTCCGTGTCCCATGCATACATGTGCACCTCACATCCGATACCACATGTGGCATGGTGTGCGGAACAGTGTGCAATGTCAATCTACACACAGACACATGTTGGTTGCTGCAACAGCTGCAGCTTTTGAGTGTGCTCCAACATCAACCTGATGGGAAGCCCCCACACATACATGACATAGTCACATTGTGCACCGTGGGTAGTGACAAGGGAGGTGTGGTAACCCCTGTACCGGGCATCAGGGGACACTTCCGTGTGTTGGTGTCCGTGCCATGCCAGTGACGCTCACCCCAAGTGTGCAGTACGACATGCACACATGTCAAAGGAGTCAAGGTCATGCCTGGCACACATTGCACCGTCACACAGTAAACCTGTACACATCTCATCATACATGTGGTGCCTTCTCCACTGTCACACCTGTGCCCCACACATGTAGTAATGCACAGACGATGGCTTGATGTCCATTCCTGGACAAGTATGTCCATCCATGGACAAGTATGTCCATCCATGGACAAGTATGTCCGCCCTATTCCTACCTGTGTGCCGCCTATTACCACTGTGATGTGTAAAAACCGCCGTACTGCTGCTAAGAGGGCCTGTGTACGTTCCCAAATCACTATGGGAGTGCTGCCGTATGTGTACCCATCGTGATGGCGAGCGTACAGGCATTTGTACGGTCCGTACCACTACGAGTACGCATACGCGAGGAGACCCATACTGATAGTGAGCGTACATGCGTGTGTACGGCCCGTACCACTACGAGTACGCATACGCGAGGAGACCCATACTGATAGTGAGCGTACATGCGTGTGTACGGCCCGTGCCACTACGAGTACGCATACGCGAGGAGACCCATACTGATAGTGAGCGTACATGCGTGTGTACGGTCCGTACCACTATGAGTACGCATACGCGAGCAGACCCATACTGATAGTGAGCGTAGATGCATGTGTACGGCCCGTACCACTATGAGTACGCATACGCGAGGAGACCCATACTGATAGTGAGCGTACATGCGTGTGTACGGCCCGTACCACTACGAGTACGCATACGCGAGCAGACCCATACTGATAGTGAGCGTAGATGCGTGTGTACGGCCCGTACCACTACGAGTACGCATACGCGAGGACACCCATAGAGATAGGGCCGTACGCACGCATGTACGCTCACTATCACTATGGGTGTCCTCGCTTATGCGTACTCGTAGTGGTACGGGCCGTACACACGCATGTACGCTCACTATCAGTATGGGTCTCCTCGCGTATGCGTACTCGTAGTGGTACAGGCCGTACACACGCATGTACGCTCACTATCAGTATGGGTCTCCTCGCGTATGCGTACTCGTAGTGGTACGGCCCGTACACTCGCATGTACGCTCACTATCACTACGAGTACGCATACGCGAGGACACCCATAGTGATAGTGAACGTAGGCACGCGTGTACGGGCCGTTGCAATGCATTTGGGGTGCCCTAGGGCCCCGAAACGCACCGTACCTGTGTGTGACGCTCCAAATTACATAGGGGACAAGTATTAAGGCCTACATGCATGCTGGTTGTCATGGAGACCAAGTTCAAATTTCGAAATTGTTCTGGAAGGTGCACAGCAGAAGTCAGTTAGAATTCTTCTACTTTGTTGCAATGTGTTTGTGGGGCTGACATCATGCAGGAGAATGAAACCGATAGAGAACCCACAGACTGCTAGGTTTGAAGGGATTGGAGGAAACATAGGATGCAAATGTGAGTGACCAATCACTCTGTACTCCTGTGCATGAGATGGGCCAGCAAGGCAGATATAAGGCAGCCAGGTCCCATGAGGGAGCACTTGCCTGCACATCTCTGTATTCCACGACCCAGCTGCTGCTACTGATTCCCTGGAACCATGTCAAGGGCTGTGGAGAGGTCACAGCCATTCACCCTGGAGGAGAACATGGCTTTGGTGGATGTGATCCTCCCACGGTACCCCATGCTGTATGGGCGACCAGGTTATCAGATGAGTGCAGTGTCCACTGCCACAGACTGTGTCCCTTTTTTGTGACTGTGACTTCTGCCATTGTGTCCAGGTGTGACACACATGCTATGTACTGTAGGGGGGGTCCCAGGGGGGGAATGCCTGATGTCTCCCAGCAGTGCCCTGAGACAGGAGGGGTGGGTGCCGAGTCCTCCCAGCAGTGCCCTGAGACAGGAGGGGTGGGGGCCTATCACTCCCAGCAGTGCCCTGAGACAGGAGGGGTGGGTGCAGAGTCCTCCCAGCAGTGCCCTGAGACAGGAGGGGTGGGTGCAGAGTCCTCACAGCAGTGCCCTGTGACAGGAGGGGTGGGGGCCTATCACTCCCAGCAGTGCCCTGAGACAGGAGGGGTGGGTGCAGAGTCCTCCCAGCAGTGCCCTGAGACAGGAGGGGTGGGGGCCTATCACTCCCAGCAGTGCCCTGAGGCAGGAGGGGTGGGTGCAGAGTCCTCCCAGCAGTGCCCTGTGACAGGAGGGGTGGGGGCCTATCACTCCCAGCAGTGCCCTGAGACAGGAGGGTGGGTGCAGAGTCCTCCCAGCAGTGCCCTGAGACAGGAGGGGTGGGTGCAGAGTCCTCCCAGCAGTGCCCTGAGACAGGAGGGGTGGGGGCCTATCACTCCCAGCAGTGCCCTGAGACAGGAGGGGTGGGGGCCTATCACTCCCAGCAGTGCCCTGTGACAGGAGGGGTGGGGGCCTATCACTCCCAGCAGTGCCCTGAGACAGGAGGGGTGGGTGCAGAGTCCTCCCAGCAGTGCCCTGAGACAGGAGGGGTGGGTGCAGAGTCCTCACAGCAGTGCCCTGTGACAGGAGGGGTGGGGGCCTATCACTCCCAGCAGTGCCCTGAGACAGGAGGGGTGGGTGCAGAGTCCTCCCAGCAGTGCCCTGAGACAGGAGGGGTGGGGGCCTATCACTCCCAGCAGTGCCCTGAGACAGGAGGGGTGTGTGCAGAGTCCTCCCAGCAGTGCCCTGTGACAGGAGGGGTGGGGGCCTATCACTCCCAGCAGTGCCCTGAGACAGGAGGGTGGGTGCAGAGTCCTCCCAGCAGTGCCCTGAGACAGGAGGGGTGGGTGCAGAGTCCTCCCAGCAGTGCCCTGAGACAGGAGGGGTGGGGGCCTATCACTCCCAGCAGTGCCCTGAGACAGGAGGGGTGGGGGCCTATCACTTCCAGCAGTGCCCTGTGACAGGAGGGGTGGGGGCCTATCACTCCCAGCAGTGCCCTGAGACAGGAGGGGTGGGTGTGATGCACAGTGTGAGGCTGGCTCTTTGATTGTGTCGTTGCCCTCATTCCACCTGTGTCCTTTCAATGGCACGTACTGCTTTTGCCCTTCCCCAGAGGATCATGTCCCTATGACAAAGGTGCAATGCGTTGGATGCATACTAGGCCTTGTTGTAAACAGCGAATGTGTTCTAATCTGTGTCCCTGTGACATGTGCCAGGTGTATTGATGTAGTGTCACTTGTCCATCCTCACAGGTAGACGCCTCTGCCAAGGAGCAGATATGGCTGGACGCCGTCAGCGCCGTGAGGAGGGCGGAAGGTCGGAAGCGGCGCCTGACCCAGGTGAGGAAACGCTGGCAGGATATCCGGTGCTGGACGCGGAGGATCGCACGGGTCCTGCTGGGGGACTCACCTGAGAGCCACAAGAACCGCGGGCGCCGCCGTCTCTCCCACATCCAGAAACGTGTGCTGGCGGTGGTCTTTCCTGACTTGGACAGGCGTCTACAGGAGATGCAGCAGCCGGAAGGGGGTAGGTACATGTGTGTGTTTGTTGTGTTTCACCAGCATTTGTAAGTGCAATGTTCCATGGATACACTTCCAGGGTTTATGGTGCTGTGCAGATCCTATTCCCCACAGTATTGCAGTGCTCTCCTGCCTGCCTTCCCCTCCTTGCAATGTGTTCCCTGGTCTCTGTGTAGTCACTCCATCACAAAGTTATGTAGCCTGACACATTCTCCAAGTGTCCAATGCCTGCAGCATCATGTGTGGGGGTGGTGTGTAACAGGTTTAGTGACCTTGCCTGTGCCCTGTCCAGTTCTGGACTTGTGGGTTCCATGTCAGTTGGCACTAATGCTGATTCCAGACATGGGAGTTAATCTCTCGAGTGCAAGGCCTTCCAGCAGGCATGTCCCATGTGGTGGCCTGTGACATGATGTGCATGATTGTGCGTTACGCATAGTGCAGGGATGTTAGCGTGTGTTGCATTCATTTCCATTCAGGTGCATGGAGTTGTGTGGCCACTACTGTCCCCAGGGGCATCTTTTCCTAGGTATCATGTGTGTAAGCCGAGAATGTCGACAATCTCTGTGTCTACAGCATAGGTTGTGCTCTGTGCCATTGTCCCCTGGCACCATGTATATTGACGTGAGATGTATTGCAAGTGTCCACTGTACAGCCTGACCTGATTTTCCTATTATATACTCACGGTGGCCATTGCCTTTGTGTCTTGTTGCAATCATCTGATGATGCCCATTTGTACATGATAATTTGGACAGCCGCATCTTGGGTAGTTTGTGTGCAATATTGAAGTTTTGCATCCCATGTGTATTTCACCCTGACTAAGAGATGTAAGTGCTTCCTGTGTCTCCACAGATTTGTCTCATGTAGGGGGTGGGTGGTGCGGGCATGGCCTACATGTCAAGACCTGTCATCTCCTTGCTAGGACTGGCCAGTGTGTGATGTTTGTCTGGACATACACTCAAGGTGCATTGTGCCAGTCAGGGTGGGCATGTTCTCTGTATTACCTATGCTGCATGTGCCTCTAGTTCCTGGCTATGGTCCCTGCTCATCCCTATTGACTGCCACGCTGTGTGGTGCAGATGCAGTGCTGGATTGTCCCCAGGGCCTTGCTCCTCAGTCAAAATTCCATGTCATCTCATTTGCTATTGTGTCATGCTCTCCATAGTTTTTCCATGGCATGGTGGGTCACACAACTGTGTCTTGCAGGGCCTACATATGTACCTTGTTTTGTAGTTGTAACTCTTCCTTTGTTTCAGGGTATGCACTGTGACCTAAGTAGATTTGACTCATGTGACATATGTATACAGGTGTATGATTAATTTCTGTCTCTTCACCCTGCCCACAGCATCGTCGGGGGACACGGAGGGAGACATGGACACAGACGGCGCAGAGGGACCGAGCACCAGTGCCAGCGGTGACATCGGGGCTGGCACTTCGAGTGGGACTGAGGCGATGGAGAGTGAACCCGGGGACCTGTCGACTGGCACAACAGAGTATGAAGCTGACGGGTCCGAGGAGGATCACTCCGAGTGGGCGGTGGCTGCACCACCATCTGACAGCAGCCCTACATCTGGCACCGCCCCCTCCATTGGCATCAGCCGCCTCCCACGTGCTTGTGTCCCTTCCCAGCGTGCCCGGTCCCCACATGTCTCCTTCCTGCCAGGCACCGCACCCCCTGCCCCTGTCTCCACTGCTGCCGCCAATGCTGAGTCTGTGGACATCCAGCGGCAGTTGCAGATTGGTCAGACTGCGATCCTTAATGTCCTCCATGGCCACAGCCAGGTCCTCAACAACATGGAGGCATACTTGGAGGGCATTCATTCTTCGCAGGCTGACCAACGCAACTTGCTGAGGTCCATAGACTCCACACTGACTGCAGCAGTGGGTTTCCTGCAGCGCTACGTCCCACCCCCTACCCCTGCTCCTTCCACAATTCCCACTCCCATGCCTGTCCCACATACACCCAGACGTAAGCATGCACCCACCACAACAGACACAGGCACCACACCAGCAGGGAAGGTCCGCCGCACACCTCCTGACACGCACACACAGGGTGCAGTAGGCACACCCACTGGGTCGGTGGGCAAACGTGTGACACGCAGCCAGAGTGGGAGTCCGCATTCCACCCAATCCACTCCCTCCAAATCCCCTCCCCTCAGCTCTCCTGGCCACATCTCCCCCAAGGACTCCTTCATGGCCGCTCTGTCCCTGAGCCCCACATTGACACCACCCCGCAAGCGGTCAAGGAGGTCCCCGGTCAGGGTGCTTGAGTCCCCCCCCCTGTCCACATCCTCCCCCAGTGGCGCTGCGACCCATCCCTCTGAACCCCCCCCTCCTTGGGGCCTGTGGATCCTTCGGGTGCAGGGGAGTCCCTGGAGGACCTTGCGAAGGTGTGCAGTGACATCCTGGCCTCCGCCTTTGGGCCTGCCCCACCCCCTGTGGTGGAGTCCTCCATCCCTGCACCCACGACGCCTACCCTTCACCCTCCTGTCCCTGCGGTGCCTGTTTCCTCACCCCCACATGATGGCCTCACCCCTGTGGAAGACAACGGATTGTAACTGTGCAGGCAAGCTAGGGGACACGCATCCCACTGTGTCCCCCATCCAGCTGGGACTCCTGGACTGCCCTATGGGCTTTGTTAATATTGGACTTACGTCATACTAGTTTTTTGCTCATGCTGAATAAAGCTTTTTATTTTTTCCCTTGGAACACTCCTGCATTGCTGGCATTGCTGTTGGTGGGGCTGCTTCATGGTTGTGGGTGTTGGTCATGTGTTGGGTGTGTGGGAAATGTAGTAGTGTGCTGCTCATAGGGTGGACCCTGGGATCTGTGTGCCTCACACGGTGTTAGCTACCTTTCTCCATTCATGTATGCAGTTGCTGCATGTTGCAATTGTCCCAAGGTGTATTCCTTCCTCTGTGTACCCTGACTTCTTCCCTGCAGGGTGTCCCCTGACTTTAGCACAGAGCTGTGTGTCCATTAGCTGAGTGTGTGAGCTAGTCCTTCACCTTTGCACATGCATGCTGAGCGATGTCTCCACCTGCATCATTGGTGGCATCCTTGGTAGTCATTGTACTTGTGTATGTGGCATATTGACATGACTTCATGTGTACATGTTTTCTTTTCTGCGCTATGCATGCGTATACTCCCAGCCTCGCACACATGTGGTACATGTACTGCAGGGTATTTGTGCACCTGACTGACATTTGTGGGCATGGTATATGTGACTACTCCACCCTTTGCGTTCCATGGGCACTGCTGGGAGTGATAGGCCCCCAGCCCTCCTGTGTCTGGGCACTGCTGGGAGGACTCTGCACCCACCCCTCCTGTCTCAGGGCACTGCTGTGAGGACTCTGCACCCACCCCTCCTGTCTCAGGGCACTGCTGGGAGGTCTCTGCACCCACACCTCCTGTCTCAGGGCACTGCTGGGAGGTCTCTGCACACACCCCTCCTGTCTCAGGGCACTGCTGGGAGTGATAGGCCCTACCCCTCCTGTCTCAGGGCACTGCTGGGAGGACTCTGCAACCACCCCTCCTGTCTCAGGGCACTGCTGTGAGGACTCTGCACCCACCCCTCCTGTCTCAGGGCACTGCTGGGAGGACTCTGCACCCACCCCTCCTGTCTCAGGGCACTGCTGGGAGGTCTCTGCACCCATACCTCCTGTCTCTGGGCACTGCTGGGAGGTCTCTGCACCCACCCCTCCTGTCTCAGGGCACTGCTGTGAGGACTCTGCACCCACCCCTCCTCTCTCAGGGCACTGCTGGGAGGACTCTGCACCCACCCCTCCTGTCTCAGGGCACTGCTGTGAGGACTCTGCACCCACCCCTCCTGTCTCAGGGCACTGCTGGGAGGTCTCTGCACACACCCCTCCTGTCTCAGGGCACTGCTGGGAGTGATAGGCCCCCACCTCTCCTGTCTCAGGGCACTGCTGGGAGTGATAGGCCCCCACCCCTCCTGTCTCAGGGCACTGCTGGGAGGACTCTGCACCCACCCCTCCTGTCTCAGGGCACTGCTGTGAGGACTCTGCACCCACCCCTCCTGTCTCAGGGCACTGCTGGGAGGACTCTGCACCCACCCCTCCTGTCTCAGGGCACTGCTGGGAGGACTCTGCACCCACCCCTCCTGTCTCAGGGCACTGCTGGGAGGTCTCTGCACCCACCCCTCCTGTCTCACGGCACTGCTGGGAGTGATAGGCCCCCACCCCTCCTGTCTCAGGGCACTGCTGGGAGGACTCTGCACCCACCTCTCCAATTTCACAATATGTACGCTCATGACATGCACGGATGTGGGTACGCTCCATGCATTCGAGGTGGGGGTACGTGTCGTACTTACACTGTTGGGGTGGGGGTACGCTCCATGCATTCGAGGTGAGGGTAGGGGTCGTACTTACACTGTTGGGGTGGGGGTACGCTCCATACGTACGCGGCTGAGGGTACGGTTCGTACTTACACTGTTGGGGTGGGGGTACGCTCCATACGTACGCGGCTGAGGGTAGGGGTCGTACTTGCACTGTTGGGGTGGGGGTACGCTCCATGCATTCGAGGTGGGGGTACGTGTCGTACTTACACTGTTGGGGTGGGGGTACGCTCCATGCATTCGAGGTGAGGGTACGTGTCGTACTTACACTGTTGGGGTGGGGGTATGCTCCATACGTACGCGGCTGAGGGTAGGGGTCGTACTTACACTGTTGGGGTGGGGGTACGCTCCATGCATTCGAGGTGGGGGTACGTGTCGTACTTACACTGTTGGGGTGGGGGTACGCTCCATGCATTCGAGGTGAGGGTACGGGTCGTACTTACACTTTTGGGGTGGGGGTACGCTCCATGCATTCGAGGTGAGGGTACGTGTCGTACTTACACTGTTGGGGTGGGGGTACGCTCCATACGTACGCGGGTGAGGGTAGGGGTCGTACTTACACTGTTGGGGTGGGGGGTACGCTCCATACGTACGCGGGTTAGGGTACGGGTCGTACTTACACTGTTGGGGTGGGACGTATACGTCCGCGGGTGAGGGTACGTGTCGTACTTACACTGTTGGGGTGGGGGTACGCTCCATACGTACGCGTGTGAGGGTACGTGTTATACTTACACTGTTGGGGTGGGGGTACGCTCCATACGTACGCGGGTGTGGGTACGGGTCGCACTTACACTGTTGGGGTGGGGGTACGCTCCATGCATACGGGGTGGGGGTACGGTCCGTACATGTCCGTCCCCACGCTATGTGATGCTTGTGCGGCCCGTACCCAGGCCTTTGCCACGTGGGTACGAGCCGTCCCGCCATTGTTGGGGTGACGTGGGTGTGGGCGTGGTACGACTCGTACCCACGCTCTTCAGGCGTGGGTACGGGACGTACATGTCTGGTTGTGTTGCTGGTTCGCGTCGTGACGGACTTCCGTTGTGGCGGTCGCTGGCTTAGCTGGACACGCCCCCACCCCCTCGTAGTGACCAGGGCCTGGGAGTCAGGTATATCCAGGTCATGTGTGCTGTGTGACTTTGGTGGGGGGTTTGTGGCCTGCCCTGGTCCTGCCACCCCCCTACCCCACTTTCCCCACTTTCCCCCCCTCCCTTAGTTGTTCTGACCTTCTGTGGCGTCTGCGTCGGAACCTGTAGAGGAGGTCGACTGCTATGAGGGCCGGGATGACACGTAGGTTCGGGTCCATGTCTGTCCGTCGCGTACGGGTCCTCCTTGTTCGCGTCGTCCTGTGTGTCCGTCGCGTACTGGTCCTCCTTGTTCGCGTCGTCCTGTGTGTCCGTCGCGTACTGGTCCTCCTTGTTCGCGTCGTCCTGTGTGTCCGTCGCGTACTGGTCCTCCTTGTTCGCGTCGTCCTGTCTGTCCGTCGCGTACTGGTGGTCCTTGTTCGCGTCGTCCTGATTTCCCGGCAGTTTTTGGCAGCCGGAAAATATTCACCGTGCGGGATGACGTCGGTGCGAATCGTAATTCCTGGTTCGTGAATGGCAGGCTGCGAGCGTCCCGACGTCAGGTCGGCGCTTTCCTGGATCGCATTTGTATGTTTCTTTTGTTCGGTCGGGGTTTTTTACGATTCGTACGGAAATGGTGTTCCCGTGCGAATCGTAATTCCATGTTTGTATATTTTGACGACCGGGTACGCGTCGGACGGAGAATATGCTCCGTCCGACGGTTCGTACCCGGTTTTTCCAGGATCATAATTGGCACCTTAACCCCTTCGATGCTGCGCAGATTCCGCCGCTGTGCTGACGGAATCTTGCGCGGGCGTGGTCATGACGGAATGGTTCCGTCATGAGCACAGCTCAACCGTGGGTCATGACGGAACCATTCCGTCATGAGCACCGAAGGGGTTAAACTACTAAAAATCCCACCAGGCTTAGGAACAGCTAGCCAATGGAAGCCAAATGATAGAATCAATGACAAGCAATAGTATCACAGTAACACCTATAACTCCTATCTTGACTACAAACAGTCCTATTTCCTTGTGCAAGAAATTAAGGATAATTAAAAAACAAGGATAATATAGAATAACTAAAAAAACAAGGATAATATAGGTAACACAACGGTACAATGCTCACTAAAGTACACGTTAACATCAGGAAAAAACACATCTGAAGGACTCACAGGTGAAGAGCCATATGAAGATATGATGAAGTATCCTAGGTGGAGTAAGTTGATAAAGCTGGAGCAACTGTAAGGGTGGGGAAAAATACAAGTTAACACTGTGTTGAGTTGCGTTAGTACTCACCTCTATGTCGTTCATAAAATTAAGACTTTCCTTAAAAAATTACCTGGAAAATCTACATTTTATTGCAAGACAGGAGGCTACTATTATGCTTGTTTAAAACATGTTAATTACAACAGACGCTGCAGTATGAACAGGTTTACAATAAACATGTAAAACACATTGGGCCATATGTAGGTAAGTTAAATATACCGATTCATAAATACCGAATTTTACCGAATCAGTATTTAGAAATCGGTATTTCGTATGTACCAAATTTTTCGGTAAAGTTTACCGATTCGGTAAAATTCGGAAAATGGTTACCGATTCCACAATACCGACCGGTATTCCAGAATCGGTATTTACCGAATCGGTATATACCGATTCGGTATTTACCGATTTGGAATTTACCGAATCGGATTTTCAAAATTACATCAATTGAGGAATCAGCCAATCATGTGCAACCCACACCCCTCCCAACCAGGAAGTGGCCACACCCAGGCAGGTGCACACAATCAGAACACTCTGAAGAGGCTGGGAGTGCTGAGGAGTGCAACAGAGCCAGTGCCTGAACATTGTCAACTGATCCTGCACAATGGCCAGCCAGAACACAGATGGAGGTGAAAGGAAGAGGAAAATGAAATGCAGCCTGAAGGAACTGCAGGTACTTGTGGAGGAGGTGGTGAAGCAGCACAATAAGCTTTTTGGAAAGCAGTCCCTGCAAGTTGCAGAATCGGAAAAAAGAAGGATCTGGCAAGGAATCCAATCGCAGGTAAATGCCATTGGAGTGACCCCCCGGGACATTGATGTGCTGAAGAAGCGGTGGTATGACATCCGGATCATCACCAAGAGGAAGATGGCTGATCTGAAAAAACAGGCCAGCCAGACAGGAGAAGGAAGGAACAGGGCACCTGCCCTGACAGAACTTGAGCAGCTCGTGGAGTCCACGATAGAGCATGAAAGTGTCGTTGGGATTGGGGATGCAGACAACTCAGCCAGAGCTGCTACCAAAAAGGTAAGAAGCATGCGCAGCATTGTGCCCCCCCTTCCCCTATCCCAAATCCCCAATTGGGCAATGTGATTCCCACTCCAGTACAGGTTTTTGTTCAGACCAGCAATGCATTATGGGTGATGTAGTCAGGGAAACCCCTATTATGACAGGAATCGCACCGAACAACAAGCCATGTGACACACATCAGCGATAATCAGGCAGAGGACAATGTGATAGTGTTGCAGAAATGTATTATGATGTGAGCAATGCAGGGCTGCAGGTACACTGAGCTAATGTAAAGTTTCTGTCCACAGGCGAGACATCGTGCAGGACTGCTCAGGAGAAGGGAGAGAGGGCACCCCGGAAGCACAGCACCGAGAAGGCCACCACGAGTGCAGGGCACACCACACCACCACAGCCAGCCTCACCACCACAGCCAGCCTCACCACCACAGCCAGCCTCACCACCACAGCCAGCCACGCCACCACAGCCAGCATCGCCACTACTGCTAGCCTCACCATCATCAACACCACTTGCAGTGGTGAGACCTAGGAGGCCAGACTGCATGTGTCCGAGTCCTCCTCAGAAGACTCGAGGGGGGATGAATCAACCACTGTGCCACTGGATGATAGCAAAGCTGGTGTGCTGTCCACCGTTGAGGGAGCACACACAGGTGCCAGACGCCACCGCAGGGCTCGTGTGAGCAGTCCACCTCCACAGGGTGAGAGCCATGGTGTCTTCGGAGGGCTGGAGGCAACCATGGTGAAGGTGCAGCGCCTACAAGGCAAGGCAATACAGTCGGTACAACGACAAATGAAGTGCCTCAATGATAAAATGAGCAACATTGACAGGGGCATTTCCTCAATGGCTGAGGGCATGAGGGAGATGGCTGCGGGCATGCGGGACATGTCCCAGTCTGTGATGCTGCTGTGCAGTAAAATGGATGAGGACAGAGCAACACGGCAAAGGGAGAGGCAGAAAATGGAGCACCATACGAGGGCAGTGAACCGACTAGCTACTGCCACTTCTCTGCTCTGCAGGCACTCCGTGGCCATGCAGGAGGGGCTTGCGCACTGCAGCACTGATGTTTCTAGGGGGCTGGTTAAGGTGACCACTGCTCTTGAGGTGCTGCTGACGAGCCAGTCTGCCAATACTGGTGCTGTGGATGTTGTGGACAGCGAGGACACGACCAGTCAGAGCAGCATTACCCCCCCGTCACACAGAGGAGCAGCAGACGGCATGGGGCTGCCACTGGTCCCACAGCCAGTGAGGACAGTCAGTCACTGGCATCCCGCACTGTAGTGTGTGGCCGCAGACGCTGATGCAGCACACACTGCCAGGACAGAATTGGGTGAAGTAACCCATGACTTCCTACAATGGATGTCACCAATTTGATAGCCCAGTTTGGCCGTTTGTGTTGTGGCGTAGTGCCCACAAATTAGAACTACGTCATTGCATCCAACAACTGGCTGTGTCTCCTTACTTACTTAGAAATAGTTGCATGTGATCTCTGCTCGTCTCTCTCTCCCATCTGTTGCTGCTGGCACTCCTGCTGTGTTGGGCTCTGGCTGTGCAAAATCATCATCATCCTCAAAATCTGTTATTTCCACTTCTGTACCTTTCTTTGTGGCAAGGTTGTGCAGCATTGCACAAGTAGCAATGATCTTGCAGCAGATGATGGGTGTGTACTGGCGTGCACTTCCGCTCTTGTGGAGGCAGTGGAACCTGCTTTTCAATAGTCCAAACGTGCGCTCCACCACGTTGCGTGTTGATTTGTGTGCCACATTGTATCGTCTCTCACTCAGGGTTAATGGGTGTAGGTAGGGAGTGAGGATAAATGACCGCACGGCATATGCACTATCGCCTAGGTGAGAAGGAGGGTGCCATTAGTCACATACACCAATACACATTCATCTGCGGTAAGTATAAGGGAGTGTCACAGTGATTTACCTAGCAGGTATCCTTCTCCAAATTCTCCCGCAACCAGGTGTGTGTAGATTTCACTGTTCTGGAAGATGTAGGGGTAATGGGTGCTCCCAGGAAATTTGCCTACTATGTCAGTAATTATGTTGGCAGCATCGCAGATTACCTGCACATTTATGGAGTGGGTGGACTCAGTGGCTGCTGGTGGGCAGATTGGAATGTGTATGCCATCGATGCAGCCTGACATGCGGGAACTGTGCCATCTGGTAGAAGTCTGTCTTGGTTTTCAGCAGTTCAGCCTGTGTGTTTGGGATGCTAATGTAGTGTTGCATTCTCTGCATCATGGCATCCAGGAACTTCCTGAAGAAACGGGACAGGCAACTCTGGGATACCCCGCCTACCGCAGCTATCACCCCCTGGTAACTGCCAGATGCCAGTAGATGGAGGCTACACAGCACCTGCACATGTGGTGGTATGGCGTGCGCCCTTGTTGTTGGATGGTCCAGGAGTGGGTGCAAGTCCCTTATCAGGTCCATGATGGTTTGGGGGTGTAGCCTGTACCTTTCATGTATCTCAGCCTCAGTCTGTTGGAAGAGTGTGATGCGCTGTCTGTAAATGCGCTCCTCCCGTCTCCAAATCCTCACACCTGCTGCCTGTAGACGTAGGCGCCTTGCAATCACATAGAGAGCCGCCATGGTGATCACGCTGTTGCATTTTAGGATTGCTTTTATGCACTGTAGCTGATTACCACCTGCTTTCACTCAGTGTTAAGTACCGACTCTTAAATACCGAATTTCATGAAATTCGGTAATACCGATTTTACCTACGTCTCTTTTCTCTTTATACCATTTCCTATTTACCGATTCGGTAAATAAGAATTCGGTAATTCCGATTCAGTAATTTAGAATTCGGTAAATATGAATCGGTATTTACCGATTCATAATTACCGAATCCTGCTTTTTGGCCTCCTACATCTCAATCGCCTAAATACCGGTCGGTAACGTGATATTTACCGATTTTCGGTCGTTGCCGACCGGTATTTAGCTACCTACATATCATTATCATTAGACTGACTTCTAAACGTGAACCTGCCCAGAAGGCTTGGGAAGCCATGGCTCCTCTGGAAGAATAGACACCAAAAATGGAAGTATCAATACCTGCCAGAAACATGACCCACCTAACCTAGTGAGCAAGTGTGAGAGAAGAAACAGGTTGATGGTGTTTTCTGAAGGAAATGAGAAGTAGGGTGTCTAAAGACGTTCTGAGATCAAATGTGTTTTGTTCATATAACTTGAGACAATTTCCAACACAAAGTTTAGGTTGATCAGGAAAATAAAGTAAAAATACAGTAGATAAATTTGTTTTTGTATGTTTACAAACTGTGAAAAGAACACCTGTTACAAATGACTGTATTTTGGAATAGGTGGATTGCAAAATTTAACTCCCTTTAAAAGTCAACAGACAAGCGCATGCTCTCTCACCGGTTTTCCATTGATGTAAGGATAATTCATAGAAATGGCAGAACTGTAAAGGTGTATAGTTCGATAAGTCTTCCCTGCACTAGCCTTGGCTGCCAGGAAGAAAACAATGTAGACTATATCCTCTGAAAAGGGATTGACACATTTTCCCAAACACCAGCTTTCCAAAAAAGACCAAGCTGATTTATAAGCCTTTGTAGTACATGGGGCCCAGGGTTTATTGATGTACTCTGAAGATGCTGTTGAAATGAAAGAGAAAGACTGATCCCTCTAGGAGGTTGGGAACAGATAGAAGGAGGACTAATTCCAGAAGAGAATGGAACCATACTTGTGATTGTCAGAATGGGACTACTATTAATAGGGCTGTCTGTTGATGCCTGACCTGGGCCAGGACCCTATTGATCATCAAAAACTGAGGAAATGCGTAGTTGATTGAGGAGCCCAGTCCTGTAAACAATTGCAAAAATAACAAATGATAAACAAAATATTGAACAATATCAGTACAGAAATCTAGGCCTAAAGCCCTTGTTTCTTTGATCCTCATGCCATTCCAGTTTAAACCCTGCCATATGCAAATCAGTCTTGACTCTGCTCCACATGGGAACAGTCCAGCCCGAACTGCCAGGCTGAACTGCCTGGACTGGACAAGCATCCTAGGACCGGTTTCGGGGTTTCACCCATCTTCAGCCAGGCTAGCTTGAATCCAGTGACAAAGTGAGCAAGGGACGCTCATCTGGGCATACCCTGCCAACTTAGAGCGAACAAAGCAAACACCAGATGATGGACGGAACGCTGAAACATTTCAGACACTTACCCCCTGTCACAGATGTGGGTTGAATCCATCATTGTTCTTTAGCTCACTTGAGACCCAGCTTTATGCAAATCAGTCTTGATACTGTGCCTCATGGGAACAGTCCAGCCTGAACTGCCAAGACAGGTCTTCCCTGAAACATAAACATGCATCCTGGGACCTGTTTCGGGATAGCTCCTTGGGGGAATAGCCTTTCCTGATGTATGAAAATACTGTTGGGTGACCCAGGTAATCGTTGTCAATAACTAGGTGCACCTTCCAGGAGATGAGCCGGCCTACAGGATGGAAAGGAGAAACATGCAACAGAGGGCTACCAGCGAGCTATCTGTGGGGGGAGACCTTTACACCTCTTTTTGACCCAACAGCCATCATCGACTCCCTCTGGCATGTGGTGCTGGCGGCCATGGGCTGGTGGGGGAAGATCACGCAAGCTACATCCCTGTGGGACATAGCACATCTTGGGACGCTGGCTCTCCAGAGGGGGTTTGACAAATGGGATCTTATAGGGCTGTCCCACTTGGGTGATTTGTGGAAAAATTGTTAGGTGCTCCCCTACTCCGAACTGCAAATAAACTATCGGTTGGCGTCCATGAAGACTTATACATTCCTGCAGGTCTGCCACACGCAGTATAAAGTGATCCCCTGGGGCAAGGTCATTTCTGAGTCATCCCCTCTCGGAGACAGATTACTCGACAGATACTTACCCAATTGGGCAAACTCCCACACATATCAATAACTGTTGAACAACTTCCCCAACAATTTGACCTGACTGAGGGAGGCCTGGAAGAGTAATCTGGGTAGTATAGAGGAGGATGAGTGGTCTGAGACCTTGACTAACCCGCGTGAGGTGGCCATATGCCCATGCTTCTATCTCGTGCAACTTAAGATCATTCATAGGAGTTAATTAATGCGCTACAACACTACTGAAAATGGGTAAAGTAGACGCGGCACTCTGTCTCTAAAGGTGTGGACAAATAGGTACAATCTACCATATGATATGGGTCTGCCCATTGCTACAGCTGATATTGGGCGGCAGTGGTGGCCTGCATTACAAGGGTGAGTGGTGGTGGACTAGAACCTGAGGCGAAGTGGTGCCTAAGTAGTGCCTCTTGAACATTTGTGGCGAAACAGAACTCACTTGCATGTACTGCCTCTGGGTCACTCTGAGATTGATGGTGGACAAAAGAAACATAGCCAGACATTTGGGGAGTAGCCACTCCACCACAGTTAGGAGACTAGAAGAGAGATATGTACTGGTGTATGCATATTTATAAATAAAAAGACTTAAAAAAAGGAGAATGTGTTATGACTCAAGTCATAGTGGAGATAAGAATATGTTGAATTTGGTTTTAAGATCTGTTTGGTCGCCAGTTGTTCACTTTCATGTTCACAATAATGTTGTTAGCTCACCTATTTGTGCCCAACATAAATCATTACATCCTAGGACTTTTGGATATTTACAGCCATTACAAGTTGCTCCTGAACCTTCGCATACAAATTCTACTGATTTTATAACAAATCATCCACATTCAGAAGAATATTGCATGATTATGTTTACACTAGAAGCTTTTTTACAATATTGGCGATTGTTTCTGCTTCATCCAGGTTACCAACAACTGTAGAAGTAGCTCACTGTTTTTCATCATTGAAGATTACTTCATAATATAATTTCTGATAGAAGTAGACAATAGCTTTTGGAAAGCTCTGGGTAACGCACTGGAAGCTGAACAAACTCTTTTTTCTGATTATCACTCCCAGTCAAATAGGCAAACATATTGAACTAATCAAAGTTTGGAGCAATATCTGTGATGCTACTGTAATTGAATACAGAATAAATTGTCTTATTATTACCACATGTGTAGTTTTGTTATAAAAATTCAACTCATAATGTTGCCAAGGTTTCATCCTCCTTTACCATGCAAGGAGTTTATTTTTTCTTCTTCTTCTCATAATGAATCTTTGGTGTTAGGAGCAGCTGATTATTTGTATCAGCTATAGAAGCATAGACAAAAATGGTTCTGAATGTTTATGTTGTTCTAAGGCCAAGATCAAGGAAGATGCTGATAACAAGTTCAAATTATTATATTTTTGCTCCTGGAGAGAAAGTTTGTCTGTCTTCTCGTTTTCTTCTCTTTCATTACTGCCAGTTAAATTGTGACTAACATTTTTGGGCCCATTTGTTATAACTCATTAGAGCAATGTTGTTATCTTTATGTTAAAGTTACCTTGCATTTGGATGATTCATTCTGTCTTTCATTCATACCATATGAGATATATGTTCCTGAGCCTTGTCATGGGTATGTGTCTGAACGTCTGCTAGGTATGGTGAAACAGCAACCAGAACATGAGGTTCAAGAAATTTGTAATTCTCTAATGTTCTGAGGTTGTCTTCAAATTCAGATAAACTGGCATTTTATCCTTTAAGAAAGCATTCTTATGCTTCTTCAATGCATGCTCTCTTGTTAGTCCGCCATGGTTTTTCAATGGTGCCCTGATAAGCCTGGTGCTTCAGAATGGGCACATACTGTTACAATTGTATCAAGAAGTTAGCAGAGTTTGCAAAAGATCAGGAGAGAAGTGTGTGCTCGTTTCACAACCAGGCAGTATGTTGGTTTATGTTGTGCTCAGTATGTGGTCAAGTGTCCTCACAACCTGGGTCGCAGTGGCTTATCCGTGCTTGTGGGCGTTTAGAGTATGAATGGCTACATTGAGACTGCAGACTTCAGCTCTGTGCAAAGATGTCAACTTTAAGTTTTAAACAAAAGGCATGATTTTCAGGAAAAGGGCATTCATTTTTTTTATAAACTGGCCTTTCCATAATGGTGGTATTGCCAGAATATTCTATTTAAGGTTTTCAATACCAGCTGAAATAGAATTTCCTCTTGTGAGGTCAATTCCTGTTTGAATCATATATTTGGAAGCAATTAAAAGTGATGGATGTTTTGCTCTCTTATTTTTCAGTGTGTTCTTCACCATTTACTTCTAAATTTGGCCCTGATTTTTGCTTCTTGAAATTCGACCTTCTGTTGGATCTGCTTCCAAATATTCTTGCTTGCTCCTTTCCTTTTCCCTGATGTCAAGGGAAGTTTGGTGCTTTTTATTATGTTGTTTTTTTCTTTCTAAATGGTCCACTTAAGAAGTCACTTGATGCCTTTTACATGTACTATTACTTTCAGGATGGGACAGTGGCTGCCGGATAGAGTCACCGTTTCCACAGATAATTAAGAAGGCAACTCAGCAGGCCTTTTCAGGATCCAGCCTTTGAAAATTAGCTATATTCATACTCCTGCTCTTCTCCTTAATTTTAATCTTACTTCTACCTGCTCAAATTATTAGTCCTCCTATTCCTTCTAACCTAATCCCACTATCTCTCGCTTTCTTACCACTGCTGAACCCCTCCTCCTATGAAACACCTTCTATCTTATCCTGTCTTTTCCAAGCACAACTTTCTATTTAATATGCATGCTACTAAATGCCAAGCCATTCAACCTTGGGCATCCTGAAACCTATAAGTTCATTTCCAATATGATTTGGACATTCTATTAATTGAATCCTTGGTAACTGCACATTGCCAATTTATCATCCACTCTTTAGTTCCTTAAAGTTATGAAATCATCTATTCTGGAAAACATAGTAAGTTAGGAGGAGGCATATCAATACAGCACAAGGACATCCTCAAATGCAGATGTATATGCTCCAAAATTTGAGACACATTAGAATTTCTCAAATTGCAACCCCATTTTCACCATACAACACTAATTAAATACCTTCCGCTCATCTTACTTGAGTACTTCAATCTTGATTTGTGTAATAACAAGTCCACTTCTGATGACATCCTAAAGTAAGCTAACTAAATTTTAAATCCTTTGAGCCTTCAAGGATAAAGTAAATGTTTGATCTCATCTGTTTTCAAAACATCTTCCCATTCCAACTGACAGAATGGATGACTTTTCCATTCTCTCTAATATTCCTGGTGCCATAACAACCTGGGTCAACAGTAATTTAAGCATCTGATGTTCTTTGTATGTTCCAAGAAAGATCCATTCTTCTACTGATGAACATTGTATTATTTAAAATATCCTTCTCTTCATGAACAACAAGTGTATATTTACAAAAGTAAATGTAAATGTAATGTAAATGTCTCTACCTCGTAGTGTATAGCAATTGACTTACTATATGGGTGAGTGATTTTCCTTCAAACCCCCTCCCTGACCCTCCATAAACCCTTCCTACTCAACTATTGGAGTAACCTTGCCCCTTTCAAAAGCTACTCCCTTGTGTCCCATCCACCTTTACTACTAAATTGTGTACTTAGGGTGTAGAACTCAGCATAGATGAGTATAGGTAATTGTGGAGATGTAAACATCACACACAGTTTGTGAATATCACTTTGTAATACAAAGTGCAGTTTATTAATCAGGTGCTCATTGTTTTAATTTGTGCTTTCTACAGCATTTGTTCTTTGACTGAGCATTTGGCCAGTGCCACCCGCGGCATGCCAGCCTTCACATCCTGCAAAGCAGAGGAGACCAGAGCACTTTTGATGCTTGCTGCAAACTACAAACTTACAAGAGCCAGGGCTGGGGGACATGCTTTACCTCCTTCTCCAATGATCCTTTCTGTAAATTGGCTTTGTTATTGTCACTTGAAAGGTATGGCTTAAAATAAATGTTTAAGTCATTTTTGAAATAGAAAAGTTTTCTATAGTTGTATTATAGCATTTATGAATATGGGATATTTATTGATGTGCTACTTGTGCTTTTAAGACAATTCTGCCATTGTTCTGGATAAATATTTACAATGGATGTTACTGTGTCATTTTAGCCAGTTAAGAGGTTGTACTCAATTTTTTTTAAAAATTATTTTAAGTGCAACAAATTGTAAAATCAATCATCACTTTCCACAGCTGTATTTAACCTTGCTTATCAGTGAAACTCATGAATTTGATGGGAAATAAAGCATGCAACAGCAATATCTCCGAAATATCATATTTGCACACACATTATTGTAGGGGTTTGACTGCAACCTAAATACAATTTAACATTTTATTTCTAAGCCCTAGTGCCTTCCCTCAATGAGCGGTAACGGCCACTAACATATTCATTGCATGCTTGAATTAATCTCAGCCACTGACAATTGCTCATGCCGCATTCCAGTCCATCGATTTTTGACCACAATGCTCCTTTAGACACAGACACGCCGTATGCAAAAAAGTACTGACCCTACTCCTCCTTGGAACAATCCATCCAGAACTGCCAGGCAAGGCCCCCCCTAGAAATGGCCACAAACCCACAGACTGGTTTCACTCCACTTGCAGCTCGTTTGTAGGCTGTAGCTTGAGTCCTTGAGTCCTATTCCCATAGTGACCACAGGATCCACATCTGGGCATAGACGTTGCACTTATGGTGTCAACTGCAAAAGTGACAGTGAGCGAGCGATATTGCATACTCGTAAGCTGTTACTTGAGCAGACTCCAAATAACTTCTAGTATAGATTAAATGAATACATGATTTTCTTGTTGTACTGTCATTATTGTATTCTTTTATATATATATATAGGCACATGTTTTTGCATGCCACTTCGTTTCATTTGGTTGTATGTGTATAACAGTGACATAACCTTCAGAAAAAAAGTACACTCGGAACACATATTGCTTTTCTTTTTTTGTTTTATCCAGAGCTTCAGCCTCTTTCTCCTCAAAGAAAGATGCTTGTTGGTTGCTGTTCAGCTGACTGGATATTGTGGTTCAGACATAGTGGATGCAGGAACCAAAATAAAATCCAAATCTAAGGACCAATTATTTTAAGATAGGGCAATTCACCTTTGGGGATAATGAGATCCCTAGCAGTAGGTCAAGAAACTCAGAAGTGGTGCATGGTGATCTCATTTTAGCATCCAGCTGATTTAACAAGGGCCTCTCCCTCTCACCTAACTGGAGACTCAATTGTCACACAAGACATGCTGACTAAACAGTCACTACCACTTCCAATGCTGGAGATGCAAGACATAATGAGGGAACTTGGGGAGCTGAATGTCTCCATAATGAGGCAACTGAAAGAGACTTGGCTTGTGAATGAAGTTGGGGGGTACATAGTAATGGTAAACTGCCAACCCCTGATTAACTAAGGCCAGCAAGCCCCTACTTTCAAGCCTTAGCTCCAGCCACTATTAAACTGTCAGACTTGGCCCTCTCTGCAGCATAACCCCCAAACATTTTGCCTTCACATCTCCAGTTTTCTGAACCCTTTTTTGGTTTTATTACTATGTGCACTTTACTACTGCTAACCAGTGATAAAGTGCTTGTGCTCTCTCCTTTAAACATGGCAGAATTGGCTTACACACAATAGGCCTATTTAATTCACTTATAAGTCCCAGGTAAAGAGGTACTACAGATACACAGGGTCTGTAAGTGCTACTAATTGGCCTGCAGCACATATTGTGCTACCCACTTAAGCAGCCCTTCAACACAGGTTTCAAGTATACCATTGCAGCCTGTGTGTGCAGTTTTAAACTGCAATTTCAACCTGTCAAAACCAACCTTTTGCTAGGCCTAAACCTTCCTTTTTAATATATATATAAGTCACCCATAGGGTAGACCTAAACAGCTCATAAGGCAGGGTGCAATGTATTTAAAAAGTTGGATTTGTACTTTTAAATTGTACATGTCTTAGTAGAGAACAAAAATGCAAGGCCTAACTCTCCCGTAAGAAAACATTGGGTTACCTTATTACATTTAATAAGTGATAACGTTTGTTTTACAGCAGGTAGGAATGTCATGTATTGATGTCTGAGGAATTGTAATGTAAAACCCTCTTTAATTGTAAAGTCTGATTTTAAGTCACATTTCTGAGGATGCCACTTCTAGAAAGTTGGCATTTTTTGTCCTAACCATTTCGTGCCTGTTTCCTGGGTCACATGGCTAGGTGTAGTTGGCAGTTGGCCTTTGTGTATTCCTCACATACTGCATCACAATAGGCGGTTTGGGTGTTGGCAGGATGGGCCATCCTGACTCAATGGGGGGCAGAGATGTCACCTACCATACATGCACTTCAAAGTCACTGGCTCAGCCCACATTCAAAGGACATCACAATAGCCTATTGTGCTCCCAGACAGACTGGAACCAGGGCAGAGAGACAGGAAATTCCAGACACCTCTGTAGGGGAAAAACTGAAGAAGCGTCACTTTAAGTGGGGCACCATGCAAAAAAATGGGACCCTTAAACCCACTCCTGGACCGTGGATAATACAGAAGAAGGACTGTCTACTAGGGGACTATCTATGGGTGGGCATAACTGGCATGAGTCTCTCTGGCATAATTACTCGTAATTACCTCAAAAGTACTCGTAACTATGCGTAATTACAGAAGAAGCATAATCCTACTTTTGGCGCTATTTTCGTAGTGAAAAATGCACTCTTTCATCCAAAATGGGCTCTAGGATGCATTTTGCACTTAGAAAATAGCACATGGGGCCCGATTCACAGAACTAACTTAAGACAAAATCCTAAACTTACTACCATTTTGGTATTCACAGAATGCACTTACGTCTTTTGGTATTCACAGAATGCACTTACTGCTTTTGGTATTCACAGAATGCACTTACTACTTTTGGTATTCACAGAATGGATTTATGACTACTAACTTTACGTCCGCACTCGGGCCGGAAATTCCGGCCCAGAGGCGGAGCTTCCGGCCCAGAGGTGGAGATTTTGGCCATGGCTAAATCTACGCCACTGGCCGGAATCCCAACCTCCAGCCCGGAAGCTCCGCCTCCGGCCCGGAAGCCCCGCCTCTGGGCCGGAAGCTCCGCCTCCGTGCCGGAATTTCCGGCCCGAGTGCGGACCTAAAGTTAGTAGTCGTAAATCCATTCTGTGAATACCAAAAGTAGTAAGTGCATTCTGTGAATACAAGAAAGTAGTAAGTGCATTCTGTGAATACCAAAAGTAGTAAGTTTAGGATTTTGTCTTAAGTTAGTTCTGTGAATCGGGCCCTAAGTGTTATAGGACACAAACTTGTCACTTTCACCCGGTCTCACACGATCAGATAACCAAGAGTGGCCACTATACCTACCTGAAATTTATAAAGCTGTATATCTCCAGTTCCACTGATTGATTTTTGTCATTTTGATTTCAAATAATTTATTAGACTTTACGTTATTGTCCTAAGTTGGTGTGAGATTCTTCCTGTGTTGTGTTTTCACTTTATTATTATTGTTTAAGTGCTGCAAAAATACTTTACTCATTGCCCTTAAGTTAAGCCTGACTGATTTTCTGCCAACTACCAGAGGGTTAAGCACAGGTTAATTTATTGACTTTTTGTGGTTCACCCTGACAACAATTGTGGCTGTTTCTTGAGCAAGGTTTCACCCCCCTTCAAACAACCCAATTTCTCACATAAGTTTCATGTGCTAATGGGCAGTGTTAATTTATTAACAGACCTGAACATAATTGAGAAGTAAGAATTATCTGCATGCTAGCTTGCTCTTAAACAGACAGGGGAAACAAGGGCTACTGAGGAGGCTAACAGACACATGTTCTATGTATGGGAGTGGAGGGGTGAGCACTCATTGCAAACTGCTACTGCATGACTGGCTGAGGCCAGCAAACACCCACCTTCTCACCTAGATGAAACTTTGTGTAGCAGATGCATAGGCTAGTAGTAGTGCAAGGCCCTGGCCAGTGGCAGTCTGATGTTGGCAGAGGAGCAATTACTGAGAAAATTACACCTGAGAGCCTTGTAGTATAAATTGGCATCTAGCATTTCTAGTTCTTTTGCCAAATTGATTCTGTCATGACAGCGTAGAGTTTCCAGTGATGCATGTGTGTCACAATGTAAGGAAGGAAGGAGAGGAGCAATGGTCAATGACAGAAGGGTAAAGGGCAAAGACTTCAGTCTTTAGCTCTTATTCAAGTCTTCATTGAGAAAAAACATAAATCCTCTAATGGGCAAGAAAAAACAATAACATATGCATCTTGAGCTTTCTTGTGTCTGGAGAGGAGCTTAAATTAGTGACAGACTCTCCCCTGATCCTAATGCAATTTTAAAAGAGGATGGCAACTCCCTGAAACCTGAAGCAATTAGCTATCAGTTAGTTAACACAGGTACACAAGATAGCAAGTAAAACATTTCATTCAATATGACTACTCAATAGCTGGGTTAATGAACATCATTTCATGGGTGCTTTTGATGTGGCTTTTCAATGGACTTAAAAATCCTAATATTGGATAAATTATTAAAGTTAAACTCTAAGCTGGCCAATTCTGTAATTGAAACTTTGCATTTGTGCAGAGGGGCTTTATCTATTTTTGAAGACGTTAATACATTTTCCAAGCATTAGGCAAAGGAATCAGAACATGTATTTAAAATTGAATCTCAGTTGTCTGGTACTCTTCATCTCAGAGGTACCACAGCAAGAAGAAAAATGCAATAAATTCCCACATATACCTTGGAAAAATGCCATAAAACCATCAATTATTGTTAATAACATAGGTAGACACACAGAAAAAAGAGAGCAACATTAGACAATACAGAGTGAAAACACGCCTGTGGGATGTGATTTACTGTTGTAGATGAATATCAGGACACTTCTAGTTAGTTACATGTAGGTTTATTGTAAGACACAGCTGAGCGCACACCTCGCCAACTGATCAGACCATCAAGTGACAAGAGTAGAACACTCCAGTACAAGTAAGAACACACATAGGTATTATGTGAGGGTAAGGAGGTAAGAACACAAAGGAAGGGCTAACGACCACTGTCAGCCATGTTACATGAAGTACTGATTTACAACAGTTACCCACTTTAAATTGCCTTCCATAATGATCGGAATTTTCAAAAGATAACATTGGTGAAATGCTATGAAGCTCATTCTACTCATGGAACACGAGATAACACTCTTCAGTGATTTTAAGTGTCAAAAAGCAGTAAATAACCTTGGGATGGTTCTACTGATAAAAACATTAAGCGGGAACTATACAATTAATTGAATTGTTTGTCTCTTATGACTTTTTCTTTAATAATCATCAATGTATTTTGCTTTAAACGTGTTTGATTACTGATTCAAATGTCTCTATGAAATACTGCAATACAATGTTACTCTCACTACACTGTTGTTTTTCACTCATTCAACAAGTTGCATATTCCTTTAAAAGGTGTATTAATATGAATTTGATCATCTGAGCCACTGCTTTTGCAAATAGTTATATACCTAGATTCAGGTTTGATAATGGGTACCCCTAGATTGCTGGAGATCATTTGTCAAAAATGTAGTGCCGGCTAGACTGCCTTGCCATAGAGATGGATTATTTTGTGTTACACAAACAGACCCACAAAGCTTGATTCCGTGGAGCAACATAACAAAGGTGGCGACATTCTGGGAGTTACCTTCTGGTTTGTGGCTATATATATATATATATATATTCAGTGAAAAAACCATAGGTTTCACACACGTTATAGTTAGGAATTAGCATTTAAAAAACCTTAGAAATTCAGTGAAAAAACCATAGGTTTCACACATGTTATAGTTAGCTGGACATTTTACTCGTAAAAAACCAATGAAATTGCCCCGTTATAGTTAGTTCAGCTAACTATAACTCGCGCGCCCGCAATGCACTGCTGATGACGTCACATATTACATCACTCATGACATGGTCAGTGACATCACTCATGACATCACTGATGACATCTCAAATGACATCACTGATGACATCATCCTTGTGATAGAGTGGCAGACCACCTCTGCCCCTAATATAACCTTTGATACACACATTCAAAAATAGAGACTAAAAATTTCAAAACAATGGACATACCAATACCAGTTACAACAACCTCTTCAGTAATTCAAAGATCCACATACACATCCACTCATTCACCAACAGTCCTACACAGTCACTCATACATGTACTCACTCATCATATGTACTCATACATCTATACATCCTGTTACACAATGCCACTCATCCATAAAGTTACTCACACACGTAGTCACTCATGCTAAAAAAGAATAAAACATACATTTACTTGCATATACAGTAATACACACACCACCATACTTACTTCTACGGAAACTTACACATACTTAGTCTTTTAAACAATCACTTATAGAAACACATACTTATTCATACAGGAACTCTTTCAATCTCTCCCTCTCATATATACTCACATATATACACCAATACTCACATATACTAGTTTAAAACATATGTAGTTACTCCTGAAGACACTATTGAGACAGTCATTCACTCACTAACACACCCATACACACACTCATCCACCCATACAGTCCTGCACACATGCTGTCTTCAACACATACAAACAGTGAGTCACTCATTCATGCATCTATGCACTACGTAATACCCCCCACCGTACCATGCAGACACTCAGACTGATACTCAAAAAAACAACTAATAACCTATATAGACACCCATGTAGCTACTCACCAACCCATGCAGCCACTTATACACAAAGTGAGAGATACACTTAATCAGTCAGTTACACAATCAATTTTTCAAAAACAAATCATCCATTTAGACACTTATATACCCATTTATTCTTCCATCGACCTTGAGATATACATATATAAAACATATTTAATTTTCAGAAAAACACACATTCACTGGATGATGTCATCAGTGATGTCATCAGTGATGTCATTTGAGATGTCATCAGTGATGTCATGAGTGATGTCACTGACCATGTCATGAGTGATGTAATATGTGACGTCATCAGCAGTGCATTGCGGGCGCGCGAGTTATAGTTAGCTGAACTAACTATAACGGGGCAATTTCATTGGTTTTTTACGAGTAAAATGTCCAGCTAACTATAACATGTGTGAAACCTATGGTTTTTTCACTGAATTTCTAAGGTTTTTTAAATGCTAATTCCTAACTATAACGTGTGTGAAACCTATGGTTTTTTCACTGAATTTCTAAGGTTTTTTAAATGCTAATTCCTAACTATAACGTGTGTGAAACCTATGGTTTTTTCAGTGAATTTCTAAGGTTTTTTAAATGCTAATTCCTAACTATAACGTGTGTGAAACCCATGTTTTTTTCAGTGAATTTGCAAGGTTTTTTAAATGCTATTTTTTTTTTTTTTTCTTCATTTTTTTCAAACATATTTTTAATTTAATTTTTTACCTTTTATAAAGACTATGCTTAATTTTTTAAAATCATTAAATATTTTTTTTATATAAATTTTTTAAAATAAACAAGTAAAATGTATTTCTAGATTATTTTTTTTTTTTTTTTTTTTTTATAGTACGCGTACCGTAAGCTCACGGTAAGCGTACGGTTTACGCAACGTCCGTAATCTATCTACGCTGCTTGCATATAGTTACGTACTTTGCGTAGCGCGCGTACTGCGCGTGGGACGCGTGCGCGCTTACGCAACACGCGCACGTTACGCGGAAGTGCCGGGAAATGACTGTTATGCGCATGCGCGCAAGCGCGTGTCTTTTTTACGCGCACGCGTACTTTTTGCCGTAAGCGTACCGTAAGCGTACCGTAAGCGTACGGTTGGTCATGTGATCATGAAACACAACTTTTGATTGGTTGAAACTACTTTCAGTTCTAGAACTCTCCTACACCACACCCATTCCCCTCATTTCTGCTTGTGATCCCTTGGGAGAAGGAGCTGGTTTGTCTTTGGGATACGATGGCAGAACAGCAGAGCTCTTCTGAGAGTGAGGCTAGCACCAGCAGCACTGTCTTGAGGCAGAGAGCGAGGAAAGTAAAGCCTTCTTATGTTTGGGATTATTTTACTTTTCCAGAAGGCCAGCAAAAGGTGAATGCACCCTTAGTTACTTGCAAGCTGTGTCAGCGTGTACTTTCTAGAGGTAATCCTGACAGGAAGTATTCCTTTGGGAATCACACCATGATGAGGCACCTCAAGGATGTACACAAAAGGACACATGCTCAACTTTTTGGAGGTAACTCTTCAGAAAGACGAGCCAGTACATCCACAGCAGCTCAGCCTGGACCATCACCTGCAGAGCTTACTCCTTCTTCTGCAGCTCAGGTGAGCCCTTCATCTGTGGGGGGAGAATCTCCTTTTGCTGGCCCTCTGGAAATGAACCCTCGATTTCGGAAGGTTGATATTCATTGCACATTTTGTAAAGCTCTAATTTGTTATAGGGAGACCAGTGTTTCCCTAGTGAATAACAAAATAGATCAGCACATTTGTAGCTTTGAATGATTTTCCCATGGTTCCTTTCCTCTGTCCCTGCATGAACACAACGGTTCTTTTAAGAGCCAACCTTATCTTTCATCTTTTTTTTACATTTTTTTTAAAAAACTTTTTTTTTTTTTTTTACCGTACGCGTACGGTAAGCGTACCTTTTTTTTTATTTTTTAAAAAAAACACTAAAAATCATTTTTCACATTACAAGGTCCTTGAGAGACTACAATTATTACTATTGACTTACCATACTCACTGAAAAAAATATTTATTCATTTGTTTTTTAAAAAAATAGTTTTTTAAATGGTTGTAGTTTACGAAAATTTTCTATATCGATCTGAAAAAAAAGAAAAAAGTATTAATATTTTTAAATCATTTTATAATACAGTACACATATTTACATTTTTTACCAAAAAATATTTTTGCCTTATTTTTGCTGTTTTCAGAATATATTGCATTTCACTATAAATTGTGAAAGCAATTGCATTCATCATTTTACAGCGGGCAAAAAAAAATAACAATCTCAAAGATTGTATTAAAAAAGCCCAGAATCTCTTCTCACTTAAACTTATCATTACAGAAATGCATATTATTCTAAAAAAATATCATCTAAAAACAATACTTTTTTCTTTAAAATACCGTCTGATATTTTTGTTTCAGGAGTATAATCACAATATTATATCTCAAATAACTCCAAAATACATCTGATTTTATTTCCTTTAGGCCAAATTGTATTTTTTTTTTTTCCCTGGAATAAATTTCCAAGGGAAAACCATTAAAATTCTAAAGTTTAATCTGTCCAGATCTCACCGATTCTCTGTAACATTTTGGTTCACAAAAATTTTTTGAATAATTTATTTAGTCCACAATAGAATTGGTTACTTTTCCACATGGCCAAATAGTAATTTTTTAAATCATTTTTGTAAAAATTTCCAATGGCAGTCCAATAGCATTCCAAAATTTAAAATGTGCAGAAGTTACCGATTATCTCTAAATTATTGGTTTTTCAAAATTGCATTAAAAATTTAAAAAGTCCACATTACAATTGGTTATCTTTCCTTTAGGCCAAATGATAATTTTAAAAAATATTTTTTCTACAAAATTGCAATGGTAATCCAGTAAAATGGTAAAATTATTTTGTCCAGATCTTGCCAAGTCTCTCTAAAATTTAGGTTTCAGAAAGATTAGATAGGAATTTGCTAAATCAAAAGGCAAACGTTGTTTGAAAATCAATTGGGAATCATTACACAGTGTCCAGCCTTTTTCACATTTAAGATAAACTGTGTAATGTCCAGAAGTAACAGTAGGTCCATCATGGAAAATTATTGCAACAGTTACAAAAGTTTTTCCTGAAATTGATAATTGCTGTCCTGTAAACTTCTTTATTAAAGTATCCAATTTTGAACCATCAGCTCTACATCGTTGCATCATTAAAATTACATACTGTCCGTATTCCCTTAAAATTAATGTTGAAAACATGTCAGAATTACACTCACCACATTTCATGCTATGATTAGCATCTTTAACTAATTTTGCAAAAGTGACTGTTTTACTCTCTGGCAATGTCAAATAAATAAACCTTTCATTATCAACAATAGAGCCACATATATTATAACAATTTTCACAACTATGTTCCCATTTATAAGAGAGACCAAAAAAAATGTCAATGGGAACTCCTTCTTCTTCCACTACCTGAAGAAAAAACAACAAGAATTCCTGTGCGTCTTGCTGTACATTTTGAGAAAACTGTGTTCGTCCTGAACATACATCTAAAAGTTTTCTAATGTCAGTAGCACTTTCTATTTGAGTTTTATCTTTACTCAGCTTTTGAAAAAGGAGACTGAGCTCTGAACAGAATCTTTTTCCCTGATTTACTATTATCTGCTCTTGCAAACTTTCCAGATAAAATACAACATTCAGCACTACATTAGCGTAGCAGTTGACACCAGAGCTATTTTCAAAATGACATCCTACAACCTGTTCTTCATTTTCCTTATTCTTTTTGCTTGCAATTACATCACTCCTCTTTTTTTTCCTCTTCTCTACATCTTCATTACAGATATTCTCATTTCTCCTTTTACGAGAAACTACACGTTTCTCCAACACAGGATACTGACCTAAATGAGGAGCATAGGTTCTTCTTAATCTATTATACTCCTTTACACAGTTTGTATCAGCAATAACTTTAGAATCATCAAAGTCAATCATGAATAAACCTGATAATGTTTTGACTCGTGACAAAGCTACATATGCCATACCTTCTTTGAACACAGTTGAACCAATGTTCACAAATGCACAATCTACAGTCAATCCTTGAGACTTGTGGATAGTTACAGCATATGCTAGTGAAAACGGAAACTGCTTCCTACGTACATATAAGTCTTTCACAAGCATGAAACGAACTGAACAACGACAAATGTCTTTAACTTCCTCTATCTGATCAAATTTTATTTTTAAACATTCAATTCCATCTTTTTTCTGATAATTAATAAAACCCACAACTCTTCCCATCGCTCCATTCACTAAGCCTTTTTCAACATCCAAATTTCTCCTTAAAAACACTCTACAGTTCATGCAAACATATAGATTTTTTTCTAATCCTGCTGTTTTGGAGATATTCTTCTCTAGTGAGTCCAATTTATTTTTCAGTTTGCCTGTTACTGTGACAGTAATTCTTCCATCCTCAATTTTGTCCACTGCTTCCAATTTCATGATGTCTTCATTTTCCAATTTCAAAAGCTCCTCATTAAATATTGAGCATTCACGTAGAGTTGGCATTAAGCAGATGACACTTTTGTTTTCTGCAATATTCTTGTATATTTTCTCTGCAACTATTTCTTCCTTTGGAAATAAGTTATGTAACAGCCGACTCTGTAATGCTTTTTTGCCAACTTCTGTGAGTAGTCCAATTCTGATATCTTTCAGAATACTTCCATATTCTTCATCGTTTGCTTGCCTCATATTAGTTGTAAGTTCCTTGTACTCAAAGAAGGACCAAATATTTGTATTTCCAATGCTTCCCAATGACTTCTTCGTGTCTTCATGTGTCACAGTATTAAACACTGGTTGTCCTTTAACTGGAGTAAGTTGCAAAAGATCCCCAAAAACTATGACGTGTTTTCCACCAAATAACACGTCATAGTCTGTCTTCAAAATTTGCTGCATTCTTAAATGCACAAAGGCAAGCATTAAGTTTGATACCATGCTCACCTCATCAATAATGAGAACTTGCATCTTCTTCAATACTCTTGACACTTCTAAGGATGCTTCTCCAGTTAGCTTGTTGAATTGTATTTTGTTCTCATGCTCCACTGGTAACATTAGCAAACGATGTAAGGTGATTCCTTTTATGTTATATGCTGCTAACCCAGTTGGAGCAGTAACCACACAAGACAAAGTAGAATCCGTTTTTTGCTTTAGGTAGCTTCTGATGACTTTAATTAGGAAACTTTTTCCAGTGCCAGCTTGTCCGCTTACATACATCCTGATTGGATGAAATGATGTGCATGAGCACTCTTTTTTGATATGTAGAAATCCGTGATCAATTTTGTTTTTGATCTCTTCATAAATTTGTTGCTGCTCTTGATTCAGTTGTCTTTCCAAATTTTCTAAGTCTATAAATTCTTCTTGAGCTTGATTCATAGCCGTTTCCACTTCATTCATGGCTATTGATGCTTCATTTTCAACGATTGGTTGTCCTAGGGGATCTTGACTGTATGTTCCTGAACTTTGGCTGTCCTGAGAACTGTCTCTAGCTATTTCTGCTGCAATTGTAGTTTCCTGTTCAATTTCTTCATTTAACATTTGCAGATAAGTTGAGAATGTACTGCATTGTATGCTGTCTTTGCAAGCATTAAAAGAATCTTCATAGCTCTGGAATTCTCCCAGTAGTTCATCCTCTGTACGCCATGGTTTAAACAACTGTAAAAGAGCCAAGTAGTAAAATTCTTTCTTGTCGGTAGTGTCGCAACTCAGCTTCCGGTGATTTATCAAACTTCCTTTGGTTTGCTTCACCAAACATCCTTCTTCACCAACAACTTTATATTTTCCACTGTTGATGTCTTCTGCAGCTTTCCGTGAATAAATGTAGTTCTGCAGCACTTCATAGAGACACATGTTCTCCAGATGATGACTTCTCTTGGGATAATATGTGTCCAACATGTTTGTTTTCAATATGTCTGTACTTTCTGGGTCATTCTCAGCCAAATATTCAATTTCTCCAACAGATTTCAGTACCCGATTTCTCATTGCTGCAAGGCCTAAACTTGCCCAAATTATTCTTCTTGACTTCGAGTAGAGACTTGCAGAAGATAACCTATCTGAACATTCGTAGGATCCAATTTCTCGATGCGATAACATCTTCAAACTGAAACTGTACAGCTTCTTACTGACAGTCTTCTCGTGAGAAATCTCTTCCCACATTTCCTTCAATTCTGTTTTTTCTGATTTCGTAATGTAAGACGTTACATATCGAGCAACAGCAATGGAATTGTCAGCAACATACTGTATATCCATGTTAGCGTTCCACATGGATAAAATGACTGGGTTGTAGTCATTTATATTTTTTGATTCTTCTTTTCTTTTAAGGTTGTAGGTATTCTTAGGTGATTTTCTTGTGATAGTATGTCTCACAGCTGACATAAAACTGTTGACTCTTCCATTTGTAAGAACAGGTCTAGGAAATCCAAATCGACATTTAGTGTAGTATTTTTCTTTGCTCTTGTATTTCCGTCGACAGTATTTTCCACACCGATGACTTTGGAAACGTAGAACTTGCTCCTTTAACTTGTTCTCTTCTGTGCTTTTAGGTATAGCACATGTTGCATATTCTTCAATGTAAGATAACACTGCTTCATCAGTATCTGTTCCAAACTTTGGGGCATCCTTGATCCACAGCAGCATATGAATATGAGGAGCACCTCTTGCCTGGTACTCTTTTCTCCAAAAGAAATCCACTACTTCTCCAAGGGGTGGATTTTTTTTATTGCAGATGAAGGACATCATAGCCTCAAATCTATGATTGAAATATCTGCAAACATTAACCGGATCCAATGAGCACAGTTCTCCTGCTGTCTTGTATTCGATGTTTTCAATGTTTGAATTGGCCTCTCGTAGAAAATCCAGTAAATCATCCCAAGCGTACTCGGCGCAGCTTAGGGTAAGGAACCATGTTGGTGTTCCTAAGTTGCGTAACATGCATTTTAGTTCACCATGGCGTCGGAACCAATATTCATTTGTCCCACGCTGACAAGCCATCAGATTGATCAGTTGTGTTTCCAAATGATCATCTCGGTGCTGCACTTTCTCCATAAAATCCTTAGCAGACACATTTTGTAAATGTACTCCACTTTTTAAAATGTGATTTACTGCATAAGACAGTGCAGACAAGTCGCTTTCAAATAAAAGGTGGAACAAATAAGGGATACTTTGTCGAAATCTGGGATCTTCAGCATATAGTCTTGTAGTCCGATACTCAGAAGCTGGAATCTGTTCTGGACGTTCATCGTATCGTCCTCCTTTTCCTGTAGGAAACAGCTGGGGAAAACATCGAGCTTCCAAGCTCTCCTCCCATACACTCACGGGATTTCCTTTTGCTTTCTTCATCTGAAAGAGATCAATATTGTCTCCCATAACTTCTTTCGAATGGAGAGGATGTATGCTAAAATGTTCATAAATTTCTTCTTCCTTTGACTTGTCCACTTTTTCAATTTGTCCAGTTGGTGTTTCTGTGTCTCCTTGTAAATCTTCTTCTTCTTCTTCTTCTTCTTGTATATAAATTGATTCATACCATTTGTTATTTTTTTTCAAATACAAATTTGCTCTTTGTACTTTCCGCACATCTACCAGCTCCTGCCAAATCTTCTTATTCTTTGTAGGGACACCATTAACCAGAATAATTAATGGTTCAGTTTCCAAAGTATCTGCATCAATAGTTTCCATATTTTTTTTCAAATCCAAGGGCAAATACACCACTCTACCTTTTAAACCTCTCAGTAAATCTGAAGGAGGTAATTTACCAGTTTTGGGCTCCATACGTACTATGGTCTGGAACGGATGAACACATTGAATGAGTATAGACTCATATGTATTTAATTCAGAAAGTTCAGCAGGAATAGCATCCAATTCTAAATTATTATGTACAGCTCTGGTCGGCATTCTATTTTCCTCTAACTTGTTGTAGCAGTATTTACAAATACGCTGATCTTCACCCAATTCAAAACAATTTTCAAGAAATATATATGTGGCAAAATCCATCCACTTATAATTATCTTCATTTTCACTCTTTCTGTAGAGATCAACATTCCTAGTTTGTTTTCTATAATGAGTTCTGCGGCAACAAATACAAGTAACATTTGGTCTTTCATTAGAGACTATTGCAAATTTTGTTATGTGATCATTAAATGTGTTACTTACAGAGGGTTCTACATTCTCTTCCACTTCTGCCTCATTTACTGTGTCCTTCTCTGCACTGTTTTCTTCAGGACCAAAGTAACAAAACTGAATTTCATCAACAACCTTCTCTACATCTGATACCGTTCCTCGGAACAGAGCCCTATTCAATTCATTTAACTTTATTGCTGGACTTTTGGCAAAATACAACCGTCTCACAAACTTTCTCATTTCAGTATGATGAACAGCCAGCATCCTAAAATGATGGAAAACACTATTGCACACTTTTCTAGATAGACAAGCAAGAGAATGACCCTGCAAACCAGTATTCTCTCTCACTCTGCATGGATCCAGACTTTGAAGCACCTTAATCTTTTGTTTTACACTTTTTTTACTATATTCTCTTAGAAACTCTCGAAATCTGTCAATAGATTCCTGACGCACAGTGCAAATACTACTACAATTCCAAGTGTACACTGGGGCTTTAGGACGTCTCCCCATTGCCTCATCTGCCATCACTTGTACCTCATCTCTTGGAACCATTATCTCCTTCTCCATTATGCAACCATTTTTTACTTCGTATGAACGACCTCTGGTGTCAACTGCATGCAGCAAACTATTACTTTGAAAATAGCTTTCTTCATTAAAAAAAGGTTCACTACTTGAACTATGCATCCACTTTCCTAAAAACACTTTACAAAAGTTTGTTCTGTTCACTACTCTTTTGCTTTTGCTTTGTGATTTCAGTACATTAACCATTTTATCTAATGTACGCATCCTATTCAAAATTAATATGAATAGTTTCCTTTTTAATTCTAATGCTTTTGCTGCAATGGCTTCAATTTCTTTTTTTCTCTTATAATATTTAGCCTTTTGCTTATATTTCTTTATATCCTTTATCAAATTGGACATAACTCTTCTCTGAAACATTTTTCTACGTATCTCTTTAAATGCTGTTTTTCTGTTTATGTTAAACTTTTCAATTGCAGAAGGTATATTTGCATTAACTAAATCCTCAATTTTTTGCTGTTCTGTAGGTTTTGTTACATTTTTCCGAGAACAGACATTTTGTACATTTTTGTTTGTTTTCAATATTTTGTTTAGGAATTGTTTTTTTTGCTTACCAGAAGATTTTTTCTTTTTCCCAACATCAGCATCTTCTACTAACTTTGGTCCTCCAGTTGTCCTCAAATATAGTTTTTTTTTTAGCGTTTTTTGAACTCGAGATTTTGTAGGCATCTTAAATTTTGTTCACTGTTCTTCAGCAATACCTGAAAAAAACTAAAAAAAAAAATCCTTTATTGTATTTAAATATATTACTACATTTCTTTTCACAACAGTCACAAAACGAAATTTCTTTGCCATTTTGAATGCACACAAACTGCTCTTTTTTTAAAATTTATTTAAATGCACATGTCCAAGCTTTTTTTTTTTTTCAGATCACCACCGTGTGTATTCTCTGTGACTGCCTACACTCCAGCAGGGGCAACCAGCCTTAGTGATGCTGAATGTATTTGCATTACAGACTTAAACCTGAAAACCCCACTCGCTTCTAATTACTGTGCATGACTATACATGGCAAGCACATGGGTGTGTGCTAAGCCTCTGCTTCTTCCCCCAAAAATTCGCTCCTCTTTTCCATCTACTGCAACTGTGAAATCACCAGAGCAAGACGCAATAAATTTCTGCCTATAATTCTTCTATGGACACAGAGTCATGTTTTCACATTAGTGCCAAAACGAAATTTCTTTGCCAATTTGAAAGCACACTTACTGCTCTTTTTTTTTCGGGCCAAGTGAAAATCTCTTTTTACACTTTGAAATCACTTTTACAGACTGACACATTCTGAAACCTTTTTTTTAAATTTATTTAAATGCACATGTCCAAGCTGTTTTTTTTTCAGACCACCACCGTGTGTATTCTCTGTGACTGCCTACACTCCAGCAGGGGCAACCAGCCTTAGTGATGCTGAATGTATTTGCATTACAGACTTAAACCTGAAAACCCCACTCGCTTCTAATTACTGTGCATGACTATACATGGCAAGCACATGGGTGTGTGCTAAGCCTCTGCTTCTTCCCCCAAAAATTCGCTCCTCTTTTCCATCTACTGCAACTGTGAAATCACCAGAGCAAGACGCAATAAATTTCTGCCTATAATTCTTCTATGGACACAGAGTCATGTTTTCACATTAGTGCCAAAACGAAATTTCTTTGCCAATTTGAAAGCACACTTACTGCTCTTTTTTTTTTGGGCCAAGTGAAAATCTCTTTTTACACTTTGAAATCACTTTTACAGACTGACACATTCTGAAACCTTTTTTTTAAATTTATTTAAATGCACATGTCCAAGCTGTTTTTTTTTCAGACCACCACCGTGTGTATTCTCTGTGACTGCCTACACTCCAGCAGGGGCAACCAGCCTTAGTGATGCTGAATGTATTTGCATTACAGACTTAAACCTGAAAACCCCACTCGCTTCTAATTACTGTGCATGACTATACATGGCAAGCACATGGGTGTGTGCTAAGCCTCTGCTTCTTCCCCCAAAAATTCGCTCCTCTTTTCCATCTACTGCAACTGTGAAATCACCAGAGCAAGACGCAATAAATTTCTGCCTATAATTCTTCTATGCACACAGAGTCATGTTTTCACATTAGTGCCAAAACGAAATTTCTTTGCCAATTTGAAAGCACACTTACTGCTCTTTTTTTTTCGGGCCAAGTGAAAATCTCTTTTTACACTTTGAAATCACTTTTACAGACTGACACATTCTGAAACCTTTTTTTTAAATTTATTTAAATGCACATGTCCAAGCTGTTTTTTTTTCAGACCACCACCGTGTGTATTCTCTGTGACTGCCTACACTCCAGCAGGGGCAACCAGCCTTAGTGATGCTGAATGTATTTGCATTACAGACTTAAACCTGAAAACCCCACTCGCTTCTAATTACTGTGCATGACTATACATGGCAAGCACATGGGTGTGTGCTAAGCCTCTGCTTCTTCCCCCAAAAATTCGCTCCTCTTTTCCATCTACTGCAACTGTGAAATCACCAGAGCAAGACGCAATAAATTTCTGCCTATAATTCTTCTATGCACACAGAGTCATGTTTTCACATTAGTGCCAAAACGAAATTTCATTGCCAATTTGAAAGCACACTTACTGCTCTTTTTTTTTTGGGCCAAGTGAAAATCTCTTTTTACACTTTGAAATCACTTTTACAGACTGACACATTCTGAAACCTTTTTTTTAAATTTATTTAAATGCACATGTCCAAGCTGTTTTTTTTTCAGACCACCACCGTGTGTATTCTCTGTGACTGCCTACACTCCAGCAGGGGCAACCAGCCTTAGTGATGCTGAATGTATTTGCATTACAGACTTAAACCTGAAAACCCCACTCGCTTCTAATTACTGTGCATGACTATACATGGCAAGCACATGGGTGTGTGCTAAGCCTCTGCTTCTTCCCCCAAAAATTCGCTCCTCTTTTCCATCTACTGCAACTGTGAAATCACCAGAGCAAGACGCAATAAATTTCTGCCTATAATTCTTCTATGCACACAGAGTCATGTTTTCACATTAGTGCCAAAACGAAATTTCTTTGCCAATTTGAAAGCACACTTACTGCTCTTTTTTTTTCGGGCCAAGTGAAAATCTCTTTTTACACTTTGAAATCACTTTTACAGACTGACACATTCTGAAACCTTTTTTTTAAATTTATTTAAATGCACATGTCCAAGCTGTTTTTTTTTCAGACCACCACCGTGTGTATTCTCTGTGACTGCCTACACTCCAGCAGGAGCAACCAGCCTTAGTGATGCTGAATGTATTTGCATTACAGACTTAAACCTGAAAACCCCACTCGCTTCTAATTACTGTGCATGACTATACATGGCAAGCACATGGGTGTGTGCTAAGCCTCTGCTTCTTCCCCCAAAAATTCGCTCCTCTTTTCCATCTACTGCAACTGTGAAATCACCAGAGCAAGACGCAATAAATTTCTGCCTATAATTCTTCTATGCACACAGAGTCATGTTTTCACATTAGTGCCAAAACGAAATTTCATTGCCAATTTGAAAGCACACTTACTGCTCTTTTTTTTTTGGGCCAAGTGAAAATCTCTTTTTACACTTTGAAATCACTTTTACAGACTGACACATTCTGAAACCTTTTTTTTAAATTTATTTAAATGCACATGTCCAAGCTGTTTTTTTTTCAGACCACCACCGTGTGTATTCTCTGTGACTGCCTACACTCCAGCAGGGGCAACCAGCCTTAGTGATGCTGAATGTATTTGCATTACAGACTTAAACCTGAAAACCCCACTCGCTTCTAATTACTGTGCATGACTATACATGGCAAGCACATGGGTGTGTGCTAAGCCTCTGCTTCTTCCCCCAAAAATTCGCTCCTCTTTTCCATCTACTGCAACTGTGAAATCACCAGAGCAAGACGCAATAAATTTCTGCCTATAATTCTTCTATGCACACAGAGTCATGTTTTCACATTAGTGCCAAAACGAAATTTCATTGCCAATTTGAAAGCACACTTACTGCTCTTTTTTTTTTGGGCCAAGTGAAAATCTCTTTTTACACTTTGAAATCACTTTTACAGACTGACACATTCTGAAACCTTTTTTTTAAATTTATTTAAATGCACATGTCCAAGCTGTTTTTTTTTCAGACCACCACCGTGTGTATTCTCTGTGACTGCCTACACTCCAGCAGGGGCAACCAGCCTTAGTGATGCTGAATGTATTTGCATTACAGACTTAAACCTGAAAACCCCACTCGCTTCTAATTACTGTGCATGACTATACATGGCAAGCACATGGGTGTGTGCTAACCCTCTGCTTCTTCCCCCAAAAATTCGCTCCTCTTTTCCATCTACTGCAACTGTGAAATCACCAGAGCAAGACGCAATAAATTTCTGCCTATAATTCTTCTATGCACACAGAGTCATGTTTTCACATTAGTGCCAAAACGAAATTTCTTTGCCAATTTGAAAGCACACTTACTGCTCTTTTTTTTTTGGGCCAAGTGAAAATCTCTTTTTACACTTTGAAATCACTTTTACAGACTGACACATTCTGAAACCTTTTTTTTAAATTTATTTAAATGCACATGTCCAAGCTGTTTTTTTTTCAGACCACCACCGTGTGTATTCTCTGTGACTGCCTACACTCCAGCAGGAGCAACCAGCCTTAGTGATGCTGAATGTATTTGCATTACAGACTTAAACCTGAAAACCCCACTCGCTTCTAATTACTGTGCATGACTATACATGGCAAGCACATGGGTGTGTGCTAAGCCTCTGCTTCTTCCCCCAAAAATTCGCTCCTCTTTTCCATCTACTGCAACTGTGAAATCACCAGAGCAAGACGCAATAAATTTCTGCCTATAATTCTTCTATGCACACAGAGTCATGTTTTCACATTAGTGCCAAAACGAAATTTCTTTGCCAATTTGAAAGCACACTTACTGCTCTTTTTTTTTTGGGCCAAGTGAAAATCTCTTTTTACACTTTGAAATCACTTTTACAGACTGACACATTCTGAAACCTTTTTTTTAAATTTATTTGAATGCACATGTCCAAGCTGTTTTTTTTTCAGACCACCACCGTGTGTATTCTCTGTGACTGCCTACACTCCAGCAGGGGCAACCAGCCTTAGTGATGCTGAATGTATTTGCATTACAGACTTAAACCTGAAAACCCCACTCGCTTCTAATTACTGTGCATGACTATACATGGCAAGCACATGGGTGTGTGCTAAGCCTCTGCTTCTTCCCCCAAAAATTCGCTCCTCTTTTCCATCTACTGCAACTGTGAAATCACCAGAGCAAGACGCAATAAATTTCTGCCTATAATTCTTCTATGCACACAGAGTCATGTTTTCACATTAGTGCCAAAACGAAATTTCTTTGCCAATTTGAAAGCACACTTACTGCTCTTTTTTTTTCGGGCCAAGTGAAAATCTCTTTTACAGACTGACACATTATGAATCCACCATGTGTAACTACAACAAAAACAATTCCCATTTCTATTATTCATTTCTTAAGTTACCACATACATCCCCTCTCAAACTGTAAACTCACCTTTAAAATTAGTTAGTTGTGAAAGAAATGTGTCACTCAAACAGCAGATTATCAGAGCCAGGATCTCTGTTCTCTACACCTCTCTCCTCTCAGCAGAACCAGATAATGGCAAACTTTCCCTCTATTTTTCCACACATATACATGTAAGTTTCAAATCTCAGTGCTTCCCCCTTTTTTTCAAATGTAATGACACATTTCTATTGGTTGAAAACCAACCCTTTTCCAAAAGTACCCTGCCCCCAACTTGACTTCTGCCTAGTACCCTTCCCCCAACTTGACTTCTGCTTGCTACCATAGCAACAGCTCATGGAACACTGCTGTGTGCAGTTAGGTCAGAAGTTCGACACACAATGTTTCAATTCCACAGAGCAAGAGTGCTTGACTTTTCAATCCTAACTGCAAATCCATAGTACTGTTCTTTGGTTACACATTTTTTTGTACCAATACAAAACATGCTTCTATTAATTTTCACATACAGCCTAGTTTTTTTTCTAGAATGGTATGAAACAGCCAATCAGTTCTTTTTGTTTTGTAAAAAATATGTATGCCTCCATTTCCAAACTGTCTTTCTTTTCATATTGCCATTCTACTGAAAGACACCTCCTGAGTGCATCCAGTTCTCCTTTGAAGATGTTCACAGTGTGGATTGTAGGGCACAGCTATGTCTTCTGGAGTGAAAAGTTTGCAGAGAAAACAGATATGGTGAGAGACCTTGCTTTGCCAAATGTAGACATTAAATGGATTGGTCAGAGAGGGTTAAAGTGGCACCAATTGATGCCATTGGTGAAATCCTTCATGCAAATCCAACACCCTGACCTCATAATAGTGCACTGTGGTGGCAATGACCTAGGCACTTTGACTGGGGTAGGTCTGGAAATGCTTATGAAGGACACCTTTGCACAACTGTTTACACTTTTCCCTAAAACTGCCTTTGTGTTTTCCAACATATGCCAAAGGCAAAAATGGAACTGGTCCAATCATTTCTGTCCACAGATTGACAAAGCAAGAAAGCACGTCAACAAATCTGTTTCTGCTTTCCTCCGTGACTATGGTATGGGTGCCATTTACCACAACAACTTGCGTTACGACATGCAAGACATTTATAGAGGAGATGGTGTGCACTTCAATGATGAAGGGAACAGAGTCTTCCTCTTGAACCTTAGACTCTGCATCGGTACTTACTTGTAGGTACCACTAAAAAAATGACTCCATAAACACAACAGCTCTTTTTAGAGCTCCCTAATTTCTAAACTCTTAAATCTGATTTTCATTTATTTATTTTTATTTTTTTTACCGTACGCTTACCGTGAGCTTACCGTACGTGTACCCCGTGATTTTTTTTAAAATCAATAAATGTTTTTTTTGTACTTTTCTGTCCTTCTTTGACCCCCTTACAATTGTTAGGGGGTCTGTAACTCTCCTCATTGCCCCCTTTCCTTGTTTTCACTCTTTTTTTTCAGAGTGAAATACACAAAATGGCGGCCGCCGCTTCCTGGTTTCGGCCGATTCGAATGTTTACTAAGATCTAAGAGCCAATCAGAATCGCGCTCGCGCACGCCACCGTACGCTTACCGTAAGCGTACGGTAAGCGTACCGTAAGCTGGCTCAGATATATATATTGATTTAAAGGCTATTTTCTCAAAATCTACTGAACTGATTTACACCAAACCTACAAAAGGCACTTCCTTGACCTACGGACTACCTCTCTGCCAAATTTCTAGTAATTCTGTTCAGCCGTTCGGGCTGTAGGTCGTTCTAAAGGTCCTATGGAAAAATGCATGGGAAAAACGCGTTTTGGGACCCCCCTTTTATCTCAGCCCCCGCTTGACGGATCCCCCCGAGACTTTCAGGGTAGGAGCGGAGCGTAGCGCCCCACCTATTTTGAGAAATTCGCGAGGATTCGTCGACCGGCGCCAAAGTTATTCAAAATAGAATGTTGAGGTTTTCCTATGGAAACGTGGTCCTAACTATAACTACCTACTGGCGACCGCCAGTAGGTAATATATATATATATATATATATATATATATTCACTGAAAAAACCATAGGTTTCACACATGTTATAGTTAGCGGAACTTTTACTGATAAAAAACCAATGAAATTCCCCCGTTATAGTTAGTGCAGGCAACTATAACTCACGCGACCGCAATCCACTGCTGATGCTAATACTGTATTTAGACACTTATTTGCCCATGTCTTCTTCCATACATTTTTAGCTATACATATATTACAAATATTTTTTTTTCATAAAGACACATATGTCATCAGCAGAAGATTGCGGTCGCGTGAGTTATAGTTGCCTGCACTAACTATAACGGGGGAATTTCATTGGTTTTTTATCAGTAAAAGTTCGCTAACTATAACATGTGTGAAACCTATGGTTTTTTCAGTGAATTTGCAAGGTTTTTTAAATGCTAATTCCTAACTATAACGTGTGTGAAACCTATGGTTTTTTCAGTGAATTTGTACGTTTTTTTAAATGCTAAGTTACTTTACGCCATTCGTGGCGTGCGCGCCCACTTAACGCAGTTCGTGCGCGCACAGTGAGCACGCGGTGCGCTTTGCGCACCGCGTGCCCACTTTACGCAGTTAGTGCTGTGCACGCACGGTGGGCACGCAGTGCGCTACGTGCACCGCGTGCCCACGTTACGCTAGATGGGCCAAGTACGCACGATGCGCTTCGCGCACCGTGCGCACATGGAGGACATATGATGCACTTCGTTTTGAAAGGTAATATTTTAATTTTTCGTATATGTTATAAGCCATGCACAAATGGTGCCCTTCAGGCACCATTTGCACACGGGGTGAAGAGAGTGTGGATAATTTTTTTTTTTATTATTTTTTTTTAAATATTTTAGTTTAGCTCATCTGTAATAAGCAATGCACAATTGGTGCCCTTCGGGCACCAATTGCACACGGGGTGGGGAGAGTGTGGATAATTTTTTTTTTTTTATAATTTTTTACCGTACGCGTACGGTAAGCGTAATCGGCGAAATTAGCGAAAAAATAAAAATTCCGTTTTTGACCTTGGGGGATCTTTGGGGACTCCCTCAACATGGCTATGTGTGTGGGAGCTGTCTAAACAGCCCCTTTACATGTTTTTGTGCTTTATATTTTAAACATCACTCTCAGTGCGAGAGAGAAAATGGCGGCCGCCGCTTCCTGGTTTCGGCCGATTCGAATGTTTACTAAGATCTAAGAGCCAATCAGAATCGCGCTCGCGCACGCCACCGTACGTGTACGGTAAGCGTACCGTAAGCGTACCGTAAGCTGGCTCAGATATATATATTGATTTAAAGGCTATTTTCTCAGAATCTACTGAACAGATTTACACCAAACCTACAAAAGGCACTTCCTTGACCTGAGGACTACCTCTCTGCCAAATTTCTAGTAATTCTGTTCAGCCGTTCGGGCTGTAGCCCTGTCTAAAGGTCCTATGGAAAAATGCATGGGAAAAACGCGTTTTGGGACCCCCCTTTTATCTCAGCCCCCGCTTGACGAATCCCCCGAGACTTTCAGGGTAGGAGCGGAGCGTAGCGCCCCACCTATTTTGAAAAATTCGCGAGTATTCGTCGACCGGCGCCAAAGTTATTCAAAATAGAATGTTGCGGATTTCCTATGGAAACGTGGTCCTAACTATAACTACCTACTGGCGACCGCCAGTAGGTAATATATATATATATATATATATATATATATATATATATATATATATATGTATATGTATATATATATATATATATGTATATGTATATGTAAATATATATATTCACTTAAAAAACCATAGGTTTCACACATGTTATAGTTAGGTGGATATTTCACTCGTAAAAAAACAATGAAATTCCCCCGTTATAGTTAGTTCAGATAACTATAACTCACGCGCCCGCAATCCACTGCTCATGACATCACATATTACATCACTCATGACATGGTCAGTGGCGTCACTCATGACATCACTGATGACATCATCCTTGTGATAGAGTGGCGGTCGCGCGAGTTATAGTTATCTGAACTAACTATAACGGGGGAATTTCATTAGTTTTTTACGAGTGAAATATCCACCTAAATATAACATGTGTGAAACCTATGGTTTTTTAAGTGAATTTGCAAGGTTTTTTAAATGCTAATTCCTAACTATAACGTGTGTGAAACCTATGGTTTTTTCAGTGAATTTGTCCGGTTTTTTAAATGCTGATTTATTTATGTATTATTATTTTTTTTATATATTTATTTTACAATAAACTACGTATGAATTTTTTTGGGGGGTTTTCACCGTGCGCGCAGCCCCGCGATTTAAAAAAAAAAAAAAATTCTGCCTTCGGGGTCCTTCAGGGACCCCGTGACAAAGGCTAGGGGGTCAGGAACTCTCTACCCTGCCCCCTTTTCACGTTCGCCACCTTCCTTTTTCACAATTGCACTGAAAACGAACAAAATGGCGGCCGACACTTCCTGATTTTGACTGATTCGAACGTTGACTAACATGTAACCACCAATCAGAATTATGCTCGCGCACGTTAGGGTGCTCGCACGGTGCTCGCACGGTGCGCGCACGATGTGCGCACCCTGCGCGCGTATAGATATTGATATGCTTTTTAATGCTATTTACTCAGGAAATACTGAACAGATTTACACCAGACCTGCAAAAGGCACTTCCTTGACCTTATGGCTACCTCTCTGCCAAATTTCAAGTAATTCTGTTCAGCCATTCAGGCTGTAGCTGCGTCTAAAGGTCCTATGGAAAAATGCATTGGGGAAAACACGTTTTGGGACCCCCCTTTTTTCTCGGCACCCGCTTGACGAATCACCCCGAGACTTTCAGGGTAGGAGCTGAACGGAGCGCCCCATTAGTTTTGAAAATTTCGCGAGGATTCGTCAACCGGCGCCAAAGTTATTCAATATAGAATTTTGGAAACACGGTCCTAACTATAACTATCTACTGGTGACCACCAGTATATATATATATATATATATATATATATATATATATATATATATATATATATATATATATTGTTTCCCAATTGCCTTAGCTTTCCAGGGTGCACTCGACAACGCGCCACCTCAAGGTCATTTCCATTCATCTCGCCCTCAGCATCCGATTTATTCAATTCGCCTGACGCGTTTCTGTGGCCCACTGCCACTTCATCAGAGGCTTTCTCCTGCATTTGCTGAATTGCGCTTTTTGTTGTGCATGCTGATTTGTTTCGTAAGCATACGTGGGCGTGACTAAGTTCTTAATTGGTCCACACAGCATGCTGGACGTTGTAGTTCCTTCGCGCTTCATTTGCCACCTTTAGTAGGTTTCAGTAAGTGCAGTTATTGGAGATTGTATTTCAATCCTTTGTAGGAGTCAGATTCGTAAGAGCGAGTCATTTTACACATCACGCGCTGTGCTGACAGGAGCAGGGAAGTTCCTATTCCACAGCCGCTCGATTCTTTGAGCTGGTGCATCCTGCACGGGAAGGCCCCCATGATGAAATTTTGTTTCCCAATTGCCTTAGCTTTCCAGGGTGCACTCGACAACGCGCCACCTCAAGGTCATTTCCATTCATCTCGCCCTCAGCATCCGATTTATTCAATTTGCCTGACGCGTTTCTGTGGCCCACTGCCACTTCATCAGAGGCTTTCTCCTGCATTTGCTGAATTGCGCTTTTTGTAGAGCATGCTGATTTGTTTCGTAACCATACGTGGGCGTGACTTAGTTCTTAATTGGTCCACACAGCATGCTGGACTTTGTAGTTCCTTCGCGCTTCATTTGCCACCTTTAGTAGGTTTCAGTAAGTGCAGTTATTGGAGATTGTATTTCAATCCTTTGTAGGAGTCAGATTCGTAAGAGCGAGTCATTTTACACATCACGCGCTGTGCTGACAGGAGCAGGGAAGTTCCTATTCCACAGCCGCTCGATTCTTTGAGCTGGTGCATCCTGCACGGGAAGGCCCCCGTGATGAAATTTTGTTTCCCAATTGCCTTAGCTTTCCAGGGTGCACTCGACAACGCGCCACCTCAAGGTCATTTCCATTCATCTCGCCCTCAGCATCCGATTTATTCAATTCGCCTGACGCGTTTCTGTGGCCCACTGCCACTTCATCAGAAGCTTTCTCCTGCATTTGCTGAATTGCGCTTTTTGTAGTGCATGCTGATTTGTTTCGTAACCATACGTGGGCGTGACTTAGTTCTTAATTGGTCCACACAGCATGCTGGACTTTGTAGTTCCTTCGCGCTTCATTTGCCACCTTTAGTAGGTTTCAGTAAGTGCAGTTATTGGAGATTGTATTTCAATCCTTTGTAGGAGTCAGATTCGTAAGAGCGAGTCATTTTACACATCACGCACTGTGCTGACAGGAGCAGGGAAGTTCCTATTCCACAGCCGCTCGATTCTTTGAGCTGGTGCATCTTGCACGGGAAGGCCCCCGTGATGAAATTTTGTTTCCCAATTGCCTTAGCTTTCCAGGGTGCACTCGACAACGCGCCACCTCAAGGTCATTTCCATTCATCTCGCCCTCAGCATCCGATTTATTCAATTCGCCTGACGCGTTTCTGTGGCCCACTGCAACTTCATCAGAGGCTTTCTCCTGCATTTGCTGAATTGTGCTTTTTGCAGTGCATGCTGATTTGTTTCGTAACCAAACGTGGGCGTGACTTAGTTCTTAATTGGTCCACACAGCATGCTGGACTTTGTAGTTCCTTCGCGCTTCATTTGCCACCTTTAGTAGGTTTCAGTAAGTGCAGTTATTCGAGATTGTATTTCAATCCTTTGTAGGAGTCAGATTCGTAAGAGCGAGTCATTTTACACATCACGCGCTGTGCTGACAGGAGCAGGGAAGTTCCTATTCCACAGCCGCTCGATTCTTTGAGCTGGTGCATCCTGCACGGGAAGGCCCCCGTGATGAAATTTTGTTTCCCAATTGCCTTAGCTTTCCAGGGTGCACTCGACAACGCGCCACCTCAAGGTCATTTCCATTCATCTCGCCCTCAGCATCCGATTTATTCAATTCGCCTGACGCGTTTCTGTGGCCCACTTCCACTTCATCAGAGGCTTTCTCCTACATTTGCTGAATTGCGCTTTTTGTAGTGCATGCTGATTTGTTTCGTAACCATACGTGGGCGTGACTTAGTTCTTAATTGGTCCACACAGCATGCTGGACTTTGTAGTTCCTTCGCGCTTCATTTGCCACCTTTAGTAGGTTTCAGTAAGTGCAGTTATTCGAGATTGTATTTCAATCCTTTGTAGGAGTCAGATTCGTAAGAGCGAGTCATTTTACACATCACGCGCTGTGCTGACAGGAGCAGGGAAGTTCCTATTCCACAGCCGCTCGATTCTTTGAGCTGGTGCATCCTGCACGGGAAGGCCCCCGTGATGAAATTTTGTTTCCCAATTGCCTTAGCTTTCCAGGGTGCACTCGACAACGCGCCACCTCAAGGTCATTTCCATTCATCTCGCCCTCAGCATCCGATGTATTCAATTCGCCTGACGCGTTTCTGTGGCCCACTGCCACTTCATCAGAGGCTTTCTCCTGCATTTGCTGAATTGCGCTTTTTGTAGTGCATGCTGATTTGTTTCGTAACCATACGTGGGCGTGACTTAGTTCTTAATTGGTCCACACAGCATGCTGGACTTTGTAGTTCCTTCGCGCTTCATTTGCCACCTTTAGTAGGTTTCAGTAAGTGCAGTTATTGGAGATTGTATTTCAATCCTTTGTAGGAGTCAGATTCGTAAGAGCGAGTCATTTTACACATCACGCGCTGTGCTGACAGGAGCAGGGAAGTTCCTATTCCACAGCCGCTCGATTCTTTGAGCTGGTGCATCCTGCACGGGAAGGCCCCCGTGATGAAATTTTGTTTCCCAATTGCCTTAGCTTTCTAGGGTGCACTCGACAACGCGCCACCTCAAGGTAATTTCCATTCATCTCGCCCTCAGCATCCGATTTATTCAATTCGCCTGACGCGTTTCTGTGGCCCACTGCCTCTTCATCAGAGGCTTTCTCCTGCATTTGCTGAATTGCGCTTTTTGTAGTGCATGCTGATTTGTTTCGTAACCATACGTGGGCGTGACTTAGTTCTTAATTGGTCCACACAGCATGCTGGACTTTGTAGTTCCTTCGCGCTTCATTTGCCACCTTTAGTAGGTTTCAGTAAGTGCAGTTATTGGAGATTGTATTTCAATCCTTTGTAGGAGTCAGATTCGTAAGAGCGAGTCATTTTACACATCACGCGCTGTGCTGACAGGAGCAGGGAAGTTCCTATTCCACAGCCGCTCGATTCTTTGAGCTGGTGCATCCTGCATGGGAAGGCCCCCGTGATGAAATTTTGTTTCCCAATTGCCTTAGCTTTCTAGGGTGCACTCGACAACGCGCCACCTCAAGGTAATTTCCATTCATCTCGCCCTCAGCATCCGATTTATTCAATTCGCCTGACGCGTTTCTGTGGCCCACTGCCACTTCATCAGAGGCTTTCTCCTGCATTTGCTGAATTGCGCTTTTTGTAGTGCATGCTGGTTTGTTTCGTAACCATACGTGGGCGTGACTTAGTTCTTAATTGGTCCACACAGCATGCTGGACTTTGTAGTTCCTTCGCGCTTCATTTGCCACCTTTAGTAGGTTTCAGTAAGTGCAGTTATTGGAGATTGTATTTCAATCCTTTGTAGGAGTCAGATTCGTAAGAGCGAGTCATTTTACACATCACGCGCTGTGCTGACAGGAGCAGGGAAGTACCTTGAGGTGGCGCGTTGTCGAGTGCACCCTGGAAAGCTAAGGCAATTGGGAAACAAAATTTCATCACGGGGGCCTTCCCGTGCAGGATGCACCAGCTCAAAGAATCGAGCGGCTGTGGAATAGGAACTTCCCTGCTCCTGTCAGCACAGCGCGTGATGTGTAAAATGACTCGCTCTTACGAATCTGACTCCTACAAAGGATTGAAATACAATCTCCAATAACTGCACTTACTGAAACCTACCAAAGGTGGCAAATGAAGCGCGAAGGAACTACAAAGTCCAGCATGCTGTGTGGACCAATTAAGAACTAAGTCACGCCCACGTATGGTTACGAAACAAATCAGCATGCACTACAAAAAGCGCAATTCAGCAAATGCAGGAGAAAGCCTCTGATGAAGTGGCAGTGGGCCACAGAAACGCGTCAGGCGAATTGAATAAATCGGATGCTGAGGGCGAGATGAATGGAAATGACCTTGAGGTGGCGCGTTGTCGAGTGCACCCTGGAAATCTAAGGCAATTGGGAAACGAAATTTCATCACAGGGGCCTTCCCGTGCAGGATGCACCAGCTCAAAGAATCGAGCGGCTGTGGAATAGGAACTTCCCTGCTCCTGTCAGCACAGCGCGTGATGTGTAAAATGACTCGCTCTTACGAATCTGACTCCTACAAAGGATTGAAATACAATCTCCAATAACTGCACTTACTGAAACCTACTAAAGGTGGCAAATGAAGCGCGAAGGAACTACAAAGTCCAGCATGCTGTGTGGACCAATTAAGAACTAAGTCACGCCCACGTATGGTTACGAAACAAATCAGCATGCACTACAAAAAGGGCAATTCAGCAAATGCAGGAGAAAGCCTCTGATGAAGTGGCAGTGGGCCACAGAAACGCGTCAGGCGAATTGAATAAATCGGATGCTGAGGGCGAGATGAATGGAAATGACCTTGAGGTGGCGCGTTGTCGAGTGCACCCTGGAAAGTTAAGGCAATTGGGAAACAAAATTTCATCACGGGGGCCTTCCCGTGCAGGATGCACCAGCTCAAAGAATCGAGCGGCTGTGGAATAGGAACTTCCCTGCTCCTGTCAGCACAGCGCGTGATGTGTAAAATGACTCGCTCTTACGAATCTGACTCCTACAAAGGATTGAAATACAATCTCCAATAACTGCATTTACTGAAACCTACTAAAGGTGGCAAATGAAGCGCGAAGGAACTACAAAGTCCAGCATGCTGTGTGGACCAATTAAGAACTAAGTCACGCCCACGTATGGTTACGAAACAAATCAGCATGCACTACAAAAAGCGCAAATCAGCAAATGCAGGAGAAAGCCTCTGATGAAGTGGCAGTGGGCCACAGAAACGCGTCAGGCGAATTGAATAAATCGGATGCTGAGGGCGAGATGAATGGAAATGACCTTGAGGTGTCGCGTTGTCGAGTGCACCCTGGAAAGCTAAGGCAATTGGGAAACAAAATTTCATCACGGGGGCCTTCCCGTGCAGGATGCACCAGCTCAAAGAATCGAGCGGCTGTGCAATAGGAACTTCCCTGCTCCTGTCAGCACAGCGCGTGATGTGTAAAATGACTCGCTCTTACGAATCTGACTCCTACAAAGGATTGAAATACAATCTCCAATAACTGCACTTACTGAAACCTACTAAAGGTGGCAAATGAAGCGCGAAGGAACTACAAAGTCCAGCATGCTGTGTGGACCAATTAAGAACTAAGTCACGCCCACGTATGGTTACGAAAAAAATCAGCATGCACTACAAAAAGCGCAATTCAGCAAATGCAGGAGAAAGCCTCTGATGAAGTGGCAGTGGGCCACAGAAACGCGTCAGGCGAATTGAATAAATCGGATGCTGAGGGCGAGATGAATGGAAATGACCTTGAGGTGGCGCGTTGTCGAGTGCACCCTGGAAAGCTAAGGCAATTGGGAAACAAAATTTCATCACGGGGGCCTTCCCGTGCAGGATGCACCAGCTCAAAGAATCGAGCGGCTGTGGAATAGGAACTTCCCTGCTCCTGTCAGCACAGCGCGTGATGTGTAAAATGACTCGCTCTTACGAATCTGACTCCTACAAAGGATTGAAATACAATCTCCAATAACTGCCCTTACTGAAACCTACTAAAGGTGGCAAATGAAGCGCGAAGGAACTACAAAGTCCAGCATGCTGTGTGGACCAATTAAGAACTAAGTCACGCCCACGTATGGTTACGAAACAAATCAGCATGCACTACAAAAAGTGCAATTCAGCAAATGCAGGAGAAAGCCTCTGATGAAGTGGCAGTGGGCCACAGAAACGCATCAGGCGAATTGAATAAATCGGATGCTGAGGGCGAGATGAATGGAAATGACCTTGAGGTGGCGCGTTGTCGAGTGCACCCTGGAAAGCTAAGGCAATTGGGAAACAAAATTTCATCACGGGGGCGTTCCCGTGCAGGATGCACCAGCTCAAAGAATCGAGCGGCTGTGGAATAGGAACTTCCCTGCTCCTGTCAGCACAGCGCGTGATGTGTAAAATGACTCTCTCTTACGAATCTGACTCCTACAAAGGATTGAAATACAATATCCAATAACTGCACTTACTGAAACCTACTAAAGGTGGCAAATGAAGCGCGAAGGAACTACAAAGTCCAGCATGCTGTGTGGACCAATTAAGAACTAAGTCACGCCCACGTATGGTTACGAAACAAATCAGCATGCACTACAAAAAGTGCAATTCAGCAAATGCAGTAGAAAGCCTCTGATGAAGTGGCAGTGGGCCAAAGAAACGCGTCAGGCGAATTGAATAAATCGGATGCTGAGGGCGAGATGAATGGTAATTACCTTGAGGTGGCGCGTTGTCGAGTGCACCCTGGAAAGTTAAGGCAATTGGGAAACAAAATTTCATCACGGGGGCCTTCCTGTGCAGGATGCACCAGCTCAAAGAATCGAGCGGCTGTGGAATAGGAACTTCCCTGCTCCTGTCAGCACAGCGCGTGATGTGTAAAATGACTCGCTCTTACGAATCTGACTCCTACAAAGGATTGAAATACAATATCCAATAACTGCACTTACTGAAACCTACTAAAGGTGGCAAATGAAGCGCAAAGGAACTACAAAGTCCAGCATGCTGTGTGGACCAATTAAGAACTAAGTCACGCCCACGTATGGTTACGAAACAAATCAGCATGCACTACAAAAAGTGCAATTCAGCAAATGCAGGAGAAAGCCTCTGATGAAGTGGCAGTGGGCCACAGAAACGCGTCAGGCGAATTGAATAAATCGGATGCTGAGGGCGAGATGAATGGAAATGACCTTGAGGTGGCGCGTTGTCGAGTGCACCCTGGAAAGCTAAGGCAATTGGGAAACAAAATTTCATCACGGGGGCCTTCCCGTGCAGGATGCACCAGCTCAAAGAATCGAGCTGCTGTGGAATAGGAACTTCCCTGCTCCTGTCAGCACAGCGCGTGATGTGTAAAATGACTCTCTCTTACGAATCTGACTTCTACAAAGGATTGAAATATAATCTCCAATAACTGCACTTACTGAAACCTACTAAAGGTGGCAAATGAAGCGCGAAGGAACTACAAAGTCCAGCATGCTGTGTGGACCAATTAAGAACTAAGTCACGCCCACGTATGGTTACGAAACAAATCAGCATGCACTACAAAAAGCGCAATTCAGCAAATGCAGGAGAAAGCCTCTGATGAAGTGGCAGTGGGCCACAGAAACGCGTCAGGCGAATTGAATAAATCGGATGCTGAGGGCGAGATGAATGAAAATGACCTTGAGGTGGCGCGTTGTCGAGTGCACCCTGGAAAGTTAAGGCAATTGGGAAACAAAATTTCATCACGGGGGCCTTCCCGTGCAGGATGCACCAGCTCAAAGAATCGAGCGGCTGTGGAATAGGAACTTCCCTGCTCCTGTCAGCACAGCGCGTGATGTGTAAAATGACTCGCTCTTACGAATCTGACTCCTACAAAGGATTGAAATACAATCTCCAATAACTCCACTTACTGAAACCTACTAAAGGTGGCAAATGAAGCGCGAAGGAACTACAAAGTCCAGCATGCTGTGTGGACCAATTAAGAACTAAGTCATGCCCACGTATGGTTACGAAACAAATCAGCATGCACTACAAAAAGCGCAATTCAGCAAATGCAGGAGAAAGCCTCTGATGAAGTGGCAGTGGGCCACAGAAACGCGTCAGGCGAATTGAATAAATCGGATGCTGAGGGCGAGGTGAATGGAAATGACCTTGAGGTGGCGCGTTGTCGAGTGCACCCTGGAAAGCTAAGGCAATTGGGAAACAAAATTTCATCACGGGGGCCTTCCCGTGCAGGATGCACCAGCTCAAAGAATCGAGCGGCTGTGGAATAGGAACTTCCCTGCTCCTGTCAGCACAGCGCGTGATGTGTAAAATGACTCGCTCTTACGAATCTGACTCCTACAAAGGATTGAAATACAATCTCCAATAACTGCACTTACTGAAACCTACTAAAGGTGGCAAATGAAGCGCGAAGGAACTACAAAGTCCAGCATGCTGTGTGGACCAATTAAGAACTAAGTCACTCCCACGTATGGTTACGAAACAAATCAGCATGCACTACAAAAAGCGCAATTCAGCAAATGCAGGAGAAAGCCTCTGATGAAGTGGCAGTGGGCCACAGAAACGCGTCAGGCGAATTGAATAAATCGGATGCTGAGGGCGAGATGAATGGAAATGACCTTGAGGTGGCGCGTTGTCGAGTGCACCCTGGAAAGCTAAGGCAATTGGGAAACAAAATTTCATCACGGGGGCCTTCCCGTGCAGGATGCACCAGCTCAAAGAATCGAGCGGCTGTGGAATAGGAACTTCCCTGCTCCTGTCAGCACAGCGCGTGATGTGTAAAATGACTCGCTCTTACGAATCTGACTCCTACAAAGGATTGAAATACAATCTCCAATAACTGCACTTACTGAAACCTACTAAAGGTGGCAAATGAAGCGCGAAGGAACTACAAAGTCCAGCATGCTGTGTGGACCAATTAAGAACTAAGTCACGCCCACGTATGGTTACGAAACAAATCAGCATGCACTACAAAAAGTGCAATTCAGCAAATGCAGGAGAAAGCCTCTGATGAAGTGGCAGTGGGCCACAGAAACGCGTCAGGCGAATTGAATAAATCGGATGCTGAGGGCGAGATGAATGGAAATGACCTTGAGGTGGCGCGTTGTCGAGTGCACCCTGGAAAGCTAAGGCAATTGGGAAACAAAATTTCATCACGGGGGCCTTCCCGTGCAGGATGCACCAGCTCAAAGAATCGAGCTGCTGTGGAATAGGAACTTCCCTGCTCCTGTCAGCACAGCGCGTGATGTGTAAAATGACTCTCTCTTACGAATCTGACTCCTACAATGGATTGAAATACAATCTCCAATAACTGCACTTACTGAAACCTACTAAAGGTGGCAAATGAAGCGCGAAGGAACTACAAAGTCCAGCATGCTGTGTGGACCAATTAAGAACTAAGTCACGCCCACGTATGGTTACGAAACAAATCAGCATGCACTACAAAAAGCGCAATTCAGCAAATGCAGGAGAAAGCCTCTGATGAAGTGGCAGTGGGCCACAGAAACGCGTCAGGCGAATTGAATAAATCGGATGCTGAGGGCGAGGTGAATGGAAATGACCTTGAGGTGGCGCGTTGTCGAGTGCACCCTGGAAAGCTAAGGCAATTGGGAAACAAAATTTCATCACGGGGGCCTTCCCGTGCAGGATGCACCAGCTCAAAGAATCGAGCGGCTGTGGAATAGGAACTTCCCTGCTCCTGTCAGCACAGCGCGTGATGTGTAAAATGACTCGCTCTTACGAATCTGACTCCTACAAAGGATTGAAATACAATCTCCAATAACTGCACTTACTGAAACCTACTAAAGGTGGCAAATGAAGCGCGAAGGAACTACAAAGTCCAGCATGCTGTGTGGACCAATTAAGAACTAAGTCACTCCCACGTATGGTTACGAAACAAATCAGCATGCACTACAAAAAGCGCAATTCAGCAAATGCAGGAGAAAGCCTCTGATGAAGTGGCAGTGGGCCACAGAAACGCGTCAGGCGAATTGAATAAATCGGATGCTGAGGGCGAGATGAATGGAAATGACCTTGAGGTGGCGCGTTGTCGAGTGCACCCTGGAAAGCTAAGGCAATTGGGAAACAAAATTTCATCACGGGGGCCTTCCCGTGCAGGATGCACCAGCTCAAAGAATCGAGCGGCTGTGGAATAGGAACTTCCCTGCTCCTGTCAGCACAGCGCGTGATGTGTAAAATGACTCGCTCTTACGAATCTGACTCCTACAAAGGATTGAAATACAATCTCCAATAACTGCACTTACTGAAACCTACTAAAGGTGGCAAATGAAGCGCGAAGGAACTACAAAGTCCAGCATGCTGTGTGGACCAATTAAGAACTAAGTCACGCCCACGTATGGTTACGAAACAAATCAGCATGCACTACAAAAAGTGCAATTCAGCAAATGCAGGAGAAAGCCTCTGATGAAGTGGCAGTGGGCCACAGAAACGCGTCAGGCGAATTGAATAAATCGGATGCTGAGGGCGAGATGAATGGAAATGACCTTGAGGTGGCGCGTTGTCGAGTGCACCCTGGAAAGCTAAGGCAATTGGGAAACAAAATTTCATCACGGGGGCCTTCCCGTGCAGGATGCACCAGCTCAAAGAATCGAGCTGCTGTGGAATAGGAACTTCCCTGCTCCTGTCAGCACAGCGCGTGATGTGTAAAATGACTCTCTCTTACGAATCTGACTCCTACAATGGATTGAAATACAATCTCCAATAACTGCACTTACTGAAACCTACTAAAGGTGGCAAATGAAGCGCGAAGGAACTACAAAGTCCAGCATGCTGTGTGGACCAATTAAGAACTAAGTCACGCCCACGTATGGTTACGAAACAAATCAGCATGCACTACAAAAAGCGCAATTCAGCAAATGCAGGAGAAAGCCTCTGATGAAGTGGCAGTGGGCCACAGAAACGCGTCAGGCGAATTGAATAAATCGGATGCTGAGGGCGAGATGAATGAAAATGACCTTGAGGTGGCGCGTTGTCGAGTGCACCCTGGAAAGTTAAGGCAATTGGGAAACAAAATTTCATCACGGGGGCCTTCCCGTGCAGGATGCACCAGCTCAAAGAATCGAGCGGCTGTGGAATAGGAACTTCCCTGCTCCTGTCAGCACAGCGCGTGATGTGTAAAATGACTCGCTCTTACGAATCTGACTCCTACAAAGGATTGAAATACAATCTCCAATAACTCCACTTACTGAAACCTACTAAAGGTGGCAAATGAAGCGCGAAGGAACTACAAAGTCCAGCATGCTGTGTGGACCAATTAAGAACTAAGTCATGCCCACGTATGGTTACGAAACAAATCAGCATGCACTACAAAAAGCGCAATTCAGCAAATGCAGGAGAAAGCCTCTGATGAAGTGGCAGTGGGCCACAGAAACGCGTCAGGCGAATTGAATAAATCGGATGCTGAGGGCGAGGTGAATGGAAATGACCTTGAGGTGGCGCGTTGTCGAGTGCACCCTGGAAAGCTAAGGCAATTGGGAAACAAAATTTCATCACGGGGGCCTTCCCGTGCAGGATGCACCAGCTCAAAGAATCGAGCGGCTGTGGAATAGGAACTTCCCTGCTCCTGTCAGCACAGCGCGTGATGTGTAAAATGACTCGCTCTTACGAATCTGACTCCTACAAAGGATTGAAATACAATCTCCAATAACTGCACTTACTGAAACCTACTAAAGGTGGCAAATGAAGCGCGAAGGAACTACAAAGTCCAGCATGCTGTGTGGACCAATTAAGAACTAAGTCACGCCCACGTATGGTTACGAAACAAATCAGCATGCACTACAAAAAGTGCAATTCAGCAAATGCAGGAGAAAGCCTCTGATGAAGTGGCAGTGGGCCACAGAAACGCGTCAGGCGAATTGAATAAATCGGATGCTGAGGGCGAGATGAATGGAAATGACCTTGAGGTGGCGCGTTGTCGAGTGCACCCTGGAAAGCTAAGGCAATTGGGAAACAAAATTTCATCACGGGGGCCTTCCCGTGCAGGATGCACCAGCTCAAAGAATCGAGCTGCTGTGGAATAGGAACTTCCCTGCTCCTGTCAGCACAGCGCGTGATGTGTAAAATGACTCTCTCTTACGAATCTGACTTCTACAAAGGATTGAAATATAATCTCCAATAACTGCACTTACTGAAACCTACTAAAGGTGGCAAATGAAGCGCGAAGGAACTACAAAGTCCAGCATGCTGTGTGGACCAATTAAGAACTAAGTCACGCCCACGTATGGTTACGAAACAAATCAGCATGCACTACAAAAAGCGCAATTCAGCAAATGCAGGAGAAAGCCTCTGATGAAGTGGCAGTAGGCCACAGAAACGCGTCAGGCGAATTGAATAAATCGGATGCTGAGGGCGAGATGAATGAAAATGACCTTGAGGTGGCGCGTTGTCGAGTGCACCCTGGAAAGTTAAGGCAATTGGGAAACAAAATTTCATCACGGGGGCCTTCCCGTGCAGGATGCACCAGCTCAAAGAATCGAGCGGCTGTGGAATAGGAACTTCCCTGCTCCTGTCAGCACAGCGCGTGATGTGTAAAATGACTCGCTCTTACGAATCTGACTCCTACAAAGGATTGAAATACAATCTCCAATAACTCCACTTACTGAAACCTACTAAAGGTGGCAAATGAAGCGCGAAGGAACTACAAAGTCCAGCATGCTGTGTGGACCAATTAAGAACTAAGTCATGCCCACGTATGGTTACGAAACAAATCAGCATGCACTACAAAAAGCGCAATTCAGCAAATGCAGGAGAAAGCCTCTGATGAAGTGGCAGTGGGCCACAGAAACGCGTCAGGCGAATTGAATAAATCGGATGCTGAGGGCGAGGTGAATGGAAATGACCTTGAGGTGGCGCGTTGTCGAGTGCACCCTGGAAAACTAAGGCAATTGGGAAACAAAATTTCATCACGGGGGCCTTCCCGTGCAGGATGCACCAGCTCAAAGAATCGAGCGGCTGTGGAATAGGAACTTCCCTGCTCCTGTCAGCACAGCGCGTGATGTGTAAAATGACTCGCTCTTACGAATCTGACTCCTACAAAGGATTGAAATACAATCTCCAATAACTGCACTTACTGAAACCTACTAAAGGTGGCAAATGAAGCGCGAAGGAACTACAAAGTCCAGCATGCTGTGTGGACCAATTAAGAACTAAGTCACTCCCACGTATGGTTACGAAACAAATCAGCATGCACTACAAAAAGCGCAATTCAGCAAATGCAGGAGAAAGCCTCTGATGAAGTGGCAGTGGGCCACAGAAACGCGTCAGGCGAATTGAATAAATCGGATGCTGAGGGCGAGATGAATGGAAATGACCTTGAGGTGGCGCGTTGTCGAGTGCACCCTGGAAAGCTAAGGCAATTGGGAAACAAAATTTCATCACGGGGGCCTTCCCGTGCAGGATGCACCAGCTCAAAGAATCGAGCGGCTGTGGAATAGGAACTTCCCTGCTCCTGTCAGCACAGCGCGTGATGTGTAAAATGACTCGCTCTTACGAATCTGACTCCTACAAAGGATTGAAATACAATCTCCAATAACTGCACTTACTGAAACCTACTAAAGGTGGCAAATGAAGCGCGAAGGAACTACAAAGTCCAGCATGCTGTGTGGACCAATTAAGAACTAAGTCACGCCCACGTATGGTTACGAAACAAATCAGCATGCACTACAAAAAGTGCAATTCAGCAAATGCAGGAGAAAGCCTCTGATGAAGTGGCAGTGGGCCACAGAAACGCGTCAGGCGAATTGAATAAATCGGATGCTGAGGGCGAGATGAATGGAAATGACCTTGAGGTGGCGCGTTGTCGAGTGCACCCTGGAAAGCTAAGGCAATTGGGAAACAAAATTTCATCACGGGGGCCTTCCCGTGCAGGATGCACCAGCTCAAAGAATCGAGCTGCTGTGGAATAGGAACTTCCCTGCTCCTGTCAGCACAGCGCGTGATGTGTAAAATGACTCTCTCTTACGAATCTGACTCCTACAATGGATTGAAATACAATCTCCAATAACTGCACTTACTGAAACCTACTAAAGGTGGCAAATGAAGCGCGAAGGAACTACAAAGTCCAGCATGCTGTGTGGACCAATTAAGAACTAAGTCACGCCCACGTATGGTTACGAAACAAATCAGCATGCACTACAAAAAGCGCAATTCAGCAAATGCAGGAGAAAGCCTCTGATGAAGTGGCAGTGGGCCACAGAAACGCGTCAGGCGAATTGAATAAATCGGATGCTGAGGGCGAGGTGAATGGAAATGACCTTGAGGTGGCGCGTTGTCGAGTGCACCCTGGAAAGCTAAGGCAATTGGGAAACAAAATTTCATCACGGGGGCCTTCCCGTGCAGGATGCACCAGCTCAAAGAATCGAGCGGCTGTGGAATAGGAACTTCCCTGCTCCTGTCAGCACAGCGCGTGATGTGTAAAATGACTCGCTCTTACGAATCTGACTCCTACAAAGGATTGAAATACAATCTCCAATAACTGCACTTACTGAAACCTACTAAAGGTGGCAAATGAAGCGCGAAGGAACTACAAAGTCCAGCATGCTGTGTGGACCAATTAAGAACTAAGTCACTCCCACGTATGGTTACGAAACAAATCAGCATGCACTACAAAAAGCGCAATTCAGCAAATGCAGGAGAAAGCCTCTGATGAAGTGGCAGTGGGCCACAGAAACGCGTCAGGCGAATTGAATAAATCGGATGCTGAGGGCGAGATGAATGGAAATGACCTTGAGGTGGCGCGTTGTCGAGTGCACCCTGGAAAGCTAAGGCAATTGGGAAACAAAATTTCATCACGGGGGCCTTCCCGTGCAGGATGCACCAGCTCAAAGAATCGAGCGGCTGTGGAATAGGAACTTCCCTGCTCCTGTCAGCACAGCGCGTGATGTGTAAAATGACTCGCTCTTACGAATCTGACTCCTACAAAGGATTGAAATACAATCTCCAATAACTGCACTTACTGAAACCTACTAAAGGTGGCAAATGAAGCGCGAAGGAACTACAAAGTCCAGCATGCTGTGTGGACCAATTAAGAACTAAGTCACGCCCACGTATGGTTACGAAACAAATCAGCATGCACTACAAAAAGTGCAATTCAGCAAATGCAGGAGAAAGCCTCTGATGAAGTGGCAGTGGGCCACAGAAACGCGTCAGGCGAATTGAATAAATCGGATGCTGAGGGCGAGATGAATGGAAATGACCTTGAGGTGGCGCGTTGTCGAGTGCACCCTGGAAAGCTAAGGCAATTGGGAAACAAAATTTCATCACGGGGGCCTTCCCGTGCAGGATGCACCAGCTCAAAGAATCGAGCTGCTGTGGAATAGGAACTTCCCTGCTCCTGTCAGCACAGCGCGTGATGTGTAAAATGACTCTCTCTTACGAATCTGACTCCTACAATGGATTGAAATACAATCTCCAATAACTGCACTTACTGAAACCTACTAAAGGTGGCAAATGAAGCGCGAAGGAACTACAAAGTCCAGCATGCTGTGTGGACCAATTAAGAACTAAGTCACGCCCACGTATGGTTACGAAACAAATCAGCATGCACTACAAAAAGCGCAATTCAGCAAATGCAGGAGAAAGCCTCTGATGAAGTGGCAGTGGGCCACAGAAACGCGTCAGGCGAATTGAATAAATCGGATGCTGAGGGCGAGATGAATGAAAATGACCTTGAGGTGGCGCGTTGTCGAGTGCACCCTGGAAAGTTAAGGCAATTGGGAAACAAAATTTCATCACGGGGGCCTTCCCGTGCAGGATGCACCAGCTCAAAGAATCGAGCGGCTGTGGAATAGGAACTTCCCTGCTCCTGTCAGCACAGCGCGTGATGTGTAAAATGACTCGCTCTTACGAATCTGACTCCTACAAAGGATTGAAATACAATCTCCAATAACTCCACTTACTGAAACCTACTAAAGGTGGCAAATGAAGCGCGAAGGAACTACAAAGTCCAGCATGCTGTGTGGACCAATTAAGAACTAAGTCATGCCCACGTATGGTTACGAAACAAATCAGCATGCACTACAAAAAGCGCAATTCAGCAAATGCAGGAGAAAGCCTCTGATGAAGTGGCAGTGGGCCACAGAAACGCGTCAGGCGAATTGAATAAATCGGATGCTGAGGGCGAGGTGAATGGAAATGACCTTGAGGTGGCGCGTTGTCGAGTGCACCCTGGAAAGCTAAGGCAATTGGGAAACAAAATTTCATCACGGGGGCCTTCCCGTGCAGGATGCACCAGCTCAAAGAATCGAGCGGCTGTGGAATAGGAACTTCCCTGCTCCTGTCAGCACAGCGCGTGATGTGTAAAATGACTCGCTCTTACGAATCTGACTCCTACAAAGGATTGAAATACAATCTCCAATAACTGCACTTACTGAAACCTACTAAAGGTGGCAAATGAAGCGCGAAGGAACTACAAAGTCCAGCATGCTGTGTGGACCAATTAAGAACTAAGTCACTCCCACGTATGGTTACGAAACAAATCAGCATGCACTACAAAAAGCGCAATTCAGCAAATGCAGGAGAAAGCCTCTGATGAAGTGGCAGTGGGCCACAGAAACGCGTCAGGCGAATTGAATAAATCGGATGCTGAGGGCGAGATGAATGGAAATGACCTTGAGGTGGCGCGTTGTCGAGTGCACCCTGGAAAGCTAAGGCAATTGGGAAACAAAATTTCATCACGGGGGCCTTCCCGTGCAGGATGCAACAGCTCAAAGAATCGAGCGGCTGTGGAATAGGAACTTCCCTGCTCCTGTCAGCACAGCGCGTGATGTGTAAAATGACTCGCTCTTACGAATCTGACTCCTACAAAGGATTGAAATACAATCTCGAATAACTGCACTTACTGAAACCTACTAAAGGTGGCAAATGAAGCGCGAAGGAACTACAAAGTCCAGCATGCTGTGTGGACCAATTAAGAACTAAGTCACGCCCACGTATGGTTACGAAACAAATCAGCATGCACTACAAAAAGTGCAATTCAGCAAATGCAGGAGAAAGCCTCTGATGAAGTGGCAGTGGGCCACAGAAACGCGTCAGGCGAATTGAATAAATCGGATGCTGAGGGCGAGATGAATGGAAATGACCTTGAGGTGGCGCGTTGTCGAGTGCACCCTGGAAAGCTAAGGCAATTGGGAAACAAAATTTCATCACGGGGGCCTTCCCGTGCAGGATGCACCAGCTCAAAGAATCGAGCGGCTGTGGAATAGGAACTTCCCTGCTCCTGTCAGCACAGCGCGTGATGTGTAAAATGACTCGCTCTTACGAATCTGACTCCTACAAAGGATTGAAATACAATCTCCAATAACTGCACTTACTGAAACCTACTAAAGGTGGCAAATGAAGCGCGAAGGAACTACAAAGTCCAGCATTCTGTGTGGACCAATTAAGAACTAAGTCACGCCCACGTATGGTTACGAAACAAATCAGCATGCACTACAAAAAGCGCAATTCAGCAAATGCAGGAGAAAGCCTCTGATGAAGTGGCAGTGGGCCACAGAAACGCGTCAGGCGAATTGAATAAATCGGATGCTGAGGGCGAGATGAATGGAAATGACCTTGAGGTGGCGCGTTGTCGAGTGCACCCTGGAAAGCTAAGGCAATTGGGAAACAAAATATATATATATATATATATATATATATATATATATATATATATATATATATATATATATATATATATATATATATATATATATATATATATATACACACACATAGTGGCCTTGTGGAGGAACCAACTGAGACTCCGCCATTAAAAAACATGTGGGACAAAGAGTAATATGGTTGGGGCATCTGATGATTTTTGGCAGATGAGTAATGGACGATCTACTCTAAATAACCCCATTGCTTTCATTTTGAAGAGCCACTCTTACATTGCATTACAGACTGCCACTGTGTTTCTCTTACAGTACCTACTTTCCAGTGTTAGCAATACATTGGATTGTGAAAGATCCAAAATGCAAACAATCTATATAGCAATGAACCATCAGCCCATTGTGAGACAGTCACTGTTTCGTCTTATATTTATGTCAGGTCAGATTGCTCTTGTTTGTGCAACTTTTTAGCCTTCACAAACTGTACAAGCTTCACATCTAGGTCCATTGAACTATTATTGTATTTTCCCTTTTACAATGATAGTTTGGGTTTGAATTGTTTGATTTTACTTTGTTTCTTTGTTGTTGAAGGCCTAAACGTACTAATTTCAACTGGTTAAGGTTATTAATGACAACAAATAAAAACTGGTGAAGCAACATTAAATAGTGGACTGCAGACCAAACCAGAATGACCAATGCGCTCCCGTGCTCACTTGTCGTCTTGCCTTCTGGCCATTATCAGCACCTCTCTACTGTCAATGAGAATCATTTTAATACAACAATGGGCTTGGAAAACAAACTGGTTTTAACTAAGTAGTCTTTTCCAATGCGCGATGGAGTCCTGCAATAGGCTGGATGTTTAACTCCACACCTAAGTCAGCAGTAGGGTTTTAAAAAGGGTGATGGGATGGTGGCAAGTAGAGGTTGCAAAATCATTCAGAAACATGGGGCTTAACATCAACTCTGCCAGTATCTTTAGCAAAATATAATTCATATATACTATAAATTTAAAATATGAATACTGGGCAGAAATGGTAGTGTACTACATAATAGGCTGAGGATGGAAACATCTGCAATAATAAATCCACTGAAAACGCCAACATAGTTAAAAGACTAATATAAGCAGGAACAGGTGCTCACTGTTGTTCATGGTTTCTATCCAATATTTGTCAGTAACAGACCATTATGCCAGCGAGTGAACAATTTTTAAGTTTATGAAAAATCGTCTAAATTTGGAAGATTAAGATGAGATGTGACTGACATTTTCTAGGAGACTATGCTTTATGAAAGTTCATACGTCGCAGCTTATTGACTAACAGAATTCACAACAGTCAGTGTGCCGGAGTAAATTATAGCTTAGCTATAGCTAGGTTACAGTTGAGCAACTTTTTCAAGTCTTCATTAGGGCGAAAAAAGTCACCATAAAAATAACAATATGAAAACTTAATTTCATAATTATCAAAATCCACATCATACTTATCAGTATAAAGTTCGCAAGAGAGTACCAACAATACTTTTGCTTCTTCAGGTCATATATTTCTTAATTTGCATATGTCCTTTACAAATTAGGAGCTATTTTAATTTTAAATGTACCCATGATCTTTTGTCTCATGGCACTGTGAAGAGAATTGGCCAATGCATAACTTGCATCAGTAGACTTCACTAAAAACAAGTAACACATTGCATTCTGCCTATTTCTCAACTTGGTCATCAATTGAATCTGTCCTAACATAACTTTTTTCAAGTCCATAAAACTCTAACTTGAATACAGAAAATGCCATTATTTCCAATACCATGCACCATAGAGCTTCCTCTAATTGGAGCATTCTCCCAACCACAAACACAATATTAAACTGCTCTAGATTTTATATTTCCCAAATTTCAGCACTTTAGTATTCTGTATCTGTTACACAGTGGTAGTAGCAACTGTGTAGTTATACATGAGTCAGAGTTTCCAAAGTAAGAGCGTCCTTTACCCAATAACTTTGACACTTTTTCACAAAATGTTCGAAAAAAGCAAGTTAATTCACCTCAACTACTTATTGGATAGTTTTGAGGTGATCCATCAAGAAGGGGCTGAGAAAAAGGGGAAGTCCCAAAACACTTTTTCCTCCCCATGCAATTTCCATAGCAAAAATTTGTGAATGAGACAGAAAAATATTTTGAACCTTAATTGCTCAAAAAACGGCTGAACAGATTTTCACCAAATCACAAAATGCACGCTTTCTAAAATATTTGATGCAATTCTATTCATCTGTTTTTTTGTTATTAGTGGGCCTCATTTAATTTCACGACCATGGCACGTGCATGCATTCCATATCCCACAGCAAATGGGAAGCACTATGAGCTGCATTATGAGAGTTTACAGACCCCAGTAAAGTGCTGCGAGGCACTAACTGGAGTGAAAAATTGGGGTAAAAAATTGCCATTGTAAAATTGGGACTGCACTAAAAAGTACGATTACACAGCCACCATTTAGCATTAGGAAAATAGGCACAATTTACCAAAACTATGATTCTCATGAAATTTGCATTTGGTACTAAAAAAAATAACATCATTAAGACTATATTTGGGTGAAGGGTCTAGTGGGATGCATGAGCTGGTGCTGCAGGGTCTGGCTGAAGGTCATACCCCATGGCCAAAGGCCACTGCATACAGCCACAGACAGCACAGAATATGAATATGGCAGGTGAATTCAATGCATCATAAACAATCCTAGAAATTCACTGAGAAAAAACAGTCAAAGGTTACTTCTGGTTCAACGAACAAAACCCCGCAAAAGCCACAATACATCTATTAAATTATCCCTCATGGTCACTGCAGGAGAGAAAAAAGATGGCTTTCTAACAAATGTGAAACACAGTGGCCAGAGTGAGTCATGGTGTGTGTTGTGCGATGCATACTATAATCAGAGAATTTCAGGCCTGTGTTCACTCTACCTTAACTCACCTGTAACTGCTGGTTTTTGCGTTTGTTGTTACATATATTTATTGTATGAGCCATTTGCGTTAATCTATTGCATATATTAATTTATGTAAATATTTTGCTCTTCAAACATACAGTTGCTGAAAGAAATAGTGGAATGACTCAAAGTCAAATCTATCTGAATCTATTAGCACTAAAACATATTCTAGGTCAATCCAAAGGTTCAAAGCCCAAACACAGATTTTGAATTAGATGTTCATATAAGGTTGATTCCTTTTGGTGAATATAGCTCATTGTGTACTGAGATTTGTTTCACGCTGACCTTGAACATGTGGGGCAAGATAAGATACAACCGGAGAAATTGATTAACACATATTTATTTCTAGTTCCAGGTTTCACCTCGCTTGAATCAAGGACCCTCCTTCACATTCAAAAGTTGTAATAAATAGCGGATTGCACTCTTCCGATCTGCACATGTGATTCATGTCATGCCATTTTTTCCTGTGTATTTATTTGAAAAAAATATTTAATTGAATCCTGCATTGCTTGCATTGCTTGCTTTATCATAAACATGCACTTTGTAATAGACTGTTAGTTAGGATCAATTTATAATCAGAACCTTGGCCTCACAAATCTAGTGCTTTAAAGCTTTCCTTCCTCGATATTAAGATCTCACTTTGTTGAAAGTCTTAGGGGCACATGCATCAAACTATTTTGCGATTGCAAGTAGTGCGAATTGCAAAGTTCGTCCGTTTGCAATCGCAAAATGGCCTTTTGAGATGCATGTAGCTTTTTTGCAATTCGCAATTTTTTGCGATTCCCTTAATTGCGAATACAGTTAGGTAATCGCAAATTGCGATCCTCTAAATGCAATGCATTCTGCAATCGCAAATTAAGTTTTCAAAAATTAGAATCCCAAATTCAAGTTTATGGTAATTTGCAATTACTTTGAACAATGCAAATAAATGCCTTTTCAAAGTGCATTGTGGTGCACACACATGTGTGTGCACCATAAGTGCATACTTACCTTTTTTAGGGGGTGCATCATGGTGGCCTTTTGGCCCACTTGCACCCTTCAAATTGCATGCGCAATCTGCGAGTACCTATTTGGTACTCGCAAATTGCGCATGCAATCCCATTCATTCGGGCCATAGGAATAAATGGGAAGCCATTCCTTAATTGCGAATCCCAATTTGCGAGTCACAATTAAGGAATGTGTAGGAATCACACTTTTTTTTGCGATTCCTACATGCATAAGGATTTGCCATTCCTAAATTGTGATTCCTTAAAAATCGCAATTTAGGAATCGCAATTCCTTGCTTTGATGCATGTGGCCCTAAGATCCTATTGTCCAATTAGTCACGTCACCTTTGCTCTCTGAAACTATGACAGTTTCACATTTATGAGACTTTTTCAACACGTGTATATATATTGCTGATGTATTTTGGTAAAATAATGGGAGTATTTTCAGATAAAGACGAACAATCTAAAGCAACAACTTGCATCCCTGATGAAGGGAGAAAACGTTCAAAGACAATTGTTGGCTGTTCCTTTAAAAATCAAATATTTGGGGTTGAAGTGAGCGCTTAAGTTCTGATGAGGCTAGGCCAAAAGCATTGAACTCACACAGTAAAATGCAATACATGCAATGATGCAACACTACGGGAAATATTTAATGCTGGTACAATTTCTCTTCGATTTTGATTCGTGATTGTTATGTTTCCTTGTATTTGGTACTGCACACTGACTGTATCAGGCAACGGTTCAGTGACCGGGTGTAAATATTCTGTTCACATTGCATTCTGCCATTTTTCGTACCAGGTAAAGGTGGGTGAATATTCTTTTTTTGTTTGTTTACAGAGATCTACTTCCCTAGAAATAGTACTCATGTAACGGATTGGTGAATAGGTTCTGTTGGCTGGATTTCGGGGAATTTTGCAGTTCTGCCCACAGATTAAAATGCAAGCGAGCTAGAACTGTAGACAGATGACATGGCGAAGTTGAAGCTTGCAAAGTTTTGAAGAAATTAAGAATTCATTAAAAAAAAGTGATTTGCTGCTAGTCCCAATCACGAACAGTAAACAGTCAAACAGCTATCCTTGGGTTCAGGATCAGCATGCTGCCCACAGTAAAGTGCTTCAACACCTCATCAGGGATAAGCGCTGCATAAATTCAAATACAATACAATATAACACAATACAACACAATACAATACAATAAACACTTTATAAAGTAACAAACTATAGGAATACTGAAAGCTTTTTTATGTTTCTTGTACTATAAGGCATTAGGTCCGTTTTGGCACTGAGGTTTTTTTCTTTTCCTGACAACACTGGTACTTTGATCCTCTGCTGACTGGAATGATAGGCCTTCAACATGGGTCCCTCAAGTGGGGCTATGCTCCCCGTCTCTACAGCCTGATGCTTTAATTTGCACAAAGGTAATCACTATGCCATCCTTTCACTAAACACACTGTGACAGGAAGCGATGAAAAAACATTGCAAAATATAGAAAGAAGGTTCTTTGGCCAGACTGCCATAACAGCTTTCACTTGAATTGTTACAAAATGCCCTACAGTTGAGCTACAGAGCCAACAAAACCAAAATACACAAAGCTCTGAAAGACACCTGTGTTTTGTATGACAACTCTTAGAGGAACAGGGCCAAGACCATTGAGGACAGAGCATGAACTGGTGCTAAACTAGACTTTGAGAATATTGTTTATTGTAGACTGCTAAAATGTATAGCCAATATGAGCTATGCCATGGGCACCAACATTTGTTCCTACTTAAATCTTCAGATATCATCAGTAAATGCACATGAAGGTCAGGATAAAAAAGAAAAATTGATTTTTCATCTGATGGTAAATTCCTGTCCACATGAATGTCAATGTCCCACCTTCCTGTGTTCTGAACTTGGGTAACAATAACTAGCTTGTTATGTTCCAACCTCAAATATCACCCACAAGGAAAAATCTCAATGAATGCTAGATCCAAATGTTCTGTCAGAAAAAGCATCTGATTCTTTCTTCTGGTCGCCTCTTGTTTTGGTTTATTGATTGTTATTTGTTATGAAAAAAAAACAATGATTTGTCTTGATTGTAATGAGATTTGCCTTACCAACGTAGACTGTACGAAGCTGTATGCCTGTTTTTCAATGTTACCTGAAACTCTAATAAAGAAAAAACTAAAAAAAACACTATGATTTGTTGCCACGGTGGATGAAATCGGAGATGTCGGGAGTGAAAAAAATTATGGGACATATTTACAAGCCCCTATCGACACCACAACTTCACTTTTTCAGACATGGTGGCAATAGGGGTTTAGCCTTATTTACAAGGCAGCGTTAAGCCACTTAACGTGGTTAAACGCTGCCTTGTAAATAAGGCACCCTTTCACGCTACACTTAGCGTGAAAGGGGAGGGCAATGGGTGTTGCGGTGGGCGTTCCACAGCAACACCCATTGATTTTGGCACTGCCCCATATTTACAAGGGTAGCATAAATAGGAGGCAGCACCAAAATTAACACAATGGAAAACCTGGTCTTAAACAGGTGAAACAAGGAGAAATGCTTTATTTCTCCTAGTTTTTGCTGTTTCCATGTGTGCTGCGTTGTGCAGCACACGTAGAAACAGCAAAATGTAATTGATTGTTTATGGGCAGGAAGGGATACCTTCCCACACATAAACAATCATTCACCTCTAATGCAGACACCCTTGCACTATGGCGCAAGGGTGTCTACTTTGGTTCTAGGCAACTAAATTAGCACCAGCACAGGGGGAAACGCAGTGCTGCACCATATTCTTATAAATACGGTGCAGCCCTGCATTTCTGAAGTGGCGGAACACGGCGTTAAGCCAAGGAGAATAACGTCGTGCTCCGCCACTTCTTTCGTAAATATGCCTCTATGTCTGATATTTTTATTCAATCGTATGTTTTAAAAAAAATTGTTGAAAAAAAAGTTATGCAGGGCTGTCATTTAGTTGCCACTCTGTTTTTTTGTGCTTTGCTTGTATGGTGAACAACAATTGGTTAGTTACAGAGCACTTTAATGGGCCAAATATTTTAATTCATCTCTTTCTAAACTTTGCATGCTTATATATTAGAACACTTTCTTTGGAAAAAAACAAACCAATCTGCTGTGCTTGCCAGTGTTTATCATTGATTACCTTCATTGTCCGTTTCTTTGTTTAATATTCTTGTTAAATTTCCATAAGGTGCAAAGACATCAGTGCACAAAGAAAATGTCCAAAATGAAAGAAAATATGTAAACCTTAGTGTCGGCGAAAACACCGGTTGCTTATAGGTAAGCAAAAATCTACTCTGCTATTGATATTGTATGGACTAATAAATTGTATGGACAATTAAATAGCATGTCTGGAAAGTCACTATAAAGAAGGTGAAAATTCTTTGTCCGTTGTTAGGATAATTTAAAGCATAGGCATTAAAATAATTCCCAATACTTCATCAGGCCTCAAAATAAATTACTCAATTAACTTTTATTTAAAACAAATAAATAAATATTCAAGAAATCTTTGCTTTTTACAAATTTTCAGGAACATCAAGTAATGCTTTTATCTGCTTGTTGCCAGTGATTCTTTTATAAAAAATAATAAAAAGAAGTGAAGACAAGAAAGGAAAGGAAAAACTGCAAAGGGCAAAAGGCTTCTTAGGAGCTTACTGTCATGGCTGCAGAATGGTGTATTGCTGAATACCATGGCTGCCTAATCTTGATTCCACCTCATGCCTCTTTCTTCCACCACCATACACTTCCAGTTCCTTTACCTCATTCCTGCAGGTTCTCTTTCATCACTGCTTTTCCCTTTGTGACTGGTTTTCTACCTTCCTCTTCCTTCTTCTTTCGTCTTTTCTTTCTGAGTCAAATTCTGATTAAAAAAGTCCCAATCTTTAAAATGTAGCCGACATCCACCAATTGGCTCCACCTGCACAAATTAAGGACTGCTTGTCGCAGCAAAGCTCTTGCAGTAAACAAAGATTGTGGTGCACAATATTTTAATTTTCTGCAATCATGCTGCTGCCCAGACCTTTAAATCAAAACGTCAAAGACTATAATTTCTGTCTACACTCGTTTTTCTGATGCTGGTAGAATAAATAATGCAATACAGATGAGCAAAAATAATGCCTGGCAAGTTGTTATTTATACATAGGGTTCACTGTTTTCCCTGTTTACTGATTTTTACAGATAAAAACAGACGGAAAACATTATGTTTTCTATATCAATTTGTTTTTTAAAGTGGAAAAATACAGAAAATGTGGCTTCTTCTGAGTGACTCTCCGTGCTGAGATTAATGAATTTCAAGCCAATAGCCGTACATATTGGCAGCATGGGGAGTTAGAAAACTGAACGAGATTTACTTAAATTACTTTGTATCGCTACAAATATCTGTGCTACTATGCACATTGTTTTCATGCAGGTTTATTATGTTATTATATTTTGGCTGTACAATGTGCTAAAACCTGAAAGGCTTCGAATTAGAGTGCACGTTTATCCATTAAATACATGTGGAAATATTCGAGTTATCACCTCTTCTGTTCTCAAAACCAAGATAAATATAGAAAAGTACCAATAAGATGGCTAAAAAATAAATATGGATGAATCGGGACGGAAATATAAATAAAAAAAATCACAAAACTGGAAACCCTATTTATACATAACAAGGAAACAACAAAATTGTGGATACACGTCCTATATATAAAGGAAACTGAAATGATCTTAATATTTTAACTATAACTATTTATAATGCCCTATGTTGCAATTACTAGGGACCATATTAGACAATCTGAAGTCCGAGATGATATACAAGGCACACTGTGTTGTCTGTAACTGATTTTCATAAATGATTTTGCTGATTCCATATTTTAACCGCGATCCATACAGCTCGACTGCAATGCACACATCGCGTTACAAAAGACAGTCTCTCCAATCAAGCAGGCTTGAACCAGAGTGCCACTGCAACACTGCCACCTGCTGCAAATATGCGAAAAACAGACACAAGACGATTGTTTTGTCGGGAAATTATGGAAAGAACACCCGCAACGACCCTCAGGGCCCGTGAAGAGGCATTAATCATCGAGCTTCATTCTTGGAAGAAGGCGCACAACGGCAGGTGCTGTTCAGCAGCCGTTCACTGGACAATGTTCACACTCTGGGCGCCAAAGGTCCTTTTAGAGGGACTTTTCGTGGTGTAGGCATGTTCACAGTTATGCTGCCCTTTTAGTTAAATAAAAAAGACGTACGTTGGTAATAATGACGCATTTTAAACTAAATGATGTGCCTCTTTGATAGATCGCTGCTGTGCGGTTATAAAATGTGGGATGCTCGTATGCTGAAGGCCCACTTTTAAGCAATACAGGGGCATATTATCAAGGACGGCGTTAAAAATTATCGCCGGTTTAGCTGGTGTGAACATGGGCTTCTATGCGAATTCTCCAGAGCATATTATCAAGCCTATTATCGCCGGTTTAGCGGCAGTTTTCTGCCGCTAAACCGGCGATAATGTTAACGCCGTCCTTGTTAATATGCCCCACAGTTTTCATATAAGTAGAACCACATGTCTTAATAATACACATTTAACGATCACAAGACAAGCGAAAGCACGCTGATAGGAAAATAAATGAAGGTCTTTACGGGTCTTTGCGGGGGCAGTGGAACACCTATTAAGATGGAAGTTGTGGATTGAAGGCAATTTTCCTCTATTGGGAGGAGTACAGAGATTTCCCTGGTGGGAATTGGAGTGAAATAATCCCAAATAAATGGGAGGCAGGGATAGGATATGTCATCTAACAATATCTTCTGTTGCAGGGTTCCATGAAAACCCAAGCATTAGGACCTTTAGCTTCGTCCTCTGGATGTTCCTCAGCCCACTCACTTGGGCCTGATATATTTCTTGGGGGTATGTATACTCCATCACAATGAAGATGGAGTGTACATACCATCAAGATAATGGTCCACTCACCAAATTTATATGCAGGCTGAGTTTAGGATTAATCATGGAGGAACTTATTCCATCTCTGCCAAGATGGAACCGCTCCAACAGCCCAATGGAGTACAGAGGCAGACTTGTAATTCCTCCCATCTAATTTAGATGGGCAGAAGTAGAGGTCAGTTTTCACTGACAGTCATGGCCAGAAAACCTTGATGGTAAGGGGTAGTGAAAACTGTTAAATGATCCCCTCACCATTGGAGATGACTCCCATGGTGAGGGGAGCAGTGCCTTTTTTATTTTCAAAAAGAAAACCCTGTTTTTGCATTTCTTTTCTTGAATTTTTTTTTATAACAATGTTTGGTTCAGGGCTCTATCACGCTGAAGGAGTACTACACTAAACAGCGAAATACACTGACCGGAACTGCCCTGGCAGGATTTTCTACCGGTGCTTCATAAATGATTGCCAGCTTGGCAGTCGTTTAAAAATCTGGCGGGCAGTCCCTCCACCAAGCCGACAGAGTAATTTATTTTATCGCCCTGGCCCTTAGACTGGAACGAAATTAAATTGTTGCCCTTACAACAAACATTATAGAAGGGAGTACGGCCGAGTATATTTTTCTGACAATTGCAGAAATAATGTAGGATTCGAGGGGTGTTTTTGTAAGACCTTGGTATTTTCCTTGTAATCTCAATTTTACTATTCACTTCTGCTAATGTGTTAGTAATTATTAATAGATTTCCTTTACATTTTTCGACACCCCATTTGTGTATAAGAGAGATTTTAGTTCTTGATTTATCAGAACCAAATTGGAGGCCCCCTTAAAAATGACCCTGCTAGGAATGCTCGCAGGTCTGAGCATTCTCCAGACTGACCCTTCTTATAGAACAGCCTAGAATTGGGCCATTGAGACTTCAGGGAGTTATCGCCGCTGGGCAGATCCAAAGATCTGGGGATCAAGAGAAATTTGCAGGATGAGTCATAATGTTAGGCTCACATCATTTCTGTGATGAGCTAAAATGTTAACTATGTAAGAACACAATATTTACAGTTGCAAATTTTCCACATAGTGAAAAATCCACATGTGCATATTTTATGCATTGAGTTACATCAGGATAGCAACAAATTGCTTAGATTTCCTTAGTCCTTCTGAGATTGTTTTTGAATCCCCAAAGTCAAACAATTATACCACAGAAGTAGTAATTCTGCTGAGTCAAATGGCCAATATTTCATACTGCCCCCTTGTGAATCAGACCCATGGAGAGAGGAAGAATGGCTCAATAATTCGGTACTGAGTTAAAACATATTGGGGCCCATTAAAATGTCAGTCAGACGAGCGTCTGACCGACATCATAGCGGAAACGGGACTGCCCGAGAAGGAGTCAGTGGTCCCATTTCCATTATTACGATGCACCCATCTTCACAGCGATCAAAAGTGTAATTTTTCTATTGCGCTATCATTTGAACGACCGCGTCTGTAGTACACATTCGTTTAGCGTGCAAGTCGTTATAACGACTTGCCTTAGGGGGATGCTGGATTTTGGAATAGTTTAATCCAACTCCACTTTGCGCAACAGTAGGGAAGGTGTTGGACTTTAAATTCAATGCCAATCCACCATTGTGCCCCCTAAAGCAAATTGTTGTAACGACTTGCGTTCTGAACGAATGCGTGCTAATGTCGCGTTCGTTCTATTGCTGCCGCTGTGAAGGTACAGCGTGATTCCGGCTTTATCCTAAAGGACATTTCCTGTAAATTGCATCATTTCTATATTTGCTTTGCAAATCTTTATCTATTTCAGGCTTACATTTTAATCTGCTGAACAGATGTCTTTGTGTGCAAACCAGAACTCAAACACAACTTCAAACTTTTCTGAGTTTGCAACTCTGGTGGTGTTGGATAAATGCCTTTTCTTCCAGAAAGGTGGCCAAGTGGCTTCTCATTTGATTTCCCTTTAGTTAAAACTACTTGCGGCAAGCTGTAACGGTTTGAACTGCTATTTAGGACTTCAGTCTCCAGTCTTCTTAGTTCCATGTCTTTCTAAACATAACATTTTACACACACTAAAGATTACAAGAGAACACACATGACTCAGTTTTGCAGTACAGACTATACACAGAATTTCCTTCACTCACTAATACAACAGAGGCGAGGCCATGCAGAATCCTTTGAGGTTGGCCAACCATAAGATAAGTATATAATTATCTCCACCTTCCTGAAGTGAGTCATTTCCATCATCTGGCTCACAGTCTAAAAAAGTGCTTAGCATTCACTTTTCAGTAACTGATTTAAATTGCATGAGTGAATAAAGGAACATTTTGAGATTACTTCATTTTTACTACAAACATTTAGCCTAATATTTTATTGTGTTTCTTAAATAAACAAATTACAGTCATGGAAACAAAAGAGTGTCTTGTTAATGTGAATATACTTATTTTCCCAATTCTATAAATGTGTAGATTTTCACACGGTTGTGTTCAGAGCACGCCGTGAATTAATATCTGCTCTAGTCCGCGGGTGATGCCAGACCACTTGGTTAGGTTGCACCACACATTTGGTGATGGGTAGGACACATAAGCATATCAAAGCTATATATTAGTGACCATGTACAGTGATGTTCAAAAGAACCCAAGTTTTGATCCAGATGCATATAGTGACGGATGTCTGTGCTACAAAACACTTCTTTGAGGTCATGGGACAACCAACGTCTAAGAAAGTTTCCTTTAAACTCTGCACAAGCAAAAGTCAACCAACGAGGAATAAACACAGGCAACAGGGCAGAAAATTGGGTTCTCCAAAAATATACTCTATATTTCAAGTCCCAACACCCATCATAAGATATGTAATTGTTAATAATGAATTAGGTGGCATACACGGGAATATAAAGATGGGCATGATATGCAGGCCCCAGCAGGCTTTCCTACCTCGCAGAGCGCATGGGGGATGCAATACAGCCAGGGACCAGTACTGAGAGGAAGCACAGGCAACATTGTTCCTTCTCCAATAAAATACTGAAAGACCAAGAGAGTCTTACATGCCTTGCACAGCAAGCTATACCATTGAGGATCCCACTTACTCCCAGCACTAATCCCCCAAGGGAGTTCCTTCACCATAACTCTATGGAGTATTGATGGGTTAAGAAGTGCGACTTACAGAGGGTGACATCCAACTCTACCATTAGGCATGCTTACTCAAGCGTGGACAGAGTTGTGGGTCACCTACAAATGTGTATGACAGAAAGGTCCTACCCATCCGTCTCTTACCTGACCTCCATTTTGTTACCTCAGTGGAGAACAGGTTTTGCTAACCCAAAATGGTGAACTGTTACAGGATACAAAACAAGCCCAAATAACTCTAGACGGGGCATATTATCAAGGACGTCGTTAACAATTATCACCGGTTCAGCGGCAGAAAACTGCCGCTAAAGCGGCGATAATGGACTTGATAATATGCCCTTGTAAATTCCCATAGAAGTCCATGTTCTGGTGTGAACATGGACTTCTATTGGAATTCTCCAGTGGTGCCAACCTGGGTGGGTTGGAAGGTTCTGGAAAGGCTCTGGGGACTCTGTGGTGACTGTCTCTGGTGACAAGAGGCAGGATGGTCAAGGTTACAGTATCATTAAGTCCCAGCCTCATCCCAACTACTAGTGCTCAAATAGGACAGCGGCCACTCCGCAGTAGCAGGGGCCTGTTTGCAACCATGTTGTTAGGAGAGAGCACCTGCCCCTCAGCACTGTTCAGCAGCGGTAAGGCACCCAGAGTCCTATGTCCAACAAAAATGGCGGTCAAGATAGAGGCAAAAAAAGGTAACAAAAGCGGGGTAAGACCACCCTAGAGTTGACAGGTCTAACACGTGTGTCCCCCAGCCGAAAGTGGGGAGAGCTACCCAACCTCTAGGGAGTTCTCGTCACTAAGGCAGAAGAACCGAGAGAGACCGTCAGCGTTGGCGTGGTCTGCTCCGGGTCGGTGTTCCACCCTGAAGTCCATAACCTGGAGGGAAATGGACCACCTAAAAAATTTAGGGTTTTCGCCCCTCATCTGCATGAGCCAGCGAATGGGCCGGTGGTCGGTCTGAATCGGGACGTGAGAGCCAAAGAGATATGGCCTCAGCTTCTTCAAGGCCCAAACCACAGCAACATCTTCCTGTTCGATAGTACTCCACTGCTGTTCCTGGGGGAGTAGCCTCCTGGAGATGAAGGCCACAGGCTGGTCTAGGCCCTCCTCGTTGAGTTGTGAGAGTACTGCCCCAATGCCATGCTCAGAGGTGTCCTTTTGAACAATAAATTCCTTGCTGAAGTCTGGAGCCCTAAGCACCGGAGCAGTGCACACAGCCTGCTTGAGGGTATCGAAAGCTTTCTGGCAAGCATCAGTCCAAATCACTTTTCTTGGTTGCTTCTTGGACATGAGTTCGGTCAGGGGGGCCACAATGGTGCCATAGCCCTTGACACACTGGCGGTAGTAACCCATGAGGCCCAGGAAAGCCCTGACCTCCGTCTGGGATTTGGGGGACTCCCAGGCCTGGATGGTCTCTATTTTGGCCTGGAGGGGCTGCACCTTACCCTTGCCCACCAGGTGCCCCAGGTAGACGAAAGAGCCCTTTCCGATCTGGCATTTGCTGGCCTTGATGGTTAGACCGGCCCGCTGCAGGGCCTGCAGCTCCTCCTGGAGATGCTCCAGATGGTCCTCCCAGCTGCTGCTGAAGACAGCTATGTCATCCAGGTAGGCAGCAGAGAAGGCCTCTAGGCCAGAAAGTACCTGGTTTACCAACCGCTGAAAGGTGGCAGGAGCGTTTTTCAATCCAAAGGGCATCACTCTAAATTAGAAGTGGCCATCTGAGGTGGAGAACGCAGTCTTCTCCTTGGCTCCGCCTGCCATGGTGATCTGCCAGTACCCTGACGTGAGGTCAAAAGTACTCAAGTATTGGGCTGCCCCCAGCCGGTCAATGAGCTCATCCGCTCTAGGGATCGGATGAGCATCTGTCGTGATCACGGAGTTAAATCCTCGATAGTCCACACAGAACTGAAGTTCAGATGTGGTGCCAGGTGGGGCCGCTTTCGGTACCAACACCACCGGACTGGCCCAGGGGCTGCTGACGGTTCGATCACTCCCAGCTCCAGCATCTTGGTGACCTCGCTCTGGATGCTGGCCTTCACTTTATCTGACAGCCGATACGAATTGGTCTTGACAGGGGGGCTGTCCCCTGTGTCCACATCATGGGTACATAGGTGGGTGATCCCAGGAGTGAGGGAAAACAAGGAGGCGAACTGCCCCAATACCTGGCGACAGCCCCTCTGTTGCTGATGCGTCAGAGACGTGGAGAGGACCACTCCCTCCACCGATCCATCTTTCTCTTGGGATGCCAGAAGGTCCGGAAGAGGCTCGCTCTCTTCCTCCTTGCTCCCACAAGTCACCATCAGGAGGGTAAGCTCAGATCTCTCGTGATGCGGCTTGAGGCGGTTGACGTGCAACACTCGGTGAGGTTGCCTTGGGGTTTTAAGATCCACGATGTAAGTGGCCTGGCCCTTCTTCTCCAGTATCTCGTACGGGCCAGGCCCCCGGTCCTGGAGGGAGCTAAACTCTCCGGGCTCCATGACCCACACCTTCTGTCGAGTATCCAGTTCCACTGGATGGGCATTCCGGTCGTACCACTCCTTCATGACTGCCTGGCTGGCTTCCAAGTTGTCTGATGCTTCTTCCACAGCTTAGCCATCTGGCTGCGGAATACCAACATGTAGCTCACTACATCTTGGGGAAGTCTCCTAGGATACTTCTCCCACCCCTCCTTCAGCAGGCCGAGAGGTCCCCTGACAGGGTGCCCGTACAGCAGCTCGAAGGGGCTGAAGCCCACCCTCTTCTGTGGCACCTCCCGCTAAGAAAATAACAAGCAGGGCAAGAGGACGTCCCACTTCTTCCTCAAGTCTTCAGGCAGACGCCTGATCATTCCTTTCAGGGTCTTGTTAAAACACTCCATGAGCCCTTTGGTCTGGGGTGGTAAGGGGTGGAGAACTTGTAAGTCACCCCACACTCCTTCCACATGGCCTGCATATAGGCGGACAAAGTTGGTGCCCCTGTCCAGCACCACGACCTTGGGGAAACCCACCCGGGTAAAAATCCCCATCAGGGCCCTCGCTACCGCAGGTGCAGTGATGGTCCTTAGAGGGATGGCCTCCGGGTACCGGGTGCCGTGGTCCACCAGAACTAGGATGAACCGGTGTCCAGAGGAGGTCGGCGGATCCATAGGCCCGACAATGTCGATGCCCACCCGCTCAAAAGGGGTACCGACGACCGGGAGGAGCTCCAAGGGGACCTTCAACTTGGTTCTGGTCTTCCCACTCGCCTGGCAAGGCACGCAAGTCTTGCAAAAGGTATCAGAGGCGATCCTCATCCTGGGCCAATAACAGTGTGGGACCAAACGAGCAAACATTTTATCTTGGCCCAGGATCTCATGCGCAAATTCCAGCAAGAAGGCTCAATAGCGTTGTGGGACCACTAAGGCTCTTGAGGACCCATGCACCAGAGCCTTGGGCTCACTGTAAAGAAGGCCATCCTTCCAGTAGATATGGTAGTTTCCAGCAGCATTTCCAGCTGCTTGGGCTTCGGCCTGTCGCCGCATTCCTTCAAGGGTGGGGCACTCCTTCTGTGCCCGACAGAATTCCTCCCGTGTAGGCCCTCCTTCCACCTGCCACTCTGCAGGGCTTGGCAAGTCCCCCACGGGAACAACGTCACCCTCCGCGGACTCCGGTGCGACCGCAGCAGGTGCCCCATCCATCTCACGGGGTGCATCCTCCAAGGCGTTTTACTGGTCAGCAGTGGGCTGGGTCATTGTCCCAGGCTCCAGCCCTGGTTGAATCCCTTGCCTGGCAGCCATGGACCGTGTGACCACACAGGTCCATCCTGGTAGTCCCAGCATCTCGGCGTGTACTTGAAACTTCACCTTCTTCCTGGTGGTATGCTCGAGGTCGTTTCCCAACAAACAGTCGACTGGCATGGCAGAGCTCACCGCGACTCTCAACAGGCCTGAAACCCCTCCCCACTCAAATAGAACTTGGGCCACGGGGTAGTGACCAACACTGTTGTCAGCCATCACAACCGGGTGGAATACATCCAGAATCACTTTCTCCGGGGACACCAGCTGTCTCCTTACCATCGTCATGCTGGCACCTGTGTCCTTCAGAGCCTCCACCCCCTGCCCGTTAACAAGGACCCTCTGCCGGTACTTGGCAGTATTCGAGGGTACCTGAGTCTCTGGGACCATCTCCCTGTCTCCCAGGGAAACTAGGGTCAAGCCTGCCCACTCACCCCCTTATCTAGGGACAACTCCTCCCCCAGTGCTACACTAGCCACCCCGGGGTTCTTACCTCCAGTAGGGGCTGGGGTCCTTTTTCAACACTGGGGATCCCCCTTGTAGTGTTCCACCTCCTCACACTCGTACCACCGGACAGATTTGGGCTGCTGACTTCTGTCAGGATAAGCAGGCTTCTGGGAACCAGACTGGGGCTGGGATCCTAATCCTTTCCCTTGCGGTCTATTTTGGGGGCCTTTGGAGCACTTTATCTCCCCCCTCTCTCTTCTGGAGGAAACCCTGTCCACCCTTCTGGGGGTCCCCCACGGATCCCTTGTGGGACACCCTGGTACTGATCCAGGTATCCGCCTCCTCTGCAAGTTCCCTCGGGTCGGTCAACTTGCGGTCAACCAGGTGTTGGCGCAACTCTGGAAAACATTTATGTGGAAGGTGCCGTCTTAAAAACAAATCGTACAGCCCTTCATAGTCGGTCACCTCACTGCCCCGCACCCAACCCTCCAATGCTTTGCGGGCATAGTCCAGGAAATCCACCCAGCTCTGTGTGGGAAGCTTGTGGCTATTTCTAAACTTCTGACGATATTTCTCAGGGGTCAGGCCAAACTTCTTAATCAACGCTTCCTTCATGACTGCATAATTGGTCTGGTCTGCCTTGTCTAATGTCAAGAGTGCGTCCCTCCCCACCGGAGGCATGTACCTATACAGGCTACCCCCCCCCAATAACTCTTGGGGACCCCATGGGCTATTAAGGACACCTCATAAGCCGCTAGCCACTTATCGATGTCGTCCCCCACACTGAAACTGGCCACCACATCTTTGGACATGTAGAACCAAGACTCCCGTGGAGCTTTAGTAGGTACGCTGCCACCATTTGCGTTGCTGATAGCCCCTATCTGTAGGACTTTGATTTCCAGCTCCTTTAGGCTAAGCTCATGTCGAAGCTTTCTATCCTCCATAGCCAGCCTCTTCTCTTCCCGCTCCTTCTCTAGCCTAGCAAGGTCTAGCTTAAGTTGTCTCTCCTCCCTCCTGTCCTCGCACTCCTACACAGACAAGCTCCTTAGTGAAACACTACTGCCTGCCCTGGAACGTCTTCCTGGCAACACATTGTCGCTAGCATCTATGTGCAGAAGGTCCAGCTCTCCTGGAGCGTCCTGCTCTCCCTGCCCCATGTCCCCTCTCCCTCCCGGGTGGGCCAATGCCCATGCTCTCAAGGTTTTCTGAAGCTCCTCTCTCTTGGCGCCTCGCTTGAAGAACCTCCCTTCCCCTGGCAGAACTCCCTAAGCTGCGCCACCGTGTACGTTTCTAGGTTGGCCAGCTCGAATTCCATCCTGCTAGGTAGGACCTCGGACAATTTCAGGGAAAACCACTAGGACGTAGGTAACAGTCTTAACACAAGAGCATTTACAATCAGGCAATCAGGGAGAATTTTAAGCTTGCATTCAAACAGGTGTCAGATTGCGGCGCACACTGAGTCGCAGTAGGGTGCTGCACAAGCACAAGTCCTAATCCCACCGCTGAACACCAATGTTAGACCCAGGGTCCCAGGGACCACTGACTCCGAGATGGTAGCTTGGTGCGAGGCAGGTAGACACGCCCGATGCTATTTGTGAAGTATTTGTGCAACACACTCCCACTCTGACACAGTAAAGCACACGCAATGAAGAGACACCACTTTAATCTCATTTACAAAACAAGTATCTTTATCTACTTCTTGTTAGGGAAGGTAACGTAGGGTTCTGGAATGGAATGGAATGGAAAATACATTTGTATAGCGTAGCTATCACTCCAAGGAGCATCTTGGCGCTTGGTGCCAACCTAGGTGGAACATGTTGGCTAACTGATGTCGTTCGAAGGGTCCTGTACACTTTATACTAGGGCTTTAGAGGCGGTGTCTGTAATGGAGAAAACCCAGGTCTTCAGGGCTTTCCTGAAGAGCTTTTCTGTTAAGATTTGCCGAAGATGTGGTGGCAGTTTGTTCCACGCCCTGGAACCAATGACAGCCAGGGATTTCCCACCCTTATTGGTGAGCCTGAATTTAGGGGTCACTAGTAGGTTTTGATTGGAGGACCTTAGGCTACGCGCAGGCAGATAGCGTCTGAAGCCATTCGACAGATACCTGGGCCCCTGTAAGTGAAAGGCTCTAAAAGTGATAACCAGGATTTTGAATAAGATACGCTTATGTATTGGTAACCAATGAAGGGCATTGAGTGCATCCGAAGCAGATGACTTCCTAGGCCAGCCAAGAACCAGGCGGGCGGTTGCGTGCTGGACCATCTGCAGTCTGTGGAGCACGGATTTATTTTCTCCTGCATACAGGCTATTGCAGTAGTCCAGTCTAGATGTTATGAGTGCAACCGCTACCGTTTTTCTTGCTGGGAGGGGGAGGAGGTCAAAAAACTTTCTGAGGGTTCTAATGATGTGAAAACAGGTGCCGGCCACGACCACTGCTTGTTGCTTAAATGACAGAGCGTCATCGAACTTAATGCCTAAGTTACGGGCAGAGGAGATGGTGTTTGGGGGAGCTTCAGCATCTTCAGGCCACCACTGTTTGGGCGAGAACAGATTTTGAGGACCGAAAGGCAAGATTTCGGTTTTCCCCGAATTACATTTGAGGTGGTTGCACTTCATCCACTCGAAAGTAGCAGTGAGGCAGTTTTTGAGGTTTTCTTCAGCTCCAGGCAGCTCTCTGTCCAGCACCAGGATGAGCTGTGTATCATCAGCATATGATATTGTGCTGATCTGATAGGAGGAAATAAGCTCAATCAGGGGGACCATGTATAGATTGAAAAGTACAGGGCTCAGACTAGAGCCCTGAGGGACCCCTGCGCTGATATATTTTTCCTCAGAGCTGAATTCCCCTAGTACAGTGACTTGACGTCTTTGGCCAAGAAAATTTTTGAACTATGTCAGCACCACCTCTCTTATCCCTGAGTTAAATAGACGGTCAGTCAGGATAGTGTGCGAGACCGTGTCGAAGGCCGCCGACAGATCAAGTAAGATCAGGACGGCCTTCTTCCCTTGGTCCATGGCCGTTCTCAGGGTCTCTGCCGTGAATAGAAGGGCGGATTCGGTTGAGTGTTTGGCCCTGAAGCCAGATTGGTTGGCATGCAGGATGTTATTTTCTTCCAGAAATTTTGTGAGTTGTTTGTTGACAAATGCTTCAGTCAGTTTAAACAACAGAGGGAGCAGTGAAATGGGACATAGGTTGGAGAGGATAGTCGGATCAGACAGGGGTTTCTTTTGGAGGGGCTTGACGGCTGCTAGTTTCCATTCGCTAGGGATTTCAGCCGAGGAGAGTGAGGAATTGATAATGCTGTTGATGATGGGGTTCACCTCGTTAACCAAGGCTTGTAGGAATGAAGGGGGGCAGGGGTCGAAAGGAGATCCGGATTTACTCAATAGAATGGCCTGATGAGACTCCTCTAAGGAGATGGGGTCAAATGCGTTAAAGCAGGCCATATTGGTGTTTTTCTTGATTGACTCCCTCCTTTCAGTTTCTGAGGCGGTCAGTATCGGTTTTGGAAAGTCCTTGACGATGTCTAGGATTTTCTTTTCAAAGTAGTTGGCAATGGAGTTACAGAGGGGCAAGGATGGTGGGATTTCTTGTGAGAGGGCTCTGGGGTTGGTGAAACTATTTACGATCTTAAAGATTTCTTTCTGTCCATTATCAGAAGAGGAAATCGCCTCTAGGTAATAGGCTTTTATTGCCAGCTTAATTGAAGCATGGTACTGCCTCCGGGCTGCTTTATAGATGTTACAATCGTTGGCCTCATAGTTTCTACGCCACCTTCGTTCCAACGTTCTAACTTCGCCTAATTCCACTTTTAACGCTTGTGAGAACCATGGGGCACTCTTTTTATTTTTCATACCGCGTGAACTGTTTTTTGAGCTCGTTGGATCTGAGGGCTTGCTAAGTGACATGATCCATTCACAGAACAGCTGGTTGTCTGTCGAGGTGTGGCCAGTTAGTGTGGGTTTGCTCTCTATTGCTTTCCCTAAGAGATCTGGCTGGGTAAGTGATATTTTCCAGTCAGGTTTGGAACTCCTGGTTATTTTTCTAGTAGTTTTCCTTGGAGCATTGTTTCCCAGTGACAGGTCAAATGGGACAAAATTATGATCTGACCAGGTTTGGATGCTAGGGGGTTTGATCGTCAGAGCGTCTGAGTTGGAGCAAATAGTAGTATGTGGCCTGCGGTATGAGTAGGTTCCTGCATCATCAGTTTAAGGCCAAGGACGCTGATTATGTCCATGACACAGGCTACCCCTGGTCCTTCCGGGGAGTCTAGATGGAGATTGAGATCTCCAAGCAGCGTAAAGTGAGCAAATATGAGCGTGAGCTCGCTCAGAACATCGCCAATGCTTTCCAGGAAATCTTTGGGTTGGCCCGGGGGACGGTACACCAGGGCACCGGAGAACGTAAAAGAATCATGGATATTTAAACAGAAGGCCATGGCCTCTGCACCCTTGATATCTGGTAGCTCATACGTGGTACATTTCATGGTGTCACGATAGATGATGGCCAGCCCTCCTCCCCGTTTCTTCTGCCTATCCAGATGTTGAATTAAGAAGCCTTGCGGGAGGGCCACTGCTATATCCGGATTGCACCAGGCCTTTAGCAAGGTTTCTGTGATAAAGAGCCAATCTAAATCCCCCTCCATGATCAGGTCATGGATGTGTAGAGCATTCTTGCACAGAGACCTAGCGTTAATAAGCCCCCCTTGCAGGACAATAGGCCGCGGTTTTTCATTGGGTGCTGGCTCTGGGACAAATGTAGCTTTACAGTGCTGACAGCCGACTGGGCCTACCCATGTGTCAGGGTTCAGAACATTGTAACAATGTATAGAGTGATTATTGAGAGAAAGTATGAATTCCCTGGAGATACCTGGATCTATATTTTGGGGAGTGGTATGCCTGGCCCCTGGTGCCTCCCTGGCGCTGACGGGCGCAGACGGGCAGGACTCTGGCATGACTCCGGCGTGGACCCGGCGTGACCGCTGCTCGCGTCCGCTGCGCGGAGGCATGCCCTTCCTCTTTTATGCTGTCCACTGGGAAGCGTCTGACGCTTTCCCCAACCTAAGATGGCCGCCGTGGTTTAGATCTCGCCCGGGAATGGAGAAATGTCCTCAGCGCCTGAGTCGGCTGGGACGGACCCGGTAAGTGTGAGAATACGAGGGTGGGGAGGTGCTGAGACCGCGCTGAGAGGTCCAAGCAGAGCGGGAGGATAACAAAGTGTGAAGTGCAAATTTAAGGCTTAGTGAGTCAAGCCGATCGTTACACACAGCATTAAAATACAAGTATATTTGTATCAAGCTGATCGCTACAACAATTTTTAAAATAACGCTTAGTAGATCAAGCTGGTCGAGTTAAGTAGGCAAAGCAGTTTTAAAATACATACAATACATACAATTTTTAATACATAAAATTTTTACAAAGTAGCACAGCAACCGCCTCAGGAGGGATTCGAACACACAGTTCTCACAGTAGGCAGGTTAATTGGTTGGTAACCTCAGGTCAGCACAGGTAACATTTACTATGTAGATATACACTTCAGGTAGGCATTCTCATGCATTGCCTCTATGCGGGCAAGCATTCTTAAACATCTAGAACAAACAGGTAGAAATTCTATTGCAGGTACAAGCTGTGCTAGGGAGTGGCGTACAAGTAATGAGGTTGAGGCAGGCAGATATTCAATTTAGGCTCCATGCCCCCTGCACCTATTCATCCTAAGCTAGCATTCTTAAGCAGAGGTACACTGGAGGTCTCAACTCTTCTGCGGATGTTCTCTACATGCAATCTTCCTTAGGCCTCTATTCAACACTTGCGAGATTTCTTATGTGTACATAGGTTGACTGCAGGCAAAAATCCTCAGGGAGACACATCTACGCAAGTCAAGCAACAACTCTAGTGCCAATATTCAAGTGCGGATAATCATTCTGATGCAAAGGTTCCAATACAGCCTCTGGGCAGACATTTGAGTGGGGCTCTCCTGGAGATAGCGGTCACTCGTATCCCCACCCAGTCCTCATGCCCCAGAAGCCCCGGGGGCTAGCCTGCTGTCAAGAGAGTCGAGTCTTTGGATGGCCAGAGGCCCGTGAGCTCCCTGACTCACCGGATCAGTTATTTGAGGGTGGAGTGGCAGGCAGTAAGGCGGTGCTGGGCCTAGTCACTGTGGGATGCCCCCTCTCCAGACAACCCGCTGATCACTTCCCTCGGGGCTCTTCCCTGGAGAGGGCGGCAAGGATTCCCCGACGTTCGCGGTGCTCTCCGCTTCAGGATAGCTAGTTTGGGGTCTCCGGGGGTTCCCACAAGCAGCGGAGCCCCTCTCACGAGTGTCGGGGGGGGGCTCCGGGCTTCCGGCTGGCACAGGACTCAGGAGCCAGTCAGTTTGCGGCCTCCGGGGGGCACGGCCGATGACGCGGCGGGTGCCCCGGTTGCCCGGCAACGCCTGTCTTCGCGAGCTCGGCTCAGCGCAGCCCTCCAGTAACTGCAGCAGGCCTCCCTTTGCTTCAGGGGCCGTGGCGGTGATTTTGGCCACAGCGTCTTCCTCCTGAGTGGTGCCTAGGCTGCGGCAGTGATGTGGGGGCCCAGGGCGTGTTCTGGTATAGCGCTCAAGTTCACAGGCACAGCGCTCACATCTGACAGCGCTTAACATCACTTCAGGTACTGGGCACGAAGCAACGCGCTACTACAGTCCCGAGAATCACTTGCAGGGTTTTAGGCTATCCAGCGCTATACTACCACAGCGCTGAGCATTAACTGCGAGTTCTGGGCAGGCACCGCTTCACCGAATTAGCGCCGGGGGGGCAGTTGCAAGTTCTGGCAATATAGTGGTTAGCTGGCACAGCGCTTTACAGTACCTTGGGGGGGAGAGTCAGCAGCAGCACAGCGCTTCCCAGTCTCAGCGCTAGTGGTGGATGGCAGGTTTTAGTTGCAGGGGAAGGGATTAGGTTAGTCCTGAGCGGTGGTCCTGGAGTTGGTATCACTGGTTCCCCTCACACAAGGCAAGGTCAGCAGGCTAGCAGGAACACTCATCTATCTTGGGGCAGCAGGTCCTAAGATCAGTTAGCCTCAGCAGTGTAGCCTCCCCCTAGCTCAGTAGCTTTTACTCCGGCGGAGGGTCCCCAGGTCCAGTAGTGCACCAACTAACTTGTCACGTTTCCCTCCTTTACTTTTATACCCCTAGGTCAGGTGACCCTACCAAAAAAGCGGCAAGTCCTGGCGCCAACCTGGGGGGGGGGGGGGTTGGAAGGTTCTAGAAGGCTCTGGGGACTCTGTGGTGACTGTCTCTGGTGACAAGAGGCGGGACGGTCAAAGTTACAGTATCATTAAGTCCCAGCCTCATCCCAACTACTAGTGCGCAAATAGGACATCAGCCACTCCACAGTAGCAGGGGCCTGTTGGCAACCATGTTGTTAGGAGAGAGCACCTGCACCTCAGCACTGTTCAGCAGCGGTAAGGCGCCCAGAGTCCTATGTCCAACAAAAATGGCGGTCAAGATCGAGGGGAAAAAAAGGGAAAAATGCGGGGGAAGAACACCCTAGGGCTGACAGGTCTAACACCAACCTTTCTGTGTAATTCTTTGCAATTGCAGACAAAGCTGTAATACTTAATGAAGCTCCTTCCATGCAGCCAACAAGTGAGTTACCATTCTACACCCCTCAGAATCCAGCACTTTCCCCAATGTGGCTGATATTGGAATGGTTTTAGCAAATCTATATATCTCAAGGTCTACATTTTCCCCAGTGTGGCTTAAACTGGAGCGTAAATAGTATATTTATACGACTCAATGTCCAACACTTTCCCCAGTGTGGCTTAGACAAGAGGGTCAATAGTACATTGATAGCCTCAAAGTCCAACACTTTCCCCAAAATGGCCTATTCTAGAAGGAAAATAGAAAATCTACATGTTTTAAAGTCTATCATTTTCCCAATATGGCTTAAATTGGAGTGGGAATAAATAGCACATCTATACCATCAAAGTCCAACACAGTGTAAAAGTAAATACAATGAGGGGAAAAAAAGAATATAAAATCAAACTTCAGTTAGTGAAATCCAAATACTATCATCACCAGATTTCAAAAGCTGCCTATAATCAGAAGGAAAGCTTTCTGATTTTAGATGAGCTTATCTCATAGAAGAAATTAGTTGTCAAGACAAAAGTATTTCAAGACCTATGATACCAGCTTAACCTTTTAATCATAGAAAAAATTAAGACCATCTACAGTTGGGTTCTGTATTAGACTGAAATCCCCTTCCCAGATTTTTTTACCCTTCAGTACATTAATGAAAAAAATGTAATAAAAGGAGAAGGATTATCTTCTAAAGGTGTGTAAAAAATTGCCAGATTCAGTTGCTCAATCAAAATAATGTAAGTAACCCATAACCAACAACCTTCTTTATCAGCTAAACAGTTGAGTACTTTCAAATCTAAAGTCTTTGAAAAATATATTGTGACCCTTCAATGGATGGCATTTGAAAAAGACCAATTTTGTGAAATTACACGTATTTACATAAAACGAGAAACTGATATTTTGGCCTGTATTTCAGTGTGACATGCATACTCGTGCTCACTTTGGACACTAGAATACATTTTGAGCTAAAAAAAGAACAAAACCATCACAAACAAATGTTGCTCAAGTTTTGTTGTTCTCATTGTTCACAGTAAATTTTTACCATCAATGTTGTGTCAGCTGTAAATTTTTTATTTTCCAACATGGCATATTAGCATAATTTGTGAACTTTGCTCAACAAGGGTAACATAAATTCACCAAGATTATGCTACATTGACGGGGGCGTGGCTAGCGGCAGGCGAAGATGGCCACAGTTTAGGAAGGCTCCAGCGGTAACCTGACATTCCCCACAAATCCTGGCACTAATCCGAGACCTACACCGGTAAAAAAAGGAGGCAGAAGCACCGCATAGACCAGTGTACCTGCGGCGGTGATCTTGGTGGAAAAAAACGGAACCGGAGCTGCGGGAGATCAGGGGGCGGAGTCGCAGCCTAGGTCCAGGAAGCAAGCCAGGGGCTTGCGTACGCAGAGTCACCGCGACAGAGACAAGACTGACTTAACCCATTGAGACGCGAGTAACACCGCAAAACAAATGGTGAGTGACGCGGGGCGAAGTGAACAGGCCCGCCTGTTTTGCTGAAGGTGCGGAGGCGCTCTAGATCCATGGCCCGTTATGGAACACGAGCAACGAGGCAATCAGAGTGTGGCAACAGACACGAGCACCACAACGGCACTAGCTCAGGCATATACAGAGCCGCTGGCGCTGTGGAGGAAATGAAAGTGGCCTGTTAATCGGCTCAATATAGGAATACACCATAACCACGGCCACTAGCATGCAGAAGGGGGGAAGGTGACCCATCAATAAGCAATGCGGCTGGGGAGGCACAGAGAAGGCTCCATAAAAGGGGGAGCTTCAGGAATAATACAATAAAACGTGGATATAGTGTTGGCGGTGAAGCATTTGACCGCGCTTGACGCAGCAATAGCGCAGCATGAGCGCACGCAGCCAAAACGCACCACGTGAGTTGATTAGCAGATAATATTGGACACCCACCCCACAGGAACCGGCACCCCAACGGCAAAAGGCGCGGAGTAACAACGCAGCGCCTTGGAAGAACCGCAGAGACATACGCAGCCCCTAAAGACGCCGGTGGGCCACAGACAGAGGGGGAGGAAGACAGGAAAAGCAAGAGGCCGCGTGAGGAGACTACTCCACATAGGCAGGCGGCGGCGAATACTGTCTCCCCCACACCAAGTGAAAGGACATTCCCTCCGAAGATACTATGGGAGGTAGAGGACAGCACTCGGTACAGAGTAACCGAATAGACAAATACGCCTTTGCCAAAGAGCAGCCGGACACGCTGAGTTTGGCCTCGGGCACTGGCGGAAGCCAACAGTCAGCAAAACCCAAGGAGGTCACGTTGCAAGATGTGATGACGACCCTTCAACAAATGCAAACTTCCATCGGCACGATATCCTGCGACATAACGCTTCTACGGACAGATATCTCCAAAATGAACACGAGAATGTCACAGGCAGAAACCACCACGGCAGCTCTCTCTACCAACACAGCGACGCTGCAAAGACAGGTGCATCAACTGGAACTGGTCACCAAGCAGATGGCCGAAAAGCTGGATGACCAAGAAGGGCGCTCAAGGCGCAACAATATTCGCCTGGTGGGGGTACCGGAAAACATAAGAGGGCCAGCATTAGATCTATTCGTGGAAGACCTGGTACAAACCCAATTACAGCCACGTGGACTCTCAAACTTCTTTTCGGTGAAAAGACCCCACCGGGTACCAGGAGGAAAACCTAAACCAGGGCCCCCCCCCCCCGCGACCTATCCTGGCGAGTATATTTAACTTCAGAGATCGGGATGCGATTCTGTAGGCGGCCCGAGTTGCTCCCCCCTGCGGGCAGACAACAGCACTGTGACGCTATACCCAGATTACACAGCGGCGGTGACAAAGTAAGGACGGAATTTTACAGACATCAAAAGAGAGCTGCACAATCGAGAACTCAAACATGCAATGCTCTTCCCAGCAAAACTGAGAGTAGAAGCAGAAGGGAAGAGCTGGTTCTTCACGATGCCGGAAGAAACCCAAGATGGGTTGGAAGGATGGCACCCAGCCAAAGACAGTAACAGACAAGGAACGAAACAGAGGCACCAACTCCCTAACTTAACCCTAATAACGGAGCTTGATACTGGAACAGAGGCAGACCCCGACACAAGAGCCAACATCACCTCAGAATAATACCCCACATAATAAAACTTAGAACTAAAGGACTACTCCAGGATGACATCGCTGCATCTCGGCAAGAACTTTGAGTTCTGGCTAAGCCTGGGCAAAGCACTACGCTACGCTCCCGTAGTTTGCAAAGTTCGCGCTACTTCGCACTACGCGAATTGCACGTAGCACAGTGCGAACACATGTAGCGTAGTGTTGCGTAGTGCTGCGGTCATTTTTTGCTTGCTCGCGGTCCTCAACGTCAAGTTGGCGACCGCGAGCAAGCAAAATGACATCCCGGTGAGACTTTTTCCTTGTTCGCGATCAGCAACATCAAGTTGGCGATCGCGAGCATGGAAAATAAACCTCCTGGCGAGATTCCCAACGCGAGGAGGTCAGGTTTCTCATTGCGAGTGGTCGCATATGCTCGCGACCGCTCGCGATGAGAAACTACCAGTTCGCGTTGAGAAAGCTGCCGCTCGAGTAAAAGTCTACTTGAGCAGCAGAAAACTACGGCTCGCACTGTGCAAGATGCCATTTTCAATGATTGCACAGTTCCGGTTGCTTGTCCGCACTGTGCAATCATTGAAAACAACATCTGGCACAGTGCGAACAAGGTACTATGCAGTTCGCGAAGTGCTACGCGTAGCTCGCATAGTGCGAAGTGCACTTTGCGTAGCTTCACGAAGTGCTACTTCGCGAACTACGCCCAGGCTTAGTTCTGGCAGGACTATAACGAGCTACAGATAATAGAGTCAGCTTGTCGGGGCAACTTCTGATCCCACAAGCTAAGGAACATACACCATGAACAGCACACATTGGAACGTGGGTTGGAGAGTCAGATGGTGTAGCGCGAACGCAAAAGACTAAGAGGACACAACGGGAATGGACGGGGGCACGGAGTGTCTCTCCCCCCTTACGCAAGTACAAAGTTATGGGATTGAAGCACTCTGCTGAGTTGGGGAGGTGGGTAGTTTTAAATCCGCTGTGCAGGGAGGCAGGGAGGAGGGGGGGATGGGTAAAGTTAATTGGTTCGGTTTTAGTTACAGGCGTAATTTTGACGAAAGGTCCTACAACAGGGCTTGGACCAGATTATATGATAGAGAATACATTACATATATCCCAAGGATGGCTAAACCGATGATTGAGACATACACAACTTCGGAGAGCAGGGACCTAGACCCCCAGACACAGGCATCCCGACCGTGAGACCTTCTGTTGAGGGTGTTATCCTGGAATGTAAATGGACTAGGAGATCAAATCAAACGGGCTTAGTATTACAATACCTCAGACGTAAAAACCTCGCAATTGCACTCCTCCAGGAATCTCATTTGACAGGGACGACCTGTAAAGCCCTAGAAAGATGGGGTTTCAAAATGGTAGTACACTCTGAGTTCACCTCAGGTTCCAGAGGGGTGGGGATCCTAATAAATAGGAGTTTCCCACTGATTGTAAACGGGAAAAGTAAGGATGACCAGGGACGATTTGCAGCAATAACATGTCAATGGGACGGAAGAATATACAACATAGTGTCAGTTTACATCCCACGGACATTGCACCAAACTGCATTCCCAGACCTGGGAAAATTCCTACTCGCACTCCCACTAGGGGAACTAATTATGGGGGGAGACTTTAATGCTACTATGAATGCATCCATAGATAGACAACCCCCTAGAGATTCTGGTGGTGCCACCCTCAAGCTAGTGGAGTTTATAGAAGCTCTCGGACTGTTGGATGTCTGGAGGACCAGATACTCCGAGTGGCTCCGTCATGAGCGCTGAAGGGGTTAATGCTTAAATCCTGTAGTGATTGTTGTGCTACCTTCAGATCCCAAAAAGTCACAGTTTGCCCTCATAAAGTACCTTGACTTTGATTGTTGAAAACCTGTAGCTGTGTCACACAAAGCTCCAAATTGTGGAGCCTGCTGTTGAAACCCACCAATTATACATATGCTTGAAAGAAATCTGTAAAAACTATAGGAAATCAAACAGTTGTTTTACCAGTCAAATATTAGCATCACAAATCAATTATAAGGTTTGGGACAGTAATGAATCTGTTCGTTGAACGTGTGGAAATTGTGGAACATCAGGTCTCTGATCTTGAGGATGCTGAAATTTTACAGCAGGTCTCTAAACAGAAATATGGAATGGAAATGGAAATCCTCAAGGCTAAGCGTAAGGACATGTAGAATCGATCTATGAGGTTCGATCTCCATTTCTCTGGAAATCCAGAAACTGCAGAAAACAACAGCAAATTGACTAATGCGATTGATAAGCTGATTAAGGACTATGTTCTGCCTGACTCTGAAGAAGAAATGATGATAATCCACACACGTTGTGTTCCTATTAGTTGTAATACAAAGATGTAATCTCTTGCACGATTATTGAAACTTTGCAGATATTAGAATTAAAAAGGCCATTGTGGCCAAAGCTATGTCATGCAAAATTGTTAAGACCCAAAAAGATTTTGATTTCAGACAGGAGACACATTCTTTTCTGTCTGTACTTATCTGTAAAAAAACTTTAAAAACAGAAAACTCAGGACCTTACTTATGAATTAGCTCAGGGACATAAATGATTCAGGGAGTTAGATGTGGGCTTTTGCTAATATCATAGGCTCACATTGCAGGACCTTGACTGATATATTTATATATTCTTTGAATTCTGGAAAACATTTTAAAATCTCTTTCCTATGCTGGAATGTGATTCAAAAGATTGAAAGATCAGATATAAGGCAGATAAAATAGACTGCATAGTGATCTTGGTGGTATACAGCAATGGGATATTTTTCTGTCTAAACCGGTGGTATGAACCTAAGCCATGCTGATCTCTAAAAGAAGAGTTTGGAGAACCTATTAAGGATACGTTTGATAGCCCTTACACTATAGTCTTTGGGGGATGAATAGGTCTTACTTATACAGAAAGGCTGTCAGACCAAGAGCTAAATATAGGGGTGTATAAATTATTTGCATTAATTCAGTGTTCGCAATTCCAGCTGTGGCAACTCAGATTGTGTCTAAAGAAGATAATTGTTGAAGCCCTTTAAACCTCAAATGCACGTGTACTCATATCTTGATCGATTTTTTAATGTTTTCATACTGCAGATTTTTAACCTCTTATTTGTGAACTATTATGACTTTCTCATCCATAAGGAGTCTTTTCGTCAATAAGTACGTTTTGAACGTTGTCTTATTCTCTTTTCAGCCTCTGTGAAAAAGAGTTAGTTCATTTTATGAATCCATGGACTGTGTTTGTCTTTTTATGATATGTTGGAATTATTTGTCAGACTTCATTATCTAAATATACTTATGACTGTCTAGTGCTAAAAGGTAGAGATATTGAGACCCAGCCCAGTCCAGTTGTTTCTAGCTTGAGTTTCACAATAGTATTTAATGGTGAAATCAGATTATTGATAATTTAAGCTGAAAAGTAGCTTTATAAAATTGTACTGAAGCTCAACTGGTTTGAAACCAGATCTGCCAGTCATCACATCCCCAGAACTGGAATACACATCTTTGGCTGGGAGAGTTAGTTACTATGGCTCAGAAGAAAATGGCCTGCTGCTGAGCCTAGGAACGTATCAGGATTAGCTATCTGGGAATGGACAGGAAGGTAACAAAGCAAAGACCTTAGCCTAAGTTCTACCTCTTTTAACACTGACGATGGCATGGAGGGCTTCTCACATTCCTTCTCAGGGCCCTCCTAGGCAGCTGAGCTCCAGTCACAGTGCGGGAAAGAACAAGTTTGGACATTTTCAGGTTGGAGGAGAACTTATCTAAATAGTATAGTGAAGGAGTTAAATAAAAGCCTGCCTGTTGACAGAAAGGTTATTTGATGTTACAGCCAAACAGGGTGGGGGACTGTGAGAAAATAGTTAGGATTGAGTGGCAAGATTCTATCTTCTGTCTGTGCACTACATCGGCTTTTGGCTATCTACATCCTTCTCCCTACACTCTTTATAGTGAGCATTTTCTCTCCACCCTCAACATGCACATTCCGCCTGCCTCATGTGCTCTTCATCTGGCACATTCACGCTCCACATCAGTTCTCATCCAGTTCTCTCCTCTCCACCCTTCATATCTGCTCTCCACAATGAACATCTACTGTCTACAGCGTACATTGGTTCTCAACCTTGTACATCTGCTGAAAGCACTCTACATTCACTATGCATCCACCAGGCACATCCACCCTGCCATGTGTATTCCATTCTGGCCCATTCCACTCCCCCTTGCCCTTGAGCACATGTCATCTCCACCTGGTCCGTGTGCTCCTTATCCTGCAGCTGTGCTCCCTCTACTGCTCATGTTTTGTCTGCATCCACCATCTAATCTGCACATACACGCACCAATCTCCATGGTGCTCTCCTCCCTCCAGATACATTTTCTACCCTCCTTTTCTCTTTTCACCCATCACTTGCTATTTCCTCCATCTACATGCTCTCCACCCAATACTTCCCTCTTCATCCTACTCATTGTGTCTCCATCCTACACATGCACCATCCAGCCTCTTCATCCAAGTTCTATGGGCCACATCCTTCTCTCTATAACTGCTGTGCAGACTCTACATCCATTTTCCATCCAGTACATTTGCACTAAACAGCCCACATCTTCTCTCTATGTACCAATGCCACTTTCATACCTGCACATCACCACACCCCTCTACTACGCACTGTATATAATTTTTCTCCTTGCTCATCCACTTTGCATTAGGTTCTTTCATACATCTGCTCTCCACATTCATGCTACACTCTTTACATGTGCTCTCTACATTCCCACTTTATTTTCCATGTACGATCTCTACTGCACATATGTGTTTTCTATTCTGCACGGCTACTCTACATCAATTATTCTGCTTATATACATCCAATCTAAGCCCTGTGTATCCACTATCTACCTTCCACCACCTCTGCGCACTCTGTACATATGTTTGAGCCACTATTTGCACACCACTTCTGCTCTCTGCGCTACAATATTACGTTCCCACCCTCTATCATTTCTACGTACCATACTCACCAACTCTCAGAACTTTTCACTCTCTCTCCAGGGTCTACATCATGTTTTCATTATGAATACCAATCTCCCTACAACACCCTCTATTAACATGGCCCATGTGTAAGCTGCCAACCTAATTACCCTCTGTGTGAACTTTCTACCCTTTAAATCTATCCCCTACATTTATTCTTCTTCCACGATATGAACTTTTAATTTCTGCTAAACATCCATTGGGACACATTTGTGCTCATCTATTGCCTCGAAAACCTCTCTCCATCTTTTCCTGGAATGGGAGTTCAGCTGCCTGCCCATGCTTTAGATCTGATCTTCAGGTCTGCACCTCACATTAACTCTACATATCCACTCTCAACATTCATTATGGGCAGCACTTTCTATAAGCATTCTTCACGTCTGCTATCTAAATCTGTTCTGCACAAAACATTTCACATGCAATATTCTTACTGCTCAGTGCTGTACTGTTCCACCATCCACAACCAACCACAAACACGATTCGAGACACTGCATATTCAGTGTAATCATGCACTTGTGACCTACGCTCTTTTTTCCACACTTCATATGTTAATATTTTCAAGCATGGTGGTATAGTGTTTGCTACAACCATAGATTAGATAGAGCCTATGTTCATCCTATTTCACTTGCCTTTAAAAGAGATACTCTTTGGATACCTGTTACTGAATATTTAAGTGTTTCCGCTAAAAAATTATCAACACATAATCCTTGCATTGAAGAAGTGCCCAAACCCCCTGGAATTTACACTTACTGTTGTTTTACATAGATTTTATATTATGGTTATAAATTATTTCAATATATGTAGGAATTGTTACACATAAATTGTTGCTTTTTTGTATATTGTGCATAAAATGGATGTATCTTCTCCTTCCCTTCTTTTTCCCCCTTTTCTTCCTTCTTTATTTCTTCTTTCTTCCCCTCCTATTTCATTTTATGCATAAATGTTTCTTTTTGTTATTGCATTATATCTCATGTTTGTAACAAATAAATTCCTTTAAACTTAAAAAATATGTTAATATCTCCATCTTCACTCAGCATCTGCTGTCCACATACACTTTCCGCATGAGTATGCTCTCACCATATAGCTGCCAGCTTCAACACCTTACATTTCCAACCTGAATTGTGGGTAGAATATCTTGCAGGCTAGAAAGTTGCCCACGTGTGCAGCCGAGGGCGAAGTACACTGTAGCTTGGCAAAAGTAGAGAAACTTCATCTGCCTTCTCCATGGCAAAGTTCCTGACTTTGTGTAATTTTCTGGACAAAATGATTTCCCTCTGTCGCCCACAGGCTTGTGCACATAGGAGCACAAGTGTGTTTGCGAAAGGCTATTTCATTTTAATTTTGTACCGCCGTTGTTGCATAATTGCGAGGCTCATATTTTGACACTGCATTTAAAAGGTGCTGTGTTACCATTTCTTGCTGTGCATGTTCATTTTCTAGATCACAGCTTGCATAGGGTGCTTTCTGGCAGATGTAGCGTTTTTTTGTGCACCGATGACCATCTATATTTGAGTGGTGTGTGGGCTTAGTGTTGGGTAATGTATCATGATGGACTTGTTTGTGTATGTGTTGGTACTGTCCTCTCCGGGACTTTGAGAGGTAAATTTATGAAAAATCATGCAGCGCAGCAAGTCACCTTGCTGCGCTGTGTGATAGGAAAAGGGCATGAGTGTGCTGTATTTAACATTATTTGGCACATTCCTTTCTTTTCCCTGCACTGGCATACAATGTACTGCCTAGCGACAATGCAGGCACCCTTGCACCATGCAAGTAGGATTGATTTGTGCATTTTCCTCTTTCTATTGAAACAGGAAAAAACAAGGAGAAATAAAGATATTTCTCCTCGTTACACCTTCCCTGCGGATGCCTCACATTTTGACACATTGGCAGGTCTACCATTAATGGCAAATCTGGGAATGCACCAAAGTCCGTGGCTGGATCTGTGGGAACACCCATGCTTCACCCATGGAACGCCTCCCTGGGACAGGGTAATGCAAGACAGCGATTTATTAAGCCATGTAGGATCACGCAAGGTTGCCTAGCACGGCTTAATAAATCTAATTTAAGATTTGCGTTGCTCTTGTGCCCCATTGTGTGGCACATGGGTGACACAACTCTTTGATAAATTTGACCCTTAGGGCACCATTAGCATGGCGGGCGGACTTTGTCCGCCCACCATAACCCCGGGAAATGGGACCGCCCGCAATGCATGCAGCGGTCCCGCAATTACAATTAGGATGTGCCCGCTACACTGGCGGGCGCATCCCGCATTGTTAACATCGCGGCAGGCAGTGCAGAAAGCACCGCCCGTTACAATGCCAAGAAGGCATGTCGTTCGCTTCCATGCACAACATGGCAGGCACCGCGCGGTGCCTGCCATGTTGTGCATGGAACTGCAGGAGGTACAGCCCCATGTGCACCCCCCAGGATCCCTGGGGGCCCGCTGTGTGCCCCCAATGGCAAAAAAACCCTGCCTTTCCATGGCGGCGTTGCCGCCACGGAGTGGCAGGTCCCCGCCTGCATAATAATATGGATGGCGGTGTCTACCAGACACTGTCACCATATCAAATGATTTTCCGCCCGGTAGGCAATCGGGCGGATTGCCTACCGCCATGGTAATGTGGCGGGGGGGAAATTGGCAGCGCGCAGAGGTTTTTAGCGGGTGGATGGCCACCGCCATATGGGCGGTGGCGATCTGCCCGCTATACTAATGGGCCTCTTAGTCTTTTTGATCTATGCTTGAAACGGGCGTGAATCTTGTTGTCCATCTGTTTCCTCAATTAACCCAAACGTGTGTTTTGATTTTGGCAAGTATAAATTTATATGTGGCCTAGGACACTCATAAACAGCTTTGCTCCCTTCCATGATGTGCAAGCATTCATTCTTGAACAGGGATATGATCTACACTGAATTGGAACAGTGATAAAATAACCAGTAGTGTTTGTTTACAGTCTCCAAAAAACAAAATGTAATTGAGCACAGTGTTAAATCTTGGCGCTTTCATATAAAAATGAACAGTTTTTGTACTTATAGAAAGGGAATGAGAAAACATAATTCTGGCTACTTGCCGTGATAAGGCGAGTTCAGGCACTGCTGTAAGCAGTCGGTGTGGTTAAACCGACTAAGCTGCTCCCCAGTGCACACAAAAGGCTATGACATGATCCTCATTTAGGCACGAGTTGCAAATAGGAAAAGCACAGGCGCGTTTTCAGCTCTAGACAGGAAGAGTTAAGTATCTTGCATGCTGTATGCAACTTGATGCATGCCCGGGGAATGGGAGAGAGTGGTGAGGAGATGTTCCACTATTTGTAATTGAAAATGCAAGGCAAAATAAATAATACAAGAATGTAAAGAATATATATGTCAACAGTTCTCAATGCCTGCTTTACATCTGGAGAGGTTAGCAAATCATTATTTTTTATCCGCTTAGAGACTATAAAAGAGCTGAAAAGGAAATGCACAAGACCTCAGTCTTCTTGGAAGAACAGCGGGGGAAGTTGCTGTAGAGAAACACGTCAGAGCTGAGGAGTAAATATATTAACAACACACGGAGTATTCTTTTTCCATATAGTTTGTTGAAGGCAAAATGTTTATATACACTTTCAATAAGTGTCTCCATAAGCAGTGAGAGCCTTCTTTCTATCAACAAAGTTTTTATGCAGAAATTGACACCTGCTAAAATAACACTGTATATTAGCGCATCTGCTGCAAGCCTCTGTGTGCATCATGCAGTCCACAGCACTGCCTCTGCCTTTTTAGGTCTTGCCTGCATAGTACCTGCGCTGCAAGACATATGGTTTACAATTCAATGGGCTTACAACACACCCACAGCTTACCATTAGTTGTTTTCATTGTCACTCTCATTTGCACTCTTTCTATTGCATAGCTCCCTTGGGCTTCTGTTCTTTTTTATGTGACTGGACCAAGTTCATCTGTTCTTCCTTGTCTTTTTGCAATGCATCATCCTTTTTTATTTGATAAGCGTTTCGGTATTATTCCTGGATGTGCAATGTGCTTTCCTACTTTTAACACAGAAATAAAGCTTTGTATTTATGTTGCTTTGACCCTATCTGACATCTCTATTGATGCATTAGTTATGTACACTCAGAACTGTACTACAATATGCCCCTCTAGTCTACACTACTGCACTCTACACCACTCTACTCTACATCATTCCACTCTATGCCAATCCACTCTATTCTAAGCCACTCCACTCCACACTACACCACTGTACTCTACATCACTCCAGTCTGCTCTATGCCACTCCACTCTAATCTTTGCCACTCTACTTTACTCTATGCCTCTCAAATCTACACCAATCCATTCCACAAAAAGACACTGTACTCCATGCCACTCCACTCCACTCTACGCTTCACGACTCCATGCCACTCCACTCCACTCCACTCCACTCCACTCCACTCCACTCCACTCCACTCCACTCTTGTCTACGCCATTCTACATCACTTCATGCCACTCTACTCAACACCACTCTACTCCATGCCACCCCACTCTATGCCTCTCAACTCTACACCACAGCATACACTCCACTCCACTCCACTCTACTCTACACCACTCTACTCTAGACTGATCTACTCTTTGCCACTCCACCCCTCACTATGCCACTCTACCGCACTCTATGTCACTCCACTCTACGCCACTCTACTCTATACCATTTCATCCCTCTCTATGCTACTCTACTCTACATAAATGTACTCCTCGTCACCCCACTTTTCGCCACTCCACTCTATGCCACTCCACTCCACTCCACTCCACACCACTCTACTCCCCTCTACTCCACACAATATGCTCCACCCCATTCTATACCACTCTACAGTACCCCACTCCATGTCACTCTATTTCATTCCACGTCACTCTACTCTACCTCACACCACTGTATTTCTTGCACTCTACTCCAGCCCTCTCCATGCCACTCTTCTCTATGGCACTCTACTCTATGCCATTCTACTCTACGCTACTCCACTCTAAGGCACTCTGCTCTATGCTGCTCCATTCTACTCTACCCAACTCCACTCTACACTATGCCACTTTACACCACTCAACCTTACGCTACTCCACTCTATGCCGCATCACTCTAAAACACTCCACTGTACACCACTCTACACTGTGCCACTTTACTCCACACAATGCCACTCATGGCACTTTACGCTACTCCACTCTTCAGCTCTGCACTCTACTTTATCCCACCCTATGCCAGTCTACCCTACATCACACCAAGCTACTCCACTCTACTCTGTGCCACTCTATGTCAATCCACTCCACAAATTGCCACTCTACTCTATGTCACTCTACTTGACTGTATTCAACGCTACTGCACTCCACGCCAATTCACTTCACTTCACTCCACTTTAGCCTACGTCACTCCAGGGCATTCTACTAAATGCCACTCTACCCCATGCCACTCTACTCCATGCCACCCCACTCCATGCCAAAATACTCTGTGCCACTCTACTCTACAGCACTTTACACCCTACACTCTACTCTATGCTAATGTACTCTACCGGGGCCACTCTAATGTGGCCACTCTACTCTATGCCACTCTATACACTCCACTCTGCTCTATGCTACTCCACTCTATTCCCTCTACTGTATGCCATTCTACACTTTGCCATTCCATTCCACTCTACGCCACCTCACTTTATGCCTCTCCACTCTACTATATTCCACTCCATGCCATTCCACTTTACTTCACCCCACTCTGCTCCATTCTATGCCACTTCACTGTATGACACTCCACTCTACTCCACTTTACTCTATGCCACTGCACTCCACTCAATGCCACTCCTTGCACTTCACACCACACCACACCACTCCACTCTACCCTACTGCACTCTACTCTACCCCACTCTATTCCATTCTAGTCTATACAATGCCCCTCTACTCTGTGCCACTCCATGCCACTTAACCCCACTCCTCCCAACTCTATGCAACCCCACTCTATACCACTCTACTCTACACCCCTCTGCACCACTGTACTCTACACCAGTCCACTCTTCTCTAGGCCAGCCTACCCACTCCACTCTACTTCAAATCACTCCACTCTGAGCCACTCCACTCTACTCTGTATCACTCCACCCCAAACAATGCCACTCATTGCACTCCACACTACTCCAGTCACCGCCACTGTACTCTACTTTACCCCAATCTATGCCACTCTACTGTACACCACACCGCTCTACTTCGCGCCACTCCATGCCGCTCTACCTCATTCCACCCAACTCTATACCACCCCAGTCTATGCCACTCTACTCTATGCAACTCTATTCTACACCACTCTACTCTGCACCACTTTATGCTACACCACTATATGCCAGTCTACACTGTGCCATTCTATTTCACTCATCTCTATGCCACTTTACTCTACACCACTCTGTGCCACTCCACTCTACTCTATGCCACTCTACACTACATCACTCGACTCTATGGCCCTCTTTGTCACTCTACTCTACGCCACCCCACTCTATTCCATGTCACTCTACTCCACCCCTCACTCAAATGCCTTATGATGGTAAGTGTAAAATAAAAACAAGGAAATACAATAAAGTGAGGAATCAGAAATTTTCAAAATTGGGTAAGTTCTCCATTGGATTTCCTGCAAATGAAATCAAATAGACTTGCTTTGTTCCCCTTTACAAACATGCATTAGCAAAGCAATAGATCTGGCTTTAATGTGCCAAAGCACATACACAAAAATATTCACAAACGTTGTTTATGTGCATTGCATGCTGAAATACTGTTTATCGAATTCAAGCTAGCCCTATTGACCCTGCCAATTCTGGGGAAAAAGTGGTAAATATAGATTCCTTTTTTACACATAAAGCCTATAAAATATAAAGCATTTAATGTGCTAATCAATATGATGATTGAGCGTACTTTCAGTTGTAAAATAGTTCCTCATGGATTACTATGAAAGCACTTTGTGGAAGGATGAATGGTACACCAAAAAGTCAACAGCATGAAGTGCAGTCAACAGCATGAAGTGAAACAGTAAAATTCCTCTGTGTGGAGCTAAAGCTGACTTTTTTATATGTTAAATAATTAGTAATAATAGGTCGGTATGGCTGCGTTGACAAGCTAGGCCTAAAAATTAAATTCAGTTTTGCAATTGTATTTATTGATTTTCCTTTGAACTTTGTCAATGTTCCACACATAAAGTGAAAAAAATTAAGGGGCATATCATCAAGACACATATCGCGGCTTTTTCGGCACATAGCGCCGAAAAAGCGACGATTCTAATATGACACAATCATCAAGGCGGCGCTAACATGCATTAGCGCATGTTAGTTGCCGTTTTCCGAACGCCTCCCCTTGCATCGCTAATTAGATGCAAAGTAGGCGTTCATCACATAGAATCCATGTAAAACATCGCTGACACAGCATTGCAATATTTACAAGGATGGCCCTGAGCGGCGAAGCGCCGATAATAGTTGCGCTAATGCCCCTTAATGCTGGATCCTAACGTCTGGTATTTTCTTGACTACACTATGTCTACTATTGGAGGTGGATTCTAGGGTTGAGGCCACAGGGCCCTATCAGCAAGCTCATCTCCAATTCTGCTGGATTATCGCTGGTTTTCCAGCGTTGTCGCGCCATATCGCCGGCTATCGCTGGAAATAATATCGCCAAAGCGCTAAGCATTGTTGATACAGCGCTAGCCTGGCGATAATTTCCTGCGATAACTGCCGTTAGTACAAAATGCGCTAGGCGCGTTCAGCGATGATTATCGCTGAGGCTTGCTAATATGCCCCTAAATGACTAGGAGGGCGGGACATATCTCGAAAGAGTTGATCGAAGAAACATTTATGTGGTGAAAACTGTATTAGTGAATGAATGTGGTGCATTGCGTTTCCAGATCTCAGGTCTTGAAAGATCATCTCCTGGCGTGATGAGTGAAAAAGTATGTCTTGAATAATGTATCCGAGAAAAACACTCATCGCCCTGGAATTAAAGTTGCAGTTTTCAATAGGAAATGTCTCACTGATGACCGACTCCACAGCACAAAGAAGGAAACAAAGGAAGTCATGTCATAAATGTAGGGCGCGCTGCACTAGCATGTTTATCCTGAAAACAGGTTTTGCAGTTTTCAATGTCATTAATCACTGCTCAGCACATCCTCATTGTCCAATGAAATGTATTTGTGAACTAACAGGATGGACATTTTATGTAGGCCATTAAGCAGAAGGAATGGGGATTAAAGGATAAATGGAGCTGTGCTGGTCCCATGGTGTGAGATACTGGCAAAGCGCACCTCACACAGTGGGACTCGAAACGCACATTAGACTGCATAACTCACACACTGTTAAACACACACATCATACGCACCTCACAATCACTTCCTTCTAGATGACAGATCGATGAGCGAGCTGGAGGAGCAAGAAATAGGTCAAATGGCTCTTTTGGTTCAAGCCCCGCTGTCGGTGGCATTAGACCTACACACACCTTCACTCAGACATTCGTTCTGGAGATTCAATGAATATTTTTTGAGCAACCCAATCAATAGAGGTGAATTTGGAGAGGAGCTTAGGAACTCTATTCAGGAGAACAACACTACAGATATAGCTCGCAAAATGCCCTGGGAATCTCTTAAGGCATACATGAGGGACATCTTCATGATACTGGCTGCCAAATACAGGGAGAGATGTGTAAAATATTATGATCTAGAACTCACCTTAAAAGAAGCAACTGAGCTCCATAAAGAAGCCACATTTCATTGAAACTGGAAAATGGTCTGGGCCGCCAAAACCGATCTTATAGCCCTAGATTGGGATAAAACGGACTATTCTCTATTACGGTCAAAGCAGTGCTATTACTCTTCAGCTAGCAAAGCAGGGAAGCTCTTAGCAGGGCAGTTACAAGCAAAGGTCGTCTGCAAAAGGATCCATACAGTAGTCAATAGAGAGAGGGTCACAGTCCAGGAAGATGAAGCGTTCTGTCAAAAAATGCCCTCTAGGGAACAAGTTAACTAAATAAATGTCTCTCAATATTTACAAAGCCTCTCTCCCAAAACTGTACCCCTGGAGTGACAGAAATCCCTAGACAAATCTATCTCAAAGGAGGAAGTTGTGACATTAATTTCAAAACTCAAAGCGTGGACCTCTATCCTCAGATGGCTACACTACTAACTATGATAGGCTACAATGTGCACCGGTGGGCCAGATCTCAACAAAGCTATTTAACAATATTGCTGACTTAGGCGAATCCCCCAGAATGATGTGTGAAGCAGCCGTAGTGGTTTTACAAAAATTGGACAAAGTCCCAACCCTCTGCTCATTGTATCATCCCATCTCACTCATTAACATTGACTTGAAGCTTCTAACCTCCATCGTGGCCCAAAGATTGGGTGGCTCCCTCTAAGGCATAATAGACACAGACCAGGAGGGATTTGTTCCAGGCCATCAATATCATGACAACAGGTAAAAGCAGCTCCACATGATCACAAACGCACAACAGAAATGCAAAATGTACCACTCCTATCCCTCGACGCCAAAAAGGCTTTTGATAGGAATAACTAGATATTTATAGTGGGAGCTCTGCAGCACCTGGGTCTCGGTCTTCGCTTCTTGAAATGAGTCATGGTGGACTACTGCTGTCCTATGGCCAGGGTAAGAGTGAATGGCATCACATACTCTCTTATCAACATAAAACAAGGCACTAGGCAGGTGTGTAAACTCTCAATCCTAATCTTTGTACTTACACTTGAACCATTCATCAATTCAGTCAGGCAGAATGAGGCAATCAATGAAGCCTCCATTTTCAAGGAGACATTCAAACTCACAATGTTTTCTGATGACATCATACTGTCTTTGACAGACCCCCAGACCTCAGTGACCTAAGGAGTTGAGGAACTCAGCTGCTTACAGTCAGTTTCCAGTTTCAAAATTAGCCTCACTAAGCCCTCCTTTTACTTTCCATGCCACTCCTGGAGTCAACGCTGCAAACTCCCATCCGTATTTCATGGTCTACAGATTCCTTAGCATACCAAGAGCTCACCTAAGCACACACTATATCTCGGGTAGTAACCATCAATTATGCTAAATTATTCAAAGATATTTGACATAACTTCCAGAAATGGTATAATAAGCAGTTTTCCTGGTCAGGACATCTGGTGATAGTGAAAATGAAGGTTGTTACACAGATTCTCCACGTGTTTCAGACTTTCACCTTATCACTCTCACCCACAACGCTCAAACCGCTGCAAACCCTGGTGTTAGGGCCAGACTGGCCGTAGTGGGCACTGGGCGTTTACACAGTTGACTGGAAGGGTGGGGTACAGTTTTGGAGTGGTGGAAGCCGTTTTTGTTACTGGGGGCCAGTTTTGCAGCAGTGCTTTTCCCCAATCCCGTCCCCCAACCCCCCCGGGGCCAGTTCGACTTAATTGCTAGGGCTAGTTTGCGTTCTCAGTCCGGCCCCTGCCTGGTGTACACGTACAACTAGCAAAAAAACCTGCCACACATTGGTAGCAAGACTCTTTACCACCAAGTCAAACAAGGGGAGGGGGTGGCACTCCCACATTCACATATACTATCATACTTCCATGTGGCTCAGCTTAGATAGATCAAGGAATGGCGAAAGAAGGACATAGCTAAGCAATCTTGTTTCACAGTTCATCGCTGCTATTCCCCATGGCAGGTTCCATGGTTTCGGAAATCACAGTAAAACTGGGGACTCCCAGTAATCAAAGTGACTGTGGCAATTTGGTATAGGGTAGCCCTTAGACCAGGGTTTACAACCTTTCCCTCCCAATTTACACCTATACACCTAAGTTCTACAAAACGGACTGCACCCCAGCTAGACAAGCTCCAGCTTTCAAAACATTGAGGGAGGGGAAGTGTCTCATGGTAGGCTCCATCTTCTAAATCCAGCAGATACTCCCCTCTGAAAAGTTCAGAGTTTAGTTCAGGCCACAGAGACAGAGCACTTTGCTAGCACCCAATTGCAATACTGGGTCCTCCACCCTTCAATGAAAAAAGAAAAGTGTGCCTCACGACCAGCAATCATTCCCCCTTTGAACAGCTCAGAGTTAGGTTCGGGCTCCCGAGATTTAGCACTTTGTTTACACTCAATAGCGACACTGAGTCCACCACCCTACAATGAAACAGTATGCATCATGACTGCTCACATGCCTAGAAAACTGTCTCAAAGACAGAACACATGACAAAGCTCTAATTTCCATACTACACAAACATCTCATTGACTCCTCCTTCCATGACAAGATACCAGGGCAGAAACGATGAGAGACCGAACTGGTTCAAAACTGGTCACCTAGGAATTGGGAAGAATTATACAACCGAGCATGTATCTTTGCAACCGACGTCCAACTCAGTGACACAATACAAAATCCTTAGCTACAAGTATAACACTCCAGAGAAAATTGTCAAATGGAAATCGACCTTGCTGGAGGATCAGCAGCGCAGTGAGCAACCTTTTCCCAATCTTATGGCACTGCCCCAAACTCAGGAGATACTGGGACGACATACTTAATAGGCCCTTTGTTGTCCAGATGCTCAAAGTAGGTACACCTTCCCAATCCGGCAGATCACCAAAGTTCACCAGGTGTAAGCCAATAGCCATGGCTTTGGTTACTGCACTGCAAGTCTTGCTGTCTCTATGGAGGAAGAGCACACCGCCTGATACTGCTACATAGCATAGAAAACTGTGGGAGATCCTGGCCATGGGAAAGATCTCTCTGGCAGTAGGTGACACCTGTGAAGCCTATATATTTGAGGGCCATCCGTTTAATCCCAGAGAAACTCTCTAGAGTGTTACTGACACAGAGGTAGAAGAAGATAAAGCTGATTCATGTGTGATATACACAGGTTAAGGGGAGGAAGGAGGATGGGGTAGGGGAGGGAGTGCTTGGTTATAAAATATGTAAGTTATGAATAACCTTGAGCTCCTCATCGGTCAAAGGGCTGTAGATGAAAGTATGAGTATATTTACGAATAAAAACAGTTAACACTAGAGAATATTTGATTTAGAACACTTGGTTATCTGTGCAATAAGCCTAACATTTTGATAAGAATTCAACCTTTAATTTCTTTTCAGGATCATTTTTGCATACTGGGGGTAGATATAGTAACAGCTATACTCAGCATATTTTTCCACTATAATTTCCTAGCAAATCAATCATACACGAACAGATTCATGTTATAACGAATCTGAAAAATCTTCAATCATTCAAAAAGTACTTCTTGATTGTGAAAAATTGTAAATTGTCTGGATTTGAAAATTTCTTGTTTAGATAAGCTCCCAAGATCCATAAATACTGTTCAATTGTAATTGTACTTTCGTCTAAAACCTTATAACTCTTTACATATATGGTCACATAATGGCATTAATGAGAAAATACATATTTTTTTTTGATTGATAGACACAACATTTGCATAAGAGAACATCCTAGTCCCACATTATTATGAGTTTTTTAACTATAACTGTATTTTATTGATTTCCAACTACACAAACGTGAACATAGTGAGTCACATAAACATCACATGCCCCCCTCCTAACCACACCCTATGCGTCTTGGAGTGTGCCTTCAGTATTGATGGTTAGGTCTCCAGGCATAAACAATAGGCCAAAATATATTCCCAAAACTTGCCCCAGATTTTACAATATTTGCATAGACAGCCTCTAGCAGTATAAACTGGTTACTTTTTCACCAGTCTACTCCAGCTTGCCATTTATATATTATAGGGGGGCTTTGGGATTTCCATTTAAGCGCAATGTCTCTTTTTTGTGACTGGTGTTGCCAGGCCCACGATTGCGCGGTTTTCCCGGATGCCCCCAATGTCTTACAGAAGGCCCAACAGAGCCCCTTTGGGTGACAAGTTGATGATGCTGCTCAAAGACTTGGGAAAGGGTTTGAGCAATTAGCCTCCAGTATTTAGTCCCCTCGGGGCATTGCCATACTATGTGAAAGAAGTCACCTTCCGTACTTGAAATTTGGGTAGATCTAGGCTCTGAATGGATGCCTGCAAGCCAGAGCTGTTGTGGTGCAAGGTAGGGCACATGTTAATAATGTAATTGGATCATCTGCAAGCGGGCAGAGATAGCAAATTTGCGAGGGACTGTACTCGCTTCCTACCATTCAGTGTCTTCATGGCTGCCAACCCATTGCTCCCACTTCTGCCAAAGGTCCTCGAGTGTCTCAGGAGCATTACAGACCAGGGAGCAGTGCATCTGGAAGATGCCAGCACTGTTCAGGATGCCCGTTAGCAGGCTGTATTTGGGGATGTGGGTGAGGTCTGCCTGGTGACACACATTCCGGAGCTGTAAATATTTATGAAATTGGCTGTATGAGAGTTGAAAATCAGCTTGAAGGTCAGGAAACGATTTTATGTGCGATCCACACCAAACATTCCCCATTGTGGTGATCCTTAGTATAACCCACTTCCAGAAACCCTCTAGCTGTGCAGTGTGGCTCAGTCAGCTGCCCTGCCAGAGGGTAGTCTATGGGGTCAGTTTCTTGTCCCAGCCCATAAATCTATTTGCCGCTCACCAGGTGTCGAAGCCAGTCTAGGGGCTATCCAGTAAAGGAGTTTGCCTCTCTCGTCCCAGTACCCGTATATGCACTGGGTGATTCCCACCAGCATTGAAGTGCTTCATTAAACACAAATTGCCTCAGTGACAGCCTATCAAGTTGAAGCTGTCGACAGAGGGAGTCACAAGCATTAGAGGCTGCTTAGGTCCCTAATTACAAGATGCAGGTTTCAAGCTCTGGCATATGGTTGAATTTGTTCCTTCAGTGTGCTTGAGATCTTGGGCCAGTCCTCTGATTGTGGCTCTGACTGCTGACCATAGAGTGGCTGCCTCCGTAACTGACCCGACATTCAGCTCAAAGTAGGAGTCAACCTCCATGGCTAAGTAATCCACAAACTATTCATCTATAAGGAACCAGGCACTGAGCTGCTACAGCAGCCACTTATGATGTGCAGGGGTTCCCACATGGAGTGTACCTAGTAAGTGATCAGAGATCCCTCGGTGGAGAATCGCTGAGGCTGTTGTGTGTGTCATGTCTGTGGCCGGGAGAAGTATGAGGTTGATGTGGGATGAGGTTTTGACCAATGTGTCAGTGTGTGTGTATGCCCTCTCCTTCGGGTGCCATGTCTGCCACGCATCGCATAATCCCAGGGAGTCCATCCAAGAGGCAAGCGCTCTGGAGCTGGCCAGTCAGTGTTTGGTAGGAGGGCCCGACGTGTTTTTGCCTGGGTCAAGTGTAGTATTGAAGTCTCCGACAAGGACCATTGACCCACGTGGGAGGAAGGTAATTATCTTAGTCAGTTCCTCCAGGGTTTGCCCCTGTAACTGGGGTGGTACATAAATGCTAAGGATGTTGTATGGTTTCCCCTCTAGTGTCCCAGCAACCCCGAAGTAATGGCCCTGTGAGTCACAGATGATTTGTATGCCAACCAGTGGGAAATTTTGTGGAGTAAAATGGCTACCCCTCTGGAGCAACTCTAAAAACCACATGGAAGATGTGGTCATATCCAAATCTTCACAGAAAGGGGTAATTAGAGCCTAACAGGTGGGTTTTTTGTAGCTAGGCTGTGCTGGATTGCTGTCACTTAACAAAGCAAGAGACTGCTCTACACTTAAAGCGGTCGAGAGGAAACCATTGACATTTCAAGAGATGAGATGAAAATCGGCCATGAGGGCTATAGGTCGGTGTGACTAGTACCCCACGTATCAGTGTGTAGGCGTGTGGTGTATGGTCTTGGGCATGCATGAAAGTAACTTGGTGTAACACTAAAGAACAAATTAGAACTCAAAACATTACAGTTCCCCCAACAGTAACAGCCCCCAGTCCATACTTCCACCCCAGAAGTATCTGTCCCCTTGAAACTCTCACAGAACAAAAAATAATACATTTTGGTGTGGACCTCCTCCTGAGTAGTATCAAATGTCTGAGGCAGCTGGATACCTACACTGCAAAGTTGACGGTTGGGCTTGAAGCTCGTCTTCAGATTTATACCAGTCGCAGCACCATCACCACAGGGATCCCTCTCCATCCGAGGGAGCCATGGGTGAGGTTTCTTATGTCGTCTCAGGGAACAGTGATGAACTTGTGCCCTAGTTTGGGAGTGACCACGTTCAGTGTCAGAGGAATCAGGGGGGCATCTGCGGGACTTGGGTCACCAGCATGGCTTGGGCAGTTTGGTATCCCCGCCCCCCCCCCAGTGAAGGGTTGGTCATGGCAGCGCAATACTCACTTTTCAGCCTTCTCAGGGGTGTCAAAGAAGTAGGGGCAGGATTGATGGGTAACTTTCAGCTATGCATGGAAGAGCAGCATATACTGCAAAGACATCTCCTTCAGTTTTATTTTATTTGCATCAAATGATTTACACTGTTTCTGGAGTGTCCTTGTGTAATCAGGGAACATCATGACATGGGCTCATTGGAAGTGCATTTTCTCATGGTACTCATAGAATATCATCTTGAACAAGGTAATTTAGCATTTTGTTGATCATAGGGTGTGGGGGCATGCCTTAGGAAGGCATTGTGTCAGCGTCCAGTGTTATCGATCCACCACGGTCCAAGGGGATTGGCTTCCTTGGGACGCAGGATTTGAGCCAAATATCTAGGAAGGTTTCTGGGTGGGAGTTTTGACACCCTCCAGGAACCCCCAAATCTAAGGTTGTTGCACCTTTAGAGGTTTACGGCATCCTCTGCTCTCGCCTCCACGATGCGAGTGGAAGAGGTGAGTGCAGTCACCTTTGCACTAATGTCAGTCCTCTCATCCGCCAGAGAGGAGACCCGGCTCTCTGCTTTCGTAACTCTAAAGGCCATATTGCGAAGGTCCTGGCAAAGGAAAGCCACATCCACTCTCAACCTCGCAGATTTTGGTCTCTACCACTTCCTGCGAGGTTTGGATGACCTGCAGGATTGTGTGACCTCTGTGGCAACCAGACGTTTGAAGCTTGGGTGGGGCTCAGCCTGCTGTTTGTTGACCTCTGTGGAGTTGGTAGTGTATTTGTCAATTCTTGCTTGAGCATGTATAGTTGGAGCCTTGTCTTCCCCTGTGGTCACTACTAACACGCTGGACCACAGGCTGAAGGATCACCAAGGCTCCTGTATTTATATCAGAGTATCAGGGGCAGTCACATTCTAATCAGTATGATTAGGATGGTTACTGCTCCTTGGTCCTGTGTCCATCACCCTGCATGCAGGAGTGCAAGTGGCCAGGCCCAGTAGAGTTCATGGGGGGGGCTACTTGCCTGGCACAAACAGCTCATCTACACCCCTGCCTGCTTACTTCACTGAGGTAGCTTGTGCTGCTGGGGGTCCATGTACCACTGTTTGAAGAGTTTTTGGGGTGATGCACAGCGCAGGTCCACTTAGGGAGGTGAGGGCCCCAGTCACCCCCAGTCAGAATGAGTGCACTGGGTTCCATTCAGGCAATCTGCAGCCCCACCGGAGTCCATCAGGCCTCTGTCACCTTGGCCAGGGGAACCTCTAGGCAGTGAGGAACGAAGGCGCCACAATGTATACATTAATGGTCCAGGGAGGAAGTGCTCGGCTGGAGGGCCTCCTCCGCATCCACCACAAGCTCTCAGAGAGAGGCCAGGCAGGGCCAACTAGATTGGTTACTGGGGACAGCCCCAGAGAGTGTGTCCACCCCTTGAGGCAAAGTTAGATAGGGGGAAACTTTGACTCTGCCACAGACCGCCCCATGGCTCAGCCTAACTCCACATGCGGCGACAGCCCGGCCAGAGAGGACCATGCAGGAGGCCCAGTCACTCAGCAGTCAGTGACTGTAGGGTGCAGCAGGGGTACAACTGTCTGGCTGCTGCAGTCCTGGAGCTACGGGCCACCACAGCAAGGCTGCCGCACAGGCGCCCGTAGCAGTGCTGCATCGCCCTGCATGCTGGCAGGTGTGCCTTTGTGCTTGCTGGTGACTGGAAACTCCAGAGCACCACCATGACAATGGAGGTTAGTGGCAGTAGGGCCGAGTTATTGGGTCTTGTACAGTCCAGCATGGTCAGCGGGATAGTGGGGGATGATGGAGGAGGTCAGGGAGCTTTTTAAAACATGTCCTCCAACTTGGCCACTGTAGCCTAACCCCACCACTAGTATGAGTTTTGGACAGTTATTTTAGGTCCTGTGCTTAGAAAACCAATGTTCTGTATATTAGAACATGTGAAGTTTACCCCTTCCACAATATATGTGGTGCTCACCAGAGGTCATATTAAAATGAACAAAGTATACCTTACAAAAATAGTGATGATACGTATATCCAGCTTAACAGCAAGATTTATTATACATTTCAACTAGAACTGCAATTGACTGAAAAATGTGTTTGACCCTTTATCTTTGAGTACCATTGGTTGTACTTTAAGCATAAAATCTTTGTTTTAAACGTTGAAATTTTAGACTTTAGTTTGAATTGCTTAATAACTTCAATACATAGTTAAAAAGGAATATCCGTTTTATTTACAAAAAAACAATTGTCTATAGAAATTGCAACTTAACTGGCTCTTCACAACAGTAATCTTAAACGTGAGTAAATCTACCTGTTATAAAATATTTTAAATTATTATATTATAAATATTAAAATATTAGTAATAAAATATTATTTATTTAAAATGTAAATGTTATTTTTAAACATTAAAATAAAGGTATATATATATTTAGAGTTGTAAATAAATGTATTTATTTTCACAATATTACTTAGGCGGTTTTATTTTAAGTTCCTAACTGAATTATTTATTGTGGTAGTGTGTTGCAGTACCTGTGAGTAGCTAATGATGCTTCTCAATATATTCCAGCTCTGAACCGAACTACGTTTATGACGTTTGAGAATAGGAAGTGGCATACTCCTTTCCTTAGTCCTTCCTTTAATCCCTCCACAGCACTCACTAAGCGCTCCTTTGTCCTCCGTTGAGGCCGTCTTTAAAGAAGTAAGTATTCCAGATTTTCTCATCACACACCGGTCCCTCCCACATTTACTACTGAAATGCACTCCTACATGTGCAGAGATCTCCAAAGTCATGGTGGAGATCTTCACACATGAAAGATACTAGAGGCAGAGGGGCAGACTTCCGCACAAAGCATAGGGCCAGATGTTCAACGCTTTATAGCGTGCGCAAACGGGTCTTAGACACGTATGCGCATGCTAAAAAGCATGGGGCCATGTACAAACAGTATTTTGCGAGTCGCAGATAAATTGTGACTCGCAAAATACTGTTTAGCGACTCACTATTAGGAAGGGGCGTTCCCTTCCTAATAGCGACCTCAAAGTTATGTATCAGTGTTTTGCAACCACAATTGTGGTCGCTAAACCCTCGCAAATTACTACCTACTTCAAGTAGGTGGTAATGCATTCGCGTACTCGAGGAAGCTGGCGTGAGGAGGATACTGACGGAAATCATATGAACATACACGTTGTCTACATTAGTGTTTGATATATCAACCACAGGGAACTCCTCTAGAGAGAAATTACCCATGCCGGAGGACCGTGTGGGTCGGAATTAACACCGCACGGTAAGTATGTAATCTGGTTGGGGACTGATAATTCCCTTTATCCTGACTTGTACAGTGACCACATTGGGTTGCAGAGATTAATGTACATTGTTGTTTTGCTTCACCTTACACCTTGAAAAAGTTGCATGTAAAATACATGAAGGCGACGAAACACGTGTTGGCATTGACATTGACTTTTCGACTGAATCACAGTTATTGATATTAAATGAAGGACCAAGAAAAGATCGAAAGACTAAAGCTTCGCATCTTTATTTGCGTGAAGATTGTATATTGAAAAATATTACTGCAAATACTGTCATGTTATAAATGTTGTGTGCTAGGGGATTCGTGTAAATTCTTGTACTTTAGCTTAGGCCACAAAAAATTAGGAGAGGTGGTGGTTCTCTTCCCCCTTTTAGCACCACAAAAAATACTAGCACCAATAATTAATCAAGTGAATATTTCCAGGAGCGCCGTACCTATTGACCAATACCACTATCCTTGTGTTTTGGCATTCGCAAATGGGAAGGGGTCCCCAGGGAACCCCTTACCCTTTGCAAATGCATGCAATATTATTTTTAAGGGCAGGCAGTGGTCCCAGGGCGCTTTATTAAAACATGCACAACATACCATATAGAAGAAAGTGTGTACTTGTAAAGCAACACATTATTGTGACCTAAAACAGATGTAAATCACTGGATTTGCAGCTAGAAAGTGCTGTAAAATGCAAAACATAGAGAAGCATCATAATTTTACAATACAATTATAGCATCGGTTAGCACAGATATCAAGTCACCTGTCCAATAACAAAACAGCATGTCGTAGTTACATATCATATGCAGCAGAATATTACAGTGGAATTCTACAGATATTGGTGCATATTCATGTTATCCAGGAAGAGTCATTCCTTCTTAAACATAAAAATACTGATGAGTCCTAGGCATCATCAAACATCAAAATCAAAATACTGCATACAGCCCAAATGGGCAAATTCCTGGTTCACAAAGGACTATATTGGGGCAAATGTAACTGTTGCAATAGGTCCAGGGACACACATTGCAAAGAAATGACTACTTAATGATTGTGTAGGATGCCCATGCTTGCATAAATCAAAAATGCTGTGAAAATACCAAACAACTAAATGAGAAAACTGAAAAATAAACGTATATGTGTCATGACGTTTTGACAACCCCCCCATGAGTCAGAAGAAAGGGTAGGGAAATCTACTACGGAGATCCATCATGACTCATGAAGGCTCCCTTCCTTTCCTCCTGTAATAAATTGAAACATATAAGAGATTAAAACCAAACAGAAAACTGGGATCAATGTTCAGAGTCACTAATAGACCACCTCAGTCCTCCCCCAAATGTACCCTGAGCTCCTCTTTGGTATTAAGACCTCTGTGGGGAGATGGCAGAGGATAGATTTTCTCTCCCACAATGGTGTGACATCATTGTCAGACTCTTGGTCCTCAGTAGCTAGAAGAGAACAATAAGGGAAATTGTAACTTAGGGCCTGATTTAGAGTTTAGTAGATGGGTTACTCCATCACAAACGTAATGGATATTCCGTCAACCTTATTGCAAGTGCACTATATCCTTTGGTACTTGTAACAAGGTGGATAGGATATTACGTCACATTTGTAATGGAATAGCTCATCTAAATCAGGCCCTTAGACGTTAAAGTTGGCAAAAACACTAAAACTAGACATAGACATTTTATACTTTTGATTTTAACAATAGAAGACTGATACTTTAGCATAGATAATAGAACCATAAGAATATTAGACAATGGCATTGATTGTTTAAATTATGCATGTATGAATAATGTACAATAATGTCTTATCTGTTTCTGCAACACATGTTTTGTTTGTGGTTGTGTCAGCTGCTGAGCCCGTGAACTTGAAGAAGGTGGTGGACATGTTTCCCTTGACCCATCAGCTGGTGACAAATGTAAAGATAAGCTTCATAACTGTGGCAGTGGGACTGGGGAGAACTGTGACATGATACAAATCTTGTAAATGCTGAGGAAGCCTTTCTTTAGTTATGTACCAAGTTCACACCATACTAGATGTATACCTTCACTTCTGCAGTTCTTTAAAAAGATGACCCGATTTGTGCAGCAGTGGCCACAGCTCACTTCATGGTGGCCCTTCTGCAGCATATGGAGGGCCTTCGAATTTTCACTGCAGATGGGCAGTAACTTTTCAGTTCAGCAGCTGCCTCCTCACACCTCACTACAGGGATCAAATTGATGGGATCCCCCACTGGACCTGCTCTCTTCAGGGATCTCGTCTTCCTGTCAGTGCACATGGTCTTTGCAAGCAGGCAGGCACTGGTGCTCCATGCTCCAGGGGCAGGTGGTCTTGATGTCCCTGTGTGATGTCTCTTCACCCAGCTGGGAGACTGGCAGGCCTTGGATCCCTGTCCTGGTAACATGCAGAATTCTTGCAGCGCTTCTCCTCCTCGCAGATCCCGACTACCTGCTTGATGGTTGACATATTTTGGATGCTCGAGCTCCACTTCTTATAGTCCATTTCCAAACACCAAATGTGATTTAGAGTCTGAGTCTTCGAACTTTATGTTGAGAGTCTGCTTGCTTTCTAAGTGCCCCCTCCTCTAATCTGCCCTTTCTCCAGTAAGCAGTCTGTCATAGCAGGAGCGACTCCTAATCTGATAGCCCCACAACACAGGCTATGGGAGTGATTAGAGGTTAACACCTGGATGTCAGCCACAGTAATATGCATATCAAAAGGTTATCTCAGATCTCAGCCCTACTCTTTATGATTCTCTTTTCAGCCCCATCTCCTTCCTGTGATGTACCCAGGGCCCTTCCCAGTGACCTCTCTCTGGATCAAAGAGCACCCTTTAAAGTGTACTGTAAATCTTGGCTCTCCCTTCCTCCAGTGTGTCCCACGCAGCTCACAAGAATGCAGTAATCTACAAATCTGTTTGGGAGAATTCCTCTACCTCATCATGTTCTTCCAGTTAGCCCTGGGTTTCCCAAAATGATATCCCCAAATCTTCCAAATATTTTACCCTTTACAGGCACCATACACACAGCATATGCATCTAATGTACACGCACTGGACCCTGCTTATGTTGTACCATTCACTGGCACACATACACCTAGCACTTGCATATTACATACACTCATGGCACAGCACTGCTCTCCCCCTGTACTGTACTATTCACAGGCACACATACACCCATCACATGCAAAACACACACACACTGTGCAGAACTCCACACCAAACCAACGTAGGCCAAGGGTGATTTAGGCACATAGCGGCGGAACTTGAAATGAGTGAGCCTGTAGACCACACTTAAGTGACACATGTAAAAAGGACATGTTCATTTCTACTGATCACTACACAGTATGCTGTCATCATTGTGCTTGTGCTGCTCAACTCCTGGCAAAGTCTGTGGCCTTTCGGGGTAGTGCTTTGGGCACCATTCCCGCTACAACAAGGCTGCCATCTGTGAGACTGGCCTATGTCATGGTGCACACGCATGATTCGTGTTTGCACATGACAACAAAAATTGAGACATCATTACACTTCGGGCACACATGGCAGGGCTGAACATCAATCACCATGTGAGGACTGTTCCGTTCCAAAAGTTAAATTAAAGCATATGCACATATATATGTCCAGGAACAGAAAAATACTTCAATGTACAATGTTTGAAGTGCATAGCTACCCTGTCTTCTTGCTTTGCAGATGATTACGCACCAAGTTTCCAACAACTCAAGTAAGGTCACAGACTCTTTATGCCAAGCAAGAGTGGATTAGCACATATATGCACTTCAAACCTTGTGCATCAGAGTGTTTTTTTTCTTTTTCTGGACAGATACATGCTTTGATTGAACCCCTTATGTTTCATGTTTTAAGTATTGCAATAACATGATTGCCAATTAATAAAATATTTTTATATGTGTAATGCAATTGATTTACTAATACGTGATGTTGCATTAATTTACCTTGAGTATAAGGTTTAGTAAGGTTAATTCAGCAGGTTCAGGCTCCAATCAAGTTCCTCCACTCAGCTCTCACTCTCACTCTCTATCTCTAGCTCTTTCTGACCTTCTGCTCATATAGAGGTGCTGGTGCTTGCTCCAACAATGAGAGAAACAGTAAGGGATTTTGGTGAATAGTTAGGGCCTGAGTTTGAGTTCCGCAGACGGGCTACTCAGTCACAAACATGACGGATATCCCGTCCTTTGTATTACAAATTCATTGTATCTAATGGCACTTGTAATTCGGCGCTGTGAAGGAGTAACCAGTCCCTTGAACTCTAAGTCAGGCCCTTAGATGCTTCACATGGTGACGAAATTGAAGAGCCAGACAGTGTGCCGGGGCATAGGACCTCTGACTTTAAAATGGACAAAGTGAATGGTGGACAGATGCAGACAACAGAGAAGGTAAAAGGTGTATAGGTGCTCCTCAATCCATGAGCCAAACACATCACTGACAAAAGAGAATCAGGGGGCTTTCAGGTTTAGTCTTAGCTAGACAGCTAAAGTGGATGCCCATTGGGATGGAGTTTTTAAGTGATCAGTGATGTAAGAGCGTATTGAGATTATTCTGGTGTTCTGATTTTATTGGCGCACTCACAGGAATAGCAGAAGGTCTTCCCAAATCAAACTGCATATATAGCCTCAAGAAGGGGAGAGGAAATAACCTTATGGCTAGAACGGTCGACCTCGAAGCTGGGGAACTGGGTTCGAGTCTTAGCAGGGACGCTCAACATCCTTTGATTCTGGGCAAATCTCTTAATCTCCCCACACCTAAAAAAATGAATGTGTCCATCTATAACGAAACTGGTGATCATGTAAAGCGTTCTGATACCTGATGTTGAGTTTGCGCTATATAAAACTCAAAAAATAAAAAGAGGCATTATCGTGGTTTGACAGACCTAACTGCCACTTCACGGACTAGAGTATCAAGAATCAGGCTAGTAATGGGACTTTGGTACAAAAAATAACTTCCAAATGGTGCCTGGGTCATTGCAACATCATCCGATTTGTCTACAAGATAGAGCACAGTCATACTAATTCTGTAGAAAGCAGCCCTGAGTATGGCTGCAGGTGTTATTTTCTCTAGGCGTGGGCAGAACTCGCATTTCTGCAGAGTTACAGAAAAACTCAGCAAGACTCCTTGGAATTCTGCCAACGGGAGGGGCATATGCAACTCGCACTGCAATTTAGCACCGGTAGCGCAAGCAGTGCTGAAAATCGGTGTGAATGGCACCATGCAACATCACGCAGCCTTTCGATTGATTTTGCTGCCTCTTATGTAGAAAATCTACTCGAGCTGCAGCAAATCTACTCAAATACCAGCCCACTTACCACAAACACTGGCGACCAATTACATCAGAAAATCGCACTAGGGGGCGCCAAATCATTCTGCCAAGCGGTGATTGGCAGATTTTGGCCAGATCTCCTGGTTAAAGTGTAACGTGGAGTGGACAAAATTCTGCCAATGCAGCGGGCGGCACGGAACATTCTGCCCAACCCCCCAATTTTCTGTTTTCTTGGGCAGATGAAATAAGTGAAGAGTTAATGAGGTGGCCGAACTGACTTTAATATGTTGTTCTGGGGAATGGTTCACCCAGTGCTTGGCATGCGGACCTAAGATTGGTTTCTTGGTTGCAAGAGAGGGGCTCAGCACAAAAGCATGCTCTAATCATAACTAGTTATGGACATGAATATATATGATTACATGATCCGTACCAGTTAGCAATCACAGGACCCGTGTTCTAAAGGGAAGACCAATAGCAACAGCTGCTTTCCAAGCTAGCCCTAATTGTCCATGGGGTATACTATCAACAAACAGCGATGATCATCGCTAAGCACGTTTAGCGCGTTTTTTTCTAATCGCCGGCCATCGCTGGATTTCATCGCCGAGATAGCGCATTATTATCAACGCTTATCTCCAAGGCGATAATAAATCCAGCGATAGAGGAGAAATGCGGGAATATCGCATGAAATCCAGCGATAAAAACTCAGCAATAGGTAAAACCTTGATAATACGACATGGCGCACTTAGCCTGACAATCCACCTCCCGTAGGATAATATAGCTAAGTCAGAAATTTTCCAGACGTTAGATTCCAGCATTAATGGGGGCTTAGCGCGATTTTAATTGTCGATACGCGGGTCCGGGGCATTGTTGTAAATATCGCAAAGCTGTATTAGCGATGTATTCCCAAGAAGTTATGTGGGGAACGCCTACTTTGCATCTCATTAGCGATGCAAGACGTTAATAAAACGGGTGATAGCACAAGGAAACACGGCTAAAGCCTGTTAGCGTGTCCATGATAATACTGCGATTAAATTATCGTCGCCTTTCAGTCGAAAACGGCCGCTAAAGCGGCGATAATGGGCTTGATAATATGCTTGATAATAGGCCCCCATGAGTGCTACATTTAAAAAACCTTCTGCACAAAAAAATACTGGTGGATGCAGGATCGATTGATCGTTTTCTTAGAAGAAATATGATTTGTGTTACCCTTAAAGTTATCTGCAGAAAAACTTTATGAAAAACACAGGGAAATCTAAATCTATCATTGTACTTACCTAAACCTTTACTTTAGGGGTGTTTCTGAAGTGCGTTCCTGTTTTCTCTTTGAGTGAGTGGTTTGACAAAATATAATTGTTTGCAGTCCAACCTCCTCTTCGTGAAAACACTGTCGCGAGGAGTCAGCATCACTTTATTTAATATTAAGTACATGTTGTCTATGATCTGCATCCAATATCTAAAAGAAATCGTAATACTGTACCAAAAGATGTGAGATAGAAACACTTCAGCAGATGTATATTTCTACGATATTCAAAAAAAAAAAAAAAAACTAATACAAACTCGAATAATCTCTAGAGCAGCATGTCATTTATAGTTTGAACTTTCAAAAGTACTATGACGATTTTAATATTTTCTTCACATAGAAAACGTGATGCTAGCACAAAGATTGCTGCCAGTGCTTTACAAACATATGTTTCTCTGAAAATTGATATTGCTAACTTTATAAATCAGATAGGGTTTTTAGAGTGTGGATAAATATATTCTGTGTGTGCCCGGAATCAATGATGGATATCGGCATAGTAAGTCTTTCAGTGTGTCTTTTCTTTTCCGTGATGCTTGTCGCTGTTATTAAATGGCTCTTTCAACTGGTAAATACATTTTTGCGCATTATTTCCAAAACAATTCGCGTTTCTTAGTATTGAGAATACGTAGAAAAAATATTTCGCGTTTTATTAATTTTACGTTTGCTACTTTTGCCTATCCAGATGCATTGGAATGCTTTACACGGAAGAAAATAAAATGCATCGCTGTAAAGATAAAAAATGAGGAAATTGGGAAATAGCCACATTGGCCACAATGTTTCTGTCACAAATTAAACAAACTCTGCCCTGGGAAAATGGAGGCAATTCTCTGCTACACATATTTTTTCTGCCATATAAAGGAGAATATTTGCTAAAATGCATATTGCAAAGCTAACAAAATACAGATATATGAATTTGCTCAGCCTTGCTCTGCTTGCATAGATAGGAACTGAAGGAATACATATTTGTCCACTTTAAAATCTGAAAATCTAAACTACATTTGAGGCAGTGAGTTTTCTAAGCAATGCAAAGCGATTAAAAATTGTTTTGTGTCCTAGCCCCGTTCGTGGGGCCAAGCGGAAGCAGGTGTTACTGGGCTTTAGCCAATGTGCCTAGTGGGTACTGCACAATGATGTGCCCCCCCTGTGCAGAATGTGATGAGGCGCCGTAGATTTCACAGATATTCATTGGTCTTGGCTCAATGGGGGTCCCTAATAGGGTTGGGACCACCTAAAGAGTTATGCCCCCCCCCCCCCCAGTGCACCAGGGGCTGCAGGGGCCTGCGTTATGCCCCTGTTGGAGGCTGAGATTGTTTGCCTTGATGTTTCGGGACCTGTCCTGCTATAGCTCTGCAAAACTGAGACAAGCACAAACCCCCAAGCATTTGATTCTTAATGGTAATAAATGGCAAGCATTCACTGGTTTCCCACTGAGGTAGAGTGTTGGTTCCCAGGCTTAGGACTCAACAATCACCTACTAAGACTAATTGCCTAACCCAGTGCTTTAATTTAAGTATTTCATTTGCACACCTAAGTGCGATACTCCACAGAACAGGTAACAGATACAAATAACCCACTGGCAATTGGGCTACCGTGCCTTGAATACTGGGACTCTTTGACCCATCTTTTGGGTGTTTTCCTTTTTAAGTCGAGCCTAGCGGCAGCGCGCATGCACTGCTCGCTCTGAGAGGCATGCTGTAGTAGGATATGGAGTGGAAGCTCCGTCCACTCTCCGACACTATTTGTCATTGGCTTTGTGTCATTGGCTTGATTATGAGCCTTGTTAGTCCCGCCTTGGTACCGCCTTGTCTCCATTTGTTAACACCCATAAGGACTGGACATTTTACTTGGCTTGTTACATGGTGGGCTATATCTGGTGGGTGAGCACTATTTTGAAAATGGACACTGATGGGGACAATGGTGGCTGCAGCGCTATGCGCTCTACATTGTATGGTTTTTACTTTATTGAGCGCGGTGCCCGCTTTAGAGACACCACGCTCACTTTATTTATTTATATTGAACATTCATGGTGAGCGCGGCGTCCACTTCTGGGACACCGTTCTCTGTTTGTTTGTTTTTACTTTAAAACTGAGCATTGCGCTGATTCAAGGACACCGCGCTCGGTTTCTTTATATTTTTTTCAACTTTAACATTGAGCGCGGCTCCCGCTTCAAGGACACCGCGCTCAGTGTTAAAGTAAAAAAAAAAAAGGAAGCAGAGCGCGGTGTCCTTGAAGTGGCGGCGCACTCAGTTTTAAACGTAACCATTTGCAATGTAATAGGTCTCGCATTTATGTGAGTTTAAGTAGCATAAACCCGCGTAAATGCGAGACCTATTGCATTGCAAATGCTTGTTAGTAATTCTAGGCAAACTTCCCCTGGGGTATAGTATCCATTCCGCATGTATCAAAACTCAGGCGCAGATTACTCTTTAGTTCAGTTCCTAGCACTCAGTTAATCAAAAATTCCCCTTTCTGCTCCATCTCATCAACAAGCAGACATCAGAGTGTTGTTCAGGTGGCCAGCTGGGAACAACACCATGCAGTTTGTGTGCTTCCAGTTCTGGGAGAAGACTCACCAACTGAAGGTGCAGCCCATGATCCAGATAGGAGCCAAAGCAGAACAACAGTGGAAGTCACTCTCTGACATCCTTGCATATGTGCACAGACCTTTGAACAAGCAGAGCTCTCCAATAGTTGGTGGACCTGCTTCATGGTTTGGGTGAAGTGCAGAAGGTGGGCCACCAAGGGCCAGTGATCACAGTGATATCAGGGCAGCTGCAGCAGAGTCTTTGGTAGCAGTGGCATGGTTGACCCTGGCTGCTGTCCTCAGTTGCAGTGGCACAATCCTTCTCCGGCATTGTTCTTGATGGAGGTGGCATGGTGTGCTTCGGGCAACCTGTCTAGGTGGCAGCAACTATTGTTGATTGAGGTGGCACAATCCACCTCGGACACAGACCTTGTCTACAGCGGTGATGGCTGCTGTCCACAATTGCAGACCAGAAATGCTAACATGGAAAGACTGCTCCTACACTCCACTGGGAATGCAAATCAACCTCTACAGTCTTCCTTCTTCTTGCGAACATGCAGAGGCACCAGGCTAAACAGCTTCTGACTCTCTCTGTACAGCCACACCTTCAACAGGTTTAGCAGACTCCTTCTCTCTCTCAACAGGAAAGGGGGTGTCTAGGTACTTGAGTGTGGGGGAATAGCTTTTCCCACCAAAACAAGACATAAGGGAATGTCCGTTCACCTCTGGGAATGCCGCTGTCAGATACACACCAGCTCTGGTTCCACAGAAGTCATCTGAGCACTCTGAAGAGCATTCCCTTCCTTGGCCAGAGATAACTTGTAACTGGGACAACAAGTGGGCCAGTGGCTCTCACTTTTGTACAGTCAAGGAAAACATGAGATGTGGATTTTCTGTCTGCACCTTCAGAACCAGTTTGAAGTGGTTCTTGTTTCAAGAGACCATCTACTAAAGGCAGCACTTAAGGAAGACTGATCAGCCGCCCCTTTCAGCAAAGGGCCTAACTGAATTTCTAAAGAAGCCTTGTCTCCTCTTCAATGTCTAGGTCTCCTCTCTACAGGTTCAGGATTGCCAGCAATAAACTTCCACATTCTGGGAAAGCAATATCCTCTCCATCTTGTGAACAGAAACAGTCCAGAGGCTTACAAAATGGAATCCACAGTCCTCCTTTACTCTGGCTCATCCACAGACAATGCTTTTACTAAACAGATCACATGCACAAACACACACCTCATGCACTTGGAATGTTAGCACTAGAATCTCGCTTAGAACAAGGAAGTGGAATTTTTCACAAGTAGGCCAGTATTCCTCCTCTCCAGTGACACAGATAAAAAGGTTTGGTCGCAACTATGGATTCACAAAACACATTTCGCTGCCACCACTACTCTGCATGGCAAACCCATGGCAAGGACAGTAGTCCACAGTCAGTAAATTGAGAGCACTCTTGGTACACCCATCCAGGTCATAGGACAGATCCAGAGCCTTAAAGGACAGGTCTAGCCCTCTTGACACATACTAGGTAAGTGTGTAGCTGGAGCCAAAACCAAAAATCAGGATACCAGATGCAGTCGGCCACTCAGTGAAGGAGGATATAACTTCACCATGAAGAAGAAATTTTCTTCCCAACAGTTTGCTTTGTTTTTTTATTGTCTAAGGATATATTTGCAATTGGACTTTACATGTCAAACGACTTGTAAACAGAAATGTCAGGGCATAACTCGGATGCAGATGGCGAAGAGGGCGGGGAGCGTGAAGGCACTAGATGCGGCAAAGGCATGGCAAACATTGGTAGTGCTCCTCAAACTCCCGGACAGCGATAGCGATGAAGAACGTGGGACACCTGCCCCTGTAGTAGGAGGCTAAATAGTTTAAAGGAGTCGGACCGACTACGGTAATTCTAATACAGAGATGCAACATAACTCTGCAACTGCTGCCCATAGCCCCCTGCTTTGATAAAGCTGGTATATTGAGAAGACACACCATAACATACACACACTGCAACTTGTACAGAGAATTGGCAGTGGCATGCCTGGGGGGGGAGGGATGGAAGGGGGGTTGTTCTGGGAAGTTAGATTAGAGTTACATTTTGACAATGTCAGGAGCGAATGTCGAGAACATGCTATATCATGTGGGATTCATTTTCATGGCATTAGTTTATGCTTGAACTGGAGAGTAAGAAGAAGAGACGTTGCCAAGCATAGAACGCTTTAAATAATTGCATCTTACACGTTGGTTCCATTCCTCTCTCTGATTATATGCACATTACTATGGAAATGTACATGCTGTGTGTTTGACTAGAATTGTAAACTTCAATAAAATGTGTTTATAAATAAATAAATAAATAAATGTTGAAGCTGTTTTGCAGTCTCTATACTCCATGTCTGCCGTGGTGCAACATTGTTAATCTAATTTAAGAGAGAGCAAAGCCTCTTTGGTACTTATCCTAATGCACAACTAGCAAACCACAAAACAGGTGCAAAAGAGCATCTACCACAATTTTACAGCAGTGCAAACTTTTTTAAATTTGTCTCTGGGTATCTTGCAGCTTTTTCAGCAGGTCAGTGGGTTTCCTCTGAAAAGGGTCATTCAGCCTTGGATTAGGCTCACTGAGACATATGGTGGAAAATATGTGTGGCTATATAAAATCTCTGAGTGGGATACACTGCTAGAAAAAGTTGGAGAGAGTGTGTCATACAGCTGATGGTTGTTTGCCATGATCTTTGAACTTCTCTTTAGAAACAAATGTCATATCTGACGAGAGAGAGGACGTAGATAAGCGAATTTGACAATCAGATTCATGAATACATATTTAAATCTTTACAAGTCTGGCAATTTGCAAGCAGAATTGAGGCTGCTAAAACTAAAGAACAGTTCACTTGTAATCAGTTTATAGCAACTAAAGGCAATTTTGGTTACATCTTCAGGCAAGAAACAGAGATCTGCAGTATATTTATATGTTTTTACGAGAACCTTTATACTGATGTTTGCAGAACTTCAATCCCAGAATAAGAGATTTTCTTCGACCATTTAAAATTAGCTTAGTTCTTAGAAGTTGAGTTTCAGACTCTTATGAACATTTTCTCTCCAGAAAAATTTGAATAGATTGCTCACCAGTCTCCTAAAGATAACGTTTGAGGAGAAGACGTAGTTTTAATATCTCTAGATTTTCAGCCTCTTTGAAAAGTCAAATATGTTTATCTTTCATAAATGTTCTTCTTGCTAATAAACACCGATAACAACATTTTCCTCAAGCATTCTATAAATGGTATAATCCCACTTCTTAATTAGTAATTCCAAACTAGGAGCATAGATTCATACCAAGTAGAAATTCCACCAGCCACACCAATGTTGTCAATATACTGCCCGACACTGTGCATAGTGGAGAATATTGAGGATAGACATTTGGCAGTGACCCTGTTAGATGCTGAAAAATCCATCAACATGTTCAACTGACAGTTTCCATGGGCAATGATGAGTAAAATGGGATTCCGGAATATATTTATATCTGGGATGGAAGTTATGTACTCTGATCTTGAAGCAGGGATCTGCATAAACCATTCCTATATCTGCTGCCATATTTATCCTTCACATGAACATTTGTTTTTGGCTGTAAATCAGGCACCACATTAAAAAACAGGTAAGGTACAAGAATTTGAGTTCAGCATCATGACAGAGGCATCCTTTACATTAAAAAGGCTAACACCTCGTGAGTAACATGTTAATTTGTGACATACAGTGGCTACAAATTCATTATAGAAAAACTCAGATCATTGCACTCAATATCCCTAAATTCTGTCAGTGGTTTGGCAGATGGAAGCTATATACGTAAGAGTCAAACAACGTCAAAACAACACAGTTGTTGAAAACTAACCACAAACCACTTTGGTAGAATTCTATTTTAGAAAACTCTAATTGGAATCATAAAATTATTCCAACCTTCCTGCAGTGGTTTCGGGAACAATAAAGCACAGGAAGGGCATAGAAATGTTTAGATATTAACGGTTCAGTTGAGGGCTATAATTTCCAGATTTTCGATGGTACTGTTGGGTATCAATGGACTCTTATTTAGCAAATACTAGGTACTCTGATTCACCCAAGTACCCATCAAATCATATTACATTGCTTTAATATTATATTATCCAGTATTTTGTAACCACTTATCTAAATTTAATGAGGTGACCTACTGTGGGAAAATTTGATTTAAGACTAAACAACCATATCTAAAAGTCGGCATTCATTTTTTAAGGGAATTCAAAATACTGAAATTGTATTGTATTGTTTATTGACAGCTCAAAACATTTGTTTCATCGCTAGTAGATAAAAACCAAGAACATCTTTAGAAGACATTAAAAACACAACTATTTACAACATTAAGACAGAGTAAAACAAAAGTTAAATATCATTCAAAAAAATCCCAGTCCAGTAAGTTCATCAAATAGTTGTCAGTCTCATTGAGTGAGTTTCAATGCAAAAGTTCTTTGGGTAGTTCTCTACTGAAATTGTAGTATTTCTAAAAAAAATTGGTATACCAATTATTTGTGGAATAATTTATAGATGTAAATGGCCAGAATAATGCAAGGCAGCAACTTTTTTTAATAGATCATCTATATGAAAAAGGTAGCATGATGAGTTTTGATAATATCCAGCAGTGCTTTTAAGTACTTCCAGCTAAGCTCATGTCAGTGCCAATATTGTTAGATCTTAAATTACCAAGGGTAGAACCTGAAGGAAAATTATCCTTGTTAAAGCGTCTATTGGTGACTACTATTGACAGCTACAAGATACCATTTTCGGCGACGGGAGGAACATTTCAGTTGATGCAAATAAGCAGTTAATTTACTACTGTATCTTGGCGGCAAAGTTAATTGAAGGAAATTGCAGTAAGAGACTGGTTGGAGAAAAGATTCCAACAATGGAATTATGGTTTACTGAAATTACAACTAACTACATTATGGAATGGATCTAATAAATAAGGAAGTCAAAGGAGTGAAAGTTGAATAGAGCTGGAAACCAATTCTATTTTTTCCTGACAAAGTATAAGCTAAAAATATAGAAGCAGTTCATGAAATAACTAATAGAATTTTTTTTCGGCTATGTCCATCCACCTCTCAGTTATACTTTCAAGTTTAATTTATTAACTAGAATCTGTCCTTTTGGTCTATATTAAACATTTATTCAAACTTGAACTATGCTCTATCAAAGACTACGCCTGTTTGATATTTTATGTTTGTTATATGTAATATTCATTTTGAGTTCAATAATAAAACAAAATTTCAAATGTTAGAACCTATATCGCCTCCTCAAAAATGATAAAGTCCGTTGCAGGGATACATATTGTGAACATAGTTCATTACAACAAGAATGAACCTGTTTTTTGTGGGTATTCATATGTGAAATGCCTGCTTTTTACAAAGAACCAACTTTCAATGTGTGCTTCATTGCACTTTCTAATTATTAAACTTTGAACTGTTGATCCATATTTAAGTATATCAAATGTAAATAAAGGGAAAGGGTAAAAGTGTCAGTAGCCTCTCCTGAAAAAAAAACCCCAAAAAGCTAGTGATATGAGGGATTGTGCTTACCATTCACAGTCAATAATCAGCTCAACTGTATTTGTAGCAGTAGTTTGGTCAGCATCCCTACTTCAGTGTCTGGCGTGGTGTAGAGGGAACCTCAAGGCACTGCATCGTTTTTTCTGGATTTCTGGTATGACTGTAGCTCCAACTGAAGGCTCACATATAGAAAAAGCTACTAGCAGCAAAGTAGACCCGGGGATCAGATTTGTTTTTTATCTAAGAAGAACTGGATGGCACTCATTTCAATATTCTGGACAGTGAAGGATTCAACAGCATCAGGGCCAACACCACAGGTCCAGGTCCAAAGGTGCTAAACAAGCTGAGACGAAGCTCCAGGTACATAAATGAGTTTAGGCAACTTGGTAACGGCCTACCGTTAATAAGAGTCAATGCATCTTGCAAGTGCAGAGGATCTAGTTAGAGCACGGGTTCCCTCCTCAGGGAGATGTCTGGGCTGATCCTCTTCCATAAATGCATTGCCCAGATTACTGTCTATGCGGAGATGACAAAATACACCTTCCTGGGATCCTCAAGTGAATAAAGTTGCATAGTTCCTCAAGACAACGCTGAAAACATTAAAGAGGTGGATTGGATTGCCTTCTGTGGACAGCATCAATGCTCCATCGTGTAACCGTCATTCTTAGAAAAGCATTTGTTCACAAATTGCTATGGGTAACCTGAATGATAGGTGCACTGAAAGTGTTTGTGGAGCTTTTTTTGAGCACACACATTCCAATGAGCAGAAGCAACCTTCACAATAAAGTTCTGGATCATTACAGGCATAAATAGACACAGGCAAGATGCAAAGTACACATTCTAGGAATATCTAATGTGGCTTCCAAAACTAAAGTTAAATACAATTCGAAACCACAAGCATCTATTTTTAACAACCCAAATGTTAAGGTAGCTATCACCTAGTCATTGTTAGACACTGTCAGTGAGGAAACAGTGGGTATGACTCCCTAACAATAATTTAGTCTGTCTACCCAGAAAGATAACTGTCAAATTATCACAAATAGTCTATAATACTTCAATAGTCCTCTGTAGGTTTAAGCATAGCCCCCAGTATCACGCCCCTGCTGCAGCTCGTTGCCCTGAGGCAAATCCGAGTTAAGGCACAATTTCAAGGATATAAACCCAATGGCGACTGTGGAATGGATTACTTGCTTTTTTGCCATTTAGAAGGGATTTACCCTGCATGGCAATTGAAAGAGTATCTACTGGAGACCATAGTGGAACGTATTTCCCTTCTCCTCCACCCCTCTAATCAAGGGACATAGATAAGGCATAGCACCTCTGCAAAGCAAATCTCTGCACAGTGTTGAAGCAAACCAATATGACTCCTACTATAAATATATAGTGTAATCTTATGCTTTTTCCTTTTATTTAGAGAGTTCCTCACAGCAATAAGCACAAGTGATGAAATGTATTCATACATATAAATTCAGTGATAATGTTCTAATTTTGTTTGATCTCGTTTTTTGTTTGTGATATGAAGAAATATATATGTGTGCACATGCATCTAGAACTAAAGTGATTGTGTTCCAGTTTGTTTTTCTGTAAAGATCCTAGAGAAACAAATTTCAAGGTTTGCTACTTAATTTATCCCTACATCCGTCATCACTAAAGAGACAACCTGTGGCAAGAAAGTATTATGTGTGAAAAATTGAAAGAATCCACAAAAAAATTAGATCTCTAGGAAGTAGATGTTGAAAAATGTCCCCACAGTGTCAATGACTAAGTGTCCTCTATGTTGAACTTATAAGCATGTTGTGAAAGAAATAGAACATAATAATTTTGCGCACATTTTGTGGGTTGTACATTCAGTCATACCAAAATGGGTGGAGAGGCAGAAATCTACATTCTGTGGTTCTGTTGTGCTGGCTGAACATCACTACAATCCTTAGTGAAGTTACAAGACCTACAGAGTTAAACATACCATTAAATGCAATCATGCTTGCCAGAGAAACAAAAGATAAAGGAGATAGAAATATGTGATCTGTTGGCCAGTGTCCATAATGCCACCCAGTACCTATGGTGCTTATGACAGGGAGAAATCAACGGAATGCAGCATGCACCCAGTGGGGCAGCAAGGGTGTCATGGACCCTAACAAAAGCATGGAAAATTGGAACCGTCATCTCATGCTGATTAGTGAAAAACGTTCTCTCTCACAATCTTGGGCCCCAGCGCACCAACTGCTCCATTGATATCTATGCCACTGTGCGCAACCCTATAACAACCATTGAAGCACCTGCCATAAATTTGGCTGAAAATTCAATGTTGAGCCTCAAGGCATACAGTGTAAAAAAGAGATGTGAGTAAACAGTCCTATAAATAACACGAGCCAATGAGCTACCCTATCATACCCCCCTTCCTGCACGTTGTGGCACCTTCACACTGCATAATCTTAGTACATCTTCAGCTGAAGTGCAGGCTTCTCACCCAGCGTGCCTAGATATATCTCATGAAAAAAGAACAGATGATGGACGGAATGCTGAACAAATCAAACGTTTGCCCCCAAAAAACAATTAATTTAACCCAGATCTGTGACTGGGGATAATGTCTGACATTGTTCATTATTCTTTCCATCAATTGTTCTTTTTGCATTTGTCACCCCGAATGGGACGCGTATGCCCAGAAGTGGTGAGGGATGATCCCCGAAACCGGTCCCAGGGTTCTTGTTTTTGGTCCAGGTAGGACCTGGCCTGTCAGTTCTGGCTTGACTGTTCCCATGGGGGGCAGGGTCAAGGCTGATTTGTATGTGTCTGAGTCTGAAGTGGAAGGGCATGGTGAACGATGGATATAGGCCGATATCTCTGTATTGGAGCTGAATCTTCATCAATTGTTCTTTTTACATTTGTCATCCCAAGTAGGACCGGTATGCCCAGACATGGGTCCCATGCTCCCCATGCCACTGAAGCCAAGCTAGCCTGGCTGATGAGGGATGATCCCCCGAAACCAGACCCAGGATGCTTGTTTCCAGTTCAGGGGGGACCTAGCCTGGCAGTTTGAGCTGGACTTTTTCCATGGGGGGGCAGGGTCAAGACTGATTTGCATATGGCTGTGTCCAAACTAGAATAGCTTTGTGAGCAAGAAAATTATGGATTTAGGCCCAGATCTCTATACTGGGGTTGACTGATTGACATTGCTTAGCATTCGGTCCATTATTTATTCTTTTTTCATTTGCCTCCCCGAGAGGGATGGGTATGGCCAGACGTGGGTCCCTTTGCTCACGATGCCACTGGAGTCAAGCTGTTTCCGGTCCAGGGAGGACGTGGCCTGGCAGTTTGTGCTGGACATGGAGGGCAAGGTCAAGACTGATTTGCACATGGGTGTGTCCAAACTGAAATGGCATGGTGAGCAAAATAACGATGGATTTAGGCCCAGATCTCTTTACTGGGGGTGAATGTTTGAGATTGTTCAGCATTCCATCCATCAATCGTTCTTTTTGCATAGATATATCTCATGATACAAAGTACATGCACACACACAGATGCAAAAGCACAGTATGTGTGCAGGGATCTGAAATTAGTCGAACACACAGTATCATGACATTATAACCAACCAATAAGCACAGTTTAGACTGATGTAAAGCACATCTTTGAGGCATAATTACGCCAATTCTGGTAGGCTATATGCACCTGCGGTCATTATTTATTTAAATATTATAATGCCTTCCTTACAATATCCAGTGCTAAACCATTTCAAAGCAATTTGAATAAGAGACTGAAGGATCTGAACATCATTTTCCAAGCACAAACCATGTAAATCTGCACCTGTGATATCGCACACATTTTGGCAACGCAGGAGGAACAAGACTGAGTGTTCAAGTCACATAAAGCAAAGTGCTCCATCAGTGCCTTTTCTCGTGATGCAATTGTTTAGAGCTATCCTCGCCATAATCCAATTCCAAAAGCCACAGACCTCATTGCCTCATCATCATGCAGCCACATGCATCAGTTTTAGGTGTTCATAAATGGTGCAAAGTGAAAATCTAATGAGCAAACACTTGTTTTCAAAGATGCCTCTGGTCACCAGGTGGAGAATGAGGTAGGTTATAATTGTTAAGAAAAAAAGGCAAAATGCCTAGAGAAAACAATGACATACCATTTTTGCTAAAGAACGATGGGGCATATCAGCAACAACCGGCGATAATTATCGTTAAGCGCACTTAGCGCTAGGATAATTATCGCCGGCTAGCGTGGATTTTTATCGCTGAGATAGCTTGCTATTAGCAACGCTTATCTCAAAAGCGATAAAAATCCTAGCGCTAACTGCCTAACGTGAGATTATTGCTGGAAACCCAGCGATAATCTCACGAAATGTGGCGTTAGCTTGTTGATAGGGCCCCACAAACTTAGCCATGATATCCACCTTCCATAGGATATCATGGCTAAGTCAGTCCTGAAGCAGGCGTAAGGAAAGTAGCGATAACAGGGGTTATCGCTACTTTTCTTGCCGCCATGCTTCATAGCGTGAGGCTTGATGATAGGAGAAATGTCGCTTAGTGACATTTCTCCTGTCATGTTAGGTCAGGTATGCCCACTTTGCATCTCATTAGAGATAGAAAGCTGGGCGTTAAGATTTCGTGCGCTACTGCAAGGTTTCACGCGTTAGCGTGACCTTGCTAATTAGGCGATAAAATTATCGCTGCTTTTCGGCCAAAAACAGCCACAAAAGCGGCGATAATTTTCTATCGCCGCCTTGCTGATATGCCCCGTAGCTCTCACAGGAGCCAGACTCATTCTGTTGCCAAATCGAAATAATGTACTGATATGAATCCAACTGTTTCCTCCAAAACATTGTTTTTTACTGCAATAGTACTGGTAGATAGCAAAATGGAAAATATCTCCTTTTGGGAATTTTTACATCACTATTACTTATCTGTACACACAAAGGCATGATCCTGGAGATTGCCCCATGGAACCAAGGGGGATATGCACAATAAAGTGGTGGAGCGTGTTGTTAGCCTCCTGGGCTTAACAATACGCGCCGCCACTTGAGAAACGCAAGGCTGCGCCATATTTAGAAGAATGTGGTACAACATTGTGTTTCCCACTGCGATGGCACTACATTTAACAACTTAGCACCAATGTAGGCACCCTTGCACCAGAGTGTGCAGGGGAGGATTGGTTATGTGTAGGAAAGTGTCCCTTCCTGCACATAAACAATCCTAAAATGCCATTTTGTTACTTTCATGTGTGCTGCTTCATGCAGCACACATGAAAGTTACAAAATGGCATCTTTTTAAAAGGTTTGCTTATGTACACCTACGTGGTGATAGGGGCTTGTAAATATGCCCCCAAGTGTAAACTCTGCCACATACAAGCACTAAATGGCTAACACTGGGAGCAGAACAAAGGGGGCAAGAAAATTGCTTTGCTGCTGGGCAGGCAGGCTAGCAAGGGCACACACTTGAGGCAAAGCCAACCCCACCGACAAGAATTCTGGGAAACCACTTCCCAGAATTTCCGTGCCAGCCTCTGGAGCAGCACCAAATGAGAAAGAAAGTGCGGGGTGCCAGGTTGCCACATGTCACGGAATGGGTAACAGTAGTTATTAGACTGTAACAGACACTTTGAAACATGCACTGCTCCAACTATTTGCTGCATGCCTCCTTGCCATGGCCATGAAAGAGCAGTGATTGCATCACAGTGGTGTCTACTTTATCGCCAACTGGAAGAGGTGGGGAACAAGCAGGGGACCAGGACGTTACTGCTGAAGCAACAGCCCCACCTGCCGCCCTAACAATACCCCTGGTGATACATGATCTATGGAATGTTCTAGAATAAGTAAACAAGTGTAAGTAATTGGGGTGTTAGTTGAGAGAGGTGAGTACCCTCCTCACATTATAGCCACAACCCTTGTCAACATGAACCAGTAAACTCACCAAATTAACCTTAGCTCAAGGAACCTAGTAGCAATGGCACAGCGCAGACAGGCTTAACCTAGAGGCAATGTGTAAAGTATTTATGTAGTACCAAAACAGTAATAAAGTCAAAACACAATCCAAGGAAAATCCGTGACCAATGTAGAAAAACAGTATATTATAATACTTATAATTACATCAAAAAGTGCTAAGCAGCAACCGTGGTCATCTGATTGTGTTTAGGTACAAGTGAAGGCCAAAAATGAGAGTGGGTCAGATACAGAAACCAGGTTTGACTCAATTAGAAGTTTTACCGTCAGACTCAGTCTTGGAAATGAAAGTCAAAAATCCTCAGCAGGGCAAGTGAACAGGCTGTGGTCGAAGTGGCCTCCGTGCTGTGGGACAGCCATGGGATGAAGCCCCGTCAAGCCATTTCTTTTGGCAGGGAAAGGTCAGGGCTGGAGAATTTTGTGCCCAGAAAAGGTCCCTCACTGACTAGATACTTTTGCCAGCTTCCACATGTGTAGATTTCTACCTTCAGACTTAGTCACTTTTTTGGAGCTCATATTTTTCCAGCAGGGCAAGGCTACAGGCTGTAGCCAAAGACGGCATCACAAGGCTAAATACCTTCTCTGCATGTCTAGTTGAAGTGGATTTGCTTCTTCAGAAAATCTCTGACTCGGAACAACCAGATTCTTTGGCCCAGGGGCCCTTTATCTTTTTTGAATTGGCTTGGCAGGTAGGTCCTGGTCCTCCCGAGGTCTTTGGAGGCAAAAGCTTTCTAAGTGCCAAGTTTCAGGAAATGTTAGCAAGTGTGCACTTTGACACCAGCCAACGATCAAGGATCTTGGGTACAGCATGTTGGGGTCAAAATTCATGACCCCAGAGGCCAGCAGTATTGTCCAGGGCAGGTTGAGTGGGAACTGGTCAACAGGGCAGTTACAAAAAAGGTCTCTTGTAGCTTGATTTGTCCCTTTGGCTTGAACAGGAAATCAGCCTTATGACCCTTGGAGACAATTTCTTTGCCCTGGATACCAGAGGGAGAGCAACTCCTGTATTCTAGGTTCTTCCCAGGTCACAGGTAGAAGGTTCAGTCCTATTTTGCTCTTGTATAGGTCCAGATATTCTTCTGAGGAGAGTACTGTGGGTGCCACTTTTATGCCTGACATCAGCATTTGGATGGGGATGACTACTGGCCCCTCCCTAACCAATAGGGTAAAGGTTCCCAGGGGAAGCCCTACCCACTTTTTCAGCACCTACTACGTACCCTACTGCAAACAATGCCACAGTCCCCAATTTTTCTTAAACTCATGGTGGCAAAATCCTTCTCCCCATGTGCAAAGCCTGTGTGCCAACCCCAGAGTTATGGCCAGGGAAATGAGCAACCTCTCCTCAGTCGTCACCCCAAACCAGTTCTGGGGGCAGCTCGCCTCCCACAGGGATTAGTACCTGCCTTACTGAGGGAACAAAGAAGGGCCCTTCCCAGTTGTCTGCTAACATTTGCCTTGACATGCTAGGCATCTTTGAAGTTAATCATGTTCCTGGGCAGAGCCTGCCAGATGGTTATCCTGTCAGAGGAACAGAACACTTCACACCACCAAGGCCTTTGACGCAGCTCTGGGAGCAAGTCCACACCTCATCAAGGGGACTATTCAGATGCAAGGTGACAGTGAGAGCTCATGCAAATAGGCCTCCTGGGGCTTAAGGCAGGGAAAGGTAACATTCTAAAAGTACAGTTTCCAAAATATGTATTACAAATCAAATTTCATCAGTGAATTGGGATTGTAATAAATATTTCAAAACGTCCAAGATTCCAAGAAAGACATTTGCTGCTGTTTCCAAGAGGGAGATAACAATATTACATGTAATATTGTATCCCAATGCTTCCCTGTGAAACAGCCAACCTTGCTACAGTGAAAATTGCTTTTGGAGCCTTTTCCTGTATGCACATGTTTAGCATTAAAATCTTATATGTCCAATATTTAACTACCAGGCACCCTACTTTGGATCAGTAAGGCCTAGTTATGGGTGACTTATTGTTATTTAAGATGAGGGCTTACGTCCGTCAAAAGTGCTTATTGGACAGATCGAATTTGCAGTTTTAAAACTACACAGCAGTGAAGGCCAACAATCATGTTTACACTGTCCCCATTCTGGATAGTGGAACGAGTGCTGCAGTATACTTGTGATATTTAACTTACAGGCCTTGGGTACACTTTTGTACCATATACCAGGGTCTTATATGTAAATTAAATATTCCAATTAATGTAATCATGTTGAAAGGGGGTAGGCACGTTACCCCTGGTTAAAGGGATAAAGTGCACGGAGTTCTACAAGCAGCAACGACTGTCAAGGCAAAAATCTGGGCATACTCCATGCAAAAGATGATAATTTATAATAGTAAGGCTGCCCTATCAAAGCCAGGTCTCAGTGCCACCTTCAGCACAGTTTCTCACAAGATCTTTTATCATCCCCTTCACAAATGGGCACCTAGGGACATTACTTGGCCTGGCAAAAATCTTTCATGTATGGCAGGTATTACACAGCTCATCCTCCTCTTTTCCAGGCATCTTTTAATCCTCCATAATGTCGAGTCCCTCAGGATTCTCACTCAGCTGTACCTTCTTCAATCTTTAAGAAGCTCCTTTTGCACAGGATATATTGTAGGAAGACTTCATCTCAACAGAAGGACTTGTTGGAAGAAATAAGACTCCTGAGTCCAGCTTCCTGCAGAAAGTCAAGGACTCATTAAAGGAGTCAATGAATTTTAACTCCTGCTGGCACCCAGAAACCGAAACCGCACCCCCTCAGAGGGTAAAGTGGTTGGCCTCCTGTTTGCCTGCTTCAGGGACTCAGAAAGCAGGACTCCTGACTCCAAGGGGGTCCAGCTGGCCACAGAAGGCTATTCCCTGTATAGGCCATGGCTGTAAATAGGTCTAGTGCCTAGAAGCCAGGGCCTAGCAGCTGCTGGGCTGTCCAGAAGGAACTTTGCCAGCAATTGGAGAAGTGGGGCCCGTTCACTTTTTCATTCGTCAGAGGACCATGACAAGGTCCTGAGGCTAGCCCAGGAAGGTTGTACCTTATGCATGCATGACAACTTGGTTTGTGCCACTTGGATCTTTTTTCTGCGCCAAAACCAGGTTAAGTAGGAAGTCTCGGTAAAGGTATCCAATCGCATGGGCCCAGCTTCCAGCCTTGTGCCGCTGGATGATTTCAACTAAAAAAAAAGTGACTATGTCAAGAGGCAAAACACTTGTACCTGGGCAAATCAATTTGACTGACTAAGTAACCATGGCAGCCATGAAATCCCACGCGAAGCTTTTTGCGACTAGACCAAAGGTCTCTGCAGAAGCTTGTCAATGATGTATCCAACTTCAAGAGCCTCTTGCTGTCCATAGAATTGGAAATTGTTCCACAGGAAGGTTTTGACTTTCATCTCAGAGATTAAAGGGTATAATTATCAAAGTTTTGTATATCTTTTGTGCCACACAAGGTAACGCAAGAGCGACACAAACCCTAGATGAGTTTTACCAAGCCCTTGAAGACCTCCTAGTCTGGTCCTGGGGTGCTTGGTAAATACTGAGTAACGCAAGGCAGCGCAAGTCACTGTCTTTCATTACTCTGCCGAAGGAGGTGTTCCATGGGTGGAGCGTTGGTGTTCCTACTCATCTAACCATGGATTTTAGTGCATTCCCAGATTTACTATGAATGTTAGTCCTGAGAATGTGTCAAAATGCTACTTCTTCCCAGGGGAGGGGTAACAAGGAGAAATATCTTGAGTTCTCCTAATTTTTTCCTCTTTCGACGTGAGTTGCATTTTGCAAAAGGCCTCAAATGATTGTTCTGCAGGACACATAGAAAGAGGGATATGCCTCAGAGGGTTGTTTTTGTGCAGGAAGGTTTCCCTGCATTTGTTGGTAGGCAGCACATTGTGCGCCAGCACTGAGAAATGACAACAATGCACCATATATTGTTAAGTACAGCTCATTGCTGCCCTTTCCGTATCACACAGTGCAGCGCAGCAAGGTGACCTGCTGTTCTGCGCTGCATGATATGATATCCTATTATTAATGCCCCAAAGTTTTCTTTCCAAACATTTTACCTTCTGTAAATCTCATAAAACCTGTCTCTTTTCAAAGAGTCAACCTTTCTCTCTCACCTCCCCTATTTTCTTTAGGGCCAGACCACCCTGTTGGGGTAGCAGTGCACACTATGACTCTCTATCCTTCATTGACTGATTCATTAATTTCATTATTTAATCTGGAATCCTATGGAACTCCCACACCTTCAGTTTGGGGATGTAGTATTGGTTGAGTAAACAATTTGCATGGGCACGCAGTGTCACCTGCAAACATGACAACAAAAATGTGTCACAACATTATACTTTCCTTCAATCATACTAACACTACTAGCTGTGCTAATACTGCATGCTCCTCATTACATTCAGTATTATGCTGCTCTAAATTATTTAGGCATCAATAATAGTTTATCTGGAATTTGCAAACCACTGCACAATGTTTAGTTCAGAATTTCAAACACTTGTATATTTATTGTGTAGGTCATTTTTAGGTCTCGCCTACGCAGCGTGCATGCGCTGCATAGGACAACCTTTAGCCGTCGCTTTGCTCTTTTTCGAAGCACATATTCGTGCTTGTGGCGGCATCTACCTTGCGGGAGCATGCAGGGGCGCGCCACAAGCACGAGTATGTGCTTCCAAAAAGAGCAGACTGCGTGCGCACACACACATGCATGCACCACTCCCAGGCCAGCAAACACACGATTGCAGTGCCAGCAGTGTGTTTTTCTTTTACTTCTTCCCTCTCTCTCTCTCTCCCCCACTCCCTTTCTCTCTCTCTCTCTCTCTCTCTCTCTCTCTCTCCCCCTCTCTCTCCTTAATTCTGTCTCCTCTCTCTCTCTCTCTCTCTCCCTTCATTCTCTCTCACTCTCTCTCGCTCTCCCCTTTCTCTCTCTCTCTTTCTCTACCCTTCATTCACTCTCTCTCCCCTTATTTCTCTCTCTCTCTCCCCTTCATTCACTCTCTCTCCCCTTATTTTTCTCTCTCTCTCCCCTGGTTAGAGGTATATTTTATTTAAAAGTGCGGATAACATTCAGCAGTCATGTCCGCTTTGATGAGGATGCACTTTGCGATGAGATAGTCAGGCACTTTATCATTTTCTGAGCGCGGTGTGATCCCAGAGGTGAGATGCATTCAGTATTTACTCTTTGATATCAGATTAAAGACCCTGGCTTTTTTTATTCAGATTTGTCACAATCCGTGGACAGCCTTTTAACCATGCTTCATGAGGTGCCCACGCAAGGAACTTGCAGAAACAGACAAAATCACTTTGTAGAAAGAAACTACTCACAGGGCACTCTTCATTCTGGGATAATTAGGCAAATCGAGGTCACCGCGTGAGTTCTGTAACCAGTCCCTTAGCCAGCAGTTCATTGTCAACAGATGGCGCAAATTACTGACGGCATTTGGCTAATTTAATAAGTAGGAGTCTGAAGCTGGTCCTCGGATTACTTTATTAATCAACTTCAAAAAAAGGAAAATCTCTCAAGAACATCCATTTTCACAGCTGGCAGCAAAGACAATAACAGACCAGCGTGAAGGCTGCTGGTGAATCCGAGACAAGGCGAATGCAGGCCTCGCGCGTGCACAGATATTCTGCGGCTGTGTTCCACACCAGTCGGTCGCCCACCCAAAATAAACCAAACAAGCATTGGCATAGCCATTAGGTCTCGCCTTTGGGACATTATGTGTTTAGCCATGGAACAGTTGATGTTGCACCAAGGATATTGTGCTGCATAATTAAATACTTATAAGGTCCCAAAGGCGAGACCTATTGGCCAATGATTGTTTGATAACTGAAATGTTTTTTTACGTGTTTTTGGACTACTGGGCATGCTGCAGAGAATACATTCTAGAACTTTAGGGCCAGATGTAGCAAGCGTTTTTCCTGTTTGCAAATGGGCCGATTCACAGAATCGGCCTGTTGTGCGAAATGGGAAAAAGCCTTTTGGGATTCGCAAAATAGGGAAATGCAAAAATTGTGATTCCCTATTTTGCGAATGCATTTAGGAATCGCAATTTGCGATTCCTTCAATGAAATGCAGGAAGCATAAAAGATTTGCGACCTGGCTTTAAGGAATCGCAAATTACCACCAACTTCAAGTTGCTGGTAATATGCGATTTTAAAGAAAAATTCACTTTTTGTATTTACCTAGGTGCCATGTGGCGTACATACATGCCCTTACGGCATGTATGTGTGCCACATGTGCACACATGCATATTTCAGGGCTGCGACAAGGTGTCCATTTGGCACCATTGCAACCTTGAAATTGCATGCGCAATTTGAGAGTACCTATTGGGTACTTGTAAATTGCGCATGCAATTCCCATTCATTCCTAAGGGCCTCTAGTCCGATAGGAATTAATGGGAAGCCATTCCTTCTTTGCGACTCGCACGTCGCAAATAAGGAATGGGTAGGAATCGCAGTTTATTTTGCGAAACCTACATACATTGCATTTTGCGAGTCCATAATAGCGAATCGGTAAAATTCGCTATTGTGGACTCACAAAATGCAATGTTGATACATCTGGCCCTTTGTGAGTGATGAAGTGGTGTAAAATCGCATTCAGATCCGCATTTGATTTTGCAAATTTATGGGCACATGCATCAAGCTAAGAAATAGCGAGTCCTTATTTGCGATTTTTAAGGAATCGCAAATAAGGATTCGCTATCTCCTATGCATGACGCAGATACCGAAAAAATACCGATTCGGTAAAAATCGCTAAATGCGTCAGCGAAAAAAAACAAAAAAATCGCTAATCGCTGAAAACACACATATTGCAATCTCGCAATTAGCGAGATCGCAAATAGCGAGATCGCTAATTGCGAGATCGCAATTTTAGAGAGTCGCATTGGGAACAGCCTGATGACATCAGAACCAGGAAGTAACTCTTCCCATGGTGCATTCTGTGTCCAGAGGAAGCCAGAGCAGGAAGCTGAGTGCCTGTAAAGAGCTGTGGAGAGGAACACTGAGCATCCAGACCACTGCCAACCCAGGAAATGGCCAATACATCAGCTGAGGAGGGTGCAGGTGCCAGGAAAAGAAAACTGAAGTTCAGTGAGAGGGAACTGGAGTACCTCATAGAAGATGTAGTGAAGAGCCATGACAAGCTCTTTGGGAAGCTCTCCCTTAAAGTTCCACAGGCAGAGAAAAGACGCCTCTGGAACAAGATAAAGACAAGGGTCAATGCTGTGGGTGTGACACACCGCAGCATAGATGACTTAAAAAAACGTTGGTACGATTTGCGCAGCCGTGCCAAGGAGCGCATTGCCCAGAGGCTGAGGGAGGCTAAGAGCACCGGAGGAGGACCATCTACAGTCCCGGACAACACAGCCCTGGAGGACCTGGTCGAGGGCACAATCCTGCCGGAAGCTGCTGTGGGGGTCACGCAGATGGATACATCCGGCGCAGCCTGCAGTACTGAAGGTAAGAGGCACAATGATATACCCATCAATGTACATCATAATAGCGCCCATACAGTAATAAGAAGGCAGGCAGCTGTAACCAACCCCAGTCCACAGTCCACATACAGTAACCAATGCATCATGGGAGTTGTAGTCCCCTGAACCAATCATTGAGTCACATAGCACATAGTGTGACCATTGTGGCCAAGATGCATTACAGACAGGGAATACAGAGAGTGAGAACGTAATAGCAGACATAATCACCATGTAGCTAAACATTATCCAATTAAATTCTAATCCTGCACTGTTTCACACCACAGGTGCTGAGGAAGGAGACAGTGATGACAGCGAATGCAGGGAGAGTGCCCAGTCCACCGCATAGACTGCCGTCGCAAGACCAGTCACACCTCCCAGCACATCCCAGGCACCCACATGACGCAGGGCTACAGTCCCTCCCATGCAGCCAATGGAGAGCCCTCCTGAACCTGAAAGGGCAACTGCAGAAGGGCCGCCTCGGGTCAGGTCCCCCACCACCACCCCGCAGACACCCGTCCTGACGAGGCGAAGACGCAGGGCAAGGGGCCAGACAACTGCGCAGGAGCCATCGACACCAAATGTCTGGGGACCAGTTGAGCTGCAGGTGACAAGGGTGCAGCGCCTGCAGGCACGCCACATGGGGGCCATCAGCCTCCAAATGGCCAAATTGAACAAAAACCTCTCCACCATGGCAGAGCGCATGAGTGACCTCACTCAAGCTGTTGTGGAGGGCAACAGGGACACCAACGCCACATTGCATGAGCTCGTGCGTGTGATGCAGGAGGGACAGAATACCGAGCGGAGGAGGCATCGGCAATTCATTGGGCGCCTGTCTGGATTGACACGCTCCAACCTCAAGTTGAGCAACGCCACAGCACTGCTGTCACGTCGGTCGGTGGCAATGCAGATCGACATGGGGCATTGTTGTGGGGACGTGGCCAGGGCCCTTGGCCAAGTTACAATAGCTGTAGAGCAGATCCAGGCTGGTGTAGGTGGCCTCAGCAATGCCACTGGCGATGAGGGGAGTGAGGGGGCATCCAGCATAAGCAGCATGTCTGCGCCAGTCAGCACCGGCAGAAGGTGTGGTGCACGCCGTTCTACACCTACAATTCCATCAATGGGTGAGGAGGGCGCTGCAGGAGATAGGCGCCTCAGTGTGCGTGGGAGGAGGCGCTGAGCAGTCACATCCCTCCGGACAATTGGCCATGGTGGCGTAACCATGGTCAGGACATACAGAGGGACTGCCAATGGAGTCCCAAACCTTATTCATCATCGTGCCTCGGTACATGACGTTAATGTATCCTCAGGCTACATGTCTGTTGAGACACCCAAGAGTCCATGTGCAAGTGACAATAAAAACTTTGCATTTGATGGATGATCGTTTCTGTCTCATTACTACGTTCCTTTGATGTGATGTTGGGTGATGTGGGCTCGTGTCAACTACCTCGTCGCATAGCTTTCATGATGCGGGTGTAGTGGGTGTACAGGGGGCTGATTGTCCGCAGTGCCGTGGTCATCTATGGGTATGCGTATCGTGGGAGCTACAATGGGCTACATTGCACATGCTGCCACTATCCGACAGCAGGTCACCGGCTGCTTCTGCATCGCAGGCCTAGGTCTGTGCAGAATGTGGAGGCGACTCTTGACCTATCCAAATGTCCTTTCAATCACATTACCTGTGCTGGTGTGTGGTGCATTGTACCGCAGCTCCAGTTGTGCGCCTGTGTTCTACTATGGAGTCATGATATCGTACCTGACCGCGCATGCACTATCACCTACAGGGCAGCGTGGAATGTGTATGTGTCAGGTTTGCATTGCCATTACAAGTATGCTTTAGTGTGCATGAGTATATTGTCTGACCTAGCAGGTGTCCCTCGCCATGTCCCCCCCTGAGCAGGCGTGTGTGAATGCCAATGTTTCGGAAGATGTATGGATCATTGATTCTCCAAGGAGATTGCGTTGCGATGTCCGACATGATGTCATCCACATTGCACATTGGTTGGACGTGGATGGAGTGATAACAATTCCGGTCATGGAAGCTCTACTCATTGACTGATGGTGGACATATGGGTCGTGTGGGCTAACTAGCCATTCAATTCACATTAGGGAACTGTGCAGTCCTATTTGAATGGAGTCTTGGTGGAATCAAATCCTTTTGGGTTCTGGGGAGGCTGATGTGGTCGTGGGTCTGAGTCATCATGGCAGGCAGGGAGGTTCTCTAGACACGTGAGTGGGAGCCTAGTGATACCCCTCCTGCTAATGCCACTACACCATGGACACCTCACGATGCAGTGGGTGCAGGCAACATTACACCTGGACATGGGGACCCTTTGCATGGGTCCTCTGTGTTTAGTGCAGCATTGGTGTTTTCAATTTGGATATGTGGGTGAGTTGTATCGCAGCATTGATCATGTACTACTCATATATGTCCTCTTGGGTGAGTCACATCTGAGTGATGCACAGGCAGTATGCCCTCTCCTGGAATCTCCGTCTGCCCTGCCCTGCTGCATGGGTCCTCATCCTCCTATCACACATGTTGTGTGCCGCCTTTGTGTGCGTCCTAAATGGACTCATTGGTTAGTTGCAATAGCCCTCACCAGCTCCATCATTTTTTTTGCAGTGAAATGAGAAAAAAAAAATTTACTAACTGCTTCTGATTCTCCTTATTCTGCACTTGCTAAATAGCGATTTTTGGTGAAATCGCTATTAGCGATTTTTGATGCATCCATTTGCGGGTTTTTTCTGCGATTCCTTATTTGCTCCCGCAATCCTGGTTGGCGCTGATTCCGATTCGCTATCTCTGGGATCCCGGTATTTGCGAGTCGGTATTTTAGAGAATTTCGGGGATTTGTTTGATGCATGGGAAATCGCTTGATTGCGCTCGCAATTAGCTAATCGCTTATTTTGCGAGCTGTTTTTGGCTTGATGCATGTGCCAGTTAGTCCAGTATAATGGCTCTGCTAACACTGCATCCATGATTTCATTCAGTATCCATGCGAATATAGACGGAGTTTATGTCTGCCACCACTGCAAGTGTTCTATGGAAATAACCAGCTGCACAAAAATAAAGCACTAACAGAGCATTTTCCAGTGGAGACACAGCTGTCTGGATATTTTTGTACGAGTCCAGTTTACATTGAACGCCCTGAAGTAGGTCCAAAATGGCTGCTCACCCAGATGATGTACTGCCAAACCCAGGTCTAAAAATGGCTTGTTCGTCCAGGAGATACATTGCCAAACTCTGGTTCAAAGCCATTTGAAACAGGTTCAATAATAATCTGTAGATTTTCTGTTTTCCTGTCTCTCCTAGTACATCTTCTGCACCATCATTACTTTGCAGAACTCTGTTTTTTGGTCTTCGTGTAAGAAATACAAAAACAAAAAGTTGCTATCATTATACTCTGTCCCCAGCAAGAAAAAACAGTAAAATTGTATCTTTAGTTAACAGCCCACATAATTGCCATATGAATCATCTAAATTACTCCAGTAAAAATATTAACAAATAGATACTTGAAACAATTATAATATTTGGAGTTGTCCCTATCTCCATTTAACAAAAATCACAAACGTAATTTGGGGTGAAAGATTCAAAAGTGTTCAAATTGTTAGAATGAAATAGGGAAAGAATGTAAAACAAATTACCTTCATGCAAACTTAACTTGTTTGCAAATAATGTCTGTGAAATTCCGTCTTTACAAAGTATTGTCAAAAGTCACAATAACAGCTCAATCGAAATGTAGCCCCAAGAACAGTGGATTCTCTTGCAAAGCCACTCTGACCGAGGCACTAAGCTGACCACTAAATGCAGATGCATTAGTCTTAGCACAAGTGTCATGTCCCCAATCAGCATCCAAGAACAAGCATTGGTAAAACCAATAGGTCTCGCTAATTCAAACTATTGCCTTTTCAATGTTTGTACACATGTTGCACAGCAGGGCCAGACAAAACTTAGTTTGGGTACTTCTTATCCAACAAATGGCATGGTAGGTCTTCATTAGACTGTCCGGATGGTTGCAAAATACGACTCTACTAAGTCCTCATCAAGTCTAAAAAATGATTGCATTTTTTTAAAAATTGAATTCTGACAATGTTTATATTTAGAACTGTAATAAATGTGACCCTGATATTTTATATCTAAACCACAACTTGTGTCCTGGGACGCTGACATCGCCGTCATTCGCTTCATCCGGTCTATCACTGGTGGGAGAAAGAAGCTCTCCATCATTCACAGGAGCAGCAAAATTAAGCCATATTGCACCTTGGTGTGCAATGAGATGGTGGATGAATTGATTAGGCCTTGAAAAGACTGCACACCAGGAGGGCTACAAACAGCCTAGCCAAAAAGGGTTTTTAGGCTGGATCTTTTATTCATCAGGTTTTCAGTCACTGAGTATGTCCTAAGCAGTTAGACCCTGTTTATTTCGGAAAGTATTGAGTGGAAATTCAAAGAAGAGGAATTCATTGTATTGCACAGAATTAAATCTCTCGAGAGATTCATTTTTCACCTGTTCACTGCATTGTTTTGCCTACCTGGCATCTCTTATAGCACTGACGAGAGAATGCTTAGGTTTGATTCCCTCACTTCCAATCTCATGCCCCAAGTATGTTACTGTCTCATCCGCAAACATACATTTTGAAATTTCCACTATTAGACCATTGCTAGCTAAAATTCCTAGTACTTTCCGTAATCTGGAATAATTAATTTATTTATCATCACCAAAGATTAAAATATCATCTTGGAAAAACGTGATGCCAGTTTCCTTTCCAAACAAATTAAACATCAACCTATGGAAAACTGCGGCTGCAGAAGCAAGTCCGAAGGGCATCCTTATGAAATGGTAGCATCCGAAAGGGGTAATGAACTCCGTGAACTTTTTGGAATCCGGGGTCAAAGAAATTTGGTGGTACTCAGCGGATAAGTCAATTGTGGAGAAGATTTTAGCATCTTTGAGGCAGCTTACCATTTCATTGATCTTTGGAAGAGAAAAACAGTTGATTACAATGTTATCATTCAGATCACGCAAATCCACACATTAATGGATCTTTCCGTTACTGTGTCTGGCCAGAACTAATGGAGAAATCCATTCTGAAGACTCTATTGCTTTTATTATTCCTGTTACAACTAATTTTTCCAGTTCTTTTTAACTTCCTCCCTTATCGTGATGGGGATGTTTCTGACTTTGGATACATTCGTAATGGCACTTGTCTTAAGAATAATGCAATGTTCGAATCTTTTGAGGTTACCCAACATTGTGTTGAAAACTGTTGGAAATTCTTTAGCATGTCTTTTGCCACTGAAACTCCCCCATCAACTATTTTTACCTGTTCCGAACTGCTCAGACCGCGAATAATGTGAAGCTTTCAGTGTTCTAGCCATCCAAGGACTGGAGGACCCTTTTTTGCTATATACAACTTTCCTCATGTGTATCTGTCCTTGAATCTGAATGTGAGCCATCTGTATCCCAGCATTTCAATATTTCCCCACTGTATCCTTTGGGATGTATATCCAATTCACATAAACTACTGCCGATTTTCCCAATAATCTTCTCTTTCCACAATTCATCATTTATCATGGTGTATGGTGAGCCTGAATCTGCAAAGATTTTTATTTGTATACCCCCAATACTCATCCAACACACTGGCTTATTTTTTGTACATTTATCATCGACGTTTAAAATTACTTTGCTTGTTAGGTTCAACACATTGTCATATTCCTCATCTCCTTGTTCTTTATCCTCTCCATCGCCATTTTCCTATTCCAAAGTGCATTTAACATTTCTCCCTTTATTACCCACAAAATTTCAAAGTGTCCACATATTCCACAGTTGTTGCATTTTTGTTTTAAAGCTGCACAGCGTTTGCTATATGCTAAATGTTCCCTGCTATCACATAGATAACATTTATTACCTCCCACTTTATTTGATGATTTTGACTGAGCATTGAAGGTCTTAGATGCGGGCTTGCCAATTTGTCTGCTCACTACTTTGCTTACCACCTGCTTCTTGTTTGCGCTGTAAAAACTTCTATCTTGCAATCCCAATGCACACTTTGGGGGCAAAGTAGTGGTCAAGATCCTTTAATGCTGCATCTAAAACATTTGTATCACCTACAACAGGAACTTTCAGCATTTGATTGTACACTTTTAAACTATGCAACCCTAAGGAATGTAAAAGGATTCTTTTTTTTTTTGCACAGCTGGCATTTTCCCAGAGTCATCTATTGCAGCCACATAGTTCAAGAAATATTCCTTCCACTCATTCCACAAGTGTGGGTTCAGGTCCTCCCAGCCAAAATGCGTGGAGTGTTAAAATGCTATAATTCTGCGTTGCCATGGTGATGATAAAGTATGGTTTTTAATCTCACACACAAAAGGGTTTTATTTAATAAAAATTACTGTGTTGAGTAAGAAGCATAAGTTGAGTCAATTTCCCGGCTGTATTCTTCTTCTATTGTCCTATGATCCTTCCTTATTATTATTATTTTTTTTAATTTGAAGAACTTTATAGTTTTTTTTTTCCTTTCCTCCATAGTAATCAATAAAAAATTGTTGATATCCAAGATGGTGGTGCCGTGAGATCACGTAGCCTGACCTCGCCACTGAGTCAGTGACAATTCCACTTCTGCCTGCTAACTCGCTACACATAACAGTGTGCGTCACCAGTGGAACGTGCCGCTCTTCTCTGTCAGGATGTAGCCAAGGAAGCTGCGCTCACCACAATGCGGCTAACTTACAGTGAGTATTTCAAATGCTTTTCAAAAGTCGCACTCGCTACGTGTGCCTTTACATTTGTCCATGTTTCTCGAATCACAAAACACTGCGAGTATCGGCATTTGCGAATAAAAAAATAAGTCTTTGCAAACTCACCCTTCGACGGGAGTTTTGTACTTTTCTTTCCCTTTTTTTTATGCAGCCTGTTACTTCTTCATTGTCCGCTTCTCTACAGTGGACTTGGATATATTTAAGATAGCGTGGGTACTGGTGTTGAGCGCTCATCGCCAAAATGTTATGTTAGGTACAAGGATGACGGCAGACACAAGTCGTCGGAAGTGTCTTCTTTATTTAGGTCAACACCAACAGGCTGAAATGTCTCTTCATCTCGACAGACGCATCGCTCTGCCTGACTTTGTGATCCACATTCCATGTGGAACATTCAGTCATGCATATCACAACAAAGCAATTCTAAGAACATAACACTATACCTACCAGGAATGATAATGGAAGCAAAGTCAATTACACTGGCATTTTAGTTTTTATCATGAAAAATATTTTTGGGATTAATTGCCCATAGGGAAGTAGCCATATCTGCTAGGTTACGTCTCATAGAGGTCAAATAAATACATAGCATTTACCTTACCCTCAAGTGGCATTGAAAAATTAGCTATACCCTCTTCCCGAACTGTACCAGATATCATGTTGAGAGCAGGATTATCTTTAACATGATATGGAGCTGCCTCATAATTGAGAAATACTGGTGTACCATCACTCAGACATTGCTCACTGTACTAGACAGGCCATTGACCCGATCGTAAAAAGAAAATGTCAGGAGCATGGACAGATGAGCTAGTTCATCGAGACAGGGGATTCCACCATAAGCTTAAGATCTAGGTGCCTTTGTGGGACATTTTGAATGCTTAAAGTATAATCTGGGAGTAATCACCAGATTGGGTGGGGCGTTCAATGGAAGTGGAAGAGGTGTGGCGCTGCGGCCAGGGTGGCTGATGCCAGAACACGGGGGCTCATGGTTCGATCACCGGGAGCAAGTCAGTCCAGCGCCATGTGACTCTGGGCAATAGCTCACTTATTCTTCCCGACGTCCCCCAGGGCCTTGATGCCCTTGGGTAATTGTTCGTGCTTTACAAATTCTGGATTTATTTCGATTGGTTTATGCTTTTATATTTCAAATATAAATATGTGTGTACTTTATCACTGCCATGTGTTGCTATATATAAAGATCAATGAAAATGATGTTATTATAAATGATTTGTTTGAATACGTAATGACTCAATTATAATGTTTACTACCACCTGCACTATGCCAGGAGACCTTTAAAGATGCCAGTTGTGGGAATATGTACAAACCCATCCTTAGGCACAGTACAAACCCTCACAAACTGACATGCAAATACTCATTTTTTTTTGTCCCCAGGGAAGTGGCATGGGCAGGCACAGTAGTGTATGCGTGTGTTTGGGTGAGTTAATGCTTACAATAAAACAATAGGTAACAATAGGGAATAAGCTATCTCACGTCTTAGGAGCAGTAGCATAGTCAGTGTTTCATGGGCCCCAGTAGAAGGAAGGAAATTGGCCTCCTATAGAAATATGAAATACAGCAATAATGAGGTTTCAGTGTGACCCTCAGGCGTCTGGGCCCCCATGCCAATACGCCTGCGGCACCAACGGGAACCTATGTCTCTGCTTGGGAGCTGCCATTTGATGAAGCTTTTTAATAGCACCACTACCTTGAAAGCTTTGTCTTCCAAAGACAACACAGTTCCCTAGCCCAAGGTGGTCACGTGCCATGGGGGAGGGCCTTTATTTTGAGAAACCATTGTAAAATCCCACTGCTGTAAAACTTCACAGCAATATATTTAAAACAAAATGCATTAACGAGCCAAATCTATCATTGCCAGCAACGAGGTCTATATACACTCTCGGGGGAACAGATAGCATGACATCCAGGAAATAGTGTGACAGAGTATGTCTGCATAAATTTGAATATCTAAGGGAGCCCCTTGTTATTATTACCATGTGTAGGCCGCCTCTGCTTTTGTTGGTGAAACGTAAACAAACAAGCTGGTGGCACTGCTGGAGCTCAAAGTAAACAGATAGAGTGGCATATTGATTGTTATGAGGTTTCAGGTTTTAAAACATAAACATGACATACCCTAGCATTTCCTTTACCCTGTGAACAAAAAAGCCCCTGTTTGAGGATTAAGCATTGGAAAAGTCAATAGGTTTCACTTATGTGAGAGCTATTGGCTTTGTCAATGTCTTTTAGCAATGTTGTACAGCAGCGTTGAGTGGAGTAGAGTAGCATGGCGTTGAGTGGTGTGGAGTAGCATAGAGTGGAGTGGCATGGAGTGGCATAGAGTGGAATGGCATGGTGTAAGAGTGGTGTGGAGTGGTGTAGACTATAGTAGAGTGGAGTGTCTTGGAATAGCATTAAGTAGAGGGACATAGAGTAGAGTAGAAAAGAGTTGCATAAAGTAGAGTGGCGTAGAGTGAAGAGGGGTAGAGTGAAGCGCAGTAGAGTAGAGTGGCATAGAGTAGAATGGAGTAGAGTAGAGTGGCATAGAGTACAATAGAGAAGAGGAGAGCGGATTGGCATAGAGTATAGCTGAGTAGAGTGGCTTGGAGTGGGGTAGAGTAGACTGGTGTTGAGTGGCGTGGAGTGAAATGGTGTGGAGTAGAGCAGAGTGGACTACAGTGATGTAGAGTGGAGTGGAGTAAAATGAATGGGATACAGTGAAGTGGGGTAGTGTCAGAACTGGTAAAATTCAGTTGGGTTCCTCAGGAGCAGTACCCTCAAGAAAGCCCACCTTCCAGCAGCCTTGACTCAAGCTTAACTGCACTGAGTATCAAAGTGGCTAGACGGGGGAAGGGAATTGGGGAGGGTACTGCGGGGAGGGAGACCTGGATTGAGACGTTGTCCTTGATTAGCTTTCCTTTCATGCTTATTAAACTCTTTGACTATATTTCACAAGGGTTAAAGAATGACAACATACCTGTAAAAGAAAAGCAGGTTATGCAAAGAACAGTCGTTGTGTACGTCTTCTCAGGCTTCACTGGCAATTTCTGTTCCTATAATTCTCAAGGATACAATGTTATGGCTAAACAACTATGTTTCAAAACGAAGCACTCATTCATATAAAGTGCAACTTGGCTTTAGACACAATGTTTCCGTAATGATGTGCTATAACCACTGTTAAATATCACAGTGGTACTTCCAACAACCTTTTTGCAATACATAACACATTACATATTTTAATGAGGCAGATTAATATTCAAATGCCCAAGGGAGCGCTTCAGCGCTATGTATCAGAGTCCAAATATGCAAATGTTCAAAGAGCGCTTCAGCGCGATGTGACACAATGCTAAAATCATCAGGTATGCAAATCCCCCCAAGAGCATTTCAGCGCGATGTGCCCAAAATGCAAAGTCATCAATATGTAAGTGCCAAGTTGCCAAAATCACTAAACATGAAAATGACCAAAGTGCTCTTCAGCCCGATAAACAAAAATGCCAAAATCACCAAGCATGTAAATGACCAACGAGAGCTTCAGCGTGATGTACAACAGTGCCAAAATGACCAAACATGTAAATGACCAACGAGCGCTTCAGCGCAATGTACAACGTGTCAAAATCATCAGATATGTAAATGATCAAAGAGCGCTTCAGCGCGATGTATAAAGTGCCAAAATTACCAAATATTTAAATGCTCAAAGAGTGCTTCAGCGTGATATGAGACTTTCTTTCAAAATGCAAAATAACAAAAACAGCAAATAACAAAAACAGCATGTAGTTCCTTTCGCAATGCTGTTGGTTAAGAAAGGAGCGATCCTACCTAATTGTAGCTGAGAGAGGATCTACAACCTGGGAAAAGAAAACAGAAGTCTCCTTGCTTGAACCTGAATCTTCTTTCAGCAACCGGAGAACAGGAACTGCTGCTGCTCAGGCTCAGGGTTCTCAATAACCAGCAATGAGAACAGGGTGTGGCCCCTAGTTAAAGGGCTCAGGAAGAAGCTTCCAGATTCCAACTCACAAGTAAGCTACTGGAGCTGAGAAGGGACAAAAAAACAATAGAAAAAAGTAAACAGGTACCAGACAAGGTGCACCAGGAAACTGACGTGGCAGGATCATGACAGGTGGAATAGAGTGGTATGGAGTAGAGTGGCGTTGAGTATAGTGACATAGATCAGATTGGAGTAGAGTGGGACTGTGTGGTGTGGAATGACATGGCGCAGAGTGGTGTGCAGTGGCATGGAGTGGTGTAGAGTGGAGTGACATGGTGTAAGAGTAGTGTGGAGTGGTGTGGAGTGGAGTAGAGCAGGGTGAAGTAGAGTGGTGTAGAGTGGTGTAGAGTGGAGTGGACTAAAGTGGCATAGAGCAGAGTGGCGTAGATTGAAGCAGGGTAGAGTGGCATAGAGTAGAGTGGTGTAGATTAGAGTAGAGTAGAGTTGAGCAGTGTAGAGTGGTGTAGAGTGCAGGGGCACAGAGTGGATTGACATAGAGTATAGTTGAGTAGAGTAGAGTAGCTCACAGTGGAGTGGGGTAGACTGGAGTGGTGTAGAGTGGCATGGAGTAAACTAGAGTGGCATAGAGTGTATTGGAGTACTTTGGCTTGGAGTGGTGTAGAGTAAAGTGGCGTAAACTGAAGTGAGGTTGAGTGAAGTGGGGTAGAATATAGTGGCATACTGTAGAGTGATGTAGAGTAGAGTGGCATAGATTAGAGTGATGTAGAGTAGTGTGGCATTGTGTGGAGTGGAGTGGAGAGGAAAGGAGAGGAGTGTAGCAGAGGGGGGTAGAGTAGCACTGTGTGGTATGGAGTATTACAGCATGGAGCAGAGTGGCATAGAGTGGTGTAACGTGGAGTGGCATAGAGTGGCATGAAGTGGCATAGAAGAGAGTGGAGTGGCATATAGTAGAGTGGATTGGTGTAGAGTGCCGTGGCACAAAGTAGACTGGTGCAGAGTAGAGTGCAGTTGCATAAAGTGCAGTGGCATAGAGTAGAGTGGTGTAGAGTAGAGTACAGTGATGTAGAGCACAGTTGTGTAGAGTGCTGTTGTGTAAAGTGATGCAGAGTAGGGTTGAGTGGTGTATAGTGTAGTGGCATAGAGTGGAACAGAGAGCAGTGGTGTAGAGTAGTGTTCAGTGGCAAGGAGTGCAGTGTCATATAGTGCAGTGGTAAAGAGTGAAGTGGTGTAACGTTGAGTGCTGCACAGTAGAATACAGTGGCATAGTGTAGTGGTGAAGAATAGAGTGCAGTGGTGTACAGTTGCCAGAGTAGAGTGCAGTTGCATATAGGGCAGTGGTATAGAGTAGAGTGGAGTAGATTGCACTGGAATAGAGTAGAGTGGTGCAGAGTAGAGTGCAGTGATGTAGAGTGCAGTGGCAAAGAGTGATGCAGGGTTTGGGTGCAATGGCATAGAGTACAGTGGCATAGAGTGTAGTGGTACAGAGTACAGGGGCAAAGATTAGAGTGGTGCAGAGTAGATTAGGATGTGTAGTATGCAGTGGCGTAGGGTACAGTGGCATAGAGTGCAGTGGTGCTGAGTAGAGAAGAGTGGTGTAAAGTGCAGTGGCAAAGAGTGCAGTGGTGTAGAGTAGAGTGAGAAGCATAGAATGAAGTCATGTAGAGTGCAGTGACATAGAGTGCATTGGTGTAGAGTGCAGTGGTGCATAGTAGACTGCAGTGGCATAGAGTACAGTGGTGTAGAGTGCAGTGGTGTAGAGCAGAGTGCAGTGGTGAAGAGTTCAGTGGCATAGAGCGGCGTGGTGCAGAGTAGAGTGGCTAATGAGCAGTGGCACAGAGTGCACTGGCATAGAGTAGAGTGCTGCAGGTAGAGTGGCGTAGAGTGCAGTGGCATAAAGTGTAGTGGCCTACAGTAGAATGGAGTGGTGTAAAGTGCAGTGGAATGGAGTCCAGTGGCATAGAGTAGAGTGGTGCCGAGTAGAGTGTTACAGAGTGCAAAGGCATAAAGTGCCGGTTCATAAATGTCTGTGGTGTGAAGTGGTGCAAGGTAGAGTGGCATAGAGTGCAGTGGCATAAAGTAGAGTGGTGCAGAGTAGAGTGGTGCAGAGTCGAGTGCAGTGAAGTAGAGTCCAATGGCATAGAGTACAGTGGTGCAGAGTAGAGTACAGTGACATAAAGTGCACTGGCTTAAAGTGCAGTGGTGTGGAGTGGTGCAGAATACAGTGGCGTAGAGTACCATGGTGTAATGTATGTAATGTAAACTTAATTTGTAAAGTGCAGTTTATGCCCAGAGGCGTCTTGGCGCTGTAGTTTCCTGATCAGAAAGAGCAGCAGTGCAGAACACTGTGGTGAACCGGAGCGAGAAGGCTTTACCCATCCTGTGTGAAAAGCCACGTATTTAGTGTCTTCCTGAAACTGAGAACAGAGGTGGCTGTTTTTAAGGAAAGTGGCAAGTCATTCCAAAGCATTGCTGTTGTCCTCTAAAAGCTTCCCCCCCCCATGTGGCCTTTTTAAATGTGGGGACCACCATGTTACTGCCAGAACCTTAGTGCAATGTTCTTGTGGGTACATACCATTTAAATCTCTCCATAAACCGGTCAGGCCCTAGTCCATGCAAGGATTTATACGCCATGCAGAGGGCTTTGAATTTGCACCGTTGTCTGACTGGCAACCAGTGTAGTTTTTTTATGGCTTCTCTTGCTGATTCATGTTTGGGTATTTTGAAAATGAATCGAGCTGCTGTGTTCTGCATAATCTGGAGTCTGTTCAGAAGGCAGATTTCAAGGTGAGATAAAGACTATTACAGTAGTCTATCCGTTTTAGGACCAAAGCCATGGTCACTGTTATTAAGAGATCGGGGGGGGGTAGATTTTTTGATTTTTTTTTTAGCATCCTGAGGTAGCAAAAAGAAGCAGGTGTTATTTTATTAACTTGCTCTTTAAGTTTTAATTCATTGTCCAGTACTACTCTGAGGTTTTTTACCTTAGCTCAAGGTGTGGGCAGTGTGTCTAGCTCCGGTGGCCACCAGTCAGGAGTCCAGAGAGAGGGCTTGTTGCCGAAGATGATAACCTCGGTTTTTGAGGCATTCAACTTCAGACAATTACAGTCCATCCAGTTGCTCACCTTCTTCATGCATGAGCTAAATGCCCCATTAGGGTTCTTTTCCCTGTTAGTTAGAGACACCACAATTTGGGTGTCATCAGCATATGAAGCCAGGGTAAAGCCTGCGTTTTTAATGATCGATGCCAGTGGCGTGACGTATAGATTAAAAAGTGTAGGTCTCAATGCTGATCTCTGTGGTACTCCGCATGGCAGGGAAAATTGCCTGGAGACACAGTTGTCTTTAGCCACGTTTTGCTGTTGGTTTGTTAAAAAAGATTTTAGGAGATCCATAGCCGTACCGTTTATCCCCAGATCCTGGAGCCGGTCAACCAAGATCTCATGGCCGACCGTATCAAAGTCCGCGGAGAGGTCTAACAGCACCAATGCTGCCGTCCCCCCTCCATCTAGAATTTCAAGTATGTCTTCAGTTGCCACAATTAGTGCTCATTCAGTGCTATGGTGTTTCCTAAATCCGTGTTGCGTATCATCTAACAATTAATTTTCTTCTATATATTTTGAAATTTGTTCGTTCATAATCTTCTCAGCCAATTTGGCAGCAAAAGGGAGCCTCGAAATGGGCCGGTAATTGCTCGGGACTGCGGAGTTTATATTGTCTTTCTTAAGAAGTGGGAGAATAGAGGCCAGTTTCCACTGATCGGGGAAGGTCCCAGTTGTGAACATCTGGTTAATGATGAATCCTAAGTTTTTTGCCACTTGGGCAGGCACCATATGCATTATATTGGGCGGGCAGAGATCATATGGTGAGCCAGATTTGATTGACAGAATTAGGGGGCCGATTAGGAAGTCCACCCACCAACCTAGCGGTGCTGGGACCGGCTGCCAGTGGCTCGGCGGTCCCACAGCTGCAATTAGGATGCCACTGCCACCATGGCGGTGGCATCCTCCATTCCCACCATTGTGGCTGGCAATGCTCACAGCACCGCCCGCCACAATGCTGGGAATGCACTGTGTGCATTGTCATGCACAGGGTGACAGGCACAGCGCGGTGCCTGCCACCTTGTCCATGACAGTGTAGTGGTACCCCCCATGTGCACCCCCCACCCCCCTCAATACCCTGGGGGCCCACAACGGGCCCTCGAAGTCACTATCCGCATGCCTTGCCATGACGGCGTTGCCGCAACGGAAAGGCAGCTTCCTGCTGCCTTCCTAATGTGGATGGTGGTGTCTAGCAGACACCGCCACCATAGCAGGCCCCTTTTCCGCCCGGTCACCTGTGTGACCATCGGAAAACCGGTGGACGGTCTTTCCATCCGGCGGGGTCCCCCCGCCATACTAATATGGCGGGGGGAAATGTGTGGCGGGCGGGGAAGGATGTAGGGTGAATCGCCACCGCCATGCGGGCCGTGGCGGTCCGCCCTACATCCTAATGGACCCCATAGACTCTAAGTTGTTCCTCCTAAGGGGCCATAAAAGTGGAGAAACTCTTTCTGTCCTTGGATTGGTTATCATCTGTTCGGTTTGATGGTTAACTCTTTTATGTGCCGCAAATTGATTGTAAATGTTTACAACCTTCTCCTGAAAGAAGCTGGCTAACGTGTCGCAAAAATCTTGGTTTATCCCAATGTGATTAGCACTGGTAGGTTTAACCAGTTTCTTTAATACGGAAAGGAGCATTTTATTAGAATCACAGGCGGCTTTAATATGCTCTGTGAAATAGATAGTCTTGCTGTTAGAACGCTCTCTTTATGCTTTGCTAGTTTAGCTTTATAAATGACCCTTTCTTCTGCCTCATAATTTTTTCTCCATCTTTGCTCTTGCCTGCGTCAATCCTGTCTGGATAGCCTGAGCTTCTCATTATACCATGCCTGTGACTTTTTTCTCCCATTTGGATTTTTATTAGTGATTGGTGCTACGATATCTAAAGAATTATTTAACCAGAGCGAAAAATTCTCTGCATTCTCCTCTATGTTGTCTCCTAGTTGACAAGGGTTTGAGGTAATGGCCTCTCATAGTTCTGCCGGGCTTATTCTATGCCAGGCTCTACCTTTTACTTGTTGAATGCTTGTTGGATATTTATTAGCCATTTAATCACCCAGTGGTCAGACCATGTCACTGGAAAGGGTGGAGGGAATGTGATGGTATCATCAGTAGAAAAGATGCCATCCAACATATGTCCAGCCTTATGTGTTGGGCCCTTTTTAATTAGCGTGAGTCTAAAAGGAGTCCATAGTATCAATCAGTTTTTGAGACTCAGGGTCAGTAGATTTTTCCAAATGAAAGTTAAAATTCCCCAGTACTGGTAAATTATCATTAATAATTAGAGACTCAACCACTATACTAAGATTATTGGTGAAGCTACTCCTTAATCCAGGCGGGCGATAGATCAGCATCCCCTTAATAGCTGATGCCCCTGGAGGCTGGACTGAAAAGGTTAAGGCCTCAAAGCCTGTCATGTTTAGTGGTTCAAAATTTGTTTTAAAATGGTTGCGATAAAAATCGCCAAACCAACTCCCTTTTTTGTCTGTCTGTCCAGTCTGTATACAGCGCATCCCAGGGGTGTGGCAGCAACGATATCTGGGCCAGAACTCTCATCTGCCCAGGTTTCTGTTACAAATGCCACATCAATGTCTTGCGTTTGGACAAGGTCATAGAAGTCTAACTGGTGTTTTATTCGGGATCTCGTGTTTAAGAGCATTCAGCAGACGTTGGGGCTGTTTGGACTAGTACTCTTTTCCTGCCTTTGGCCAGATTTTCCCTCTTGGTTTGGCAGGTTTTCTAATTGAAGTGTGAGTTGTTCATTATTAATGTCATGATGACAGGGGTTTGCCAAGCTAGCAGTAATAGTAGGTCTTAGTACTAATAGTGAATCGCGAGAATAGCAGATGTTACCTGACTTAGTTTGAGGAGGGGGACCAGGAGGACTGGCCCTGGGCGCGGTCCAGGCGTAGACGGGCACAGACGGGCTTGCCTTTGGCGCGCCTGCTGCGCGCGTCCGCTGCACTTTTGCGCCATGGCCTCCTTTTGACTTGGCAGGCTGTCCTGAGAGCGAAGGACTAGACCGCCTCTTCCCCAAGATGGCGGCTAGCCCACGGCACAGCGGAAGTGAGTCTTTTCCTACTTCCCTGATAGCTCCCTCCACTCAAACAGCCCGCTAATGGCTGCGGTGGACCGGGGAGATACCAGGTAAAAGAAAGGACGCTATCTTAAAAAGTGGCCTTATGCGGTATTAAGTGCAAATAACAATGTAAGCTAAGAATGGTTTTGAAGGTGCTAAGAGTTTTAGATTAGCTGATATTTTACAAGGTAGAAACAACACATGTTAAAAGAATTTCATTTAAAAAAAATGCAGGCGCAGCGAAATGTTTGAAAATATTACAGGAGGATTAAAAACACACACAGATAAAAACAGATGACTATCTTCCTGCCTCGTTCAATACTTACTGCCTTGAAGATCAATTGTGCTTCCGCGCCATAGCCTCCTTTTGACTTGGCAGGCTGTCCTGAGTGTGAAGGACTAGACCACCTCTTCCCCAAGATGGCGGCTAGCCCACGGCACAGTGGAAGTGAGTCTTTTCCTACTTCCCTGATAGCTCCCTCCACTCAAACAGCCCACTAATGGCTGCGGTGGACCGGGGAGATACCAGGTTAGAGTGCAGTGTTTCAAAGTAGAGTGGTGCAGAGTAAAGTGACGAGAGTGTATTGGCATGTAGTGCAGTGGTACAGAGTGCATTTGCGTGAAGTGCAGTTGTGTAGAGTACAGTGGCATGGAGCGCAGTGGTGCAAAGTAGAGAAGAGAGGCATACAGTGCAGTGGCATAGAGTGTAGTGGTGTAGAGTAGAATAGAGTGGCATAGAGTGCAGTGGTGTAGAGTGCAGTGGCATAGAGAGCATTTGTGTGGAGGGCAGTGGAGTGGGGTGTAATGGCACAGAGCAGACTGCAATGGTATAGAGTGTAGTGGTGTAGAGTGCAGTAGTGTAGAGTAGAGTGCAGTGGTGAAGGGTTCAGTGGTATAGAGTGCAGTAGCATAGAGTGCAGTGGTGCAGAGTAGAGTTGCTAACATGCAGTGGCATAGAGTGCACTGGTGTAGACTAGACGGGTGTGGTGTAAAGTGCAGTGGCATAGAGTGCAGTGGCTTAGAGTAGAGTGGTGCAGAGCAGAGAGTCATAGAGTGCTTGTGACATAAAGTGCAGCTGCATAAAGTTCAGTGGCGTGAAGTGGTGCTAGGTAGAGTGGTGTAGAAAGCAGTGACGTAGAGTGGAGTGGCCTAGAGTGGAGTGGTGCAGAGTAGAGTGCAGTTGCATAGAGTAGAGTGGTGCAGAGTAGAGATGTGCAGAGGATAGTGCAGTGGCTTAGAATGCAGTTGTGTAGAGTGCAGTGGCATAGAATAGAGTGCAGTGGTGTCTAGTGCAGGGTAGGGTTGTGGGAGGAGAAAGAATCTACATGGATGAGGATATGGGAGACATATTGAAAGCACAACTACTTTTATGGAGTTCTTGAATACAAAGACAAAAGTAGCTCTAAAACCTGTTGCAGTGGATTGGCACAAATACAAGGTCCATGCGCAAGGAGGGGAGGGCCAAACACAAGAAAAGGACATGACGCCCCCATGCCATGACAAACAGGGACAAAGGAAATTAGTGTGATGCTGGAGCTACCAGCTGGTAAGCTATGGGTGGGCTGTAAGCCCACTGTATGTAAATAACACGACTCACAGAGACAGCACATGTGCTGTCTAGGCAAAACCTAAAAATTTCAGTGTTTACTAACTATCACTACACATTTGCAAACTGTTTGTTGGGCAAGAAACGAATTGTGGACAAATGTACACCACAAATGACTAACAGAGAGAGAAAGACACAAAAATGAAAAGTCCCAAAGATCACTTCAGTTTTTAAAGCATGACATGTAGTGTGAGGAGGTGTACAAATACAAATACAAATACAAATACAACATCAATTGTCTAGCTCTTGTCTCTATTTACTCTTTAAACACAAATTGGCTGCTTTCATCAAACATTTGCCAAAACAGCTAGGCAGTGGCTCTAGAAATATTTGTAACTTGAAAGGATTGTTGGAAGGGGTGGAGTGGCTGACCTCCGCAAGCTCCACTCTGTGTTGCACACAGCTCCAACCAGGGCTCGGTTCATCACACTGCCTTTACAACTATTTAATGCCTGCGCTGCACACTGATGCGCATGCCACTGCTCTTATGCTGCCGTGACCAAGAGAATGGCAGAAAGGCTCATCCTGCTGTACAATCCTCTCCCAACCTCTGGAACATGTATACCACTGTAGAGGGAACAGTAAATCTGACAGCCTCCAAAGTCTAACACTTTACCTACTTTGGAGTGAGAATTGATTTTTCCAAAGTCCAATATGTTCCCTGCTGTTGCTCATATTGGAGTGTGAATAGTAAAGGTAACCCCCTTCCCAAAGCACAACACTTTACCTGCTGCTGGAGTGGGAATAGTACATCTGACCTCTCCAAAGTTCAACAGTTTTCCTACTGTAGCCTACGCTGGAATCAGGGATAGTAAATCTAACTCCTCCAAAGTCCAACACTTTCCCTTTTGTTGCTCGGGTTGGAGTTTGAATAATAAGTCTGACCCCTCCAAAGTCCAACATTTTACCAACTGTTTCTTACTGTGGAGTAGGAATAATAAATGTGACCCCCACCCAAATCTCAACAATTTCTGTACTTTTGTTCAGGTTGGAGTGAGAATAGTAAATGTGACACCTCCAAACAGCTACATTTTTCTTACTGTTACTTACATTAAAAAGGGAACAGCAAATCTGACCCCTCCAAATTCTAACACTTTCCCTACAGTTGCTTACTTTGGAGTAGGAATAGATCCGTCTTGAGTCCAAAAAATGCCTGTGGGGCTCATTACGATGAGTCCGCCCGCCACCATAGCGGTGATTGGGTCCAACCGCCATGCGTGCGGTGGTCTTGCATATACAATTATGATGGGACTGACACCGCTGCAGTTGGATTCCGCACCTTTAACATTTCAACTGTGGCTGCTGACAGCAGCACCGCAGCGATGTTGAAAAAAAAAAGAAACCAGCATTCTATAAGAAAACTCCTTTAACTAAAAATAAGATCAAGGTGGTGACCCTATATAACACACCAAGGGCCTAAGTGTACTAGTTGTGCCACACTGAACTGTTCAAGCGAAATAAATAAGTGACACTATATAAGGGTCCAGGGAGTACCAGTTGTATCCGCTCAATGGTTCAAGTAAAAAAACTGTACTTTCACCTTCTCTAGTGTGCTGACTAGGGAAAAAGCAAAAGTGATCTACGCACTTGTCCTAGTTTGCCACATGCTGGGACTAAGGATCAGATTTAGTTTCTTACCCTGTGATGGCCGCTTCCGGACTGACCTCCACCCGCGGATTCAGCAGAACTTCTAATCAATTATGGCATCTCTTCACCGATCTCATTGCGCAGATGTGAATCAGTTCAGACAGGGGTCCTTGACCTTTGGCAGCAATTGGGCTCAATAAATCAATCTCTCCTGGCTGGCTTGCCAAAATGTTGCTCGGATATGAATTTACCTTATAAAATGAAAAGACAAGAGGTGTTTGGCAAAACAAAAATAAATTGGTTGAATTTAATGTAGTGGCCAGGAGAGTCTCTCATTGTACAGACGTTTTGGCCAACCATTTGTACAATTTGTGAGGTACGGAAAAAACAATCTGGCATTCTTGCCCTAGTCATAAACAACACGTACAACCATCTGATAAGGGGGACACAGGTGGTTCTCATCCTTGGGGTGAGCCAGTGTGGGCCAGTGTGTATGTTTCTAGATGTCTGGCATGGGGATGCGTGATCACTACGTGTGGTGTGTAGGCTATGTCCTTTTTGGCTGAGTCTTCCTAACTTTATGTGGCAGCTATCTTTATGGTATTTTGGGAACATGTGCCTTTGGCCTAATGTGCTTTATTGGGGCCAATATCTTTGTACCTGTTTATGGTGTAACAACCTATCTGTGGGATTGTTCAGGGTTTTCCCTGGATGCACGTTTGTCTTTGGGCTAAGTGTAACCCCACCTGTGACCTGTCAATCAGTAGGCTCTAGTTTGGGTCACAGGGCCTGTTTGATCACAAATCTCTAACTCGGGGTTGATGGGGGTCAGCTTGGGTGAATTCCACAGCAACGATATGAGTTTGTTAAAATGTGTACAATTAACATGGCGGTCATTGATATCATTTTTACAGACATCCTCAGTTTTGTGCATACAGTTGTCATTGCGTACATCAATATTGTCTTTCTTGGTATTGACATTCTTATGTGTGCATAGATTATGGTATACATTAACATTGTTTATACTGGTATCGACATTGTTATACGTGCATAGATTATGGCATACATTGACATCGCTTCTGCTGGTATCGACATTGTTATGCAAGCACATTTTATGACATGCATCAAGATTGCATTTATTAGTATTGCTGTGGTCGATCCTGCACATCATGGTTTGTAATGACATTGTATTCACGGACATTAACACTCGCCTTAAATTTCAATTAACAATCTCACCGGTAGCTTTGAAGTTTGGCCTTCTGTCAAACTGCATTTTTGTTTATTGTATTTTCCCTACTTTTTCCTAGCTTCCCCTTTTTTACTTTAGTTACTGTGCATACACCCACACACCTCCTTGTGTTTCCTGTTTTATTCCCTTATGTTTCTGCAGCCTACTTCCTCCTGTTTTCTTTTTGTTTGCTTCTCGCCACCCTTCTTAACTATTACATCATTAACCTCTTCCTTAAACCTCTAACATGTTTCCTCTGTTTTCCGTTATCCTTTATTTAATCATTATTTTCCTGATGTTTCCTTGGCTTTCCTCAATTGTTAAAACTTTTATAGTATTCAATTTTTAAGTATTTGATTGTTAAAATATAGAAGTATACCTTTCAAAGTGATTCTTTGGCTAAAACAAATTCAGATTTGTTAGGTATTTTTTACTTGTAGAAAAGACGGCATTTGGGGGCCGATTCTGATAGCCGGTCGGACAGCAGTCCGGAGCCTTACCGTGCGACCGACACGTACCCAGAGCCGGACCGTCCTGTAGAGTAAGTACGATGCGCATAACTGCCAAAAACCCGACCGACACGAAGGCTGTGATTCAAGCTCCATTCTCCGTCCGAGCCGTAACTCCTAACGCTGAACCGAGTCGCCCAGAAGCAGTATCCATAGCAGTTTCCAGCATTATAAGTACGATGCGTACTTCCTACACGCCGGACGGGTCGCCACGTACGGGATGTCACAGCATCCGGAAAACAAGCATATCAGCTACGATTCGTGCCACAACTCAATACACGGCTACGAGACGGACCAGCTTCCAGTGGGTACGAGACGGAGCAACAAGCAGCGTGTACGACATGAACACATCATGAATCCCATTGCGCAGATCATACCAGTACTCTACATCTATGACCGGCTCAGGAACTGACGCCGACGGCGCAGGCAGTAAGTCAGACACCTACCACATAAACAAACTACACGTACCTGCAAAATGGCACACACACACAGGGGGTCCACATCCTGGCCACTAACAACAGCCCACCATAGGGGTTGCATGGCCAGCAACACCCCCACCCATAGGGCTCATGTTGCTCATCACCCCTGCCACACACACCCATAGGGGACCTGTTGCCCATCACTAAAGCCACCCCACCCATAGGGGACCTGTTGCCCATCACTACTGCCAACCCAAGCCATAGGGCCTATGTTGCCCATCACCCCTGCCACCCACACCCATAGGGGACCTGTTGCCCATCACTACTGCCACCCCCAGCCATAGGGCTTATGTTGCCCATCACCCCTGCCACCCCCACTCACAGGGAACCTGTTGCCCATCACCCCTGCCACCACCCCATAGGGCTTATGTTGCTCATCACCCCTGCCACCCTCACTCACAGGGGACCTGTGGCCCATCACCCCTGCCACCACCCCCCATAGGGCTTATGTTGCCCATCACCCCTGCCACCCCCACTCACAGAGGACCTGTTGCCCATCACAACTGCCACCCCCTGCCATAGGGCTTATGTTGACCATCACTACTGCCGCCCCAAGCCTTAGGGCTTATGTTGCTCATCACTACTGCCACCCCCAGCCATAGGGCCTATGTTGCCCATCACCCCTGCCACCCACACCCATAGGGGACCTGTTGCCCATCACTACTGCCACCCCCAGCCATAGGGTTTATGTTGCCCATCACCCCTGCCACCCCCACTCACAGGGAACCTGTTGCCCATCACCCCTGCCACCACCCCATAGGGCTTATGTTGCCCATCACCCCTGCCACCCTCACTCACAGGGGACCTGTGGCCCATCACCCCTGCCACCACCCCCATAGGGCTTATGTTGCCCATCACCCCTGCCACCCCCAGTCACAGGGGACCTGTTGCCCATCACCACTGCCACCCCTAGCCATAGGGCTTATGTTGCCCATCACTACTGCCACCCCCAGCCATAGGGCTTATGTTGCCCATCACTACTGCCACCCCCAGCCGTAGGGCTCATGTTCCCCGTCACTACTGCCACCCCCAGCCACAGGGCCTATGCTGCCCATCACCCCTGCCACCCACACCCATAGGGGACCTGTTACCCATCACTACTGCCACCCCCAGCTATAGGGCTTATGTTGCCCATCACCCCTGCCACCCCCACTCACAAGGGACCTGTTGCCCATCACCCCTGCCACCACCCCCCATAGGGCTTATGTTGCCCATCACCCCTGCCACCACCACTCACAGGGGACCTGTTGCCCATCACTACTGCCACCCCCAGCCATAGGGCTTATGTTGCCCATCACTACTGCCACCCACAGCCATAGGATGGGTGATGCGCAACACATCCAGCATACTCCAACATCAGGTATGTCAGCAAAATACATCCCCCCTAACATCATGTCAACAGTGTGTAGTCTGTGACAAATGCCCACAACAGTGATTATGGCTACGAACATACAATGTAAGTAACAGCACATTTGTGACCAACACATGAGTGTGACATACACAAGGCAAGCATCACCATAGCACTGTGGCAATGTAAAAAGAACACCCACTAACTGTGTAGAACAGAAGTTAAGTGTGGGCTTCCAAAATGCAGCAGATTTTGAGCATTGTGGTGATGGGGACTAAACCCCCCCTCATCACAGTGACCAAAAGGTAAGTGTCATCATGTTCAAAGCTGCAAATAACAAACAGCATGTATGATCCCTGCACCCAACACATTAAACTTTTCTGGGGCAAACTAGTGGTTGTGTCCCATACACACAGAGATGTAATGAGGCTAACAGTGCTGTGAAAACATAACACACTCTCGGCCATGTGCAGACAAGCACCACACATGGGGGCTGACAATGCATACAGTGTACAATATCACAAGAGCAGAAGTGACCATCACCAAGCATGCACACATCTCGAAAATAGACACACCAATCAAAACAACATGTGTAGACTGTAGGTGTCAGCTCACAAACTCACATTCCATGCCAGCAATGGCACCTAATAACCAGGATGAATATGCACAATGATGTGATATGACTCACAGGGACAGCAGGCAAAATCACAGAAACACCATCCAGACAAAGGCCCACAACAGCAATACCAATACACTGGTGCAGATGCACAAACACAAACAGGCAAACTCACACTGCACATCTGACACAGCATGTGTGTGTGTGTCACAGTATCCACAGGCAACTACACAACACATGAGGGGGGCAGAACCACAGTGACACAGATGTGGACACAGTGCCATACAAAAGTAAACCATCATTGGGACACCCTCAGTGGGCAATCAGGCATTGGGAGATGAGAGGGAGCACAACAGACATGGAATGTAAACCAACTAACACAGCAAGAGACTGACACACAACAGCACTACCCCCAGGGACCAGACATTGGGGTGACACAAGCATGCATGACACCTCCACTGTGATGACAAAGGCAGATGTCGTACAAACTTGGAAACCCAGACATGTGTCCTGTACCACAAACGTACATCACACATACACAAACACAAATCACTCAGCATGGCCCCTCATCCATGGACAAACGGGAGCTAGGGGACCATCCATGCAAACATTCACATCAGTCCACCCTCAACACCACACACCGTGAACTGCAACAATGTGTATCTGTGAAGCCCACATGGACAGGTGACATTGTACATGCACCCATGACAAACACAGGAATGTTGGGAGGAACTAAGGTGCACAGACACATCACGCAAGGACAGTTTACAACACTGGGGAATGACAGACATACTGCACAGTATGCGGTACATGGCCATGATCTCAAAGCTCACGTAACCTTCAGAATCCCCGCCACAGTCCCAGGACAATGCAGAAGCCAAGGAGAACCACAAGGCACACATGCTGACACCTGCCAGCATCGCAGCCATGAACCCTACAAGTGGGAGCAGTCACACACACATACACATGTCTCAATCACTGAAAACTACCACCTAGGGACAACTACATGAGTTAGCAAATAAACAGGTGCCTTGAGGAACCCTGACTGTGTCCCATCTGTGTCTGACAACATCATCACCACTCAGAACTGACAAATCCCAATGATGATACACCAATTAACAGTAGTGTGTCATGCACCCACACATCTGGTAGCCCATTGGAAAAGTAGTGGGATGAACCCAGTACCACTCAGCAAACATCAACAACAGGAACATATCAAGGGAACACTGTCTGTGTATGAACAGGGATGTGGACATACACACATGCTCATACAACACACACCATGGGCCCAGGCCATGTCACTGGACAACACGCTTACTTGAGGGGACACAACTCCTGTGGAAGCCCAGCTGTGCCAAACATATTCACTGCAAGTCTCACTCATGTCAGCAGAACACTTGGTCAGTCAGCCATCAGTTACCACACAATAAAGGCTCTGGTCACAACAGCCTGGGTACGTAAGTCTCCCCTAAGTCATCTGCACATACCCAAAACATATGTCTAGCAAGTTGCACAGAGGACCCTGTTGCTCCTATACCAATGATGCCCACACCTGTAGGTCCAGTGTTGATGAGCACAAAGTCTGTGGAAATGACAAATTGGACAATGGGAAGCACATCATATGTGCATGGGTGCAAGCTAGAGATGTGACCATGCAAATGAAATGCTCACAGAGAGATGTCCACAAATAGTTGATCCTGACACACAAAGGTAGCTGCAAAGGATGACATGGATACTCACCAGAATAGGATACATATCTCATGGACCACAGGGAGTACCTCACAGCAACACATCAGTATTCAACATTGTAAACAAAGCATCACAGGTGCAAGGGCATGTTAAACATCATCAACATAAGGTACAGCTAAATCAAGTTCACAGGGATAAAGAAAAAAGCTTTATTCAGCATTTTAAAAGTTAAACGTCTGTTCAAACAAAAGGCCAATGGCCAGTCCATGTCCAAATGCCAAGGAGTGAAGTAGAGTGACAACTGTCACACCTTGCTTGCCTGCACTGCTAAGGACCGGGGTCATCCCCTCGGAAGGGCATACATGGGGGCAGGCCAGGCACCGTAGGGACAGGATCAGGGCGCAGCAGAAGGAGGCAGTGAAGAGGTGGTGGATGCAGGCGAGACACTTGCAACTGCAGTGGAGCTGACTGAAGTGGTGGGTGCTGTCACAACTGTGGGGCACAAGTCAGATGGGGTGGGTGCCTGCATAACTCCAGTGGGCAGGTCAGATGGAGTGGATTGGCTCACCACTGCAGTGCCCAAGTCAGACGGGGTGGCCGTGGACTCCAATGCAGTGCCTACATCCATGGGAGCGGAATGGGGGGGCAGGTGAGGTTGGCAGGTCAGGGGGGGGACACAGTCCCCACATCAGTGGCACTAACCATCTGACCTGGTGTGGAGGCGCAAGTGCTAGCGGGGGCTGGCCTTAGCATTTTGGGTATGGTGTATCTGTGTGTGGGGGAACCTGGGGCAGGGAGTGGCGGGGGAACCTCTGGAGTGGTGGCCTGGGGGATGGAGGACGGAGACTTTGCCGTGGAGCTGCGTTGTGGCAGGGGGGTCTTGCTCTTCTGGTGCCGGGGGGACTTGCGGGTGGGGGTCTCCGCCTGGGGGAGAGTGTCCGGGTGTGCAGGACACTCCCCTCTGTGTGTGGGGACTTCCTCTTCCCCTTGTAATCAGGATCTACTGGGTCGGTGGGGAAGAGGCCAAGGTCACAGAGGAAGAGCTTGTGGGGAGATGGGGTTGCAGGTAAGGCAAGGGAAGGGGGCTGGGATGGGAGAGGTCTCGGAGGACTGCAGAGTGGTTGTGGATGACTGTGTGTGTGTCTGCAAACCAGCCCCTGTGAGTGTGGTATCAGTCCCCTGCGCTTGTTGTGTGCACGTCTAGACCTTGGTTTGGGGGTTTTTGTGCTTGGGACAGGTAGGGTGCTAGGAATCGTGGGTGGTGCAGGGGTAGGAGGGGTGCGGGACTGTTGGAGGAGGGACACTGCTGCCGTCAGGGAGGACACCACGGACTGATTGTTCCTCTGTAGGGCAGACATGCCTGAGGAAATGCCCTCCATGAATGACACCAGTTGTGTCAACAGACCTGTGTGTGCATGGAGGACCTTCAGCATCAACGTCTGCCCTACATGGATCTGTCTAAGTAAGTCCACAGACTCCTCACTCAGGGCAGCAGGAGACACAGGGGCAGGGGGTGCGGGTCCTGGCACAAAGGAGACATGCTCACGAACACGGGAGCCCACAGGGACCTCTGGGATGGGAGCCGATGGGAAGGTGGTGGTAGTGGTGTTGGTGGTGGTGGTAGTGGTGTTGGTGTTGGTGGTGGTGGTGGTGGTGGTGGTGGCGGTGGCGGGGACAGCCTCACTAGCTGGGGTTTGGTGGCTGCTGACACCCGCCTCCACAAGGGAGTCATCCTCAGAGCTGCTGTGGCCCTCAGCTGGGGGGGATGGTGCTGACGACTCCTCTGTGTGGCTCCACTCGCCCTCCGTGCCACTGGGTCCACCACACTCCTCTCCTTCTGTCCCTGTTAGGTTCTGTGGCTCCTCCTGGTTCGTGGAGCTGTCCTCTCCTGTGGCCGTGGATGTATCTGGATAGGAATAGGAAGTAAGGGAACAACATCAGTCACCTGCACCGACTGCACACACCACAGTGAGTACATCACATCACAGGGCAAGCCCTGGCATCATCAGCTGAACAGAGCTCAAAGTGCCAAAACTGTTTGGAATAAGACAATTGTCATTCTCAACATCAACCATGGCACACATATCCCTCCTTCACTTTCACACATATGTCCGTTGCATGTTGGATGCTAACACCCCAATGTACCAACATGCACCACCCACACATTAGTTGAACATGCAAGTGAACATGTAGGAGTATGTCACTATACACACAGCACATCTCTTAATACTGACTCAGTACAAGTGTCCGGATGAAGGGATGGGCAGAGACTCATTTCACATGCTTGTGATGCATGCCAGCAACACACACTTTGATGTACTCATGTCCTGATGGGCAATGCCTCAATGGGGTGCATGGTGCACACTTGAACACAATGCAGGATCACTCATAGCAAGTTCAATGCCATGGCACTGGGATGCCCTGAAAGTCAGTCAACACTGTCTCCTGTCACAGGGGCAGGGCATCCAGACAACAACAATATGCACTGACTCACAATCCTAGCTCAGGGGTAAAGCTAACTCTGCAGATGACCGGCACACTCGCCCATCCCATGCAAACAACATATCCAGGACCCAGAAGACCCCACATCATGCAAATCATACATATGAGTCTCTGCAAACACAAATCCCTGTACATTAACACATCACAGTCTGCCATGCATGTAACCCAGCTGCATGTTGTATACACCATTGTGCGCTGTCAGATGATCACACACCTATATGTCACACAGGTCTTGTCTCTCACAGTCACATCTCTGATGTCATGCTGACCCTCTGAATCATGGACACCCCAGTTGTACATAACAACAAGCCACACCCTAATGACACAGAGGCAGACACCTGAGGGCACATGTCACTAAGCACAACCTGCAATTTCATACACAGGAGTGGGATTACAGAGTATTTCAAAATGCCCTTGAGGAGGCATGACTGGCCAGGTCTACGTGAAACAGTGTTTGGCCCTGGACAGTAGTGAGGTGGCTAAGCAAGTGTGACATACTTGATATACATACTCCTGAGGCCCCAAAATTGGAGTCCCCTGCTGCATGGGTTTGTTTGGAATACCCCAGCCACATGTTGCGAGTGAGACCAGCAATTGGAACACATCTCAAGGGCAATCACAGATCACATGTCAGTTCTCAGGCATTGTGTAAACAATTGACCCACACATGAAACACACAACAGAGTCACGGGAACAGATGCTGACCGGTAACTGAAGCATAGCTGACTGCAGGGACACAGTGCCCTAGTGACACAAGCAACCGACTGTAGGGGCCACACCTGTGGAACAGATGAGGAGAGTGCATCACACAATTGAGGGACCTGAGTATTGGACTACAAGACCTACGTAATGTTGAAGTGTGACCAGGCCAAAAGACTGCTATTGGCATGTCAGACATAGTACACAGATTAGGCATGGACTTGCCCCCTTCCTGCTGCTGTGTGGCCTTCAGCTGCCTATCCAGGTCTGGGAAGACCACCGCCAGTATGCGGAGCATGTGGGGAGTCAGGGTCCAGTGGAGGTGACAGCTTCAGCTGGACTCTAGCTATCCTCCGGGTCCAGCCCCGAAGGTCCTGACACCTCTTCTGGCAGTTGCGGATCCGGCGCTTGTAGACCCCCACAGAATGAACAGCCCGGGCGATGGTCAAGCAGATCTCCTGCTTCTGGTGGGCATCAGCCTGTGAGGATGACAAAGTGAAAAGTACATTAACACACATGCCCCAGATTTGTGCAGCACACATTTTGATATACATGTCATCATCACAAAGGGAAATGAATTACACAGGTAGTGCAACCATGGGGAAGGAAAAATCACCTGCATGTCTGACATGTTAACAATGCCTGGATACTTTAAGCTTGCAATAATGCACTCTAGCAGCAAGAAACCTATTCATTAAATGTACCTACACACTTTGGGGGATGAAAGTAGTCAGTGAGAATGCTTGCCACTGGTGTACACACTATCAAGTACTGCTGTCAGAGAACATGCATAATTAGGAAGTCAGTGGACTGCACACTCACCTGCTCCCCTGGTTTCCCATAGAGCTTGCTGTACTGTGGAAGGAGCCCGTCCAGCAGGGCCTGGTTATCCTCCTCAATGAAGGCTGGGGCCCTCTCCAGAGTACGTGCCATAGCAGGAGCTAGAGGATGCAGAGACAGCAGCAGTGGTAGCAGGGATGTGGTCCAGGAGCATGTAGTGCAGGCAAGTGAGCTCCCTGGGGGCCAGTCAGCCTTAAAGCTGCGCTGCAGAGGCAGAATCTGTGCCATGTGTCCCAAGTGATAGGTCCAACATGGTTGCATTCTATGAATCTGGCCAATCCATTTAAAAGTACAACTCGTACACGTCTTCCGCATCGTTCAAATCTTCACCTTCATGGAACACTTGAAATTGCAACATTGTTGTAGGCATCCAACTGATTTTCCAGTGCACAACTCGTACAAGTTTTGAATCCGCATCCGTCTCCATGACAGTCCGGAGCCAATCGGTGCGCCCATCTCGTTCAACTGACTGTACAACGCGTATTTTGAATATACACATGCACCCGTCTCCATACGATTCAATGGCCACGGCGTACGCCTGTCTCGGACCATGCCTGTCCGACGCGTATGCATGATAGTCACCCGCGTCGAACCTCATTGCATTCGATGACAAAGCGTACGCACGGCTCGGACATGACCCGTGCATTGCGTACGCATTGTCACCCGCGTCGGTCCTCATTGCATTCAATGACAAAGCGTACGCACGGCTCGGACATGACCCGTGCAATGCGTACGCATTGTCACCCGCGTCGTTCCTCATTGCATTCAATGACAAAGCGTGCGCACGGCTCGGACATGACCCGTGCAATGCGTACGCATTGTCATCAGCGTCGGTCCTCATTTCATTCAATGACAAAGCGTACGCATAGCTCGGACATGACCCGTACAATGCGTACGCAGTGTCACCTGCGTCGGACCTCATTAGTGTGACTATTATACGGATGCAACACACATATACTGGCCAGGGACACCTGTGCACACCTACCACACTACAGCATTGGCCACACAGTGTCCCTTGGCATGTAAGGCTGCATTCCCTTGGTGTTTGGGGGTGGTCACATCTGTTTTTTTGGCTGGCACTTTGTACAGCCACTCCCAGGCTGTGCACGTGTACATGGGGGCAGAATCCTTTGTGTGTTGTGCACATTACCACTGTGATGTGCAATTGTACAGTAATGGCATGTACGTCACAGTGAGACCTGTAGCCACAATACTGATGTGCACCCACAGTCTGTGTGCATGTTGTGTCTCAGATGTGTCTGATCAAATATGCCCAATGGGTGACAGTCTCCACATGCATGTGGTATATGCATCACCCTTGATGGGGTGTGTGTCTAAGAGACGTACATGTAGGGCCGGTAGGAACAACAGTGGCCACTACCTGTGGGACAAACGTTTGCCTTGTGGTGTGTACGTGCTACGCCATGTCCATTGCTGTGTTGATGTGGCAATACAGGGACCCTGGGTTTCTGCATGGCAAAGATCTGTGATGCCTGGGAGACATGAGGCCTCAATTGTCACTGTGGTGTGTGTTTGGAACGTTGCAGCAGCACATAGGTTGGGTGACACAGCCAGATGATTGGCCATTGCACTACATGGGACTCATGTGGACATGTGGAATTGAGATGGTTGGTGGTGGTCTTGTAGGTGACATATGTGTCCATGACCAACAGCACACACCTCAGTACATTGTGTAATGTCATGATCTAGCATGTGATATTGATCGTGGTCATGTCCACATGGGTGGATGAACTGACAATCTTCCTTTGTGCATCTCTGTACTGCAGGGCACCAGCTATCCATCGGCCGTTCCCAGACCTTGCAACCATGCAGGAACGCGACTGCATCAGACGGTACCGCTTCACCAGGCCACTGATTGCGGAGTTGGCAGAGCAGTTGGTGCCACATCTGCTACCTGGTTGGACATACGCTACAGCACTGACCCCAGAGGTGAAGGTGATGGCAGCCCTGCACTTCTTTGCTACTCGTACCTTCCAGTACACTGTGGCTACTGCTGGTGGGATGTCGCAAACGATTTTTAGTCGGGTGCTACGCGAAGTCTTGGAGGGGATGTTGCAATTTCTCGACCTGTATATCAAGTTCCCGAGCCCAGCTGAACTCCTTGAAATAAAGGATGCCTTTATACACTGGGGAGGATGCCGAACGTCATCGGATCTATTGATGGGACACATGTTGCCCTGATACCACCACAGGCACATGAACAGGCATACCGTAATAGGAAGCATTACCATTCAATCAATGCTCTGGTGGTCTGTCTTGCTGACATGTCGATCACACATGTGTGTGTACGGTTTCCTGGTTCTGCGCACGATGCCTACATTATGAGGAGTAGTCGCATTGCAACGCTGATGTCACAGATGCCAGCTCAGCACGCCTGGCTTGACGGTGTGTACTGACTGTTTCTCATTGTGTGTGTTTGTCAATGTTGTATTCCGCACTCCTACAAAACTCAGCTACTTGTTCATTTTTGTGTGTGTAGGTGACTCCAGATACCCCAACATGCCGTGGTTGCTGACACCCCTCAGGAACCCTGTGACACCAGCCGAGCTGCGCTACAATGAGGCACATGGTCGGAGCAGGAGGGCGATTGAGCGGACATTCGGCCTCCTGAAAAGACGCTTTCGCTGCCTGGACAAGACCGGTGGGTCCCTCCCATATGAGGCTGCAAAGGTGTGCAAAATAATCCTTGTCTGATGCATACTACACAACATGGCGGTGTGGTAGGAGGTGCCTCTCATCCAGGATGACAATGACGATGACCAATCTACGGCACCTGTGGAGGATCCCGGCCCGGGCCAAGATGCTAGTGATGATGAAGATGATGATGACGTCCGCTCACAGCTCATCAACAACTTCTTCACCTGAATGTGAGTTTCCAGGGTTGTTATGTGAATGTATGGAGGTAGCCTGGAATGTGTTGTGCCAGCTATGTTGCTGGATGTGTGCTGTGATGTGTCCATTCAGGTGGTGTGTACTCCACAATAGGGTAGTACTGCCAACTAGTTTGTGTAGGTGTCCTGCAACATGTTTTGTGCATGTGTTTTGCATTTCTCTCTTGTTCTGTGCTTTTGACTGTATCTTGTCTATCCTTCCCAGGGTACTTTGCCTGTTGTGTGGTCAACACTGATCCCCAACACCCAGAAGCCAACACCAGTGTGGAAGTTGACAATTACCATCAACTGATGTACCACACATCCCTGGACTTCCATTCTCCAACACATTGAGAGCGTGTGTCCACTGTTACATAGAATTATCGTGCAACTATTGTCAAATAAACGTGTTGCTGATGTGTAATGAACCTGTGCTATGCTTTGTTATGTGCGTTGTCTGTCTTCCCACATCTGAGTGACATCTGCTTACCTCACCTGTGGACTTGTTACCACTGACTGGGGTTGGTGTTGTGTCTGTGCATGTCAATGCGTTTCAGGTCAACATCATTGTGTGTGATGAGTAACATGGCCATGGTGAGTATGTTTTGTGCTGCCATAGTGGTGTGTCTCCCTCACATGTGTCACATCCCCATGACTCACCTTACTTCGGTCACATTGTTGCAGTATTTGGCATGCACTGTGTTGTGTAGCAGATCGACATCTCCCTGAACATGACAAGTTGGAATCACAACAGAGGCAAGTATGGTGTATTGGGGAGTTTATATACAAACATGTGTGAGGGAAGTGCACAGGATGGTGGGTGCTGTACATTGGTTTGGGAATCCAAAGTTCATATTGGAGTTGGAAGTGCTGGTAGATGAAATGTCCAGGTCCAGAGTAAAGTCCACAGTCATCTGATACATTGGCCCAACATGAACCCTCCATGTCATGTGGGCAAGTTGTGTGCAATTGGACAAGGTGAACGGGTTGCGCACAAAGGACATTGTCCAGAACAGGTTTAGAGGCCCTGGGGGACGTGCTGGGACATCTGCCTCTCACATGTCCTTCTTTGGACGACCCCTCTTCTTCCGGGGGGAGGGATCCTCATGTGCAGGCCTCTGCAGTGCAGGGGACTCTCCGCCAGAGTCCTCCTCCCTCCCTGTGTCGCTGGCAGATGGTGTTGCGACAGATGTTGTGGGTACACAGGGGGGTGTGGACAGGTTGATGTTGATCTGGCGGAGGCATTGGAGTATGTCCCGATGCACCGCAGTAATGTCATCCCACTTGACCCCCATGCGGTCATGGTGGGCGACCTGCTCGTGTTGCATGTCCTTGAGGATCCCCAGTACCTGGCCAAATCCTCCGGTGCTATCCTGGTACGCATCTCAGATGCGTGCCAGGTGGGGGTCATCATGCAGTCCAGACCCCTCTGCAAGGCGCGCCCTGTGCCTCCCACCCCTCCCAGCACCCCTCTACACACGGGCAGGACCAGCGGCGGGATGCACAGGTGACACTGGGACCCCTTGGGTGGTGTTGCTGGTGGTGTTTGTTGTAGCTTCAGGGGGGTCCTGTGTCCCTGTGCTGTGGGTGTTGATTGGCCTTGGTCTGTCCGTGTTGGCGGGGGTGCCCTGTCGTTGTCTAGATGCTGGAGGCGTGGGTACAGGGGGTGCAGATGTTGATGCTGATGGTGCTGCATGATGGCTCACACTGATGGGGCCAGGTTGGTTGTTGTCATCCGAAGAGGACAGTGAGAGAGTCAGACCAGAGAGCTCAGTGTCCGCCAGAGTCTGGGACTGGGTATCCTCATCATTTGGTGCTGGGTACCCAGCACCACCTGTGTTTGGAAGAGACACACAATGTGATTTATGTTTCTATATGCATCGATGGTTCACAAACATGACTTTTTCTACTTTTCGAACAGACGCCTGCCTGTACACTGCTTTTTCCCAGCTTGTCACGGACAGAGTTTGATATTATTGTTGGCCATTTCCCAGCATGGCCTTGTGCTCCCCACAAAAGAGCCCAGTGTCAGACATCTTGTCAGTCCCTTCCCACTCCCTGTGAGGCGAGTATGGTTCAGTTTGATCTTGCTGGGCCATGTGGGTGGGTGTAGGTTGTCTGTCATACTTGTCATACTCTTGTCTACACCCCCCTTCCCAGCATGCCCATACTTCCTCCCTCTTGACTCTGCTGGTGAGTCCTGGTGTTTGTTTGGCTACAAGTCCAAAGTGAGCCCCTGTGCTTCACACAGCAGCACCCAGTACGGGGTATCTTTTGCTCATATTTCAATGAGGTGTGTGTCAATGCATTGTACCTGGTGAGTTGTGTGGAGTTTGTGTTGAGGGGGGGTGTCGCCCCATGCTGGTAAGTATGGTCAGGGCTGTCAGTCCTCCTTCCCATCATGAAACGTGCTTCCATTGTAGGGCGTGTAAGTTGTCTTTCAGGATGTTAGTTAGTGGTGTCCTGCTTCTGATTTGCACACAACCCCGAGCAGGGCCTTGTGCTCCCCACAGCAAGACCCAGTGTCAGCCATCTTGTCAGTCATTTTCCACTCCCTGTGATGTGGGCATGTTTCAGAGGGGTCTTGATGGGCCAATCAGGAGGGGGAGCATGGCCTGTGACTACAGGCCCCATCATGCTTTTGGATACACTCACTTCACCTGCATCCCCACTATTCCTTCCTGACAGTCAGCTGCACTGTGAGGTGGAGTGTTTGTGGTGGCAAACTGTCTGACAGGGTCGCTTTGGCTTTTTGCTACTGACTTGCTCTATTTGTTTGTAGGTTGGTGCATGTCATGACACAGTTCCCAGTCACTCTGAGATGGCAAGTATTGTGTTTGTCTGACTGGCATACACATCTTGGGCTGATTAGTTAGTGTAGCTTTGCTTGCGGTGCATGGTTTCACTGTCCCCTTGCCACACAATCTTGGGTATGTTGTTTGTGTACTCACCAGGCTCTGGGATGTCTGTTAGGCCATGGACGCTCTCTGGTGGTAGGATGTCCTGCACCTTCTCCTCCAGGTCCTGAAGTAGACAGGTTTGGCAGGAGGGCCACCGCCGGTGCACTGACTCAGGGCGTGATCTTTTTCGATGAGTTTGTTGACCCTCCTGCACACATCATACCACCTGTTCTGGATATTGTCCTTCGTGCGCCTTGCTGGTGCTTGGGCGTTTACCTTGTCCACAATCCTCACCCACATCTTGGTTTTCTGTGAGATGGGGGCCCTTTGGACCAATGTACCAAACAAATGTGGCTCTACTCTGATGATCTCGTCTACCAGCACTTCTAACTCACTATCTGTGAACTTTGGATTCTTCTTTGGGGGCATGGTGATGGGTGGTGGTGGTGAGGGATGTGTGTGTGAGAATGCAAGTGAGGGTGGGTTGGTGTTGGTTTTGCTGGGTGTATGTATGTGTGCTTTTGTATGAGGTGCTGATGGTGTGTGAGTTGTGTGATGGGGGAGTAGTGAGTGTGTCTGTGGTTGCTGTGTACTGGTGTTTGCTGCTGGCTGTGTCTCCTGTTTGCAAGGGATGATGGTAGTGATTGTAGTCCTTTATATAGTTGGAGTTGTGGGTGTGTCTTTGTCCCATGTTTTTTTTTTGGTATTTATTGGCTTTGTCATTGCTTGTTTGGTCCTTTTTTTGTCTTTTTTCCTTTGGGATTTGTAGGCATGAAGGAGACGTTCATGTGACGGAAACGGATGCTCCTGTTGTCTCGTGCGGGCTCCTCCGCCCCATTCATGCTGCCTATCTTCTGTGTTTGGTACGCGTCAGTCGTGGCGGTCTCTATTGCTTGTGTGCCGGGTTGTCTGTGCGTGTCGGTCGTGCGGCTTGGTCTCCGTGCGAGTCGGTCTGGTTTTACACACATTGCATCATACTGTGCATTTCGTACATCGCGGGTACGGGTCGGTCGGGTTCATTCCGGGTTTGTGCCGGTCGGTAATAATCGCGTCGGTTTTCCGGCAGGATCACTATTTTCCCTACGGCTCGGTCGTACGGCTTGTATTCCGTACGTGTCGGTTGTAATTCACACGCGTTGCATCGTACTGCACAGGTCATACGGCGCTGGTCCATGTCGGTCGGTATTCGGTCCGGGTCCATGTCGGTCGGTTCGTTATGCGGCCGGAATCGGAATCGGCCCCTTGGTAGTGATTTTACAAAAAAGTACCTTGCTTGTTGGAACCTGGCGAGTCTGATACTGAGGAGGAAGGCTTTGAGGAAGATCGTGAGGAGGGGAAGGAGGATCAAGTGGCTGCTGGGACAAGCGACAAGTTAAAGTCCCACTCCCTTCTGAATAACTTCTGCATTTGATGCATTTTGTTAAGGTATTTCCTTTCCTTCCTTGCTCCTTCCTAAGCCTGATCCCTATACCTTTTTAAGCTATCCATACACCCATCTTTCTGTCTCTGCCCCTCAGTCATTTAAATTAAGGGAAGAATAGATGTGTTCATTCTGCACTTGCCCAGTGCCCAGTGCCCACTACCCATCCCTACCATACCTACGACTTCCCATGCACTGCCATTCCCGTCACTTGCCTCAAATTCTCCCTCAACTTCCTCCTAAGGGGCCGATTCTGATCCGGGTCGGAAGGGCACCGAACGTGATCCGGCCGGAAAAACTATGAGCCGTACGCGTGTTTTCCACCCGACTCGTACAGCTGTACGAACGAGCAAGTACGATGAGAGCTACATGAAATTCACCGACCGAGTCGTTTCCGGTTCCGAACCGCTCCATACGTCTCGGTTGTAAGCTAACCGTGGCTTGCAATGGTTGCGATTCACATCCGAGCCAGTACAATGCACGTGTCGGACAGCCTGTGCGAGCCGGAGTGTCAACGTCGGCCCCCCCGACACCCGCAGCCATACGACTCGCACACAGGGGGAGACACATGGGTCTCCCCGACACAGGTATGTACGGCGGGGATGGCACCGATGCGTACCCACTGTTGGGGGCGCATTTGTTCGAGATGTGCCCATTCAGTCAATGGGAGCGCATGTATGCGTCGTACAACTGGCTCCCATTGACCTCTATGGGAGTCAGACCGAACCGAGTCCGACAGCATACGTGCGCAAAGTACTCGCTCGGTCAGACTGTAGGGGTCCGGCTCGGTCCGAAAACACTCCGGATCCGACTCGGTCGGAGTGCTTTCCGACCCGGATCAGAATCGGCCCCTAAGTGTTTTGCTCATATGCCATCTCTTACACTGTTCTATCTTCTACCTAAATATGCTTTTAATTATTTTAATGTTTGAGATGGAATAAGTGATGCAAAGCACTGCAATCAGTAATTATGGGAATAATGTGTAAGTCACAAGTACACAGAATCATACAAAACTTTCTGTGGCCCTAGAGAAGCAGCAACATACTGTGCCGGGCTGACTATACAAATGTGCTTGCACAGCATCCAACACAATTCCTCCACAAATTTAGAGGTACTCTTCCAAAAGGCCCTCAAAGGTATTTAGGATCTAAAGGAGGTCCACAGGAAGGTTAAAAAACAATGGAACATTCAGAGGCGGGGTCAGTAGGGTGAGCCTGTTGCAGGTGGTGTGGGTGGGTGCAGAGAAAGAATATTGATGGAAAAATATCACCAAGTAGAATATCGAGGTAAGAATATCAATGGTATAAAATATCAAGGTAAGTTTTATCGATGTAAAAAATATTGTTTTTAATGTTACTTAGAAACATTGAATTTTAAAATATCGATGCAAAAAATATCGATGTAAATAATATCGATTTTATTGTTTCTATTTTTTTAAGTTACATATTTTAATTTTATAGTAATGTTTAAAAAAAGTTTTCATGTTTCAATAATGTTTTTTTAATTGGGTTTATAGGGGATAAGGGTGGGGAATAATTAATTTTTTTAAAAATGTTTATTAAAAAATTTTAATATTTTGTAAAATTGTATATATTTTAGTAGCGGGCTGTTGGGTTTATAGGGATAAGGGTGGGAGTAATTTAAAAATGTTGATTAATAATTGCTATATTTTGAAAATTTCTATATATGTTTGGAGCGGGATGTTGGGTATATAGGGGATAAGGGTGAGGAGTAATTTAAAAATGTTGATTAAAAATTGCTATATTTTGAAAATTTCTATATATTTTAGGAGCGGGATGTTGGGTATATAGGGGATAAGGGTGGGGAATAATTTAAAAATTTTGTTTTAAAAATCTAAAATTGTATTACATTTTTTGAAGTTTAGTAATATGATATAGTGTTTCTAAAGAAAATGGGAGGTGATTTATTTTTGACTTTTTGTTAAAAAATTAAATAAAAAAAATTAAATATGAATTTGTTAATTATTAACAAAATATTTTAACAATTTAATTTTTAAATTTGTTAAATATGGAAAATATTTATTTTGCACAAGATTTAATGTAAAATTTGTACAAATAATTTACAATGTTTACATATTTTTTATATATTTTAAAAAATAAAAAGTATTATTAAAATGTATTACTTAAAAATGTGTTTAAATTTATTGATTATTTTAAAACATATTTGAAAATATTTATATATTTTACACACTTTTTAATAATTAGACATTCATAAAATTTTGTATAGTATTTTTATAAAAAGTTTTCAAAATCATTGCAAATTATGTATAATCTTTTATTCATAAACATATTTGTTTATTGTTGAATTTCTTTTTTTTTAAAAACATTCTTGGACTTTTTGAAACATTTTAAATAACATTTTATATATTTTATTTTATTATTTTCTAAAATTGTACAATATGTATTTCACAGGGTTATAGTTTATTTAGCATTTTGAATATTATTCTATAAAATAATATTTAATTTGCTAAATATTTACAATATTTTTAACACAAATATTTGTACAATTTTTATATTTTAACACATTTTTATATTTTTTGTACATTTACATTAAATGAAATAAACATATATTTTGCTATACATCAAATATTATATTTCACTATTTTTGTATAATAAAAGAGTTAGGGGGTCATTAAGATGGCTGGTGGATGTCCACTGCCGGCTCGGCGGTGGCGATCCACCCGCCATCTCAACTAGATTTACCCCCCGCCATATTATCATGGCGGCGGTACCACGGCGGCTGCAAAGTGCATCCACCGCTTTTCTGCCACTCGGCAATCATTACGATTGCTGGCTGGGCAGAGTTGGGGCACAATATGGTGGCGGTGCCCATATTATCATTGCGGGTTTCACAGGCCTTTCCATGGAGGATTCGCTGCCATGGAAAGGCTGGCAGTGAATTGCTTTTGGGGCCCGTTGCGGGCCCCCGGTGGGGTGGGGGCTGCACTTCGGGGGTACCTATGGTACCCCCCTTCATTGCATGCACAAGGTGGCAGGCACCGCACGGTGCCTGCCATGTTGTGCATGGCAATGCACAACATGCCTCTTTGGCATTGCTGCGGGTGCTGCGCACAGCAGCACCTGACGCTATACCAAAGATGCAGAATGCGACCGCCAGGGTGGAGATCGCATCCTAATTGGCGGAGCGGGACTGCCGCACCGCTGACGGCTGGTCCCAGCACTGCTAGGGTGGCGGGCAGACTAAAGTCCGCCCGCCATCCTAATGACCCCCTTTATGTATATTTTTATTTTTTACAAAAATATTTTGAAACAATGTGAATAAAAGTAAAATACATAAAGTAAATCATATTAGTTTAAAGATTTTTTCCTATATTTTATATTGTTTTCTATGAGGAGTTAGTCTTTTTTGCATTTCAATTATGCAGCCATTTTTTTCCCTCACTTTTCTTTCTATCGGTTTCGTTTTAGGTCATTTTGGAAGACGGAACCTCGCGGTTGGGAGCTGCTTTTCATCAGTAAAGGTAAGCTTAATTTTATATACTTTTATCTTAGTTTAAGGGTAGGGGTAGAGGTAAGGTAGTAGTAGAAGAAGTACATTTGTTAAAGTGTTATTTTATCATTTTTGGTGTACTTATGTGTTGTTTTGGTAGTTTAGTGTTTAGTGTATTTGCTGTAGTATTGGATATAACTAGAACGTTATGTAGTGTTAGTTATGTGTTCATTAAATGTATTATTGTATATTTAGGGGTCGATTCCGATGTCACCAAAAATGCCTTCCCAATGCTATCCGTAGGCGTCCCTTACGACCGACTTGTATCCGGAGCTTCATTCTACAAACGAGCAAGTACGATGCGTATAACAGGCATATTTCTGTCCGAATCGTCCCCTCCGATTCGTGCACTATGTCAGTAGCGAACAGGCTCAGGAAACACGGAAATCGAGTCGTACGGAGAGTCATCCTAACCAATTTCCGGATAAGCTACTACGATGCATTTTCAATACGCGTCGTGCTGCGCGCCGCCTCCAGCACGTCACAGCATTCGGCGTATGAAAGCTCCGAGTTGCACCAGAACACGATCAACGGGGATGAGACGGAGCAGCCATGTATCCAATCGCGCATTTCTTCCCTATACTGTACGCCCACAGTTACCGACGCGCACGACGCAGAAGGTAAGTCAGACACCTACCACACACCAAAAAGTCACGAGTACATGAAAGGAAACACCACCACAGGGGGGTGGATGCCTATCACTCACAGCATATCCCAACTATAGGGGGGTGGATGCCTATCACTCACAGCATATCCCACCCATAGGGGGTGGATGCCCATCACTCCCAGTATTGTCCACTCCATAGGGGGGTGGGAGCCTATCACTTCCAGTATTCCAGTATTGTCCCCCCATAGGGGGGTGGATGCCTATCACTCACAGCATATCCACCCATACCGGGTGGATGCCCATCACTCCCAGTATTGTCCACCCCATAGGGGGTGGATGCCCATCACTCCCAGTATTGTCCACCCCATAGTGGGGGGGATGCCTATCACTCACAGCATATCCCACCCATAGGGGGGTGGATGCCCATCACTCCCAGTATTGTCCACCCCATAGGGGGGTGGATGCCTATCATAGGGGGGTGGATGCCTATCACTCCCAGTATTGTCCACCCCATAGGGGGGTGGATGCCTATCACTCACAGCATATCCCACCCATAGGGGGGTCGATGCCCATCACTCCCAGTATTGTCCACCCCATAGGGGGGTGGATGCCTATCATAGGGGGGTGGATGCCTATCACTCCTAGTATTGTCCACCCCATAGGGGGTGGATGCCTATCACTCCCAGTATTGTCCACCCCATAGGGGGGTGGATGCCTATCACTCCCAGTATTGTCCACCCCATAGGGGGGTGGATGCCTATCACTCACAGCATATCCCACCCATAGGGGGGTGGATGCCCATCACTCCCAATATTGTCCACCCCATAGGGGGGTGGATGCATATCAAAATGACCATCCCCACTCATAGGGGGCAGGATGCCTATCAACACCAGGATACACACACATAGGGTGACTAAGCAAACCACCCCCTCTACCATCTTTGCAACATTGCATGTTTGTATGTGAAAAATGCTCACAACACAGATTGTGGCAGTGAACATACAATGTGACACACAACACATGTGTGCCCAAAATGTTAATGTGTGCCACTAATCTCCTGCATCTACTGATCAATGTGGCAATGGGGTCTAAACCTCCCATCACTACATTGAGCAAAAGGTGAATGTGTTGTACACAAATCCGGCATCTACTGATCATTGTGGCAATGGGGTCTAATCCCCCCATCACTACAGTGACCAAAAAAGTGATTGTGGGGTTGAAAAATCCTGCATCTTATGATCATTGTGGTAATGGGGCCTAAACCCCCCACTACTACAGTGACCAAAATGTGAGTTTGGGGTTCACAAATCCAGCATCTTATGATCATTGTGGCAATGGGACATAAACCCCCCATCACCACAGTGACCAAAGGGTCAATGTGTACATGAAAGTAGCAGCATCTTCAAAACAGCATGCATGATTCCGTGTCCAAATTGCATAAGCAATGTTGTGGCAATGTAGTGGTTGTGTCACATACAAACATTGATTTTGTGAGGCAAATATGGCAGTGTTTCACAAGAAGACCCATGTTAAGACAAGCAATGGCCATGATCCCTGACAATGACTCCAGTGTACAGTTAGACAATGCGCAGAGTGAACACCATGATGTATACACACATATCTACACCAACAGATACACATACTAAGGAATCCTGTGGAGACTGTAGATGTTAGGTGACCAAGTTCCATACCATGTCAGCAATGGGACATACCAAACATGATGAATGTGCAGGCTGATGAGTCAGGAGACGCAGGGACACTAGGGTAAAACCTCCAAAAAACATACTGCCAATGGCACGGAAAATACATAACAGTGAAGTAGTACAGATGCACAAACACAGACACCATAACAACAGCAAGTTCATGATACACATCATCAACATCACGTACATTAGATGCAACACCACTGGATAGCAAAAAATGGCTTTATTAAGCTATAAAATATTCATAAATGTTCATGCCACGATGTGAAAAGGCCAATGGCCAGTCCTTTAAAGAGTCCTACCAGGGTGACATGTGACAACTTGTCACCCATTGATTGCCTGCACTGCTATGGTTCAGGGACATCTCACCCCTTGGAGGGGCATACATAGTGGCAGGCCAGGCACCGCAGGGACAGGATCAGGGGACAGGAGAATGTGGCAGGGTAGGTGTGGTGGGTGCAGGAGTGACACCAGCAACTGCAGTGGGGAGGCCTGACACAGTGGGCGCCGTCACCACTACTGGGCACAAGTCAGATGTGGTGTTTTCCTGCACCACTGCAGTGTGCAGGACAGATGTGGTGGACGGGCTCTCAACTAGAGTGCCTAAGGCAGACGGGGGATGTGCCTCCTACTGCTGTGCCAACATCAAGAAGAGTGAAATGGGGTTCCGATGAGGTGGGCAGGACAGAGGGGGAGACACGGTCTCCACACTAGTGGCAGGAACAGGCTGAGCATGTGAGGCGGGGGTGGAAGTGCATGTGGAAGGGGGGAGGGCCTAAGCATCTTGGGGATGCGGTATGGGTGAACCTGGTGCAAGGAATGGCTGTAGGACCTGTGTATTGGTGTCCGGGAGACTGCAGGATGGAGAGTGTGAGGTGGAAGACTGTGTTTTCGGTGGTGTCTGTCCCTTCCTGGTCCAGGGAGACTTGCGGGTGGGGGCCTCAGTGTTTGTGCGCCTGGGGGAGGGTGTCGCTTTTGCAGGGGGACTCCTCTCTGTTTGTGGTGACTTCCTCTTCCCCTTGTAATTTGAAGCAGATGGATCTGTGGGGAAGAGGCCAAGGTCACAGAGGAAGAGCTGCTTAGAAGTGGGGCTAGTAGGTGAGGCAAGGGAATGTGTTTTGGAGGGAGAGGCATCTGAGGATTGCGGAGTGTTTGTGGATGCCTGTATGTGTGTCTGTGACCCATCCCCTGTGTGTGTGCCATCAGTCCCCGGAGTGTGCGTGCTTGTGGAACTAGATTTTGGCTTGCGTGTCTGTGTGCTGCTTTTGGCTGATGTGGTGCGTGCATTTGTGGGTGTGTGTCAGTTGGACAGGCAGGGGAGTGGTGACTGTGGATGTGGCAGAGGTAGCAGGGGTGAGGGCCTGTTGGAGGAGGGACACTGCTGCCGTCTGTGTGGAGGCCATGGACTGAATGGTCCGATGTAGGGCAGACATGTTAGCTGAGATGACCTCCATGTAGGACACCAGTTGGGTCAACAGACTGGTGTGAGAATGGAGGACACTCAGCATTGATGTCTGCCCTACATGGATCTGTGTAAGTAAGTCCACAGACTCCACACTCAGCGCAGCAGTGGAGACAGGGGCAGTAAGTGCGGTGCCTGGCACGAAGGAGACATGCTCCCTTACACGGGAGCCTCCACGGACATCGGGGATGGGAGCAGATGGGAGGGTGGAGATGGTGGTGGTGGTGCCAGACTTGCTAGTTGTTGTCTTGGGACTGCTGACACCCGCATCCACAAGGGAGTCAACACTGGAGCAGCTGTGTTGCTCATCCGAGGTGGTTGTAGCTGTGGTCTCCTCAGGGTGGCTCCCCTCACCCTCCATGCCACTGGGTCCCTCCGAATCCTCTACAGCGGACCCTGTCTGGCTCTGCTGATCCTCATAGTCCGTGGAGCTGTCTCCTCCAGTGGCCGTAGATGTAACTGCAAACCAACAGGGTAAACAGATAAACATCAGTCACCTGTATTGACATCACACATCACAGTCAGTACAGCACATTACAGCGCACGTTTGTGCCTCATTTGCAGTATATTATTCAAAGTTCTGACACATATTTGTGAAACACACATGTCAGTCTGCCAGTAAACCATGCCCCTCATATCCTACCTGTCCATGGAGACATCAGTCTGGTGCATGTAGCCAGACACTACTCATATGTGCACACGTGCACCACATAGACAGTCTGGACTGCAGGATTTGTGATGGAAATGTGTCAGTACACACATATACCATCTCCTGCCACTGACTTTGTACATGTGTCAGGATAAGGGATGGCCAAAGTCATTGTCAGTAATATGGATATGCTTCCTTCACCAGACACCATAATGTGCTCATGTATAGCTGGATGATGCCACAATTGAGTGCATGCAGGACAACTTCCATCACTGCAGGATACACTATTTCAAATGAAATACCATGCTACAGGGCAGTCTGGGTAATCAGTCATTGCTGCCTTCTATCACAGGGGCAGTGCATCACAAAACCAACAGTCTGCACTGTATCTCATTCATGTATTTGTGGGGAATATAAGCCCTGCATCTGTCAAGTGCATATGTTGCCCCACTGCCACCCACATCTTAAGGCTACTGATGATCCCACGTCATATAAATGCCACAGTAGAGTGACAGCAAGCACTAGACTGTCAACATGATCACATCACAGTCTGATGACAATGAAGTATAGCTGCCTGCACTTATAATTCGAATACACCATTAGGCACAGTCAAGTGATTATCCACCTATGTTTGACCCCATCGTGAAGATCCAACAGCCACATGTCAGCTGGCTGCCCACCCAAAGATATTTGACACCTCAGGAGTCTAAAAAGCTAACCCACTCCTCAATGAGACAGAGACTGACACCTGATTGTACATTGCACAATGCATTAAATTTACTTTGACACACATGATTAGGAGAACTGAGTGTACTCCATGTCCGGAGTAGGCATACCTGACCTGGTCCATGTGCAACATGGGATTAGCCTGAACATTAGGCATGTGTCCATGCATGGGAGACACACATGATGTACATACTTCAGAGCCCACAATGTTGTCCCACCTGCTGCATGTGTGTTTTGGAAATACCCCAGACACATATGGCGAGGAGGAGCAGCAACTATGGCACGTATTTATGGCCCCCACAGAGTGCATTTCATAAATCGGTCAATGTGCAGATACATGTCAATAAATTCCCTCACTCATGAAGGCAAAAACATTCTGCCGGTAGCAGATGCTGTTCCCCACATCAACCTTGAACAACAGCAGGCCCCATCTCAAGTGAGACATGCCACTGACTGAAAGGGACACACCTGTGTATCAGATGAGGAAGGGCCATTACAGAAGTAATGCACATGATTCTAGTTCAAGCAGACAGACAAACTGTGGTAGCGTAACCAGGCTGAAGGAATGCAAAGATCTTGTTAGACACAGTTCACAGACAAGGCATGCAATTACCCCCTCCTTGCTGCTGTCTGGCCTTTAACAGCCCATCCAGGTCAGGAAAGACCACTGCCACAATCCAGCGCATGTGGTGGGTCAGGGTCCAGTGTCCGCCCCTACTGCGAGGAGGCGACAGCTTCAGCTGGACTCTAGCAATGCATCTGGTCCAGCCACGTAGGTTCTGCCACCTCTTCTGGAAGTTGCAGATGCGCCGCCTATGGACCCCCACAGATCTAACTGCCCAGGCAATGGTCAGCCAGATTTCCTGCTTCTGATGGGCATCAACCTGTAAGGATGACAAAGTGAAAAGACCATAACTACATATGCAACCTGTTTGTGCATCACACAGTTGTATATACATGTAGTTGTCATGCATAAATAACAAAGGCCTAGTGCCTGTGTATTCTCACCTTTTTAAACAACACTTTTCCAGCACAATACCTGTTCACTACAGGTACCTACACACTTTGTGGGTAACAACTACTCAGTGAGCATGCTATCCACTGGTGCACACAATGCCATTAGTGCTAGTCAGACAACATGCACAATTAGAGAGGATGTGGATTGAAAACTCACCTGCTCCCCTGGTTTCCCATGTAGCTTGCTGTACTGAGGAAGGAGTCTGTCCAGCAGGGCCTGGTTCTCCTCCTCTGTGAAGGCTGGGTTCCTCTCCACAGTACGTGCCATAATAGGAGCCAGAGATAGACAGCAGCAGTGGTAGCAGAGAGAGAAGTCAAGCTGGAGCATGTAGCACAGGCATGTGAGCTCCCAGGGGAACAGACAGCCTTATATCTGTGCTGCAGGGGCCTATTCTGTCCCATGTGTGAAAACCGATAGGTCAGAGTCGTTCGCATCCTATGAATTAGTCCAATCCGTGAGATAGCACGAATCGGACACGCCTACCCCAACGTTCAAAATAACTGCATCATGACAGTTATGTTTTTGATACATTTGTGGCAAAACATAACCGACTCGTACCGCACGCGAATCGTGCATGATACAAAATGCGCGTCTGTCACCATGACGACCAACATCCAATCAGTGCGTCCGGATCGGTCATGATGTTGCAGAGGTGTATTTCGAAAACTCAACCGCGTTGCACACCATTGTATTTGGCATGCAATCTGTCAGTCCGGCTTGGTCAGGAGTTGGCTCACGTGTCCATGCAATAGTCACCCGCGTCGTACAACACTGCATTGAGCATGCAATCTGTCTGTCTGGCTCGCTCAGTAGTTGGTTCACACGTCCATGCAAGAGTCACCCACGTCGTACAACACTGTATTGGGCATGCAATCTGGCAGTCCGGCTCGGTCAGGGGTTGGCTCACGCGTCCATGCAATAGTCACCCGCGTCGTACAACACTGTATTGGGCATGCAATCTGTCAGTCCGCCTCAGTCAGGAGTTGGCTCACAGGTCCATGCAATGCCCACTTATCATGTCAGACAATGTATGTAAGAAAAATGGCATGCTGTATGCCCTGAGTGGATGGAGTGAAGCACATGTCAAATGGGACAGAGACAAAAGACAAGACTACTCAGATTATGAGCCTAGCTTATAGTGGAACTATAGCAGTGTTTGTGAGGAACATGACTAGTGTGAGCGACCACTTCACAGATCATCCTCCTATGCTTGGCTACTGTCCCAGGGGATCATTGTGTTTACACAGGACATATCCACATGTAATCACAGCATCAACTGTTTATGATTAAAGTACAATGTGTTAATTCCTTTCGACTGTGTCCACAGTATGTGAGACTTGTACAACGCAATAACTTACTGCTGAAAGTTGTCACTGTAATGTAGAATTATCTCATCTTGCAGTTGTCATGTGAGTTGCTGTAGTGTCTATGTGTCACTGATTTACATGTATGCATGTCAAATACATATGTGCTACACATCATCAATGTTCTATGTCTGTGATAGGACATGTAGGTCATACATCACATCATGACAATGTCCACACCATGACAGTGTTGTGCATGGTGACAAGCTGTCTGAATGTAGTATTGTTGCTAGGTTGTAATTCCTTGTTCATGTCTGTGTACCCTACGTACATGTGCTAGTTGACCGAGACATCTATGGCTGATACTTAATTGTGTGTGTGTTGTGTATGTTACGATTGATCCCATGGAGAGTGACAGACAACAGTGAGTAGTCACAGTACAACACTTTATTCTTTGATAATACATGACATAATTGAGTGTATGTTCATGCTCACATAGCTGTCATTTTTGGATTAGCTCAACCTCAGACATCTGACTTCACTGTGTCATCATTGTAAGTGTAACGCGATATGTCAAATCAGAATTACTTGATGTTTAATTTAGAGAGTAATATGTGTATATACTTTGTCATATGTTCTGCAGGGGACCAAATGTCCACAGACTCTTCCCTGATCTAGCAACCATGGTGGAGCGTGAGTGCATAAGGAAATACAGGTTCACAAGGGGATTCATTTCAGAATTGACAGACCAATTGTCACCACACTTGCAACCTGGACGCACATATCCCTTTGCCCTGACCCCCAAGGTGTGGGTGATGGCGGCACTACATTTGTTTTGCCACTTGATCGTTCCAGTTTACTGTGGCTGATGCTGGTGGCATGTCCCAGACGATGTTTAGTCGAGTGCTCCGGGATGTGTGTGAGGCCAAGTTGAGGTTCCTCGACCTGTACATACAGTTTCCCACACCGCCACAGTGCCATACCATTAAAGATGATTTTTATGCTCTGGGACACATGCCACATGTGATTGGATCAATTGATGGGACACATGTGGGTTTGGTCACACCACAAGCCCATGAACAGGTTTACAGAAATCAAAAACACTTTCATTCAATCAATGCCCTTGTGGTATGTCTGGCGGACCAGATCATCTCCCATGTATGTGTGCATTTCCCTGGATCTGCACACGACACATACATAATGAGGATGAGTCGGATACCCCAGCTGATGTCCCAGCTCAGGAATGAGCGTGCATGGCTTGTCGGTTAGTCATGTTGTCATTTTCAGTTGTGTGTTCATCGTCTTTCATGTTCTACCCTGTCTTTGCTCTGATGATCATTTATAATTGAAATACTGTAGGAGACTCAGGATACCCCAACATGCCCTGGTTGCTGACACCACTCAGGAACCCAGTCACACCTGCTGATGTCCGTTACAACGGGGCACATGGGCAGACCAGGTGTGTGATTGAGCGCACATTTAGGCTGCTGAAGACAAGATTTCGCTGCCTGGACCTTGCAGGAGGTGCCCTTCAATATTCCCCAGACAAGGTGTGCAAGATCATAATAGTGGGCTGTATGCTTCACAACAAGGCTGTGAAGAATAGGCTACCGCTCATCCAGGATGACAAGGACCAACGGCCTCCACCATGGGAGGATCCAGGCCTGGGGTACGTTGCCAGTGACAAGGAGGAGGAGGTGGAGGTGGATGTCAGGAGACATCTCATTGACAACTTTTTTACATAAGTGTAAGTATGCAAAGATGTTTGAGAATGCCTTTCCTAAGCGTTATGTGTGTATGTAGGACAATATGTTGCGATACGTGTGTGCGTATGCCAAATTACATGGTCCTCGTTGTTGTACAGTGTATGTTTAGTTATGATGGTCACCACTACATTGTTGGAGTTACTCCTAGCTTGTGTTCTGAAGTTACAATGGACAATAGTAAGTCCATATTTGAATATGTCATCCTAACAAGGTGTATTTTAATATGTACTATGTCTCTCCTTCACAGGCTCCTTTGCCTGTTGTGTGGGTACACACAATGCTGCTCCATTACGGAATTGCCATTTGAAACAGTACTCTGTGACAGACAATATTTTTGGTCAGTGTTTCAATTTTTTTTTTTCATTTGAATACTTGCAACTGTCATAATTTTGGTTTTGTGTTGAGCAGAGCTTGTGCCGGTGTAATACACCAGTTCCACACATTGATGTTTGCATTGTCTGTTTCCACACATGCTACAATCTTTTAGATACTGTATTTATGCCATGGTTTTCATTTAATTTGACAACGGTCATTGTCTGTGTGGTTCAATGGTTTGATTTCACAAGAGTGTGTGCAATGTTTAATAGTTGCATGTGCAATGTATGTTGGGGTGACCTTGCGTGTCTATCCCCGGTATGTGTAATGTGACATATCTTCACAAGACGGTGGATGAATTCTTAGCTGGTCCTTAGGATCATGCTGGAGTATGCTAAATTAACCGGAGCCAAGCTTACATTTTATCTTTGTGTCTTACATTTTAGCACACATTCTTTCTATGCTGGTTGTGCAAGATGCATTTGGGTCCACATGAGATCATTTTGGTACAGTTGAAGCAGTGCGCCACAAGGTTGAAGAACAAGACTCTTTGTCATGGAAGATCTAGTCAGCATGTATAGTTTAGCCATGAAATGCTACACTTTTTAACACATAAGTGGAATACTTGCATTACATTGACGCATAGGGGAATCATCTACACAGATGGAAGATTTCCATCTACGCACCAGCGCTTTGCTGTGCATATGCTGTAACCAGTACTCCTACTTTCTGAGGTGAGCGGTTAAACCATATTGCCACAGAGTCCTTCAATAGTTTGATGAATATGTCACCATCACAGGGAGGGTGGTTATTTCCACACTGTTGATGTAAACACATTTCACCTTTAGTATTCTATTTAATGATGAAAATGTATATTGTTTGAGAATCATGTATTCTGCTGCTGGTGCGAGCTCGTATACTGCATTGTAGGACAACAGACAGAGATTGTTCTTTCTCAAACTTAAATTCTTTAACTTTACACACACTCTGAATCATAATTTTGTGGACAAGCATGGGTGAGTGAGTGTAAATGTGTGCATTGGCACCTTGACTCTGAGATGTTGATAGTACTGGGTACTGGCTGATAGAATCATTGTGTATCTTCTGTAAGTTTTATTGAGCTAATGAGACACTAGAGGTAGTGGCTCTTTGGATTGTGTGTTCTGATGTACAACTGATGTCCAACCATCCTTCACCAGCGGCCTATTTTGTTGTGCAGACTTCTGTATGAGAAGAATCCCTACCACAGAACTCATGCACATCATTGGGAGACAGTGCCAGGTGATGCTGATCATGATTTAAAAATTGTGTACAGTGTATAATTCACAGATGACACAGGGATTTTGTGAATATGAATTTATTAATGCGCATGTGAAAAAATCTAACAGTCAAAGGTGATTGCATTCCCAAATTTAAAATCCACAGTTCATAGAGGAGTTGAAAGTGTTGACAGATGTAAAATCTTCCGAGCAAAGTCCACAGTCAATTTGGCATTTAGTCCAACTTAAACGCTCCATCCCATGTGGGAGCGTCCAGGGACTGTCAACAAATTAAATGATTTGCACACAATGGAGGATATCCAGATCATTTCTTATGTACCTGGAAGGGATCCATGTCCATCAGTCTCTCACTTGCCATCCTTCCTTGGATGGCCCCTCCTCTTCTTTGGTGGGGGGGGACCCTCAGTATCAGGCTGCTGCGGTGGAGGGGACTCTACGCCAGATTCCTCATCCCTTCCTGTGGCAGCTGCCAATGTTGAGGCAACAGGTGCGGCGTGCACACGGGGGTGGGGTAATGTTGGTGGTTATCTGTTATAGGCATGTAAACTGTCCCTATGCACCACAGTGAGATTGTCTATTTTCGACTAGTTGGACTCCATACGGTCCATGTGTTGGTCCATACGGTCCATGTGTTGGTCCACACGGTCCATATGGTTGTCCATCCGGTCAAAATGTGCAGCCTGCTGATGTTTTCGATCCCAGAGGATCCCGACAACCTGGCCAAAGTCTCCGGTGCATTTGTGATATACATCGAAAATGCGTTGCAACTCGGGGTCAGCTTGATCTCCGACACCAGATGTGGGATGTGTCCTCTCACCACGCACCCTCACACCACTCCTTACCCTACCTGCATGGACATTGCCTGGTGTTGCACGCATTGATGGCTCCTGTCCTCCTTCATTGTTGGCAGTGCTGGTATTTCCTGCCAAATCCAGGTTGGGCTGTCTTGCTGTGCTCCCAGGGTTTTGTTGTCTGGGTGTGTCCATGGGGATCCGGGGCGTCTGGATGTTAATGGATGTTGCAGGAGGGGTCACTGGGGCTGCTGATCGTACTGGTGCCGCATGCTGACCCACACTGGAGGTGCCAGGTTGGTTCCCATCGCCCGAGGAGGTGTGAGAGTCATCTCCACTGGAAGTTTCAGTGTCTGACATTGTGCCGGAGCTGCTGGTCGACTCAGAATCTTCTCCAGATGATGCCCTCTGTTCTGGAGTGCCTGTGGATAGTAGATGTTAGTTGTGTATTTTCAGATGTTATGGTGTCAGACACAGACATATGTGAAGATGTTGTGGATAATGTAGCATTTCCTTCTTATTTTGACTCATCAATCCTCACAGACACTGAGATATGTGTTAATTGAACATTGTGATCTTGGAAACATGTGCTTTACTGAGCATGTCCAGCTCTGTGCATCAATGTGCATGTATTGTTATCCTGGACTGTTCGTAGTGATTGTTTGCCAAGTGTCACACTGTGCATGAGCCAGGTGTGTTGTTATTTCGCACATCAATGTTTTCACTATGACATGCATACTGTAACAAATCTGATGTTTAGCAGGAATTGTGCATCTGTGCTTGCCTTTGTGAATGTTTGTCACTGTTAGATTGCTGAGGTGACATGCAAACTCACTCTTCTGAATATGTGTCAGCATTTGATGATTTTGCTTGGATGAATGTGTTGATGTGAACAATCAATGACATCACATGTGTAACCTCGAATGCAATAGCAACGCGTTTCTTCTGACAAATGCATTGTTACATGGCAGTCCATTGAAACAAAGGTCATTACATTGACATGCAGTAGGGATTCACTAACATGAGTTGTTGTATTATGTGATAAAAGTATGATCTGACATTCCCTAATGTTGCCCAAACTGGACTTGTAATGGTAAATAGTATAAGTTTGCACTCCTGCGCAGAGCCTACAGCAAGTTTGTGTGATGTTTTGCATTGTGATGTTTTGCTATGTCACAACATGGTTGCTGTTATGCCTGTGTTGTTTTAGCATTGTTTGTAAACGTATGCAATGTGAGACGACATATTTGTGCTTATATTTCTCATCACACATGTGAATATCTTGCTGTAGTACATTTTGTTGCTACATACTTTTGCACATGATCACTTCATGTACATTCTACTTGTTCTCCATGGACAGAGAAGTTTCCCAAGGATGGTCATTTGCCTTTTCATGGTCAGAGCTGTGAGGTACAGTGTGTTTAGTGCTTCAGTTAGACTGTGTTGACTTCTACCCCACTTCCCAATGGCAAACAGACCAGCTTACTCATCATTGTCAGAGGATCAATGACAGTGGGATAGTAGTTTTCAAGGATGCTGACACCGCTGACTGATGTTGAATTACAATGCAAAACACAACAATGCCTTGTGCACATAAAATGACGCAAGAGTGTCAGCCATCTTGCATTACACCTCACATCTGCTGTCCGTGGGCATTGTCCCTGATGTGTGTTTATCTGTGTGTGTTTTGTGTTATGTGGTGTGACTGCAAATTAGAGTGTGTCCTGTCCTCTACACACATTTGTAGCATGCACATTGAGGGCACATGTGACTGATCTTTATCTGTCAGTGTGTGAAATGTACAGTTAAGGTTATAGTCTGGAGTTGTGTGAGCAAGCCAAGAACTGGCAGTAAGTTTTTCCAAATTTCGTACATGATGGCCCTGTGTAGCCATCTTCACAGGGCATTTGCATTCAGTCTCAGGGACAGCATAGTGACAGGTGCGTTCTGGTGGGACTGGGATGTGTGTGTGTGTGACTAGTGACTGCTGGTGGCAGTAGTCATTGCTTCCACTTCTCCTCCCACCCAGAACACATGGCCCAGCATGTCCCAGGGTTCCATGACTGTGTGTACAAAGTTACATTCAAGATTTCTGACAGTGGTGCCTGCAGTCATGCTGTACACGACTGCCAACAGGGCCTTGTGTTCCCCACACCGAATGCCAGTGTCAGCCATCTTGACAGGGCATTTGCATTCACTCTCAGGGACAGCATAGTGACAGGTGTGTTCTTGTGGGACTGGGATGTGTGTGTGTGTGTGACTATTGTCTGCTGGTGGCAGTAGTCATTGCTTCCACTCCTCCTCCCACCCAGAACACATGAGCCAGCATGTTCCAGGGTTCCATGACAGTGTGTACAAAGTTACATTGAGGATGTCTTGCAGTGATGTCTGTTGCTGTGTATTTGAGGCAATTTTAGACTATTTGCACATGTACTCACCAGGTTCTGGTATTCCAGCTAATCCAGTTATGGCCTCCTGTGGGAGGAGGTCCCGCACCTTCACCTCCCAGGTGGTAAAATGCACCGGTTTATGATGTCCACCACCAGTCTTGGTGCTCAGGGCATGTTCTCTGGCAATGAGCCTCTTTACCCTCCTGCGAACATCATAATACCGGATCCAGATATCCTCCTTTGTGCGCAAGGTAGGTGAATGTATAAGCAAAGAACAATGGTTCTGTCGGAAATTGAACAAAGTAACTTAATAGGTACTGAATACACTCTTCAATTATCAAGGACACACACAAACCCAAAGAAACAGGACAGAATCCAAGTCACTTGATAGAATGATATTAATTAATGTAATGAAAGCACCAAAAAATTTACAGGGTAAACCAACCAAAATACACATTCATAGTGAAACAATAGGTGAGACAGTGATAATTTGCACAAAACAAGTCACATATAACGTTCCAAATCCACTTATGTAACAAGGAAATCGAACCCTAAAGTGGTCTATGTACTGGAAACAGGATCTGTTTGTTTATTATTTTTATGTATTGTCCATTGTACATATTCGTTATATGTGACTTGTTTTGTGCAAATTATCACTGTCTCACCTATTGTTTCACTATGAATGTGTATTTTGGTTGGTTTACCCTGTAAATTTTTTGGTGCTTTCATTACATTAATTAATATCATTCTATCAAGTGACTTGGATTCTGTCCTGTTTCTTTGGGTTTGTGTGTGTCCTTGATAATTGAAGAGTGTATTCAGTACCTATTAAGTTACTTTGTTCAATTTCCGACAGAACCATTGTTCTTTGCTTATACTATTACACCCAGGTTCTGAGGGTTACTGGGTTGCCCCATTATCATTCAAGGTAGGTGAATGGGCATTCACCTTGTTGACAATCCTCTCCCAAAGTATGGTTCTCTGGGACTGGGAGGTCTGTTGGGCCAAGGTGCCAAATAACTGTGGCTCAACTCAGATGATTTCATCTATCATCACTTCCAACTCAGCAGCTAAGAACTGGGAATTCTTATTTGGGGGCATGGTGATGGGTGGTGGTGGAGATGTATGTGTGTGTGAAGGTGAGGGTGAGTGAGTGTGAGTGGAGGTGTGTTTCAGTGGTGCTGGTTGTGTGAAGGTTGTGTGGTGGATGAGTTATGTGTGTTTGTAGGGCGTAGATGAGTTGTCTGTGTAGTAGTGTGGTCTGCTTGCATGTGTGTTGTAATCACAAATGCTGTAGGTACGTTTTTGCTCACTTTATATAGGTTGATTTGTGTGTGTGTCTTAATATTTAAATTTATTATTTAATTGAGATGACAATGATCTTTTTGGTAGTCTTTTTTCTGTTTCTATAGAATTTTTTTTCAACTTATGCAAGTCGTTTTGACGGCACATGATGCTTGTTCTTGTGCAATTTGTTTTGGCCGAGTCTGTTCCCTTCATACTAGGCTATGTGGCATCATTCGCGTCCGAGTCTGTCGGGTCGAGTTAATGCTTGGCTATCTAATGCTTGGCTATGTGGCATTGTTCGCGTCCGAGTCTGTCGCGTCGTGTATGTGCTTGGATGTGTGGAATCGTTCGCGTACGTGTCTGTTGTGTTGTGTTGATGGTGGACTATGTGGGATCGTTCGCGTCCGAGTCTGTCGCGTTGTGTATGTGCTTGGCTGTGTAGCATCGTTTGCGTACGTGTCTGTTGTGTTGTGTTGATGGTGGACTATGTGGGATCGTTCGCGTCCGAGTCTGTCGCGTCGTGTATGTGCTTGGCTGTGTAGAATCGTTCGTGTACGTGTCTGTTGTGTTGTGTTGATGGTGGACTATGTGGCATCGTTGGCGTCCGAGTCTGTCATGTTGTGTAAATGCTTAGCTACATGGAGTCTTTCGCGTACTTGTCTGTTGCGTCTGGTTGGCGCTTGGCTATCTCGAATATTGCGCATACGAGTCTATCGCGTCAGGCTCCTTTCCTGCTGACTCGGACATATAATATAATTTCCGGCCAAGTCGGTAGTTAATTTCAGGCATCGCGTCGTACTCAGCTATTTGTAAGGCGTGTGTACGGTTCGGTCGGAAAAATTGACGGGTCCGTGTTGGGTAGAACGTTTTCCGGCTGAAATCGAAATCGGCCCCTTAATGTCGATGTTAGTGGGTTTCTATTTGTGTTGTGGGTGGGTGTTGTGTTTTTTTTTTATTTACAGGTTTTGTCTTTGGTGAACCGTTAGATTTCCTGACGCATTTTTTTTTTTTTAAATGAAAATGTTATTTCTTGTTTGCTAACAAGTTATTTTACATTTCCTTTTTCACTTGGTTTGTTGGAGCATTTTAAAAAAAATATTTTCGGGTTTTTGAGAGTTTTGACATTAAGAGGATTGTGACTATGGATTATTTTTGAACAGTTGTATTTTTGCATTTTTTTGGGGCTTTGTTATCCAATGGATTCGTATTTAATTGGGTTTCTGTGGATTTTATCATTTTCGGGGATATTCTACTGCTACATAACTGTAAGTATTATTTTTTTTCCATGGTTGGGAAATGTATCGGTTTGTTTGTTGTATTTTTTATTTTTATATTATGTCATATAATTTTGTGCTATATTTTACATTTTATGACACAATTATAAGTTTAAAAAATATATATGTTTATGTGTTTTATTGTTGGAATATTTAAATGTTGTTTACTGTTTGGTTTAGTTTAAAGAATTGATTTAGCAATCATGTCTAGGTATTCTAGACCTTGTGTAGTTGGATACTCTTTAGTTTTATATTGCAGGTATTTGTACATGATTTTAGGTTTTTTTGCTTAGTTTAGGTGCTATTTTACTTAGTGGTTGCTCTAGTCTGAGTTCTTGGTAGCTCTGTTCTTTTTTAATAGCTTCAATGAGTTTGTGAAGTGTTGGTTGTCCCCTTCCTATTGTGGCTTGGAAGGCACTGTGCTATCCTTCCACCTGGTTGTTTGTTTTGGCTTTTAGAGCCACTGTACTGGCTTATACGTTCCACCAGGGGATCTGGAATTTAGGTTCACTACGGTGCCCTGACCTATGTAATCTTCCCAACCTGGTATCTTCGAAGTAGTCTAGGAAGGCACTTAATTTTGATTCATTAGCTTTATAGAAAGGACTTTCTATAAGTAAGTTGTAGTGAATAGCTACTTCAGCAGTTGGGCTATAGGCCAGGGCTATTAATGTTTTTATTTGATAAGCAAAATTGCTATTTGTTGAATATTCTATATTTAAAGTTGATTTCTGTAAGTGCCTCCAAATGCTCTGATTAAAATGGTAGTAGCAACCTTGTATTGCAGTGTGTGGGTATAGTTTGAGGATGGATTGTATCATTGCCTGCTCAAAGTCTATTATTATGCTTTGGGGACAGTAATTTTCTGTGAATTGTTTGACTATAGTTAGTAGTTCTATATAAGTGGTGTTTTGTTTATTAGTTAGTAATGCGTAAATAAAGGGAATATTTGCCTCTTCATGTTCTCCGTGGATGGTATACAGCTGATAGAAGGGTTTTGAGCAAACTTTAAAAGTGCCATCCATCATCCATGTTGTACAGTTTTGGAGTTTTTGTAAATTTGTATTAGTTGCAAACATAATTCTTTTATTATTACTGTTGTTGTCATAAATTAGGAATGTTTCCTCTTTATGGGTGATGGTATACTCAGGTAGTATTTTAATTTCTGCAAATGTTTGGGGAATAAGTGGATCTTGAGCTGTAGCTCTTTTAGTATTTGCTATTAGTTGTTTTACTTTGGGGATAGAAGGGAGTTGTCCTTTGACATGTTCTGGCACTTTAGTCAAAACATTTTTTTAGTATTTGGGTGCTTGATTGCTGTGAACTTGTGCTTGCTTCCCTTATTGTCTCTAGGGCAGCTCTTACTTGAATTTCAGTAACATTGGGGGGATGGTTATGTTCTCTACCATTTACAACATTGGTATCTATTGTATTGGCTCTCCCATAACAGGCATTGAAATAATATTTGCTACATTTCCAATGAGTTTTGTTTACAATAACTTTTTCTTGGGTATAAGTGTAACCCATGTAGCAAAGCATTAGTTTCCCCTTTTATGATGCAATAAACTTTGCTCCTTCTGCCATTTTTAGGGTTTATATGTGAAGACATATATATGCCTAATAATTATGAAATTTTAAGTAATAAACGTGCTAGTATAATTTATATTTTTTTAAATATACTTACATTAGTATTGCTATACATTTCTTGATGGTATGTTTTGATGGTTGTTGTTTAATCACTGTTCTATTTTCTGTGGGTATGAAAGAAAAATGTTTCTGTTATTAAAATATTACATATATTTTTAATTAAAATGTATCTTTTTGTATTTAGTAGAAAAATAATACTTAGGGGTCGATTCCGATCCGGGTCGGACAGCTCTCGGAGAGCTGTTCATAGCCTTACCTTGTGACCGACACGTACCCGTAGCCGGTCCGTCCTGTTGATGAAGTATGATGCGCATAACTGCCAAAAACCCGACCGACACGTAGGCTGTGATTCAAGCTTCATTCTCCGCCCGAGCCATAACTCCTAACACCGAACCGAGTCGCCCGGAAGCAGTATCCATAGCAGTTTCCGCCCTGACTAGTACGATGCGTACTTCCTACGCGCCGAACGGGTCGCCAGGTACGGCACATCACAGCATCCGGAAAAGAAGCATATCAGCTACGATTCATGCCACAACTCAATCCACGGCTACGAGATGGACCAGCTTGCAACGGGTACGAGACGGAGCAACAAACAGCGTGTATTAGACGAACACACCATGAATCCCATCGCGCAGGTCATACCAGTACTCTACATCCATGGCCGGATCAGGAACAGACGCGGACGGTGCAGATGGTAAGTCAGACACCTACCACACAAACAAACGACACATACCCACAAAATGGCACACACACACAGGGGATCCATATCCTGGCCACTAACAACAGGCCACCATAGGGGTTGAATGGCCAGCACCACTACCACCCCCACTCATAGGGGACCTGTTGCCCATCACTCTTGCCACCCCCAATCATAGGGGACCTGTTTCCCAGCACTACTGCCACCCCCACCCATAGGGACTATGTTGGCCAGCACTCCTGCCACCCCCACCCATAGGGGACCTGTTGCCCATCACTCCTGCCACCCCCACCCATGGGGCTCATGTTGCCCATCACTACAGCCACCCCCCCATAGGTCTTATGTTGCCCATCACTACTGCCACCCCCACTCATAGGGCTTATGTTGCTCATCACTACTGCCACCCCACTCATAGGGGACCTGTTGCCCAGCACTACTGCCACCCCCACCCCTATGGACTATGTTGCCCAGCCCTCCTGCCACCCCCACCCATAGGGGAACTGTTGCACATCACTCTTGCCACCCCCACTCAAAGGGGACCTGTTGCCCATCACTCCTGCCACCCCCACTCATAGGGGAACTGTTGCCCAGCACTACTTCCACCCCACCCATAGGGACTATGTTGCCCAGCACTCCTGCCACCCCCACCCATAGGGGACCTGTTGTCCATCACTCCTACCACCCCCTTCCATAGGGCTGATGTTGCCCATCACTCCTGCCACCCCACCCATAGGGGAGCTGTTGCCCAGCACTACTGCCACCCCCACCCATAGGGCTCATGTTGCCCATCACTACTGCCGCACCCACCCATAGGGCTTATGTTGCCCAGCACTCCTGCCACCCCCACTGTTAGAGTCGGGGATCTCTGGTTGGCGCAAGGTTGCCCTTGTGACAAGCAGGAACCCTCTCCTCCACGTCAGGGCGCAGGATAACCCCTCGCGAATGACCCTTGCTCACCCTCTAGGTGCGTGGCGTGAGCAGCCAAGGCGATTCCTCAGGCGTTGTTGGCTAAGCACTTACAATCATACACACAGTAAATACATCAATCCCCCCAGAAACGGACACCAGACTTGGATATATATAAAAATACGCTTCTTTATGTAAAAATAAGGTATATATATCTCAGCAGACTTATCACAAGACCAATAACGTTTTCGCTAGGCCACCAGGTTATAAAGCAGGCAAATGTTCTTTGTTCGTAGCTTCAAATGGAGACCTTGTAGTCTCTTGCAAATGTTACTTGTGGTTCCAGTACTCACAGAGATCGACTCCTGCGAACGGGGAAATAAGGCGTTGCGGGCCCCGAGCCCGATGCTGGAACTTCTTTCGTGATGTGGAGAGTCAGCACAGGTCGGTGCGACTCTCGGCTTGGGAAGTGTTCTTGGGTCCTCAATCAGCAGGTGTAGGCACGTAGGCAGGCGCGGCCAGCGACCCTTTAGCACGGCGGTGCAAGAGGGTCTCCACAGCGGGGGCGGCGCGGCCAGAGATGTCCGGGGATAGCGAAGCGGGGTCGCAGGGCACGGTTAGTGCAGCTGGGTGACCCGGCGTAGATCACAGTCGTCGGACGGCTTCCGGCGGGAGGGGTGATAGCGCGGTCAGCGCGCTCCAGTAGCAGGCGGTGACAGGGATGCAGGCGGCCTGGCCCGGGAACAGAGAGCGGCTCGGGACGGAGCGGGGCTCTCACGGGTTGGAGGCAGGCGAGCTTCTGAGTGTCACGGCCCTAGGAGGGGCGATGAGGGGCGCCGTCTCTTTTCCAGCGGGATGCCCACACGGCTCGAATTGGAGGATGAGCAAGAAGCACAGAGAACCCACTGGTCCTGGGGTTCAGTTCAGGGGGCAAGCTCAGATCAAGCCCTTGGAGAATGTTCAAGCACAAAGTAGCAAAGTCTTTTCAGTAAGTCTCTTCCTCTCCTTTCTCAGCAAGGCAAGCAGCAGGCCAGCTCCTCCAGCGTCTTCTTCTCCTTCTAGTCGGGCAGAGGTTCTTTGTGGTAAACAGGATTCTGATTTCTTAGGAGCCAGGCTCCTACTTTTATACCATGATTCTTTTGTTCTTTAGCGCCAGGGGGCCTAGGCCTGGCTCAGTCCAGTTCTGGAGCACTTTGTTATGGTGACTCTGCTCTTTCCTTTCAGCAGCAGGGCAGAGACATCAGCCGCCCCACAGGGGGCGGCGCCGGCTTTGTGGTGGCAGAGCACAGGTCTATTCAAGAGTCAAGGTGTACTCCTCCCACCCATCCAGGTGTAATCTCTCTACCCACCACCTGGCAGCCAACCTGTCTCTGGGGATTCCCCAACCCTGCTCCTTACGGTTGCCAGGCAGATCACATACACACAGCAGAGGCAGACTGAGATGGTCAGGTCAGTAAATACTAACTTTCTAAAAGTAGTATTTACAAACCCAGGATATTAAAATAAACTTGACTACAAGAAGTATTTTACCATCCTGAGTTCAGGCATACTAAACTTGACACTTCTACCATGCTCTCTGAGTCCACTGGGGTCACAGCGTCGGCGTGATCCCGGCAGCCCATTCTGGCCTATGGAGAGCAGGTAGCCTTCAATAGTGAAGAACGAAAATGGCTGTAATTCACTACTAAGACATGCCACACACATCAGGGCATGTCCTACCTTAGGCCTACAATGCACCCTGCCCTTGGGCCTACCAGAGGGGTGGCTAATATGTAGGTAAGGGAAGGTTTAGGGACTGGCAAGTGGGGGCACTTGCGTAGTCAGCGCGACGGTCCCGGACCGCGCACAGGGTCTGCGGTGGCAGACCCTAGACACACTTTACAAGGCCGCTTCCGTGGGTGGCGCAACCAGCGCTGCAAGCCCACCAGCAGCATTGGCATTCACGAGCCCTGGCACCCCTGGTGCACTTTACTGGGGACTGACAGTGAATCCAATAAACCAATCATGGACATCAATTACAGGTACACTTTACTTAGGGAGCACTTGCACTGCGGCACGGATTAGCCGTGGCGCAGTGCCCTGAGCGGACAACACCAGCAAAACAATCGAGGCACACCATCAAAAAAGGTGGAAGGGAAACTCACGCCAAGGTGCCAGGTCTAACACGTGTCCCCTCCAGCTGAAATGTGGGGAGAACTACCCTTGCCCAGGGGGTTCCTCGTCACTAAGGCGGAAATACCTGGACAGACCGTCAGCGTTGGCGTGATCTGTACCAGGACGGTGTTCCACCGTAAAGTCCATACCCTGTAGGGAGATGGACCACCTCAACAGCTTCGGGTTTTCACCCCTCATTTGCATCAACCATCTGAGGGGCCTGTGGTCCGTCTGAACCCGGAAGTGAGACCCAAACAAGTAGGGTCTTAGCTTCTTCAGCGCCCAGACCACAGCAAATGCTTCTCGCTCAATTGCACTCCACCTACTTTCCCGTGGAAGTAACCTCCTACTGATGAAGGCTACGGGTTGGTCCCAGCCCTCCTCAGTCATCTGTGAAAGAACAGCCCCTACACCATGCTCTGAAGCGTCTGTCTGGACTAGGAATTCCTTGGAGAAGTCAGGGGCCAAGAGCACGGGCGCCGTGCACATGGCAGTCTTCAGGGTGTCGAAAGCTTTCTGACAGGTGTCAGTCCAAATCACGTTCCTGGGCTGCTTCTTCGAAGTCAGCTCTGTCAAGGGGGCAACGATCGTTCCATAGCCCTTGACAAACCTCCTGTAGTACCCAGTGAGCCCCAGGAAGGCCCTCACTGCGGTCTGCGTCTTGGGGGGTTCCCAAGCCAGGATGGTCTCAATTTTGGGTTGCAAGGGTGCCACCTTGCCACTCCCCACTTGGTGTCCAGAGTACACCACGGAACCCTGCCCGATCTGGCACTTGCTGGCTTTGATCGTGAGGCCTGCTCGGCGCAGAGCCATCAACACTTCCCAGAGGTGGCGCAGGTGTTCAGGCCAGGTGGCACTGAACACTGCGATGTCATCCAGGTAGGCGGCACTGAACGCATCCAGCCCAACCAGTACCTGGTTGACCAACCTCTGAAAGGTGGCAGGGGCATTCTTCATCCCAAATGGCATGACTCGGAACTGGAAGTGCCCATCTGGTGTAGAGAATGCCGACCTCTCTTTGGCCCCATCGGTCAAGGCGATCTGCCAGTACCCAGACGTTAAATCAAACGTACTGAGGAACCGGGCAGCTCCCAGCCGATCAATGAGCTCGTCAGCTCTGGGGATGGGGTGCGCGTCAGTCTTCGTGACTGAATTGAGTCCTCTGTAGTCCACACAGAACCGGAGTTCAGGTGTGGCTCCCGGCGCAGCAGCCTTTGGGACCAAGACCACGGGGCTGGACCAAGGACTGCTGGAGGACTCAACCACCCCTAGCGCAAGCATTTTGGAGACCTCCTCCTTAATGCAAGCTCTGACCCTGTCAGTTACCCTGTAAGCCTTGTGCTTCACGGGTAAGCTGTCTCCTGTGTCCACATCATGGACGCACCAATCTGTGACACCAGGAACCAGGGAGAATCGGTCGGAAAATTGTCCCAGCAAGTGGCGGCAGTCTTCCTGTTGTTCGGGCGTCAGGGTGGGTGAGAGGTTAACTCCATCCACTGACCCATCTTTCTCAGAGGCCACTAAGAGGTCAGGAAGAGGCTCGGTCTCCTCTTCCATTCCATCATCAGTGGCCAGCAGCATGCCCACTTCGGTCCTCTCTAAGTGGGGCTTAAGGCGGTTAACATGTAGGACCCTCAAAGGGTTCCTGGGAGTCTGCATGTCCACCAAGTAGGTGATAGGACTTTTGCGCTCCACAACCTCAAATGGACCTGTCCACTTATCCTGAAGTGCACAAGGCTCCACTGGGGCCAAGACCCACACCTTTTGTCCAGGTTGAAGCTCTACCAGAGTGGCATTCCGGTCGTACCACCGCTTCATCTCCTCCTGGCTGGCTTCCAGATTTGCCTCAGCAAGTTGCCTGAAACGCCGAGTCTGGTTTCGGAAGGCCAGCATGTAACTATATACATTCTGGGGAGGTTTCCTGGGAGATTGCTCCCAGCCTTCCTTTACCAAACTCAGAGGTCCTCTTACCGGGTGACCATACAGAAGCTCAAAGGGGCTGAACCCTAGAGACTTCTGTGGCACCTCTCGGTAAGCGAAGAGCAGGCATGGCAAGAGGACGTCCCACTTACGCCTCATTGGACCGTCCAGGCCCATGATCATGCCTTTGAGGGTTCGGTTGAATCTCTCAACCAACCCGTTTCCTTGGGGATGGTAAGGAGTGGTGAACTTGTACGTTACCCCACACTCCTTCCACAGGGATTTCATATACGTGGATATGAAATTGGTCCCCCTGTCGCTCACCACCTCTAGAGGGAATCCCACTCGGGAGAAAATTCCCATCAGTGCCCGTCCCACCACGGGGGCCGTCACTGTCCTCAGAGGGATGGCTTCAGGGTACCGGGTGGCATGGTCCACCAAGACCAGGATGAACCTGTTGCCCAGGGCTGTCTTGGGGTCCAGAGGCCCCACAATATCAATACCCACTCGTTGGCATGGCGTACCGACCACAGGGAAAGGTTGCAGAGGAGCCTTGTGCTTCCCTCCGCTCTTACCACTTGCCTGGCAAGTCTGACAGGTTCTGCAGTAGGAATCTGAATTCTTATGCATTTGGGGCCAGTAAAAGTGGGTGACAAGCCTGTCATAGGTCTTGTCCATCCCCAAATGTCCTGCTAACGGCACATCATGAGCCAGCCCCAGTAGGAAGGTTCTGAACTTCTGGGGTACCACCAGCACACGGGCTGACCCAGGTTCAGCAGCCTTAGGCTCGGAATACAGGAGGTCACTCTCCCAGTACACGTAGTGTGTTTTGGCCTGAACACCATTGGCCTGGTCTGCAGCCTGCTGCCGCATACCCACGAGAGAAGGGCATTCTTTCTGCTCCCTGCAGAATTCCTCCCTGGAGGGACCTCCTTCTTGCTGCCAATGGGTCAGCTCAGGCAGATCTCCCAGTTCGGCAATCTGTTCCCCGGTAGGCTCCAGAGCATCCCCCTCAGGGTCTACTTCCTCCTGGGCCGTGGGAACTTCGGGGGCCGGTTTCCCGCGCCTCCTGCGCCTTCTCCCTAAGGCCGGTTCCTGGACCTCTCCCTCAGGCTCCAGGACCCTCTCAACACCCCTACCGGCTGCCATGGACCGGGTGGTCACGCACGCCCAGTCGGGTAGACCCACCATCCTCAGATGCGTGGTCTTCTCCACCTTTTCCCAAGGGGAGCTCTCCAGGTCGTTCCCTAGCAGACAATCTACAGGCATGTCAGTTCTCACAGCGACTTGTAGAGTACCAGAGACCTCCCCCCACTCAAAGGGAACTTGAGCCATTGGACAATGACTCTCTACGTTGTCAGCATTGACAACCCTACAGTAGGCATTGGGTACAATCTGCTCTTGAGACACCAGGTGTTGCCTCACCGAGGTCACGCTGGCTCCTGTATCTCTAAGAGCCTCCACCTTCCTTCCATTGATGGTCACCACCTGCCCATATTTCTTAGTGTTAGAGGGCAGGTAGGTTACAGGGACCATCTCACTGTCTCCTAGCGAGACTAGGGTCATCTGCCCGGGACCCCCACCCTCCTGGACTGCTACTTCCTCCCCAAAGTTAACACTAGCTACTTGCCGGGGTGGAGCACCAGTGGGTGCGGTCTTACCAAACAGGCGACACTTAGGATCAGAGGCAATGTGACCCGGGTCACCACACTTATAACAATTGAAGGGCCCCTTTGGAACAGGTCTACCTGTCGGGGCCCCGTTCTGCTGCGGGGGTGGGGGAGGCTGAGAACCCTTCTGCTGGTTCCCTTGGGAATTACTTTGGGGGCCTTTTTGGAACCCCTTCTGTTTACCCTTGTCCCCCCCACTCTTCTGCTGGGGACCCTGCCCACCCTTGGCGGAGTCTCCCACTTGACCCTTGTGGACCCTGGTGCTGAGCCAGCGGTCCGCCTCCTCAGCAAGCTTCCTCGGGTTGGACAGCTTGCTATCAATCAGGTGCTGGCGTAGCTCAGGAAAACATTGACTGGACAAGTGCTCCCATGCAATTAAATCAAGCAGCCCTTGATAATCATTCACTTTGCTACCCTTCACCCAACCATCCAGCGCTCTGCAGAAAAAGGTCACATACTCCACATACGTACTCTCAGGGATCTTCTTCGTCTCCCTGAACCGCTGTCTATATAGCTCCGGAGTTAACCCATACCTGGTCATTAAAGCTTCCTTCATATGGGGGTATGAGGTTTGGAGATCTAAGGGTAAATCTAACAGTGTGTCACGCCCTTCAGCAAGGAACCTTCCCCACAACCCCGCTCCCCAGTCTTTCTCCGGGACCCGGTGTGAGGACATGGCCACCTCGTAGGCTCTAAACCACTGCCCTATGTCATCCTTTCTAAAATACTCCTTTACTACATCTTTGGGGATGTACACCTTGGACTCTACCTGCACTGGTGGAGTGCTGCCACCAGAAGGAGCAGTGTCCAAACTTTTCGCCTTCAGCTCCAACTCCTTCAATCTGATATCATGATCCATTTGGCGTTGTTGTGCCTCCAGGGCCAACTTCTGCTTTTCCATTTCCATTTGTCCTGCCAACTTTGCCATCTCCATTGCATGCGCCCTGTCTGCTGCCCTATCTGCCAGCTCCTCTGGCGACCGGACTCTGCTGGGCTCCTCAAGGTTGTCGGGTGGAACGGTGTCCCCCGCATTCCGTGGGTCTCGTGACTCCTTCCAGGCTCTCAACGCCTTGGTGTACTGGGGCTTCCTCTTGCATCCAGCATGGGGGACTCTGAATTTTACACTGTAGCCTTTCAATTGCTCCATCGTGTAGCCTTCCAGTCTCTCCCAATCCACCTCATCTATTCCAGAAATCACAGAGAGTGCTCTTCCAGCGGAGTGCGAGCCAGGCATGGTTGCAGTAATGGCAGATGTCTCAACAAAGTTCAACAACTACAAACCTGTGGCTGCGTTATTTGGTCTGCTCTCACTATCTGGTGATTAATAATTCACTGTATGCAAATTACAAGTGCAAATCCGAAATCCCAACCGCTGCCAACAATGTTAGAGTCGGGGATCTCTGGTTGGCGCAAGGTTGCCCTTGTGACAAGCAGGAACCCTCTCCTCCACGTCAGGGCGCAGGATAACCCCTCGCGAATGACCCTTGCTCACCCTCTAGGTGCGTGGCGTGAGCAGCCAAGGCGATTCCTCAGGCGTTGTTGGCTAAGCACTTACAATCATACACACAGTAAATACATCAATCCCCCCAGAAACGGACACCAGACTTGGATATATATAAAAATACGCTTCTTTATGTAAAAATAAGGTATATATATCTCAGCAGACTTATCACAAGACCAATAACGTTTTCGCTAGGCCACCAGGTTATAAAGCAGGCAAATGTTCTTTGTTCGTAGCTTCAAATGGAGACCTTGTAGTCTCTTGCAAATGTTACTTGTGGTTCCAGTACTCACAGAGATCGACTCCTGCGAACGGGGAAATAAGGCGTTGCGGACCCCGAGCCCGATGCTGGAACTTCTTTCGTGATGTGGAGAGTCAGCACAGGTCGGTGCGACTCTCGGCTTGGGAAGTGTTCTTGGGTCCTCAATCAGCAGGTGTAGGCACGTAGGCAGGCGCGGCCAGCGACCCTTTAGCACGGCGGTGCAAGAGGGTCTCCACAGCGGGGGCGGCGCGGCCAGAGATGTCCGGGGATAGCGAAGCGGGGTCGCAGGGCACGGTTAGTGCAGCTGGGTGACCCGGCGTAGATCACAGTCGTCGGACGGCTTCCGGCGGGAGGGGTGATAGCGCGGTCAGCGCGCTCCAGTAGCAGGCGGTGACAGGGATGCAGGCGGCCTGGCCCGGGAACAGAGAGCGGCTCGGGACGGAGCGGGGCTCTCACGGGTTGGAGGCAGGCGAGCTTCTGAGTGTCACGGCCCTAGGAGGGGCGATGAGGGGCGCCGTCTCTTTTCCAGCGGGATGCCCACACGGCTCGAATTGGAGGATGAGCAAGAAGCACAGAGAACCCACTGGTCCTGGGGTTCAGTTCAGGGGGCAAGCTCAGATCAAGCCCTTGGAGAATGTTCAAGCACAAAGTAGCAAAGTCTTTTCAGTAAGTCTCTTCCTCTCCTTTCTCAGCAAGGCAAGCAGCAGGCCAGCTCCTCCAGCGTCTTCTTCTCCTTCTAGTCGGGCAGAGGTTCTTTGTGGTAAACAGGATTCTGATTTCTTAGGAGCCAGGCTCCTACTTTTATACCATGATTCTTTTGTTCTTTAGCGCCAGGGGGCCTAGGCCTGGCTCAGTCCAGTTCTGGAGCACTTTGTTATGGTGACTCTGCTCTTTCCTTTCAGCAGCAGGGCAGAGACATCAGCCGCCCCACAGGGGGCGGCGCCGGCTTTGTGGTGGCAGAGCACAGGTCTATTCAAGAGTCAAGGTGTACTCCTCCCACCCATCCAGGTGTAATCTCTCTACCCACCACCTGGCAGCCAACCTGTCTCTGGGGATTCCCCAACCCTGCTCCTTACGGTTGCCAGGCAGATCACATACACACAGCAGAGGCAGACTGAGATGGTCAGGTCAGTAAATACTAACTTTCTAAAAGTAGTATTTACAAACCCAGGATATTAAAATAAACTTGACTACAAGAAGTATTTTACCATCCTGAGTTCAGGCATACTAAACTTGACACTTCTACCATGCTCTCTGAGTCCACTGGGGTCACAGCGTCGGCGTGATCCCGGCAGCCCATTCTGGCCTATGGAGAGCAGGTAGCCTTCAATAGTGAAGAACGAAAATGGCTGTAATTCACTACTAAGACATGCCACACACATCAGGGCATGTCCTACCTTAGGCCTACAATGCACCCTGCCCTTGGGCCTACCAGAGGGGTGGCTAATATGTAGGTAAGGGAAGGTTAAGGGACTGGCAAGTGGGGGCACTTGCGTAGTCAGCGCGACGGTCCCGGACCGCGCACAGGGTCTGCGGTGGCAGACCCTAGACACACTTTACAAGGCCGCTTCCGTGGGTGGCGCAACCAGCGCTGCAAGCCCACCAGCAGCATTGGCATTCACGAGCCCTGGCACCCCTGGTGCACTTTACTGGGGACTGACAGTGAATCCAATAAACCAATCATGGACATCAATTACAGGTACACTTTACTTAGGGAGCACTTGCACTGCGGCACGGATTAGCCGTGGCGCAGTGCCCTGAGCGGACAACACCAGCAAAACAATCGAGGCACACCATCAAAAAAGGTGGAAGGGAAACTCACGCCAAGGTGCCAGGTCTAACACCCACCCATAGGGACTATGTTACTGTTGGACTTGGCCCTTCTGGCAGGTTCACCCCTGAACTTTTTTTGCTTTTTACTGGTGACTTGGTGTGGTAATTTTTTGGTCTCTGCGCACTTTCCGTGTGTCCCAGGGTAAAGTGCGTGCGTGCTCTGAGTGCATGTGGTGAGATAGGCCTGCCCTCCCATAGGAATGCATGGGGAATGTATGTGTCCCTAGTAGTTCCTGATGCGTGGGGTGTGCAGGCCCGAGTTTGGTATGTGCGGACTCGTGGGAGTGAATGCTGCGCGATGATGTGTGCGGCGTGCATGTACCTAGTGTAGAAGTGCCACTTCTAGAGGTGGGCACTTCTGTGTGCAGTGTGTCTGTCGCGTGATTGGCTGGTCATGTCATGTGACAGGCTAGGGATTCCCCAGAGTCAGGATGAGTCACCCAGTGGTGAATGGGGAGATCAGCAGCTAGATGGGTGGGAGGAGTACACCTGGGTCCTGAATAGGACAGGGTTTTCCACACACAATGCTGGCTCCGCCCCCTGTGGTGCGACTGACGACCCTAGCCCTGCCAGTGAATAGAGTGAGGGGCTGAGCACATCAAGGGTGCTCCCCAACCAGCTGCGACTGGTTTTCCCCCTCACCCTGAACCCAGAACAAAGGGGTTTGCTGTATAAAAATGGGGCTGTGTCCCCACAGAAACTGTTCTCTTCCAGGATCCTGAGGGGGGCTGCTGCTGCTGGAGGCCAGGAGGAACCGCCACTTTGGACTGCCTCCCTGCCTGGAGGGCCCAGTGAGCTGGCCCCTGGCCCAGCCTTGCCCCCTGCCCACCTTCCTAAGGATTTTGCTGGACTTTGGTACTTTCCTGTGTCCTTAAGCGCCTGGAAGCGCTTTAATTTGCCTTTAGCGCTGGGAGCGCTTCAATTCTACAGGCCGGTGCCCACCCGGCATTTGCCCCGTGCCTTGATGATCCTGAAGTCCCCTGGCAGGTGCCCACCCTGCCAGGGACATTGTGGTGGCATTCGTTGGCGGGTGCCTACCCCGCTTATTAAGTTATTCCTACGGCGGGTGCCCACCCCGCCGTACATTGCTCTTTTACCGCTGAAGATCTCCGCCGCTGCCGCCCGCGAAACCGGAAGTCAGGCGCCGGAGTTGTGACCGGGGCGGGACTTAGAGGCAGGAAGCGACGGGAGCCTACCCCGCGCTCCTGCATTGGCCGCCAGGAGAGCTGCGCTTGTTTTGGAGGAAGCGACGGGATCTCACCCAGCGCTTCCTCGAGGAGAGGAAGACGACCGGAGCTGGTGCGGAGAGGGGCGCGAGGCACATCGTCGGTGCCTGCCCCCTCCGCGGTGCAAGACGCCTGGAGTCCTCCCTGCGCCCGGTGAGTGGGGCTCTCTCCGAGAGAGGGGGCCGGGGCAGCTTGGTCGGACACAGAGCGAGGTCGCTCCAACGGCCGCAGAGTAGTCCTTGAGAGCCCGCATGGCTCCAAGGCTCGAGGGGGCATATTGTGCTAAAAACGCGAGGTCGCTCCCACGAGGGGTCACGTACCTGTCTAGGCTCCAAAGTCGGGGGCATTTTGCTTAATAAGAGGAGCGGCCCCGGAAGGCAGCAGGCCGCCCCAACATTGGCTCCCCATATTGGTGCAGAGTCCAACGAGACTCCAACGGTTGGGGGACATTGCTGATTCTCGAGCGCGGGTGGCGCTCCAACGAAGGGGCCATTATTTCTCGAGCCTAGAAGGCTCTGGGGGGCATTTCCAGCTGTCTGAGCCCACGAGGCTCCAACGAAGGAGCACAGTATTATTTAGAGCCTGCGAGGCTCTAGGGGGCATTTCATTTGTTTCAGAGCCCTGGGAGGCTCCAACGTTGGCCCCAGCATTTCTCCAGTTGCCCAGCACTTAGTGGGCAACTGCTACGTGTAGGTTGTGCTTTGTGCGCACTGGTTGGCGCAGCCTGCGCCGGCGCGCCCTGACTTTTCTGGACGCAGGGCGTCCTTGCCCCTACTAGGCCAGTTGGCCCAGGGACTGCCACAGATAGTGGCTAATGTGAGTTTTTGCGCCATTGTACCTTTCCTGCACCTCTGAATGTGGTTATGCGTCATGTGCTTTGCTTTACACCTCTGAATGTTATGCATCATGTGTTTATGTGCTTAGACCCCTACAGGTATTGTGATACTTAGGTGGTTGTTTTCTCCCTAGTACAGGTGGTGCTAGTGAGGTCCTGATTACCTGCGCAAAATTTTCCTAAGGTGGTTAGGGTTGCGTAGGTGGTACTTACCTGATACCAGTAGTTACTGGTTGTGTGCTACATATGTTATTTTGTACTACAGTATTATTCCTATGTTCTAAAAAGTGCTAATTCCTGACAGTGGTCCAGGTGGCCCTGTCCCCTGTATATATAATCCCTTGTAAATTCTGCCCGTGCCTGTTGGCACATTGTAGAGTGTGTGTCTTTATCTAATGTGTTGTGTATAATACAAAGGCTATTTTTATAGAATACCTTGTGTGGAGTTTCCTTTGTGGTGGGCCTTGGGTGTTGTTGCTGGGTGCGCGCGCAAACGCTTTACACATCGCCTCAGGGATAAGCCTGTCTGCTCGTGCCAAGCTACCAAGGGGGTGAGCAGGGGTTATCTTTGGCGTGTAACTCCCCAGCCCTGACTAGAGTGGTGGTTTCTGTCTGGCTTTGGCGCAAGCCCTAGCCAACCAGAAATCGCCATTTCTAACAGTTACCCAGCACTCCTGCCACCCTCACCCATAAGGTTCATGTTGCCCATCACTACTGCCACCCCCACCGATAGGGCTTAGGTTGCCCAGCACTCCTGCCACCCCCACCCATTGGGAATATGTTGCCCATCACTCCTGCCACCCCCACCCATAGGGGACCTGTTGCCCATCACTACTGCCACCTTCACTAATATGGCTTATGTTGCCCATCACTACTGCCACCCCCACTCATAGGGGACCTGTTGCCCAGCAATACTGCCACCCCCACCCCTAGGGACTATGTTGCCCAGCACTCCTGCCACCCCCACCCATAGGGGACCTGTTGCCCATCACTACTGCCACCCCCACCCATAGGGCCTATGTTGCCCATCACTAATGCCACCCCCAATCATAGGGGGCCTGTTGCCCAGCCCTCCTGCCACCCCCACCCATAGGAGACCTGTTGCCCATCACTCCTGCCACCCCCACTCATAGGGGACCTGTTGTCCATCACTCCTGCCACCCCCACTCATAGGGAACCTGTTGCCCAGCACTACTGCCACCCCCACCCATAGGGACTATGTTGCCCAGCACTCCTGCCACCCCCACCCATAGGGGACCTGTTGCCCATCACTCCTGCCACCCCCACCCATGGGGCTCATGTTGCCCATCACTACAGCCACCCCCCCATAGGGCTTATGTTGCCCATCACTACTGCCACCCCCACTCATAGGGCTTATGTTGCTCATCACTACTGCCACCCCACTCATAGGGGACCTGTTGCCCAGCACTACTGCCATCCCCACCCCTAGAGACTATATTGCCCAGCACCCCTACCACCCCCACCCATAGGGGACCTGTTGTCCAGCACTACTGCCGCCCCCACCCATAGGGCTCATGTTGCCCATCACTACTGCCCCCCCACCCATAGGGCTTATGTTACCCAGCACTTCTGCCACCCCCACCCATAGGGCCTATGTTGCACATCACTAATGCCACCCCCACTCATAGGATGTGTGATGCACTACACATCCATCACACACCAACATCATGTAAGTCAGCAAAATACATCCCCCCTAACATCATGACAACAGTGTGTAGTCTGTGACAAATGCCCACAACAGGGATCATGACTTCGAACATACAATGTAACTACCATCACATGTGTGACCAAAAAATGAGTGTGACCTACACAAGGCAAGCATCACTAGCACTGTGGCAATGTAAAAACAACACCCCCTCACTATGTAGAACAAAAGTTTGGGGTTCCAAACTGCAGCAGATGTTGAGCATTGTGGTGATGGGGTCTAAAACCACCCTCATCACAGTGACCAAAGGGTCAGTGTCATCATGGACAAAGCTGCAAATGCCAAACAGCATGTATGATTCCTGGTCCCAACAACTGAAACACTTTTGGGCCAAAGTAGTGGTTGTGTCCCATACCCTCAGAGATGTGGTGAGGCTAACAGTGCTGTGATAACCTAACATACTCCCGGCCATGTGCAGACAAGCACCACCATGGGGGCTGACAATGCATACAGTGTAAAATGACACAAAAGCAGAAGTGACCATCACAAAGCACACACACATCTCGAAAATAGACACACAAACCAAAACAATCTGTGTAGACTATAGGTGTCAGGTCACAAACTTCCATTCCATGCCAGCAATGGCACCTAACGACCAGGATGAATGTGCAGAATGATGTGATATGACTCACAGGGACAGCAGGGTAAATCACAAAAGCAACATCCAGACAATGGCCCACAACAGCAATACCATTGCACTGGTGCAGATGCACAAACACAAACAGGCAACCTCACACTGCACATCTGACACAACATGTGTGTGTGTGTGTCTCAGTATCCCCAGGCAACTACACAACACATGAGGGGGGCTGGACCACAGTGACACAGATGTGGACACAGTGCCATACAAAAGTAACCCATCAATGGGCCCCCCTTAGTGGGCAATCAGACATTGTGAGATGAGAGGGAGCACAACAGACACATGTGACACAAGCTGGAATGAACACAAACTAACACAGCAAGAGACTGACACACAACAGCACTACCCCCAGGGACCAGACATTGGGGTGACACAAGCATGCATGACACCTCCACTGTGCTGACAAAGGTAGATGTTGTACAAACTGAGAAACACAGACATGTGTCCTGTGCCACAAACGTACATCACACCTACACAAACACATATCATTCAGCATGGCCAGTCATCCATGGAAAAACAGGAGCTAGGGGCACATCCATGCAAACATTTACATCAGTCCACCCTCAACACCACACACCCTGAACTGCACCAATGTGCATCTGTGAAGCTCACATGGACAGGTGACATTGCACATGCACCCATGGCAAACACAGTAATGTTTGGAGGACCTAAGGTGCACAGAATCATCACACAAGGACAGTTTACAACCCTGGTGAATGACAGACATACTGCAAAGTATGCGGTACAAGGCCATGACATCAAAGCTCACGTAACCTTTGGAATACCTGCCACAGTCCCAGGACAATGCAGAAGCCAAGGAGAACCACAAGGCACACATGCTGACACCTGCAAACATTGCAGCCCTGAACCGGACTAGTGGGAGCAGTCACACACACATACACATGTCTCAAACACTGAAAGGTACCACCTAGGGACAACTACATGATTTAGCGAACAAACAAGTGCCTTGGGGACCCCTGACTGTGTCCCATCTGCATCTGACAACATCATCAGCACTCAGAACTGACAAATCCCAATGATGAAACACCAATTAACAGTAGTGTGTCATGCACCCACACATCTGGTAGCCCATGGCAAAGTTGTGGGATGAACACAGTACCACTCAGCAAGCATCAACATCAGGAACATATCAAGGGAATACTGCCTGTGTATGAAAAGGGATGTGGACACACACACACATGCTCACACAACACACACCATGGGCCCAGGCAATGTCACGGAATAACACACTTACTTGAGGGGACTCAACTTCTGTGGAAGCTCAGCATTGCCAAACATAGTCCCAGCAGGTCTCAGTCATGTCAGCAGAACACTTGGTCAGTCAGCCATCACCACACAATGAAGCCTGTGGGTGGGGGAACCTGGGGAAGAGTGGAGGGGGAACCTCTGGAGTGGTGGCCTGGGGGATGGAGGATGGAGACTTCGCCGTGGAGATGCGGGTCGGGGGTGGGGCCTTGCTCTTCCGGCTCCGGGGGTACTTGCGGGTGGGGGCCTCAGTCTGACTGTGCCTGAAGGGGAGGGTGTCCGGGTGTGAGGGTCACTCCCCTCTGTGTGTGGGGACTTCCTCTTCCCCTTGTAATCTGGATCTGCTGGGTTGGTGGGGAAGAGGCCAAGGTCACAGAGGAAGAGCTTCTGTGGAGATGGGGTTGCAGGTGAGGCAAGGGAAGGGTGCTGGGAGGGAGAGGTATCGGAGGACTGCGGAGTGGTTGTGGATGAATGTGTGTGTGTCTGCAAACCATCACCTGTCAGTAAATAAAAATATAAAAATAAATTATTACGAGGTTCGGAATTTCTAGATAACAATACAATTATACATGAAGCAAAAGGCTGAGTCCGTGGTATCAGGTTCAAAAGGGCTTTATTCAAATAACTCGAGTTATAGGGAGAATAGTTCCATCACCACAAGGGATCAGGACCTGGGTTCTCAAAAAGGTATTCTCAACCTTTATTCACAGAGTACAGTATATATATGTTTGTAATAATATACGTAAGCAAGAGCGCTTCAGGCGGAGCAAGAGAGAATGAGATAAGAGCATGTGGGCGTGTAAGTAGGCGTGAAGGTGGGCGTCCACTAGATGATAATAGGTAAGTGTCATAGGTGGGTGGATGCCTAGAGGGGGTTGCGTGATCAGCTGGAACTTTACTGGAACTTTGCCTTACTTGTGCTCAACTCGAGCATGACGTGTAACTGACGTGTAAAAGGGTTGCTATGCAACCGGGGAATCTGTAGTCTAGAAGTGAGACCTTCAGTGTCAGGGTGACCAGCACATCTCGTATTGTCTGATATCTAAAGTTTGGAGCAGGGACTGATTCGTGACATAGGTTGCCCATCACCAAGGGCCAATGTGGCATTTATTTCTTCGTTTACTGCTGAAGTCTTGCACGGGGGCTATGGGCTTTTCACTGACGTGAGCTTTGTAATCACACAAAAAGAGACAGAAAGGCTAGGCTTTCTCCTTTGTAGATGTCATGTTTATCCCTCCTTCTCCAGGCAGGAATGTGGTTTCGGTAGGAGTAAGCAGATAACCGTGCTCAATACTGTCTCGGACAGGGCCCCTTTGGCTGAGGCCCAAGTGTGCAAGGCCAAGGATACGCAGCTACAGCTTTCAGAGCGTTCTGAGGCCTGAAGCTTCTTTTCGGCTCTGGCTGGGCCACAATAATGGAAATGCAGGAAAACATGATGCAAACGTGTAGGCCTCAGAGCAGATTTGTCGTTTCTCTCATGGGAGACTGGATTATGGCAGGCCACGTTATAGCATGAGCATCATGATAGACAGGCCATGGAGGGGAAATACGTAGGTAACATGTATGTGCACATGAGTGTGGGGGAACACACGGGGACACATAGGCCTCATGATATTTTATTTTCCTCATTCCCTCCTTGTCCCCTAGTGGACCCTTACGTCATATCTATTCTCATTAGACAGTCAATCTGTTCTTGCAGCATTATTTTTCCATTTTCAATGCTTTGTAAATGGGGATGTGGGACACATGCAGTAGCACACAGGCCGCAAATGGCCGGGCCACACTGCAGACATAGGCAACAACTGAATATCATCAGTAGTATTAGTCCACAGACCGTCAACACTTTCCATCCCCATGCTGATATTATTTCCCAGAGCCAACTGGACCAAGTCCACGTGCCTGGGTCTTGGTGTATGCTTTGGGCAATCTTGTGGAGTCTTGTTATTGCTTTGTATACAGACGGTGCGTTATTAGGTATGAAAACGCAGCAGCTGGAACCGATGACCCTACAGGCCCCGCCCCTATCCGCTAGGATGAAATCAAGAACAAGACGATTCTGAAGAACGACCATTCTCATAGCAGACTGTTCCTGGGTCAAGTTCCCCAGGGCTGATGCAGTCTCATTAGCAACTGTTTCTAGAATCCTTGTTAGTCTGCGGATAAGTTTACTATTCTGGACGGGACCTACGAAGAAAAATAATCCTTTGTTGAAATCTGTATATTGTTCCCAAGCTGATTCAGTCTGGTCAATGCCAGAGGCATCGAGCCCTCGTCTGTGCCTGATAAGTGCTAGTTGAAGATTTTGATGATAGTTCGATGGGGCCAAGAAAACGGGTGGTAGGAGAAATGATATATAGCACGTCCCACCCCAGTCTAAGGGCAGTTGTACATAGGCTGTCTGGCCACAAATAAAGTAGGTGTGTCGTGATGCTCTGAAGTAAGACTTTCCTTTGTCTTTGAACACTAGTATAGTGTTACACTCGCTGTGCCCCAACTGTACAGAGCCTTCTTTTCTGACACACAAGTTCCCTTTTACTGGCAGGACTGTGATTGAGGATGGACCTAAATTGTGTATGGGCTTGACATTCAACACTATAAAGTCAAGGGTCGCATTTCCTTGCAGATACTCTTCATTTTCTAGATCGGTACCTTTCCTTTGGGGAAGACCTTCTTCATCTGGGAAACATGCTTTATTCATGACTTTGTTCAAGTTACCCCATACCCAGTCGCCCCTACATTCCTTATCTTGACATTCTTTGGCATCACCGTTGATGGATGTCATTAAGGCAAACCATGCTCCACAAGAACCATTATGGGAGAATGGAAAAGGGAAAAGAGGCAACACTCCCTTCACCTTCTGATACGGGGGAAGTCGCCACAGACCCAGCAGTCTGTAGCATTGCTAGTCTGATGTGAATGGTGCAGCATCTGGATAAAAGTATTGTTGCGTAAGGCAAGTCGATACGATAGCTCATGGGATGGCAGATCACTGAATGTGTGCTTTATGGTATCATTGGTAAAGTGTAAGAGTGAGGCAATAGGAGGAAAAATAGCATGTAGTATCAAGCTGATACATATCATCATGATGCACAGAAGAAATAAAAATATCAGAGTCACTATACATCTACCACGTAATATTTTACAGTATTTGGTTTTCATCTTGCTCTTTTTCTCATCTCCGGTATCCAAGATCTTATGCGAGCCAGAATACATGTTCAACCGCTTCACCACCTAGTGGACTTAATTGATCAAACGGGTTCTGACTTGTTAGATCTAAGTTTGGTTTTGTAAGTCTGCTGGGGAGTCTCCTCTAATAAAGGGGGCTCAAAGTCTGAAGTCTTTATGTCTTTTTTAAACGAATCGTTATTCCCAAAGTAGCGTTTGCAATGATGTAGATGAACCCATCCTTTTCGTCCTTCGACTTTAACAGCGGTCCTCGTAGTTAATAGTATTAGTTTAGGCGTCTTCCACCTTGGCTCAAGAGGGCTCGTTCTGTCAAAGTTCCTTATGAGAACAAAGTCCCCAGGAGCGAGGGAATGTTCCTTGACCTGGGTGTTGTCAGGGAAGGCGGCAGCAACCTGCGAACGACAAGAGAGTAGTGCAGACATCAAGGAAGCCAGGTAATCTGTCAGCATGTTACTATCAACATCAGTGATCTTTTTAGGCATTGGAGTGCCCCACATATTCGGTGGTCTACCAAAGACCACTTCATAGGGAGATAAGCCTGTTCTAGAATGGGCTACTATTCGCATGTAAAAGAGGGCAACCGGCAGGGCTACCATCCAATCCACACCTTTGTCTGCGCAAATCTTTGCTAGTTTTATTTTTAAGGTCTGATTATGTCTTTCTACAAGGCCTGCTGCCTCAGGATGTCGTACACAATGGAACTTCCAGGTATACCCTAACAGAAGGGACACTTGTTTCATGAGTTCAGAAGAGAAAGGCTGACCCTTGTCGGAATATACGACACGCGGTAATCCATAACGTGGGAAAAATTCTCGCACCAGTTGTCTGGCGGTAGTCACAGCAGTATAATCAGGGACTGGATAGGCCTCTGTCCATCTTGATAGGGAACATACTACTACTAGGACATATTTGTAACCTCTACATCTGTCCATTTGGATATAATCCATTTGAAGGACTTCGAAAGGATGGTCAGGTGGATGGAAACCACCTTGTTCCATCGGAATGCCTTTACCTGGATTGAATTGGCAACAGATCATACATGTTCTGACTTTTTGTTTCGCTGCTGCACGCAGGTGCTTGTTGAACCATATGTTCTGTAAGCTGTCTAGCATTGCTCTCTCTCCTAAGTGTGCAGGACTATGTGCGGTATTTATGATCACTTGTACCATTGAATCAGGAAGAAACCATGTTTCTTTGCCCTTAGTCATCCAACCCTGATCAGTCAGTACCTCTCCTTGTTCCGACCATTTCTTTAATTCGTCTAGAGTAGCATGTGTCTGTATGTCTTGTACATCCTTGGAAGGATCCCTAACTGTCATGGCTTTGGACCTTAATGGTACCTGTGATTTCGTCATGTCTAGTGGGGTCTGAGCTGTCTGTTTAGCTGTTCGGTCTGCCAGATCATTGCCTTGAGAAATGGTATCTGTGGCTTTAGTATGTGCTTTGCATTTCAGGATAGCTATGGCTGTTGGTAAATGTATCGCTTCCAGAAGGGCATGAATAAGGGGGCCATGCTGTATCTTGGCCCCGTGAGAAGTCAAGAACCCTCTTTCCCTCCATAGGACGCCGAAGTCATGAACTACCCCATATGCGTATTGTGAATCAGTGTAAATATTTACTCTCAGGTGCTTAGCTCTTATGCACGCTTGAGTCAGAGCGATGAGCTCTGCTGCTTGTGCTGACAGTATGTCTATTCTTTTAGTCTCTATGATTTCAGTAGCAGTAGTCACTGCATATGCTGCCACTAATTCTCCCGCCCCCGTCCTCATGCATGAGCCGTCAACATAGAGTGTTAGGTCAGGGTCTGGGAGTGCAACATCTGTCAAGTCTTGTCTTGGTTTCGTCACGGTATGTATTACTTCAACACAGTCATGTGGGGAAACGTTTTCTGTACTGGAGGGCAAAAGAGTGGCAGGATTCAATATGTTGCATCGTCTGATCTCTATGTGTGGTTGAAATAGCGTCAACTCATAACCTGTCAGTCTCGCTACAGTCAGGTGTTGTGTTTGTGTTCGGTTCAAGAGAACCTCTACTGCGTGTGGTACTTGTACTGTCAGGGGGTGGCCCAGCACTATCGAGTCACTTTGTCTTATGGCTAGGGCTGTTGCTGCAACAGATTTTAGGCACGCAGGCAAAGCCTGTGCTACTGGGTCCAATGTACTAGAAAAATAAGCGCAGGGCTTGTGTTTTCCTGCATGATCTTGTGTGAGGACAGATAGTGCTGTTCCATCCCGCTCTGTCACAAAAAGCATAAAAGATTTGTTGTAATCAGGGATTGCTAAAACTGGTGCTTGACAAAAAGCTCTTTTTAATTCTTCAAATGCCACAGTGTGTTCTTGTGTCCAAGGGAGGACTTTAGTAGAAGCTACCTCCTGTGTCGTCAATTGTATTAGGGGCTTGGCTATGTGAGCATACTGGGGAATCCACTGCCTGCAATATGAAGTGAGGCCAATGAATGCATGTACCTCCTTTTGTGTCTTGGGCTGTGAAAGACCAGAAATCAATTGAATACGTTCTGGTGTTAGTCGCCTACCCTCCTTGGATAGCAAGTGCCCAAGGTACGCCACTTGCTGTTCACAGAATTGTAACTTCGAAGGGGACACTTTGTGCCCCTTGTCAGCCAGGAAATGTAAAACAGTGAGTGATGTACTTTCACAGTCAGTTTCCGATCGTGCGGTAATGAGAATGTCATCTACATACTGTATCAGTGCTGTAGTGGTAGGCATATGAATACTGTCTAGATGTCCGGATGTATTGGGATACTGAAAAAGGCGTTCTTTAGATCAATAACTGTAAAGAACGTAGCCTTCGCATCAATGGCAGTCAATAATGAAGAAACGTCCGGGACCACAGGGTACTGTGGCACCACACATTTGTTTAATTCTCGCAGGTCCACAACTAATCTATAGACAGGTGGTGCATTGGGATCAGTTCTTTTAAGAATAGGAAGAACAGGTGAATTGCATATGTTTGACTCTGTCTCTATCACCACCCCTTGTGCAATCAGTTCATCGATAATTTTCAGCAACCCTACTTCAGCTTCAGGTGGAATTTTATATTGTCGAATCCGTGGCAGCACCACTCCTTCCTTGAGGGTGACCTGGTATGGTGTAATGTTCATGAAACCTACGTCAGTCGGGCCTTGTGCCCATAGGTGCTGCGGTACATTTTGAAGCCTGATGTCAACGTCTTTCATAACAAAATGTCCCTTGAAATCACGTAAATACAGTCGCACTCCTTCTGGCGAGCAACAGATAACTGCTCCCAGTTCCTTTAATGTTTTTATGCCAAGTAAGTTTTCTGGACATGATTTAGTAAGCAGTAAGTCTGTTGTATGTATTAGTGGACCGACTCCTAAAGAGACTGGTTCTGAAACCTCATTGATAATAGACCTTCCTGACAAGCCCAGGGATATACCGTTTGAGCCCGAGAGGGGTGCCCCTGGAACCTCAGAATGACTGATGGTAGTTCTACTTGCCCCGGTGTCAATCAAAAACTTTTTATTCTGTCCTAGTAAACGTGCATGCACATAGGGACCCGCTTGGTCCACAGGAACTGGAATAAGGGGCAAGTCGAATTCCCTCTCTGGGCTTTTTCACGAATATGCTTGGTATTCTGGATAGTTAGTCTGAGCGTGCTCATACATTTGTGCTGTGGCGTGGGCTGGTGCAGGTGCATGGACAGGCGGCGGCGGCGGTGGAAAGGTGTCTGATGTCTGATGTGTGTTATTTTCTTTGGGAGGGTAAGATCGTGGCTTAGTTTTACCTATCGCTATATTGTGTTTCAGGACCGCACATTCATTTACGAAGTGACCTGGCTTCTTGCAATAATTACAGGTCCCAGTATTTTGTTTCGTGCTATTCTTGTTCGTGTTTGTGTTTGCCGGTGTCGATTGGGCCACCAGCATCTTCATCTTTGTGTCTCTCATGCGTCTCTTATCCTGTTCGTGTTCCTCTCTAATTCTGTTCTGGTGGTATTGTAACATCTGTAACATTTGTGAAGGGCTGTTTGCTTGCCAAGTACTCTCAACCTTTAGTACCCTATACTTCACTTCTGGTAGGGAATTTTCTACTAGTTTGCTCACGAAAAGATGGGGATATGAATCACTACCGGGCTTAAGACCACTATTGATAGTGAAACATTTCTCGAACCTAGAGTAAAAATCGCTAGTGTCTTCGTCTGGTTTCTGTTTACAGGCCGAAATAGCATCCCAGTCTTCCTTCTTGGTGATTAGTAATCTGGGCAAAACTTGTACAAGGAGTTCAGGTAGGTCTTTAGCTCGAGGACCCAGACCAACCCCCGGGCCCCTTCCTGCCTCCTCTCTTTCCAGTATATCCCAACTGAGTCTTTTGTCTCCTACCTCCCAGTCCTGTCCTTTCAATTTCTCGTAAATACCAGCGGGCAATAGTACTTTTAATAACTTTAGAATGTCAGCATATGTATATTCTCCTAGGCGAAGAATGTCCTTTAGTTCTCGGTGAAAACCCCCCGGGTCTTTATCATGGGATGGTAACATTTTCTTCATTTCCAGTATCTCTAATTTTGACAAGGGGGTGTAGACATACACCCGTTGTAGTTCATTGTTGGCATCCTTTACAGGATGAACCTCTCGTAGGGGGTTCAGCTTGTCGTACGACTGTTCCTTAACCTGAGGTGGAGCGGGAAGCAGGGATCTAGTCACGTATACTATATACTTGTGTCGCTGATCCAGAATGACATTAATCAGTTCAGTACCCATGTTCATCCACCTGTCTAGTATTATGTCGTCCAGCAATTTATACAACAGACCAGGACCAGAATATTGACTCTCATATAGCGTGATCAAATGTTGGACCATGTAAACACCAGCTATGCGCTGTTCGTTTGGTGGGAGGCTCAGGAACGTTTGGGCTACGATATCATTATTATATGTATCATATTGGGATATCCACAGGGTAGCTGATCGTGCTAATTCATTTTCGGTCGGGGTGAGGGGCTGATCGTTACCCAGCCATTTATTCACCGCTTTTTCGGTGATCTGGAACAAACTTTCAAGGGAATATCTTTCTTTTATGGCAGTTCCCTGTTTACGGTGATTGAGGCCCTTGGGCCTTTCGAATCGCCGGGCACGGCCCACATAATGTATTCTGTCTGTGTCCCCTGCTTCGTCATCAGAAGATAACTCAGCTGTTTCGTGCGGGCTTCCTTCATGTGATGCTATTATTGCCTTCCGGATTTTGGTCAACATGTTGTCTGTTTGGCCTGATTTATCATGCTGACCGGCATCTATGCGATCACTCCAACCAGTATAACAACGGTCTACATCACCATCACCTTCGTCTTTTTCTCTGATCAGACAATTAATTAGGAAGCGAAGGATATAGTTCTTAATAATTACCTTTATATTTTGTACGGCTTCTGCTATACATTCAGGACCTTCCCCTGTTCTTATGAACGTGTACATTTTCTTTAGATGTCTATCCATATCTGGTAATTTTTCCAAATCTGCGACTGCTCGTCTAAGCCGTAATGAAAACACGAGCATTCTGCCCTTTCCTGGATCTGGGTCGTATATACATTCGGAGATTGCTACTTTTACTGTCGGTCCCCCTCCTGATGTTGCCCCGGATCCTCCCTCCCCGCCGTCCTCGAGCTCCTGGAGTTGTTCTTGTGTTGGGGGTGCAGGGAAAATTCCGTCCACGTATGATGGTGGAGGTTCCTCTAGGTAGTTGTTAATGAACGTGTCGGATGCTGTTTGTTTTATTTTTCGGGGTACTGGCGGTGGCACTCTAACTAATTTTTTTACTGGGGCCACTTTTGCTAGTTCCTCTGAAAGGACGGGATAAATACCAGCAACGGCAGTATTTCTTTCTCTTTCAGCCTGCTCTCTTTTTACCCGCTCCCCTTCTTCCTGTAATTTTTCTTCCGTTGCTTTTTCGGACACCTGTCTACTTCTCTCTGCTTTGTGGAACTCTTTCTCTGTTCTTCTATGAGATTCCTTGCGCCATAACTCAATGGCATCCTTCTGAGCAGGTCTAGATTTTCTCTTCCGTATCTCTTCCTCTACCTTCATGATGCATTCCGCATCCCACGTTCCCGTAATGGGCCATTTATACTTTGTCTCTAAATCCTTCGTGTAATCTACCCAAAGTTCTAAAAACAACACGGCATCTAAACCATGCTTACAGTACATGAAATGTCCAGGTGTGTCTCTAGGCGGAATGTTAACTGGTCCCTCTAGTACACCTTTCCTGGTACCTATCTTACGCAGTTTCGAAAATAACGGCATGTTGGAATGTAACCGAAAACAAAAATCACAATGAACCAAAAAAAAACCCCAAACATCACAATGCAGCAAACTTACACACAAACCTGACACATTTAAACCTAACTGAACCTAATTTAAGGCGATAACATTCATACAGCTATATTGGTGCACCTGAAAACTTGGCCTCTAAATCTGGAAACATTAATTCTTGAACGCATGCTCTTGAACATACCGGTCTCACAAGTGAGACACGTCTTTACCGTGTTCATTAAATGAACCCGTCATGATTGCAACCCCCATGAGAAACTCACCGGGAAGCAGAACTTGTACTTGAACTTGAAGGCCTCGGAAACTTGACGCTACGCAGGGAATGGCGTATCTTAGGTGGATCTCCTGAAACCTCGGACACAGCTCTCTCGCAGGTGGGCTCTGGGTCGGGACGATCCGCAATCCTCACCGCCTCGTATGGATGCCTGGTCGCAGTCCGTCTCCTTCGTTGGCCTGAGGGAGTTGGCGGGAAAACCCGCGTCGTGTACACTCGAAGTCCGTCACGGCTGTGGAAGGGGGCAAAACTGGACCTTTTATCTCCGGCGCATGGGGAAGGAGATGTGTCCCTATTCGGGCGCCATTATGTCGTAAATAAATTATTACGAGGTTCGGAATTTCTAGATAACAATACAATTATACATGAAGCAAAAGGCTGAGTCCGTGGTATCAGGTTCAAAAGGGCTTTATTCAAATAACTCGAGTTATAGGGAGAATAGTTCCATCACCACAAGGGATCAGGACCTGGGTTCTCAAAAAGGTATTCTCAAACTTTATTCACAGAGTACAGTATATATATGTTTGTAATAATATACGTAAGCAAGAGCGCTTCAGGCGGAGCAAGAGAGAATGAGATAAGAGCATGTGGGCGTGTAAGTAGGCGTGAAGGTGGGCGTCCACTTGATGATAATAGGTAAGTGTCATAGGTGGGTGGATGCCTAGAGGGGGTTGCGTGATCAGCTGGAACTTTACTGGAACTTTGCCTTACTTGTGCTCAACTCGAGCATGACGTGTAACTGACGTGTAAAAGGGTTGCTATGCAACCGGGGAATCTGTAGTCTAGAAGTGAGACCTTCAGTGTCAGGGTGACCAGCACATCTCGTATTGTCTGATATCTAAAGTTTGGAGCAGGGACTGATTCGTGACATAGGATGCCCATCACCAAGGGCCAATGTGGCATTTATTTCTTCGTTTACTGCTGAAGTCTTGCACGGGGGCTATGGGCTTTTCACTGACGTGAGCTTTGTAATCACACAAAAAGAGACAGAAAGGCTAGGCTTTCTCCTTTGCAGATGTCATGTTTATCCCTCCTTCTCCAGGCAGGAATGTGGTTTCGGTAGGAGTAAGCAGATAACCGTGCTCAATACTGTCTCGGACAGGGCCCATTTGGCTGAGGCCCAAGTGTGCAAGGCCAAGGATACGCAGCTACAGCTTTCAGAGCGTTCTGAGGCCTGAAGCTTCTTTTCGGCTCTGGCTGGGCCACAATAATGGAAATGCAGGAAAACATGATGCAAACGTGTAGGCCTCAGAGCAGATTTGTCGTTTCTCTCATGGGAGACTGGATTATGGCAGGCCACGTTATAGCATGAGCATCATGATAGACAGGCCATGGAGGGGAAATACGTAGGTAACATGTATGTGCACATGAGTGTGGGGGAACACACGGGGACACATAGGCCTCATGATATTTTATTTTCCTCAGTATCAGTCCCCTGCATTTGCTTGTGTGCACGTCTAGACCTTGCTTTGGGTGTTTGTCTGCTGCCCGTGTCTGTGGCTTTGTGAGAATGTGCAGGTGTGTGTGTGCTTGGGACAGGTAGGGTGCTAGGAATAGTGGGTGGTGCAGGGGTAGGAGGGGTGCGGGACTGTTGGAGGAGGGACACTGCTGCCGTCAGGGAGGAGGCCACGGACTGATTGGTCCTCTGTAGGACAGACATGCCCGATGAAATGCCCTCCATGAACGTGTGCATGGAGGACATTCAGCATTGATGTCTGCCCTACATGGATCTGTCTAAGCAAGTCCACAGACTCCTCACTCAGGGCAGCAGGGGACACAGGGGCAGGGGGTGCGGTGCCTGGCACAAAGAAGACATGCTCCCAAACACAGGAGCCTCCACAGACCTCTGGGATGGGAGCCGATGGGAGGGTGGTGATGGTGGTGGTGGTGGTGGTGGGGACAGCCTCGCTAGCTGGGGTTTGGTGGCTGCTGACACCCGCCTCCACAAGGGAGCCATCCTTCGAGCTGCTGTGGCCCTCAGCTGGGGTGGATGGTGCTTAGGACTCCTTGGTGTGGCTCCACTCGCCCTCCGTGCCACTGGGTCCCCCCGACTCCTCTTCTTCTGTCCCAGTCAGGCTCTGTGGCTCCTCCTGGTCCGTGGAGCTGTCCCCTCCTGTGGCCGTCGATGTATCTGGATAGAAATAGGAAGAAAGAGAACAACATCAGTCACCTGCACTGTATGCACACACCACAGTGAGTACATCACATCACAGGGCAAGGCCTGGCATCATCAGCTGAACACTGCTCAAAGTGCTCACACTGTTTAGAATAAACCAATTGTCAGTCTCACCATCAACCATGGCACACATATCCCTCCTGGACTTGCACCCATATGCCTGTTGCATGTTGGATGCTAATACCCCAATGTGCCAACATGCACGACCCACACATTTTTTGGACATGCAAGTGAATATGTAGGAGTATGTCACGATACACACAGCACATCTCTTGCCACTGACTCAGTACATGTGTCCGGATGAAGGGATGGCCATAGACTCATTTCACATGCTTGTGATGCATGCCAGCAGCACACACTATGATGTTCTCATGTCCTGATAGTCAATGCCACAATGGGGTGCATGGAGCACACTTGAACACAATGCAGGATCACTCATAGCAAGTTAAATGCCATGGCACTGGCATGCCTGGAAAGTCAGTTAGCACTGTCTCCTGTCACAGGGGCAGAGCATCCAGACAACAACAGTATGCACAGTGTCACAATCATAGCTCAGGGGTAAAGCAAACTATGCAGCTGATAAGTGCACTTGCCCATCCCCTGCAAACAACATATCCCGGACCCAGAAGACCCCTCATCATACAAATCAGACATATGAGTCTCTGCGAACACAAATCCCTGTACATCAGCACATCACAGTCTGCTGTGCATGTAACCCAGCTGCCTGAAGTGCACAGTTGCATACACCATTGTGCGCTGTCAAATGATCACACACCTATATGTCCCACAGGTCTTGTCTCTTATAGTCACATCTCACATGTCCTGCTGACCCTCAAACTCATGAACACCCCAGTTGTACGTAACAGGAAGCCACACCACAATGACACAGAGGCAGACATCTGAAGGCACATGTCACTAAGCACAACCTGTAAGTTGATACACAGGAGTGGGATTACAGAGTGTTTATAAATGCCCTTGAGTAGGCATGACTGCCCAGGTCTACGTGAAACAGTGTGTGGCCCTGGACAGTAGTCAGGTGGTAGTCAGGCAGCTAAGCAAGTGTGACATACTTTATATATGTACTCCTGAGGCCCACAAATTGGAGTCCCCTGCTGCATGGGTTTGTTTGAAATTCCCCAGCCACATGTGACGACTCAGACCAGCAATTGGAACACATATCAAGGGCACATACAGATCACATGTCAGATCTCAGGCATTGGGTGAACAATTGACCCACCCATGAAACACACAACAGAGTCACGGGAACAGATGCTGTCCGCAAGCTGAAGCATAGCTGACTGCAGAGACACAGTGCCCTAGTGACACAAGCAACAGACTGTACGGGACACACCTGTGGCTCAGATGAGGAGGGTGCATCACACAATTGAGGGACCTGAGTATTGGACTACAAGACCTACATAATGTGGAAGTGTGACCAGGCCAAAAGACTGCAATTAGCATGTCAGACATAGTACACAGATTAGGCATGGACTGACCCCCTCCTTGCTGCTGTCTGGCCTTCAGCTGCCTATCCAGGTCCGGGAAGACCACCGCCAGTATCCGGAGCATGTGGGGGATCAGGGTCCGTGTCCGCCCCTCCTGAGAGGAGGCGACAGCTTCAGCTGGACCCTTGCGATCTTCTGGGTCCAGCCCCGAAGGTCCTGCCACCTCTTATGGCAGTTGCGGATCCGGCGCTTGTAGACCCCCACCGAATGAACTGCCCGGGCGATGGTCAGCCATATCTCCTGCTTCTGGTGGGCATCAACCTGTGAGGATGACAAAGTTAAAAGTACATTAGCACACATGCCCCATATTTGTGCTGTACACATTTGGATATACATGTCATCATCACAAAGGGGAATGAGTGACACAGGTAGTGCACCCATGGAAAAGGACAAATGATCTGCATGTCTGAGATGTTAAGAATGCCTGGGAAGTTTAAGCTTGCACAAATGCACTTTAGCTGCAGAACACCTGTTCATTACATGTACCTACACACTTGGGGGGATGAATGTAGTCAGTGAGTATGCTTGCCACTGGTGTACACACTGCTAGTACTGCTAGTCAGACAACATGCAAAATTAGGAAGGCAGTGGACTGCACACTCACCTGCTCACCTGGTTTCCCATATAGCTTGCTGTACTGTGGAAGGAGGCCGTCCAGCAGGGCCTGATTCTCCTCCCCAGTGAAGGCTGGAGCCCTCTCCAGAGTACGTGCCATGGCAGTAGCCAGAGGATGCAGGGACAGCAGCAGTGGTAGCAGGGATGTGGTCCAGTAGCATGTAGTGCAGGCAAGTGAGCTCCCTGGGGTCCAGCCAGCCTTATATCTGTGCTGCAGAGGCAGACTCTGTGCCATGTGTCCCCAGTGATAAGTCCAACACGTTTGCATTCTATGAATCTGGCCAATCCGTGGAAATGTACGACTCGTACACGTCTTCCGCATCGTTCATATCTTCACCTTCATAAAACCCTAGTAATTGCAACATTGTTGTAGGCATCCAACTGAATTTCCAGCGCGCAACTCGTACAAGTTTTGAATCTGCATCCGTCTCCATGACAGACCAGAGCCAATGGGTGCACACGGCTCGGTCAACTGACTGTACAACGCGTGTTTTGAAAATACACATGCACCCGTCTCCATACGATCCAGTGGCCAAGGCGTACGCCTGTCTCGAACATTCCTGCCTGACTCGCATGCATGATAGTCACCCGCGTCGGACCTCATTGCAGTCAATGGCAAAGCGTACGCACGGCTCAGTCATGAACCGTGCAACGCGTACGCATTGTTACCCGCGTCGAACCTCATTGCAGTCAATGGCAAAGCATACTCACGGCTCGGTCATGAACCGTGCATTGCGTACGCATTGTCACCCACGTCGGACCTCACAGCAGTCAATGGCAAAGCGTACACATGGCTCGGTCATGAACCGTGCAATGCGTACGCATTGTCACCCGCGTCAGAGCTCATTGGTGTGACTATTTGACGGCTTCAACACACAATTACTTGCCAGGGACACATGTGCACACCTACCACACTACAGCATTGGCCACACAGTGTCCCATGGCATGTAAGGCTGCATTCCCTGTGTGTTGGGGGGGCAACATTCGGTTTGTTGTGTGGCACTTTTGTTCAGCCACTCCCAGGCTGTGCACGTGTTCATGGGGGCAGAATCCTTTGTGTGTTGTGCACCTTACCACTGTGATGTGCAACTGTACAGTTATGGGCATGAGTCATGGACACAATTGCAGGTTGGATATGTTTAGGACATGTCACATACACCCTGAGTCCTGGGGCTGATGGCATGTACGTCACAGTGAGACCTGTAGCCACAATTCTGATGTGCACCCACAGTCTGTGTGGATGTTGTGTCTCAGATGTGGATGATCAAATGTGCCCAATGGGTGACAGTCTCCACATCCATGTGGTATGTGCAGCAACCTTGATGGTGTGTGTGTGTCTAAGAGATGTCCATGTAGGGCCTGCAGAGACAACAGTAGCCACTACCTGTGGGACTCACGCTTGCCTTGTGGCGTGTACGTGATACGCCATGTCATGCCAGTGTTGATGTGGCAATACAGGGACCCTGGGTATCTGCATGGCAAAGATCTGTGATGCCTGGGAGACATCAGGCCTCACTTGTCACTGTGGTGTGTGTTTGTAACGTCACAGCAGTATATAGGTAGGGTGACACAGCCAAATTACTGGCCATTGCACTAAATGGGACTTATGTGGACATGTGGAATTGAGATGTGAGGTGATGGTCATGTAGGAGACATATGTGTCCATGCCCAACAGCACACACCTCAGTACATTGTGTAATGTCATGATGTATCATGTGATATTTAACCTGGTCATGGCCACATGGGTGGATGAACCAACAATCTTCCTTTGTGCATCTCTGTTCTGCAGGGCACCAGCTATCCATCGACTGTTCCCAGACCTTGAAACCATGCAGGAACGTGACTGCATCCGACGGTACTGCTTCACCAGGCCACTGATTGAGGAGTTGGCGGAGCAGTTGGCGTCACATCTGCTACCTGGCCGGACATACCCTACAGCACTGACCCCAGAGGTGAAGGTGATGGCAGCCCTGCACTTCTTTGCTACTGGTACCTTCCAGTACACTGTAGCTACTGCTGGTGGTATGTCGCACACTATGTTTAGTCGTGTGCTACGCGATGTCTTGGAGGGGATGTTGCATTTCCTTGACCTGTACATCAAGTTCCCTAGCCCAGCTCAACTTCCTGGAATAAAGGATGCCTTTTATACACTGGGAGGATGGCGAACGTCATCGGATCTATTGATGGGACACATGTCTCCCTGATACCATCACAGGCACATGAGCAGGCATACCGGAACAGGAAACATTTCCACTCGATCAATGCTCTGGTGGTGTCTGTGCACGGTTCCCCTGTTCTGCGCACGATGCCAACATAATTAGGAGTAGTCACATTGCAACGCTGATGTCACAGATGCCAGACCAGCGTGCCTGGCTTGTCGGTGTGTACTGACTGTTTACCATTGTGTGTGTTTGGCGGTGTTGTATTCCACACTACTACAAAACTCAGCTAATTGTTCAATTGTTTGTGTGTAGGTGACTCCAGATACCCCAACATGCCATGGTTGCTGACACCCTTCAGGAACCCTGTGACACCAGCTGAGATGCGCTACAATGAGGCACATGGTCGGAGCAGGAGGGTGATTGAGCGGACATTTGGCCTCCTGAAAAGCCGCTTTTGCTACCTGGACAAGACCGGAGGGGCCCTCCCATATGACCCTGCAAAGGTGTGCAAAATTATCCTTGTATGCTGCATGCTACACAACATGGCAGTGCGGAAGAAGGTGCCTCTCATCCAGGATGACGATGACCGACCTCCGCCACCTGTGGAGGATCCCCGTCTGGGCCACGATGCCAGTGATGATGAAGATGAGGGTGACGTCCGCACACAGCTCATCAACAACTTCTTCACCTGCATGTGAGTTTACAGTGTTGTTATGTCAATGTATGGAGTTAGCCTGAAATGTGTTGTGGCTGCTCGGTTGCTGTCTGAGGGTGTCTGTGTGCCACTTGACTGGATGCGTGCAGTGATGTGTCCATTCAGGTGGTCTGTACTCCACAATAGGGTAGTACTGCTAACTTGTTTCTGTGTCAGTTTCTTGTGACATGTTTTGTGCATGTGTATTGCATTTCTCTCCTGTTCTGCTGTGCTTTTGACTGTGTCTTGCGTCTGTCCTTCCCAGGGTACTTTGCCTGTTGTTTGGTCAACACTGACCCCCAACACCCAGAATCCAACACCAGTGTGGGAGTAGTCAATTGCCATCAAGTGATGTGTCACACACCCCTGGACTTCAATTCTAAGAAACTCTGTGACCGTGTGTCCACTGTAACGTACAATTGCCTTGCAACTATTTTAGAATAAACATGTTGCTGATGTGTAATGAACCTGTGCTATGCTTTGTTAGGTGCGTTGTCTGTCTTCCCACATCTGAATGACATTTGCTTACCTTACCTGTGGACTTGTTACCTCTGACTGTGGATAGGTGTTGTGTCTGTGCATACCAATGTGTTTCAGGTCAACATCATTGTGTGGGATGAGAAACATGGCCATGGTGAGTATGAATTGTGTTGCCATAGTGGTGTGTCTCCCTCACATGTGTCACATCACCATGACTCACCTAACGGTGGTCACATTGTTGTAGCATTTGGCATGCACTGTGTTGTTTAGCAGATCAACATCTCCATGACACATGACAAGTTGGAATCACAACAGAGGCAAGTATGGTGTACTGGTGAGTTTATTTTCGAACATGTGTGAGAAAAGTGCACTGGATGGTGGGTGCTGTACATTGGGTTTTGAATCCAAAGTTCACAGTAGAGGTGGAAGTGTTGGCAGATGAAATGTCCAGAGTAAAGTCCACAGTCATCTGCTACATTGGACCAACATGAACCCTCCATGTCATGTGGGCGAGTTGTGTGCGATTGGGCAAGGTGAACGGGTTGCGCACAAAGAACATTGTCCAGAACAGGTTTAGAGGCCCTGGGGGATGTGCAGGGACATCTGCGTCTCACATGTTCTTCTTCGGGCGACCCCTATTCTTCTTGGGTGGGGGATCCTCAGGTGCAGGCCTGTGCTGTGCAGGGGACTCTCCGCAATAGTCCTCCTCCCTCCCTGTGGCACTGGCAGATGATGTGGTAACAGATGTGGCCACACAGGGAGGTGTGGAGATGTTTGCGGTGATCTGGTGGAGGCACTGGAGTATGTCCCGATGCACCGCAGTAAGGGCATCCCACTTTGCCTCCATGCAGGCATGGTGGGCAGCCTTCTCCTGTTGCATGTCCTTGAGGATCCTCACTACCTGGCCAAATCCTCCGGTGCTATCCTGGTACGCATCTATGATGCGTGCCAGTTGGGGGTCATCATGCAGTCCAGACCCCTTTATAAGGCGTGCCCTCTGCCTCCCACCCCTCCCAGCACCCCTATCCGCACAGGCAGGACCAGCGGCGGCACGTACAGGTGACACTGGGACCCCTTGGGTGGTTTTGCTGGTGGTGTTGGCTGCAGCGTCCGGGAGATCATGTGTCCCTGTGCTGTGGGTGTTCTGTGGCCTTGGTCTGTCTGTGTTGGTGGGGGTGCCCTGTCTGTTTTCAGATGCTGGAGGCATGGGTACAGGGGGTGCAGATGTTGGTGCTTCTGGTGCTGCATGATGACTCACATCGGAGGTGCCAGGTTGTTCTTCGGAATCCAAAGAGGACAGAGACAGAGTCAAACCAGAGAGCTGAGTGTCCACCAGAGTCGGGGACTGGAAATCCTCTTCATTTGGTGCTGTGTCCCCAGCACCACCTGTGTTTGGAAGAGACACACAATGTAAGTTATGTTTCTACAGGCATCAATGGTTCACAAACATGACATTTTCTACTGTACGAATGGATGCCTGCCTGTACACTGCTTTGTTCTTGGTTGTCATGGACAGAGATTGATATTGTTGTTGCACACTGCCCAGCCAAAATGAAACATTTCAATGTGCATGTCGAAGTGTGTGCATGCCCAGCTCATGGATAGATTTGTCTGTACATGACCATTACTACTCAATGGCCATCACGTTTCTGACACAGGTGTGTCATCCCTGTACACATGTGAGATTTAACAAGGACATACGTGCTATTCCACTGGGGATATGTTGTACTATTGGGGCATGTGTGGTAGCAGAGTTTGCTAGTCTTTGTGTGCCACATTGGTGTATTGTATGACCTGGTCACAGTCCGGTATGCCTGTGATCTCTTTGGAGTAAGTGTTTTTTTCCAGTGTGCCTAGTTCCCATCTCATTTCATACAAGTGATGATGTCACCATCGTTAATGAGTCTGGTGCTGAGTTCTGTACGTGCATATGTGATTTGACTTGTGAATGATCTCCATGGTGACATGGATTGGGCAATATAGCACTCTGGCTTTTCAATACTCATGATAGTGAGGGCCGGTAGTTTGATGTTGCAGTTTGGCTGCTGTGAGTAGCATGTCTCCTCCAATGCTGTCCAGGTTTGACCTTGTATCTACAGTGTCCATGTCAGTGAGTGGTGTGTTGTGTGAAGGATGCCTATGTTTCAGCATGATTTAGGAGTGGGATGCAGCTCACAACAGCACCGAGTGTGAATGCGAACATGCTATGGTGTCGGCTAGATTGGTGTGTCCATTCCATTCACTGTCAGATGTCCCCTGTCAATGATGCATATGTGAGTTCCTGTGTATTTTGTATAATGTACCATATATGGGTCTCCACATTTGTCATCTGCAAGACACACCTCCCCTGCCCGGCCAGGGGGAACCCCTGGACACTGCATCCCCAGACAATGGTTTAGAACATATGGTTGCAATGGCTGTGTGTGCGACCGGGTTTTGTTTGGCCAGTGCATATGTGTGATTGTCAGTCACATCATTTCTCAGGCCCAGTGTCAGACATCTTGTCAGTCCCTTCCCACTTCCTGTGAGGTGAGCATGGTTCAGTGTGAGCTTGCTGGGCCATGTGGGTGGCTGGGGATTGCCTGTGACTGCAACTCCCATCATGCTCCTGGCTACACCCCCCTTCCCAGGATGCCCATACTTCCTTCCTCTTGACTCTGCTTCCCTGTGAGAGGGTGTGACAGCAATGGCAAGATGGCTGACTGTGAAGTCCTGGTGTTTGTTGGTGCCCAGTTCCCAGCAAGGCCTTGTGCTCTCCACAACCCACAACAGAGCCCAGTGTCAGACATCTTTTCAGTCCCTTCCCACTCCCTGTGAGGCGAGCATGGTTCAGTGTTAGCTTGCTGGGCCATGTGGGTGGCTGGGGATTGTCTGTGACTGCAACTCCCATCATGCTCTTGGCTACACCCCCCTTCCCAGCATGCCCATACTTCCTTCCTCTTGACTCTGCTTCCCTGTGAGGGAGTGTGACAGCAATGGCAAGATGGCTGACTGTGAAATCGTGGTGTTTGTTTGGCTACAAGTCCAAAGAGAGCCCCTGTGCTTCACATAGCAGCACCCAGTACGGGGTATCTTTTGCTAATATGTCACTGAGGTGTGGGTCAATGCATTCTACTCGGTGAGTTGTGTGGAGTTTGTGTTGAGGGGGGGGGTGTCTCCACATGCTGGTAAGTATGGTCAGAGCTGTCAGTCCTCCTTCCCACACGGCCAGACATCTCACCATGAAACGTGCTTCCATTTGAGGGCATTCAAGTTGTCTTTCAGGATGTCAGTCAGTGGTGGCCTGCTTCTGATTTGCACTCAACCCCTACCAGGGCCCTGTGCTCCCCACAGCAGGACCCTGTCAGTGTCAGCTATCTTGTCAGTCATTTTCCACTCCCTGTGGTGTGGGCCTGTTTCAGAGAGGTCTTGATAGGCCAATTTTGAGGGGGAGCATTATCTGTGACCCCATCATGCTTTTGGACACACTCACTTCACCTGCATACCCACTATTCCTTCCTGTCAGTCAGCTGCACTGTGAGGTAGTGTGTTTGTGGTGGCAAACTGTTTATTTGGCTTTGTGCCACTGCCTTGCTCTATTTGTTGTTATGTTTGTACATGTCATGAAACAGTTCCAACTCACTATGAGATAGCAGGTATTGTGTTTGTCCGACTAGCATACACATCTTGGGATGATTATCTGTTGGTTATTGTGGCTTTGCTTATGGTGCATGGTTTCACTGTCCCCTTGCCACACAATATTGAGTATGTTGTTTGTGTACTCACCAGGCTCTGGTATGTCTGTTAGACCATGGACGCTCTCTGGTGGTAGGATGTCCCGCACCTTCTCCTCCCAGGTCCTGAAGTAGACTGGTTTGGCAGGAGGGCCACTGCCGGTGCGCTGACTCAAGGCGTAATCTTTCTCGATGAGTTTCTTGACCCTCCTGCGCACGTCATACCACCTGTTCTGGACATCGTCCTTTGTGCACAACATTGGTGCTTGTGCGTTCACCTTGTCAACAATCCTCGCCCACATCTTGGTTTTCTGTGACATGGGGGTGCTTTGGACCAATGTACCAAACAAATGTGGCTCTACTCTGATGATCTCTTCTACCAGCACTTCTAACTCATCATCTGTGAACTTTGGATTCTTCTTTAGGGGCATGGTGATGGGTGGTGGAGGTGAGTGATGTGTGTGTGAGGGTGCAAGTGAGGGTGGGTTAGTGTTGGTTTAGCTAGCTGTATGTGTGAGTGCTTTTGGTGAGGTGCTAATGGTGTGTGAGTTGTGTGATGGGTGAGTTGTGAGTGTGTCTGTGGTTGCTGTGTGATGAGGTTTGCTGCTGGCTGTGTCTCCTATTTGCAAAGGATCATGGTAGTGATTGATGTCCTTTATATAGGTGCAGTTGTTGGTGTGTCTTTGTCCCAGGTTTTTTTGGGGATATTTATTGGCTTTGTCATTGCTAGTTTGGTCCTTTTTTTGTCTGTTTTCCTTTGGGTTTTCTAGGCATGAAGGAGACGTTCTTCTGACCGAGATGGACGCTGATGTTGGCTCGTGTGGGCTTCTCCGCCTCGTTCACGCTGACTTTCTTCTGTGTTTCATACGTGTCGGTTGCGGAGATCACTATTACTGGTGGGCCCTGTTTTCTGTGCGTGTTCGTCATGCGGCTTGGGTTCCGTGCGAGTCGGTCTGGGTTTACACGCAGTGCATCGTACTGCGTGGATCGGACATCGCGGGTACGTGTCGGTCGGGTTCATTATGGGTTTGTGTCGGTCGGTGCAACTCGCGTCGGTTTTCCGGCCGGATCAGTATTTTCCCTACGGCTCAGTTGTACGGCTTGTATTCTGTACGTATCGGTTGTAATTCACACATGTTGCATCGTACTGCACGGGTCATACGGCACCGGTCCGTGTCGGTCGGTCTCCGGTCCGGGTCCGTGTCGGTCGGTACGTTTTGCGGCCGGAATCGGAATTGGCCCCTTAATAGTTGTAGTTGATGAATTTATTTTCGTGGATGTTTTTTGATGGTGCAGTTTGTAGAAGCTGCAAAGAAAAAACGTATTAATTAGTTAATATTGTTAATTGTAATTATTTATTGTTTGTTAGTTTGTTGTATTTATTAGTTTCTTTTTATACTTTGTTTTCATTAATGTAGATTTTGTAGTTTTCTTCAAAGTTGTCTGTTGCAATGTTTTTGGTACAGTTGTATTGAATCATAGGCTGTGAAGTAAAAGAGAAAAGGTTATATTTTTATTTTAACAGAGTTTTAAAATTATTTATGAACACATGTATAAAGCTAAAGAAGGGAGGTAATAGGAATTAATTGGAAACTGTTTGCAGTTTGCTAGTACCTATTTTGCTTTAGCGTTTATAGATGGTGTGTTTTAAAAGTACTTTAACTGGTTACAAATTATGCTATTTTGATTATTGGCTTGTTTGGAACCGATAAGCTTTTATGCATGTTGTAATTACTTTTTATTTTTAAACATTTTTTAATTCAAATTAAATACTTACTATTTTTTGTTGATGAAGTGGTTTTTGATGATGTAGATGTTTTGTAGGATTTTGTAGCAGCTAGAAAAAGAAAAGTATTTGTTAACTATGTTTTGTTCTTTTATTACTTAAAAAAAAAATGTAATTTAATTTATTACTAGGTTAAGTTCTATAGTTAGTTATGTATATTTATAATGATGTTGAGTTAAATATTGTGGTATTAAAAGATTTCTCCTGTATGTTCGAGCTTTTTTTGTATTGATGTTTAATCTGTGAAATTCAAAGAAATACATACAATGACTATTTAATTTAATTAAAAAAAGGTGAAGTATTTATATTCTGTTATAAAGTTGTATTCTTACCTGTGTAGTAGAAAATTAGATATAGTTGTTTATGTAGTTCTTCTATCTTCTCTGTTCTCTCTAATGCAAAGTAACGCTTTTCCTCCTGGTTTAGCCGACATACGGTATAATTGCGTTAATTAATTCCTTGTTTTTATAGTGTTTATTTAATTAGTTAACATTTTCTATTGGTTTGTTTTTGTTTAGTTTAAATTTATTGGTCAAGATACCTTTTTAGAATTTTTTTTGCATTTACTTTTGCATTAGTATTATATATATATAGGTGCCGATTCCGATCCGCTAAAACAAATTACCGTACGACTTGTATCCGTATTTTTTTACGTACGAATCGTACAAGTCCTGTATAAACGCCGAAGTACGATTCGTACTTGAAAAATACATACAGATCGCTTCGGGAAAAGTCTACGAGACGTCCCCTGACAGTTTTACATACAAATCGTAAAACTGAAGTCCGAGCGCGCAAGTACGATCCGTACCGCCCATCTGAAAACACAAGTTCATGGAAAAGGCCCCGTACGGAGCGAACTTCGTATGACCCCTACCCCGAGTACACTTGTGCCCGGGGTACGAGTCGTACGGCCCCCCCAGCCTCCCACCCCTCCCGCGTACGTCCGCACCGTACCCCCACCCCCCGTACGCCACACCGTACCCCCCACCCCCCATATGTACGGGCCATACCCCCACCCCCCGTATGTGTGGACCGTAACCCCCACCCCCCGTTGGTATGGACCATACCCCCCACCCGCGTATGTCCGCACCGTACCCCAGGCGTACCCCCCACCCGCATATGTCTGCACCGTACCCCAGGCATACCCCAATCCTCGCGTATGTACAGTCCGTACATACGCGAGGATTGGGGTACACCTGGGGTACGGTCCGTAAATATGCGAGGATTGAGGTACGCCTGGGGTACATTGCGGACATATGCGTGTGGAGGGGTACGCCTGGGGTACGGTGCGGACATACGCGTAGCGGGCCCCCTTTTCGTTGCGCATCTCAGCGTACTTAGCTTTTCCGGCACTTTTTGGCTCCTGTAAAAATATAGCCGTGCGGAGTGCTGTAGGTACAAATCGTACTTGCTGGTCCGCAAAACGCTGCCTGACTCCGTGCGGACGTCGCGTACGCGCTGTCCAGGATCCGAGTTGTATGTATTTTTTAGCCGTACGGTGTTTTTTACGATTCGTACGGAAATGGTATTTCTGTACGAATCGTACTTGCTGGTTTGTAAGGTGGAATTCCCGGGTACGAGTCGTATCGAGAAAACGCTCCGTACGACCATTCGTACCCGGGTTTTACAGGATCGGAATCGGCACCATAATGTGTATTTAATGTTTGTGTTCATTTTATATGTTGTTGTTATTTAAATATTTTTGAAAATAAATGTAGTTTAAAATAGTTATATTTGATATATATTATTTTTTGTGTATTTTCAGTTTATTGGATATTTATTTAATCTTGTATAATGAAATAATTTGTTTGTATTAATAATATATTAGTATATTTTTTTTACAATTAAATATTTTTAGATATCTTGTTATAGTTTATTTTAATGAATTTGGATTTTAAATTTGTAATGTTGTTATCGATTTAACTTATATGTATTTTAGCGATATTTGTGTAGTCGACATTGTTGATGTCGATATTTTTGGTGTATTTCTTTTTTTTTTACGTAAATTTTTGTAATTGATATTTTTAAAGATGATAATTTTTTACCGATGTTTGGGTAATTTCTTATTCAAGTATAGGGTGTCGATGTTTTTGTGTACGAACTTTTGACCACAATATTTTTGTAGGTTGAGGTTTTAGTACTCGATATTTTATCAGTGATCCGTGTGGGTGTTAACAGTTGGGGAAATGGTAGAATAGATCAGATTTAGTATAGTTTAGATTTGTGGGTTTATGAGTGAGTTAGGTAGGTGATGAACCTGTTGTTGGTGGAATGGGTGTGAACAGTTGTGGAAGGAGATAGTTATTTTAATATATTTTAGTTTTGTCAGTTTTTAGGGCTTTAGGGTAAAAGAGTGTTTGTTGTGGATTTTGCAAAAAATTAAAGTTTAGTGTCTCCAATTTATGTTTTTTTATATTTATTATAATCATTATTATTATTAATATGGTTAATATTAGTTGCATTCTTAGTTGTCATTTTTACTGAAACATCCATAACCAATGATGCTGCACCTACCTACAGTCAGAGAAGACAGTGAGCCCCAAACCTGGCCCATCACAAAGAAATAGAAACTCCCTTACTACCAGGCTATCCTGAATGCAAGCCTCCAGTCCTACTTCCTGTATTCAGTGTTGGAAAACTGATGATGCATTACCATTACCTCTCCCCTTCATGACTTCTCTTGATCTCCCTAAAGGCACTAACCCTACTATAAGTCAGTAGTGGTAACATCTGTGCACTGTGCTATCCTCCTCACCCAGTTACCACTCACCACTAAGGAGAAATACTACTTAAAAAACTAATGGAATACAGGAGATGTGCTTAGATTATGAATACTGTGAAGTCCTGTTCAATTCCAAACCCACCACTGCCTCCATCCGGTTTTCACTTGTGTAGAAATGTATTGTCTGCCACCTCCCTCAAGAATTCCTATTAATGCAGTGGTTTTCCCAGGGGAACTAACTACTGGTGACCCTAGCGAGCCTAAACAGGGAAGACATCATGGGCAAAACTAGGGGGCTCTTTATGATGGCGAGAGGATCGTCACCGCCGGCCCGGCGGTGGTGATCCTCCCGCCATCACAATGAGATTTACCCTCCGCCAAGTTAGGATGGCGGTGGGTATCGCGGCCAACGCAAAGTCTGTCCGCGACTTTTGCGCCGGTGGCAATCGTTACAATTGCCTGCCGTGTGTAGCAGGGCCACTAATATGTTGGCGGTGCCTAGCAGGCACTGTCCGCCATATTAGGATCAGGGTATTGGACAGGCCTTTCCATGGCGGCGATGCAGCCATGCAAAGGCTGGCAGGGATTGGCTTTGGGGGCCTGTTGCGGGCCCCCTCTGTGGGGGGGTGCACTGCGGGGGTACCCCCCTGCAGTTCCATGCACCAAGTGGCAGGCACCGCGTGGTGCCTGCCACGTGGTGCAGGGAAATGCTGTGCATGCTCTTATACCATTGCAGACGGTGCTGCAGCCAGCAGCACCATCCGCAATGGTAACAGGCCAAGATGCGCCTCCATTATGGCGGGCGCATCCTGATTGAACTGGTGGGATCGCCGCACTTTTGGCGGGCGGTCCCACACCGTTATGATGGCAGGCGGACTAATGTCCGCCCACCATCATAATGAGCCCCTAGGTTCTTATTTAGAATGCAGCAATCAAAAAAACCAAGCAAATTACCCATATCAATCAACACAGTGTAAAAGGGGAGTAACTTACTAAAGTAAGAGTAATGAGCATTCAAGTCATAGAAGGGGGTTAGCTTCGATAGGCTCATCAGGTAGATTGATTCACCATGGGGCTTAGATTCTGTAAGAAAGTTCCCACTACTTACTGGTCTAGCATCAATATAAATGCATTTTCTGCAGTATGATGTCCATTTCGGGCCTGGATAAGGGGATGTGTGGGAAAAATGCAATGTTTTTGTGACCTTCCCTGTAGTTGTTTTTTTTTCTCAAAACATTCACATTTTATTACATTTTTGGCCACAGCATGGCCCATAGGGGCCAGAATCACATATAAATTGTCTCTCGATCAGTGACATTGCGGTTTTCTTTATGCTCATACCAAGCAAGAACACTAATGCAAAAAGAAAAATACAGATCAACATTTGAACCAAGTGCGCAACAACCCTCCAGTTCCCCTCCCACCCACCACCCACAGCTCGCCATACGCTTAAATTATGAATCAGAGTGTGTGTCTAGGCCATACTGTCGAATTTCAATCTCTAGGAATGTGTCCCCTAAGATGATTGGCTCAAGAATCAAGCCCCGGTAGTCTTCCCACCGCTGCCAGATTTCAGGGTGTTTCTGTGGACATCCATTCGCAAAATCCATTCCCTTCCTCCAAACACCTATTAGGGGTGGAGACTCATCCTACCACAGTCGTGCAATGTCCCTCTTGCTGATGGTGAGGCCAAGAAACAGCAGGTGTTGTTTACAAGCTTCGGAGACATAGGAATATCCCAGGCCAGGACCTCAGCCAGGCATGCCACTACCCCTCACAAGAAGCGAACAAGGATGGTACAGACCTACACGATGTGTAGAAAGGTACCATCATCATCCCCACAGTGCAAACAAGTGGAAGAGTCGATGAGACCCATTCGCCACAGCTTATGTCTGGTAAAGTGCACGTGATGAAGATATTTAAACTGAATCAGACGTAGATGGAACGATATCGCTGCCCCATGCAGATATTCCTGGTCCTCTTTCCAGTTGTCATCGTCAATAGTTTCCAGGTCCTTCTGCCACACCGCCCTGAGGGTGTCCAAGGTGGTTGTACTGTTTGTGATTAAAGATTGATAGATCTTGGTTATCTTATGATCCCCGAAGTCTCCTAGTAGGAGTTTACCCTCCATTGGGTTAAAGTCTGGGAGGGCAGAGAGATTGTAAATATATTGTGTAATGGCATGACAGAGTTATAAATACTTACAAAATTGGCTACAGGGCATGGAGAATTCAGATTGGAGTTCCTGGAAAGATTTAAGGATGGGCCCGCATCATGTCCTCTAAGAATGCCAATATGGTCCCACTCCTGAAAGCCTGACAGATCCACCACTTTGGGGAGAAGTCAATTCTGGCACAGCTGGGTCACCTGTGTGAGGCGGCTCCACCACCCCATCTTGCGAAGAGATTGCTTCCACGTGAGTATCATGACTCGAGTCACCGGGGGGAGAGGTTTCACATTCAACCTGCTATTTAAATAACCGTGAAGAGATCTTCCATCACCCAGCTCTTGACTGCATATGCTGGCTCCTCTCTGGGACTGTACCACAATTCATAGTACACCTGTTGGTTTGAGGCAGCATGATAGGACTGAACATTAGCTGCGGCGATACCACCGCAATATGTGGACTGTCAGCACATAGGCAGGGCCACTGGAGAGGCACCTCCCCCCACAGAAATTGACCCAAGACCATGTTGATCTGCCGAAACCACGTGAGGTAATCGAGTAAGGGTGGTTTTGAAGTTAATAAAGGAGGTGGGGCAGGGAGACCATTTAAAAATGGTAGAGTGACCATATAGGGACAGGGGCAATGGAGACCACCCAACCTCAGTCTTCACCCATTCTGTCAAAAGGCTCAGATTGCGACCCATAATAAGGCTGTGAAGGAGTGTAAATAAGTAGGCCCAGCAAACGGAGTCAAACGCCTTATCGATGTCCGCAATAAGTAGGACCTCAGGATGCCCCAAGCTATTCACTGCTGCAATGGTGTTATGAGCCTGACAAATGTTATGACGCCTAGCGCCGTGGGGCATGAAGCCAGCTTGGTCCCGTTGTACCGGGTCTGCCATGTGGAGCATCAGTCTATTAGCTAGGGCCTTAGCCAACAACTTAGCCTCAATATTCAAAAGTGAGACTTGACTTGGCAGTTCGGGCTGGACTGTTCCCATAAGGAACAGGGTCAAGACTGATTTGAATATGGCTGGGTCTAAACTGGGGTGGCATGATGAGCAAAAGAACGATGGATTTAACCCAGATCTCTTGACTGGGGGTGAATGCATGATTTATTCGGCATTCCATCCATCATTTGTTTGCGTAGCACTTTTCACCCTAAGTGGGATGGGTATGCCCAGACGTGGGTCCCTTGCTTACTGTGCCACTGAAATCAGGCTAGCCTGGCTGATGAGAGGTAATACCCTCAAACCTGCCCCAGGATGCTTGTTTGCGGTCCAGGGAGGAACTGGCCTGGCAGTTCAGGCTGGATTGTTCCCATGGAGAGCAGGATCAAGACTGATTTGCATTTGTCTGGGTTTCAACTGGAGTGGCATGGTGGGCAAAAAACGATGGATTCAGGCACAGATCTCTGTACTGGGGGTAAATGTTTGTCATTTTTCAGCATTCCATCCATCAATTGTTCTTTTCAAATTTAGTGCAGTTGTCAGATGGTAATGAAAGATTTCTGACAACACTTGAGGACTAGTGGATGAAGGATTAGAGAGCCATGTCTTGTCAAGCCTACACTTACAAAACACTAGGGTGGTGTTGATAATTTACCTTTATTTGTATTTCTCAAGCACAACCATGGGTAGTGTTGAAGTGCTAATAAATGAAGAGACAAAAAAAACAAGTAAAGAAAGCCTAATTTGAGCTTGTTTTACTCAATGCACTAAAGAAAATAAGGCATGAAAATGTATTTTAAATTTATTTAATTAAAATTATTGAATATTTCATACCATGGGATAGAATTGAAAATCAGAATAAGTGCACAAAAGAATGGGCTGAAAATGCATATTGATGTTTTATTTATGTATGTTGAAATGGACCTGATGTGCTATTCCCATTCCCAAACCAGGGATGTACAATTCATATACTGACTGACTTGTGAATGAGAATTCAATTTGTGATACGACCTATGTACTAACGGGTCACATCGAAAACTGCACATTCACAGAGGGTTGCAAAGCAACCTGAATAATGAACATTAATTAGGCAGGTCACAGTTTGCAACCCCTGTGGTAGGCTGCAAATACAGGGATGGGGGCATAAAATGGACAACAGACCCCTGTTCCTACATTTGTATTCCCCAACAGGTAAAAACATTTTTTAAAGCAGCCTCCATCCATTAAAGGGACTGATGGTGTTTTAAAAAATTGTTCTTGTTTAGGAAGACATCAGAGAGAGAAGACAGAAGTCCTCTGTACCACTGCCTACTACCCCCATATTCGCCATCACTACTACCAAAAGTGAAGATGTCTAATTCAAAGAGCTTTCCCTCTCCTAATCAGATATGACCCCCTTTGAGTTATCAGTAGCTGATCAATGGTTTGTGACTGGAAATGTGGTCACAACCCAGAGGTCCATCGCTTTCCAAATTGAAGTTTGAAGGGGGATGCCCCCTTCACTGTGTTTCTTATCTGCAATTCAGACAGGGTAAAAAAGCTTTTTCACTCATCAGAGTCAGAAACTAGTATAATGGTATTATAGGGTTGCAAACCCCGATTTTGCAATTCACTGGCTTTGTAATGGCAAAGTACCTCTGTGCATCAGGCCCTTCATTTAGTGGTGAAATCGGTTGTATGTTAGAATGCGTTAGCAAAAATGTTGCAAGACAAAAATATTGTACCCTAAATATAATTTACAAAACTATCGTCCAATTGGAGTTAGTAGTATAAAATCTACATCTAAAGAAGTGATATTTTTGTAAATGATATTTAGGCATGGAAGCCGGTTAACTCTAAGGAGATATGGAACCAAGAACAAGACAGATCGGTCTTATTTGGAGGTATGGCCCACACTATGGCCTGAGCACACTGTGTGAACCATGTATGACAAGATACACTAGGACAGGGGTGGCTCCTCCGTTTGAGCGGAGGAGTGTCGCCCCATTTAATAGCCCAAGAGACGAAAAATAAAATAGTAATGAAGTTAATTCATTACCATTTTATTTTCCATCAACCCATCCTGAACTGAGTGTCAGGACGGGACGGAGCCTGCTGAGTAGCAGCAGTCGTGGACTACACACACACACAGAATAGGGGGGAGAGAGAAACGTCCCTCACCTTCATCCTTCCTAATAACAACACTTAGTCACACAATAGAAAGGAAGAGGAATTCAATGTGTATGCTTCTGCAGGAGCTGCTCGGTTTTCTCAATGGAAGACCCTTTGGAGTTATAATACTGCCTTTCCACTTATATTTGTGTCATCATAGGGTGCACATCATCACTCTGAGGCAGTGGAGCAAAAACATATTTCTTTTGGATCGTTAAAATGTTTGGCAGCTAAAAGTATTTCTTCTACCCCTTCTGGGTATAGGATCCTCACAACACAAAACTACATTCTAAAACTACCTCGGGGAGTGTCCACCCAATCTTTATCCTGGACCTCTCCTGGCAGGATTAAAAAATATCTGATCAGGGTATGCCTGGATCATTAGTATTCGTCACCCCTGGCTATTGTGTTCTTTATCTACATGTTTCGGCCCCCATGTTGCCCCATAGGATCAATGGCCTTCGTCAGGACTGGGATCCCAACCAACTGTGCACAATTCGCACTCCCCCTACTACAGATGTCTTATATCCTCAGGTATATGTGGGGGTATGCTGTCATACCTCGCCTAACTTGCTAGTAATGTTACTCTCCTCAAGAACAACCTGAAAGAAAACAATCTCTTTTAGAAGAATTTCTTTGCTAAGGAGCCGCTCCCTCATCCTTTATTTCTTATTCTAGACAAAATATAATTTGATTATCAACACTCTTCTCGTGCTCTAACCCATGGTGGTGTTTTCTCCTCATAGTGTACAGGCACATGCTTCCTTTGCATCATATACCTTATAATACTTTCTTAACACACACTCTTCTTACCTGAGTTTCATCTCTTTTTCTCCAAAACCGGGGTAGTGATGGGAACGTCTCCCGAGAGGAAGGCACATGAATACAAGCACAGAGAGAAAGAAAAGGATTTCCTAACACGCTTGAAAAGATAGGAGGAGGGCAGCGAGGAGCCCCTGTAATAAAAAAAAAATAACACACCCCCAGAAAAGAAAGGGATAGGTGTGTGAAAGGATCTTTTTCGAATATTATAAACGATTACATTGAATTTCATACAGAGTGTGAAAAAGGGAGACGTTCCCATCACTACCACAGTTTTGGAGATCTGCTGTGATCCAGGGCTAATGTCAGTCAGACAGCCTCTCTCCCAGACACAAGAGAGCATCACCCTAAGTCTGTGTAATTTGCTGAAGATGTTGTGAGTCTGCTTTGCACCTGAGAACGTGCTTGCCTGCTCAGAGAGTGTAGGAGGCTCCTTGCAGGAGAAGAGGCTTTGCAGGAGAAGAAGCCCTGACATGTCCCCAGTCTATGGACCACCTAGGAGAAAGAGACTTGTGTTCTTCCAGTGCCAACCCAAGCTGAATAGGCTCACCCTGCTTTGAGTGGTTCATAAGGTGAAGCATATAAAACGACAACAGCCACTTAAGCATCAGCGTGCCTTCCGTCATCGCCACAGTGATGTGAGTGACATGTTCTTCAACTGCCAAAGACAGATGAAGACAGGTGTACAGTGTCTGCCATGTTGTTTTTCAGTGATGTGGCATGAGAGGCACGGCTGCCCCTGTGAACCCAGTCCAACTGACAGAGAACATCTTATGTCCTCAAAGGGTGCACCATGAATAGAGCAACACACTGAACCACATTAGCACAAATAGGCAACACAAGAGGCTGTGTGAAAGACTGAGAGACTGTGTCTTGTGATAGAACTGCACACTGCAAAGCATAATGAGTGCCAATATAAACTCTTTTGCAAGAGACAAACTGAACTGACCTATGGGTCCCCACACTCAAAGATTGTGCACCTACATCCAAATAGTGAACTAACACCTGAGCTAAATGTCATCCTTAGTTTTCCTGCATTACTAGAACCTTGTAGTAGGCTGGGAGGGATGCAGTGACTCAGGTAGACCGCTGAGGTGGAGCAGATTTTTTTTAAATTAGGGCACTGTGTTGTGTGCCGGATTGCGGAGCATTGGTTGTAGCCCACAGTGATGGGGAATCCTGTAGCTTAACCCATTCTTCCTTGTAATATTTTATTTTACAGTATTATTAAAGTAAGGCAAGCACTGGGCTGGACTGTATGTAATTGTGTCTCTTGGTTGACTGTTGAGTTCTAATCCTCTGTGAATCTTCTCTACCACCCTCATGACCCTTAGGGGTGTACTTGGCCCAGTTTGCAGAGCCATAATAGGACAGACACCATGACGCCAAAATCAAATGATCCCAACTACCACAGTTGTGGCCGAGTAGCCTCTGTGGCTCTGTGGCACCAAACAGGTTCTGATAGTTTGCCCAAACCATTTTTGACAACCTTTGGGGTGCCGTATTGGAATTTATGGTAAAGAAATTTAACATATGTTTCTCTCAACAAGACTAACCTTTGCCTGTAATTCCATTGTGGCCTATCCTTGCACCCTGAAATGCACTTGGCTCTGAGGAAATTGGGGGATTTCAGATTTGTAATGGTCCAGTATCTCCGAGTGACTGGCAGAGTTGTATCAAATTCAATACAGTGTCTGTGCCATTACATCAACAATACCTGGAAGTTCAACCAAAAAGAGAAGGGACAGCATGCTCTCCCAGCACCTCGATACCCTCACGGGTGATGCAACCGCGCTATAAAAATCCTGAATGATTGTTTTATTGATCCCTCTACCTCCCTCATGCAAACAGAGGTGCACTGGCCAACATAGAAATCTGGAGAGATTTCAGCATGTGTAGCACTAGGATTGGTTCTGTGGCAGTAGAGAGTTTGGTGGTAACTGACATGCACATCACTTATAAGAGAAAGAGATAGAACAGAATGATTAAAAAAATAGTAATACCCCACTCCCCAAAACAAGAAATAAAAAGACCAAGGTAAACATTTAAAGTTCTGTGGAGAAGTTGCTGCACGCTTCCACATCTAGACAGTGCCCAGCACCAAGAACCATTGTCCTCCACCCTCCCACTGCTACCATGCTATGACCATGCACTCCCTCAACCCTGGCTGCTGCTCCAGATGCTGCTGTCTTGCCGCACCACACAACACCAAGCGAGCATTCTCTTGCGCTTCCTACAAGTTTTCATGCTCTTACCAACACCCAACACTCACTGCACCAACAGCACCCAACACCCCATTCTCTCACACACACATAGTCCCACAACCACCCACACAACACTCCACACTTGCATGCATGCTCCTCAACACCCAATCACTCACCAAAGACACCCAAGAAATCTTGGACCTGCTGCTCGACAATGCCCCTGACATGCTTTTCCTCACAGACACCTGTCTGGACCCTGCATCTGCATCTGACATTGTCACAGCCATCCTTCCTGGCTACAAGATTGACACATCAAGGCATACTTAATACGTCTGGAGGTGGAATCCCCATCATTCACAAGAACACCTTCAGCTGCACTACATCCATGGACACTTCATCCCCCAACATGGAGCACCTGTCGTTCAGGTTCCACATCACAGCCAACTTCACCCTATGTAGCTCTCTCATCCACAGACCAACAGGACTGTGTACCAACTTCACCAACAACATGAAGGATTTTGTTCCACCTCTTGCCCTCAATGCCAGCAATTACATCCTACTCTGAGACCTTAACTTCCACCTGGCACACCGCTCTCAACACCCACCAACTTGAACACAGCAACAGCCTCCCCAAAGCCATCAAGAATTTCAATAATTTGATCATCTCCTGTGCCAGGTCTCTCTGGCCTCCACAAAACACAGCAATACAACAAGATCCAGACCCAGGCCAGTTGGTACAAGGAGAAACTCAGACTGATGACATGGCATTGCAAACAACTTGAGCACAAATGAAGTATGAGTTATGACAAGAAAGACAGGAGCATTTTAAAATCTACTGTAAGACGCTATCACCAAATTATCCAGGCCACCAAACTCACTGCTCTGGCAGACCGCATCAATGCCAGCACCAACAAAAGCAAAGACATCTTTGTCATTCTGAAAGATTTCACCTCACCATTGGCCACCTACAACTAGATTACCCCTTCATAGGACCTCCGCAATAATCTCTCTCAATTCTTCAGCTACATAATCACCGCCATTTACAGCAACTTCAGCCTGCAACTAAACCTGAAAGACCTCTCTAAATGCCTTGCGATCTTATCCAAAGAACCAATGCAAGCCACTTGGCCAACCACCACTCCAGAAGAAACTGTCACCACCATGATGTCCATCCACTCAGGGGCCCCATCAGACCCCTACCCCCACCATATCTACTCCCATCAACGCCATACTCACACCTATTCTGAATCCCTCCACCTCTTCTGTGACCTTCCCAGATGCTTGGAAACACACAAATGTACACTAATTGCTGAAGAAATCTTCTGTGGACCCTTCAACATTCAGCAACTTCAGACCAATCTCCCTTCTACCATTCCCGGCCAAGGTCTTGAAGAAAATCTTCAACAGACACCTCACTGAATATCTCAATGACCAACAACTACTTGACATCACTCAGTCTGGTTTCAGACCTAACAACAGCACAGAAACTGCCCTCATTGCTGCCACATTTGACATCCGCATGACTGCACAGGTGAGACAACACGGCCCTTCTGCTCCTGCACCTCTCCACAGCATTTGACACAGTCTCCCAGGCCATCCTCATCTAATGCCTACACAACATCAGAACCCAAGGATCAATCTGCTTCTTCATGACTGGAATCACCCAGTCAGTCAGCCTTGTACAGTACACCTTGGATGCCAGCGATCTCATCTGTGGAGTTCCGCAAGGATCTTCCCTGAGCCCAACCCTCTTCTACTCATACATGAACCCTCTAGCCAGCATCATCGACTCTTATGATATCAATGTCCTCTCCTACACTAATGACATTCATCTCATTCTTGCCCTTACGGATAAGACACCCGGTAGTCGGGTCAAGTTCAATACCTGCATGATTGATATTGCCCACTAGATGAAGGGCAACTGTGTAAAGTTGAACACGGAGAAAACCAAACTAATGATCTTCGGGAAGTGCACATCACTGTCAGATTTCACCTAGTAGCCAACAAAGGTGGGACCAACACCCGCCCCCATCACCCATGTCAAGAACTTCTGGATCATCATAGAAAGCAAAACTCAACTTTACCACCCAAGTCAATGCCGTTGCCACCTCGTGCTTCCATGTCCTGAAGATTCTGAGGAAGATTTTCAAATGGCTCCGAATCAGCACCTAGAAAACCATCACACATGCCCAGGTCACAAGAAAGCTGGACTATTGGAACACCCTCAATGCTGGGATCAACATAAAACTCACCAGAAGGCAACAGACCATTGGGAACTTGGTGGCCAGAATCACTCTCAACCTCCCATGCGCATACCCCTCTATTTGTACTCTCGCTGTTAGGGATGTGTACAGGAGGCCCAGCCATTTTAACCCCTTCCATGCTGCGCAGATTCCGCCGCTGTGCTGACGGAATCTTGCGCGGGCGTGGTCATGACGGAACGGTTCCGTCATGAGCACAGCTCAACCGTGGCTCATGACGGAACCGTTCCGTCATGAGCACCGAAGGGGTTAAAAAGCCAGCTGGGAGTCCCATTATTTGGAGTATGTGGAACATATAGCTCCATTCTATGGAGTCAAACGCTTTAGCAGCGTCTAACATAACTGCTACTGCTTTAAGCTCCGGGTTGAGCGGGTGAAAGAGTCCAAAGAGTGTTTGGAGGGTATGGGTAGTGGACCTTGTTGGAATGAATCCTGACTGGTCTGCGAGTACAATTAGTGCCATAAGGGGTTGCAATTTGTTGCCCATTATGCGGGATAATATTTTGGCAACCATGTTGATAAGGGATAGCGGCCTGTAAGAGTTGCATTGCGTTGGGGGTTTATTTTGTTTGAGCAAGGTTATTATCAAGGCCTTGCGTAATGTTGCCTGGAGGGTGCCCTTTTCATACGCTTCCTTGTACATTTCTACCATATGCTGTATCAGAAAATTCATGAATTTTTGTAAAACTCGCCCCTCAGTCTGTCTGGACCTAGTGATTTGCCATTCGGGAGCCATTGTATCCGCTTCATCGATAGGCTGGCTTAAATATACCCTCTTACTCGCAGTCAGCCATGGGAGCGCTATATCAGATAGGTAGTTATCTAGCTCTTCTGGTTGGAACTGCCTGCTGGATGCATAGAGGCCCTCATAAAAATTAATGAATTGAGAGATTATCGCTGGGGGATCATAGTAATTGTTCCCTTTGGCATCTGTTATCTGTATGATGGGCTGATGGCTTTTGCTGCTCGCTGTTTTAGTCACTAGGCTATGGCCTGGCCTGCCACCCTCTCCGTAAGCCCTTGCTACATGCCTGTTCAATAGATAATGTGCTTCTGTTTGTGCTAGCTCATTGCATTCTGTTATACATTCTCGTATATCCATTAATGTGGCCTGGTTTGGCTCTGCATCATATTCTCGTTCTAAGTAGGACTGTTCAGCGTGTTGCATCTGTGTACAGATATCTTTCAGTATACCTGTTTTTGTACTAATACATAGACCCCTTATAGTGACTTTGAATGCCTCCCATAATGTAGAGGTTTCCCAAACCGATCCTTTGTTGATTTTAAAATATTCAATGATGGCTTCCCCAATTGTTACCTTAAAAATCAGATCGAGCAGTGCCTCCGCCCTGAATCTCCATGTATATTGTCGTGGGATGAATGTTGGGATCTGCAGGTCTAGTCTGATCGGGTATGATCTGACAGCGTCCTAGGCAGATGCCCTACTTTTGCCACCCAGGCATTTACGCCATTGCTCACCAGCCAATATTCCAGCCTAAACCAGGAGCCATAAGCTGGCAAGGCGTGCGTGCCTTCCAGACGGTCTGGGTGACGAATCCTCCAGAGATCTACCAATCCCATCTTCTCAATCTCATCTTTTATAGTTCTTGCTGCCCTTGAGTTTTGTCCCCCATGATGTTTCGATTTATCCTTGAGTGGGTCCAAATGTGTGTTCAGATCACCCTCCATATTATCTCTGATTGCGGAAGTGGGTGCAAGGCATTTAGTATATCTGTGTAGAAAGCCGGATTGTCCACGTTTGGCCTATATACATTGACCAGCATTATTATTTAACGATATAGACTACCTTGCAGTATGACATACCACCTGGACTCATTTGTGGTGGAATGTAGAACCCAGAACGGCATTCCTCTTCTCACAAGTAATAGCACTCCCCCTGCATACGAGGAGCACAAGGATGCCAGCCGTGTTCCCACCCAGTTGGTACCCACCCTTGCCTCTGTGTTCTCTGTTAAGTGAGTTTTTTTGAGAAACGCAATTTGTATATCCTGCCTGGTGAGATACGCCAATACTTGCCGTGTTTTGTTGGGGTTGTTTAACCCTCTGAAGTTCCGCATCATACATGCTAGTTTAACATTGCCTGAGTCATTTGCTTTTGCCATCTGACCAGTGGGTAAGTCTCCCTTTCATGCGTGCTACCGCTTGCTTGCATCTTATGTATAACTGCTGTGCAATGCAGGGATTCAAACAGTAAACCTGCATTCCCACCCCAACCTTTACAACCCACTTCAGCATCCCAAACATGTTAAAGACACTACCCCTCTTATCCCACCTATAAGCTAACTATTGTACGATAACAAAGTACTTTTCAGTCCTTTCGGGTTCTCCTGCTGGGAGGGCTGCCAGGAGCCCCAACTCCCTCCACTGTTGGAGGGGGACCAGGTGCGCGGATGAGCTCTGCTCAAGCAACTATGTCTTTCAAGTATGTCCCAGGTCTGAGTGCTGTCCATTTCTTTTCTGCACCTCTACACAAATACTCGCAAAATGACTCACCCGGGACCAGGAGATTTTTGATTTGAGTCATCGCCATCGCCATGTTGAGTGCGTGGAGCTTGTTTCCTTCTCATGATGGATCACAAAAAACTCCTGTGTAGCTTTCGGGGTTGTGTAAATTTTATGTTTCCCTTCGTGCTTGATACGAAGCCGGGCTGGGTACAATTTGACATATGGACTTCCTCCTTTCTGAAGTTGCCTCTTGATGTTCTGGTACTCCCTTCATGTGGCCTGTACCTTTGCTGTGAAATCTGGGTAGACCGCCACCCAGTATCCCTGGTAATTTAATTCTTGCCTTTCTCGGGCCAGGCACAAAATCGTGTCCCGGTCCAGATATTTGAGAAATTTAGCTATGATGGGCCTCGGCATTGCCCCCGGCGGGTGTTTCGCCATCAATGATCTGTGGGCTCACTCGACTACCATTATAGGTGAGAATTCTTCTTTTCCGAATAATTCCTTGATTATCTACTCCACAAATAGTTCCATCTTGCCAGTGTTTGGCAATTCCAGAACTCCTACGATGTGTACGCTATTGTGCCTTGTGCCCGCTTCCAAATCTTTGTTTTTCACTTGAATTACATTCAGGAGTTTTTGCATATCTGAGCATTTACTTATTGTTGCTTGTATAGTATCTTCAGCTGATGTTATTCTTTGCTCTGCCTCTGTAATTCTGGTGGCTTGTTTATCAAGTTTAGCGGTGATGATGCTGTCTATGTGCAAATTTAACAACTCTATTTTGCTGCCAATTGAGCTGAGGTTCTGTTGCATAGCCTGTAATGTTAATTCAAATTCCATGGCTGCCTGAACCTCAGGTTCTTGATCTGAGTATTTTTGCTCTTTTTGAGCCGTTTTGGCGTTTTTTCTGGCCTCAAAAGCGATGCACGCTTGGGACTTGTCCGTTTCCCCCTATATTGGCGACCTGTTCATGCCACAGAACCGTTAGGAGCTAGCTCTGCTGTCTTTCACTTTGGTGTTGTGACTCACTGATGCAGCTATTTATGTTAGTTGCTGTGCATGTTCCGTTCCATATGTAGGTCTTGTCTGGCTTGCCAGTATTAGGCCTCCAATGATGTACTGTGTCTTCCACTTACCATTCAAGCTCAGTGACAGCTGCTGGCTCAGAGAGCCACGTTGCGATCTGAGGCACGTTGTTTGCCCCCAGGGCACGTGTCGCCTTGTTTTGCCAATGATCCGGCACTCGTTAATGAGGTTGTCTGCCTGCAGGCCCCAGGACGTTCGGCGCCCTCGCTAGGCCAGGACATTTACTCCTAAGCCCACTTGTATACTGCCTCTCTCAGGAAGAACTTGCTGGATGAGCCTATGTCCCCATCCATGTCATGATGGACATCGAGTGGCCTGTATTTTGCTACCCGCTGCAGCGGTAGGCCGCCAGCAACTTCTGTGATCCGGCCCATGCCCCCTTGCACCTGTTGGCCGCTGCCTCTTGCCCTGTGGCATGTAGATCAGGCCTGCCTCTTACTCTTCCAGCAGTCGGGCCCATACCTGTTCTGTCACTTGTCTGTGCACCTCCACTATAGATTTTTGCTGCCTGCTGTCGCAGTAGGCCTCCCGCAGTCCTCGTGTTCGGCCCTCCTGGCGGCTCAGGTTTACTTGTGCTCTCTGCGCACTGCGGCATGGAGTCTGCTACTAGTCTTGCAGCTTGCTCTCCTTGTAGCCAGGGCCCATACCTGCTTAGTTGCTGGTTTATATTGCTATGCGTGGCAGGGCCTGTTCTGCCGATGTGCTACGTTTGTTTCAGGGCCGGCCTGCCTCCGCACCCTTGTTGAGCCCGTAGAGGCTGACGTTGCAGCTCATCTTTCCCGCATCTTTCCCGCGACGTCTCAGCAAATTCCTCACGTTCCTAGCAGTGCTACACTGCTCCGACTCTGCTCATGTAGTTTTTTTGTGCTTTGCAGGGAGGGTGGACGGATTAATATAGGATAGTTTTGCCTGGTCGGTAGAGCCGCACTAATGTGTTGTCATCTTGCTGCGGGCTCTCTAGTGCCCCCCCCCGAATGGATACTCTGTCACAGATGTGGCGAATAGCCTGCTAGAGCGCGGGTCACCAGCTCAGGTTAATCACAGACATACCTAAATACTCACCTGGGCCCAGAATATTAACACAAATGAGCTAGCAAACCCCGCTGATATCAATTTTTGAGTTTTACCTGTAATTTAATTTCACCTTTACCAAGTCTTACCAATTTGATCTCCTTAATAATTCCTTTCGCGATGAATCAGGTTTCTGAGATAGTTTAAGGTAGAAAATGACATTTAACTTAAAACTTGAAATAACCACAAACTCAAAAGTAAAAAAAAAAACTTTATCTAAATCAATAATTTTGTGAGTCAGAATCAATTACAGCTTAAACACATTCTTTCAAGAGGCAAATTAAAGTCAAAGAAAACAAAGTCATAATAATGATCAATGAAGACGGTACCTGGAAAAAGGAAAAAGAGAGAGCAGGAAACAATTACAATTTTCGCAGATTATATTTACCTAACGTGATAGATGAACCCAACTCTTTGAAGATAGGCCAGATAGAATCTGCCAGGACAGGATGCAGACAGAGGATTGGATAGATTCAGATCTGGGAAGGTGACCTCTTTTAAGTGCAACGCCAGCATCGCACCCCTCTCTGATACCACTCTCCTTGGGAGTCCCTCTTCCGAAATCCCCTTCTAGATGATTAGATTAGCGATCAGTATCTGAATTTCTTGAGCTGAGTTTCTGGCAGCAGCAGGGTCTGAGACAGCGTCTCAGACAGAGTCTGTAGCAGCATACACAATTTTTAGCTAACTTACCTCAATTATACTATTCTGTATTTGTGTACCACCCCCAAAAATTGCAATTTTTGTGTTTTCCCCATTTCTGATTGGTCAGGGAGAAGAGGTGAGTTCATCACACCATATTAAAAGTAATAATTTCACTGTGGACTATTGTTCTATGTTTCCGCCCCTTAATTTACTTCCCATTGCTTTATTCCCACCCGCATTTCACATTATGATCAATACAAGTTATACATTTTATTCAAAATTGATGCTTTCTTCCGGTTCATAAGTTTATTTTCTCAGGTGTCTTTGCCCAATGTGGCCTTGGCTGTGATTCAAGTGTGTCATCCTAGTTTCTGGCAAGTTTCTATGCGCATGTGCGCGGATCATGTGGGGTAGGGATTTCAGTCACCCTCCGAGGCCCAAACATGAACTAATATTAAAGTCAGAAAAAGATATGTTAGAATGTAACAATAAATGATTTCACTGTATACCACTTATCTCTATTTTATCCCCAGTTACTTATTTATTCTTTTCGCATTAGTGCTTAGTAGAACTTATAAGTTTAGTTTAAGCGATAGCATGTGCATTGTCATGTGAGTTTCAAGCGGCCATTTTTAAACCTATTGTGCAGCTGCAAAGTTTTCCCACCAAGTGACAGAATGCGTCATACTATGTAGATGCAGTAGACGCATATGCAGAGACTTTCCCGCGTTTTTGACGGCCATTTTAGACACTCAGGTTACTTGTTAGTATTACGCATAGGCAAGCGTCCCCCAGATACAGTATGTTCTTATGTTATGCAATATTAATATTACAAAACGTGTTGGTTATGTGGTTACATGTTATTTGAGAGGATTGCATACAAGCAAGTTTCTTTAAATACGAAACCTTTCTCCATCAAGCCCTTCTGCCTTATTACAAGTGTATTACAAATAATATACTTGTAATAACGCTGTGATGGAGTACCTGTCGGCGAAACTCTAAATCAAGCCTTATCTTTCTTGAGAACAGTGGCAACCACTTGAACATTTTCTGAGCATCTTATGGATGACAAAACCACTACGTGAAGCCGCTGTCCCCTGGTTGGTCATTACAAGCTGGCTGTCGACAATGATGTCGAGGAACTAATAATGGCTGTTACCAGCACCATGTAAATATTAAAAATAGTGGGCTAATGAAAGAACCCTGAGGGATGCCCCAGAGGATATTGATGGAGTTCAAGTGAAAATGGGGGAAAAAAACAGCTTGGGTCTAGTGAGAATGGAGAGACTGGAACCACAGACAGCTGAGAGGCAAATGCTTGAGTCCTGGAGGAGCTTAAGGAGAACGGAGTGTCATCAACATGTTTGTGGCAAAATAGGATATTTCCAAAAAATAAGTCACAAAAATTGAGAAAAAATTCCGCCCTTACATGGAGTTTGCATGCCAAAGAATATTAATGGAATTATTTTAATACAGATTTAATGGAGTTTGGATTTTGCACCTTGCTTTACTCATACTAAGGATGATTTCACAAAACCATACATAGAATTGACTGGTGAACCCTTTACACCACTACATGGTACTCTAATCAAAGTCAGTGAGCTACTATGCTCCTTACAATTTCATTATACAGGAAAATGATTTCTTTGCGAGTTTAATTATTCACTGTCAAGGAATAGCTTAGCAATGCCTCATATATGTTACTTAATAATTCCTCTTTATTTGCACAAAGGCGTGCGCAGGGAGAGTACCTCCAGTGGTCACACTTACGATCTGCAGAATAATATTAAACAAAAAAAATTGCCAGCATTAGTGCTATGACCCTCACTGACTCTACATAAATGGGTTGAAATGTTATCTGTGATGGTTATTAGTGTGAATCATTGTGGTATTTATCATCTGGATATGTTTTATTGTATTCCATTCTATTATTTGAATAATATTTATTTATTCATTTTAAGTTATTTCATTATTCACATATGTATTTTTTCATTTACCTATTTACAGAAGATCATTTATTTAATTTATTTTCAAAGGTTTCATTGTTAGTTGTGAGAAAAGTGGTGAAGATTCTACCAATACATTTTCCCTAGAGAACTCTCCTGATTCAAAATAATTCATTGGCCAGCCAGTTCATCTATCGTGTTTCGACCACAGTGTCCTGGACTTATGATGTTGATGGAACAGACTTCTATTATTATATTTATCTCAGATTTGGAAACACAAGAGCGCGAAATATTCATACTACTATTGAAAAAAATATTGCTTATGAAGGTTTTAAGGCCTTTAGTTGGTTCTAGCTTTGCTTTACTGGTTATATTTCACATATTTGAGCGCTTTTAATTTCTCCCAGAATTGTATAATGACATGCCACTGGATTTAATTTGAGAGCATATCATTGTGCTGAAAATAAATTATTTGCAAAGATTTGTCAACAGAAAATTATCAACCATGTGAATCGATTCAAAATAAAACAATGTTATTTAAAAACTATGTAGAAGAAAAATATTTGTGTGTTAATATACTACTTTGTATTCGTCTAATCTTTACAAATATTTTCATTTTAGCAACCTCGGCTTCTGATTAATCCTATATGCACCTCATGTGCTTAATGGTCATCAGAAAAAGTACTTTAGAAATATAAGATGTTTCCCTTACTTTCACCCTATATATTATATCCAAAACAGTATGTTTGTTTCAGTTAACCTGGTGGGATTACCAACAAATTCAGAGATTTATATCTTCCAGCAGTGACAAGAGTTTTCGCAACAGAACCCAGTACAGTGTTTGAACACTGAAGTACATTTTCTGCTGCCTGTCATCCCAGTCATGACACTAAAACTGAAAGTAAACATCTGTACATCAACTTTGAAAGATAGAAACTTTACAAGCACTATTTCCAGGGAAGGATATTTTTTCACGAATTGATTCAGTAAGAGAAAAACTAAGCAAATGTAGTTTTTGAAAAAAGAAAATCTCAATACCAATTGTAAAAAAGCACGTTCAATTTGCAAAGTATTTGTTCTTCTGGACTACTCTCGACCCATATTAACTTCTATAAAATGTATTACTGACACAGCCCAAAGTTACATAGTTTTTCCACTTTTTTTTAGTGGGGGGATTTTTGACATTTATTAAATTGCCAACATGTTTCACCCATCTTAATGAATTGTGTTAACAGAAATATTTTAGTTTTCTGCCCGATTTAGGTCTAAAAATATACTTAATGCAAAATGAAATATAAAAAAAATTAAGTGTGGACTTAACAACTCAAACCTTTTTGTGGTCGAGTAATTCTCAATCTCTGAAAAACTCCACTGTGTTTTCCTGTAACTTTCCGTACTTTTAAATAGTATTGGTATGTATATCACACAGCAGAATTTGGCTTTTGTATCTGCTCCAGTCGGTTCTTGAAAGAAGCATTTTCACCAACCAAGTGCCTGATTTAACAAGCGTTTTAACTGAGTAGTTGAGCCCTGCTCCTGTCTGAGGTGAGAATCACAATTCAATATCCAGACCTGATTCAGAAAATAATTCCTGTGAATGATGGTGCCTTAATCCAGTCTTAAATATGTATTATTCAAACATTTACAAGACTGTAAGATGCATACCAAAGGAGAAAGTTTAGAATCACAAAACATATTTTCTGCTAGTTGAGTGAGAAACAGCTACTCATATAGCAAGCTTTGAGAATGGGCCCCACTCTGTTATTGTGATTTATGCATATTCAAGTTATGTAATGCTACTCTCGGCCATCATTGGCTTTGAGGAAGTAGGAAATGCCTGTAGGTCAACCTCGCAATACTAAACATCCAGAATGGAATGTGAAGATTTGTTTCATTTAGCATACATCACCTGTGATGTATTAATCTATAGTATGTAGTCTCAAACCAAAGGAGCTTTAACAAATAAATTAATTTAGAAGAGGCACCACAAGCAAACCTTACACTGTGCTTGTGCTCTAAAGGAAATGGAGCTTAAATGCACAGCAGAGCAGCAGAGCGTTTAGAAGGAATATGTTCAATGCAGCAGAAACCGCCTCAAACAAGAGGCGCTGTCCATAGGTCAATGCGGTCTGAGCGGGGTCCACTGGAGATGGCATTACAGAAACTGTGGTGTGGTGGGGTGGGGTGGGACACATGCGTCGGGAAGCCCTAACCGAGAATCTGAACAGATGGATTTTACATTACAAATTGATATCTTCATTCACAAGGGAAATATATATGCGATGTGCCCAGATTCAGATAACTTGTTTTTAAGCAGTGACAACATCTTGATTCAAATCTAGTTGATCTAGGTCAGCAACTAAGCCACAGGGTCACATGGGGCCCCTTCCCCCTCCCCTGGAGAAAAGGAAGTACAAATTAACTTTCATGGTCCATTCGTGGACACATTAATTAAACTACGTGCAGCATTCAGCACTCAAATATAAAACCACCAATGAAGGCCTCAAGATAATCCAATTAAGAGCAACAAATGTAGTTACTCAATGTCCAGCTCTCCATTGAACTGAACAGAGTAGCGGTAGGCCCATATGCTGTCAGGCTGTTAAACTTGTTAATTGCAGGCTGGCAATTAATACGAGATAACTCCCTCAGCAGAGGATGTTATGATTGATGAGCATCTGGGAGGAGGTCAATAACGCTTGATAAATGCCCACTGCCTGAGCATTCTCTGGTTCTAATGCCTCCACACTGCAGAACATCTACTTGCTGTGCACACAGGTTTTAGATCTCTCCCACAAGCAGCCAGGTATGATTCAGGGGTGGGTTTCTCAGCGAATTAGAGTGCCTGGGGCATGTTTACCCTTCTTCCTTCAGCACCATCTTCCAGCTAAAGAGATGTTCAACCATGGCTGCACGTATCATCATTTAGTGAGATCTCAGTGTAGCCATGACCGAGCTGTGGCCAGGGTTCGAAGAAATGACAAGACGCCTTCCTGAGCGGCCTTTTTAAAATAAATTCCACTGGTGAGGTGGGGGGTGGGTTGCGAAAGGGACTCAGAGGGTCAGAGAATTCAACAGTGGGGCAGGGGGAGGTGTGCCTAAATAGGCTAATGTTCTATTGGCTTGCTAAACCACCACGGTTGCAATACTAGGCACTATCTGTCCATCCACTACATTATAGACCGTTGGTTATGGGTGTGAAACAGGCACATAAAGGCAACTGGAGCCAGTGGCACCATGATCTAACAATTGCAGGGCTGGAGATTACTTTGAGGGAACATGGAAAGAGGCCTAAATATGCACCAAATAAGGAACTATATAATACACTATAGCCACATAGAAATGTGTATGTCATAGCGACCAAAAAGAGGGGAAATAATTTTTAGCATATGAAATACTGATGCCAGACGTAACACTTTAAAATAAGAAAAAATAAAATTCAGCTGCAATGCAGGGACAACTTTAAAGCCAAGCAGTCCATTAATTATTGGGTAGGCGTACCATATGAGTAGTGAGCAATTTATTATAAAAATGAAGTTATGCACAACAGTTGGTGGTTGCATCGGCATAGCATGGGTTGCCAGATCTCGGGGCAAATTTTATTGCGCCCCCTAACCCGTGGACCATTAACTCAGGCAGAGCTAATGTTTCACAGGTTATAGGGCGCAGTCCTTTCTTTTAAAATGTTGAGCCCCCTAAGAATTTTGCGCCTGGGGAAACCGCCCCTGTGGACCCTCCCACGCTAGCCACTGGGTGGTTGGACAATTACACATGAGGGTCTTTCCAATTCTAAATTTACATAAATGCTTAACTATTGAAGGTATAGAATACTTTTTAGAGATAAGTGTAACTGGGTCCTACTGCAACCAACTGGAATGTCATAGAAATAGACCTTAAAAGAACTGACATATGAGAACAATGTTGGCATGAATGTAGTATTATCGAAAACTTTGACAAGCAGTATGACACTAAGTGCTGTTAAAATGCTAATTGGTTATTATGTTCTATTTAGCTTTAGGAAGGTTTGCCCATTTCTATCCATTCCTTTTAAGGAAATATGTTTCTGCAATTGCAAAAATCAATGTTTGCAGTTTATCTACATCAACTGAAAACAAACATTGAATTTTGCTGCCGCAAAGAAGCATTGGGCCACCGCAAAAAAAGAAGTGATGCATAACAGCAAACATCACAGGCTGTAATATAGTGTTAAATAGAACCTGGGTGTAAATTAGCACCACATGGGCAGTTTATGTTATCCAACACCTGGGACCCTAGAATTAATATTGAATGAAAGTATCACAGCTTTCTTTATGGCTTAGAGTATTTGGTGATGACAGGACGTCTCAAGGGTCCTTAAAAGAAAACCATGTTCGTGACAAAATTCCCTTCATGCAGTACAGGATTTTAGAAGGAGCAATTACTTTAGGCGCAGCTTGAGTATCACCTTAGCAAAGAAGAGCGCCATTTTGGTAGTACCTTTCTTGTGATGCCGGCTTTATATGTAGTGCATTTAATATTTTTCAGATCCTTCTTCACAAATTAAATCTATGCAAATGGGCAAAATGTACTCAAACTTCACAAATAATTACCACATTCTGAGAGTTCTTCTAATTGGTCAGTTTACGAATAATTTAAAAAAGAACACTTTTTGTCTAAACGCCCATTTAGTATGTCATAGAATCAGCAACTTAATTTTGTGCTGTTTTGTTACATCTGCAGAGGAGATTTTTTTCTGATTTTCTAGCGAAATATTCAAAAGTACGATATAGAAAACAATAAACATGGTAACGGACTTCCGAAAGTACCCAAAAGTGACACGGAGTCATGAGTAAATCATATTTCAAATCTGTATTTCGATTTAAATAAACCATAACATTACAAATTATCATATCATTTTAAAACGTAGTCATTCCGGTTTAATCCATGCTTACATAATGTAAATGACAATTATGCACACACAAAGCTAAACTACAAAACAAACTTTTTAATGTGCATATCAGTGTGTCTCAGCAGTCCACAGATTAGTAAAAAGAGATTATTTTATGAAGGCCGTTTTTTTTTCTCCAAAGTTGCCTAATGCAGCTACAGCATAAACGTAATCATCTCTTAAACACTAACGTTATCCGGTAGATTTAAAAAAGCTAAACGCATAATTAATTGACCTATGCGCAAAAGAAAACATGGCACAAGAGGTAAAACAAACATCCCGACCTCTCTTGCTTAAAGCTAATCAGCTATGACAAAACACGGACCCCAATCGGAAATAATTTGCCGGTTGTGTTTGCTTTGCCATTACTCGGGCCTGGCTGCTAATTGTAACCAGAACAGCTATTTAGGACTTGAGGTATGGACGCGGAAGGCGATATGTGACCTGTGCGTTTGTAAAACCCGACATTTTGGAGCAGAAAACCCCGCTGCCGTGTGAGGCAGGGTGGACCCCGTGCTAATGAAGACTTCTCTGAATCCGCCTTGCCCGCATATGGAGTCCATTTGCAAGCAGCGGTGAGAATATACAGGTCAGCCTGTACGTTGGTGTCTGTCTATCCATCTGTTTTCACATTAGCTGCAAATTATGGAACCCTCCAGACCCGAATGATCATAAATCAGTAGGAAGGGCATGTGCACTTTCCCCATCTGTCACAAAACAATGAATTAAATTCATGCCTGTCAAAATAGGCCGCTGCGAGTTCGCCCTCTGCTGCAGCGGGAGGAGCACAAAGCGCCATCTCTTCGGGGTAATTTATTGCCTCCCTGGGAGCTTAGGGTGATTAGGGCTTGGCCCACCAACACACAGAAAAACAGTAGGAACTCCAATAACTCCAAATGGAAATCTTGGGTCAGATTTATCAAACATATCAGAGAGAAATCTATTTATGTTTGGAAAAGCCTGAGATATATTGCATGTTTGGTATACGAGCCCAGCTTTTGGAACGCTTGGCTCCTCGGTGTTTGTGAGTTTTGGAATTTCTCGCTTAAATAGTATCACCAAAGGACATGTGATGTATTGGACATGAGCACATTTTTGGCCAAATAAAATATACAAATGGAGGCAAAGAGGTTTTTCAGTGTTAACAACAACATATTTGTGCAAGTGATGTAACTGAAAATCCTTTTGGTAGGCCTAAAAAAAAGCAGGGTTTCAGTCCTGGAAAAATATGCTGAAAGAACATTCAACATGCTAGTGCTGGGGGGCGAACAATACTGTGCAAACCAAATACATGACTTTATGATACAGCATGGAGGCGAGCTATTAAAACTGAAGAGATGTACTGGTCCAGCTGCACAAATACATTTCATAATGTTTCATTCTGGTTGGAGCAAGGGCTGCCACACTTAAAAGAGGCATGTGAGAGACTTCCAGACTAAAATCGACTTATTTGTACAGAAATGTCTTTTAAATATTGTGGCGGGATAAGCATTCCTAAGTATGTGACCAAATGGAGAAAAAGACCTTGAGTTGTGGCATTGAACTGCCTGCTATCTGGGACTGCACTTTAAATGCAATATTGACACTTTGCAAGCGAGCAATTATTCATACGCTGGTGTTAAATTAGAAGAAGAATATATGTCTTTGTCCCGCAGTCTTTTTCCCCACAGGGATTCACAACACGGTCGCTACAACAACCGCGTTGTGATTCCGCATACCATTACACCGCAAGTCGGAACAACGACTTGCGGAGGGGGGCGCTGGATGTTGGAATAGTATAATTTACTATTCCAACTCCAGTCTGTGCGGACACTAGGGAAGGCAATGGACTTTAAATCCAACACCTCCCCCCCCCTCCGCAAGTCGTTGTTCCGACTTGCGGAGTAATGGTATGCGAAATCACAACGCGGTCGTTGTAACAACCGCGTTGTGAATCCCTGCGGGGAAAAGTTTTCGTCATAAACGTTGTTTACCATAGGAAGAAAACAATGGCGTTCTAAGACTATCTCTTTATAGATTACCTCTTGACCATGAATCGAACACAATGCTTATTTTTTTGCAAAGATTGATGCATTTTGAGAGATTTACAAAATGGTATCGAAGTAGCCACGAAAATCGTTCACTCAGTCGCCCATGAATACACCACTACAGTACAGAGCAGGAAAACCACCTTTAAACGTGGCATCAGCACAAGTGTCATTGATTACATCCTTGTTGATATTAGATTTTAGTCGCTAGTTGAGGACATGCTAATCACCCTGAGATCTGACAGCGACCATAATCCCTTGCTGTTAAAAATGTGGCGATCCGCACTGCACAGACAGCCATCTGGTTGTCTGTGCAGGGTGGATGAACCTCTTGTTACTAATAATCGTAGAAGAGTTACTCGGCCTAATGTACTCACATACCTGCATTTATGTGCTAGCATCTACGAATTATTTGTACATTTTATGTCTGGTTTTTCCAGTAGCCTGGATTGCAAACATCTATGTGGACCAACCTTGATACTTCCAGTACACAACGTTTTTTTTGGAGCATTGCAAGCTGCATTCACAAACAAATGCTCGGGTGGCAGGCCTGCTAGTATAATAATTAATAATTGGTTCAATCCTGAATGTTAATCAGCTAAGAGGTTCCTTCAGCTAGCTATTAAGGACCACAACCAGCCAGGGGTTGTCCAGGCATGTAACACATATAAAACTGTAATAACAAAAGCAAAACGAGAATTTGTGGATAAAAACTGGCAGGACCTGGTGCTAGCAGCTAATTGTAAAGATACCCGCCCGTTCTGGCATATCCTTGCAAAGGGTAATATAGGTAGCTTAAAGACTCTTAGTTATCACATTCAGCCAGGGGTTTGGGTCGAGCACTTCACTACACTATATTCTGAGAACCCAGAAGCTGATTGCATGCACGATACAAGCACTGAACAAATGATTCCTAATATTCTCGCTGCTATGCCAACGACCAACGCAGTACTAGTTTTTAGTTTGGATGAGAATGTGCTAGCAATAAATAGGCTTAAGGCAGGAAAGGCCCCTGGCCCTGACCAAATACCGGGTGACCTATATACATCAGAACCTATGGTATGGGCTCCCTACATAAATATCTTAACAAACTGCATATCGGCTGGTGGGGCTATCCCCACGACTTGGAGAGGAGCCGAGATAATCACCATACATAAGAAGGGTGATACTTCTGTCCCATCCAATTACAGACCAATTAGTTTAATAGATAATTTGAAAAAAATCTTCGCACCCCAAGTTCTGGATAAACTCCAGAGCTGGATGGATGAGAAGATGGTACTGTCCCCCTAACAAGCGCGCTTTCGTTCCAAAATGAGCATGTGTGACCAGGCTTTCATATTTATTCTGCTGACCTGGAAGTGTGTGTTATTGAAAAGACAAGCTTTATGTGGCATTTGTCTACTTAAGAGCTGCATTCGACTTAGTGCCACGCAAACTGTTGTGGAAAGTAATGCTTGACCTAGGGACCCCAATTGAATTGGTGACTCAGATAGCCAGACTTCACGAGAATAATTATGCCCAGGTCAGATGGGGAACACAAGGCAAATTAACTGATAAAATACCAATACAGCTTGGGGTGTGCTAGGGATGCATGCTTGCACCTACACTATTTTCCTTGTTCATTAATGATGTGGCCAGCAGCTTACTGAACTGCAAGAATGACTTTCCTGTCATGAATGGCACAAAGGTCCCAGTCCTGCTCTTTGCAGACGATTCCTTACTTATTGCCACAACCCGATGGGCTTGTAAATCCTAGTGGATACGTTTTTAGTTTTCTGCATGAGCAGGAGTTTGGAACTAAACGTTGGCAAAACTAAATTTATGGTGTTTGGGAAAGCCAAGGGTAAATCAAGAGACGTTAGGATCGCACTGGAACCTTCAGAGTGGGAGTAAAGCTTTGACTACCTGGGGATAAGACTGAGCGATACGCTCGGCTGGGAGCAACAATTGGAGAAGAGCCATTTAACTCTCGTTCATAGGTCAAAATCAATACTGAGACATTACAGGCAGTCTTATACTCGATCACTGACTCCAGCACTTGAAGTGTACCGAGTAAAAGCTCAGAACGGTGCCTTGTATGGGGCAGAGATCTGGGGGTATATTAATACAAATAAACTGACGACATCTGAAAATATCTTTGCTAGATCACTTATGTCAGTACTTATTACCACTCCCTTAATTCCATTTTTTTTTTTACCTCGGGACAAAAAGAATTGGTGATATGGGCTCATTGAAACCTTTATTGTACTGGATTCATTTGTGGACAACACCGCAGCTTTCTGATTATTGCAACTCTCTAAAGGAAGTTCTATAAGATTAGTGGTGCTAAAAGCCTACGTTGGTTCAAACATGTTGCAAGTTGGTTTAAATCACTCGGTATGACAGAATTATGGGAACACCCAGAGAAGGCAAATAGAGAAGATTGTTCAAAGTTGAAGATTAGGTATTGGGCGGCTGTGGAAGAACGTACGCCACTAGGCCAGCAAATGGCCAATTAACTTTACAATTTTTATGCGCTAAGCCATGCCCCTCCTTTGAACCCTTCCTGGATCAAATCACGCCACCAGTTGCAAAAAGTTTGTAGGTTAGATTCAGGTATGGTAACCTCCTACTACGGTTTCCCAGTGGCCGGGCCGCAGATTTATCTCTAGAACTTTGCCCTGCACGTGCCAAAATAATGGAGACAGAAGAGCAAATCCTCTTTTTCTGCACAAAATATCAAAAGATCCGTAGGAGATGGATACGACCGACCTGCTTAAACATTGGAGCTAGGCAACACCAGGTTGCCTACAGTATCCTGAAAACTGATACTACGGGACCAATTATCTATGGGGCCGATTCACAGAACTAATTTAAGACAAAATCCTAAACTTACTACTTTTGGTATTCACAGAAGTTAGGATTTTGTCTTAAGTTTGTCTTAAGACAAACTTAAGACAGACTTAAGACTGTCTTAAGTCTGTCTTAAGTTTTTCTTAAAACAAACTGAAGACAAAATTCTAACTTCTGTGAATACCAAAAGTAGTAAGTTTAGGATTTTGTCTTAAGTTAGTTCTGTGAAACGGGCCCATCGTGGTCAGTCGTTTCCTATTCTCGTTCTGGACCAAACAACAAAGGTTTTTGCACCTAGCTGGAGCTGATTGTTAATATTAAAATTAAATCCTTGAGATTCTGAAAATTGATTAACCAGCACAAATGAATTGTACGCTGTATACAAAACCTTTTTTATCATCGCTTCCTTAGTGTTGTGCTTTTTAAATGCATGATGATTTACAAGATACTAGTTTGAGTACTCCTTTTAGAATTTTACCCATGCCCTTTTTTATCTATTTTAGATATGTCTGATGACTTTTATCTTGTTGAATTGTCCTAAAACCTAAGGTTTGATTGTATTTGTATTTGCATTCTTTGATGGTTTTAAGTAAATAACCGAATAAAGTTATTCAACTAGTACATGAGATGGAAAAATACCAAAGTGCAATTTTTTCAATATTTTCTTTCACAATGGAGAAAACGGTTCTCTTTGTGTGAAAATACTTTTCTTACACCACCATAAAATGTTGGAGTTCATCCTTTTCTCTCACATCCTCAACAGGCACTTGTGTGGCTTTACATTCTTTTACAGGGTGTGAAATAACTTGCAAATTCGATTGCTCACAAAGTTTGAGTTTGAGGGAGTTCACCAACTTCTACAGGGTCACCAACACCTTCTGCTTCTCTAATAGATTTAAAATTAATTCACCAAGTAATCCACCAACCAGACAGACTCTTTACTGTAGTAAGCCTCATGTGCTGAGGTGCTGTGCAGTTGCTGGGCCCTGGAGGTAGACATTGAGGCGTTGGCGATAGTCCTTACCTGGTGGTGAAGTCTGGCAGGACACAGGGAGACACGTTGCAGACCTGTGTGAGAAGACCACCTGGAGCCCCTTGGAGCTGTGAATGGTAGATGCGCTCCTGCGCACCAATGTAGGAAGGTCTGCATCGCATACCATGCACCACCATTACACTAGGGTGCATGGAGGAGATTACCAATGGTGGGCCACAAATCTCTGCATCACAGGCCGGAGGATGTGGTGCTTGTTGGACGCTGTGGAGGGTGAGGCCCCGGTGCTGCGCCGAACATGTGTGGCGGGAGCGCTGCAACTTCACACCTAAGGGGGTCCTGTTGCATCACCTGCATCGGGAGGTTCTCCAGTGGACTTGGCGTTAACTGCTGTACCCAGGCTTGTGAAAGCCCACCTGGCTTAGGCTTCTGCTGGCTGAGTCACAGATTCAGAGAGAGTGCAGCGCATTAAGCCCCGGTGTCAATGTTCAGGTGAAGAGAAGTTGGGATGCATAGCGGAGGAGGCCAGAGGTGAATCTGGCCCAGGCCTAGTGCCTGTGAGTGACACACACCGTGCCCTGAGCAATCCCTGCGCTGCGGCTGACCTACATCACAAAGGGCACCGCACAAGCCTGCTGGGGGACTGCACTAACTGGCTGAAGTCCCTGAGATCAGCCCTTGGTGGCAGTGGGTTCCAGGGGCACATGGGCCGGTTCTGTCCCAGGCCCTTGGGTATGCAGCTTGATCCGCCATTACTTGCTGGGGAACACAGATTCTAGTTGCCACTGTCAGATCGGAAGAGGCAACCGGGTGGTGCTGCCTTTCCTTGCCCCCTGCTTGTTTGCTTTTGGGTGTACAGGGGACTAACCCTTAGTGGACTTCCTCTTCCCACAGCGCTGCACCATCTGGTTGCTGCTGCTGGTGTCCACATCTGCTGCTGCTGGTTCCTCTTACCCGTTGGTCAGGGGTTTGAGTCCCTCCTCCAGCCTCAGAGGCTCCTGCCCGTGGCTCATCCCTGGTGGTCCAGTGGTAGAGCGTCACAGCTCTTCAGCTTGACTGTTCTCCTGTCCCTCTTTTTTGCCTGTTCTTGTTCATCTTACTGCTCTTCTCCGTTGCTTTCCTACCTTTTTCTTTTTTTAAAAAAAATCTTTGCTTTGTTTGGCTTTGATTTTCCTGTGCTTTTTTGCAGTTCCTTTTTCCCTATCCTCTCTCTCACTCCGATCCCCCGCATGCCCTCCCCTAAAGGGTCCTTTCCCGCGTTTCCAGCCTCCCAGTTGTCCAGCCCCCTGCAGCACTACATAATGGTGGATGCTGTGTGGCCATGCGCAGGGGGCACGCCACCGGTGCGCCAAAGGGAAACCTAAGGCAAGCCCGTCTGCCTCCATCTGACCCTGTACAGTGCCCAGCACCAGGGACCCTGCCTCTCAGACACTCCACCGCTACAACACCAGCACCCTCCTCACCCTCAACCCTGGATGCCACGCCGCCTACCATCTAGCATCACCAAAGAATACCCTTGCTTCCTTCGCCTGCCGAAACTGCAAATGCACCTCCTGCCACATCAGCACACCAGCGCCTCTTGCCGCCGCTTCATCAGATATCGCCTTCTTCATGGAAACCTGGACCAACCTCTGCTCCGGACCGGACTTCGCCATCGCCATCCCTGACGGCTACAAAATCACCCGCAAGGACCACCCCAACCATCCAGGATGAGGCATTGCCATTTTCTACAAAAGCACACTCCGTCTGACCACACACGGTAATGACCCAACAGTGACCATGGAACACCTCCACTTCCAGATCCGGGCCAACTCCAATACCACCCTCCATGGCACCCTCGTCTACAAGCCCCCCGGGCCATGAATCCCCATTCACAGATGCCATTGTAGACTTCATTGCAACCCCGGCTCTCCCATCCACTGACTACATCCTACTCGGAGTCCTCAAGTTCCACCTGGACAACTCCAGTGACCACAACACCACCCCGTCCTGGGGAACCTCGCCAACATCAGACTCAAGCAGCTAGTCACTGCACCAACCCACATAGCCGGACACATGCTCAAGCACGTCTTCTCCGCCAGCGGGAATTTCAACTACAGCCACACCACCGAACTCTCCTGCATCAACCATTATTGTATACATCACGCCTTCACCATGCCCACCGTACAGCACCTCCATCATCGCCCCCCAGTCGCAGCTGGATCAAGGCCACCAAAGAACTTCCTGTCAACTCCCTCAGCACCACCACTCTGCCAACGCTTACAGACGACAACACCGCAGTGCGCAACCTGCACCAATGGATCTCCAACTGCGCCGACACCCTGGCATCCCTCAAGAAAAGATCAGGCAAACAACACTTCAAGAAGGGCAACTGGTTCACTCCCGCCCTCCACTAGTCCAACCCCACCTGCAGACATCTCGAGAAGAGATGGAGCCACAACATGTTATGTTAAACCATTTGTAGAGCGCACAGCTGCCCCAGCGAAGGGGCGTCCCGGCGCTGACAGCAGTTTCCAAGTGGAGTCAGGTTAGGCCATGGGAAAAAGAAAAGTTTTGATAGCCTTTCGGAAGGATATCAGACAATCTAAGCTGCGGATCTTCAAGGGGAGGGAGTTCCACAGCTTAGCGGCAAGAAGACGGAAGGACCTGCCCCCAGCTCTAGTTCGCTTAACTCGGGGGACAGTAGCCAGGATCTGTTCGGACGAGCGCAATATGCGGGCAGGGACATAAGGAGTAATTAGGCCCGACAAGATCTCAGGTGTAGAAAACTTTAAAATTTTAAAGGTGAGGCATAAGGTCTTGAATTCTACCCTTTTTGAGATAGGGAGCCAATGGAGGTGGCGTACGGCACCCACTCCAGAGCACATTCTTGAGAGTCCAAGTAAGACTCGTGCGGCTGTATTCTGGACACGCTGAAGACGGTTCAGTTCCGCTTTATTGGCGCCTAGCAGCAAGGAATTCGCATAATCGAGTCTAGATAGAACGGTAGCCTGGACTATTAGTTGACGTGTCGTCGAATTGAAAAACCCTAGAATAGGCCTCAGACCCCGTAAAAGACCAAAGCAGGTGCCAGCGATTTTCTTGGTGTGATCTTGAAAACCCAGGGTAGAGTCGAACCAAAGCCCAAGGTTCTTTACCACCTGCTTAGGGTTAGGGGCAGGGCCCAAAGAAAGAGGCCACCACTGAGTGTTCCAAAGCCCCTTATCCTTCCCCACCAGTAGCACCTCTGATTTACTGGTGTTGAGCTGGAGACAGTTCTCCGTCATCCAGCCTGCAACCGCCTCGAGACCCTTCCGAAACTGGGTGGCATCGTTGGCATGATCATCTGAAAGAGCCACCACCATCTGGGTGTCATCCGCGTAAGAGACCATGGTAAGACCATGGTCACGTGCGACTACTGCCAGGGGTTGAACATAAAGGTTGAACAGAGCCGGACTTAAAGCAGAGCCCTGTGGGACCCCCTGCTCAATGGGCTGGATGGAAGAAGCGAAAGGGGGGGCATAAACCTGAAATGATCTATCTGACAGAAAAGATCGGAACGATTCCAGAGCAAGATCTTTTACTCCAGCTTCTTCTAGCCGGCGCAGTAGGATCTGATGGGAGACCGTGTCAAACGCGGCGCTCAAATCAAGCAATATGAGTGCAGCTGTTTGACCTTCATCCAGGATGGAACGCAGATGCTCACTCACCACTAAAAGTGCTGTTTCGGTACTGTGGCCGGCGCGGAAACCATTCTGAGACAGGTCTAGGATCTTATTATTATTTAAAAAGTCCGAAAGGACTTTATTGACATGGGCCTCCGCCACTTTAGCAACCCAGGGCAAAAGAGAAATCGGTCGGAAGTTCTCGGGCTTGGAGGGGTCCAGTAACGGTTTCTTTAGCAGTGGAAGCACCTTGGCCTGCTTCCAGGACAAGGGGACCATTGCCTTGCTGAAGGAGGAATTAATGGTCTGTAGTAGAGGTGTGAAAAGTACGGATAAGCAGTCTCTAAATTGAGCCGGCCTCATGGGGTCAAGAGGAGAGCCTGATTTAACTTTGGTGCTCAAAGCAAGAAACCCCTCCTGGGAGATTGAAGGGATAGCCTCCAGTATAGCATTAGATATTGATATTGGAGAGCTCTCTGAAACCCTAGGGCAGTTAGGGAAGGTTTTATAGATGGCTTCTACTTTTTGAACAAAATAGGAGGCAAGATCCTCACAGTGTTGCTCGGAGGTGATGATAGAGGTAGGCGGATCCTTCCTCTTTTTAAAATCACTGAGAATTTTAAAAATGCATTTCGTGGGGTTGTTACTAGATGCTATCTTGTTGGTGATAAAGGCGGCTCGAGTTGACTGTATAGCTTTGTGGTAGCATTTAATGGCGTCCTGGTACTGCCTTTTATCTGAAGGGCTATAATTCTTCCTCCAGGCTCGTTCTCGCTGTTTACAGACAGTCCGCATGGCAGCTAGGGAATCCGTGTACCAAGGGTTAGAGCCGGAGTTGCGGCCCTTGGACCATTTAGCAGGGATAAGAGAGTCTAATGCCGCACATATCCACTCACAAATAGTTTTATAAGCTTGTTCCGGGTTGGTATCAAGGATAGGGGGGCGGGAAGCCAGAAGGGCCAGCAAATCATCCAGCTTAAGTTTGTGCCAACAGCGTTTGAGAGTAGCCCTAGAGGCAGCTCTGGGCGTAGCCCCCACCTGGGGCAGGGAGATGGCTATAAGATAATGATCAGACCAGCACACCGGGCTGGGAGGTTGAACCTGGAGATAGGAGATGTTAGAGAAAACTGGATCTAATAAATGTCCAGCTATGTGTGTGGGTCCCAGTACCAGTTGTCTTAATTGACAGGCTTCAAGAGCTGCAATCAAGGTACTGATTTCCGAGTCCGAAGAATGATCAAATGAATATTTAAGTTGCCAATTAAACTAAAATTATCTGTTCTCATAGCCAATGCGGGGACAGCTTCCATAATCGCTACTTTGAATTCTAATGAGGGACCAGGGGGGCTATAAACCAAGAGGCCAGAGAAGGAAAAATTAGCATTAAGTAAGAAGGTAAAGCGGGCGCAATCGCACCCTACCACATCCTCCTTAACAAAAATACAGTGAAGGGGGGATTTAAAAATCACCGCCAAACGCCCACCTCTGGTTTCTCTATTAATGGTTCGAATGTTGAATCCCAAGGGGAGTGCGAGGCCAGGTTTGGCTACTGTGTCCTCATTGAGCCAAGTTTCGGTGACAAAGAACACATCAGGGGATTCGATCTCAATGAGATCATAGATCTCGCTGTAGTGCTTGACTAGAGAGCGCACATTCAGATATAGAATTTTCAGGGGGGTCTTAATAGCGTTGGGGGGTGATGGGGCGGTACGGAGTAAGAATTATACCCACACCTGTAGCAACAGAAGGGCCCCTCCGTCGCTAATATAGGATGTGGATTACAGGGGTTTATACATTGGCCAATAGATAGCATAGATTCCCTGGTGTAGCTGAACGTCTCAGAGGTAGAACTAGCAGCATGCCTGGCGTCTGGCGACGTACAGGCGCGGACGGGCGCAGACGGGCTTGCCTTAGGCGCGCCTTCGGCGCGCCAGCGGCGCGCCCGCTGCGCGCGTCCGCTGCACGCTTGCGTCAGCATCTGCTTTAGTGCTTCCAGGAAAAAAATACTGGTGCGAGGCCCAGAGTTCCCCCGGCTTCCGCTAATGAGGCTGGGGTGCCGATCCGGTTTCACCACCTGGCCCAAGCACCCTGAGCGAGCGGCAAAGGTAAGAGAATGCGGCACAGCAATCAACTCCGCAACATAGTCACCTTTGTACCATGGCGCAATGGTGCCTGCATTGGCGCATGGCAGCCATTGTGCGCCAACATAAGGAAAAAAGACAGGGGGCTTATTCATGAGCCCCTTCTGACAGTTTCACCCCACTGGTGCATCATTTTTTGGACGTTATTGCAGCGTGATTCTTGCACCACGTTGTGTCTTATTTGCAAAGTGACGCATCTAGGCAAATGCATGACCTTGTGAAGGCCTGTGCCACATTATACCTGCATCAGGTATGATGTATGCAGGGTGGGCATTCCCACGCAACAAGGCCTCATAGGAGTGGCACAATGACATCCATCAGACTTCGCTGCAACAATTGTAGGAAACCACTGGAGCAGTACCTTACGCCTGCCTTATGGCAGGCGTAACTGTGACGCAGTGCCACAGGAATAGGCTGGTCCTTTGCATTGCTGGAGTTGCATCATGCTTGTGATACAACTGCAGCAATGTGTGACTTTAGCGCTGACAGATACGTCAGAATTCCAGACGTATCTGTCATTAATTGCGACATGGAGCACCGTACAGTGAATATAGCGCATCCATGGTGTCACAAGAAGAGCGTAGTGAAAAGTGTTGCAAAGCAGTTTTGTCGCAGCAATGCAACAATTTTCATGAATGAGGCCCAGGAATGTTTATTGGTGGTGCACATTCCTGCCCTGTAGTTTTAATGATACCCGGATGGTGTGACAACTATTCCAAAATGTAAGTTGAAAAATAATGAGAAAGGTTGAAAATTGAAAAGACAATTATTTTTGTAAAGACGAGAACCCTCACTCACCCAAAGGTGACTTGCTTCATCATTGGGTTCCCTCTTGCACACTGTGGCCGCAAGGTACACAGTGTGGGCTACAACTCTCCTTCAGGAGAGGAGCGTGAGGTGTTTTTCTTCATCCAATGTTATGATGAGTGAGGGGCAGAGTGAAAAAATAAATCAAAATAGTGAGTTAAAACTATTTCCACAAGAATTTATTAGTTGTCTCAGGCGGATAGAGCTAAAAAACATGTGAAATATAGGGATATGGAAGTTTGCGATATGACTAGGTCAACATGTTTCTGCCTTGATGACCAAAGGTTCGTGGCATTCGTCAGTACCAACATCATGTCACTCTGCTGTCAATGTGAAAAAATAATAATAAAATTGCCATACTTAATATGTATGGAGAGCCAGGGAACCAGCTGCAGTCTGGTTCATATTCAGTTTCTGACTGTTTGTCTACTTCTTCCTTTAAAAGGTCCTAAATGCACATGTCATGAGAATTGACTTTCCCGGAACCTACGGCTGCAGCATCTAGGCCAAAAGGCAGAAACATGTTGACCTAGTCATATAGGGAACATCCATATCCCTATTTTTCACACTGTTTTTTTAGCTCTATCCGCTTGGGACAGCTAATAAATTATTGTGTCCTTTGTGGAGATAGTTTTAACTCACTATTAAGGAATTCCTCGTAAATTTTGGAAACTGGTGTTAGCGGCAGTTTTTGCACAGGAACGCCTACCTTGCAACTCATATTCGTTAAGTTCTGAACAGAAGTGATGATCTTGAAAATTCACGTTTACGCTGGAAAAGTGCAGCTAACTGCAGTTAGCGGCAACTTGTAAATAAGGCGATAAAAAAAGCTGCCGTAACGCCAACAAATTGATGCTACAGCAGCGTTAAGTCCTTGTACATATGCCCCACAGTTCCCAGTGCTGGTAGCGGATGAACTTGACATCTTTGCTGTTCATGAGACTTTTTGAACAGGGGTCAAACTCTAATTCAAGCCCTTGGAGAAACTCAAACAAAGTAGTTGCAGAAAGTTCAGTCCATTCCTTTCTCTGCCCAAGACAGAAGCAGCCACTGCAGACCAACACAGCAAAGCACACAGCAAAGTGGTAGTTCCTCCTCATGGCTTCTCCATCTCTTCTTCTTGGCAGGTTCCTTGATTCAAAGAGTTCTAAAGTTCTGGGCCCAATATTTATACCACATTTTCCTTTGTTCTCTTGTGGCAGAGAGTCACTCAGCTCAGTCCAAACCAGTTCTGTGGTCCAGCTTCTTAGCAGGAGGTGGAGACAATTGTGCACAGGAGACAGGGCCTATTCAGGTGCAAGGAAAACTCATCCCACTACTCTAAGTGCAGGCCAGGTCTACAGGCTGTCTATAGTGAATTCACATTCCCAGCTACTGTTATTCCAAAACCAAACAGTCAATACACAACCCAGCAGAAGCACATAGGATGGCTAAGCAAGAAAATGCCCACTGGCATTTTCAAAGACACAATTTAAAAAACATCTTTAGTAAAAGATGTGTTATTAGATTTTGAGTTTAGAGAGCCCAAGCTCCATTTCTCTGGCTTGTCCACATGGAATGTTATACTTGTAAGATGTTACAAAGCAACTCCCAAGTTAGCCTATGGAACAGATAGCCTTACACTAGTGAAAAAACGAAATTGGCAGTATTTCACTATCAGTACATGTCACACACACAAGGACATGTCCTACCTTGCACTTATGCTGCACCCTGCCCAGAAGGGTACCTTGGGCCTATGTGAGGGGTGCCTTACATGTAAGAAAAGGGAAGGTTAGGGCCTGGGAAATGGGGGATCCTGCCAGGTCGACATGGCAGTAAGAACTGTGCGCAGACACTGCAGTGGCAGGTCTGAGACACCTTTGAGAGTCTGCTTGTGTGGGTGGCACAATCAGTGCTGCAGGTCCACTAGTAGCATTTGATTTTCAGGCCCTGGGCACTCACAGAGCACTATACTAGGGACTTAGTAAAAAATCGAATAAGCCAAACATTGAAACGCCAATCCATAAACACAATTTACAGTAGGGTCACTTGCACGTTAGCACTGAACAGCAGTGAGAAAGTGTGCAGAGGCACTAAGTCAGCAAAATGAAGTCCAATGTACCATTAAAACCAGGAGGCCAGAAAGCAAAAAGACAGGGGAAACATGCCAAAAGATGCCACATCTAACAATCTAACAATGACTCAAAGACAACTGACTCCTAGTGATTCTGCTCTCCAAAAGCCAAGAGACTGGCCCCCTGTTACCCATGGACGTCAATTTGGGGTCACCAAGGATCACAACTGCGACCCCTAAGCTACCGGTTGCAATACTTGCCACAGTGCTTGTGACCACTGGCTGTTTGCCAGCCTTGCAAGTGCCATGATAAAATAAAATCAATCACAGTGTGAGCAGCGCTTGATAGCACTGCTGTGCTGAAGTTCTGCCTGCAGAGACATCATGATGGCCTGCATGCTGGGCCTGGGTGGGGGAAAGAACTTGTCGCTCTTGTTGCTATTGTGACCCTGGGACGGGCCAGCCAGCCTTGATTTGGAACATTGTAGGTATCTTCTGCGGGCCTGGGCCAGAAAGCTGAGTGAATGAACATGATTGGACAATGACTAACTACATGTGCTGCAGCTAGTGGCACGTGTGTGTAAGTGCAAACGTGCACCTGCTGCACCCCACACTCGCTGAGGTTGTGGTTCCTGGTGCGGTACGTGTACCACTGTATTTGGGACCACCAGCAGGGTCCCAGGACTGTCAATCTGGTAGCGCAAAAGCGCTGCCAATGATGACATCCCTGGCAAAAATTACTGACCAGCCCCTGTGCAGCAGTAAAATCCACATGGCCTCAGAGTCAAGTCAGACTTGTGCCTACCACGTGGGTGCTGGCTGTCAAGACTCTAGAGTGACTGACTAGAACCAACGCAAGTTCGGGACTGTGCCTTGAATGACTTGCTTCACTTAATTGTCACTCTCTGACTGAGTTGGACGATCGGACCTTGGACGGGCCACAAGGTAGGTGATGTTGTGTGAGAGTGAGACTGACTGAATCGTCACATTGACTCGACTAGAGTCTCTACTCTCAAACTTCCCGTGTGGTAGTTCCGGTCGTTGTTATGCCTGTGAGCTTTGGGCCCTGGGCAAACCTCTAACAGAAACATCGTGTAAAGTAAGATAAGATTATCTGTTATTGGAATTCATACAAGATTTTCAAATCGCTGCTGCAACACTTCAGAAATGATTATCAAAGAGCACACATTTTAGGTTCATTTCTTCTAGTGGCCTAACCATAATTTAGGTAATGTGAATAACACATTAATTTTCCATTGTTTATGTCAAACACTGCATCCGTATAGCCACAGCATACGCACACCGGTCAGTGAGTGCTGGTGGACTACTAGGATAATAATGAGAAGGTTAATGGGTCATCTGAAAAGAGGAAGTGAAACAATATGTGTTTTCTCAAAATATCTACTCTAGTACAGTGATTACAAATGGCATGGAGAGAAGCCACAATTTTCACAAAGGGGCTATGCAAGGAGGAGAGTGGGCCCAGTCAGAAAAGAGAAGTTTCCTTTTCACATGGTGCTCTTTTTGGAGCTCAGTCCATTTATTTGATCCTTGTTTTATAGCCGTTATTCTATATGAATGTTTCACAGACCCATAGGACAAGAGAAGACAACTTTTCTTATTTACGTATGTGCTTTCAAACTATTGGTGATTTTGGGGAATCTTTCTTTTTTTAAAAGCTTCAGAATTTAAAAGGCTGATGTGGTGTCTACAAATGTCTGCATGAGCCTGGAAAAGATAACAATGGGGCAGATTTACAAGCCCCTTGCGCCCGTTTTACGCCGCCGTTGCGTCACTTTTGTGACGCAGTGGCGGCGCAAAACCAGCGCCATGCTGCGGGGTATTTACAACATGACGCATCTGGGAGATGCGTCACGTTGTAAAGCCCTGCGCCAGAAGCAGGCGTTCTGGCGCAGGGGGGGGGCGTTCCGGCGCAGGGACGCCTCCTAAAAGTGGCTGAGTGAAATCTACAAGATTTCACTCAGTCACTTTTAAGGCCATGCTGCATCAAAACCCTGGGCCTGCTTGAAGCAGGCGTAAGGATTGACGCAGCATGTTAGGGATAGGGCACCCCCGAGCCGTGCTGGAGCTGCGGCGCGCTAGCGACGCAACTCCAGCAATGCGCCGCCTTTCCGACAGGGGATGGGTCATGCATCTGCCCATCCGAGTGCCACGGTGTGCCGCATTATAAATGCGGCGCATCAGTGGTGACGCACGGGTGGGCAGATGCGTCGCAACTCTTCTGGCGCATCTCTGCTGATTAGCAGAGATGCGCCAGACGTCATAAATCTGCCCCTAAGTGTTCACAGGCCAATGGCTTATTTCACCTATGATGAGTCTTGTGGGTACTTTCATATCCACATTTCATGACTTAGGATAGATTTTGTTCTACCATTATTACTTTTCCATTGTATGTCAGGGCAATCAGGTAATGCCTGAAGGGCTGGTCTAATAGGTCAGTGTCTTAGCCATTATTTTGGGCTCCTTGTGGGCCTGTTTTACAGTCTGCTGGGAAGTTTCTACTGTTGATTTCCTTGATACTGAAACAAATATTGCCTGTCACAAACTTAAATACAGGCAGTATTCCATACCTTGCAACACCTTTGTACAGCATGTCTTTACAAGTTCAGAACTGCCACAATTTTCACACATGGGCCACTTATTTTAGCCAGCTAATTTACTAATGGTGCCATTTTTGTTTTGGTCACTGGGCGTATTTTCTGTTCCTGGAACTATTTTATACATAACTGATTGGAATCACCATATGTATATTGTGTGAAAAGTAGGGGTGGCCAATAAACTCTGCTCCTCAGTTGGAGTTTGCTGAGTTTTGCTCACTCCGTGCTCCGTTTGGAGCATAGAGTTTCGGAAAACCTCCACCAACCACTGTGTGGTGGAGTTTTTTCTCACATGCAGCTGATCAATGTTAAGTTGGTGAGCAATAAAATCGAGTGCTAGACTGCCTCCAGCGAGATTTCCCAACGCAAGTGGTTGCTGCAGGTCACTACCGCTTACATTGAGAAAAACGCCACTCAAGTATAAAATCTACTCGAGTGGCAGAAAGAAGCAGCGCCCTCTGGTATGCCGCATGGTGCAGTTCGTGCTGATTTTACAGTACGGGACAAAGTCCCGCTGCAAAAAGTCAGTATGAGCAGTGCAGGGCTAAATTAATGTTGGAGGGAGGTCATCCGACTCCCCTCGTTCAAGCCTTAGAAGGCCCGGGGGACCGCCACTCTCCAGGGCCGTCTCCAGCAGTGTCCCAGGGTGGCCACCCCGGGACATTGCAGTTTGCTATGGCGGGAGCACCTTTTAAAAAATGTTTTAAAAAAGGGTCATGCCCCAGGGATGGGGTCCCCGGGGCCAAAAAAGGCAACTCATCGGAGGCCCAGCTTCATTCTCTTTGCTACTGATGGCCCTTAGAGGCCAACAAGACCTCCTGGTACATCCAGTAAGCCCCACATGGTGGGATTGCTGAGTGGTGGTCACAGGCCATGTCCCCTTTCTCCACCACTCTGCAAACGTACCTCCCGTCGCACTGCTGGTGGGGATATGAGGTCCCCTTGCCTCCTGGGGGCCTCAGGACTAAAGTGGACTTATTCCCCCAAGCATCAGTGCTTCATCAGGCACTTTTGCAGACTGGTGGAGAAAGGGGGCGTGGCATCTGATGACCTCTCAGCAATCCAGCTGCGTGTGTCTTACTGGAGGTAACAGGAGGGCTAGATGGCCCCAAGGACCATCAAGAGCCAACGGGACTTCATCCCTCAACTAGTAGTGCGCCAGAAGGCACATTTGCAGAGCGGTGAAGAAAGGGGGCGTTGCCACAGAAAACCTCTCAGAAAACCCACTTTGTGGGACTTGCTGGAGGTAGCAGGAGGGGTAGTGACACTTGGTAGGTTATATCGGTTGGACGAAAACCCTCTTTATACATTTACATATGTGCACAAAAGTAGAAATGTTTAAGTTATCTGATGTGCACATTTATCTTTTTGAGAGGTATGTAAATGTTTAATGCCATTTCTCAAAGTTTTAATAGCAGGCGTAAATTCTGTTATATATGAACCCATATGTACATAGAAACATTAGTTATGACATTGTGTGATATATCCATGTATCTTATTGTGTAATAAACATTTGTCTCATTATATAAATGTATCTGTAGTTCTATGTACAATGACACATGAATCCCAACACTTCGTCTCTATACTGAGGGAAGCCTATTTGGTGATGTCTGAGTATCCTGTTGTGGTTCACTGCTGTGTTTTGAGTATAGGTGTGGGGAAGAGCCAGCTCTTGACTAATCTTCTGAAGCTAAGATGGTTGTCAGTGGATCTTATGTGTGTGGGTAGTGAATTCCAAGGTTTGGATGCTTGAACCGAGAAAGATGTTCAACCCATGGTTTTTTTCTCGTATATAGGAACGTTGAGGCAGGGAGCCAATCTCAAGCATAGGTTCCTTTGTTGTAGGTATTTATTGATTTTCTTCCTGATGAAGAATGGTTGTTTGCCATGTATTGCTTTGTTTGTGATATAAAGCAGCTTGAAGGTGCATCTTCTGGTAACTGGCAACCAGTGTAGAGCACTCAAGGCAAAGGAGATGTGTGCTTGAGGCTTTACATGTAGGAGTAGTCTTACGGCTGCATTCTGAATTCTCTGCAATCTTCTCATAGTTGACAAAGGCGATCTGTGATACTGATCATTAGTGTAACCCAGTTTTGATAGGAAAAGAGAGATGATAGCCTGAACTATGTGAGGAAATCCTAGGTGTGGGAAGATATGCTGCAGTATTTTCATTGTGAGAAAGCTTGATTTGCCCACCTTGCCCACTTGTGCATTCAATGACAGCTTGACATCCATGGTAATTCCGAAGTTTCTTAGCTCTTTGGATATTTTTGGCTGTGGTCTGAGATCATCCGGCCAGGTGCAGAGAGGGTCATAGGTTTTCCTTTTGCAACAGGTGAGCATTTCAGGTTTGGAGGCATTTAATTTGAGGTGGCTCCATGTCTTACGTTGGTCAATGGACCAAAGGCAATTAAAGATTTTTGATGTTCCAATGTCCTTTGAGTTTTCTAATTTCAGAAGTATCTGTGTGTCATCTGCGTAGTTATAGGAGGTGAAGTCACAACCACTGATCAGATCTGGTAATTCTTTCATAAAGATATTGAAAAGCATGGGTTTGATGATTGAGCCTTGAGGGACTCCTGTTTAATGCTGTATGGTTTAGAAGAGAAAGGAGGAACATTTCTCATATTTGTTCTTTTTTGTAGGTATGATGTGTTCCAAGCAGGAGCTGTGCCCTCTATTCCTGCTTCCTCAATTTTTTTGGATTAGTGTGGCATGATCCACTGTGTCAAAGGCTGCTGAAAGGTTCAAGAGAAGAAGAGCAACAACTCCATGCTGGTCTACTGTGTTTTTAAGATCATCACAGATAGATATAAGGGCTAATTCAGTGCTTCTACCTAGACAGAATCCAATTTGTAAGTCAGAAAGTATGGAATCGTCTTCAATGAATTGTGACATCTCAGTGAAAGCTGCTCTTTCTATAAGTGTTCCTAAAAATGGTCCGTTTGCTATAGGTCTGTAGTTGTCAGGATCTTGCTTGTCCAGGGTGTTTTTTTTTAACAATGGGCATATTTATGCCTCTTCTAAGTCTACTGGGAAACCTGTTGTTAAAGAGATGTTGATGAATGTTCTGACAGGGATGGCCACAAAACTTTATAGTGGAATGTTTTTGAAGATTTGAGGTGGGCAAGGCTCAGAGCAGCAGCCTGCTGTCTTACTCACTTCGGTAAGATCCAGAAATTCAGTTGTGATAGTTCTTTGAAGAAGTGTAGAGGCTTTGCTTGCCTTTCCTGGAGGGTCTTGTAGAAAATGAGTTGGGCTGTTGTTTTGTTGTTGTTGTATAAATCCCCTTCTCTGCTAGGCCTCCCCCATGCTAAACCCTTATTTTGGCTATTTAGGTACCTGGCGCTTAGGCCTCCATAATTTTTGTCCACATAAGGCATCCATGCCAAATTTGCGTCCTTTTTTTCAACAACCTGGAGATTCTAAAGGTACCAGGGTCTGTGGATTCTTCTGGAGGGGACTGAGAAATTTCCTAAATTTGTTTTTGGAGGGAAAAATAGGAAAGAGACTGTCTTCCCAGCATTCAGGAACAGGCAGACTTCAGAAAATAAAATGTTTCAACACAGTTTTGGCATTTTACTGGGAGATAGACCATTTTTCCTATTTTTTGTGCTTTCAACCTCCTTCCAGTTAGTGGTGAAAACGGGTGTGAAACCCATTGTGGATCTCGGAAAGCTATACATTTCTGTAAAGTAAACAACATTCTAAATTCAGCAAGGGGTCATTTGTGTAGATCCTTTAAGGTTTCTCAATCAAAAGTAACAGTTGAAATAAAAAAATTGAGGGCATTTCTAAAAATGACTTCTTTCTTACACACTGTCTTACATTTGGAAGGCGCAAATGCAGAGAAAGACAGTTGGATATAACACTTGTTCTATTGTTCTGTGTTCCCCTAAGTCTCCAGACAAAAATCGTACCTCACTAGTGTGGGTACACCTAGGGCCTGTGAAAGGAAACGGACGAAAATGCATCGTGGACACATCACGTATTTTCTTATAAAACTGACCCTTTCTTTGCAATGTGACTGGGATTGTGGGCCATAGCTCAACCAGCACCTACGGAAAGCTAGCAAACCTGTACTTGTTTTAAAACTAGAATCCTGGATAAGGAGAGTTGTGTGGCTCTTACCAGTTTTTGATACCCAGAATCCCTTGCAAGCCTCAAAATTTCTATAAAAAACAAATTTTTCTCACATTTCTATGATGGGAAGTTCTGGACTCTTAGGTGAGGCACAAACACCCTTCGACCCAACATGCCCTAGCTCAGCCGGCACCTAAGGAAACCTAGAAAACCTGTACATTACTGAAAAATACTCACCCAGGAAAATCCAGGATGGGGTGGCTTGTGTAGCTCTCACCAGGTTCTGTTACCCAGAATCCTTTGTAAACCTCAAAATCTGGCAAAAAAACTATTTTTCCTCACATTTCTGTGATGGAAAGTCGTGGGTTCTGAGGGGAGCCACAAACTTATGTCCAATCAGCATTCCTCCAAGTCTTCTGATATAAATGGTACCCCTCTTGTGTGGGTAGGTCTAGTTCCAGCGGCAGGGAAGGACCCAAAACGTATTGTGGATATATCAAAATTATCTATCACAAAACAAACTGGTTTTGCAAGAGGGTAAGCTAAGTTTTAGGTTCCGGCCTCAGCGGCCATATAGGAAAGCCTACCAAACCGAGACATTTCTTAAAACTAGACAACTGGAAGGGTCCAGGGAGGTGTAGCTTGCATGGATACCATAACCTTTTCTTACCCAGAATCCGCTACAAGCCTCAAATTTAGCTAAATAAATCACATTTTCCTCACATTTCTGTGTGGGAAAGTTGTGGGATCACCGGGCAGGCACACATTTCTTACCACCCATAATTCCCCCAGGTCTCCTGATAAAAATGATACCTCACATGTGTGTGTGGGGGGAGGCGGAGTGCCTGCAACAGGGAAGTGCCCAAAACGTATTGTGGAGACATCAAAATGATCTATTACAAAACGACCTTGTTTTGCAAGGGGATGGTCATCTGCGTTTTTGGTCCCAGACTCGGTGGCCACCAAAAGAACCCTACAAAACTCAAACATTTCTGAAAACTAGACACCTAGGGGAGTCCAGGGATGTGTGGCTTGTCCAAATCCTCCAACTTTTTCTTACCCAGATTCCCCTATAAACCTCAAATGTAGCTATAAAAATCACATTTTTCTCACATTTCTGTGTGGGATCATGGCACCAGCACAGACTTCCTACTACCTAGCGTTCCCCTTAGTCTCCCAATAAAAATTATACCTCATTTGAGTGGGTGCACAAAGCAGAGTCAGCCCAAAAATGTATTTTAAAAAATTGCCCTTTTGGACCCACTTTGGTTCCCCCTAAATCTCTACATGTTTTTGGCCCTTCCCTGACATAGGCACTTGGCCCACCCATACAAGTGAGGTATTATTTTAATCGGGAGACCAAAGGGAACACTGGGTTGTAGGGGGGCAGAAAACACCCAAAATGTGTTTCCCATTATAGGCCGCAGCCCTTGCCTAAGGGGCCGCTTACTGCCACAAGAATAAATCCCTGGTGTCTAGTAGAGTGGATCCCTGCTTGGGGATCGCCTTTCTTGGGCAAACCCAAAGCAGGGATCCACATGGAAAAGATAGCATTGTAAATTCTCCCCTTTCCAATGATATCTCTCCCTTGTGCATAGGTGCTCGTGGACGGAGATAGGCCCACAAGCACCAAAGCAGTGAAAGTGAAATGAGCTGATCGGCTCATTTCACTTTCACTTTCAATGTAATGACGTCAGCGTGAAAAAAATGCCTCAGGCATCAGGGGAAGCCTGTACAATACAGTAGACACAAATGTGAGATACATTTCAATCATAATGGTTATACAGTTATAATAGATGTGGGTTCCTCATGCCAATGTAAGGAACATTACGGTGGTGGTAGGGCTGTGCCAGTAATTGATGGAGTGTGTGGGTCATCAGGAAGTACGTTGTAGAGGGGTGTCCCAAATCCATTGAGTCGGGTGATGTTATCAGCAGCGTCTGAGTCCTGGATCAGAAGATAAGACTCCAATGTTCCCAATATGTCCCTGGTTCTTGAGCTAGGGGGCAATAGTTTGGCATAGGTAGTAAGCTGGTCCTTACAGTATATCAAGTCTTGCAACAAGTTCTTAAATTGCAGTGTTTGGCCTCTTCCCCACTCACAAGTGACCCACCTTTTAGCTAGAAGGAGGCAAAGTGAGACATATTTCTGATATCCCGCATCTATGTCTCCCGTATGTACCAGAATTTCCACCAGTGGCGTGAGGGTTTGTGTTTGATCAATCATGAGCGTTAGCACCCCCTAGAGCTCCCTCCAATAAGACTGAATCGGGTGACATGACCAGGCCAGGTGTAGGAACTCCGCAGTCTCCATTCCGCACCTGGTACATCTGTCATCAGGGCAGAGATTATATCTGTATAGTTTTGCAGGAGTCTATTATAGCCGGTGCAGAAATGTATAATGGTTAATACGTAGCCTACTGCTTCATGATATTCACCCCATTTGCTGGCAATAATAGAGCCACTGCGCATCAGTGAGGGTAGCACCCAGTTCCAGGTCCCAGCCCTCAAAGCTCCTCCACTCATGCCCGGCATCTCCTGCTGTGCTGTGTGATATAGGAGGGATACCAAGTGTTTCAGTCCTTTGGAGTTAAGCAGCGTGTGCAGCGAGTGCAACGTGCTAAGCGTGGGGGACTCCTGGGGAAAGTCAGGCAGCTTTTACTTCATGCTGCAGTCTGAGATATAGAAATGCATCCAATGGTGTTGGTTGTCCGCCAGCGAACAAGGTTTTGCAATTGTTGAACAGGCCATCTTTATACAGTTCTTCCCAAGTAGTAGCTCAAGCCCGATGCAGCATATTTCAGCAAGCAATTTCATGAGTGACTGGAATTGATGTCTGAGAGTGTAATGGAAGGGAAGGTGAGTATTGCAGAGGATTATCTGTTTTTTTGCTAGTTTGTTCCATGTTGCATTGGTGCATGCAACAGTAGAGTCAGAGGGGGCAGCGGTGGATGCTTTGGGTCTAAAATAAGTGGTAGAAGGGATCGGGGTCATGTAGCCCTGTTCAATGCCCAAGTGCAGCATGCAAGGGGCAGGTTTGTTCCAATATATGGGGTGATGCACCTGTGCACATAGATAGTAAAGCTCCATGTACAGGGCTTCAAAGCCTCCCTTCCCGAAGGGTAGAGTGAGTAGCTCCCATTTTAAGCATGGTTGTTTGCCCACCCAGCACAAGCGTATCGACGGTGTTCTGAGCATTTTAAAGAAGTATCGTCCCGGTGAATAAGGAATATTAAGAAACAGATACAAAAACTTCAGCAATATGACCATTTTCATATGAGAAATTTATCCCATAAGGGTCAAGGACAATGATGGCCAGCGGATAATACTGTCCATTACACTGGTCAGGACCTTGCCATAGTTCACGTGCATAAGTTCGTCTTTCTCTAGATACCTTCATGCCCAGAGATCTAAGATTTGAGCCACCCCACAATAGCGGGAAATCTGGTTGGAACCTTTGGGTTGTTTCAGTTCGAATGAAAATATTAGACTTTGCCCAGTTTATTTGGATGTCCAATAAACCCCCAAAGTGAACAAATTCACAAAGCACAACATTCAGACTGTCCCAGGGGTCACAAAGATATAGGCTGATGCCATCAGCGTAAAGCGATGCTAAAATATGGTTAGTGGGATATCTCTTTGCATATTAGATGCGGTGTTGTCGAAGCTCGACAGCCAGCGGTTCCAACACCAACACAAACAGCAATTGTGACAGTGGGCACCCCCAATGCATGCCCTGAGTGATAGAGAACATGAACATGATCCGTTGATCTTGACCTTGGCTGCTGGATGGGAGTACTGGAGGGCAATCCATGTCAGAAGCACTTGGGGCATCCCACACGCCGAATCATGACCATTAAGTAATCCTATTCCAGCTAATCAGAAGTCTTGGTGCCATCAAGAAAGACAGCAAATGCAGATAAATCTAGGTCAATATTCTGCAGCAATCTGAACATGGTGCGCAAGGTGTGGGATGTGGACCGCCTAGGTAGGAACGCCGATTGGTCCAGTCAGACTGGAAATGTCATTGGGAGACTAAGGCAGATCACCAGGACCTTGGCCAGTACCTTAGTGTTGCAGTTTATGAGTGACAGGGGCCAGTAGGAATTGAAAATCTCAGTATTTTTGTCAGGCTTAAGTAAGGCGATTATCCTGGCTTCACTCATAAATGGCAGGAGCACGTCATCATGTTTTGCTTCACAATAAACCACCTTCAATAACGGAGTGAGGATGGTGATGTAGGCTTTATAAAATCTGCTGTTAGGCCGTCTGGGCCAGGGGCTTTTCTCAACTGTAACTGCATTATAGCTTCCCGTATCTCATCCTCTTCTATTTCAGCTGCCAGGAATTCCTTGTGTGTGTCACTTAGCCTTCCCAATGGAACATGCTCTAGATAGTTGTCTATATCCGCCCCCTATGCCCTTGTTGAGGTATATGGTGTACCATAAAATGAGGTAAATACTCCAAATATGTCCGGTGTGTCCCGTATTAAGACGCCGTCTCCATCCTTAATCTCGAGAACTGTGTTTGTAAACCATGGTATACGCGTCATGGACGCCAATGCATTCCCTTGACATTCTCCCTCGCCATATGTCCTCGCCTGAGCATACTTGCATCAGTATAAACATTCATATTCATTGGTTTCTTGAAATTCAGACTGGGCTGCTCTAATCTTCCTGGTCTCTTCAGGGTCTCCGGTTGTACCCAACAGAGGCTCTAATTTCTTAATGTCTCCCTCTATGTTGTTAAGCGTAACTCTAAGGGCCCGCAACACACCACTTGTTTTAGCCATGCATAACCATCGTATTGTAACTTTAAAGGCTTCCCAAACAGTACTAAGTTTGGGAACTGTATCTCTGTTTCTATTAAAAAAAGTCTCACATTTCTTGCCCTAGCTCCTCTCTAAAGGGAGCATCCAAGAGCAGCAGTGGAGAGAGGCACCACATTGCATATGGCGAAGAAGTCCTCAGGGGGCTCAGCTCCAGGAAAACCAGGGAGTGATCTGAGTAGGTGCCTGCTAAATGTATAGTTCCCCGAATCCATAATCCCAGCCCTCACGATAGAAGCCAGTAATCCAACCTGGACAAAATTGCATGCACTCCTGAGTAGAAGATCCCTTCTTTCTGCTGTGGGTGCAGTGTGCGCCAGACATCCAGCATCTCACCCTCTATCATAATGCCATGGACATGTCGGGCGGCCACACTGTGGGAGGTAGAGAAGCCATGCAGGCTTTCCAGTTCAGCATTAATAGCTAAGTTGAAGTTGCCGCCCATAGAATGTACCTGGAGCCAGTATCTGCTATCAGAACGCAGTCTATCGAAGAATGAAGGGTGGTCAGTGTTTGGGCTATAGCAGTAGACAATAGTGAGTGAGAAAGATGCCATATCAAGGTATAGCATCCCGGGGGGGTCATTATGTGATCTGTGTGAGATATACTGTGTGCCCTTGCGCACTAGTGTCACCATGCCATGCGAATATGAGGAATATGTAGCGAATTGCCTGTAGGATGCCCAATGTGTGGCGAATGTGGTGTGTGTGGTATCAACAAAGTGTCTCTTGTAATATAGCAATGCTTATGTTATGTCTGGCTAGTTACGTTAATATGTTCCTACGTTTGCGCGGATCTACCAGTCCTCTAACGTTCCCTGTCAGGCAGTTGATGCAGAGATGAGTGTCTAAAAAGGATTTGTTTCTATCAAATTGTGGTGTAGGACTACTATCCATGGCAATACACAATCAGTGGCAATCTAAAGGAAGAGAGAGTAGGAATAAGAAGATGAGAGAGAGGAAAACAGCAACAAGAAGTAGTCAGAGAGGGGGAAGTGAGTCTATTAAGAACAGGTAATGAAGTGTGAGTAGAGTATCAAGCAGGGACAGAGGGGAGTTGCCCCAGGAGAGCGAAGGACAGCGGGCACAAGTGTAAGAAGAAAGCAAACAAGTCAAAATCAGGGGTATTCTGCAGGGGGGTCACCCAGAGAGCCACACGGAACCCCCACACCAGGGCGAGGTTGTTCAGGGTACATCATCATATGCCCCAGATACCTCAATATCCAGCAGTGCAAGAGTATCAATAACAGTATCCGTTATCAGGAACTTCAAAATTGTTCAGTGTAAGAGTGTCCCCGATGTGTAGAGACAGTTAGATACTTAGAAAATATTTCTTAGACGTTCTGCATTATAGCTCAGTCACAGTGGGTATCCCAAGCTATGGTGCTGCCAAGATTCTTTAGTCTTACCAATGAATATTGGCTTAATCTTATTCCGATAGAGAGCAGGAGGGGACGGATGGGGGTGTCACACGACCCAGCAGGGAGACCTGCGCCCTCTGCTGTCTCATGAAGTCCCATGCCAGTTGTGGGGAGGTGAAGATGTGCTCTTTCCCATATGTGAAACATGGAGCCATGCCGGATACAGCATTGCATATGGAATGTTGGCTTACCACAGTCATTGTTTGACTGGAATACATTTTCAGTAGGCCTAATGACCGTGAGCGTGAAATCTGGATCGATAGACACTGTGATGCCCTCCAAATGTAGAGTGTGCTTAGCCCGAGCTTAATGAAGGGCAGCATCTCTATCGCGATAGTTCAACAGTCTGGCGTTTATTGGACAGAGAGTAGTGTGGGGGGGACCTGATCATCAGTGCTCTGTAGACTCTTTCCACAATCGCAGCTTTGAAAATACTTCTGGGCCGAATATGGTGATGAGGAGGTGCTCCACAAAGTCCTCCATTCGGCCAGTGTTGGTGGACTCCGAAATCCCCATGATGCGTAACTATTTCTACGGGATCTCGCTTCTAAATCTTTGTTTTTGGCTGATAATATTTTGAGTATCTTCTCCATGTTAATCAATTGTCCCCCCCGGATTGAAACTGTGTTCTCCACAGCAGATATTCTGTGTTCTACCTCTGTTATATGACCATCTTGTTTTTAGGTCTCGCCTGGCAAACGCAGCGTGAAAGCGCTGTCGCCAGCGAGATCTATTGTTGCTGACTTGCTCCGGAAGTGGGACAGGAGATGGGCACACGCATGCTTTTAGGTGATTGCAGTCTGTGGATGCGCTTGTGGAGATGCGCTTGTTCTAGTTTGTGGGTGATAGCGTCCATCCTTATGCACATGCTATCCATTTTACTCTGAATGGACATGAGGCCCTCCATTCCACTGGAATCAAGCTATCCTGGCTGAAGAGGGGTGAAACCCCGAAACTGGTCCTAGGATGCTTGGTTCCAGTCCAGGGAGGACCTGGCTTGGCAGTTCGGGCTGGACTGTTCCCATGAGGCACAGGGTCAAGACTGATTTGCATATGGCTGGGTTCAAACTGGAATGGCATGGTGAGCAAAAAAACAATGAATTTAGGCCCAGATATCTGTACTGGGGTGAATGTATGACATTGTTCTGCATTCTGTCCATCAACTGTGTTTTTGCATGAGACTTTGCTACATAGAGATTTCCTATCTACTGCCACTGTGGTCCTCTCTATAGGGGACTAGTCAGGTCCTGTATGGTCAGCGCCACTTCCCAACATTCTAGCAGATTTGCGGGCCTCAACCTGTAACTTCGTTTGGTGCCCATCCATTTTCCCCATTGTTATGGGCAGTAGGACACTCAGGTCTCAAGCATCTTGAAGTTTAGTGTAGCTAGCACGTGCCCCTAAGCAATTCCAATGTTGTAAATTGAGCCCCAGAGTCTCCCAATATTTCCTCAGACCTTCTCCACATCAGGGGTTATTGCTGGGTTTCCCCACAGCCACAAGGTCCCGTCACATGAAAGGATTACAGCCAGATGGGCACGAGTAGACCTGGGCAGTGTCTCAGAGTGTCACAGGGTCCGCAGTGTAGCCGGGCCGAAACGTGGAAGAGCTGTCAGAACCTCTTTGTCAAAATGCCGTACATACCATCAAAAGGAGCACCTCTATCTTGGTGCCAAAGGATGGGCCACTTGGAGGGGTAGGCAACCACCAGAAGGGCACAATCCACAGCTCTATAGCAGTACATTTAGGTGAGATAGAACATCAATTGGCCATCCAAAATGTAGTAGGCCTTATCAATAGGCCCTGCGAGCAGTATCTGCAGAGGAATTCGGGTCCAGGGTGGCAGAGGCCCAGTGGGCCATGCAGTGTGTTCCACCTATGGATGATGGCAATGATATCTCTGGCATCCTCTCACCACGCCAAACACCGCAGTTTCACATGCCTCCCAGATCCTCTGTTCGATGGCCTTATGATAAGCAATATTGCGTAGGGCTTTCTCTCATCTTCAATTTGACATGTCTTGCAATGAGCTCCCACCAGCAGAGACCCGTGCTGCTGCCATGCTGAAGTACTGGGTATTTTAGACCCAGCGGTGCAGGGGCACACACCCTATGACTTCTGGGTTCACCCTGTTCCGGACCTACAGAAACACAGAGTCTTCTGGGTGAAGTCAAAGATTCGTTTATTGGCTGCAGACCAATGACAGGTATCCTAGAAGTACAACAGCGTGTATGTTCTCAGGAGACTGCCGAAAATCATAGGAACGGACTTCTCCTTAAGTACAAAATATCATGCTCCAGGCACACATTCCTTGGTTTACGATATGGCCATATAAAGGTATACATTACAAACGAAAAAGCAGAGTCATGATGACCATCCCACATTCCAGTTCGGCCAGCCCACAATGATTTACACAGTAAGGTTCAGATCCCACGTTTGATGTAAAGAGACCCCCCAATAAACATGAGCATCTCCTGTTTTGGGAAACAAGTCATAAAGCAGGAACAAGCAGGTGTGGAAGAGATTAGCCGGGGGATTGTGTAGAATGAAAGGGTTTTATGACGGGTCAAGCCCTGATGCTAATCACAGGTGGACGGAGGAAGGGGAGCTCGTGAGACCGGTTTGACCTGGGGCAGCAGAGCCAGCTGCCCAGGTCACAAAGAAGTCAGAGGGAAAGCCCATGTACTGTGAGGCCCGTATTTACTCCATTATAGCCTATGTGAGGGCAATGACAAGATGGCCACTGCTTCCAAAATGGAACCCGCGTAGTTAAGCAGAATAACGTGTACACAGTGCATTCATAGCTAGAACGATATATAAAGCACTCGTACATGCCGCATTTACCATTTGCGGTTCGCTAATACCAAGATAGACAGGGGTAGGGCCCTGTACCCTACGCGGTCCCGAATATTAAAGTACGACAGACCCTCCTTTTGCCCTTACATAGGCAATCACTATACTCATCTTAATCCGAGTCTAGGTCAATGTTCACGAAGTCATGGAGATGTTGCTGTAGCATCATCCTATTATTTAGTTCGTCCCTCGATACAGGTTTCCTTACACATAAGGTAGTACAGAGACCACATATCGCGGGAGCACACTGTATACACAGACAGAACAGGAAAAGAATGGCTAAGATCATTCCAATGACCATCAGAACTTTCCAACCCCAGGCAGATAGCAATTCCCAGAACCACCCCACCAGTGACCAATCTCCCTTATCCACGTGTATGGCTTCAGATATTTTATGGAGTTTGGAGATGGCTTGATACACTGTTGGAGCATTATCTGGTATGAAAATGCAGCAACTGGATTGGATGACCTTGCATACCCCACCGCGGTCTGCAAGAATAACGTCTAGAACCATGCGGTTCTGCAAAGTCATAAGGCGATCCGCTTGGAGCTCAGCTGTCAGATTACTAAGGGCACCAGCCGTTACATTGACAGTGGATTCAACCACCCGAGTTAGCTGTCTCAGGTTCCTACTATTGACCATAGGTCCCCAAAACGGCAGGAAACCCAAGAAGAAGTCTCCTGCTTCCTGACCGGCAGTGTCCTCCTTACTAATCACACCTCTCACAACTCTGGTCTTGTGATAGTCAGAGGCAGCAGTAAATGTAGGCGGTAGCAGATTCGCAATATAACATGTGCCCGAGAAATCAGGGGGCAGCCACGTATATGCTCGGTCATTACAGATGAAATAGGTGCCCTTGGCAGCCAAAAACGCAGGGGAAAACTGTGACGGGAAGGTGTACGTTTCAGTACAGTCACTTCTTCCCAGTTGAGCTCTAGGATTCTGACCATTACCCTGTAAGCAGAACCGACCCATGTGGGGTACGACCCAGATTGGAGATGAGATTTTTCGCTGTTTTTCACCCAGACTAATACTATACCCCGTCGCGTTCCATCCTACATAAGGTCTCAACTCTTCTTTGGGAATAGATGAGTACGCATTGATATCCCTACTCATATCGGCAACTCCTTTCATCAAAGCCTTATTATTGGTGATAGGTCTGATGGAACGCGGTTGGCGAGGGGAGTATGTATCTAGAGCATAGAGAAACATGGTTTGGAATGCCCATGACGATCCGTTGTAACTGTACGGCAGCACCAGGTAGGGAATACCCTTGTTAATGGTATGGGGCATTAACCCACACACCCAGCAATTGGTCGTATTCATTACCAGTTGGTGCTGGTGCAAGAGCTGGATAAACGAGTTATTTACGAACTCTGATCGTCTGGTCTGTTCGTGCTCAGGCAAAGGGTGAAAAGAGTGAGAGGATGCAGTAGAAAGAGATATAGGCTGTTGAGTGGGTGCAATGGGCTTTTGAGCGGAGAAAAACACAAATCCTACAATAAACATCATGATACTACACAGTGTAAAAAGGCACAAAAAGACAAAACATTTACTTTTTACAATTCTACACATCCTTGCGTTAAAGTTCATTTCCTCAATCGGTCTCTCCATCTTAAAAAACTCCATCCTCTACTCGGGCCGCTCGCGGCGGATGAGTTTCTTCTGCTAAGGAGTACGCCTGTCAGTCCAGGGAAACGCCCTAGACCAACCAGAACCGTTGACCTAGCGTCTTCGGCCTGTACCCCAAAGTCTTGGCACCGCGACCCTGCGGCAGAACCCGGATGGTGGTTCGAAAAACAAAAATCAAGAAAGTCCTTCAGATGGGAGAGCAAAAAATGTCAAAAAGGAAATAGTGAGGAAATCTTTATTTGTCCATGGGCCTAGGTCTCAAATTATAGCGGAGACGGCCAGGTGCTGTTTGGTCTTGAAACAAAAGTTCAGGCTCAGTGGTGTCCAATCGATTTGGTGGTGGCACAGCTTCCTGCAGAATATTGTCACTCTCTTGGTCTGAAACTGTGCCTTTTAAGCGTGCGTCACTGAATGGTACAAAGCGAGGTACAATGTCTGTCTCTGAATCGGCGATACCCTCCTTGACCCACTGGTCATATGGCAGAGGCAAGGGGACTACTTTGCAGTGGGTACCATGAATCCAGTGCTTCTTCCCTTTCACTCGCACTGCTGATCTTGTTGAAAGAAGAACAAGATGAGGGCCGATCCAGCGAGGCTCGTCGTTGCTCTTGCGCTGGAAATTCCGGACCAGGACCCACGAGCCAGGGTTGATAGGGTGTCCAGGAGGTTCAGAAGCTTGGGGAAGAGTATCATGTACCTGTTGGTGCAAAACACGCAGTTTAACCGTCAAATCATACAGGTAATCGAGCAGTACTGGATGCTCTATTTCACTAAACTTCGTCGGTCTTGGCACGCCCCATACATTAGCCGGGCGGCCAAAGACAACCTCATAAGGGCTAAGTCCCACTCGTGAGTGTATGGTCATTCTGGTGGACAGGAGTGCTAGAGGTAGAGCGTCAGGCCATTTAAGACCGGTGCTCGCCTGGATTTTGGCCAGCTTGAGCTTTAAGGCTCCATTGTAGCGTTCTACTAATCCAGCTGATTGGGGGTGATTTGCAGCGCGGAACTTCTGCTTTATCCCTAGCCCTTCACATACATTCTTCATCACTTTACCCACAAACTCACTTCCGTTATCACACCACACCATTCTTGGCATCCCAAACCTAGGGAAAAACTCCTTCACAAGGGCTTTGGCTGTGGATAGGGCAGTGTTATCTTTCAGAGGATAAGCCTCAATCCATTTTGAGAAAGCACAAACAACCACCAGTACATATTTCAGGTTGTTGCATCTTTCCATGTGAATAAAGTCCAGCTGCAAAACTTCAAATGGACATGATGGGGGTGCAAAGTGACCAGCCGGAGTTGGGGTTCCCCTACCAGGGTTGTACTTCAAGCATACTATGCAATTCTTGACCACGTTCTCTGCACACTTGGGAATCCCAGCATTCTGCCATACTGGAGCCAACAACTTGCATATACCTTTCGTACTGATATGTGCCATTCCATGTGCCATAGTAACCACTGGAAGCACATATGCATCAGGCAACAACCATCGCTTATGTTCTGTCAGATCAATCCAACAACCATTCTCATCCAACTTACCCATAGTTTCTCTCCACTTGCTTAACTCTTCCTCTGTGGCTTCAGCTTGAAGCGACTTCACACTCTCTATTGTGTTCTCACACATTCCCACATCATTAACCCATCTTGCGGGGCCTGCAACATACATTCTAGTCTTCACATTCTGTGCTGTTTCTCTCGCGGTCTCATCAGCAAACGCATTCCCACGTCCAACATCATCTGTGACTTTCCTGTGCGCACTGCATTTCATGATTGCAACTTGCAACGGTAGGGTCAGTGACTCAAGGAGATCATTCACCAACTTGCCATTCTGAATTTTAGCTCCATGCGACGTCAGGAACCCACGCTCCTTCCACAGTCGCCCAAAATTATGAGCCACGCCAAAGGCGTACTGGCTATCTGTGTATATATTCACTCTCATTCCTTCAGACAACACACATGCTCTCGTGAGGGCGATTAATTCTGCTGCTTGGGCCGAATTATGTGGCACTCGTGCAGTTTCCACGACCGTGTGTAAAGTCGTGATAGCATAGGCAGCAGTCGTGTCACCATTAGGGAGCTTGAAACATGACCCATCTACCCATAAAGTGCCATCACACTCAGTTAGGGGAGTATCTTTTAGATCTACTCTCCCTTTCGTCTCTTCTTCTGTCCTGAACAGACAGTCATGTTGCTCAATTTCATCTGAGTCTGCTGGAATTGGCAACAATGTGGCTGGATTCAGCGTATTGCATCTCTTTATGTGTATGTGATTAGCTAACAGTGTAAGTTCGTAGCCCGATAATCGTGCACTGGTCAAGTGTTGTGTCTTAGTTCTATTTAATAATGTGTCCACGGCATGTGGAACCATAACAATCAATGTGTTGTCCATTACCAAACCAGCAGATTGTCGGATAGACATCGCTGCAGCAGCTGTCGCTCTCAGACAGCTTGGCAATGCCCTCGCTACAGGGTCCAAGGTAGATGAAAAATATGCGCATGGGCGCGGTCTGTCGCCAAAAGGCTGTGTTAACACTGACAACGCACATCCATCTTTCTCGTGAACATACAATGTAAAAGGCTTACTGTAGTCAGGAGTGCCCAACACAGGTGCTGAACATAATGCATTACGCAATTCCACAAAACTTTTCTGGCACTCTTCAGACCATGGGATAGGATTCGGTGTGTCTTTGCATGTTAAGGCTAACAAAGGTTTTGCCAATAAAGAAAAACTAGGGATCCAATGCCTACAGTATGAAGTGATGCCCAAGAAAGCACGTACTTCTCTCTGTGTTTTTGGCACACTCAACTGTGCAATGGCTTGAATTCTTTCTGGGGTCAGTTTCCTTCCCTCCTTCGATAAGAGATGATCTAAGTAGGTCACTTCTTGTCGACAATATTGCAGCTTAGAGAGAGACACCTTGTGATGGAAAGCGGATAAATGGCGCAACAGTGACAATGTGGCTTCTTTACAGATCTTCTCAGTATCTGCGGCGATCAGTAAATCGTCCACGTACTGAATCAGGATAGCGCCACTAGGTAAAACAAGTGCATCAAGCTGCGCTTTCAAAGCCTGACTGTATATGGATGGACTTTCACAGTAGCCCTGGGGAGCGCGTTTGAAGCTGAAGCTTCGGCCTCCTAGACTAAAACCAAAAATATCTCTGCTCTCTTCTGCAATTGGGATACTAAAGAAAGCATTCTTTAAATCGATCACTGAAAACCATGCAGCAGAGGCTGGAATCATCGTTAACAAGGCAGTTATATCGGGGACAACCGGAAACTGTGGCACAACAATCTTATTAACCTCTCTAAGATCAATCACAAACCTGTAAACAGGTGGCTGTGAAGGATCCGTTCGTTTTAAGACAGGTAAGATCGGACTATTGCAAACGTTGCCTCTTGTCTCTTCAATCACACCCTTATGAATCAAGTCGCTGACAATGTCTAACAATGCTTTCTGCCCTTCATTAGAGATCTTGTACTGGGGAATACGTGGCAGTCTGACATTAGCCTTTAAAGTCACCACATATGGCGGTATCTCCAAGAGGCCCACATCATTGGGACCAGTAGCCCAAAGGGCATCCGGAAGGGATGACAATTCAGGTGGCATTGTATTTTTAGACAAGTACATTGGGGAAATCACTTTCTTGCCTAATGTAAGTTGTACTCCTGAAGGAGAACAATACAGTGTAGCGTGTAATCTTTTCAACAAATCTAATCCCAGCAAATTCTCACCACAACCTGTTGTCAGGATCAGGGGTGCTTTCAGCTCGCAAGGTCCAACAGAAAGTGACATGGGACAGGAAATCGGGTTCCTAACTGGGGCGCCAGAAAAACCTACTGAAACATTTATATCGCCAGACAAAGGTGCGCCAGGGAGTTTTGAATGCATGATTGAACTCTTTGCAGCACCAGTGTCTAGCAGAAAAGGCTCCGTTACATTTGCTGTAGTCACCTCAACATACGGTCCACTCTGATCCACTGGCACTGAAACAACTCCCTCTCTCTGTCTATGGCTGTCCTAGTAATCATTACTTTCTGCATCACCGTCCTCTGTATAATAATCATTATTATAATACTGGGCCGTATTACTAATCGCGTTAACTTGCTGATCAAAGCTATTGATGGCACTTTGAGGCGGCAGAGGACGCGCGTTCTGGGGAGCATTTCCACGCCCTCTGCCTCTAGGAGCTTGCTGACCACCCCTACCTCTTGCGCCATACATATTACCGTTCCGCTGCATTAATTTAGGGCAACTATATTTAAAATGACCTTCCTCTTTGCAGTATGAACATTGGTTGGGACCTACAGGGACACGTGGTTGATAATACCCATTCATTTGCTGGTTGTTCTGAAACTGTTGGGGTTGGTGATAGACACCTTGTGGTTGTCTATAATTATTCTGACCTCCACGTGGCGGATAGGCCTGCTGTAAAAGGACCTTGGTCTTTAATTCCTTCGTTTTCTTTTCTGTTCTATCTTTCTCGTCCTTATCTCTATTTTCATAATACTGTGCAGTAGCCAGTATTTGCGCTGAAGAAGAAACAGCCCAGGAACTCCCTGAATCTTTTAACTTTTTACACAGGTCAGGAAGTAGATTCTGCACAAACTTGTCCACAAATAACCGTTGGCCACCCTCAGTACTCATATCCTGCCCACTGTGGTCAATAAAAGTTTCTTCAAACCTAGTAAAGAAGTCTGACACTGTCTCATCTTTCTTCTGCTTGCATGCAGATAACTTGTCCCAATTTACGCGCATCACAGGCATTATTGTCTTCATATACGTGATGATTCTACCAGGCAGTTCAGCTACTAAAGGTTCTGGTTTCGCACCACCAGTTTGTCTAGCATCAGCAGCAACAATGTTGGCCCATGTATCCCCTAGTTCTGCATTGTGATCTACATTACGAATTGATCCCCATAGAGGCTGTGGAACAACATTGCCAAACAACATGTCTATGTCGGCCAGATTCATAACGCATGACCCTGCCGTCTGTGACAACTCTTTATAATAACCTGCTGGGTTCTTACGGGGATCAGGTAAGGACTGCTTAAGCGCTAATACTTCAGAGCGCTTCCATGGAACATGCACCCAAACACGCTGGAAATGCGCTGCCACAGCGGGGTTACCACCGACAGCTGCAACCGCTTCCTTCCATACCGGGGGAACTTCTCTCATGGGGTATTGTCGCGCTTTTGCCTTTTTCCCCACAAGGACCTCTTGTTCAAACAATGACTGTTGGCAATCGTCATTCCTAAGTGACAATACAACCGCAACTGCTTTATCTACTTCGCGGTCCACAATTATACCAGTTCCAAAATCGAACCTCACTCTACACAACTCCTGCGGGTTCGGATTTTTACCACTATCCTCCAATTCTTCACAGAGAATTTCGCACATTTTCTCGAACACATATCTCTGTTTAGGGGCATCCCATTGATGGAAAGTGTTGACAACTGATTCCACATCATAAAGTGAAGGAAAAACGATCCATCTACGCGCCATGTGATCTATTACCTTTTTCTCATCGGGGTTAGGCAATTGGCTGCGCAACTGCTTACGCTGTACACCAGGAGTTGCACCAGATGACCCAAAGAGAGGAGACATTAATGTAGTAACCACATTAGCTAAGCGCTGTCGCGCTGAAGGAGAAGCTGAGGCGAGAACAGGGGGAAAAACAGAGGGAAGAAAAGAGGATGTAGAGACAGGTACCGGAGTGGTAGAAGGAAGAGTATTAGGGGAGGCAGTTACTGAACTAGGCAAAGTCGCAAGAAGTGCGGGGGCAGTTGGAAGCACAACTAGAGGTGCTTGAGAGGGCTGCGCTACAGGAATAGAAACTGGCTGCAAAGCAACTGGCGGTTGCGGCAAGGTTTGCAGTACATGCACTGGAGGCGGCATATTTACAAGCTGTGGAGGCGCCGTGGCAGTTTGAGCATACGGGGGTGGTGAACTCAACAAATGTGACATCAGGGGATCTTTCTCCTTTTCTTCTGACTCATTCTGCTTAGAATGTGGCAAAGCTGGGTAACATTTGTCAATCCCTAACTTACGCTGCCTGTGCAATTGCTCATTCATTTGCTCCTCTTCATTGTCTTTAAATTGTACAGCTGCTTGCATTACTGAAATACCTCTCTCCCTTTTATTCTTTTTCGCTAACTTAATTTCCTTCTGTTTGGCTTCCTTTCGCCATAAGCGGAAAGAGTCAAACATCGCCGGCCGGGCTTTCTTCTTAAACAATTTAATTTCCAGATTATCTAAAATATCGGTATCAAAACTACCATTTTGGGGCCATTTTAAAACACCATCTTTCCTGGTGTAGTGGATCCACACTTCGTTATATGCAATGGGGCCTACGCCATGTTTCACATAGAGCTCATAAGTTGGAGTTCCAACCGGAGGAACCGGACATGATTCCTCTAGCTGGAAATCTTTTCCACAACCCAAACAGAATAATCTACCAAATAGTCCAGAACCAGGCATCTTCGCTCACTAGTCTAGATCCAAACGTCAAAGGATTATCGATTACGATAGCCTCGTGAATACACGAGTCCTCTGGTTTTGGCGTTTGCAAACTCCAAAGTACCAATTCAAATGATCCCGAAGGATACCAAAACAAATGGGAGACGCTCCACTTATACTTAACTGAATATTGCTGATCGATGGCGTCACCAGAAGACTCTCTCGATTGTTTCGCTCTCTCAAACTCGTCAAGGGTCCAAAACAGGTCGATTAATCAGGGCAGCAGTCCTTCGTAGCCGTCGGGACGCGGAGAACCTCGCAGAAAAGACTTTCGGACCACGTCGACATGCAGGGGTCGATGAAGTGGCGGCCTTCCTCCGGAATTTCCACACGAAGCTCCTCACGAACCTCTGGCTTGGACTGGTACCGCTGAAATCGCCCCACGTTGGGCGCCAAACTGAAGTACTGGGTATTTTAGACCCAGCGGTGCAGGGGCACACACCCTATGACTTCTGGGTTCACCCTGTTCCGGACCTACAGAAACACAGAGTCTTCTGGGTGAAGTCAAAGATTCGTTTATTGGCTGCAGACCAATGACAGGTATCCTAGAAGTACAACAGCGTGTATGTTCTCAGGAGACTGCCGAAAATCATAGGAACGGACTTCTCCTTAAGTACAAAATATCATGCTCCAGGCACACATTCCTTGGTTTACGATATGGCCATATAAAGGTATACATTACAAACGAAAAAGCAGAGTCATGATGACCATCCCACATTCCAGTTCGGCCAGCCCACAATGATTTACACAGTAAGGTTCAGATCCCACGTTTGATGTAAAGAGACCCCCCAATAAACATGAGCATCTCCTGTTTTGGGAAACAAGTCATAAAGCAGGAACAAGCAGGTGTGGAAGAGATTAGCCGGGGGATTGTGTAGAATGAAAGGGTTTTATGACGGGTCAAGCCCTGATGCTAATCACAGGTGGACGGAGGAAGGGGAGCTCGTGAGACCGGTTTGACCTGGGGCAGCAGAGCCAGCTGCCCAGGTCATAAAGAAGTCAGAGGGAAAGCCCATGTACTGTGAGGCCCGTATTTACTCCATTATAGCCTATGTGAGGGCAATGACAAGATGGCCACTGCTTCCAAAATGGAACCCGCGTAGTTAAGCAGAATAACGTGTACACAGTGCATTCATAGCTAGAACGATATATAAAGCACTCGTACATGCCGCATTTACCATTTGCGGTTCGCTAATACCAAGATAGACAGGGGTAGGGCCCTGTACCCTACGCGGTCCCGAATATTAAAGTACGACAATGCGGCCCCAGGCACTGAGTCCACCGTGCCCAGGCCTCCAGGCAGCTGGGTGCTCTGGTTGTCCCTCAGGTTTCAAAGCCTCGCAATCACCCTAAGCGACCAGTCCAGGGGTCTGTCATGCTGTGTCCTGCCCAGTGACACCGCCAGAAAGAAGTGGGGAGTGGGGTAGAGATATCGCTCAGCAGCACTGTCCTCACTGACAGGTAGTCATGGGTGCCGTCCGCCACCGCACACGGGCCTGGGATATTCACTCAGCGGGGCCACTCCACCCCCCTCGTACCTTAGCAGAGACTGGCATCTTTCAGTCTCCCCTCCAGGTAAAAAGAGTACAGGCAATGCCCCAGGGTTTCTTTGCCACAGCATTCTGAGCCTCCGCTAGGCTTCTCTCACAGGTCAATGTTCAGGCACACATTCTTTCAAAGCCGCCATTACAAGCACACAGGCCCATAGAAGGCTGACAGGGCCATCTTCGCAGATAGGCTTGCCGTACCTCGTTTTTCACCCAGAAAGCAGTGTAATGTGCCATCCTGAAGTGTTTGCTGTCCGTATTATGAGATTGATAAGTTTGATGTGGGAATCTGGGGCAGGATATTGACGGATGAAGACCCAGAGCTGCAGGAGCCCCACATACATGTGGCCATCTTGCATGCTGGCTCCCTAGTGCCCAGAATCCAACATGCTTTCTTTAATTGTGTAATGATTTGCCAGTTTGTTACAAAGGCCTTGAGAAACGGAGTAGGTAGCTTCTGTGCATTTTGGCTTACAGAATTCTGTGAGTATTTTATCAAATAATTTATTAACACACTTTGCATTGTCGATTTGGTAGGGCTAGTATAGTTTTTGGCTTTCTGTTTGTAGACTTATGTATTCTGTTGTGTCTGTGTAGGCATGTCTTGTCTTAAAGGTTGTTTGTCTTGAGTCAGTTGTGTTGAAGTTTAGCAACTTCCTTTTTGGTATTTTTTAATTCTGCATTCATTCAAGGGGCATGTTTTCTTTTGTAATTCTTAGATGTTTTCTGTAGAATAAGGAGGTCAAAAGCTTTCTGGTGCTATCTATAGAGATCTTATACAGAATTGATTGTGATCAGACTTATGTTTGAGGTAAGCAGGTTTTCTATTCCCCCCAAATTTAGCTTGTTCCAAGATTGATGTGTAGTAGAGGGCAAGATGCTTTTAGTTGGGGTGAGTTTTGGTGCCTTGTTTTGGACACAACAAGGTAGTGGTCTGACCAAATGACTGGAGTAATTCTTTGGAACGTGACTATGTCTTGGTTGGCAAAGATGATATCTAATGTGTATTCAGTGATATGTGTGAGATTTGGGAGTGAGCTGTTGTAGGTTGTGTGTGCCTAGGCCAGTGAGGATGCTTCTGGGGTGTGGCATATTAGGTTTGTCAAACTGTATATTGAGGTGACCAAGGAAGCATATGTTTGAGCATGTTGTAAAAAGATTACAGATTGTATCTAGCAATGTTTCCGGAAATGTTGCATTGCTAGCTGATGGCCTGTAGAGAAGGAGAAAGTAGCATGGAAATGTTGGGATAGGGTTGGATCTGACAAGGAGGGTCCCATAGCCTTGTAAAGAAACATCCTCAGCTTTGTTGAGATTTCTTGTTACATTAAATATGATGGCTAAGAAGCCTACTTTATTGCCTTTGTGATTTTGTATTATAGTTTGATAACCTGGAAGAACAGCTTCATGCAATAATGGTGACATTTGCTCCCACGGCCATGATTCAGTTATGAAATGTACATTAGGTTCCGTGTCTAACAATAAGTCATATATGTGGTACTTGTGTTTTTTTTAATGGAACAAGCTTTTATCAGTAGACAGTCTGACGACTTTTTGTTGGAGGGGTGTGAGTTTGTGCTGCAGAACGGTGAATATTGTGCTTTGAAGTTGTGACTGGTGAGCTGTGGATGGTGGTGTTAACCCCTGGAAGACAGAGAAAGGCTAGACTGTTCCTATTAGAGCATTTTTGAGACTGATTGGCATATGGTTGGATCCAAATTGAGGTAGTATATAGTGCATAATAACGATGGACTGGAATGCTGCCCTGAGTCATTACCAATGGCTGACATTAATTCAAGCATTCCATCCATTACTTTTTAGTACACTTCATTGTTTGGAAAAAGCCACAATTTTGTACACTAAGTGAAGATAATTTGTTCCCGGTATTGCAATGAACAGAGCACAGTCTTCCAAACAGTCACACGTTTTGTAACTGTGTGTATAGAGGTATACATATCACACCAACACGGAACAAAAGGTTTTACTGGGTCACTTTTAATGTGTACTGCATGCCTCCTTGATCCTAGAGCAGTTTCCCAGGCTTTCTAAAAAGCATACATGACAACTTGACAGTCATTGGCCACAAAGAAGGACATTATGATCTCCACTCAGGATAGGAGTATGAGGTAATGGACTGCATTCCGCTTCACCCTCTTGGTGACCAAGAGTATACCTGTGATCTTCCATACCACCTCGCAAAGGACAGTGGTGAGCTTCCAAGTATTCCCATGTTTTGGTTGGCAGACTTTCAGTGTATCCTTTCATAGTCTAAGGAACGTATAGACACTGGATACCAACTTTTCATTCCATAAAATATCAGTGATAATATATGCACCAACGCCACCATTGTGGTGTATGACCAAATTGAATGAGGTAGCAAAATCAAAGGATATGACGGTGTGGAAAAGATGCAGGATATTGCAACTTGCAGACCTGTTTGGGAATAGCAACATGAGAACCTTCATGGTTTTGTGTCATAAGTATAACGTAGAAGTGTGACAATGTTGTCCCATGGCTCCATTATGAGTACAAAACTACTCAAATGGGAGCACCACACAGTGTAACCACCTAGTCATAAAGTACTACATTTAATAGTCATAATTAGAAGATCATTTATAACTATACTATATCATGCATTATAAGAAATGTCCACATGCAACCTGGAGGCACTGAGGGGCAGTTGATGATAGATCTAGACAAGGAACTCTCGGACACTGAAAGGACCCCGTAGATCCACTAAAATGAATGTTACAGGTATTATACCAGGTATATTTGATGGTAATAATTATGGTACATTTTCACTGCTTATATCTAATGGTATAACCCTTTTCCTCTCTTTGTTTTCTGTCACCTTTCCTTCTTCCCTCTTGGTGGATACCAACATTACATTGTCAGTTGTAAAGTAATAGATTTGACAGCTGCTGTTGACTGAGAGAACAACATTCTCTAATTTGGAACCAACTAGTCTGTTGTACAAATAATCCTAAAATTCAGGAAATATTTGTGGCCGGGAATCCTGATTTAAAGTTTGTGGTAGAGATTGCCAAGTATGTGGCGCACACGGCTGGAATGGAGAAGGATGTAGTTCTCAAACAAGTAAAAGAAAAGATTATTCAGGGGAGGGAATCGAACTGGGATCTCTGAATAATAATCTACAGGAAATGTGGGCTGTGTGACATGAACTAAGTATCATCAATGATAGAGTTATTAGGGGGGATAGGTTGGTTCCTCTGGTGGGTTTTAAGGGTAAGAATTGCAGAAATCGCACATGAAGGACATTTAGGAAGTAGTATCCTTAAAGGCAAGGCTAGAGCTATTTATTGGTTCCCTAGGATGGACACTGATGTAGAGGAAACGGTGAAGGATTGTCTAACATGTGCCTAAAGTGATAAATCCAGAACCACTAGGGATGCACCATTCTCTCCAGTTGAAACTGTGTAAGATTAGACGTGAAGTTTAGGAGTAGTTCAATCTTCACAATGAAATCTCTATGCAAAATGTAAATGTTTTCTTATATAATTGCTGCATGTCAGAACCTTTGTAACTACTATTATGCATTCTGGATTTCTGTGAATACTGGGGGAGTCTTTCTTGTGCACTAGGGAGATGTGTTGTATTGTAGGGTTATAGTTATCATATATTTTCACTGTCTATATCTGATGGCATAACCCTTTTCCTCTCTTTGTTTGTCCCGTGTTCCCTTCCCCCTTGGTGGATACCAACATTCCATTGTCAGTTGTAAAGTAATAGATTTGACCGTTACTGTTGACTGAGAGAACAACTGTAGGCAAACGGAGCCTGCCACAGAATATACACTTCAGTACACTTGTAACTTATGAAGTGTGCACCTTTACTTTTACAGTAACTTAAAAAGGCCTGTCACATTGTGTGTTAAAGACAGATACTTGCTCACAAGTTTAATGATGAGGCATAAAAGGGAGAAATCAAAATGATCATTTATTGACTGGCTAAAAGCTTGCAGTGATGAAGTAGAAATGCCCATGGGCTCCAGAGTGAAGAATTGGCATAATAAATTACAGAAAGGGATGAAGTTGAAAATGGAGTAGTGTCTACGGAGAATGGGTGGCTCTGATAGGACAGGTGGCCAAATTTAGGATGAATACATTCTGGAATTATCCAGGAAGAAATCCCATCACAGACCACCAACCACCATATAAGTGACATGTAGGAGACTGAGAAAATAGGGCATTAAATTTGAAAGTTACAACTGGGATTTAGGGTTTTAGTTATTATGTGCCCACCCTACACCCGGGGCTATGCCTAGAGCTGTGAACTCTAGCTCCTACCCAACACTAAGCTGGGGAACGATGGAGGATACTCCTTACATGAATAGCCCAATGCCTTCAATGTTGCAAAACAGAATGTATATACTTTAGATGCATACATGTTCTTATGTAACTATTGATGCCATGTTTTTACAGATGTAAAAGACCAAAAAGGTACACATGATGCAGAGTATCCCTTAATAGGTGATTACTATTTTATATATCTGGTCAATGTAATGATGTGTATTTTCACAAGGAACTCAAAGCCTATTGTAATGGGCCCAATGTAAAATGCTACACATATAGTTGCTAAACTAATATTTTCAATGAGCAAACTTAGTTCAGGATAGTTTTTTTCGGTTTCCAAGATGTAAACATTAATGACCTGATTTAGAGTTTGGTGAAAAAGTTACTCAAAACATGACGGATATCCTGTCCACCTTATTACAAGTGTTGTAGTATATAATGCGTTGTGACAGAACAACCTGTCCACATGAGGCCGTTCAGGCTGCTCTCACTGAAGTTCTTATGTATTAGGAATTCAACTAAGAGGCTCTTCTTTGGGTGCTATTTTCAATTTCCAATTTCATTGTATCATTCCATGAAGTGCTTTGGATTTTCAAAGGCACTTTGTTATGCTGAAGCTGGAACTGTGTGGAAATTGGATTTTCCCTTCTATCACACACCTGTTACTGCACAGAAAACAAACAAGTAAATCAGAAAATTATTTTTAAGTGTTGGTGCAGTGCCATTTTGTCACCACTAAACGGGGCTATTGGAGGGTATTTTTTATGAACTGGTTCTTTCAGACAGGAAATTGGTGGATTCATAACAAAATTCCTTAAATTCCATCATGCATCCTTAGAAAAGAAGTGCTTTCACTGCACTGCATGGACCCAGGAAGAACTATGCAGGGCAGCAACATTGAGGGTATACTGTACAATACAGCTTTAGAAGCCTTCTTACTTCTACTGATACAAAAAGGAGCAATGTTATTGCTTAAAATGAAGCAGCCCCAAAGCTTTGGTGCAGCCAGACAGGCATTAGTCCCCTAGTGCTAATATTAGGGGTGGGCGGAATTTGTGAAATCCACTTTCGCAAATTATCGCAAAAATGTTAAAAATTATCGCAAACACGCGGAAATATCGCGAAGATGCGCAAGCTTTTTCCCGCATGTTCGCGAGATTTTCTGCATGGTTGCGGCTCGCCAACTTACCCATGTGGTTGCTCGCGGGCGCGGCCATCTTGTTTACAGTTGTCTCGCGGTGCATGATCGCGAGAAGAAAGACGTGATCGCGCGACGCATGACGTCACTGCGGGCGCGAACTGTCGCGAGATAGCGCAAATGGCTAAAAACAATACAACATCTCATGGAGAACGCGACCGGATCAAGAAAACTTGTCGGCGAACGCAGGGATTCAGGTAAGGCGATCGCGCGCGCGCGAGAATGTATTATTTTACAGCGCGAGAAAGAAACAAATTATCGCCAAGCTGCGGAATGCGGAAATTTTGACATTTTCGCGCTCTCCGCGGAACACGAAAATGTCAAATTATCGCAATTTCCGCGAAAGGAACGAAATTTTCGCCCAGGCCTAGCCAATATCCAGTCCATCTCCTAATAGAAGCCATTTCGTCCCCCATCATCCTTTTGAATGACATTTGTGCTGATGGAAGGAATGACTGCACTACTGCTATGTGGTACCGATTTTGAGACATAATGAGAGTTTGCACTGAGGCTGCCTTGTTGTACTTAGTCAGTGAGAATTTTATGCAAATTAACCCCTGAACCTAGATGGACTTTCCCCTCCTGAACCTTACACTACTCCCCCTTGCACTGTTCCCTCTATGCTCTACCATGCACCCCAGACATTGTTCTGCTGCCATAGAGCCTGGGCTCTTGCCATATTCCGTAGTGTTACATCAGACTTTGCACTGCTCTTTTCTCATTGAGCCAAGCACTTGTCCTCCTTTTGGACATAGTTTTGCAGCCTCCAGATACTTCATTGCTCATATCCCGACATCATACACTTCCCGGCTTCTCTCTCCATAGACCCTGTCATTCCTCACCCTCACCTTGTGCTGTCTCTATCCCATGGATTCTCGAATTGTCTTCCTACCTAAACCCTATTCTTCTCCTGATTCGAGCTTTGTGCCACTTCTCTTTCTATACACTGTGCTTTTACTGTCCTCATGGACCCTGCACAGCTCTCTCTGCCCTGCACCACCTAGACGACTGCTGCTTCATTCAGACCCTGAACTGATCCCAGTATCTTATCCGTGTACTCCTTTATGTACTTCACTGCAGCACTCCACTTCTCAATCTCATCCAGATCTCTGTTGCCCATACCGTTCAGACTATGACATTCTCAATGCCCTGGACTCGCCAATCCTCTTTATGGAATTCGGGTTTCACCATGCTTGCCTCTCTATTGCTGTGCATTGGCCCCTGCAATGCTCCCACCAGATCTTTCATTGGTACCCGGACCATGCTGTGTTTTCCTCAATCAAGGGGCTACTTACGACATGGTTTGGGACCACGCAGAAATCACATATGATTTTACTGTTACCATTGGGTATAATTGCACAAGTACCTTGCAATTACAAGTCAAAGCCCATGGAGAGGGGAATAACTATGTCAGAAAGATTTTTCCTATAGTAAAGCCAAAGGGAATTCGCAATTCCATGGGAATTTACCACATCGCTTTACCACTTGCTTCGTTGAGGTGGTAAAAGTATACATGGGCCTACGAGTGGCGTGGCAGTGCAGGAGCAGTCTGGTCGAGTATGGGATGGAAGGGACTGTTATTTCCAACAAGGGGGAGCATTGTATGCTCCCTGTTCAAAAAAAGATTGCAGAATGAGGCTTGGCTGCTGCCATAGCCTCATGCAATGTTTGAGGCTGGAATTATCAGCCAGACAAATTGGGTCTGCTTCATCCATACCTGGACAAACTAGGTGTGGAAAAACCGAGCCACTTAGAAGCAGGTGGAATGGAATTAAATTATGTAATTTCACTCCACCAATAATCATCCCCAAGTCTTCTGCCTGCATTGTTTCTCTTTTTAGGTCTTGCACTGCTCCCCATCCCGATGATCATTCATTGCATAGATTCCTCTTTGGTCCATCTGCTGCTCCCTAGTCACTGTCGTATTGATCATACTCTCTGCATTTCTCCTTCTGGAACCTGTGCTGCTACACTGGACCCTTGGGTGCTTCTCCATTGAACCCACCCTGCTTCACCAGACACTGACACTTGGTCTGGACCCTGGGTTCACCAGAGGCCGTGGAATCCCTCCTAGACTCTACACTACTCTTCGTGTTTCCACATGCCAAGTTAATCCTTTACTACCTCTTTGAAGCATGTGCTCCTCCTTCCCCTTGTGATACCCATTGCACTCTTGATACCCTTGTAGTGTTCTCCCCAGCTTCGGTACATGTAAATGATTATGCCACATATGGAGCTTGGAATTACACATCTTTATTCTCCAGTGTGTAACTGTTAACTCAACATGCTAAATCATGAATTCTATTAACTGCACCCGAAAACTTATGTCACTGTTCTACAGAGTCTGTCAGGAACCAAAAGGGTCCCGTCATCTCTAACTCACAAGTCACTGCATTTCCCCCCTTGTTAAATAAAAAGTACATCTATTACATACATACATCACAACTCTTTAATAAGTCATCATTGAGGTCGAATCAATCACCCAGAATGTGTCCTATGAGGCTATGAAGAGATGAGTGAAATGTCCATGACTGGCACTGGTGATACAGAGATCGGTGCAGTCACTGGGATCCCAGAAGTCTCAATTGGAACAGTCTCATTGTTGACATCTGGAGTTGAGGAATGAAGAGGCAGATGCTTAAAATGTGAAGAATCTTGTGTAATGGACTTTCCAGGACGGTGAGTAGTCACCATCTGTCCTTTACTAATCACAACTTTAAATGGTTCAGAATCAAATGGAGTATCAGACTGGCGTTTTTTCTTTTGTCTTACTAGGACTCGATCTCCTTCTATAAACACAGTGTTCTTAGCACATCACCGTTTGTCTTCATAGAGATTCATCTTATGCTTGTGACACAAATCTGTTTGATGAAGTCTACCATCATTTGTTGATCTTTCATTGGTCCATTGTGGCAACTTGGTCATTATGGCTCTCCGGAACAACAGGGTGGCAGGACTTTTACCTGTTGTTGAATGAGGAGTCAACCTTTAGGCACAAAGAGCAGAATGAAGAGCAGATTTGAGATCAAGCTTTTCCTGTGCAGAACGCTGAACAGTCTTCCTGAGAGTGCTCATAAATCTCTCAACAACATAATTTGCTTGTGGACAAAGAGGTGTGTTTTTCGGATGCTTAACATTGAGATGTTTCATTCTGCGAGCCACAAAGGCATGGAACACCCTTCTGCCCTACCTAAGAATGTGCCCTGATCTCTTGGCCTTCAGGAAGAGCCTGAAGACCTGGCTGTTTAATGTGTAATGGCAAACTTCCGTCCCCCCACTCAGGAATAATGGGTAGCGCCAGGACACCCTCGGGTAATCGCGCACTATATAAATCTCCGTAACATAACATAACATAACATGAGGAAGAAAGTCTCTGAATTCTCAACTGTTGTAAGGTGGGCCATTGTCAGACTTTAGAATTGAAGGAATACCTCATGTTGCAAAAATGCCATCTAACTCTCTATAACTTTTTCCTGAGTGATCAATGAGAGGTCTTCTACCAAAGGAGATAAGGGTACTCTTCAATGACCACAATCAGGTGATGTCAATTGTCAAAGGATTCAAAGAAGTCAACAGCGGTTCTCTCCCACACATGCTTTGGAAGATCACACATGTTCAATGGATGCAGGGTTGTTTTGGGAGAAAAGCAGTTACACAAATGACAGGACTGTAATTCCCTTTCATCTTTTTTGTCCAGATGAGGAAACCAGACTTGATCTCGGAGAGCTCATTTAGTGGTGACAATTCCACGATGTCCTACATGTGCCACTTCAATTACTTGTTGTAGCAGACTCTCCAGCATTACAATTCTCAAACCTTGTAAGACAATACCTTCTTGAGTAATGGACAGTTCATCTTTCACATTGTTAAATTTCTGATATTCATTGTCATCTGTAAGAGGTCGAGTTTTCTGTTTCCAGGATTGATGTGCAATAATATCTTTAAGTATCAGCAGGTCACTAGCTGTGCTTGTGACAGTAATTATTTATTCCAATTAAATAGTGGCAGGAGTACTAGACTTTATGATGAAGGTAATGTAAGCTTCAGCCTCTTGGAAGTGGTACCATGACACTGTACTGGCTCTCATGAAAAATAGTCCCCAGGGTTTAGATCTTTCCCTGATCGATGCACAATAGAGTAGTCATATTCCTGTAGTTGCAAACCCCAACATTCAATGCGAGGACGCATCTTGGCCTTAGGATTCCCAAAGATGGCAAGCAATGCTTGATGATCTGTGACAAGAGTGAACTGTTTTCCATATAAAAATATGTGGAAATGTTCACAAGCCCACACCACTGCTAAACATTCTTTTTCATACTGTGAATTGGCACATTTAGTTTGTGACAAGCTTTTGCTAGCATATGCCAAACTATCCCTTTGTGCATTTAGGTGTCCATTGTGTTCCTATCTTAAATTGTGTTGTTACATTTCCATTCAACAATATCCTAGCCGTCAGGTGTGTGTAAATAGTTCTCACTGCTCCAAAACAGTTGTCTCCTAAATCATGTTGTTTGATTACTTCATATAGAAAAGGCTAGCTCATCCTATCAAATCCTTAGTGTAGTCGAAAGTCATGACAGTAAGAGGGCCGTTTGAATCCAATGCCACATCTATTGCACTTACTAAATTGCGAGTGTATCCAAATAGTTGTCAATCCTTCATAAAACCCTTTTGGTTCATACACAAGTGCCCCAATTACTTTCTTCAACCTTTTCACTAAAATTTGAGTATAGATCTTATAATCGTTATTTGGTAACGATATTGGCCTGTACGATTCACATATTCTAGGGTCTTTACCCAGTTTTAAAATTATATAATTGTTGACTCCTTTGATGACTTAGGATGGGCTCGCCCTTCCAGATATATTTAATTTAGTAACCTAGTGAAAACCGTAATGAGTTCTTCTCTAAAAGCATTGTATACCTTATATAGCAAACTATCGGGCCCGCTGCTTTCCCCTCTTTTAATCTCCTAAGCCTACTACTCACTTCCTCTATACTTATTTCCTAGTGCATGCACCTTTTCAGGTCCATGTGCAATATAGGGAGAGGGTCCTCTCTGAGACAAGTATCTATCTGATTTAATATAGTCTTTGAGTGATTTGGATACAGGTTTTGGAAGAATTAAACAAAAGCCTGCTCTATATCGTGTTCTTCTGCCCAAATACTCCCCATTCTCCCGGTTTATTATCTCCTTAATCATGCTTTCAAGCTGTCTGCCCTTGTCTTCCAAGCCAGCATTTTTCCACACCCTTCAATCCTTCCACGTACTCATTGTGTGCTAGTTTGCTTCCTCCCACCTTCTCCATACCATACCTTCTAGTTAATCAGCTATCTCCTGTTTAGTGTCTTGAATCTCCTCATTTAAAGCTACTGAGGTTGTGTGTCCCTGCCACAATCTATATCTTTTCGTAACCTCTCTATTTTAAACTCCAGCTCCCTCATTTGTTGTCTTGATTCCTTCCATTAATATGCGGCATAGCTAATATTCTTCTCTCAAATAAAGGCTTTATATGTGTCCCATATAATGTATAAGGAAGCGGAATCACTATTTACTTCAAAGAAATCGACAGTGTTGCATTTTAATTGTTCAAGAAATTAAGGGGTCCCCCAAAAGAATCCTGTCCAGTGTCCATCTGGGTTGAGTTAGAGTCTTATCAGTCAGAAGCTCTTGGGTCACAGCTGAGTGGTCTGATAAGTGCTCTCGTTGATGCTCTATAGTTTTCACTTTTAAATCCAGTTTTGTATCCACCAGAAAAAAAACTAGCATGCTCGTATTTTTTGTTAGAATAATTTAAGCCTTTCCTCTTACCAGCTCTCTGTCTACAGATGTCTACTAACCCCAGGTCCTTTCTAATATGAAGAACATTATCTTTCATTTTTGGGGACTTTATACCAGTCCTAATTGTGGATTTATGCAATGCGGGATCCAACAGTGTGTTAAAATCACCACCCATTACTATAATATTTCTACTATCCACGAACTGGCTATAAAGCTCTTCGAGTGGTTTTGGATTATCTATATTAGGCCCATAACACTTGACAAGAGTAAACTGTTCTGTTGATAATAACATTTGCTATCATCTATCTCCCTCCATGATCTGAGACATAATTAACCATTTTTGCATTTATGGAGTTTCTTCAACAGAATAGCTACCCTCTTCACTTTGTATCTTTGATTGGTGCATGCTAGCTGGGTGATCCACGTATGTCCCTTATGCATTTTATCCCATTCTTCTTGGAGTAAATGTGTTCCAGGAAGTATTAAAATATCACTGTCTGATTGTTTTAAGAATTCTGGTATTCTCCTCCTCCTACCTGCTACTCTAAACCCATTTACATTCCACGTTAGGACTCAATTTTAATTTATTAGTTAAATCAATCACTATCTGGGTCCTTTACCTTTATTGATATTAAACTTTCTCCACACCCATTGTCTAGAACCAGGATTTTTTTCTCCCACATGCTCCCCACCCTGTGTATAAAGAAATTCTTTCCTGTCATGCTCCCTCCTTACTGCCCCCAACGCAAACTCTCTGGGGAACCCCCCCATCATCTTTTTGAGTAACTATTGGTACCCTTGAGCCTTGACTCTCCTGTGACTACTCTTATTTAGGATTAAACTATTTTATTAACTCTGCAGCCCCATCTGGGTCTCTGATATTATACATCCTATTGTTCAGCATTACTCTCAGATTTGCGGGGAACTTCAATTGGGCTGTGGTGCCTACCGATCTAAATTCCTGAATGTATTTCCCTAACTCACACTGTCTGTACTGGGTCATCCTGGAAATATCTGACCTGATGTGGAAAGACAATTTAGCCCTAGAGAAACTATTGGCTTTTAGGGCTACAGAAAGAGTCTACTCTTTTAATGAATATTTTTTTAAGTTGAATAATATCTTCCTTGGTTTTGTCTTGTTGGGGCTTTTTCTAATCTGGTGGTTTTTCTGCATGGTAAGGGCCTTTAATTTCACTGAGGGGATGCACTCCCTGATCAGGTTCACCCCTTCCGCACCTTCTGGAATATTCAACACTCTTAAGTTGTTCCTTCTAGAGTGATTTTCTAGTAGTTCTAACTTCTCACAGAGCTCTTTTCCCCCCACTTTCAAATTCTGAATCTCTTTGTGATTAACATCTACCTCCATATTCAGTGCCTCCAAAGAAATTACCATAGAGCAGAGTTTCTCTGTGAGATCTGTCATCTTGAGTTCTAGGCTAATACAGGCACCATGAATTTTAGCTTGGTTTCTCTCTGATATTTCGAACTTAAGTTTGATCTCCTCCGGGACATTATTAGGGCTGCTATAGCTGACTGGCCTGTATTATCCTACAATTGGCCACCCTTGCCTGTTGTACCCTTTGTATTGTATGTAATACTTCATCTCTATTTCCTTCTGGAGTATTTTGACTAAGAGCTTGGAACCTATTTGAAAGTTGTAATCGAGTGTTCTCATTGGGGGCTGAATACACTGCTCTCATAGTGGGTACTAGTGGAGTCAGGTTTAGGGCTAGGATACTCTAGTTGGAAATTAGAGCTATCTTTTTCCTTGGTTAACGACAGTTCCAAACTTACATGGTTGTTTCTGAGGGACTATCTGCTTTTTTTCTATGAGTGATCCTGGGCTCCGCATCTTTTACCGATGGGACAACCGCCCCCTGGGATGCTGACTTCCTGCTGGGGGCACTCTTTGCTGGCCCCAGCTGAAAGTGTGATTCTGGGGACTTTGCTCTTGTTCCTAAAGTTCCCCTCCATAAGGGTTGCATAAAACTGCCCTTCTCAGCTGCCAAGAGGCATCAGGGCTTCCAACAGGTGCTGGCATTGCTGGAAAGACCCCGGAAGCCAGTCTGTGTTGCCATGCAATGTTCCTGCTTGAACCCCTGGGCTGCCCTTGCCATGGGCTTCTGGCCACTGCTGCTGCTGCTGCCCTGCCGTGAACTTCCAAAAAGCAACACAGCCACACACCTGCTATCACCTGGATGCTGCACCATACCTCTCCGAAGCCAAGAATAAAGAAAACTCTCCTAGATCCCCCATCGCCTCCCTCTTCCGCCCCCCCCGCCCCCCAGGTACTTTCTATGTCATTTCTATGCCATTACACTGCTTATTTTTGCCAGTAGTACTGAAGAAATGCAGAGTTTGCAGCCTGCATGTTAGCAAGGCGCCATGTTCCCCCGTTGTACTGGTGTTTTGCAAGGTATGGAGATTGCATGCATTTGTGCTTGATACACGCACTCTTTACAGTGATATTAGGGAAATAAACTGTATACACTGGCCAACCAGACTATAAAACAGGCCCAGAAACCTCAATAAACCAGCCCACATACTGACCTATCAGCCCTTACCCCGGGCACTGCATGACTGCCCTAGAAGCCAGTCCGACCCTACCTCTTTGCGTTACTCAAGATTGCAAATATCTTTTCGAAATTCAATAGTCAAAATGATTGGCATTGCCAAGGCTTGTTTCTTATTCTTTTCATCCAGTTGTACGTGGGGATTACTGCACGGTCGTCTACTTCCATCTTGTTCTACAAGTTGCCGAAACACGGTAATTTTATGTTTGGTTTCTTTCATGTTTAATGACAAAAATAAAACACAAAGGGGCATATTTATAATAACTGACGCATCCCTGCATATCAGCAGGGATGCGCCAGTTATTTTGCGCCCCAGCTCCGCCACCATGGATGCGCCGCATTTATAATGCGGCGCACCATGGGGCAAAAAACGGCACAGATGCGTCACGCATCTGTGCCGTAAAAGTGGCGCATTGCTGGAGTTGCGCCGCAAGCGCGACGCAGCTCCAGCAATGCTCTGGGGGGCCCTATCTGCACAATGCTGCGTCAATCCTTACGCCTGCTTCAAGCAGGCGCAGGGTTTTGACGCAGCATGGGCTCAAAAGTGACTGAGTGAAATCTTGTAGATTTCACTCAGCCACTTTTAGGAGGCGTTCCTGCGCCGGAACGCCCCCACCTGCCCTGGAACGCCTACATATGGCAGGGCTTTACAACGTGACGCATCTCCCAGACGCGTCACGTTGTAAATACCCCGCACCATGGCGCAGGATTTGCACCGCTGCTGCGTCACAAAAGTGACGCAACGGCGGCGTAAATGAGGCGCAAGTCAAACATAAATCTGCCCCACAGTGATTTATAACTGAAGAAATGATTAAACACTACCTTGGACAGACGTGTAGAACAGCACAAATGTAAAAGCATCTTCGAAGGTCCACGGGATATGATTGTTAAAATTGCATGCAAGCGAAAGACCTAGGGGCAGATTTACAAGATGCGTCACGTAATCCCCCACTTGCGCTACCACAGATGCGTCGCATTTACAATGCGGCACACCATGGTGCAAGGAGGGGAATATGCGTGATGCATCTTGTGGCATACGGGCGGCGCATTGCTGGAGTCGTGTTGCAAGCACGACACAACTCCTGCAATGCACAGGGTTTGCCCATACTTAACGTGGTGCGTCACTCCTTATGCCTGCTTCAAGCATGCGTAAGGATTTGACGCAGCAGCGTCGTAAAACTGACTCAGTGAAATCTTGTAGATTTCACAGCGTCAGTTTTACGAGGCTTTCCTGCGAGGGAACGCCCACCCTGCGACAGAATGCCCACATGAAACCTGACGCAGGTTTCAAGTGGCGCAGGGCTTTACAACGTGACGCATCTGCCTAGATGCGTCACGTTGTAAATAAGTTGCAACGTGGCGCATGGCTTACGCCGCCGCTGCGTCACAAAAGTGAAGCAACGGCGGCGTAAAAGTTTCGCAAGGGGCTTGTAAATCTTCCCCCTAATATTTGCTCTGATTTATCGGCAAACAATTGTCAGACACAATTACATCTGAGCATTCCAAGTCAAACGTATTGGCAGCATTCGCTGCCAGTTCCCAAGGCAAATCTATGAGCAGTTTTTCAGTGAGTCACATGAAAAATAGAGTCATGCTGCGTTTATTGTTTCTTTAGCTATTTTCCACTTGGAATATTTCTTAACTCGAATTACCTTCAACCCTCTAATTTTATAGGCAGTGTTGATGTCAGAAGGCAAATTAATTTGGAATCTTGGGATATGTTATGTACTTCGTATGTGGGAAACGGACAATAAAATATTAAACCACCCCGTTTGAGGCTGATCCAAATTAAGCAAAAAGAATCTTGGCCGGTGTAGCAATTTTGCTTCTATTGTGGTGTTTTCGGTTCGACTGCATATGACAACACAGAGAAAGACGTTTCTTTTAATCCCAATACAAACTTTATACCATTACAATTTTTTAAAGTTGTTCTCTTTATTGTCAAATTGTTAAACTATTCAGATATAACCCATTACAGCCAGAGCATAATACCCAACAAATCGTGTTGCAAAGACATTACAACTATAGGATAATACTAGATGTGTACAGTTGTGATGTCACACTTGCCAATTACAGCCCTGCAAAGCGTACAGTACTTTATTGTGAGGAGTGGATCAGGGGATTCATTGGTTAAATACATCAGTATAATAAATGAAAATCTGAGTCAGAAATTCACTATTTATGTATTTTAGTAACAAATGAAGGGCATATTTACAAGCCCCTATCGCCACCACAACGTCAAGTGACGTTGTGGTGGCGATAGTGGCTTAACGCTGCCTTGTAAATAATGCAACCTTTCACGCTGTACTCAGCGTGAAAGGGGAAGGCAATGGGTGTTGCAGTTGGGCGTTCCACCGCAACACCCATAGAATTTGAGGCTGCCCCCTATTTACAAGGCAGCACCAAAATTAAGAGCAGGGAGAACCTGATTTTACCCTGGCACAACAAGGAGAAGTGCTTTATTTCTCCTAATTGTTGCTGTTTCCATGTGTGCTGCCTTGTGCAGCACACAAAGAAACAGCAAATTGCCATTGATTGTGAATGTGCAGGAAGGTGACCCTTCCTGCACATAAACAATTTAAAAAAATGACATTTTGCAACTTCTATGCAGCTCACATAGAAGTTTCAAAACATCATGAATGATTGTTTATGTGCAGGAAGGTCTCCCTTCCTGCACATAAACAATAATTACCCCCAACGCAGACACCCTTCCACTATGGGGCAAGGGGTCCTTTGTTGGCGCTAGGCAGCTGAACTCAGCGCTAGGGGAATCGCAGGGGTGCACCGCATTCTTGTGAATACGGCGCATCCCTGCATTTTCAGAATAGAGAAGCGTGGCGTTAGCAATGTTTGCTTAACGCCACGCTTCTCCATTCTGTTGTAAATATGCCCCTGAGAGTTTTACCATGTTTTATTTTTTATTAAGACACAGCTTCCAATTCAGCCTCATGAGCTGATAGTTGTAATGCATATAATACTATGGATGTATCCCATAATGGAAATTTATACCCGGATAACAAATATAAACTAAGACAGATGGCTTTATGAAGGAAGGTGACGGAATGACCATTAGGTACAAAGACAGGAGCTAGTACAACGGTTTACTGCAAAAGGCTAGAAAAAGGCTGACTCCAATAATACGTCTGAACAGTTATTATCTATAGGTTGCACCAGGAGCAGAAAATCTTGCAAATGCTATCAGGATTCACCTTTTCACGTGTTATCTCAGAGACAGTTTGAAACTAAGTAAGATTATGAACAAAAGGACAAATTCACAAGAATACGTTTACCTGTGCAGATCTACACCCACATCTAGGTTAAAATCTCCTCATGGATGGAATTCCCTATTTCCATGTGTAGAGTTACATCTGCATCTAGACTTACAAAGCCCACCCCGTCAAAAGAGGGGGTGGAGACTACTATAACTGAATTCATGATTGAGAAGCTTCCATTAGTACATCTCCAATTGTTTGTGGAGATATCCTTCACCACAGCAAAGATTTACCCCATGAAAGTAAAGGGAAATTGTAAGAAAACTAATTTTAAATAAAAGAATACAGATTATTTATTCTTTTAATTAAAAATATTAAAACACATTTCCTTAACCTCTACTCACCTACAACTACTGCAGCAAAAAGGAACAACATAATTAACACTAAAATGTACATATTATTACATTTTAATGTAATATATTTTTTTTCTTTTTTAAATTACTCTACAATTAAATTAAAATAATAAATTAAATATTAATTTACCCTCCCCATCGCTGTACAGCATCATTTGTATGGAATGTGTCACAGTCTTGGATCCAAGATATGTATTATTTTATTTGTGATTTATTATTTTAATATTTTCTTTTACAATATCGTTTGTTAAAGTGTTATTATTTATGCTAAAAACATAGAATTTTTATTTAAAGAATAATAATAAATAAAATATTTTAAATAAAGATATATTTAAAACATTATTTAATGTATTCCATATATTTTCCTATGTGTTAGTGTGATTGCTTGCCTCCACTGACTTACGGCCAGAGCTGCCGACTTTGGAGCTGGAGAATCAGGTTCGAGCCTCGGCGTCGGGTCAGCATCCTGTGAATCTGGGCAAATCATTTAATCTCCTTGTGCCTACCAAAAATGAACGTGTCCTTGTGTAACGTAACTGGTGCTCATGTAAAGCGCTCCAATACCTTCGGGCCAAGTTTGTGCTATATAAATCTGCAGAAAAAAAGATACAAATCTATGATGCTTGACTTACTTCAAAGACGTGTTGGAGTAAATTTGATACTGTTTTGTCATTAGTACTACGGATTTAAATGAGCACTTTGGCAAAAAAATTGTCGTACTTTTATGTGTGTCTGTTTTTTGTGTTAGTATGTCCCTCCTGAAACCACTTCTTCAATCTCTGCCATTTTGTAGTAATTGTTCCCCATTTTCCAACAACTTCCCAATCCCCTCCCACCTTTTCTACTAAATACCATACTTATGTATGTGGAGATCTCTGCCACTGAGATGGAGATATCAGAACTGGAAAGATAGGCAAGGTGGAGGCAGAGATCTCTGGCCAGAGGATCGTAAACTGCATTTTTGACAAGTAAAGTATCCTTACTTTACATATCCTCATATAGAATTTGTGAATAAGCCCCATTCACATCTGCTTTAGCTGATGCAGTGTTGAAGAATACAATCTCTACTGATTTGAGTATGTCTGAGATAAATCAATTATAAGTCTCTCGATGCTTTACAAAAAGAACACCAGTGCTTAGTTGTATACATTAGGATTTTATAAGTGTTGAGATTGCAACCTATGTGAAGAAGGGTTTCATAATATGAATCTATAGAAGGAGCAAATGGAAAATATGTTTGTTAAATCATTTTTAAACTATAGAAGTGAATATGTTGTCTACATATTGCTGTGACTTTGTGGCTGTTGCATATGGCGCATATGGCAGGCTACCTTTACTAGGTGGCACCATAAAAAGGTAGAATCTCTTGTTATAATGTTTCTTTACCTATATCAAGGTGATTCCCTATAACCCCTCCACATCTGGTTCTGTAAAGTCCTTACCTTCCCTTCCCCCAACAAGGCTCCAAGAAATCTGGGTTGACAAAAGACAAGTGTCAGATTCCTTTGTATGTGCATGAGGGAAAGCCCCTTGAAATGTAAGTGGGTCCCGTACTCTCTGTGCCATTGGATTTAAGCTAGCCTCGCTGATGAGGGATTATACCCCGAAACTGGTCCCAGTATACTTGCTGGTTTAGAGGCCCAGTAGATTTAATTCACTTAAGTGTGTACTGCAGTGGTAGGTCTGAGACAGGTTTTCAAGAAGTGACCTATATGTAAAAAAGGTAGTTTGAGACTTTGGACGTACCTGTAATTCCAAAGTTGAATTTGCATATGGTTTGATTTTAAAAGCAGCCTGCAAAGCAGGATTACCTTTAACATGACAGCAGGAAACACAGCAGTGCACACTTAAGTGAATTAAATCTGCTGGTCTCTAAACCTACATGCCCTACCATATACTAGGGGCTTACAGGCAGGTTGTCATACCAATTGTAATTACACCTAATTACCATATACCTTTTACACAGAGCACTGGCCCTGGATCTGGGGGTGATCAGGGCAAAAAGGATGGCTTTCTCACAATGCGCTACTGGTTTGCCTCACAACAAAGTGTATGTCCCTACACTCGAATGCTAGTGCATCAATATTTTAATATATATATATCTGTTGGACCCAGCCCTATTTACAGGGTTATCCCCAAACTTATTGCCTCCTTCCTCCTATTTTTTCTGACCTTCTTTTTGTTGGCTTTAGGACTCTGGGCACTTTACCACTGCTGACCAGTGCTAAAGTACATATGCTCTCCCCCTAAAATGTAATGGTAGTTGTTTTCTCCAGAATTGGTCTATTTTATTTACTAGTAAGTCCATTGTACAGTGCAACAGGTGGGGCATTTAAGTCAAATGCTACTAATGGACCTGCAGGACTGAGTGTGCCCCCCTCATGAGTAGCCCTGAAAACCTGTCTCGTACCTTCCACTGCAATGTGTGTGTGTGCAGTTTAAACTGCCATGTTTGGCCTGGCAAGTACACTTACTTGCCATGCCCAAAACATCCCTTTCATTACATGTAAGTCACTCCTAAGGTTGGCCCGAGGTAGCCCCATGGGCAGGGTGCAGTGTATTCAAAAGGCAGGACATGTACTTTTGATTTTTTACATGTCCTGGTAGTGAATAACTGCCATTTTTTTTTATTACTACAGCAAGGCCTATCTTTCCCATAGGTTAGCCTTGGAGCTGCCTCGTAACATCTTACAAGTGTATCTTTTAGAAAGTTGTCATTTTCTTACATTCTGTGCCTCTGCCAGTCTCTGAATACACATCTGGGTTAGAATGACAATTGGGCTGTTTGTGCATTCACTCTAAACAATCACACAAAGGGAGTTGAGGTGTTCCCTGCATTACCTGATGGCCCAACACCAGGCTGATGGGCCCTCCTGAGCTAGAGTGGTGAGAGGAGTTGACACTGACCCCTGAATATGGCTTTGTCTGTCCTCACACAAAGACGTCTCCACTACCTGTAGTGTCTGGATCCAAAGCAGGGAAAGGCAGGGTCTTGTGAACTAAAAAGCCTTTCCTGTGAAGTTTGCCTACTGCAAAGGCTGAAATGGGTATGAGTACTGGACGTCTGACACCATATACTCAGAACAATTCTAGGTTGAGGACATCTGCCAGGAAGAAGAGCTGGATTGCTGTCAGGAGAGACTGCCACTTTGCTGTTTGCTTTGCTGTGCTGGCCAGCTGCTGCTGCTCCTGGCCTGGGAGTGAAAGGACTGAACTTTGCTTTCTACATCCTGCTTCCAAGGTTCTCCAAGGGCTTGAGTTGAGCTTTCCTCCTGTTAGGAAGTCTCTGGGCCATCCAAGACTTTACCTACCAGCACCTGGGCTCTTCTGCCGAGAGGCCTGTCTTGCCAAGTGGTGCCAAATCCAGTTCCTGGTCCCTTGGAAGTGAGTTCTGGTGATACAAAGAAGAAAATCCATTCATCAACTCCAAGCGTCTTTCAGAATCGTCTCAGCACTGCCAAACCTTGCCGCATTGCCACTGCCTGCACCGGAGCATGGTTCCCGCTTGGCGCAATGACCGCAGCTTACAATGCAGGCCCTAGCTTTTCATCGCAGTGCCTCCGAAGAACTGCTGCTGCATGAGTCTTGAGCCACGCATCACCGAAGTCCGTGATGCATTGCCCCAACTTGGATGCAGCGCCTGCTTCAATGCTGTGGAATCGACGGAGCATGATTTGACTTTATATGCTTCGTCCCTGGAAGCCAAATTCTTCATTGACACTGTACTGCAGTAAGCAACTGAGCTGGCATGCCTGAAAACGATGCATCACCTCCCCTCCACCAACAAGGAACTGACGCATCATCTCCCCTGCTTAGCGGTAAGGAACCAACGCATCTCCTGCTTTTCGGCACCTCACCTCTCCCGCACCTTGCATCATCTTTGATTTTTGAGAAATCTAAGATACTTTGTCCTGGTCGAGGGTAACCATTCATTTCTAAGAACATAACTTTATTTAATCTTTGAAAATTCATATCTTGACTTGTGTATGTTGGATTTTTGTCATTTTGTATTATGTTATTCAGATCAACATTGGCTATTAGTCTAAATTGTTGTGGAGTCATTTTGCAGTGTTTTCAGTGTGTGTGTGTGTGAGTGCGTGTGTGTGCGTGTGTGTGTGTGTGTGTGTGTGTTTGTACATATACTTTACCCATTGCCTCTGGGATATGCCTGACTGCTCCTGCCAAGCTACCAGGGGGGTAAGCAGGGGTTATCTTAGGTGTGTAACTTACTTACCCTGAATAGAGTGAGGGTTCCTACTTGGACAGAGTGCAAACCACAGCCAACTAGAGACTGCATTTCTAACAATATAGATATAAATATAGATAAAGATACTGATTTAAATATATTACAGAGTGGCGGTAGTCACTCTGTATTTCAGTTTCCCATAGGTAGGAATTCCGCGAATTTTTGATTGGCAGTAAATTTGTCACAGTTTGGTAAATCTTCACGTATCTTTGCACCTATTACTTTTTCTACATTGGCTGATGATGCAAAGTTTAATGGTGATTAGTTAAGGGGGTGCAATGAAAAAAGTGGAACCCAAAACATATTTTTCCACCAATGGATTTTTTGTAGATTTCGAAATAGATGTGGCGGCAAAATGGCAGAAGGGATTTTCATGAAATGTGGCAGGAATATAGAATATATGGTGCAAAGGGTCCTTTTTGTTATTAGATCTGAATTCATTCAGCACTTTTTAAGTAATAAGGGACAACATTTTATTGATATATTGAGCCACGGTGTACCGCGATACCTTCGCAGCATACTGCGATTCTTGGGGATGACGAAACACAATATCATTGGTTAATGAAAGCCCTTGCAATATAAAATGTGGCTGTATTATTTAGACCGCTCTTTGTCATTGTTCTGTATTTTAAACATGAAATATAGCTTATTACTCTTATTTAAATGTATTGGAAGAAATTAGGCAATTTAGCAAACTCTGTAAAGTTAGGAAAAAAGTTTTATTGAGTTATGTATTTTTATACTTCCTCAAAAGTACCTGGAAAGTACCATAATACTTTTTGAAATACAAAACAAACATTATATATGGCAAAATAAAATTAGACGTAATATAGGGTGACTCTTGCAGTATCCGGCTGGACGTGTAAAGATGCAGCCCCTTCCCTGAGGCTGCACTAACATCAATTCCACACCCATCCATCAAAGGCATCACCAGTCAGGTGACACTGCGAATAAAGGGGGCTGAGCGCACATGCCTATAACGTAACCAGTGCCGAGGTATTCATTAATCCTCAATAGGCCTAGGGCCCGGCGAAACTACATTGTCGATGAGGTGGACTGGACCTGGCCTCCACAGTGTCCCGAACATGCAGGTGATTGTCTCTGACTGTGAGGCGTGTAGACAAAACACCATGTCCTGCCCCGAGAGGAGAAGATATCGCCACCAACACTGCAAACACGCTGATGAGGGAGGCTCCAGGGGAATTGCTAAACATGCCTGAGGCCACCTTCCCCACACAAGGGAGGACAGCTCCAAAAGCAACTACAGCCCTGACAGCAAGTAGGCGCTGTGGGTGGATGCCGCCACAACGGCTGAGGAGCCTTCCCGCTGTGAGCAGGAGCCGACAGAGAAAACACGGACTGAGGCAAGACGGAATGTTTGGAGCCTGTGAAGTGTGGCAGAAGACTTGCAACACTGGGTTGAAGCCACCCCACATGAGGCAGAGGTAGGCAGGCGCACCCTGTGGACAATCCCCTAGCCCACCCTGCTCATGAACAGTGACATGGCAGAAGGCAGCACGGTGCCCGCAGCTTGCCACTAGAGGGCATTTTAATCTTATATACAAAACGAAGAATGGAATAGATAAGCAATGGACAAAACAGTGAACAATGCCAAAGGAGGCCGTGTGTTGAATGGCAGGCCCCCAATGCCTTCCAAAGTTGCTGGTGTTTCATAAGAAGATGAATATGAAGCTGCACTGTCCCCATCAAACTCTGTCCAAGTACCTGCAGTAGTGGGAGTAACCCTCCCCCTCCCTCCCTCAGGATAGCCAAGTCTGAAGCATCCATACATTTTAACCCTGACAGGATTGCTGAGAGCACCATGCTCCCTTTTGTGGCAGCATAGAGTGACCGCAGGCACAGGTGGGAGGCTGTACCAAGGCTGCTACACACCGTGCAGCCCTTGGTGGTTGCTTGTGCGGCACAGCAAAGAGATGAAAATAATGTTTCCTTCCTGCTGCAACAGCCTTCAGTTACTACCATGTGAGAGGAGGCAGAGCACCACACGCAAGGTAAAATGCACTGTGGCCACTACCAACAAGAGAAGTTGCTCACGAAATAGGACAGAGCATGAGGTTAAACACACTGATCTCTACTGACCAGTCCGGGAGCTGCCCCATAGGGCTCAGCCACACTCACATCCAGATACTACACCCATGGAAGAAGGTTCCAAAAGAGGGGACACCATGGAGTTGGAGCTCAAACAATGTCCTAGAAGAGGGAACACACAACGTAGGGCCAGGAACCACACAGCAGCAATGAACATGAGGAGAATTGGATCAGCAACTACCCTGATCATCACAAAACCAAAGCTCAACACCCGAGGCCGGTGCCCAGTCTACAAATTGAAGAAGTCCTGTTGGCGGTCCGAAGAATGTGCACACCACTGCACCAAGTAGAATGAGGTGACACTTGAGCACTGATAGGTCTCAGCAGCATAAAAGAAGGTGCATGCTGACTCATCAAAAAGAGATGAAAGTGTGACCTGCCAGTTCAAAATGGGGATACCTGACGACTGATGAAGCCCAGGAGGCAAGATCAAGAGTGGCCAGTCCTGAAAGGCACACTAGGGAAGACTCAGGCCACTGATGGATGGCATACATCTCCTGAAGCAAGCCACCAAGAGGAAAGAAGGATGACTTGGCAACAACACGTCGGGCGAACCGACATTAAGTCACAAGCATGTGGAAACTGAGTCTTTACCCCATACTTACCAGCGTAACCATTCACACAAGCAGCTGGTGGCTCACCAGTCCAGAGCATCCAGGCAGAAGGAGGCAGATGCCTCCTTCAAGATAAGATGTTAGCACCTAGTCACCATAACTCCCAGTTGGCAGAGACATAAGAAGGAATGCCTGCGACCATCAAGGCAAGTCACATATCAATGTAGTACTCTATTATTAACTTACCATTTACTATAAAAACACCCTAAGGCACATTTTTAACTTACCTTATACTTACTATTTATTTCTATGTGAAAATGAATTACAATGTAGCAATTCTGGTACCTGAAAAAATATGGTTAATATTGCTAAAAGCTCATTATCTTTTGAAATATTTGGTTAGTTCTGAAAAGAAATAAAAAAAATTAAATAAATCTGGAAATTTTTATTTTTTACAAGGTCAACATGACCAACCAAAACAATAGTCTCAACAGCAAACTGTAGGACAGCAAAGGCAAAATAAAAAGCTAAGGCTGTTGGGGAGGACACTGGTGAGCCATGACAAGCTCCCGGTGGATGGTCATATTCCTCTCTCCTGCAACAATGACACTATGGCAGAGGAGACAATATGTTGCTGCACTGCCATATTGTTCTACAGTTTGATGGTTCTGCTTTAAGTGATATATTGGCACCGTAGTACCAGGAGCAGGTGCTGATGGAGGGACAGATACACTTGGTGTTGGTGGAGGGGCAGAAAAAGCAGAAGTAGAAGAAGGTACTATTAGATAGCCAGATACTGCAGGTGGTGGTGGAGATCCTGATAATGCAGAAGATGTTAAAGTTGTTGCAGTATCCGAAGAGGTTGCTGCTGCCAATGATCTTTCTGCAACCTCTTCTATCTACTTCTGACACCTCATTTCCGCACATGCCAACCAGGTGGAATGAATTGTCTGCAGGTGTTGTCTCATTCCTCTGGTACCAAAGGAGTATTGCCTGATGTTGCCACAGGAAATAAATTTGGCATGATCCTTTTCTCTCCAGGTGGCAATGTAAAAAATTCCCATACAATGGATTCCTTTAATTTATTCCACCGCTCCACTTCTTTACCCTCCTCTTGCATCCTGTTTTTACTCTTCTTGCATCAGGACAGGATCTTCTTGTTTAGCCACTGCAGTTATGCAAAACCTACAAGGTGCCTTCTGAGCAGAAGTTTTTTGCCCTTATACAGAGCACAAACTTCACATTTGAAGATCTCAATTGAAATGGGGATAAGAGGTATATACTTCCTGTTTCCTGCAATTGACAGCTTTCTAACCCAATAAAATGCTGTTTAACAAAATTGTATGTATCGCGGCAGAATCTCGATAATATTGTGGTACCCATATAGTTCAGAAACATAATCTATAGCTTAAATATGAACACATATACAATTAAAAATAATAACTATCCATAAAACCCTAAGGTAATATTTTAAATGAAAAATACTTATTTTGTGTAAATATCATTTAAAGAATATATGGAGGTACAGCGGTACCTTAAATGAAGCGCAGGTGAAAGCAAAATGATCACGCAGACCACGTTATTGTTCATGACGAACAAAAAAAGAATTAATACCATAGTAAAGGACATTATATGGGTAAAAACAACTTTTTCTAAAATAAAACATACAAATTCAAAGAACAAAACAAAGATTTAGGATTAGTTATAAATAGGAAAACTTCATTTATTATTTCTATATAAAACCAACTTAAACTACACAAACCTTAAAAATACAAAATGTATAGTTATAACTTAAAGTTATAATTTGTGTCTGGTTCTAAAATTACTATAACTCTTGCACCTCAATACACAGTGTTGTCAACTCATTAGCTACACCATGCCCCTTATAAGCCTAAGCATCTCCTGTGTGCAACCTTTGCCGTGTAGCTTAGTTTTTAAAGATTAGCAACTTCATGTGGACAATCAAAGAGACACGAATGGGCAAGTTGGCATGTCATCAATGATGTCAACAATATTGTTATTGAACATGTCATGAGTGATGTAATATGAAAGGTAATAAGCAGGGTATGGTAGGAGGGTAAGTTATAGTTAGCTCAATTAACTATAACTGGTAAATATCAGAGGTTTTTTTTGCATTTAAAACATGACATTATGGTTGACATTTTTCCCTAACTATAATGTCACTTTAACCTTTGTTTTGTTTTGCATTGAAAATAAATTAAACCATGCCCTTTTTGGCTTACAGGACCACATAAAGTAAGAAAAAAGAGCAGGGAAATTTGGGCAGAGAGCATCTCCTTTATTTGGACCACTCTACATCGCCACCGGCACTCAGAATCTGCTCACCTCAAATGTCTGTTTTTCTATCCACATTAGAAAGTGACAAAGCCTTTTTGCCATTTTTTACATCAAAGTCTTTAAGCATAGGATTAGCAAGAGCACTCCAAGCTAAAAAATTATAAAAAAACTTGCACCATTCCAGACATAGTATTACCACTTTGGATTGGTAAAATACCATTGAAGCCAACATCGAAGGAAAAAGCAACCCCTGACATGAGAGTTTCACTCTCATTAAAGCTCATCACAGAGGTAAAGCTTTGTCCGGATACAAGGGACCAACCTGTATAAGGTAAAGCAATGTCCTTTTAGTCTTAGAGTGCCACATAAGTTACATAGAATAGAGGAAGGAACTCTGGGTAGTTCCCAAGATTTAGGCAGCATGCAGATCTTTTATATAGAGCACTCTACATCACCACTGACACTCTAAATATGCTCACCTCGGGTGGTACACTGCCACCCAAAAATGTACAAAAGAAAAATGCTTGCAGGACTGTAAAATAAGCAGAACAGCCGCCCATTTCATAATCACTGCTCCTGGCAGGGCGCACTCTATAATGCCCTGCAAGAGCTGTTTACATGTATTTATAGGTCCTCGTAGTGTCCCTAGAAAGAGCAGGAGCAACCCAACTCATTTAAAAAAATGTTTTGGGGGCTGCAGCAAAAGCAGCAGCCCTCTAGGAACTGTCATGATCTCACCTGGTCCCAACCACGGAGACGACACAAAAGCCAATGCTGGACCTCAATTCCTTTCTAGGGCAGAGCCCGTTCATGGAACAGAAACTCCTTAAACTAAGCACAGCCCTTAGGGACAAGGGGGGTTGGGATAAAATAAGAAAAGAGAGATTTGCAGTACTGGATCTGCTCAGCGGCTGTGTGACACTGCGTATCAGGATTTGTTGCTCCTGACACCGTCTGTGTCTTCTGGGTGGATATGCACTGGACCAGAACCTCTGGTTTTGCAATGACGCAATACCTAGGAAATCAAAAGAGAAGGCCCTTACCATCAGTACACTAACAGCTCTCTACACACAATGACCATGCATTGACTTCAGTGACATACACTTCACTTAAAGGTTTCATCAGCTGCACAACATGAGAGCAGAATAACCAAAATCACAGATTGGAGTGTGGCACTCCAAGGGATAAACTCGGAACATGTGTTTAGGTACAAGGTTCATACATATATCAAAAACTCTGAAGTACTTTCTCTTGGCACTACTGTTTCTCAGAGAAACACGAAGCTAAAGTCTTTAGTCCATGAGCAATTACAGTTCTAGCACCAAAGTTGTAAGAAGGGTCTGGAGTGTAAACACACAAGAAGCGCTGGAGGCAATCACAGAGAGAGCAGGGAGGAAAAGTCTAGTCTTTGAAGGTGCAGATACTCTGTCCTGCTTACTACTGTTAAAGGATTAGTGCACACTAATATGATACCAAGTACTTAGCCCAGTTCTTCCACTTGTCTGAATTTCAAAGAAGGACTCAAGGCGTTGACTCAGGGAGTCGCAGGGGAACAAGAGTAAATAAGTAAGTAACATTTTATTGTACAGTTAATTAAAACCATAACAATTAAGCTTACAATGAACAGACAATCAACAATGATAATCTACATTTTCAAATACTTAATTAACACTAAAAACGTAATTAACACTAAAAGAACAGAATTAGCTGTGCAGGAAGGAGAGCTTAAGGAGGAAAAGGGAGCTAGAGTCTCGGGAACCACTGGTTCTACTTGGACTTGAAGGAGACTGGAGCGCTTTTTGGTTCCAGCTGGATTCTTGAGGTGGGTGGGAAGGGGTGAAACTTGTTCTACAGGGATCGAAGCCAAGCCACGTCTTGGGGTTGGGCATGGTTTATATACCCTCTCGAGCCCCAACAGATGTAGCTAGATTACGCGTGGCAATTGGGGCACATGGCCGTCGGGAAGATTCTCGAACCCTTGAAGAAAATACGTGTTGGTACATGTGCTTTGACCTTATAGGAAGGGCAGGTTCAACTTGCAGATCATAACCAAATAACAGGAAACTAATGTACCATTTACGCTAGAACGTACATAATGCAAAACAACACCAAGACCTTAGTGACAGCAGGAGCAAGGCTTGCCATTGGTTCACTGGATTCTGGGGGAAGCTTGCAGGGATTCAAGCACAATGGAATTGCGGGTCCTTCAGGACATCAGTCATGGTATATTTGCATGCCATAAAGTGCCTGAGGGCTAAAGAAAGCAACAAAGAAGATTGGCAGTAAATGTGCCCTATGGCTCAGTGCTTTACTCATTCTTATTAAATGTCCGGATGCTGCCTTTAAGTACTGCACTCCTGGAGTGTCCAACATTATATGTACATTGAGAGCTCCTAGTTAATCTTCAGGGTAACCCCCAAAAAGTCATCCATTAAATAGTTCATAGTTCTTCAGAAATCTTTCTCTAACTTCTTGGTAATGGCATACTGGTATATGTCATCTATTTGTTCTTCAAACAAATGATCACTCTGCTTCTTAATTATATGAAACATAAATTAGCTTTTCAAGTCTCATGAGTTTCCTTTCTTTCTTTTTCCCTTCTATGCTTATGATGGATTGGATAGCACCAACACGCTTTGGTGTACTAAGCAATTTATAAATATTAAATACCAAAACAACATTACCAGTCAAACTGTTTTAATTTTATCCCTTTTTTCACATCCAAATGAGAGATGTAAATGCTGGTGTAATATTGTAAGATCTTCTCAAGCCGATAGTAATGAGGTATTTTTAGTAGAAAGTCTCCTTTCACTATGCTGCAATCGTTAATGTGTGAGAGCGCGACGGATAACCAGAGGCTTATTCAGTTATTAGTATGCGGTAGGTAAGGATTCAATGGAGAGGACAAAAATGGACAAACATGTTCTTGTTAATTTTACTTTCTTGTGTGAAAGTGATGAATCAGTCAAAGATGATCCAGATGTTGGGACGCTGTTGAGCCCACGGCAAGATTGACACGCCTTAGCGCTGCTCTGCTGGCTGGGAACCAAAATCCGACAACAATCCGGGACAAATGTAGGGATCGCTGGTCCAGAATGCCAGAAATTTACTATTGACCCACCCCTGCCCATAATAGGGGAGAAAGAATGGCTGTGGTGTCACCCGGACTGCAGCAACAGTGACGACAAAGACTCGGGCTGCCCTGCAGAACATGGCGGTTGTGTGCGCCGGCTGCCGAGAAAGAGATGGGGGTGCTGCACTGAGACGGAGCTGAGACGCCGCACGGGTCCTCTGCGGCACGACCGGACCTGGCGCAGGACTGGTGAAGCCTCTGGGGGAAAATAAGGAAGCACCTTTCTCTGGTCGCTCCCTGCAGAAATGAGCAAACTGATCGCCAGTGGCGACCGGAGACAGGAGACAGTCGCTGCAAAACAGAGGTGAAGTTGCGGCGTTACCTTTGGCCTCCCGGTACTCGGCTGGGAGTCGGTGACTGGCTAGGGGGTTGCAGGGGTGGAAAAGGTCTCCGACTGCGGGGCAACGCCCCTTTTTTTTCTTTTTGCTTCACTCCCCCGAGGCCGATATACCCCCTGCAGCCTGAAATCTAGGGCGGAACCCAGCACAAAGAGGGAGAGAGGTGACTTGCTGGTGCCTCATGCGCACTGAGCACCCAAGAACATGGACCGGATGGCACTATATGGGCACGGACTATTCAAACGAGGTAAACTGGCACAGAGGAGACCTCGAGGCCAAGTTGCCACCATAGGTACACAGAGCCACCATGCGGCATAGACCACTAGCACTCGGTGCACGTCCAGAAAACAAGACCCTGCCTAAACACAGTTGGACCATGCAGTGAATATAGCACGAAGAGCAACAAACAGCTGACCTGCTACCTCGCGGAGAACAACATTCTGGACCCGTCCCAGTCCGGGTTCCGCAGCAACTACAGCACCGAAACGGCCCTCATCGCCGCCACCGATGACATTAGGGCCCTGCTGGACAACAGCGAGACCGCGGCCCTCATCCTTCTGGACCTATCAGCCGCGTTCGACACGGTCTGCCACCGCACCCTACGCACTCGCCTCCACAACGCAGGAATCCGAGGCAAAGCACTGTACTGGACCTCCTCCTTCCTCTCCGGCAGAACACAGAGCGTCCGCCTCCCTCCCTTCCGATCCGAAGCCTCCAAGATCATCTGCGGCATACCCAAAGGATCCTCCCTCAGCCCTACGTTGTTCAACTTCTACATGGCACCGCTCGCCCACGTCGCCAGACTGTACGACCTCAACATCATCTCCTACGCTGACGACACACAACTGATCCTCTCCCTCACCAAGGACCCTCTCACCACCAAAACCAACCTCCACGAAGGAATGAAGCCGTCGCCGAATGGATGATGAACAGCCGTCTGAAGCTGAACTCGGACAAGACGGAGGTCCTCATCCTCGGCTCCACCCCATCTGCCTGGGATGACTCCTGGTGGCTGATGGCCCTGAGAGCAGCATCGACACCCACCGACCACGCACGCAGCCTGGGATTCATCCTCGATTGAACAATCTCCATGACCAAGCAAGTCAACGCCATCTCATCCTCCTGTTTCAACACCCTCCGCATGCTCCGAAAGATCTACAAGTGGATCGCCACCGACACTAGAAGAACCGTCACCCAGGCGCTCGTCAGCAGCAGACTGGACTACGTAAATGCCCTCTAAGCGGGAGCCCCGGCCAAACTACTGAAACGACTGCAACGCATACAGAACGCATCTGCGCGCCTGATCCTCGACATCCCTCGCCACAGCCACATCACACCCCACCTGAGGGACCTGCACTGGCTTCCCGTCAACAAGAGGATCACCTTCAAGCTCCTAACCCACGCACACAAGGCACTTCACAACACCGGACCAGCATACCTCAACAAACAACTCACCCCGAACCGCCAGCTCCGCTCCACCGACCTCGCCCTCGCCACCATCCCCCACATCCAAAGATCGACCACCGGCGGCAGATCGTTTTCCCACCTCGCCAACAAGTCCTGGAACACCCTCCCCATCCTCCTACGGCAGACCGAAGACCTACTAACCTTCAGGAGGCTACTCAAGACCTGGCTGTTCGAGCAGTAGCAGCACCCCCCCCCCCCCCCAGCACCTTGAGACCCTTACGGGTGAGTAGCACGCTTTACAAATGTCTTGATTTATTGATTGATTGAAGAGCAACAGCGTGCTGGTGGCCCTCATTGAGTAATAGCTGCATTGGCGGATGGTGACGCGTGCAGCCCCCTGATAAGGTGGACATCGTACAGCCTCCTCCTACAAGATGTATCGCACGGGTGACGCATGACTTTGGCAGGATTGGCCCACAGAGACAGCGCTGTAAGCGAGGCACTGGATGGTTTGGCAGGGATAAAGGGGGGAAAAAGGAAACAAAACATTAAGAAAGCGACACCAACGCGGTTTGCTCAGCCTATAAAAATGGGGAAATTGGATAGGCAACAGTCACGTCTCACTTTTGAGGCCAGATAAGTGCCCAAGACTATACAACATGCCCATTCGGACTCTGAGCAGGATGCATCATCACAGGCAAGCGGGTCTCTAGAAGCCACACTCCACGCTATGCAGCAGAGCCTGTTATCAATTGATGGGAAAATAGATGCACTCAATATACACATGGACAAGATGGCTTCAAAACTGGAAAAACAAGATGGCAGACTCACTGAGGCGGAGCAACGTGTCTCAACTACTTAAGACGCTATCCAAACACTGACCCACAAACAGCTGAATATGGTCAAGGTACTCGTCATTATTCAAGCCAAGAACGAGAACTTTGAGGCTCGGTCACGCTGCAGTAATTTACGTGCACTGGGCATCCCGGAGTCCACCAGCACGGGCCAAATGGAACATTATGTGGAAGAAATGATAAGGAAAGTCTTTGGCAGCGAGGAATTGTCGGCAGTGTTCGTGGTGGAACGGGCGCATCAATCCCTACAGGCGTGCCGCCCCCCCCCCGAGCCCCGCCGCGTCCAATAATAGCGAAACTTTTGAACTACAGAGACAGGGACACGTGTTACGTCTCTCCCACAAAAAAGGTGTTATTCAGTTCGATTGCCTTTCTAGCCTGATTTTACAATCACGGTACAAGCCACTCGACATGAATTCGGGCCTGCAAAAAAGAAGCTACAATCACTACGCCTGAAATACGCCATGATATATCCGGTACACCTGCGTTTAGAACAAGATGGCCGCCCTCTGATTTTCAACAATCCTAAGGCAGCTATGGACTATCTTAAGAAAGCGAGGAAGCCGCGATCACTCTCCACGAATGAAGACGCTGAAGATGGCGGCCCCCCACCCCACGGCAACTAAGTAGCACTACAGACCCGTATGGACAGATAAGTGACAGTAAATTAAAGTATGGGAGATCTCTATCAATACCACCATCTGAGACTATATAAAACTCCCAATTGTACAGCTGTAACATGGGTGGATGCAGGAACTAGAGGTGCACATGGCACCCACCCCCAAACCATAAATGTGGGCCAGATGTCTTGGGCCTCATTGTCATATTCCTGGCCCCCTTCGGTCTACAGAAGGGTAAAGTGCTCTGGCGCCCCTCAAAGAGGGTGGAACCCCAAGTTATTTGCATGTTTAGATTATACCACGTTCTCAGGCGAATGCGGGAAAGTTCATTGTTTAATGGCAAGTGTTTCAAGTTGAGTATGGCTTTGGCATTTTCTCTTCACCGGAGTGTGATGAGGGAGGGGTTTCTTTTTTCTTGGTTATTATGTTATAGTCACTGCAAGTACACCTACCTTCATGCCGTCATCCACTTATACACAACAAGACTAGAGTCACACCACCAGGATACCCTGATATAGCAGATGGGCCCTCTAAATGAACACTAAAGTGCAAACACGCAGCTTAGTCACATGGAATGTATGAGGGTTAAACAACCCCAAAAACGTCAGGCAAGTCTTTGCTTATCTTCATAGGCACCAGATTGACATAGCACTCATTCAGGAGACGCATCTCACACCGGACGCAGAGGCAAATATCAGATCGCGTTGGCCACATGACAAAAAGGCATCCTCATACTCATCTTATTCAAGGGGAGTGCTCACCCTGGTTTGCAAGGGAATCCCCTTTGCCACTACCCACTCAGAATCGGATGGCCAAGGGAGATTTGTCATATGAGAGGGCATCTGCAGAGGTACAACACTCACCCTTGTAAACCTCTATGGCCCCAATATAGATAACCCTGAACTATAAATCAATACTTATACTTGGCTATATAAATTGCAACCTTCTACTATTATATAGGGGGTGATTTCAATTTCCCACTAGACCCAAACATAGATAGGTCTGGGTCTCAGGGAACCTTGATCAAGCAAGCATGTAAAACACTTAAAGAGGGAATGACAGATTGGGAACTCACCGACGTCTGGTGACTCAGACACCAGGGGAAAAAATAGGGTACATATATATCCACTGTGCACAAAATGTGGTCTTGGCTGGATTATTGGCTAATAACTCAAACAGTGAGTAATTGGGTAGGCGGGATAAAGTATCTGCCCAAAACATTATCTCACCACTCCCCCATACTATAGTCTTTAAGGCTACCCACTGACACCCCACATCTGTTCCAATGGAGATTGCAGGCCTTCGCCCTCACAGATGCGGTTTTTAGTGTGGGGGTAAGGACAGCTATTATAAGATACTTTGAGGAGAATGCGGGATCTGTGGACACAGCGGAAGTGCTATGGTAAGCCTGCAAGGTTACCATTAGGGGCACATGTATCGGACTCAGAGCTGGCGTTTTGTCGTCATTACGTGCCCATATGACCCAATTAGAAAAGCTGCTCCGGACATTTGAGACGACATACAAAGCTGACCCTAAACCTCAAATATTAGCAGATATTAAAACGCATCTTCAAGAATACATGGAAACAGCAGATCGAGACATCTGATATTTATCAAAAAGATGGGTGGCAAGAGCGTACGGGGGGGGCGGGACGTAGTCTAGCCGCAAAGATCAAAGGTACATGTGATATTCCCCACTTCCAAACCCTTAGCACATAAGCAGGCACACAAATCCATGACTCCCAAGATATATTCAAAGCCTTTGTAGACTATTACGCAGATTTGTATGGGGAACCGTGGTCAGCCGCTACATATGTGACAAATGCTTATTTGAACGATATTGCACTAGCATGGTTATCGCCAGGGCAGAGGGAATTTCTGGTGCAACCACTAACGGAGGAGGAGGTAGGGGATGCTATTCGTTCTCTACCTAACGGCAAATCACTGGGAAGCGATGGTGGATCCCAAGCGAGTTCTATAAAACCTTCCCAGACCTATTGATACCTCATTTACTAGCTATGTACCAAGAAGCATACAATAAAAAATGCCTGTCCCCCTCTCTGCGTGAAGCGCTATTAATACCTTTGTTGAAACCTGGTAAAGAACCCGAACAAGTAGACTAATAACGCCCACTATTTATAACTAAAACAGATGTAAAGATCATGGCAAAGATCATTGCATCCAGACTCCAATTGCTGCTACAAGCCCTGGTACTGCCAGACCAGGCAGGCTTTATACCCTCACGGTCCACCACACATAATCTGTGTACAGTCTTTGTGGTTCTGAATCAAATAGACCCTTCACTACCTGCGGCAGCTATTTTCTTAGATGCTGCAAAGGCAATTGATTCCATCCAGTGACCATACATGTTCACGGTCCTGACCAGGATGGGAATGCCACAGGCATTCTTGAACTGGATCCAATTGTTATTCATGAAACCAGCCACCCGGGTTCGTGTTAACGGCATCAAATCAGAACCAGTGAGCATATACAGAGGAACGTGTCAGGGCTGCCCACTATCCCCGATTCTATTTGCCCTTGCGTTAGAAGCCCTGGCCTGCATCATAAGACAGAAACACTCATTTGCTGCCCTAGGTTTTCGACTCCGACCTCTTGCGATCTCACTATATGCAGACGATATGGTGGTGTACATCAGAGCACACATTTGGAACCTACTCTAAGAGAATATGTTAAATTTGGGAGGCACTCTTGGCTAACCATTAATTAGAAAAAATCAGTGGCGTTTCCACTAACCCTGGCAATCATGCCACACACAATGGAATTTCCGCTAGAATGGTGCACGTCGTCTCTTAAATATCTAGGCGTCTGGAGAGAATTATGGCACAGCCATCACAAAGCTGCGAGATCAGGTAGCGCGCTGGATTAGGCTTCCATTGTCGCTGGCCGACAGACTGGCAATAATGAAGATGGTCGTCCTGCCTAAATTTGTATATTTATTCATCAACATGCCTATTTCCCTCACATTAGAGTTTTTTTTTAAGATTACAATCCTGCATGATAGCCCTCGCCTGGGCAGGCAAGCAACCTAAAATAAGCTGGCAGACCCTCACGCGTCCGTATGCACAAGGAAGGTTTAATGCCCCAGACTTATAACTATACTATTTATGCGCCCATGCCCACTTTGCTCAATATTGGTATCAACCCCACAACTTTATTGCACACGTAGCAATCGAGTCAGATGATGCTTACCAGCCACCCTCAATGCAATCTTAACACATGAATGTAAAATTACAAATCTAAAAACTACAAGCCCGCTAGAGAGTACAATCAGAGCATGGCATACACTCGCATCACGTGCAAGCTGGATTCCAATCTGCGTCGATAAGTTACCCCTACTGCACCACCCCTCAATATCCATTTCAAGTGCAACAGGAACGTTGGCAATACTACAAGAAGCAGGGATCCACACCTTGGGAGATGTTTTTCCGGCGGGCGAGTTCATCTCGCTGGATGTGTTTATTGGTAGCCGTAGCGGTAGATTGATGCAGAAATTTGTATATCACAGATTGAGAACTGACATGAAAGCACTATACCCCTGTTTCCCCCAGGAGCCGCTGGAACGGATGTCGTTACGGGCCATGTGAGGGGCATATTTACAAGGTGACGATAGAAAATTATCGCCGCTTTTGCGGCTGTTTTCGGCCGAAAAGCGGCGATAAATTTTATCCCCTAATTAGCATGGTCACGCTAACGTGTGAAACCTTGCATTAGCGCACAAATTCTTAACGCCCAGCCTTGCATCTCTAATGAGATGCAAAGTGGGCGTTCCTGACCTGACATGACAGGAGAAATGTCGCTAAGCGACATTTCTCCTATCATCAAGCCCCACGCTATGAAGCATAGCGGCAAGAAAATTAGCGATAACCCCTGTTATCGCTACTTTCCTTACGCCTGCTTCAGGACTGACTTAGCCAGGATATCCTATGGAAGGTGGATATCATGGCTAAGTTTGTGGGGCCCTATCAACAAGCTAACGCCACATTTCGGGAGATTATGGCTGGGTTTCCAGCGATAATCTCACGTTAGGCAGTTAGCGCTAGGATTTTTATCTCTTTTGAGATAAGCGTTGCTAATAGCATGCTATCTCAGCGATAAAAATCCACGCTAGCCGGTGATAATTATCCTAGCGCTAAGTGCGCTTAGTGATAATTATCGCCGGTTGTTGCTGATATGCCCCAGAGTGAGTACCGATAGGAAAAATTTGATAACTAAGCTATATAAGGTTGCTCAGAAGGAAAACAAAGCCCCAACTGACAACCCCAGAGAGAAGTGGAATACAGTTTTAGATACACACATCACAACAGAGGACTGGGAGGCATGCTGTGGGTTGCTAGACAAACTCCCCTCCAACTGCAATCTAAAAATCATTCACTTCAAATACCTACCAGCAGTTATACAAATATGGGGTAGGCCAAGCCTCTGAATGTAAACGATGCAGAGTGGATGAGGCAGATTTTTTGATCCTCGCTTGGACCTGTAGGCCCATAGCGGAATATTGAAAGCAGATAATGTGCACAATAACTGAGATGGTGGGTACTAGAATGAAATGCTCCACGGAGGTATGTTTACTGGGCCTCCTTAAATCAATACCTAGAGCCCAATGGAAATTCGTTGCCATAGCTTTGCTGTTGGCCAAGCGCAGAATATCTATATGCTGGGGAGGGGGGGAGGTACCAAATAAAGCAGAATGGTTACGAGACTTCACTTACTGCAAGCACAACTCGAAACATATGTAGAGGAATTGCCTGAAGCATCAAGACCAATAGACTTTTGGGCCCCCTATATATCATACTTGTTAAACGCAAACAGAGAAGCAATAGATTGACCATGGTGCAAGCTCCACCTGCGGGGAGGAGCTCAATACTGACGGGAAGGTGTGCAAGAGGCATGTTAAGATTAAGGTGGAAATAAGACTAACCAACTATGTATTCGAAACAGAAGGTGACTAGTTATTTCTTGTTCTTTCATCTAAACATGTAAATGCTAGAGTATATTGTGCAATGGATGTATATATATAATACGGACAATATAAGAATACTGTAATATATTCCGAATTGAAATATAACATTTTATGAAAAACTTAATTAAAAAAAAGATGATCCAGACGTTTCTGACAAATTGGTGGTGTTGCGGGCAAACCCTGTGCATAGAAACATTCAAAGGGAATGGGTCACAGGATCTCCAAGGCTGAGAAGAAGAACCCCTCAGGCTTATCTGCATTCATGATGAGGTAGTTGTGGACGTCCATTGTTACATGTAAGAGTCAATTACTGCTGGAATAACTGCTTTCTGGATCTTTCAGAATTCTACTCTGGTTGTTGGTTTTGTAACAACCAATGATGCAGCTGTTGTAAATTGTTTAAACAGTCTACCAAATAGGAATTAAAAACTGAGGTAAAAGAGAAGAGCCTTGGGGCATCCTACATGACATTTGGGAAATAAAGGAGAAAAATAGGCTGGTTTCACCTGCTGAAATTGATTTGAGGTGAATGATCTCTTTACATGTAGACAGAGAGCAATGGTATAGAATGTTAAGACAAAAAGCACCTCTAGGACAATTCATAAAAAAAGTTTTCCTCAGCAAACAGAACTGGCCATGACAGTTGCCACCAGTAAAATGTATATTGCAGTATGTATTTGTTTGGTATGAAAGGGTTCCTGGGATTATCAATGCACTATGGCAGTTTTGTTTTCGGTGGTTGTTATGTTGATACACAACTCAAGGTAATGGAAGTCAAGCTTTGTTATGATCCGCAGATGAGATTCACAAGTGACTACCAACCCATAGGTACAATCTAATGCATCATGTTCAATTTTAACAACCTCAAAGTACAACTGACCCCATCTTAAGTATGAGCAGCTGTAATGCACGACATTTTGACACACAAAAAGGATCATGTTTCCTAGCCACTGACCGCTGTATTCTTCATTATTCAGTGCAGTGACTTCACTTTGAGAGAGCAAAATTAATTAACAGCACCTGAGAAAATAATCCATCCCATTGTATCTCAAGCAACCATTTCCCGTCATTTATCAGTGCTACTCACAGTTCCTCAGATGAATGTTTAAATCATGTGGCCTGAAAGAACATTTTGTTCTGTGAAATATTGGAAAGAATCCAATCACTTTGCATATTTATGGCTACTCTAATCCACTTCGCCATCAATGCCACCACCAATGAGAACATTATGACGAGAGATTACCTTCCTAGTTCAATTATCCTACTACTGAAAAATACTGGCAGGGCCGGACTGGGAACCAAAACTGGCCTTGGCAAAGTGCTCGGCCGGCGTCCTGAGGGGTAGGGGGTGAGGCCGAGCTGTTTGCCATGTCCAGTTTCGGCCAATTTCGTTAAAGCGGCCGAAAAACAGCCCTGTAACAAAATCGGCCCCCAGGGGCCCAAAACTTGTCCCCAACCCTGGCGGCCCACCGGGAAATGCCTGGTGCCCGCTACGGCCGGTCGGGCCCTGAATACAGGAACTCTACGTTTGTATTCTCTCAACCTGTCACTTGGTTCTTATAGATTCAAACTTGCAAAAACTCAATTTGACACATCACATGGCCATCAATTTTCATTTAAACTGGCTTGGTCATTAGCCCAAAGCAGACGTTCTCGTTCTACACACACTCAAAGTGGGTCAGTAAGCTTGATTTTCAGAACGTGAAAAAAGTGCCATGGAGTAAAATTGGGCTACAAAAGCTTCCCAAATTTGCTGAATAGGTGAACTTGAGAAAGGAAAAACAAGGCAAAACAAGGTTCAACAGTGGCAGGTGATGACATTTGAAAGTGGTAAGGCATAAAATAATTATCATACTGCACTGCGGCGAGCGAGCGTAGTGAATGAGCCCGAACCACCTAGGGGAGGTTCAGGGGGGTTCTCCCTCTGAGAAAATTTTGAAAAAAGAGTAGGCAAATGGTGCATTTTCAAGCAAATTTGAAAAAGCAGTATGATTGAGCAGCACTTCTGCTAGGCTTAATATTTACATTCAATTTGTTCGCAATCGCAGCACAGAACATTTGCCTGGTTCCTTCTGGTACAGGAACAGCGATGGGCTTTGTGTCCTGGCACATATTGTAAAACGTATTTAATTTACCTAAGCACACAATACAATATCGGACTGTTTGGACTTAGGGGCACTGTGTAGGAGGTAAGCACTGCACCCCCTTTGGCATAAATATTATCCTAATTTGCAGCCAGCTTTTCATACTGGTAAAAAGTTGGAGAGACACATTTCACAAAGTTAGAGTTTTTGGCGCATCTACCTAACAAATCTGGAACCTCCCATAATCCTAAACAAAAAGCCAGCTTTCACCCATGATCAATAAAACCATACATCTCTGCAATATTGCACTTGTGAATATACTGCACTGCAAAACTGTGGTTGGGATATTTCATCTGTCAGTAAAACCGTTTCTCCTCTTCTGTATTGTGATCATTCTGGCATTAAATGATCTTCAGTGGGGTCTCTACCAGGGCACCACTCGGTAATTGGCCCCAAAGCTTTATTTGGGTTCTCTCTCTATACAACTACTACATAAGGCTATATCTCATACAGGATATGTCCAATGTGCATGCCTCCTATGCTGACTTGGCATCGAAATTTGACTCAATTGCCTAACTCTTTTCCAATGCAAGTCACCATGCCAGGGCCAGTCACTGCTTGTTTAAGCGCAGAGTCAATTACGATCTTGGCTCCCTGTGGCATAGATTTCATTGGTGAGTGAAGACGCTAATAACAAGACCACCTCACGCTACAGGAGATCTACTGCAAAGGAGGCTGTTCTGAAGCAGCCAACATAGCATAACGTCACCTTATTTTACTTCCTCCTGTCCCTCTTCCCTCATTCAATCTTCTAGAAGCCCTCTGTGCTCTGAAATAGCAATTGTTACAACAATAAAAATGGCCATCATGGCATACGAAGTACTAAACAATGTTTCGCAGATAACTCTTCTGTTTGCCTACTTCCTTAGAGTACAAAAATGAACGAAGAAATCCCAACAATTTACTGTTGTCATTGGTACTATCCAGACCAGGTTGGGTTTTTCTGAATAAACATGGTTTTGTTCAAATCTTTTGTGATAAGTAACAAAACTCCCATTATATACTGTGACTATATTACCCTGCCATTTAAGTATGCGTAAACAACTACCCAAGGGCATTAGCTAGACACACCACAAACCAATGATACAATACATAACAAACTGCTTCAATTTAAGAGCCAATAACAATAATATCCAAAAGGATGTTCCCTTTGTTCCTCCATTTAAAATCTACTCTGAATCCTTAGAGCTTGCTCTAATTCAAGTTCCTACTTCAGGGGTCCTGGTTATGGAACGTGCCAGATGCAACATTTACTCGCAACCGTACGCTAGTCCCGCATCTTTTCTAACACTAACAAGCATGGATGTGACGATTGGCATAGGATATTAATCGAACAAAAGGAAAAGATTTAACAGCAGAGTTGAGGGGTTAATGGAAAACGTACGCAAATGTAAGTTTTAAATGCAACAGGGGTACATTTTTAATGAAATTTAAGCACACTTTTAAAGTATGTAAATAAAAAAGGGTTCAACATAACTGGTTCAACATAACTGAGAAGCACACTGTCTTTAAAAACCAATGATTTTATGAAACTAGCACTAAAATCCTTGTGCTTTCTTTTGCGCTCTTTTGAAATTCAGATCTCTATCATATCACACCACGTGTCTTTCCCAAAATTCACTTTATCAACGCTGTTCCTTAATCCTCTCTCACCGTGCAATTCAAGGCAATAAAAAGATGGGTAACTCTGCGCTGCACATGTCCAGTAAACTAAAAAATTTCACAGTTTATTCGGCAATACCTGGATTTTGATGAACTTTGCATGTTGTGGAAGCTCAGACTCAAGCTAGACCCGGACTCCTCTCTGTGCTGCAGCCTCTACAGTCGCGGACGGCATGACGGGCGGGTGGGGGTGGTGGAAATGGGGTCGTTGCGGGGGATGGGGAAGGTGGGAGGGGTTTAATAATTAAAATAAAACTCACCGCCCGCGCCGCCTCAGCTTTTGGCCGGGTCCCGATTTGCGCTTTGTCTGCTGCTCTCCTCAACAAGAAGCAGCCACCGACTGGCAGCCTCCCTCCCCTCCACCAATCACAAAATGCTGCCATGGTGCGGCGCAGGCGCACAGCGCTCCAGCCGGCTACCTAAATGGAGGCCCTTTTCTCTATGTAGGCTTCATGCAGCCTACACAGAGAAAAGGGAGAGTGCGCATGACTGCTTTGGTCGGCCCCAGGCCAACCAAAGTAGTCAGGGTCCACAACAGTGGGCAAGTCACTCCCCCCGCACTCGAGCAGGACCGCCCGCCCACAACAAAGTATTCTGCTTTCTCGCAGTGCAAGAAGCAGAAACATTTAATGGTAGTTTTACTATTTTATGTTTCTGCTTCTCGCACTGCGAGAAAGCAGTGGGGCAACGCCCCCACGCTCCTATGGAGGAGTCGCTACTAAGGTTCACGCAGAATAACCATAACTGACAGAACAACCCATAAACCTGTCAGTTTTGGTGCTTCTTGTGGTTCTCATTGCAACTTTATTTCCCTGGTAAGAATAAGTTCCTTACAGTGCCTGAACATGTCAGTTTGAGGGCCTTATTTTCTTCCTTTGTAGATGGAAGAGAATTTTTGAAGAATTCTGCTGAAACTTGCTTCTGAAGATCAGAAAATATAAAAAGTTATTTTCACCCAGCACTAGTTAAAAGAAGTCCATATGTCTGCAACTTTTCCCAGCACCAATTTTGTCATTAATTAAAAAAAAGATGATCCAGACGTTTCTGACAAATTGGTGGTGTTGCGGGCAAACCCTGTGCATAGAAACATTCAAAGGGAATGGGTCACAGGATCTCCAAGGCTGAGAAGAAGAACCCCTCAGGCTTATCTGCATTCATGATGAGGTAGTTGTGGACGTCCATTGTTACATGTAAGAGTCAATTACTGCTGGAATAACTGCTTTCTGGATCTTTCAGAATTCTACTCTGGTTGTTGGTTTTGTAACAACCAATGATGCAGCTGTTGTAAATTGTTTAAACAGTCTACCAAATAGGAATTAAAAACTGAGGTAAAAGAGAAGAGCCTTGGGGCATCCTACATGACATTTGGGAAATAAAGGAGAAAAATAGGCTGGTTTCACCTGCTGAAATTGATTTGAGGTGAATGATCTCTTTACATGTAGACAGAGAGCAATGGTATAGAATGTTAAGACAAAAAGCACCTCTAGGACAATTCATAAAAAAAGTTTTCCTCAGCAAACAGAACTGGCCATGACAGTTGCCACCAGTAAAATGTATATTGCAGTATGTATTTGTTTGGTATGAAAGGGTTCCTGGGATTATCAATGCACTATGGCAGTTTTGTTTTCGGTGGTTGTTATGTTGATACACAACTCAAGGTAATGGAAGTCAAGCTTTGTTATGATCCGCAGATGAGATTCACAAGTGACTACCAACCCATAGGTACAATCTAATGCATCATGTTCAATTTTAACAACCTCAAAGTACAACTGACCCCATCTTAAGTATGAGCAGCTGTAATGCACGACATTTTGACACACAAAAATGATCATGTTTCCTAGCCACTGACCGCTGTATTCTTCATTATTCAGTGCAGTAACTTCACTTTGAGAGAGCAAAATTAATTAACAGCACCTGAGAAAATAATCCATCCCATTGTATCTCAAGCAACCATTTCCCGTCATTTATCAGTGCTACTCACAGTTCCTCAGATGAATGTTTAAATCATGTGGCCTGAAAGAACATTTTGTTCTGTGAAATATTGGAAAGAATCCAATCACTTTGCATATTTATGGCTACTCTAATCCACTTCGCCATCAATGCCACCACCAATGAGAACATTATGACGAGAGATTACCTTCCTAGTTCAATTATCCTACTACTGAAAAATACAGGCAGGGCCGGACTGGGAACCAAAACTGGCCTTGGCAAAGTGCTCGGCCGGCGTCCTGAGGGGTAGGGGGTGAGGCCGAGCTGTTTGCCATGTCCAGTTTCGGCCAATTTCGTTAAAGCGGCCGAAAAACAGCCCTGTAACAAAATCGGCCCCCAGGGGCCCAAAACTTGTCCCCAACCCTGGCGGCCCACCGGGAAATGCCTGGTGCCCGCTACGGCCGGTCGGGCCCTGAATACAGGAACTCTACGTTTGTATTCTCTCAACCTGTCACTTGGTTCTTATAGATTCAAACTTGCAAAAACTCAATTTGACACATCACATGGCCATCAATTTTCATTTAAACTGGCTTGGTCATTAGCCCAAAGCAGACGTTCTCGTTCTACACACACTCAAAGTGGGTCAATAAGCTTGATTTTCAGAACGTGAAAAAAGTGCCATGGAGTAAAATTGGGCTACAAAAGCTTCCCAAATTTGCTGAATAGGTGAACTTGAGAAAGGAAAAACAAGGCAAAACAAGGTTCAACAGTGGCAGGTGATGACATTTGAAAGTGGTAAGGCATAAAATAATTATCATACTGCACTGCGGCGAGCGAGCGTAGTGAATGAGCCCGAACCACCTAGGGGAGGTTCAGGGGGGTTCTCCCTCTGAGAAAATTTTGAAAAAAGAGTAGGCAAATGGTGCATTTTCAAGCAAATTTGAAAAAGCAGTATGATTGAGCAGCACTTCTGCTAGGCTTAATATTTACATTCAATTTGTTCGCAATCGCAGCACAGAACATTTGCCTGGTTCCTTCTGGTACAGGAACAGCGATGGGCTTTGTGTCCTGGCACATATTGTAAAACGTATTTAATTTACCTAAGCACACAATACAATATCGGACTGTTTGGACTTAGGGGCACTGTGTAGGAGGTAAGCACTGCACCCCCTTTGGCATAAATATTATCCTAATTTGCAGCCAGCTTTTCATACTGGTAAAAAGTTGGAGAGACACATTTCACAAAGTTAGAGTTTTTGGCGCATCTACCTAACAAATCTGGAACCTCCCATAATCCTAAACAAAAAGCCAGCTTTCACCCATGATCAATAAAACCATACATCTCTGCAATATTGCACTTGTGAATATACTGCACTGCAAAACTGTGGTTGGGATATTTCATCTGTCAGTAAAACCGTTTCTCCTCTTCTGTATTGTGATCATTCTGGCATTAAATGATCTTCAGTGGGGTCTCTACCAGGGCACCACTCGGTAATTGGCCCCAAAGCTTTATTTGGGTTCTCTCTCTATACAACTACTACATAAGGCTATATCTCATACAGGATATGTCCAATGTGCATGCCTCCTATGCTGACTTGGCATCGAAATTTGACTCAATTGCCTAACTCTTTTCCAATGCAAGTCACCATGCCAGGGCCAGTCACTGCTTGTTTAAGCGCAGAGTCAATTACGATCTTGGCTCCCTGTGGCATAGATTTCATTGGTGAGTGAAGACGCTAATAACAAGACCACCTCACGCTACAGGAGATCTACTGCAAAGGAGGCTGTTCTGAAGCAGCCAACATAGCATAACGTCACCTTATTTTACTTCCTCCTGTCCCTCTTCCCTCATTCAATCTTCTAGAAGCCCTCTGTGCTCTGAAATAGCAATTGTTACAACAATAAAAATGGCCATCATGGCATACGAAGTACTAAACAATGTTTCGCAGATAACTCTTCTGTTTGCCTACTTCCTTAGAGTACAAAAATGAACGAAGAAATCCCAACAATTTACTGTTGTCATTGGTACTATCCAGACCAGGTTGGGTTTTTCTGAATAAACATGGTTTTGTTCAAATCTTTTGTGATAAGTAACAAAACTCCCATTATATACTGTGACTATATTACCCTGCCATTTAAGTATGCGTAAACAACTACCCAAGGGCATTAGCTAGACACACCACAAACCAATGATACAATACATAACAAACTGCTTCAATTTAAGAGCCAATAACAATAATATCCAAAAGGATGTTCCCTTTGTTCCTCCATTTAAAATCTACTCTGAATCCTTAGAGCTTGCTCTAATTCAAGTTCCTACTTCAGGGGTCCTGGTTATGGAACGTGCCAGATGCAACATTTACTCGCAACCGTACGCTAGTCCCGCATCTTTTCTAACACTAACAAGCATGGATGTGACGATTGGCATAGGATATTAATCGAACAAAAGGAAAAGATTTAACAGCAGAGTTGAGGGGTTAATGGAAAACGTACGCAAATGTAAGTTTTAAATGCAACAGGGGTACATTTTTAATGAAATTTAAGCACACTTTTAAAGTATGTAAATAAAAAAGGGTTCAACATAACTGGTTCAACATAACTGAGAAGCACACTGTCTTTAAAAACCAATGATTTTATGAAACTAGCACTAAAATCCTTGTGCTTTCTTTTGCGCTCTTTTGAAATTCAGATCTCTATCATATCACACCACGTGTCTTTCCCAAAATTCACTTTATCAACGCTGTTCCTTAATCCTCTCTCACCGTGCAATTCAAGGCAATAAAAAGATGGGTAACTCTGCGCTGCACATGTCCAGTAAACTAAAAAATTTCACAGTTTATTCGGCAATACCTGGATTTTGATGAACTTTGCATGTTGTGGAAGCTCAGACTCAAGCTAGACCCGGACTCCTCTCTGTGCTGCAGCCTCTACAGTCGCGGACGGCATGACGGGCGGGTGGGGGTGGTGGAAATGGGGTCGTTGCGGGGGATGGGGGAGGTGGGAGGGGTTTAATAATTAAAATAAAACTCACCGCCCGCGCCGCCTCAGCTTTTGGCCGGGTCCCGATTTGCGCTTTGTCTGCTGCTCTCCTCAACAAGAAGCAGCCACCGACTGGCAGCCTCCCTCCCCTCCACCAATCACAAAATGCTGCCATGGTGCGGCGCAGGCGCACAGCGCTCCAGCCGGCTACCTAAATGGAGGCCCTTTTCTCTATGTAGGCTTCATGCAGCCTACACAGAGAAAAGGGAGAGTGCGCATGACTGCTTTGGTCGGCCCCAGGCCAACCAAAGTAGTCAGGGTCCACAACAGTGGGCAAGTCACTCCCCCCGCACTCGAGCAGGACCGACCGCCCACAACAAAGTATTCTGCTTTCTCGCAGTGCAAGAAGCAGAAACATTTAATGGTAGTTTTACTATTTTATGTTTCTGCTTCTCGCACTGCGAGAAAGCAGTGGGGCAACGCCCCCACGCTCCTATGGAGGAGTCACTACTAAGGTTCACGCAGAATAACCATAACTGACAGAACAACCCATAAACCTGTCAGTTTTGGTGCTTCTTGTGGTTCTCATTGCAACTTTATTTCCCTGGTAAGAATAAGTTCCTTACAGTGCCTGAACATGTCAGTTTGAGGGCCTTATTTTCTTCCTTTGTAGATGGAAGAGAATTTTTGAAGAATTCTGCTGAAACTTGCTTCTGAAGATCAGAAAATATAAAAAGTTATTTTCACCCAGCACTAGTTAAAAGAAGTCCATATGTCTGCAACTTTTCCCAGCACCAATTTTGTCATTAATTAAAAAAAAGATGATCCAGACGTTTCTGACAAATTGGTGGTGTTGCGGGCAAACCCTGTGCATAGAAACATTCAAAGGGAATTGGTCACAGGATCTCCAAGGCTGAGAAGAAGAACCCCTCAGGCTTATCTGCATTCATGATGAGGTAGTTGTGGACGTCCATTGTTACATGTAAGAGTCAATTACTGCTGGAATAACTGCTTTCTGGATCTTTCAGAATTCTACTCTGGTTGTTGGTTTTGTAACAACCAATGATGCAGCTGTTGTAAATTGTTTAAACAGTCTACCAAATAGGAATTAAAAACTGAGGTAAAAGAGAAGAGCCTTGGGGCATCCTACATGACATTTGGGAAATAAAGGAGAAAAATAGGCTGGTTTCACCTGCTGAAATTGATTTGAGGTGAATGATCTCTTTACATGTAGACAGAGAGCAATGGTATAGAATGTTAAGACAAAAAGCACCTCTAGGACAATTCATAAAAAAAGTTTTCCTCAGCAAACAGAACTGGCCATGACAGTTGCCACCAGTAAAATGTATATTGCAGTATGTATTTGTTTGGTATGAAAGGGTTCCTGGGATTATCAATGCACTATGGCAGTTTTGTTTTCGGTGGTTGTTATGTTGATACACAACTCAAGGTAATGGAAGTCAAGCTTTGTTATGATCCGCAGATGAGATTCACAAGTGACTACCAACCCATAGGTACAATCTAATGCATCATGTTCAATTTTAACAACCTCAAAGTACAACTGACCCCATCTTAAGTATGAGCAGCTGTAATGCACGACATTTTGACACACAAAAATGATCATGTTTCCTAGCCACTGACCGCTGTATTCTTCATTATTCAGTGCAGTGACTTCACTTTGAGAGAGCAAAATTAATTAACAGCACCTGAGAAAATAATCCATCCCATTGTATCTCAAGCAACCATTTCTGTGAAATATTGGAAAGAATCCAATCACTTTGCATATTTATGGCTACTCTAATCCACTTCGCCATCAATGCCACCACCAATGAGAACATTATGACGAGAGATTACCTTCCTAGTTCAATTATCCTACTACTGAAAAATACAGGCAGGGCCGGACTGGGAACCAAAACTGGCCTTGGCAAAGTGCTCGGCCGGCGTCCTGAGGGGTAGGGGGTGAGGCCGAGCTGTTTGCCATGTCCAGTTTCGGCCAATTTCGTTAAAGCGGCCGAAAAACAGCCCTGTAACAAAATCGGCCCCCAGGGGCCCAAAACTTGTCCCCAACCCTGGCGGCCCACCGGGAAATGCCTGGTGCCCGCTACGGCCGGTCGGGCCCTGAATACAGGAACTCTACGTTTGTATTCTCTCAACCTGTCACTTGGTTCTTATAGATTCAAACTTGCAAAAACTCAATTTGACACATCACATGGCCATCAATTTTCATTTAAACGGGCTTGGTCATTAGCCCAAAGCAGACGTTCTCGTTCTACACACACTCAAAGTGGGTCAGTAAGCTTGATTTTCAGAACGTGAAAAAAGTGCCATGGAGTAAAATTGGGCTACAAAAGCTTCCCAAATTTGCTGAATAGGTGAACTTGAGAAAGGAAAAACAAGGCAAAACAAGGTTCAACAGTGGCAGGTGATGACATTTGAAAGTGGTAAGGCATAAAATAATTATCATACTGCACTGCGGCGAGCGAGCGTAGTGAATGAGCCCGAACCACCTAGGGGAGGTTCAGGGGGGTTCTCCCTCTGAGAAAATTTTGAAAAAAGAGTAGGCAAATGGTGCATTTTCAAGCAAATTTGAAAAAGCAGTATGATTGAGCAGCACTTCTGCTAGGCTTAATATTTACATTCAATTTGTTCGCAATCGCAGCACAGAACATTTGCCTGGTTCCTTCTGGTACAGGAACAGCGATGGGCTTTGAGTCCTGGCACATATTGTAAAACGTATTTAATTTACCTAAGCACACAATACAATATCGGACTGTTTGGACTTAGGGGCACTGTGTAGGAGGTAAGCACTGCACCCCCTTTGGCATAAATATTATCCTAATTTGCAGCCAGCTTTTCATACTGGTAAAAAGTTGGAGAGACACATTTCACAAAGTTAGAGTTTTTGGCGCATCTACCTAACAAATCTGGAACCTCCCATAATCCTAAACAAAAAGCCAGCTTTCACCCATGATCAATAAAACCATACATCTCTGCAATATTGCACTTGTGAATATACTGCACTGCAAAACTGTGGTTGGGATATTTCATCTGTCAGTAAAACCGTTTCTCCTCTTCTGTATTGTGATCATTCTGGCATTAAATGATCTTCAGTGGGGTCTCTACCAGGGCACCACTCGGTAATTGGCCCCAAAGCTTTATTTGGGTTCTCTCTCTATACAACTACTACATAAGGCTATATCTCATACAGGATATGTCCAATGTGCATGCCTCCTATGCTGACTTGGCATCGAAATTTGACTCAATTGCCTAACTCTTTTCCAATGCAAGTCACCATGCCAGGGCCAGTCACTGCTTGTTTAAGCGCAGAGTCAATTACGATCTTGGCTCCCTGTGGCATAGATTTCATTGGTGAGTGAAGACGCTAATAACAAGACCACCTCACGCTACAGGAGATCTACTGCAAAGGAGGCTGTTCTGAAGCAGCCAACATAGCATAACGTCACCTTATTTTACTTCCTCCTGTCCCTCTTCCCTCATTCAATCTTCTAGAAGCCCTCTGTGCTCTGAAATAGCAATTGTTACAACAATAAAAATGGCCATCATGGCATACGAAGTACTAAACAATGTTTCGCAGATAACTCTTCTGTTTGCCTACTTCCTTAGAGTACAAAAATGAACGAAGAAATCCCAACAATTTACTGTTGTCATTGGTACTATCCAGACCAGGTTGGGTTTTTCTGAATAAACATGGTTTTGTTCAAATCTTTTGTGATAAGTAACAAAACTCCCATTATATACTGTGACTATATTACCCTGCCATTTAAGTATGCGTAAACAACTACCCAAGGGCATTAGCTAGACACAGCACAAACCAATGATACAATACATAACAAACTGCTTCAATTTAAGAGCCAATAACAATAATATCCAAAAGGATGTTCCCTTTGTTCCTCCATTTAAAATCTACTCTGAATCCTTAGAGCTTGCTCTAATTCAAGTTCCTACTTCAGGGGTCCTGGTTATGGAACGTGCCAGATGCAACATTTACTCGCAACCGTACGCTAGTCCCGCATCTTTTCTAACACTAACAAGCATGGATGTGACGATTGGCATAGGATATTAATCGAACAAAAGGAAAAGATTTAACAGCAGAGTTGAGGGGTTAATGGAAAACGTACGCAAATGTAAGTTTTAAATGCAACAGAGGTACATTTTTAATGAAATTTAAGCACACTTTTAAAGTATGTAAATAAAAAAGGGTTCAACATAACTGGTTCAACATAACTGAGAAGCACACTGTCTTTAAAAACCAATGATTTTATGAAACTAGCACTAAAATCCTTGTGCTTTGTTTTGCGCTCTTTTGAAATTCAGATCTCTATCATATCACACCACGTGTCTTTCCCAAAATTCACTTTATCAACGCTGTTCCTTAATCCTCTCTCACCGTGCAATTCAAGGCAATAAAAAGATGGGTAACTCTGCGCTGCACATGTCCAGTAAACTAAAAAATTTCACAGTTTATTCGGCAATACCTGGATTTTGATGAACTTTGCATGTTGTGGAAGCTCAGACTCAAGCTAGACCCGGACTCCTCTCTGTGCTGCAGCCTCTACAGTCGCGGACGGCATGACGGGCGGGTGGGGGTGGTGGAAATGGGGTCGTTGCGGGGGATGGGGGAGGTGGGAGGGGTTTAATAATTAAAATAAAACTCACCGCCCGCGCCGCCTCAGCTTTTGGCCGGGTCCCGATTTGCGCTTTGTCTGCTGCTCTCCTCAACAAGAAGCAGCCACCGACTGGCAGCCTCCCTCCCCTCCACCAATCACAAAATGCTGCCATGGTGCGGCGCAGGCGCACAGCGCTCCAGCCGGCTACCTAAATGGAGGCCCTTTTCTCTATGTAGGCTTCATGCAGCCTACACAGAGAAAAGGGAGAGTGCGCATGACTGCTTTGGTCGGCCCCAGGCCAACCAAAGTAGTCAGGGTCCACAACAGTGGGCAAGTCACTCCCCCCGCACTCGAGCAGGACCGCCCGCCCACAACAAAGTATTCTGCTTTCTCGCAGTGCAAGAAGCAGAAACATTTAATGGTAGTTTTACTATTTTATGTTTCTGCTTCTCGCACTGCGAGAAAGCAGTGGGGCAACGCCCCCACGCCCCTATGGAGGAGTCGCTACTAAGGTTCACGCAGAATAACCATAACTGACAGAACAACCCATAAACCTGTCAGTTTTGGTGCTTCTTGTGGTTCTCATTGCAACTTTATTTCCCTGGTAAGAATAAGTTCCTTACAGTGCCTGAACATGTCAGTTTGAGGGCCTTATTTTCTTCCTTTGTAGATGGAAGAGAATTTTTGAAGAATTCTGCTGAAACTTGCTTCTGAAGATCAGAAAATATAAAAAGTTATTTTCACCCAGCACTAGTTAAAAGAAGTCCATATGTCTGCAACTTTTCCCAGCACCAATTTTGTCATTAATTAAAAAAAAGATGATCCAGACGTTTCTGACAAATTGGTGGTGTTGCGGGCAAACCCTGTGCATAGAAACATTCAAAGGGAATGGGTCACAGGATCTCCAAGGCTGAGAAGAAGAACCCCTCAGGCTTATCTGCATTCATGATGAGGTAGTTGTGGACGTCCATTGTTACATGTAAGAGTCAATTACTGCTGGAATAACTGCTTTCTGGATCTTTCAGAATTCTACTCTGGTTGTTGGTTTTGTAACAACCAATGATGCAGCTGTTGTAAATTGTTTAAACAGTCTACCAAATAGGAATTAAAAACTGAGGTAAAAGAGAAGAGCCTTGGGGCATCCTACATGACATTTGGGAAATAAAGGAGAAAAATAGGCTGGTTTCACCTGCTGAAATTGATTTGAGGTGAATGATCTCTTTACATGTAGACAGAGAGCAATGGTATAGAATGTTAAGACAAAAAGCACCTCTAGGACAATTCATAAAAAAAGTTTTCCTCAGCAAACAGAACTGGCCATGACAGTTGCCACCAGTAAAATGTATATTGCAGTATGTATTTGTTTGGTATGAAAGGGTTCCTGGGATTATCAATGCACTATGGCAGTTTTGTTTTCGGTGGTTGTTATGTTGATACACAACTCAAGGTAATGGAAGTCAAGCTTTGTTATGATCCGCAGATGAGATTCACAAGTGACTACCAACCCATAGGTACAATCTAATGCATCATGTTCAATTTTAACAACCTCAAAGTACAACTGACCCCATCTTAAGTATGAGCAGCTGTAATGCACGACATTTTGACACACAAAAATGATCATGTTTCCTAGCCACTGACCGCTGTATTCTTCATTATTCAGTGCAGTGACTTCACTTTGAGAGAGCAAAATTAATTAACAGCACCTGAGAAAATAATCCATCCCATTGTATCTCAAGCAACCATTTCCCGTCATTTATCAGTGCTACTCACAGTTCCTCAGATGAATGTTTAAATCATGTGGCCTGAAAGAACATTTTGTTCTGTGAAATATTGGAAAGAATCCAATCACTTTGCATATTTATGGCTACTCTAATCCACTTCGCCATCAATGCCACCACCAATGAGAACATTATGACGAGAGATTACCTTCCTAGTTCAATTATCCTACTACTGAAAAATACAGGCAGGGCCGGACTGGGAACCAAAACTGGCCTTGGCAAAGTGCTCGGCCGGCGTCCTGAGGGGTAGGGGGTGAGGCCGAGCTGTTTGCCATGTCCAGTTTCGGCCAATTTCGTTACAGCGGCCGAAAAACAGCCCTGTAACAAAATCGGCCCCCAGGGGCCCAAAACTTGTCCCCAACCCTGGCGGCCCACCGGGAAATGCCTGGTGCCCGCTACGGCCGGTCGGGCCCTGAATACAGGAACTCTACGTTTGTATTCTCTCAACCTGTCACTTGGTTCTTAAAGATTCAAACTTGCAAAAACTCAATTTGACACATCACATGGCCATCAATTTTCATTTAAACTGGCTTGGTCATTAGCCCAAAGCAGACGTTCTCGTTCTACACACACTCAAAGTGGGTCAGTAAGCTTGATTTTCAGAACGTGAAAAAAGTGCCATGGAGTAAAATTGGGCTACAAAAGCTTCCCAAATTTGCTGAATAGGTGAACTTGAGAAAGGAAAAACAAGGCAAAACAAGGTTCAACAGTGGCAGGTGATGACATTTGAAAGTGGTAAGGCATAAAATAATTATCATACTGCACTGCGGCGAGCGAGCGTAGTGAATGAGCCCGAACCACCTAGGGGAGGTTCAGGGGGGTTCTCCCTCTGAGAAAATTTTGAAAAAAGAGTAGGCAAATGGTGCATTTTCAAGCAAATTTGAAAAAGCAGTATGATTGAGCAGCACTTCTGCTAGGCTTAATATTTACATTCAATTTGTTCGCAATCGCAGCACAGAACATTTGCCTGGTTCCTTCTGGTACAGGAACAGCGATGGGCTTTGTGTCCTGGCACATATTGTAAAACGTATTTAATTTACCTAAGCACACAATACAATATCGGACTGTTTGGACTTAGGGGCACTGTGTAGGAGGTAAGCACTGCACCCCCTTTGGCATAAATATTATCCTAATTTGCAGCCAGCTTTTCATACTGGTAAAAAGTTGGAGAGACACATTTCACAAAGTTAGAGTTTTTGGCGCATCTACCTAACAAATCTGGAACCTCCCATAATCCTAAACAAAAAGCCAGCTTTCACCCATGATCAATAAAACCATACATCTCTGCAATATTGCACTTGTGAATATACTGCACTGCAAAACTGTGGTTGGGATATTTCATCTGTCAGTAAAACCGTTTCTCCTCTTCTGTATTGTGATCATTCTGGCATTAAATGATCTTCAGTGGGGTCTCTACCAGGGCACCACTCGGTAATTGGCCCCAAAGCTTTATTTGGGTTCTCTCTCTATACAACTACTACATAAGGCTATATCTCATACAGGATATGTCCAATGTGCATGCCTCCTATGCTGACTTGGCATCGAAATTTGACTCAATTGCCTAACTCTTTTCCAATGCAAGTCACCATGCCAGGGCCAGTCACTGCTTGTTTAAGCGCAGAGTCAATTACGATCTTGGCTCCCTGTGGCATAGATTTCATTGGTGAGTGAAGACGCTAATAACAAGACCACCTCACGCTACAGGAGATCTACTGCAAAGGAGGCTGTTCTGAAGCAGCCAACATAGCATAACGTCACCTTATTTTACTTCCTCCTGTCCCTCTTCCCTCATTCAATCTTCTAGAAGCCCTCTGTGCTCTGAAATAGCAATTGTTACAACAATAAAAATGGCCATCATGGCATACGAAGTACTAAACAATGTTTCGCAGATAACTCTTCTGTTTGCCTACTTCCTTAGAGTACAAAAATGAACGAAGAAATCCCAACAATTTACTGTTGTCATTGGTACTATCCAGACCAGGTTGGGTTTTTCTGAATAAACATGGTTTTGTTCAAATCTTTTGTGATAAGTAACAAAACTCCCATTATATACTGTGACTATATTACCCTGCCATTTAAGTATGCGTAAACAACTACCCAAGGGCATTAGCTAGACACAGCACAAACCAATGATACAATACATAACAAACTGCTTCAATTTAAGAGCCAATAACAATAATATCCAAAAGGATGTTCCCTTTGTTCCTCCATTTAAAATCTACTCTGAATCCTTAGAGCTTGCTCTAATTCAAGTTCCTACTTCAGGGGTCCTGGTTATGGAACGTGCCAGATGCAACATTTACTCGCAACCGTACGCTAGTCCCGCATCTTTTCTAACACTAACAAGCATGGATGTGACGATTGGCATAGGATATTAATCGAACAAAAGGAAAAGATTTAACAGCAGAGTTGAGGGGTTAATGGAAAACGTACGCAAATGTAAGTTTTAAATGCAACAGAGGTACATTTTTAATGAAATTTAAGCACACTTTTAAAGTATGTAAATAAAAAAGGGTTCAACATAACTGGTTCAACATAACTGAGAAGCACACTGTCTTTAAAAACCAATGATTTTATGAAACTAGCACTAAAATCCTTGTGCTTTCTTTTGCGCTCTTTTGAAATTCAGATCTCTATCATATCACACCACGTGTCTTTCCCAAAATTCACTTTATCAACGCTGTTCCTTAATCCTCTCTCACCGTGCAATTCAAGGCAATAAAAAGATGGGTAACTCTGCGCTGCACATGTCCAGTAAACTAAAAAATTTCACAGTTTATTCGGCAATACCTGGATTTTGATGAACTTTGCATGTTGTGGAAGCTCAGACTCAAGCTAGACCCGGACTCCTCTCTGTGCTGCAGCCTCTACAGTCGCGGACGGCATGACGGGCGGGTGGGGGTGGTGGAAATGGGGTCGTTGCGGGGGATGGGGGAGGTGGGAGGGGTTTAATAATTAAAATAAAACTCACCGCCCGCGCCGCCTCAGCTTTTGGCCGGGTCCCGATTTGCGCTTTGTCTGCTGCTCTCCTCAACAAGAAGCAGCCACCGACTGGCAGCCTCCCTCCCCTCCACCAATCACAAAATGCTGCCATGGTGCGGCGCAGGCGCACAGCGCTCCAGCCGGCTACCTAAATGGAGGCCCTTTTCTCTATGTAGGCTTCATGCAGCCTACACAGAGAAAAGGGATAGTGCGCATGACTGCTTTGGTCGGCCCCAGGCCAACCAAAGTAGTCAGGGTCCACAACAGTGGGCAAGTCACTCCCCCCGCACTCGAGCAGGACCGCCCGCCCACAACAAAGTATTCTGCTTTCTCGCAGTGCAAGAAGCAGAAACATTTAATGGTAGTTTTACTATTTTATGTTTCTGCTTCTCGCACTGCGAGAAAGCAGTGGGGCAACGCCCCCACGCCCCTATGGAGGAGTCGCTACTAAGGTTCACGCAGAATAACCATAACTGACAGAACAACCCATAAACCTGTCAGTTTTGGTGCTTCTTGTGGTTCTCATTGCAACTTTATTTCCCTGGTAAGAATAAGTTCCTTACAGTGCCTGAACATGTCAGTTTGAGGGCCTTATTTTCTTCCTTTGTAGATGGAAGAGAATTTTTGAAGAATTCTGCTGAAACTTGCTTCTGAAGATCAGAAAATATAAAAAGTTATTTTCACCCAGCACTAGTTAAAAGAAGTCCATATGTCTGCAACTTTTCCCAGCACCAATTTTGTCATTAATTAAAAAAAAGATGATCCAGACGTTTCTGACAAATTGGTGGTGTTGCGGGCAAACCCTGTGCATAGAAACATTCAAAGGGAATGGGTCACAGGATCTCCAAGGCTGAGAAGAAGAACCCCTCAGGCTTATCTGCATTCATGATGAGGTAGTTGTGGACGTCCATTGTTACATGTAAGAGTCAATTACTGCTGGAATAACTGCTTTCTGGATCTTTCAGAATTCTACTCTGGTTGTTGGTTTTGTAACAACCAATGATGCAGCTGTTGTAAATTGTTTAAACAGTCTACCAAATAGGAATTAAAAACTGAGGTAAAAGAGAAGAGCCTTGGGGCATCCTACATGACATTTGGGAAATAAAGGAGAAAAATAGGCTGGTTTCACCTGCTGAAATTGATTTGAGGTGAATGATCTCTTTACATGTAGACAGAGAGCAATGGTATAGAATGTTAAGACAAAAAGCACCTCTAGGACAATTCATAAAAAAAGTTTTCCTCAGCAAACAGAACTGGCCATGACAGTTGCCACCAGTAAAATGTATATTGCAGTATGTATTTGTTTGGTATGAAAGGGTTCCTGGGATTATCAATGCACTATGGCAGTTTTGTTTTCGGTGGTTGTTATGTTGATACACAACTCAAGGTAATGGAAGTCAAGCTTTGTTATGATCCGCAGATGAGATTCACAAGTGACTACCAACCCATAGGTACAATCTAATGCATCATGTTCAATTTTAACAACCTCAAAGTACAACTGACCCCATCTTAAGTATGAGCAGCTGTAATGCACGACATTTTGACACACAAAAATGATCATGTTTCCTAGCCACTGACCGCTGTATTCTTCATTATTCAGTGCAGTGACTTCACTTTGAGAGAGCAAAATTAATTAACAGCACCTGAGAAAATAATCCATCCCATTGTATCTCAAGCAACCATTTCCCGTCATTTATCAGTGCTACTCACAGTTCCTCAGATGAATGTTTAAATCATGTGGCCTGAAAGAACATTTTGTTCTGTGAAATATTGGAAAGAATCCAATCACTTTGCATATTTATGGCTACTCTAATCCACTTCGCCATCAATGCCACCACCAATGAGAACATTATGACGAGAGATTACCTTCCTAGTTCAATTATCCTACTACTGAAAAATACAGGCAGGGCCGGACTGGGAACCAAAACTGGCCTTGGCAAAGTGCTCGGCCGGCGTCCTGAGGGGTAGGGGGTGAGGCCGAGCTGTTTGCCATGTCCAGTTTCGGCCAATTTCGTTACAGCGGCCGAAAAACAGCCCTGTAACAAAATCGGCCCCCAGGGGCCCAAAACTTGTCCCCAACCCTGGCGGCCCACCGGGAAATGCCTGGTGCCCGCTACGGCCGGTCGGGCCCTGAATACAGGAACTCTACGTTTGTATTCTCTCAACCTGTCACTTGGTTCTTAAAGATTCAAACTTGCAAAAACTCAATTTGACACATCACATGGCCATCAATTTTCATTTAAACTGGCTTGGTCATTAGCCCAAAGCAGACGTTCTCGTTCTACACACACTCAAAGTGGGTCAGTAAGCTTGATTTTCAGAACGTGAAAAAAGTGCCATGGAGTAAAATTGGGCTACAAAAGCTTCCCAAATTTGCTGAATAGGTGAACTTGAGAAAGGAAAAACAAGGCAAAACAAGGTTCAACAGTGGCAGGTGATGACATTTGAAAGTGGTAAGGCATAAAATAATTATCATACTGCACTGCGGCGAGCGAGCGTAGTGAATGAGCCCGAACCACCTAGGGGAGGTTCAGGGGGGTTCTCCCTCTGAGAAAATTTTGAAAAAAGAGTAGGCAAATGGTGCATTTTCAAGCAAATTTGAAAAAGCAGTATGATTGAGCAGCACTTCTGCTAGGCTTAATATTTACATTCAATTTGTTCGCAATCGCAGCACAGAACATTTGCCTGGTTCCTTCTGGTACAGGAACAGCGATGGGCTTTGTGTCCTGGCACATATTGTAAAACGTATTTAATTTACCTAAGCACACAATACAATATCGGACTGTTTGGACTTAGGGGCACTGTGTAGGAGGTAAGCACTGCACCCCCTTTGGCATAAATATTATCCTAATTTGCAGCCAGCTTTTCATACTGGTAAAAAGTTGGAGAGACACATTTCACAAAGTTAGAGTTTTTGGCGCATCTACCTAACAAATCTGGAACCTCCCATAATCCTAAACAAAAAGCCAGCTTTCACCCATGATCAATAAAACCATACATCTCTGCAATATTGCACTTGTGAATATACTGCACTGCAAAACTGTGGTTGGGATATTTCATCTGTCAGTAAAACCGTTTCTCCTCTTCTGTATTGTGATCATTCTGGCATTAAATGATCTTCAGTGGGGTCTCTACCAGGGCACCACTCGGTAATTGGCCCCAAAGCTTTATTTGGGTTCTCTCTCTATACAACTACTACATAAGGCTATATCTCATACAGGATATGTCCAATGTGCATGCCTCCTATGCTGACTTGGCATCGAAATTTGACTCAATTGCCTAACTCTTTTCCAATGCAAGTCACCATGCCAGGGCCATTCACTGCTTGTTTAAGCGCAGAGTCAATTACGATCTTGGCTCCCTGTGGCATAGATTTCATTGGTGAGTGAAGACGCTAATAACAAGACCACCTCACGCTACAGGAGATCTACTGCAAAGGAGGCTGTTCTGAAGCAGCCAACATAGCATAACGTCACCTTATTTTACTTCCTCCTGTCCCTCTTCCCTCATTCAATCTTCTAGAAGCCCTCTGTGCTCTGAAATAGCAATTGTTACAACAATAAAAATGGCCATCATGGCATACGAAGTACTAAACAATGTTTCGCAGATAACTCTTCTGTTTGCCTACTTCCTTAGAGTACAAAAATGAACGAAGAAATCCCAACAATTTACTGTTGTCATTGGTACTATCCAGACCAGGTTGGGTTTTTCTGAATAAACATGGTTTTGTTCAAATCTTTTGTGATAAGTAACAAAACTCCCATTATATACTGTGACTATATTACCCTGCCATTTAAGTATGCGTAAACAACTACCCAAGGGCATTAGCTAGACACAGCACAAACCAATGATACAATACATAACAAACTGCTTCAATTTAAGAGCCAATAACAATAATATCCAAAAGGATGTTCCCTTTGTTCCTCCATTTAAAATCTACTCTGAATCCTTAGAGCTTGCTCTAATTCAAGTTCCTACTTCAGGGGTCCTGGTTATGGAACGTGCCAGATGCAACATTTACTCGCAACCGTACGCTAGTCCCGCATCTTTTCTAACACTAACAAGCATGGATGTGACGATTGGCATAGGATATTAATCGAACAAAAGGAAAAGATTTAACAGCAGAGTTGAGGGGTTAATGGAAAACGTACGCAAATGTAAGTTTTAAATGCAACAGAGGTACATTTTTAATGAAATTTAAGCACACTTTTAAAGTATGTAAATAAAAAAGGGTTCAACATAACTGGTTCAACATAACTGAGAAGCACACTGTCTTTAAAAACCAATGATTTTATGAAACTAGCACTAAAATCCTTGTGCTTTCTTTTGCGCTCTTTTGAAATTCAGATCTCTATCATATCACACCACGTGTCTTTCCCAAAATTCACTTTATCAACGCTGTTCCTTAATCCTCTCTCACCGTGCAATTCAAGGCAATAAAAAGATGGGTAACTCTGCGCTGCACATGTCCAGTAAACTAAAAAATTTCACAGTTTATTCGGCAATACCTGGATTTTGATGAACTTTGCATGTTGTGGAAGCTCAGACTCAAGCTAGACCCGGACTCCTCTCTGTGCTGCAGCCTCTACAGTCGCGGACGGCATGACGGGCGGGTGGGGGTGGTGGAAATGGGGTCGTTGCGGGGGATGGGGGAGGTGGGAGGGGTTTAATAATTAAAATAAAACTCACCGCCCGCGCCGCCTCAGCTTTTGGCCGGGTCCCGATTTGCGCTTTGTCTGCTGCTCTCCTCAACAAGAAGCAGCCACCGACTGGCAGCCTCCCTCCCCTCCACCAATCACAAAATGCTGCCATGGTGCGGCGCACAGCGCTCCAGCCGGCTACCTAAATGGAGGCCCTTTTCTCTATGTAGGCTTCATGCAGCCTACACAGAGAAAAGGGAGAGTGCGCATGACTGCTTTGGTCGGCCCGAGGCCAACCAAAGTTGTCAGGGTCCACAACAGTGGGCAAGTCACTCCCCCCGCACTCGAGCAGGACCGCCCGCCCACAACAAAGTATTCTGCTTTCTCGCAGTGCAAGAAGCAGAAACATTTAATGGTAGTTTTACTATTTTATGTTTCTGCTTCTCGCACTGCGAGAAAGCAGTGGGGCAACGCCCCCACGCCCCTATGGAGGAGTCGCTACTAAGGTTCACGCAGAATAACCATAACTGACAGAACAACCCATAAACCTGTCAGTTTTGGTGCTTCTTGTGGTTCTCATTGCAACTTTATTTCCCTGGTAAGAATAAGTTCCTTACAGTGCCTGAACATGTCAGTTTGAGGGCCTTATTTTCTTCCTTTGTAGATGGAAGAGAATTTTTGAAGAATTCTGCTGAAACTTGCTTCTGAAGATCAGAAAATATAAAAAGTTATTTTCACCCAGCACTAGTTAAAAGAAGTCCATATGTCTGCAACTTTTCCCAGCACCAATTTTGTCATTAATTAAAAAAAAGATGATCCAGACGTTTCTGACAAATTGGTGGTGTTGCGGGCAAACCCTGTGCATAGAAACATTCAAAGGGAATGGGTCACAGGATCTCCAAGGCTGAGAAGAAGAACCCCTCAGGCTTATCTGCATTCATGATGAGGTAGTTGTGGACGTCCATTGTTACATGTAAGAGTCAATTACTGCTGGAATAACTGCTTTCTGGATCTTTCAGAATTCTACTCTGGTTGTTGGTTTTGTAACAACCAATGATGCAGCTGTTGTAAATTGTTTAAACAGTCTACCAAATAGGAATTAAAAACTGAGGTAAAAGAGAAGAGCCTTGGGGCATCCTACATGACATTTGGGAAATAAAGGAGAAAAATAGGCTGGTTTCACCTGCTGAAATTGATTTGAGGTGAATGATCTCTTTACATGTAGACAGAGAGCAATGGTATAGAATGTTAAGACAAAAAGCACCTCTAGGACAATTCATAAAAAAAGTTTTCCTCAGCAAACAGAACTGGCCATGACAGTTGCCACCAGTAAAATGTATATTGCAGTATGTATTTGTTTGGTATGAAAGGGTTCCTGGGATTATCAATGCACTATGGCAGTTTTGTTTTCGGTGGTTGTTATGTTGATACACAACTCAAGGTAATGGAAGTCAAGCTTTGTTATGATCCGCAGATGAGATTCACAAGTGACTACCAACCCATAGGTACAATCTAATGCATCATGTTCAATTTTAACAACCTCAAAGTACAACTGACCCCATCTTAAGTATGAGCAGCTGTAATGCACGACATTTTGACACACAAAAATGATCATGTTTCCTAGCCACTGACCGCTGTATTCTTCATTATTCAGTGCAGTGACTTCACTTTGAGAGAGCAAAATTAATTAACAGCACCTGAGAAAATAATCCATCCCATTGTATCTCAAGCAACCATTTCCCGTCATTTATCAGTGCTACTCACAGTTCCTCAGATGAATGTTTAAATCATGTGGCCTGAAAGAACATTTTGTTCTGTGAAATATTGGAAAGAATCCAATCACTTTGCATATTTATGGCTACTCTAATCCACTTCGCCATCAATGCCACCACCAATGAGAACATTATGACGAGAGATTACCTTCCTAGTTCAATTATCCTACTACTGAAAAATACAGGCAGGGCCGGACTGGGAACCAAAACTGGCCTTGGCAAAGTGCTCGGCCGGCGTCCTGAGGGGTAGGGGGTGAGGCCGAGCTGTTTGCCATGTCCAGTTTCGGCCAATTTCGTTACAGCGGCCGAAAAACAGCCCTGTAACAAAATCGGCCCCCAGGGGCCCAAAACTTGTCCCCAACCCTGGCGGCCCACCGGGAAATGCCTGGTGCCCGCTACGGCCGGTCGGGCCCTGAATACAGGAACTCTACGTTTGTATTCTCTCAACCTGTCACTTGGTTCTTATAGATTCAAACTTGCAAAAACTCAATTTGACACATCACATGGCCATCAATTTTCATTTAAACTGGCTTGGTCATTAGCCCAAAGCAGACGTTCTCGTTCTACACACACTCAAAGTGGGTCAGTAAGCTTGATTTTCAGAACGTGAAAAAAGTGCCATGGAGTAAAATTGGGCTACAAAAGCTTCCCAAATTTGCTGAATAGGTGAACTTGAGAAAGGAAAAACAAGGCAAAACAAGGTTCAACAGTGGCAGGTGATGACATTTGAAAGTGGTAAGGCATAAAATAATTATCATACTGCACTGCGGCGAGCGAGCGTAGTGAATGAGCCCGAACCACCTAGGGGAGGTTCAGGGGGGTTCTCCCTCTGAGAAAATTTTGAAAAAAGAGTAGGCAAATGGTGCATTTTCAAGCAAATTTGAAAAAGCAGTATGATTGAGCAGCACTTCTGCTAGGCTTAATATTTACATTCAATTTGTTCGCAATCGCAGCACAGAACATTTGCCTGGTTCCTTCTGGTACAGGAACAGCGATGGGCTTTGTGTCCTGGCACATATTGTAAAACGTATTTAATTTACCTAAGCACACAATACAATATCGGACTGTTTGGACTTAGGGGCACTGTGTAGGAGGTAAGCACTGCACCCCCTTTGGCATAAATATTATCCTAATTTGCAGCCAGCTTTTCATACTGGTAAAAAGTTGGAGAGACACATTTCACAAAGTTAGAGTTTTTGGCGCATCTACCTAACAAATCTGGAACCTCCCATAATCCTAAACAAAAAGCCAGCTTTCACCCATGATCAATAAAACCATACATCTCTGCAATATTGCACTTGTGAATATACTGCACTGCAAAACTGTGGTTGGGATATTTCATCTGTCAGTAAAACCGTTTCTCCTCTTCTGTATTGTGATCATTCTGGCATTAAATGATCTTCAGTGGGGTCTCTACCAGGGCACCACTCGGTAATTGGCCCCAAAGCTTTATTTGGGTTCTCTCTCTATACAACTACTACATAAGGCTATATCTCATACAGGATATGTCCAATGTGCATGCCTCCTATGCTGACTTGGCATCGAAATTTGACTCAATTGCCTAACTCTTTTCCAATGCAAGTCACCATGCCAGGGCCAGTCACTGCTTGTTTAAGCGCAGAGTCAATTACGATCTTGGCTCCCTGTGGCATAGATTTCATTGGTGAGTGAAGACGCTAATAACAAGACCACCTCACGCTACAGGAGATCTACTGCAAAGGAGGCTGTTCTGAAGCAGCCAACATAGCATAACGTCACCTTATTTTACTTCCTCCTGTCCCTCTTCCCTCATTCAATCTTCTAGAAGCCCTCTGTGCTCTGAAATAGCAATTGTTACAACAATAAAAATGGCCATCATGGCATACGAAGTACTAAACAATGTTTCGCAGATAACTCTTCTGTTTGCCTACTTCCTTAGAGTACAAAAATGAACGAAGAAATCCCAACAATTTACTGTTGTCATTGGTACTATCCAGACCAGGTTGGGTTTTTCTGAATAAACATGGTTTTGTTCAAATCTTTTGTGATAAGTAACAAAACTCCCATTATATACTGTGACTATATTACCCTGCCATTTAAGTATGCGTAAACAACTACCCAAGGGCATTAGCTAGACACAGCACAAACCAATGATACAATACATAACAAACTGCTTCAATTTAAGAGCCAATAACAATAATATCCAAAAGGATGTTCCCTTTGTTCCTCCATTTAAAATCTACTCTGAATCCTTAGAGCTTGCTCTAATTCAAGTTCCTACTTCAGGGGTCCTGGTTATGGAACGTGCCAGATGCAACATTTACTCGCAACCGTACGCTAGTCCCGCATCTTTTCTAACACTAACAAGCATGGATGTGACGATTGGCATAGGATATTAATCGAACAAAAGGAAAAGATTTAACAGCAGAGTTGAGGGGTTAATGGAAAACGTACGCAAATGTAAGTTTTAAATGCAACAGAGGTACATTTTTAATGAAATTTAAGCACACTTTTAAAGTATGTAAATAAAAAAGGGTTCAACATAACTGGTTCAACATAACTGAGAAGCACACTGTCTTTAAAAACCAATGATTTTATGAAACTAGCACTAAAATCCTTGTGCTTTCTTTTGCGCTCTTTTGAAATTCAGATCTCTATCATATCACACCACGTGTCTTTCCCAAAATTCACTTTATCAACGCTGTTCCTTAATCCTCTCTCACCGTGCAATTCAAGGCAATAAAAAGATGGGTAACTCTGCGCTGCACATGTCCAGTAAACTAAAAAATTTCACAGTTTATTCGGCAATACCTGGATTTTGATGAACTTTGCATGTTGTGGAAGCTCAGACTCAAGCTAGACCCGGACTCCTCTCTGTGCTGCAGCCTCTACAGTCGCGGACGGCATGACGGGCGGGTGGGGGTGGTGGAAATGGGGTCGTTGCGGGGGATGGGGGAGGTGGGAGGGGTTTAATAATTAAAATAAAACTCACCGCCCGCGCCGCCTCAGCTTTTGGCCGGGTCCCGATTTGCGCTTTGTCTGCTGCTCTCCTCAACAAGAAGCAGCCACCGACTGGCAGCCTCCCTCCCCTCCACCAATCACAAAATGCTGCCATGGTGCGGCGCACAGCGCTCCAGCCGGCTACCTAAATGGAGGCCCTTTTCTCTATGTAGGCTTCATGCAGCCTACACAGAGAAAAGGGAGAGTGCGCATGACTGCTTTGGTCGGCCCCAGGCCAACCAAAGTTGTCAGGGTCCACAACAGTGGGCAAGTCACTCCCCCCGCACTCGAGCAGGACCGCCCGCCCACAACAAAGTATTCTGCTTTCTCGCAGTGCAAGAAGCAGAAACATTTAATGGTAGTTTTACTATTTTATGTTTCTGCTTCTCGCACTGCGAGAAAGCAGTGGGGCAACGCCCCCACGCCCCTATGGAGGAGTCGCTACTAAGGTTCACGCAGAATAACCATAACTGACAGAACAACCCATAAACCTGTCAGTTTTGGTGCTTCTTGTGGTTCTCATTGCAACTTTATTTCCCTGGTAAGAATAAGTTCCTTACAGTGCCTGAACATGTCAGTTTGAGGGCCTTATTTTCTTCCTTTGTAGATGGAAGAGAATTTTTGAAGAATTCTGCTGAAACTTGCTTCTGAAGATCAGAAAATATAAAAAGTTATTTTCACCCAGCACTAGTTAAAAGAAGTCCATATGTCTGCAACTTTTCCCAGCACCAATTTTGTCATTAATTAAAAAAAAGATGATCCAGACGTTTCTGACAAATTGGTGGTGTTGCGGGCAAACCCTGTGCATAGAAACATTCAAAGGGAATGGGTCACAGGATCTCCAAGGCTGAGAAGAAGAACCCCTCAGGCTTATCTGCATTCATGATGAGGTAGTTGTGGACGTCCATTGTTACATGTAAGAGTCAATTACTGCTGGAATAACTGCTTTCTGGATCTTTCAGAATTCTACTCTGGTTGTTGGTTTTGTAACAACCAATGATGCAGCTGTTGTAAATTGTTTAAACAGTCTACCAAATAGGAATTAAAAACTGAGGTAAAAGAGAAGAGCCTTGGGGCATCCTACATGACATTTGGGAAATAAAGGAGAAAAATAGGCTGGTTTCACCTGCTGAAATTGATTTGAGGTGAATGATCTCTTTACATGTAGACAGAGAGCAATGGTATAGAATGTTAAGACAAAAAGCACCTCTAGGACAATTCATAAAAAAAGTTTTCCTCAGCAAACAGAACTGGCCATGACAGTTGCCACCAGTAAAATGTATATTGCAGTATGTATTTGTTTGGTATGAAAGGGTTCCTGGGATTATCAATGCACTATGGCAGTTTTGTTTTCGGTGGTTGTTATGTTGATACACAACTCAAGGTAATGGAAGTCAAGCTTTGTTATGATCCGCAGATGAGATTCACAAGTGACTACCAACCCATAGGTACAATCTAATGCATCATGTTCAATTTTAACAACCTCAAAGTACAACTGACCCCATCTTAAGTATGAGCAGCTGTAATGCACGACATTTTGACACACAAAAATGATCATGTTTCCTAGCCACTGACCGCTGTATTCTTCATTATTCAGTGCAGTGACTTCACTTTGAGAGAGCAAAATTAATTAACAGCACCTGAGAAAATAATCCATCCCATTGTATCTCAAGCAACCATTTCCCGTCATTTATCAGTGCTACTCACAGTTCCTCAGATGAATGTTTAAATCATGTGGCCTGAAAGAACATTTTGTTCTGTGAAATATTGGAAAGAATCCAATCACTTTGCATATTTATGGCTACTCTAATCCACTTCGCCATCAATGCCACCACCAATGAGAACATTATGACGAGAGATTACCTTCCTAGTTCAATTATCCTACTACTGAAAAATACAGGCAGGGCCGGACTGGGAACCAAAACTGGCCTTGGCAAAGTGCTCGGCCGGCGTCCTGAGGGGTAGGGGGTGAGGCCGAGCTGTTTGCCATGTCCAGTTTCGGCCAATTTCGTTACAGCGGCCGAAAAACAGCCCTGTAACAAAATCGGCCCCCAGGGGCCCAAAACTTGTCCCCAACCCTGGCGGCCCACCGGGAAATGCCTGGTGCCCGCTACGGCCGGTCGGGCCCTGAATACAGGAACTCTACGTTTGTATTCTCTCAACCTGTCACTTGGTTCTTATAGATTCAAACTTGCAAAAACTCAATTTGACACATCACATGGCCATCAATTTTCATTTAAACTGGCTTGGTCATTAGCCCAAAGCAGACGTTCTCGTTCTACACACACTCAAAGTGGGTCAGTAAGCTTGATTTTCAGAACGTGAAAAAAGTGCCATGGAGTAAAATTGGGCTACAAAAGCTTCCCAAATTTGCTGAATAGGTGAACTTGAGAAAGGAAAAACAAGGCAAAACAAGGTTCAACAGTGGCAGGTGATGACATTTGAAAGTGGTAAGGCATAAAATAATTATCATACTGCACTGCGGCGAGCGAGCGTAGTGAATGAGCCCGAACCACCTAGGGGAGGTTCAGGGGGGTTCTCCCTCTGAGAAAATTTTGAAAAAAGAGTAGGCAAATGGTGCATTTTCAAGCAAATTTGAAAAAGCAGTATGATTGAGCAGCACTTCTGCTAGGCTTAATATTTACATTCAATTTGTTCGCAATCGCAGCACAGAACATTTGCCTGGTTCCTTCTGGTACAGGAACAGCGATGGGCTTTGTGTCCTGGCACATATTGTAAAACGTATTTAATTTACCTAAGCACACAATACAATATCGGACTGTTTGGACTTAGGGGCACTGTGTAGGAGGTAAGCACTGCACCCCCTTTGGCATAAATATTATCCTAATTTGCAGCCAGCTTTTCATACTGGTAAAAAGTTGGAGAGACACATTTCACAAAGTTAGAGTTTTTGGCGCATCTACCTAACAAATCTGGAACCTCCCATAATCCTAAACAAAAAGCCAGCTTTCACCCATGATCAATAAAACCATACATCTCTGCAATATTGCACTTGTGAATATACTGCACTGCAAAACTGTGGTTGGGATATTTCATCTGTCAGTAAAACCGTTTCTCCTCTTCTGTATTGTGATCATTCTGGCATTAAATGATCTTCAGTGGGGTCTCTACCAGGGCACCACTCGGTAATTGGCCCCAAAGCTTTATTTGGGTTCTCTCTCTATACAACTACTACATAAGGCTATATCTCATACAGGATATGTCCAATGTGCATGCCTCCTATGCTGACTTGGCATCGAAATTTGACTCAATTGCCTAACTCTTTTCCAATGCAAGTCACCATGCCAGGGCCAGTCACTGCTTGTTTAAGCGCAGAGTCAATTACGATCTTGGCTCCCTGTGGCATAGATTTCATTGGTGAGTGAAGACGCTAATAACAAGACCACCTCACGCTACAGGAGATCTACTGCAAAGGAGGCTGTTCTGAAGCAGCCAACATAGCATAACGTCACCTTATTTTACTTCCTCCTGTCCCTCTTCCCTCATTCAATCTTCTAGAAGCCCTCTGTGCTCTGAAATAGCAATTGTTACAACAATAAAAATGGCCATCATGGCATACGAAGTACTAAACAATGTTTCGCAGATAACTCTTCTGTTTGCCTACTTCCTTAGAGTACAAAAATGAACGAAGAAATCCCAACAATTTACTGTTGTCATTGGTACTATCCAGACCAGGTTGGGTTTTTCTGAATAAACATGGTTTTGTTCAAATCTTTTGTGATAAGTAACAAAACTCCCATTATATACTGTGACTATATTACCCTGCCATTTAAGTATGCGTAAACAACTACCCAAGGGCATTAGCTAGACACAGCACAAACCAATGATACAATACATAACAAACTGCTTCAATTTAAGAGCCAATAACAATAATATCCAAAAGGATGTTCCCTTTGTTCCTCCATTTAAAATCTACTCTGAATCCTTAGAGCTTGCTCTAATTCAAGTTCCTACTTCAGGGGTCCTGGTTATGGAACGTGCCAGATGCAACATTTACTCGCAACCGTACGCTAGTCCCGCATCTTTTCTAACACTAACAAGCATGGATGTGACGATTGGCATAGGATATTAATCGAACAAAAGGAAAAGATTTAACAGCAGAGTTGAGGGGTTAATGGAAAACGTACGCAAATGTAAGTTTTAAATGCAACAGAGGTACATTTTTAATGAAATTTAAGCACACTTTTAAAGTATGTAAATAAAAAAGGGTTCAACATAACTGGTTCAACATAACTGAGAAGCACACTGTCTTTAAAAACCAATGATTTTATGAAACTAGCACTAAAATCCTTGTGCTTTCTTTTGCGCTCTTTTGAAATTCAGATCTCTATCATATCACACCACGTGTCTTTCCCAAAATTCACTTTATCAACGCTGTTCCTTAATCCTCTCTCACCGTGCAATTCAAGGCAATAAAAAGATGGGTAACTCTGCGCTGCACATGTCCAGTAAACTAAAAAATTTCACAGTTTATTCGGCAATACCTGGATTTTGATGAACTTTGCATGTTGTGGAAGCTCAGACTCAAGCTAGACCCGGACTCCTCTCTGTGCTGCAGCCTCTACAGTCGCGGACGGCATGACGGGCGGGTGGGGGTGGTGGAAATGGGGTTGTTGCGGGGGATGGGGGAGGTGGGAGGGGTTTAATAATTAAAATAAAACTCACCGCCCGCACCGCCTCAGCTTTTGGCCGGGTCCCGATTTGCGCTTTGTCTGCTGCTCTCCTCAACAAGAAGCAGCCACCGACTGGCAGCCTCCCTCCCCTCCACCAATCACAAAATGCTGCCATGGTGCGGCGCAGGCGCACAGCGCTCCAGCCGGCTACCTAAATGGAGGCCCTTTTCTCTATGTAGGCTTCATGCAGCCTACACAGAGAAAAGGGAGAGTGCGCATGACTGCTTTGGTCGGCCCCAGGCCAACCAAAGTAGTCAGGGTCCACAACAGTGGGCAAGTCACTCCCCCCGCACTCGAGCAGGACCGCCCGCCCACAACAAAGTATTCTGCTTTCTCGCAGTGCAAGAAGCAGAAACATTTAATGGTAGTTTTACTATTTTATGTTTCTGCTTCTCGCACTGCGAGAAAGCAGTGGGGCAACGCCCCCACGCCCCTATGGAGGAGTCGCTACTAAGGTTCACGCAGAATAACCATAACTGACAGAACAACCCATAAACCTGTCAGTTTTGGTGCTTCTTGTGGTTCTCATTGCAACTTTATTTCCCTGGTAAGAATAAGTTCCTTACAGTGCCTGAACATGTCAGTTTGAGGGCCTTATTTTCTTCCTTTGTAGATGGAAGAGAATTTTTGAAGAATTCTGCTGAAACTTGCTTCTGAAGATCAGAAAATATAAAAAGTTATTTTCACCCAGCACTAGTTAAAAGAAGTCCATATGTCTGCAACTTTTCCCAGCACCAATTTTGTCATGTAATATCTAGTTGAAGTTGTGCGGAGGAAAAATGCAATATTGTGTGCTTCACAGATTAGAACAGGGGAAAAGATACAGTGTTGTGGCCTTTTTCCTCATTCCAAGGTACTAAAAAAAGGGAGGAATATTGCATCCATTAAAAGACACAATGAGCTCTATCGATATTTTATTTTCTGCGTGCGCTATTACCTCATCAAATAACGGGCCACTGATAATGCGGTCCCAATTGTTCTTCTTTTTAGTCTCAGTAAAAAGAGATGTCCAATGTAGTTCCCATGTGGCCAGATCCCTGCCAGATAGACAATTATCAGTATGTCATTGTTGGGACAGAAAAGTCCCTCGCATGCTGAAAGACATGCCCCGCTACAAAGTAATCTGGATCCCTGGTGCTAATTTTTGTGTCTGGGCGAACTTGGTTCATGCATGTGTGCCACGACTTAGGCCTCTCTCATGGACTGTGTCTTGTTGGACCAGGAGGGGTACCGAAAGTGATAACCTCATGATGTTGAGAGACTGCTGCCTTTACCAGGAGTTAGGTAGCACACGCGTGTCATGACAGCATTCCATGTAGTGATCAGTAGGCGTGAACAAGCCTTTTTATCTGTGTCACTGGATTGAGGCCTACAAGTTCACTCATGTAAAGATCTCCTGCTGAATGCTTAACATACCCTTAGCCTACATCAAGTTAGTAAGTAGCGATGCATGGTGTGCATGTCGTTGCATGCATGTGCTGTGTGCATGTGTGCCTGTGAGTGATACACTACATGGAAGACTCTGGGTTCCACTCTGGGAGACCCATGGCTGACTGGAGGAGTATGAGGAGGTAGAGAATTTTCCCAGACAGATTAGTGGATTTCTGCATTCCTCAGAGGCAGTTGGGACACACACAACAGGAAGGAAGAGCCAGGCTCTTCGGTCCACTTCAAAGGTGCTCTTTGATTCTGAAGGAGGTCAATGGAAAGGGGCCTGGGCAGATCTTAGCAAGGAGGCAGGGCTGACTAGAGAATCATAAATAGTAGGGCTGGGGTCCTGGGGTAACCTTTTGATGCCCATATCACTGTGGTTGAGATTATGTGTGACCCTCTAGTCACTCCCATGGACTGGGTTGTGGGGCTATCAGATTTGTAGTCACTCCTGCTCTGACAGACTGTTTCTGGGGGAAGGGCAGAGAGGTGTGCGCTTGAAAAGAAAGCAGACCCCCAACACAAACTTTAATGAATCAGACACTACATCACATTTTGTACCTGCAAAAGTACTATAAGAAGGGGAGCTCAAGTCCCTTGAGATTATCAACTGCCAAGCAGCCAGTCGGGCTGTGTGAGGTGAAGCTTTGCAAAACGTTTGCTTGTGAATAGGATTAGAGGCTAAGGTTTGCCGGACTCCCAGCTCAATGAGGAGACATAACCCAGAAAATTCCAAGACCACATGCCCTGGAGTCCGTAGCACCAGTGCCTGCCTGCTTGCCAAGATCAACGTGCGATGCTAGGAAGAGGAGAGTGTTAGAGTGAGAAAGGTCCAGTGGGGGATCGTGGCATATGGATCCCTGTAGCTAAGAATGAGGAAGTGGCTTCTGCAGTTATCTGGCCATCACCTTTGTGCAGACTCATATCAGTGACCCTGTATGCCAGAGGGAGCTGCTGTGAAGATAGCCACTGCTGCAGTGTCATCGTAAGGATTTGAAAAGCACATTTTGGGGATTCCTTTATGGAACGACTTTGAATTTTATTAAATGTTTTCTGCAAAATCAAACGCACAAGTGGTGCTAAATGATGTTAATCTTTAACAGGGTCACATAAAAACAGGTGAAATATGTCTCGCCTGGGTCCCCAAACATCCTTAAGATGAAACATAGTCCTGGCCCCCTGATATACCTCTGTTAAAAAATTGTCATCAAGAGATTTTTATTTTTGATTTGTGTTTTTGTATCCTTAAAGAAATTTAGCTTGGGTAGGCATTGCTAATCCTGGCTGAATTTTTCTGGACGATATTTTCAAAATGGCGGATGTGTTGCAATGATGATGTAATATTTCAGGAACCACAAGACCAATATTCTTCATTTTGGTGTCAAAATATAGGTTTTTGGGGTCATGTAGTTTTATAGAAACAGGAAAAAACTCCTCAGAGCAATCCGTCTTCCATTTCCCAAATGGCAGCTCTATAATGATATGTTTTAGCCATCATACTGATAATATATTTTGATATTGTTTTTGTTTCAGGTTTTCTGTTTATTCAAATTCGCAAAAATGAGCCAAGAAGGTGGTAGCAGAGGAGCTTTACCTTCTGACAGAGTGTTGCTAACTACAAAATCTGAGGACTCCTTCAACAAAGACAAATGTGTCATATGCCAAACTTATCCAAAAGAAAAGCTAGCATCAACTGCGGATGAACAAAAGAGAGTTTGAGATGCTGTGGGAATACGGTAAGAGGAAGTTCACAAAAGATTGAAACTGATGGATGAAGAAGATCAAATATTTTATCATTTTAACAGCAAGTGCTACAAGTCGTATACAATTTAGTAAACACCCTGGAAAAAAAATGTAAAAAAACAACAGAAACCAGTAAATCACAACAAGAATCAAAGTCTTCGGAGAAAGCAACGACCACCAAACCCAATGCCCATCCACTTAGAAGATCATAGCTATCCCTTGTCCACATCCAACAACTGATCAGAAAGCAGAGAATCTTCAATGTGTTATCTGAGGTTTAGCCAGAACAAGGGCCAAAGAGATTGGCGAAAGAACAAAGTACATAGCATGTGAGCCTCAAAGGGCAAACATGATTTTATCTGCAGCCAGTTTCTTCCAAGATGACGTTTTCAGCCAAGTAGCTGATCTAAACAGCGAGGTGAATGTATTTGCAGTAGATTTGTATGCCCACCTGCATTGTATGTGTGCATACATTCGAAAATATGAATGTACAATGAGCTCCAGGCAGCAACGTAACTGCCAACCTTCAGTTAAGTTTGCGCTCTTTGAAAAAGCAAATGAAGTTTGAAAGCCACTCTTGAGTGCAGGCTACAATTTCACACTCAGGGGCCGATTCCGATTCTGGCAGCAAAACGAACCGACCGACACGGACCCGGAAAGTAGACCGACCGACACGGACCGGTGCCGTACGACCCTTGCAGTACGATGCAATGCGTGTGAATTACAACCGACACGTACGGAATACAAGCCGTACGACCGAGCCGTAGGGAAAACAGTGATTCGGCCTGAAAACCGATGCAAGTTGCACCGACCGACACGTATCAGGAATGAACCCGACCGACACGTACCCGCGATGTCCGATCCGTGCAGTACGATAACCCAGACTGACTCGCACGGAGCCCAAGCCGCATGACCGACACGCACAGATAACAAGGACCTCAAGCAATAGAGATCTCCGCGACCGACGCGTATGAAACACAGAAGAAAGTCAGCGTGAACGACCCGGGGAAGCCCGCACGAGTCAACATCAGCGTCTGTCTTGGTCAGAAGAACGTCTCCTTCATGCCTAGAAAACACAAAGGAAAAAAGACAAAAAAGGACCAAACAAGCAATGACAAAGCCAATAAATATCCCCCAAAAAAACCTGGAACAAAGACACACCCACAACTCCACATGTATAAAGGACATCAATCACTACCATGATCCTTTGCAAATAGGAGACAACAGCCAGCAGGAAACACCATCACACAGCAGCCACAGACACGCTCACAACTCACCCATCACACAACGTTCACACCATTAGCACCTCACCAAAAGCACACACACATACAGCTAGCAAAACCAACAATAACCCACCTTCACTTGCACCCTCACACACACATCACTCACCACCAAAACCCATCACCATGCCCCCAAAGAAGAATCCAAAGTTCACAGATGATGAGTTAGAAGTGCTGGTAGACGAGATCATCAGAGTAGAGCCACATTTGTTTGGTACATTGGTCCAAAGGACCCCCATGTCACAGAAAACCAAGATGTGGGCGAGGATTGTGGACAAGGTGAACGCACAAGCACCAACGTTGTGCACAAAGGACGATATCCTGAGCAGGTGGTATGACGTACACAGGAGGGTCAAGAAACAAGAAACTCATCGAGAAAGATCATGCCTTGAGTCAGCGCACTGGCGGTGGCGCTCCTGCCAAACCAGTCTACTTCAGGACCTGGGAGGAGAAGGTGCGGGACATCCTACCACCAGAGGGCATCCATGGTCTAGCAGACATACCAGAGCCTGGTGAGTACAAAAACAACATACTCAATATTGTGGGGCAAGGGGACAGTGAAACCATGCACCGTTAGCAAAGCCACAGTAACCAATAGATAATTATCCAAAGATGTGTATGCTAGTCAGACAAACACAATACCTGCCGTCTCATTGTGACTTGGAACTGTGTCATATTTTAAACAACAAGGGAACCCAAAGGTAATGGACCAGGGACCTTGGGAGTTAATTATTCTAGACAACAATGGTCCCTAGAAGGAAGAATTTTTGAGAGCGAAATGAATATAGACTCAGTCGTTACTATATTGGCTTGACTTGCCCAGCCGGGCAGATGTCTAATATTTACTTTTAAACAATTTTAAAAACAATTAGTACAAACAGTACATAAAGTGGGACACAAGCCTGTGTCCTACTTAGCCATGAGGTACAAGAGAGAGCGGTGAACAACAAGAGGCTCAGGCAATGCTAATTGGTTTGTTACACATGAGTATACACAGAATTGTGAGAAACAAATCGCAAAAAACACCTTTACAAAGAAATAAATAGCAGTTTTTCGTATAAGGTGATTCAAGGTGTCGACGGCGTTTCGAACCGTGGAGAGTATGAGCGGTTCATCATCAGGACATAAGGTACATGCCTGTTAGGTAGAGCCTATTAGCCTAAACGGGTTTGGGTTAGGGAACAGAAGGTGCTTCTTGAGCGCTGCTGAATTGGTGGCGATTGGGTGTGAGAGCGCTGCTACAATGGCGGCGTCAGTAGAATTCTTCGGGAATACCCGGTAAAGGATAGGTACAATTATGTATCTTGGACGGCTCGATCACCCATTAGAAGCTGTAGCTCGATGGCGGAATCAGTACGCGTCGGACTGATTCCGCCACACTGGCCAAACAAAACACGGTCGCACACACATTGCAACCAAAAGTTCAAACTCGTTGTCTGGGGATGCAGTGTCCAGGGGTGCCCCCTGGCCAGGCTGGGGTGGTGTGTCTTGCAGATGACAAGTGTAGAGAGCCATATATGGTACATTGCACAAAACACACAGGAACTCACATATACATCATTGACAGGGGACATGTGACAGTGAATGGAATGGACACACCAATATAGCCAACACCATAGCATGGTCTCATTCATGCTCGGTGCTGTTGTGAGCTGCATTCCTTCCACTCCTACATCTTGCTGAAACATATGCATCCTTCACACAACACACCACTCACTGACATAGACACTGTAGACACAAGGTCCCACCTGGACTGCATTGGAGGAGACATGCTACTCACAGCAGCAAAAATGCAACACACACACCACCGACCCTCACTGTCATGAGCATTGAAAAGCCAGAGTGCTACCTTGCCCAATCCATGTCACCATGGAGAACATTGACAAGTCAAATCACATATGCACGTACAAAACTCAGAACCATACTCATTAACGATGGTGACATCATCACTTGTATAAAATGAGATGGGAACTAGGAGCACTGTAAAAAAAACACTTCCTCCAAAGAGATCACAGGCATACCGGACTGTGACCATGTCGTACCAATACACCAATGTGGCACACAAAGACTAGCAAAATCTGCTACCACACATGCCCCAATCTTACAACATATCCTCTGTGGAATAGCACTTATGTCCTTGTTAAAGCTCACATGTGTACAGGGATGACACACCTGTGTCAGCAACGTGATAGCCCTTGAGTAGTAATGGTCATGTACAGACAAATCTATACATGAGCTGGGCATGCACACACTTCGACATGCACATTGAAATGTTTCATTTTGCCTGGGAAATGTGCAACAACAATATCAATATCTGTCCGTGACAACCCTGGACAAAGCAGTGTACAGGCAGGCATCCGGACGTACAGTAGAAAATGTCATGTATGTGAACCATTGATGCCTGTAGAAACCTAACTTACATTGTGTGTCTCTTCCAAACACAGGTGGTGCTGGGGACACAGCACCAAATGAAGAGGAGTCCCGGTCCCAGACTCTGGTGGACCCTCAGCTCTCTGGTTTGAATCTGTCTCTGTCTTCTTCGGATGATGACGAACAACATGGCACCTCCGGTGTGAGTCATCATGCAGCACCAGCAGCACCAACATCTGCACCCCCTGTACCCACGCCTCCAGCATCTGGAAACAGACAGGGCACCCCCGCCAACACGGACAGACCAAGGCCACAGAACACCGACAGCACAGGGACACAGGACCCCCAGGAAGCTACAGACAACACCAGCAGCAACACCACCCAAGGGGTCCCAGTGTCACCTGTGTGTGCCACCGCTGGTCCTGCCTGTGTGGATAGGAGTGCTGGGAGGGGTGGAAGGCAGAGGGCGCGCCTTGCAGAGGGGTCTGGACTGCATGATGACCCCCAACTGGCACGCATCATAGATGCGTACCAGGATAGCACCGGAGGATTTGGCCAGGTAGGAGGGTCCTCAAGGACATTTAACAGGAGCAGGCTGACCACCATGCCCGCATGGAGGCAAAGTGGGATGCACTTACTGCTGTGCATCGGGACATACTGCTATGCATCCGCCAGATCAGCACAAACATGTCCACACCTCCCTGTGTGGCCACAACATCTGTTGCCACACCATCTGCCAGTGCCACAGGGAGGGAGGATGACTCTGGCGAAGAGTCCCTTGCACCGCAGACGCCTGCACCTGAGCATCCCCCCCCCAAGAAGAAGAGGGATCGTCCGAAGAAGGACATGTGAGACGCGGATGTCCCTGCACATCCCCCAGGGCCTCTAAACCTGTTCTGGAAAATGTTCTTTGTGCGCAACCCGTTCACCTTGTCGTGTCTGACACAACTCGCCTACATGACTTGGAGGGTTCATGTTGGTCCAATGTAGCAGATGACTGTGGACTTTACTCTGGACATTTCAGCTACCAACACTTCCAACTCTACTGTGAACTCTGGATTCAAAACCCAATGTACAGCACCCACCATCCTGTGCACTATCCTCACACAGGTTTGTAAATAAACTCACCAGTACACCATACTTGCCTCTGTTGTGATTCCAACTTGTCACGTGTCATGGAGATGTTGACCTGCTAAACAACACAGTGCATGCCAAATACTACAACAATGTGACCACCGTTATGTGAGTCATGGTGATGTGACACATGTGAGGGAGACACACCACTATGGCACCATAACACATACTCACCATGTCCATGTAACTCATCCCACACAATGATGTTGACCTGAAATACATTGGTATGCACAGACACAACACCTATCCACAGTCAGTGGTCCACAGATGAGGTAAGCAAATGTCAGTCAGATGTGGGAAGACAGACAACGCACCTAACAAAGCATAGCACAAGTTCATTACACATCAGCAACATGTTTATTCCACAATAGTTGCAAGGTAATTGTACGTTACAGTGGACACACGGTTACAAAGTGTGGGAGAATTGAAGTCCAGGGGTGTGTGGCACATCACTTGATGGGAATTGACAACTCCCATACTGGATTCTGGGTGTTGGGGGTCAGTGTTGACCAAACAACAGGCAAAGTACCCTGGGAAGGACAGACACAAGACACAGTCAAAAGCACAGCAGAACAGGAGAGAAATACAATATACATGCACAAAACATGTCACGCGAAACCTACACAGAAACAAGTTAGCAGTTCTACACTATTGTGGAGTACAGACCACCTGAATGGACACATCACTGCACGCACCCAGTCAAGTGGCACACAGACACACTCAAACAGCAACTGAGCGGCCACAACACATTTCGGGCTAACTCCATACATAGATATAACAACGCTGTAAACTCACATTCAGGTGAAGCAGTTGTTGATGAGCTGTGTGCGGACGTCACCCTCATCATCATCATCACTGGCATCGTGTCCCAGGCCTGGATCCTCCACAGGTGGCGGAGGTCGGTCATTGTCATCCTGGATGAGAGGCAACTTCTTCCGCACTGCCATGTTGTGTAGCATTCAGCATACAAGGATAATTTTGCACACTTTTGCAGGCTCATATGGGAGGGCCCCTCCGGTCTTGTCCAGGCAGCGGAAGCGTCTTTTCAGGAGACCAAATGTCCGCTCAATCACCCTCCTGCTCCGACCATGTGCCTCATTGTAGCGCATCTCGGCTGGTGTCACAGGATTCCTGAGGGGTGTCAACAAGCATGGCATGTTGGGGTATCCAGAGTCACCTACACACAAACAATTGAACAATTAGCAGAGTTTTGAAGGAGGGCGGAATACAACATTGCCAAACACACACAATGGTAAACAGTCAGTACACACCGACAAGGCAGGTACGCTGTTCTGGCATCTGTGACATCAGCGTTGCAATGCGACTACTCCTCATGATGTAGGCATCGTGTGCAGAACCGGGGAAACGTGCACACACATGTGTGATACACATGTCTGCAAGACATACCACCAGAGCATTGATGGAGTGGAAATGTTTCCTGTTCCGGTATGCCTGCTCATGTGCCTGTGGTGGTATCAGGGCCACATGGGTACCATCAATAGATCCGATGATGTTCGGCATCCTCCCCTGTGTATAAAAGGCATTCTTTATTTATGTGAGTTGACCTGGACTAGGAAACTTGATGTATAGGTCAAGGAAATGCAACATACCCTCCAAGACATTGCGTAGCACACGACTAAACATAGTTTGCGACATACCACCAGCAGTAGCCACAGTGTACTGGAAGGTACCAGTAGCAAAGAAGTGCAGGGCTGCCATCACCTTCACCTCTGGGCTCAGTGCTGTAGGGTATGTCCGGCCAGGTAGCAGATGTGGCACCAACTGCTCCGCCAACTCCTCAATCAGTGGCCTGGTGAAGTGGTACCGTTGGATGCAGTCGCGTTCCTGCATGGTTTCAAGGTCTGGGAACGGTCTATGGACAGCTGGTGCCCTGCATAACAGAGATGCACAAAGGAAGATTGTTGGTTCATCCACCCATGTGGCTAGGACCAAGCAAAATATCACATGATACATCATGACAATACACAATGTACTGAGGTGTGTGCTGTTGGGCATGGACACATATGTCACCTACATGCCCATCACCTCACATCTCAAGTTCACATGTCCACATAAGTCCCATGTAGTTCAATGACCAATCATTGGTGTTAGAAGTGTGACCTCCGGGGAGTCAGATGGTGTCGGACTGACCACCCCGAGAGGCACCGTTCCGTAAGGAAGTAGCCGAGCGCCGCTGAGAAGCCTCCTGGGCGAGGTCCTTCTCCTAGGATCGTACAGCCAAGTAATCCCCTCCCACCACAAAGGGACACAACCAGGGTATCAATGCTCACAAGTCGTTTATCAGAATTAAAGGTAGGTCTCCGTGGCAATATTTACCGGCGGATCAAGGGATCCAAAAGAGTCCCAGGGTTTGGTTAGGAACGGGGGTAGCGGGACAGTCTCAGTATCAGCCCGGGACGTCGTCCGCAGGGTTCGAGGGGTCGCTTCGGTGAGGTCGAGCCGCGACGAGGTCAGCAGGGCTCCGGTGGTTGCTTCAGCGAGGTCGAGCCGCGACGAGGTCAGCAGGGCTCCGATGTTCCGTGAGGGTCTTCTTCTCAGCAAGGGGGAGCCGCGACGCAGTCAGCAGGGCTCGAGTTCTTAGTTCCAGGCAATGAGTCTCTCTCCGTAGGGTCAGCCGCGATCCGATCAGCAGGGCTCTGGACTCCAGGATACAACTGCTGTCGTGGTTGTGGGCTGCCCCAGATATATGGCTGGAGCCCTTTGATGTCCGGACCCTCGCGCCTGGGGGGCCGGAGGGGCCGGGATGAGAGAGTCCAGACACCCAGCAGGGGGTGGAGCCATCGCCCAGGGAGGCCGGAGGGCGTTCGGACCCAGGTGTCGGGGGCCGGCGGGAGGCCCCATCGAAACTTTCCTCCTCTGGGATCTGTGGAGTGGCCACTCGACCCCCTTGGGTCGGGTCTTGGCGCCTCGATGTCGGGGCTTCGCAGGGACCGAGGCCCGGGCGGGCCGCGTCGCAAAGGCTGGTGCGGGTAGCGGGGTACAATCTCGGGGGGCCCCGAAGGGTTGGGGTTGCCCCCGTTTGGTCTGGTAGGAGGGTTCGGGACCACGCCACGAGGCCGGGTCCAACAGGCGTCCCCCCCAGCGGAAGGCAGGGAGAGTCACCCATCTTCTTGGGTGTTCTCCTCGCCGAGGCGGAAAAAGCGTGATAGGCCGTCGGCGTTGGCGTGGTCGTTGCCGGGCCGATGGTCCACAGTGAAGTCCATCCCCTGCAGAGAGATGGACCATCGCAACAACTTCGGGTTCTCGCCTCTCATCTGCATTAACCACCACAAGGGCCGGTGGTCGGTTTGGACCCGGAAGTGGGTGCCGAAGAGGTAGGGCCGGAGCTTCTTGAGGGCCCACACCACGGCGAAGGCCTCCCGTTCAATGGTGCTCCATCTTTGCTCCCGGGGCAGCAGGCGCCGGCTGATGAAGGCCACCGGCTGGTCAATCCCCTCAGAGTTCACTTGGGACAAGACAGCCCGACTCCGTATTCCGAGGCATCAGTCTGTACCACGAACTCTTTGCTGGAGTCGGGAACTTGTAGCACGGGTGCGGTACACATCGCTGTCTTGAGGGTCTCGAAGGCCGCCTGACAGAGGGGCGTCCAGTGCACCTTCTTTGGTTGCTTCTTTGAGGTGAGCTCCGTGAGGGGACCCACAATGCTTCCGTAGTTTTTAATGAACCGCCTGTAATGGCCCATGAGTCCCAGGAAGGCCCTCACAGCGGTTTGGGTGGCTGGGGGCTCCCAGGCCATGATGGCGTCGATCTTTGGCTGGAGGGGAGCCACATGGCCACTCCCCACTTGATGTCCCAGTTAGGTTATGGATCCTTGGCCTATCTGACATTTGCTGGCTTTTATTGTGAGCCCAGCCCTCTGGAGGGCGGTCAGAACCTCCCAGAGGTGCCTCAGGTGTTCGGCCCAGTGGCTGCTGAACACCGCAATATCGTCCAGGTAGGCGGCGCTGAACGCTTCTAGGCCGGCCAGTACCTTGTTCACTAGTCTTTGGAAGGTCGCCGGGGCATTCTTCATGCCGAAGGGCATCACTCGGAAGTGGTAGTGGCCATCGGGGGTGGAGAAAGCAGAACGCTCTTGGGCGCCCGGGGTGAGCCTGATCTGCCAGTATCCGGCGGTGAGGTCAAAGGTGCTAAGGTAGCGGGCTGCTCCTAGGCGGTCGATCAGTTCATCTGCCCGAGGAATGGAATGGGCATCGGTTTTGGTGACGGCATTTAATCCCCGATAGTCCACGCAAAACCGGAGCTCCGGGGTGGTGCCCGGGGCGGCAGCTTTCGGCACCAGGACCACAGGGCTGGCCCAGGGACTGTCGGAGGGCTCGATGAGCCCCAGGGCCAACATCTTGGAGACCTCGGCGTGGATGCAGGCCCGCACCCGGTCGGGGACTCGGTAGGCTCGGTGTCGCACGGGGGGCTGTCCCCGGTGTCGACGTCGTGGACGCACCATCGGGTGACTCCGGGAGTGAGGGAGAAGAGAGCAGCGAAGTGATGCAGCAGTCCTTGAAACTCTTGGCGCTGCTCTGCAGTCAGGGTGGCGGAGAGGATGACTCCCTCTACGGAGCCGTCCTTTTCGGAGGTTCTCAGGAGGTCGGGTAGGGGCTCGGAGTCGTCCTCTGCCCCATCGTCCGTAGCCATCAGCAGGCTAAGTTCCATTCGGGCAAAGTGGGGTTTGAGCCTGTTGGCGTGGAGAACCCGGAGGGGGTTCCTGGGGGACTCCATATCGACCAGGTAGGTGATGGGGCTCTTTTTCTCTACCACCTTGAAGGGCCCGTTCCATTTGTCCTGGAGAGCACAAGGGTCAACGGGCGATATGACCCAGACCTGCTGGCCTGGCTCGAACTCGATGGAGGAGGCGTTCTGGTCATACCAGCATTTCATTTCCTCCTGGCTGGCCTCGAGGTTGGCTTCGGCCAGTTCCCTGAATCTCCGGGTTTGATTCCACAGGGTCAGGAGGTACCGGTAGACGTCGGGCGGAGCATCATGGACGGTCGTCTCCCAGCCTTCTTTGACCAGGCTGAGGGCGCCCCGGACAGGATCTCCGTACAAGAGTTCGAAGGGGCTGAACCCCAGAGACTTCTGCGGGACCTCCCGATAGGCAAACAGGAGGCAGGGCAGCAGGACGTCCCATTTGCGTCTTAGGGGCTCCTCCAGGCCCTTGATCATTCCTTTCAATGTCCTGTTAAATCGTTCGACTAGTCCGTTCCCCTGGGGGTGGTACGGGGTGATGAACTTGAAGGTGACCCCGCATTGTTGCCACAGGGACCGCATATATTTTGAGATGAAGTTCGTGCCTCGGTCGCTCACGACCTCCCGGGGGAAACCCACTCTGGAGAATATTCCCATTAAGGCCCGGCCCACTACGGGGGCCGTCACTGTTCGGAGAGGGATGGCCTCAGGGTATCGGGTGGCATGATCGACCAGGACGAGGATGAAGCAATGTCCTTGAGAGGTTCGGGGGTCCAGGGGCCCCACGATGTCGATCCCCACCCGCTCGAACGGGGTGTTTACTATTGGAAAGGGCTGGAGAGGGGCTTTGACTTTTCCCCCACTCTTCCCGCTGGCTTGGCAGGTCGGGCAGGTGCAGCAATGATTGTCCACGTCCTTCCGCATTCGGGGCCAGTAGAAGTGGGTCACCAGGCGGCTGTAGGTTTTGTCTTACCCCAGGTGCCCGGCAAGGGGCACATCATGCGCCAGATTGAGGAGGAAGTCTCGGAATCGGAGGGGGACCACCAGCACTCGGCCGGCCCCCAGTTCTGTGGTCTTCTGCTCGCTGTAGAGGAGGTCATTGTCCCAATAGACCCAGTGGGTCCCCGTTTGTTCTCCGGTGGCCTGGGCGGCTGCTTGCTGTCGGGTCCCTTCGAGGGAGGGGCAGGCTTTCTGTTCTTGGCGGAACTGCTCCCTGGTGGGGCCACCTTCTTGGCGCCATTGGGCGAGTTCGGGTAGGTCGCCGAGCGCGGCGACCTCGTCCGGGGGGATTTCTGGCGGCCCGGACTGAGCGTCGGCTTCTTCTTCGACGGAGGGGGGTGGCGGTTCGGGCCACTCTGGCTCTTCGGGGGGAGCAGGTATGCTCGGCTGGATGGCCCGGGCGGTCGTGGACCGGAAGGTTGCGCTAACCCACTCGGGCAGTCCCAGCATTCCCAGATGCTCTCGTGGGCCCAGGGGGAACTTTGCAGGTTCCCCAGGAGGCAGTCTACGGGGGCGTCGTCGCGGACAGTCACCTTCAGCATGCCCGACACTCCCCCCCACTCGAAGTGAATGCGGGCCATCTGGCACAAGCTCTCGGTGTTGTCTGCCGACCGGACGGGGCACAGTACATTAGGCATGATCTGTTCGGGGGTCACCAAGTGTCAGCGGACGGCTGTCACGCTGGCTCCGGTCTCGCGGAGGGCTTCGGCCCGGCGTCCATTAATGGTGACCCACTGTTGGTACTTCTGGGTGTTGCTCGGGATGGGAGCCCGGGGCACCATGTCCCGGCTGCCCAGGCATACCAAGGTCATGGCGGCGGGTTCCCATTCGGTTGGCTCTGCGTCGTCGTTCTCTTCATCTTCTCCCCCTTCTCCCAGGGCCGCGGCCGCCAACTGGCGGGGGGGTGGCCCGGTGGTTCCGGCTCATCGGTTCAGGGGGCAGGTTGGGTCACTTGTATAGTGATAGTGACCCGACCCTGCTGGAAAGTCTTTGTTTCGGTTCGATCCCCCTCCTCCGCCGCGCTGGCGGGGGCGCCCTGGGTTGTTCCGCTGGTACTCCCCCATCGAGTTCCGAGGGACCCGGGTGTTCACCCATCGATCGGCCTCGGCGGCGAGCTTCCGCGGTTCGGTCAGCTTGCTGTCGAGGAGGTGCTGTCTCAGCTCGATGAAGCAGTTGTTGGAGAGGTGCTCCCATACAATGAGGTCGAACAGCTGTTTGTAGGAGGTGACTTTGCTGCCCTTGATCCACCCTTCCAGGGCTCTGCTGAAAAAGTCTATGTATTCCACCCAGGTGGTACCGGGGAGCTTCCTGCAGTCCCGGAAGTGCTGGCGGTACATCTCTGAGGTGAGACCATAGCGGGTGAGCAGGGCCTCCTTCATATGGTCATAAGAGGTCATCACTGCGTCTGGGAGCTGTAGCAGGGTGTCTCTGCCTTCGCTGAGGAACCGTCCCCATAGGCCGGCACCCCAATCTTTCCGGGGTACCCGATGGGCGGTCATGGCTACCTCGTAGGCCTTGAACCATTGTTGGATGTCGTCGTTCTTGTAGTACTCTTTGACGACATCCTTGGGGATATGTACTTTCGCCTCGGCCGGCGGAGGGTTGTCCCTGTTTCCGGGGGCGCTGGTCTCTCCATTTTTGGACTTAATTTCAAGTTCTTTAAGGCCCCGCTCATTCTCGAGGGAAGCCTCCTCTCTTCCAGTTCTCGGTGCCGTTTTTTCTCCTCTATTTCTTCTTGCAACCGCAGTTGCTCTAGGGCCAATTTCTTTTCTGCTAGTAGGAGTTCGCCGTCCAGGCTGGGTCGGGCGAGCTCTAACTCGTGGGTCCGGACCCTCTCCCGTTCTCGCATCTCTTCCGGGGAGAGGCCGGTCTCCATGCTAGTTCTTCTCCCATCTGCTGGGGCTGCGGCTGGTTGCTGGTGCGCGCTTGGCACCGGGTTTTCTTCGGTTTGGGGGGAAGCCGCTTCGGACTCTACCCAGGCCCTTAGGGCTTTCTGCAGGTCTTCTTTTGTGTTTAATCCGGTGGTCGCGATGCCTTTGTCTTTACAAAACTGTTTTAGTTCCTTATGGGTATATTCCTCCAACCGTTCTTGTTGGAACTCCGCGGTTGGGTTGGTCTCTTGGTTGCTCATAGTTACTCTGTGTCTGGGTAGGTAGTGGGTGAGTTGCTCGCTGTACGATTTGCGTCGGGCTCGGATCGCACCGCCGCTGGCCACCAATGTTAGAAGGGCGACCTCCGGGGAGTCAGATGGCGTCGGACTGACCACCCTGAGAGGCACCGTTCCGTAAGGAAGTAGCCGAACGCCGCTGAGAAGCCTCCTGGGCGAGGTCCTTCTCCTAGGATCGTACTGCCAAGTAATCCCCTCCCACCACAAAGGGACACAACCAGGGTATCAATGCTCACAAGTCGCTTATCAGAATTAAAGGTAGGTCTCCGTGGCAATATTTACCGGCGGATCAAGGGATCCAAAAGAGTCCCAGTGTTTGCTTAGGAACGGGGGTAGTGGGACAGTCTCAGTATCAGCCCGGGACGTCGTCCGCAGGGTTCGAGGGGTCGCTTCGGTGAGGTCGAGCCGCGACCAGGTCAGCAGGGCTCCGGTGGTTGCTTCAGCGAGGTCGAGCCGCGGCGAGGTCAGCAGGGCTCCGATGTTCCGTGAGGGTCTTCTTCTCAGCAAGGGGGAGCCGCGACGCAGTCAGCAGGGCTCGAGTTCTTAGTTCCAGGCAATGAGTCTCTCTCCGTAGGGTCAGCCGCGATCCGATCATCAGGGCTCTGGACTCCAGGATACAACTGCTGTCGTGGTTGTGGGCTGCCCCAGATATATGGCTGGAGCCCTTTGATGTCCGGACCCTCGCGCCTGGGGGGCCGGAGGGGCCGGGATGAGAGAGTCCAGACACCCAGCGGGGGCTGGAGCCATCGCCCAGGGAAGCCAGAGGGCATTCGGACCCAGGTGTCGGGGGCCGGCGGGAGGCCCCATCGAAACTTCCCTCCTCCGGGATCTGTGGAGTGGCCACTCGACCCCCTTGGGTTGGGTCTTGGCGCCTCGATGTCGGGGCTTCGCAGGGACCGAGGCCCGGGCGGGTCGCGTCGCAAAGGCTGGTGCGGGTAGCGGGGTACAATCTCGGGGAGCCCCGAAGGTTTGGGGTTGCCCCCGTTTGGTCTGGTAAGAGGGTTCGGGACCACGCCACGAGGCCGGGTCCAAAAATTGGGCTCTGTCACCCTACCTATGTACTGCTGTGACGTTACAAACACACACCACAGTGACAACTGAGGCCTGATGTCTCCCAGGCATCACAGATGTTTGGCATGCAGATACCCAGGGTCCCTGTATTGCCACATGGACACTGGCATGACATGGCGTATCATGTACACGCCACAAGGCAACCATGAGTCCCACAGGTAGTGGCCACTGTTGTCTCTGCAGGCCCTACATGTACGTCTCTTAGACACACACACAACATCAATGTTGATGCACAAACCACATGGATGTGGAGACTGTCTCCCATTGGGCACATTTGATCAGCCACATCTGGGACACAACATGCACACAGACTGTGGGTGTACATCAGAATTGTGGCTACAGGTCTCACTGTGACGTACATGCCATCACCCCCAGGACTCAGGGTGTATGTGACATGTCCTACACATATCCAACATGAAAATGTGTCCATGACACATGCCCATAACTGTAGAGTTGCACATCACAGTGATAATGTGCACAACACAAAGGATTCTGTCCCCATGAACACGTGCACAGCCTGGGAGTGGCTGCACAAAAGTGCCGCACAACAAACCAAATGTTGCCCCCCCAAATACACAGGGAATGCAGCCTTACATGTCATGAGACACAGTGTGGTCAATGCAGTAGTGTGGTAGGTGTGCCCCTGAGTCCCTGGCAAGTAATTGTGTGTTGAAGCCATCAAATAGTCACACCAATGAGGCCCGACGCGGGTGACAATCCGTACACATTGCACAGTTCAGGACGGAGCCGTGTGTACGCTTAGCCATTGACTGCAATGAGGTCCGACGCGGGTGACAATGCGTACGCGTCGGGCAGGCATGGTCCGAGACCGGCGTACGCCTTGGCCATTGAATCGTATGGAGATGGGTGCATGTGTATTTTCAAACTACGAGTTGTACAGTCAGTTGACCGAGCTGGGCGCACCCATTGGCTCTGGACTGTCATGGACACGGATGCAGATTCAAAACTTGTACGAGTCGTGCGCTGAAAATTCAGTTGGATGCCTACAACAATGTTGCAATTACTAGGGTTTCATGAAGGTGAAGATTTGAACGATGCGGAAGACGTGTACGCGAGTCGTACATTTCCATGGATTGGCCAGATTCATAGAATGCAACCGTGTTGGACCTATCACTTGGGACACATGGCACAGAGTCTGGCTCTGTAGCACAGATGTAAGGCTGGCTGGCCCCCAGGGAGCTCACTTGCCTGCACTACATGCTACTGGACCACATCCCTGCTACCACTGCTGCAGTCTCTGCATCCTCTGGCTACTGCTATGGCATGTACTCTGGAGAGGGCCCCAGCCTTCACTGAGGAAGAGAACCAGGCCCTGCTGGACGGGCTCCTTCCATAGTACAGCAAGCTGTATGGGAAACCAGGGGAGCAGGTGAGTGTGCAGTCCACTGCCTTCCTAATTGTGCATGTTGTCTGACTAGCAGTATTAGCAGTGTGTACACCAGTGTCAAGCATACTCACTGAGTACTTTCATCCCCCAAAGTGTGTAGGTACATGTAATGAACAGGTGTTCTGCAGCTAAAGTGCATTTGTGCAAGCTTCAACTTCCCAGGCATTGTTAACATGTCAGACATGCAGGGCATTTGTCCTTTTCCATGGGTGCACTACCTTTGTAACTCATTTTCCTTTGTGATGACGACATGTATATCCAACTGTGTGCAGCACAAATATGGGGAATGTGTGTTAATGGACTTTTAACTTTGTCATCCTCACAGGTTGATGCCCACCAGAAGCAGGAGATATGGCTGACCATCGCCCGGGCAGTTCGATCGGTGGGGGTCTGCAAGCGCTGGATCCACAACTGCCAGAAGAGGTGGCATGACCTTCAGGGCTGGACCCGGAGGATCGCAAGGGTCCAGTTGAAGCTATCGCCTCCTTGCAGGAGGGGCGGACACCGGACCCTGACCCCCCACATGCACGGGATCCTGGCAATGGTCTTCCCGGTCCTGGATGGGCAGCTGAAGGCCAGACAGCAGCAAGGAGGGGGTAAGTCCATGCCTAATCTGTGTACTATGTCTGACATGCTAATTGAAGTCTTTTGGTCTGGTCACACTTCCACATTACGTAGGTCTTGTTGTCCAATACTCATGTCCCTCAATTGTGTGATGCACCCTCCTCATCTGATCCACAGGTGTGGACCCTACAGTCTGTTGCTTGTGTCACTAGGGCACTGTGTCCCTGCAGTCAGCTATGCTTCAGCCCCCGGACAGCATCTGTTACCGTGACTCTGTTGTGTGTTTCATGGGTGGGTCAATTGTTTACACAATGCCTGAGTTCTGACATGTGATCTGTGTTTGCACTTGATATGTGTTACAATTGCTGGTCTGACTCACCACATGTGGCTGGGGTATTTCAAACAAACACATGCAGCAGGGGACTCCAATTTGTGTGCCTCAGGAGTATGTATATCAAGTGTGTCACACTTGCTTAGCCACCTGACTACTGCTCAGGGCTAAACACTGTTTCACGTAGACCTGGGCAGTCATGCCTACTCCAGGGCATTTAGAAACACTCTCTAATCCCAATCCTGTGCATCAATTTACAGGTTGTGCTTAGTAACATGTGCCTTCAGGGGTCTGCCTCTGTGTCATTGCGGTGTGGCTTTCTTTTCCGTACAACTGTGGTGTTCATGAGTTTGAGGATCAGCAGGACATCTGAGATGTGACTATGAGAGATAAGACCTGTGTGATCACTTGACAGTGCACAATGGTGTATGCAACTGTGCACTTTAGGCAGCTGTGTTACATGCACAGCAGACTGTGATGGGCTAAATACAGGGAGTTGTGTTCGCAGAGACTCATATGTCTGTTTTGTATGATATGGGGTCTTCTGGGTCCGGGATATGTTGTTTGCTGGGGATGGGCAAGTGCACTTGTCAGCTGCAGAGTTTGCTATACCCATGAGCTATGACTGTGACACAGTGCATACTGTTGTTGTCTGGATGCCCTGCCCCTATGACAGGAGACAGTGATGACTGACTTTCCAGGCATGCCAGTGCCATGGCATTTAACTTGCTATGAGTGATCTTGCATTGTGTTCAAATGTGCTCCATGCACCCCACTGTGGCACTGACTATCAGGACATGAGAACATCATAGTGTGTGTTGCTGGCATGCATCACAAGCATGTGAAATGAGACTCTGCCCATCCCTTCATCCTGGCACCTGTAGCGAGTCAGTGGCAAGAGATGTGATGTGTGTATAGTGACATACTCCTACATGTTCACTTGCATGTCCAACAAATGTGTAGGTGGTGCATGTCGGCACATTGGGGTATTATCATCCAACATGCAACAGACATATGGGTGCAAGTCCAGGAGGGATATGAGTGCCATGGTTGATGGTGAGACTGACAATTGGCTTATTCTAAACAGTGTGAGCACTTTGAGCAGTGTTCAGCTGATGAAGGTGGTGGAAGCACATGTGAATTTCACATTGTCTAACTTTATTGAGCAGCATGCCATATTTGATCCTTCACAACACGGCTTCCGGCCCAGGCACAGCACTGAGTCAGCGCTACTGGCCATGTCGGAAGCGATTAGGGGCAGTTTGGACATAGGGGACTCTGCAGCCTTGGTCCTTTGGACCTAAATGCCGCATTTGACACCGTGTCCCATAAGATACTTCTCAAACGCCTACAGGACATTGGGATCAGGGATTCAGCCCTGGCCTGGATTCAATCGTTCCTAGCGGAGAGATCCTTTCAGGTCCTAGTACCCCCTTTTTCCTCCCAGGAGTTTGCGTTTCATCAGGGGGTGCAACAGAGCTCCATACTAAGCCCTCTTTTGTTCAATTTATATGTCAGCCCCTTGGCAGAGGTGGCTAAGGGTACGGGGTTGTCATTGGTGTCGTATGCTGACGACACCCAATTGGTGATATCTTTCTCGAAGAAATGTATCACCAATCTGGACAAGTTTATGGAAGATCCTCTGGCTATCTCCGATTGGATGGCAGCTAATTGCTTACAGCTGAATGCCGGTAAATCGGAGATCCTGTTATTTGGGAAGGACCTAGAGCTGCGGTCTGAGCAATGTTGGCCGGACCGCCTCAAACCCGCCCTACTCCCTAAGGAAACTGTAAAAAATCTGGGTGTGTGGTTTGATAATGGCTTGACTTGCGATAAACAAACGAAAGTCGTTGCGGAGGTCTGCTTTGGGCTCCTGCGTGGCCTAAAACCTTTGCTCGAGTTCTTCCCTCCCAAGGTCCGCCAGACTATTGTCCAGGCGTCTGTTTTGTGAAGATTGGACTACGGCAATTCCCTTTACCTGGGAGCTAATAAGGCTAGCATTAAGCGCCTGCAGAGGGTTCACGATGCGGCAGCACGGATTCTGGTTGCATTGCCTAGATCTTGCTCAGTAGCGCATGTTCTCCCCAAACTCCGTTGGCTGCCGGTTGACAAGCGGGTAGAATTTAAGGCGTTGTGTATCTCACATAAGATCTTGTCACGACAGGCTCCGTCGGGGCTTTTCCATCTGTTGGAGCCCTATGTGCCTAAGCGCTCGTTGCGATCTGCCGACCTTGGTCTGGTCTGTACTCCCCGAGTTTGGAGAGCTAGGGCCAGGGGGGCGTTCCTTCCGCTGGTTGGCGGCAAAACTTTGGAACGCGCTCCCGACCCCTATCAGAACTTTTCCTAATCATTTGGCTTTTCGCAAGGCCTTGAAGACATGGCTTTTCCCTACTTCTACTGTCTAATTGCTCTGTCTTTCTCCTAGGCTCTTGTCTCTGGTCCTTGGTTTGCGCTGGGACGCCTCGTTGCTGAGGCAGCCATGCGCATTATAAATCTGTAATAAATAAATAAATGATGGCAGGGCTTGTCCTGTGATGTGATGTACTCACTGTGGTGTGTGCAGTCAGTGCAGGTGACTGATGTTGTTCTCTTTTTTCCTAATTCTATCCAGATACATCCACGGCCACAGGAGGGGACAGCTCCACGGACCAGGAGAAGCCACAGAGCCTGACTGGGACAGAAGGCAAGGAGTCGGAGGGACCCAGTGGCACAGAGGGCGAGAGGAGCCACACCGAGGAGTCCTCAGCACCATCCACCCCAGCTGAGGGCCACAGCAGCTCGGAGGATGACTCCCTTGTGGAGGCGGGTGTCAGCAGCCACCAAACCCCAGCTAGTGAGGCTGTCCCCGCCACCGCCCCCACCACCACCATCACCACCCTCCCATCGGCTCCCATCTCAGAGGTCCGTGGAGGCTCCCGTGTTCAGGAGCAGGTCTCCTTTGTGCCAGGCACCGCACCCCCTGCTCCTGTGTCCCCTGCTGCCCTGAGTGAGGAGTCTGTGGAGTTGATTTGACAGATCCATGTAGAGCAGACATCAATGCTGTGTGTCCACCATGCACACACCAGTCGGTTGACACAACTGGTGTCGTTCATGGAGGGCATTTCATCGGGCATGTCTACCTACAGAGGACCAATCAGTCCGTGGCCTCCTCCCTAACGGCAGCAGTGTCCCTCCTCCAACAGTCCCGCACCCCTCCTACTCCTGCACCACCCATGATTCCTAGCGCCCTACCTGTCTCAAGCACACACACACCTGCACATTCTCGCAAAACCACAGACACGGGCAGCACACAAACACCCAAACCTAGGTGTTAGACCTGGCACCTTGGCGTGAGTCTCCCTTCCTCTTTTTGTCGCTGTGCCTCATGTGTTTTTATGGTGTTGGCCGCTCAGCGCGCTGTGCCACTGCCAACCAGTGTCGCGGTGCGAGTGCTCCCTTTGTAAATTGTATATGTTGGTTGGATTCCATGATTGGATTGTTTGATTCACTATCAGACCCCAGTAAAGTGCGCCAGGAGCGCCAGGGCATGTAAAGGCAAACACCGCTGGTGGGCTTGCAGCACGGGTTGTGCCACCCACAGAAGCGGCCGGTAAAATACGTCTGAGGTCTGCCACCGCAGAACCTGCGTGCAGTCTGGTACTGACACGCCGACCGACAAGTGCCCACACTTGCTGGTCCCTGAAACCTTCCCTTAGCTGCATATTAGTCACCCCTCTGGTAGGCCCACGGGCAGGGTGCGTTGTGAGCCTGAGGTAGGACAAGCCTAGATGCGTGGCATGTCCTAGTAGTGAATTACCGCCATCTTGTTGTTCACTACTGCAAGGCTACCCTGTTCTCATAGGCCAGTATGGGCGGCCTGGATTATTACACCCTATGATCCTAACCGACCCAGGGAACATGGTAGAAGATCGAGTTTAGTATGCCTGAACTCGGAATAATAAGGTACATCTTTTCGCAAGGTTTATTTTAATATTCCGGGTTTGCAAATGCCGCTTTTAGAAAGTTGGCCTTTGCTTGCCTAAACCTTTCAGCCGCCTCTGCGTGTTGTGTATCTGATGTCTGGCTGGTGTGAGTGACAGGGCTGGGGGAACCCAGATGGGCAGGGCTAGGTAGCCTGGTATGAATAGGACGATCGACAGGTAAATGGGTGGGAGGAGTGCTCCTAGGTTCTGAATAGGACAGTGCTCCGCTACCTCGATGCCGGCTCCACCCCCTGTGGAGCGTCTGATGACTCTGCCCTGCACTCTGAAAGGAGAAGCCTGCATCACGTAACCAAAGTGCTCAGAAACCGGACTGAACTAGGCAAGGGCCCCCCTGGCCTGGGAGAACAAAAGATTTGTGGTATAAATGGAGGAGCCCTGCTCCTAAGAAACTAGATCCGCTTTTGACCAAGAAGAATCTCTGCCTGAGGAGGAGGCACCGGGAAAGCTGTAGGAGGAAGACTGTCCCTATCCTGGGGGATTGGCCTGCAGTGGTGACCTTGCTGCCAAAGGAGAGAAGAGAAACTGTTGCTGAAGACTTTTACTTTACTTTTACTTTCAAGACTTGTGCTTTTCCAAAACGATCTCCAAGGGCTTGGAACTGAGCTTGCCCCCTGAACTGAGCCCCGGGACCATTGGGCTCTACCTGATCTTCACTCGCCTGCTGCTGGACTGTGGTGTCCTTTCCCTCGCCGGAGCTGTGACCCTCGTGCCCAGTCCCTCCCTGATCCGTGACCAGGACTGCTTAGCCGCCCCCGCCTTGGGAAGAGCCTCGCTCGATCGGAGCCGCTCCCCCTACGCTGTGCTGGGCTGCCCCGTCACCTCGCTCGCTGGAGGCTCGCTGTGCACCTTCACCCTCCCGCCGGAATCGGCGTTTGTGAGCATCTCCAAGCCTCGGACGGCCCGGACGCATCTGCGTGCCCAGCTGCCCCGCTTTGTTCACCCGCCACCTGCAACACCCCGCTCTTGTCGTGAGCCTGAAGATCAGACACCCTCGTGAAGTGTGGGAGCCCCGGACGCCGCCTCGCTCTTCTGTCGAAGAGCCGCTGAAATCCCGCACCCGCCTTTGCGTCAAGAAACAAGGTACTGTACTCACGAACTCGACCGCGAGCTCGCATCGGATCCAGGGTCCGCAACGTTCTTATTTCCCTGTCATCTGCTGTGTGCTCCCTGGGCGCTGCCTCCGCACGAAGTGCGCGGAGGCCTACAGTTACCTTGTGCCCGCCTAAAGAACTTTACGTAAAACAAAGAGAACTTTACCGTACTTCCAAGAATTGTGGCCCCATCAGTTCAACGTTACTGGGCCTTGTATTTGAATCTGCTGAATCTACATAAAAGCTTATTTTTATATACTTCCTGATTGGTGTCCATTTGTGGTGCATGCAAGGGGTTTACTGTATGTGTAATTGCATTTGCTTAACCGTGTACGCCTGAGACTTAGCCTAGACTGCTCGCGCCACGCACCTAGAGGGTGAGCAGGGGTTATTCTGGGGAGTCATCCTTCGCCCTGACAAGAAGTAAAGGGTCCCTGCTTGTTGTGGGTTCACACCTGCGTCAACCAGAGCCCCCTCATTTCTAACATTGGTGGCAGCGGTGAGGATTTACGGATTTGCATTTGTGGTTTGCGTGTAGTGAATCACTGATCACCACGTAGTGAGAGCAGACCAGTAACACAGCCACAAGGCTAGCATTGTTTTTGTTTTGCCAAGAATCTCCGTTGTTAGAGCCATGCCTGGTTCACTTTCCGCCGGAAGGGCGGCTTCCGTAATCTCTGGATTTGAAGACATAGATTGGGAGGAAGGCGCACTTCATGATCGTACCAATGAAGACTTGAAAGGTCTTTGCTCCAAGTTCAGGATTGCCCAAACTGGATTGAAAAAGAAGGAGCAACTCGTGAAGGCGCTGAGGGCCTGGTATGAGTCAAAGGCACCAGAGAATCAGGTGGAAGTGGTTCCACCAGAAAGTGTCCATGAGTTTGGCAGATGCCTGTCACCAGAAGAGTTGGCGGACAGGGCCGCAACCCGGGCACACGAGGTGGAAATGGCAAAACTTCATGGGCAGATGGATATGGAAAAACAAAGATTAGCCATGGAAGAAAAGAAACTACAATTAGAGCATGACATGAAGCTGAGGGAGCTGGAGCTGAAAGCAAAAAGTTTGGAGCTTAATCCCTCTGGTGGCAGCACACCGCCAGTACCGGCGGAACCAAGAGTTTATATTCCCAAGGATGTAGTGAAGGAGTTCTTCAAGAATGACGACATCGGGCAGTGGTTCAGAGCCTACGAGGTAGCCATGTCTTCCCACCGGGTCCCTGAGAAAGATTGGGGAGCGGGGTTGTGGGGACGGTTCCTGAGTGAAGGGCGGGACACACTGTTAGATTTACCTGCTGATGTTCATAATTCTTATGCCCATATGAAGGAAGCGTTGATGGCTAGGTATGGGTTGACCCCTGAGTTATATAGACAGAGGTTTAGGGGTTGCACTAAGATTCCCAATAGTACGTATGTGGAGTATGTGACTTTCTTTTGCAGAGCGCTGGATGGTTGGGTAAAGGGTAGTAAGGTAAATGATTATCAAGGGCTTCTTGATTTAATGGCATGGGAGCACTTGTCCAGTAATTGTTTTCCTGAGCTACGCCAGCACCTGATCGATAGTAGGCTGACTAACCCTAGGAAGCTTGCTGAGGAGGCGGACCGCTGGGTCAGTACCAGGGTCCACAAGGGTACCGTGGGAGATTCCGCCAAAGGTGGGCAGGGTCCCCAGCAGAAGAGTGGGGGGGACAGGGGTAAACAGAAGCAGTTCCAAAAAGGGCCCCAAAATAGTCCCCAAGGGAACCAAGGGAAGGGTTCTCAGCCTCCCCCACCCCAGAAACCGACCGGGGCCCCGACAGGTCCTCCTGTTCCAAAGGGGCCCGTAAGATGTTACAGGTGTAACAATTTGGGGCATTTTGCCTCTGATGTAAAGTGTCCATTGTTTGGTAAACCAGCACCCACTGGTGCTCCATCCCGGCAGGTGACTAGTGTAGCCTTGGGGGAGGAGAGGGATGTCCAAGGTGGGTGGGGTCCCGCAGAGATGTCCCTGGTCTCGCTAGGAGACCGTGAAGTGGTCCCTCCAACCCAGCTGCCTGAGAACACTAAGAAGTACCGGCAGTGGGTGACCATAAATGGCCATAGAGTGGAAGCTCTTAGAGATACAGGAGCCAGTGTGACAGCTGTCAGGTGTCACCTGGTGTCTCAGGAGCAGGTGGTCCCCCATGCATTCTATCCCGTTGTTGCCGCTGACAACACAGAGAGACACTGCAAGGTGGCTCAGGTTCCCTTTGAGTGGGGGGGGGGTCTCTGGTACTCTTCAGGTAGCTGTGAGGCCCGCCATGCCTGTAGACTGTTTGTTAGGGAACGATTTGGAGAGCTCACCTTGGGCTAAGGTGGAGCGGAGTGCTCACCTGGAGATGTTGGGTATGCCGGATTGGGCGTGTGTCACCACACGGTCCATGGCAGCCAGTAGAGGTACTCAAGAGGTCCTGGAGCCTGAGAGGGAGGCCCAGGAACCGGCCTCAGAGAGAAGGAGCAAGGGGCGCGGGAAGCCGGCCCCTGAAGTTCCCACGGTCCAGGAGGAAGCAGACCTTGAGGGGGATGCCCTGGAGCCTACAGGGGAGCAGATAGCTGAACTGGGAGACCTGCCGGAGCTGACCCATTGGCAGCAGGAAGGGGGTCCCACCAGGGAGGACTTTTGCAAGGCACAGAAGGAGTGCCCTTCTCTCGTGGGTATGCGGCAGCAGGCTGCAGACCAGGCCGCAGGTGATCAGTCAGGATCACATTTCGTTTACTGGGAGAACGACCTCCTATATACAGAGCCTAAGGTTGCTGAGCCTGGGTCAGCCCGTGCGCTGGTGGTACCCCAGGACTTCAGAGCCTTCCTACTGGGGCTGGCTCACGATGTGCCATTGGCAGGGCATTTGGGGCAGGACAAGACCTTTGAAAGGCTTGTCACCCACTTTTATTGGCCTCAAATGTGCAGGAGTTCAGATACTCACTGCAGGACATGCCAGACTTGCCAGGCAAGTGGAAAGAGTGGAAGGAAGCAGAAGGCTCCACTCCAGCCATTCCCTGTGGTCGGTACCCCATTCCAGCGAGTGGGGATTGACATTGTAGGGCCACTGGACCCCAGGACAGCGATGGGCAATAGGTTCATCCTGGTCCTGGTGGACCATGCCACCCGGTACCCGGAAGCCATTCCTCTAAGGACAGTGACGGCCCCCGTGGTGGGACGGGCACTGATGGGAATTTTCTCCCGAGTGGGATTCCCTCTAGAGGTGGTGTCTGACCGAGGTACCAATTTCATGTCCAAGTACATGAAATCTCTTTGGCAAGAGTGTGGTGTAACCTACAAGTTCACCACGCCTTACCACCCCCAAGGAAACGGGTTGGTTGAGAGATTCAACCGAACCCTCAAAGGCATGATAATGGGCCTAGAAGGAGCCATGAGGCATAAGTGGGACGTCCTCTTACCATGCCTTCTCTTCGCTTACCGTAAGGTGCCACAGAAGTCTCTGGGGTTCAGTCCCTTTGAGCTTCTGTATGGTCACCCAGTCAGAGGACCTCTAAGTCTGGTCAAAGAAGGCTGGGAGCAATCTCCCAGGAAGCCTCCCCAGAATGTATATAGTTACATGCTGGCCTTCAGGAATCAGACTAGGCGATTCAGGCAACTTGCTGAGGCAAATCTGGAAGCCAGCCAGGAGGAGATGAAGCGGTGGTACGACCAGAATGCCACTCTGGTAGAGCTTCAGCCTGGACAGAAAGTATGGGTCTTGGCCCCCGTGGAGCCGTGTGCGCTCCAGGATAAGTGGACCGGTCCCTTTGAGGTGGTGGAGCGCAAGAGTCCTGTTACCTACGTGGTGGACCTGAAGTCTCCTAGGAACCCCTTAAGGGTCCTACATGTCAACCGCCTCAAGCCCCACTTGGAGAGGTCCCAAGTGGGCATGCTCTTGGCAACAGATGCTGGAATGGAAGAGGAGACGGAACCTCTTCCTGACCTCCTGTCAGCCAAGGAGCAAGATGGGTCAGTGGATGGTGTCATCCTCTCTTCCACCCTGACCCCTGAGCAACAGAATGATTGTCGCCAGTTGCTGGGACAGTTTTCTGACCTGTTTTCCCTGGTCCCTGGTGTCACTGATTGGTGCGTCCATGATGTGGACACTGGGGATAGTCCACCTGTGCGGCACAAGGCCTACAGGGTGACTGACAGGGTGAGGACCTGCATCAAGGAGGAGGTCTCCAAGATGTTTGCCCTCGGGGTAATTGAGTCTTCTAGCAGTCCTTGGGCCAGCCCCGTGGTCTTGGTCCCAAAGGCTGCAGCGCCGGGAGCCACACCCGAACTCCGGTTCTGTGTGGACTACAGAGGACTCAATTCGGTCACTAGGACCGACGCACACCCCATCCCCAGAGCTGATGAGCTCATCGATCGGCTAGGGGCTGCCAACTACCTCAGCACGTTTGATTTAACGTCTGGGTATTGGCAGATCGCCTTGACCGAGGGGGCCAAAGAGAGGTCAGCCTTTTCCACCCCAGATGGGCACTACCAGTTCCGGGTTATGCCATTTGGGATGAAGAATGCCCCTGCCACCTTCCAGAGATTGGTCAACCAGGTGTTGGCTGGGCTGGATTCGTTCAGTGCAGCCTACCTGGATGACATCGCAGTGTTCAGCTCCACTTGGGAGGAACACTTGCGTCACCTCTGGGAAGTGTTGATGGCGCTGCGCAAAGCAGGCCTCACGATCAAGGCGAGTAAGTGCCAGATCGGGCAGGGTTCCGTGGTGTACTTGGGACACCAAGTTGGGAGTGGCCAGGTGGCACCCCTTCAGCCCAAGATAGAAACCATCCTGAATTGGGAGGCGCCCAAAACCCAGACGGAGGTGAGAGCCTTCCTAGGTCTCACCGGGTACTACAGGAGGTTTGTCAAGGGGTATGGCAACATGGTTGCCCCCTTGACAGCGCTGACTTCGAAGAAGCAGCCCAGGAAAGTGATCTGGACTGACACCTGTCAGAAAGCTTTTGAGGCCTTGAAAACTGCTATGTGCACGGCGCCCGTGCTCTTGGCTCCCAACTTCTCCAAAGAGTTTATCGTTCAGACAGACGCTTCAGAGCATGGTGTGGGGGCTGTTCTTTCACAGATTAATGAGGAGGGCCTAGATCAACCCGTAGCCTTTCTTAGCAGGAGGTTACTTCCACGGGAACAAAGGTGGAGTGCTATTGAGCGTGAGGCATTTGCTGTGGTCTGGGCGCTGAAGAAGCTAAGACCCTACTTGTTTGGGTCTCACTTCCGGGTTCAGACGGACCACAGGCCCCTCAGATGGTTGATGCATATGAGGGGTGAGAATCCAAAGCTGTTGAGGTGGTCCATTTCCCTACAGGGTATGGATTTCACGGTGGAACATCGCCCTGGTACAGATCACGCCAATGCTGACGGTCTGTCCAGATTTTTCCGCCTTAGTGATGAGGAACTCCCTGGGGTAGGGTAGTTCTCCCCACTTTTCAGCTGGAGGGGACACGTGTTAGACCTGGCACCTTGGCGTGAGTCTCCCTTCCTCTTTTTGTCGCTGTGCCTCATGTGTTTTTATGGTGTTGGCCGCTCAGCGCGCTGTGCCACTGCCAACCAGTGTCGCGGTGCGAGTGCTCCCTTTGTAAATTGTATATGTTGGTTGGATTCCATGATTGGATTGTTTGATTCACTATCAGACCCCAGTAAAGTGCGCCAGGAGCGCCAGGGCATGTAAAGGCAAACACCGCTGGTGGGCTTGCAGCACGGGTTGTGCCACCCACAGAAGCGGCCGGTAAAATACGTCTGAGGTCTGCCACCGCAGAACCTGCGTGCAGTCTGGTACTGACACGCCGACCGACAAGTGCCCACACTTGCCGGTCCCTGAAACCTTCCCTTAGCTGCATATTAGTCACCCCTCTGGTAGGCCCACGGGCAGGGTGCGTTGTGAGCCTGAGGTAGGACAAGCCTAGATGCGTGGCATGTCCTAGTAGTGAATTACCGCCATCTTGTTGTTCACTACTGCAAGGCTACCCTGTTCTCATAGGCCAGTATGGGCGGCCTGGATTATTACACCCTATGATCCTAACCGACCCAGGGAACATGGTAGAAGATCGAGTTTAGTATGCCTGAACTCGGAATAATAAGGTACATCTTTTCGCAAGGTTTATTTTAATATTCCGGGTTTGCAAATGCCGCTTTTAGAAAGTTGGCCTTTGCTTGCCTAAACCTTTCAGCCGCCTCTGCGTGTTGTGTATCTGATGTCTGGCTGGTGTGAGTGACAGGGCTGGGGGAACCCAGATGGGCAGGGCTAGGTAGCCTGGTATGAATAGGACGATCGACAGGTAAATGGGTGGGAGGAGTGCTCCTAGGTTCTGAATAGGACAGTGCTCCGCTACCTCGATGCCGGCTCCACCCCCTGTGGAGCGTCTGATGACTCTGCCCTGCACTCTGAAAGGAGAAGCCTGCATCACGTAACCAAAGTGCTCAGAAACCGGACTGAACTAGGCAAGGGCCCCCCTGGCCTGGGAGACCAAAAGATTTGTGGTATAAATGGAGGAGCCCTGCTCCTAAGAAACTAGATCCGCTTTTGACCAAGAAGAATCTCTGCCTGAGGAGGAGGCACCGGGAAAGCTGTAGGAGGAAGACTGTCCCTATCCTGGGGGATTGGCCTGCAGTGGTGACCTTGCTGCCAAAGGAGAGAAGAGAAACTGTTGCTGAAGACTTTTACTTTACTTTTACTTTCAAGACTTGTGCTTTTCCAAAACGATCTCCAAGGGCTTGGAACTGAGCTTGCCCCCTGAACTGAGCCCCGGGACCATTGGGCTCTACCTGATCTTCACTCGCCTGCTGCTGGACTGTGGTGTCCTTTCCCTCGCCGGAGCTGTGACCCTCGTGCCCAGTCCCTCCCTGATCCGTGACCAGGACTGCTTAGCCGCCCCCGCCTTGGGAAGAGCCTCGCTCGATCGGAGCCGCTCCCCCTACGCTGTGCTGGGCTGCCCCGTCACCTCGCTCGCTGGAGGCTCGCTGTGCACCTTCACCCTCCCGCCGGAATCGGCGTTTGTGAGCATCTCCAAGCCTCGGACGGCCCGGACGCATCTGCGTGCCCAGCTGCCCCGCTTTGTTCACCCGCCACCTGCAACACCCCGCTCTTGTCGTGAGCCTGAAGATCAGACACCCTCGTGAAGTGTGGGAGCCCCGGACGCCGCCTCGCTCTTCTGTCGAAGAGCCGCTGAAATCCCGCACCCGCCTTTGCGTCAAGAAACAAGGTACTGTACTCACGAACTCGACCGCGAGCTCGCATCGGATCCAGGGTCCGCAACGTTCTTATTTCCCTGTCATCTGCTGTGTGCTCCCTGGGCGCTGCCTCCGCACGAAGTGCGCGGAGGCCTACAGTTACCTTGTGCCCGCCTAAAGAACTTTACGTAAAACAAAGAGAACTTTACCGTACTTCCAAGAATTGTGGCCCCATCAGTTCAACGTTACTGGGCCTTGTATTTGAATCTGCTGAATCTACATAAAAGCTTATTTTTATATACTTCCTGATTGGTGTCCATTTGTGGTGCATGCAAGGGGTTTACTGTATGTGTAATTGCATTTGCTTAACCGTGTACGCCTGAGACTTAGCCTAGACTGCTCGCGCCACGCACCTAGAGGGTGAGCAGGGGTTATTCTGGGGAGTCATCCTTCGCCCTGACAAGAAGTAAAGGGTCCCTGCTTGTTGTGGGTTCACACCTGCGTCAACCAGAGCCCCCTCATTTCTAACACTAGGGCTAGATGAGCACGCAAGCAAGCACAGGGGACTGATACCACACTCACAGGGGATGCTTTGCAGACAAACACACAGTCATCCACAACCACTCCGCAGTCCTCAGATACCTCTCCCTCCAAGCCCCCTTCCCTTGCTTGCCTCACCTGCAACCCCATCTCCACAAAAGCTCTTCCTCTGTGACCTTGGCCTCTTCCCCACCTACCCAGCAGATCCATCTTACAAGGGGAAGAGGAAGTCCCCACACACAGAGGGGAGTGCCTCTCACACACGGACACCCTCCCCCAGGGGCAGTCAGACTGAGGCACCCATCCGCAAGTCCCCGCGGAGCCGGAGGAGCAAGACCCCACCCCCGCCCACAGCTCCACAATGAAGTCTCCGCCCTCCATCCCCCAGGCCACCACTCCAGAGGTTCCCCCGCCACACCCTGCCCCAGGATCCCCAACCCACAGATACACCATCCCCAAAATGCTGAGGCCCTCCCCCCTACCACTTGCTCTTCCACCCCCGGTCAGACAGTTTGTGCCACTAATGTGGGGACCGTATCCCCCCCTCTGTCCTGCCGACCTCACCTGAACCCCATTCCCCTCCCATTGAGTTAGGCACTGCAGTGGAGTCCACGACCACCCCGTCTGACTTGGGTACTGCACTGGGGACACAGTCCACTCCATCTGACCTGCCCACTGCAGTTGTGCCGGCACACACCCCATCTGACTTCTGCCCCACAGTTGTGACTGCACCCACTACTTCAGTCAGCTCCACTGCAGTTGCCAGTGACTCTCCTGCATCCACCACCCCTTCACTGCCTCCTTCTCCTGCGCCCTGATCCTGTCCCTGCGGTGCCTGGCATGCCCCCATGTATGCCCCTCCGAGGGGATGTCCCCTGTCCTTACCAGTGCAGGCAAGCAACATGTGACAGTTGTCACTCAAGTTAACTTTTTGTCATTTGGATATGGACTGGCCATTGGCCTTTGTTTTGGAAGGACTTTGAATTTTAAAATTGCTGAATAAAGTTTTTTTCTTTCTCCTTGTGAATTAGATTTAGCTGTACATTATGTTGATGATGTTTAGCATGACCTTGCAGTTGTAATGCTGGATTTCAAATGTTGAATACTGAGGTGTTGATGTGAGGTACTCCATGTGGTCCATGAGATATGTATCCTATTCTGGTCGTTATCCATATCATCCTTTGCAGCTAAATGGGTGTGTCATGATTCACAATTTGTGGGCATCTCTGTAAACATTTCATTTGCATGGTCACATCTGTGGCTTGCACACATGCACATATGATGTGCTTCACAATTGTCCAATTTATCTATTTCCCTGACTGTGGGCGCATCTCCACTGGACATGTCAGTGTGGGCATCATTGGGGTAGGAGCAACTGGGTCCTCTGTTTGTCCATGGATGAGGGGCCATGCTGAGTGATTTGTGTTTGTGTAGGTGTGATGTACGTATGTGGCACAGGACACATGTCTGGCTTTCACAGTTTGTACGACATCTACTTTTGTCAGCACAGTGGACGTGTCATGCATGCTTGTGTCACCCCAATGTCTGGTCCCTGGGGGTATTGCTGTTGTGTATCAGTCTCTTGCTATGTTAGTTGCTGTTCATTCCAGCTTGTGTCACATGTGTCTGTTGTGCTCCCTCTCATCTCACCATGCCTGATTGCCCACTAAGGGGGGCCCATTGATGGCTTACTTGTGTATGGCACTGTGTCCACATCTGTCTCACTTGTGGTTCATCCCCCCTCATGTGTTGTGTAGTTGCCTGGGGATACTGAGACACACACACACAGACATGTTGTGCCAGATGTGCAGTGTGAAGTTGCCTGTTTGTGTTTGTGCATCTGCACCAGTGCATTGGTATTGCTGTTGTGGGCCATTGTCTGGATGTTGTGATTTACCCTGCTGCCCCTGTGAGTCATATCACATCATTCTTCACATTCATCCTGGTTGTTAGGTCCCATTGCTGGCATGGAATGTGAGTTTGTTACCTGACACCTACAGTCTACACAGGTTGTTTTGATTTGTGTGTCTATTTTCGAGATGTGTGTATACTTTGTGATGGTCACTTTTGCTTTTGTGTCATTGTACACTGTATGCATTGTCAGCCCCCATGGGTGGTGCTTGTCTGCACATGGCCGAGAGTATGTTAGGTTTTCATAGCACTGTTAGCCTCACCACATCTCTGTGGGTATGGGACACAACCACTACTTTGCCCCAAAAGTGTTTCATGTGTTGGGACCAGAAATCATACATGCTGTTTGGCATTTGCAGCTTTGACCATGATGACACTAACCTTTTGGTCACTGTGATGAAGGGGGTTTTGGACCCCATCACCACAATGCTCAACATTTGCTGCACTTTGGAATCACACACTTAACTTTTGTTCTACACAGTGAGGGGCGTGTTATTTTTACATTGACACAGTGCTAGAGATGCTTGCCTTGTGTAGACCACACTCAGTGTTTGGTCACACATGTGATGGTAGTTACATTGTATGTTCAAAGTCATAATCACTGTTGTGGACATTTGTTACAGGCTACACACTGTTGTCATTATGTTAGGGGGGGATGTATTTTGCTGACATACCTAATGTTGTTGTATGATGGATGTGTGGCACATCACCCATCCTTTGAGTGGGGGTGGCAGTAGTGCCGGGGCAACAGGTCCCCTATGGGTAGGGGTGACAGTAGTGATGAGCAACATAAGCCCTATGGGTGGGGGTGGCAGTAGTGATGGGCATCATTAGCCCTATGAGTGGGGGTGGCAGTAGTTATGGGCAACACACACCCTATGAGTGGGGGTGGCAGTAGTGATGGGCAACAGGTCCCCTATGGGTGGGGGTGGCAGTAGTGATGGGCAACAAAGGCCCTATGGGTGGGGGTGGCAGGAGTGATGGGCAACAGGTCCCCTATGGGTGGGGGTGGCAGTAGTGATGGGCAAAATAAGCCCTATGGGTGGGGGTGGCAGTAGTGATGGGCAACATAGGCCCTATGGGTGGGGGTGGCAGTAGGGATGGGCAACAGGTCTCCTATGGGTGGGGGTGGCAGTCGTGATGGGCAAGAGGTCCCCTATGGGTGGGGGTGCCAGTAGTAATGGGCAACATAAGCCCTATGGGTGGGGGTGGCAGTAGTGATGGGCAACATTATCCCTATGAGTGGGGGTGGCAGTAGTGATGGGCAACTTAGGCCCTATGGGTGGGGGTGGCAGGAGTGATGGGCAACAGATGCCCTATGGGTGGGGGTGGCAGTTGTGATGGGCAAGAGGTCCCCTATGGGTGGGGGTGGCAGGAGTGAGGGGCAACATAAGCCCTATGGGTGGGGGTGGCAGGAGTGCTGGGCAACATAAGTCCTATGGGTGGGGGTGGCAGTAGTGATGGGCAAGAGGTCCCCTATCGGTGGGGGTGGCAGTAGTGATGGGCAAGAGGTCCCCTACGGGTGGGGGTGGCAGGAGTGAATGGCAACATAAGCCCTATGGGTGGGGGTGGCAGGAGTGTTGGGCAACACAAGTCCTATTGGTGGGGGTGGCAGGAGTGCTGGGCAACATAAAACCTATTTGTGAGGGTGTCAGGAGTGATGGGAAATAGGTCCCCTATGGGTGGGGGTTGCAGTAGTGATGGGCAACAGGTCCCCTATGGGTGAGGGTGGCAGTAGTGATGGGCAACAGGTCCCCTATGAGTGGGGGTGGCAGGAGTGCCGGGCAACAGGTCCCCTATGGGTGGGGGTGGCAGTAGTGATGTGCAACATAAGCCCTATGGGTGGGGGTGGCAGTGGTGATGGGCAACATAAGCCCTATGGGTGGGGGTGGCAGTAGTGATGGGCAACATAAGCCCTATGCGGGGGTGGCAGGAGTGCTGGGCAACATAAGCCCTTTGGGTGGGGGTGGCAGTAGTGATGGGCAACAGGTCAACTATGGGTGGGGTGGCAGTAGTGATGGGCAACATATGGCCTATGAGTGGGGGTGGTAGTGGTGCTGGCCATGCAACCCCTATGGTGGCCTATTGCTAGTGGCCAGGATATGGATCCCCCGTGTGTGTGACATTTTGCAGGTACATGCCGTTTGTTTGTGTGGTGGGTGTCTGACTTACCATCTGCGCCATCTGCGTCTGGTCCTGATCCGGTCATAGATGTACAGTAGTTTTATGACCTGCGCGATGGGATTCATGATGTGTTCGTCTCGTACATGCTGCTTGTTGCTCCATCTCGTACCCGTTGCAAGCTGGTCCATCTCATAGCCATGGATTGAGTTCTGGCGTGAATCGTACCTGATATGACTCTTTTCCGAATGCTGTGACATGCCGTACGCGGCGACTCGTCCGGCATGTATGATGTGCGCATCGTACTTGTCCGGCCAGATACTGCTATGGATACTGCTTCTGGGCTACTCGGTTTGACGTTCGGAGTTACGGCTCGGACGGAGAATGAATCTTGAATCACACCCTACGTGTCGGTCGTATTTTCCTCAGTTATACGCATCGTACTTCATCGCTTGGATGGACCGGCTCTGGGTACGAGTCGGTCACAAGGTTAGGCTACGAACAGCTCTCCGAGAGCTGTCTGACCCAGATCGGAATCGACCCCTCAGTGAGATCAGAGAAATAATGGTCAATATTGATGAAACTGTAGTGATCCATAATAATGAAATTAAGATTTTTATGGTGAGACTGCATAATGACAGAATTCATTTTTGTCAGTCTAACAAAAAGAATGAGCCACTTAATATGACTCCTGAAGTTCTTGCTGCGAAAATAAGATCACAGGATGCAGTCAAAACAATGGCAACCGTTTTAAGAAATGTCCTGAAAGATTTAGAGCTTGAACTTAATGACACATTTTGTGATTCCACAGAGCTCCGCAAGTCATGGGAGTCAAAAAGAATGTATGATTTTGTCTTACATTTTTTTACATCAAGGTTTAATATCAGCAAAGCAAAACTGTTACAAACTAAAGTTCTTGAGTTCGGAACAGAAGCCGACAAAATTGAGGATGACTTTAAAGATGTAGGCAAAGAAGTGGAAGACAATTCAATGAACTGACAGGCTTTTGCTGTACATATGTTCTGTCTTATCCAAATCTTGTTTTAATAATTAAATCCCGGCAAAAAAGAAAATTCCGCTACACATGATGACTGCCGACGCAATCTTTGACAAGTGCAAAAGTAGAGAGCTAATCACTTCAATGAATAGTATTTGTGTATCAACAAGTTATAATGACATCGTACAGAGCAGAAACTTTTTAGCAGCCCATGCTGTAAAATATTGTGAATCTGACAACACACGCCTTCTAAGTCACTTTTCCAGGAAAGGATTTACAATTGCTGCTCTTGATAATTTTGATTTTGAAGACAGCTCTTCTTTGTCTAGAACATACAGCACACATGATACTGCCATGGTGCTATTTTAAGGCTGTACTAATGAAGTAGCTGCTTGAAAACAAGATATGTCAGCTGTAGGCATAAACAAAGCTGCAAACCTATAACCTAACTGCTTTGCCAATGTGTGCAAAATCACTACAAGCCATCAACACATCTGAGTGTACCCAAAAGTTAAAAAGGGTCTAAGGACATGGATCTTCTTCTACCTGATGCTGCAGTCCGCAATGCTGATTGAACTGAATTTATCATATCGCTTATTTGGTGCAGACTGAAGGATGAAGAAAATCCAGCTCCTCTGTCGGCTAGATGCTCTGAATGACCGGAATACCATTCCACTGAAGACGACTGGGGTTTTACCAGCAATACCATCTCCAGTCACAAACTACGCAACAGTATACACAGCTCTAAACAATTTACAAAATGTGCATGCTCAGCTTGAAGTCCAGTCTATCCTGTCAAATTTCTGCGATGAAGGTGTTTAAAGTATTGTACCAGACATTTTTATGAGCAATCCAGTAGAATTTGATGATCTTTATCCAATGCTGTGTGTTTTCCATAAGACAAAAGTTGTGTTACGGTGTGCAGGAAGTTAACTCAGTGAATGTGGCATAGACAATGCACTTATTGAGGATGAAATCTTTGGAAGCAAAACTGTCCAGTTAGTATTTTCATTTCTTATCTCAGAAGTGATCAAGGCACAGGGTGCACTTCACTCAAAAGACATAATGCAAAGCAAGACAATGTTCAACACACTCGGTTCAAAAGCAGAAAAGCAGAAAACCAAGTTTGTAGAGTTTGTGAAGAAAAATCAGAACTTTGCAGGTACTGGGAAATGTTTTACACTTGATAGCTCTAGTGAAAAATTTGGAACATGCCAATCGGGGAAGTGATTGGAAGCTTGACGTGAAGACAGTGGAGTCATTGATTACTGTGTTTCGCAAATTCGATTGTATAAACTACCTGTGATATGGGTCCTGGTGTTTGGAAAGCATAAAGAAGTTAGAGATGGAAAAACCATACCTCTACAGAAAATTCACCAAAAGACATTTTTTGGTGAAAGACAGAGAGGGGAGTTTCATTGCTGTAGCTCCAGAAATGAAACAGGAACAGACGATCCCAGAGATCACAGAAAAGCTCCAAGGGAATATGTTGCTCAATGGCAGGTAGTTTACCATGAAGTCCTATTTGCAATGTTTTCTGAGAGATGACAAATTCAAAATAAATGGACTATTGTGAAACTGTTCCTCATCACAAACTTGTGGGAAATAGAGGGGAATGTTTAAATAAACATGTTAACAGCCTTCTTCATTTTATGCAGCAGCAAGGAAACCCCTTTGAAATGACTGAGCCTGTGTGACTTCACAACTTTGTAGCCAAACAATATGTGGATAACAATACAAAGACATGTCTACTAGATATCCTGGAACATGAATTGAAACTATACACAGAACTAAAGCTGGAGAGATTAGTATTGAAAGAGAAAAAACTGTTTGACATAATCACTAATGCTGAACTTCCACGATTTGCTTGCTATAGTAAGAGGTTACAAAAAAACAACTTTTGCAAAAACATAGAGAGATAGATGTAACAAAAGAAAGGGGTAAATTTATCAAGGACATTCCGTTGCATGATCTTCTTCCAACAAACAAATTATTTGATGGAGATGCTGCAACCAAACCAGTGAAGCAAAAATTCGTACAAGAGCTTGAAAAAAAGCTTTCACCTGAGAATTTCAATTCACAAAGGTGTTCTCATTGAAAACTGCTGTTGTTGTAGACTTTTTGTCACAATTGCGAATGGTCAAGATTTCATTCATGCAAAACCTCGGTGAGATCTTTCAGACTATTCTACAGATATCAAAGTCAGTGTGCATCTTGCAAGAACTTCACATTGTCTTTGACAGTTATCCTGAACTATCTGTCACAGAATGTGAGAGAATAAGACAAATGTCTACAAGTGGAACAATTGACCTTGCCTGCATCAAAAATTCGACACCTAATTCTGTGCAACTTGATAAATTCTGGTCATCAACATCGAACAAGATGAACTTGGAGATGTTAACTCCCCAAAACATTGCTGATGTTTCAGTGAACACTGAGGTGCCGATCACGATCCGGTAAAAACCGGGTACGAACCGTCGGACGGAGCATATTCTCCGTCCGACGCGTACCCGGTCGAAAAAATATACAAACATGGAAGTACGATTCGCACGGAAATACCATTTACGTACGAATCGTACAAAACCCCGACCGACGAAAATAAACATACAAATGTGATCCGGGAAAGCGCCGACGTGACGTCGGGACGCACGCAGCCTGCCATTCGCGAACCAGGAATTACGATTCGCACCGACGTCATCCCGCACGGTGAATATTTTCCGGCAGCCAAAAACTGCCGGGAAATCAGGACGACGCGAACAAGGAGTACCTGCACGCGACGGACAGACATGGACCCGAACCTACGTGTCATCCCGGCCCTCATAGCAGTCGACCTCCTCTACAGGTTACGACGCAGACGCCGCAGAAGGTCAGAACAACAAAGGGAGGGGGGAAAGGGGGGGGGCAGGACCAGGGGCAGGCCACAAAACCCCCACCAAAGTCACACAGCACACATGCCCTGGACATACCTGACCCCCAGGCCCTGGTCACTACGAGGGGGTGGGGGCGTGTCCAGCAAAGCCAGCGTCCGCCACAACGGAAGTGCTTGACTACGCGAACCGGCAACACAACAATACAGGTACGTCCCGTACCCACGCCTTAAGTCGAGTCGCCCCAACAATGGCGGGACGGCTGTACCCACGTGGCAAAGGCCTGGGTACGGCCCGCACAAGCATCACATAGCGTGGGGACGGATATGTACGGATCGTACCCCCACCCCCATATGCATGGAGCGTACCCCCAACCCCAACAGTGTAAGTACGACCCGTACCCTCACCCTCGTACGTATGGAGCGTACCCCCCACCCCAACAGTGTATGTACGACCCGTACCCTCACCCGCGTACGTATGGAGCGTACCCCCCACCCCAACAGTGTAAGTACGACCCGTACCCTCAGCCGTGTACGTATGGAGCGTACCCCCCACCCCAACAGTGTAAGTACGACCCGTACCCTCACCCGCATACGTATGGAGCGTACCCCAACCCCAACAGTGTAAGTACGACCCATACCCTCACCTTGTATGCATGGAGCGAACCAACACCCGTGTATGTTCTAAGCGTACATATCCTGAAATAGGAGGGGTGTGTGCAGAGTCCTCCCAGCAGGGCCCAGAGACTGGAGGGGTGTGTGCAGAGTCCTCCCAGCAGTGCCCACAGACAGGAGGGGTGGGTGCAGAGTCCTCCCAGCAGTGCCCAGAGACAGGAGGGGTGGGTGCAGAGTCCTCCCAGCAGTGCCCAGACACAGGAGGGGTGTGTGCCTATCACTCCCAGCAGTGCCCAGAGACAGGAGGGGTGTGTGCAGAGTCCTCCCAGCAGTGCCCACAGACAGGAGGGGTGGGTGCAGAGTCCTCCCAGCAGTGCCCAGAGACAGGAGGGGTGGGTGCAGAGTCCTCCCAGCAGTGCCCAGATGCAGGAGGGGTGTGTGCAGAGTCCTCTCAGCAGTGCCCAGACGCAGGAGGGGTGGGTGCAGAGTCCTCCCAGCAGTGCCCAGACACAGGAGGGGTGTGTGCCTATCACTCCCAGCAGTGCCCAGAGACAGGAGGGGTGGGTGTAGAGTCCTCCAAGCAGTGCCCAGACACAGGAGGGGTGGGTGCAGAGTCCTCCCAGCAGTGCCCAGAGACAGGAGGGGTGTGTGCCTATCACTCCCAGCAGTGCCCAGACACAGGAGGGGTGTGTGCAGAGTCCTCCCAGCAGTGCCCAGACACAGGAGGGGTGTGTGCCTATCACTCCCAGCAGTGCCCAGAGACAGGAGGGGTGGGTGCAGAGTCCTCCCAGCAGTGCCCAGAGACAGGAGGGGTGGGTGCAGAGTCCTCCCAGCAGTGCCCAGACGCAGGAGGGGTGTGCCTATCACTCCCAGCAGTGCCCAGACACAGGAGGGGTGTGTGCAGAGTCCTCCCAGCAGTGCCCAGACACAGGAGGGGTGGGTGCAGAGTCCTCCCAGCAGTGCCCAGACACAGGAGGGGTGAGTGCCTATCACTCCCAGCAGTGCCCAGAGACAGGAGGGGTGTGTGTAGAGTCCTCCCAGCAGTGCCCAGAGACAGGAGGGGTGTGTGCAGAGTTCTCCCAGCAGTGCCCACAGACAGGAGGGGTGGGTGCAGAGTCCTCCCAGCAGTGCCCAGAGACAGGAGGGGTGGGTGCAGAGTCCTCCCAGCAGTGCCCAGACGCAGGAGGGGTGTGTGCGGAGTCCTCCCAGCAGTGCCCAGACGCAGGAGGGGTGGGTGCAGAGTCCTCCCAGCAGTGCCCAGACACAGGAGGGGTGTGTGCCTATCAATCCCAGCAGTACCCAGAGACAGGAGGGGTGTGTGTAGAGTCCTCCCAGCAGTGCCCAGACACAGGAGGGGTGGGTGCAGAGTCCTCCCAGCAATGCCCAGAGACAGGAGGGGTGGGTGCAGAGTCCTCCCAGCAGTGCCCAGATGCAGGAGGGGTGTGTGCAGAGTCCTCCCAGCAGTGCCCAGACACAGGAGGGGTGGGTGTAGAGTCCTCCCAGCAGTGCCCAGACACAGGAGGGGTGGGTGCAGAGTCCTCCCAGCAGTGCCCAGAGACAGGAGGGGTGGGTGTAGAGTCCTCCCAGCAGTGCCCAGACACAGGAGGGGTGGGTGCAGAGTCCTCCCAGCAGTGCCCAGAGACAGGAGGGGTGGGTGCAGAGTCCTCCCAGCAGTGCCCAGAGACAGGAGGTGTGGGTGCAGAGTCCTCCCAGCAGTGCCCAGACGCAGGAGGGGTTTGTGCCTATCACTCCCAGCAGTGCCCAGACACAGGAGGGGTGTGTGCAGAGTCCTCCCAGCAGTGCCCAGAGACAGGAGGGGTGTGTGCAGAGTCCTCCCAGCAGTGCCCACAGACAGGAGGGGTGGGTGCAGAGTCCTCCCAGCAGTGCCCAGACGCAGGAGTGGTGGGTGTAGAGTCCGCCCAGCAGTGCCCAGACACAGGAGGGGTGGGTGCAGAGTCCTCCCAGCAGTGCCCAGAGACAGGAGGGGTGGGTGCAGAGACCTCCCAGCAGTGCCCAGACGCAGGAGGGGTGTGTGCCTATCACTCCCAGCAGTGCCCAGACACAGGAGGGGTGGGTGTAGAGTCCTCCCAGCAGTGCCCAGAGACGGGAGGGGTGGGTGTAGAGTCCTCCCAGCAGTGCCCAGACACAGGAGGGGTGGGTGCAGAGTCCTCCCAGCAGTGCCCAGAGACAGGAGGGGTGGGTGCCTAACACTCACAGCAGTGCCCAGAGACAGGAGGGGTGGGTGTAGAGTCCTCCCAGCAGTGCCCAGACACAGGAGGGGTGGGTGCAGAGTCCTCCCAGCAGTGCCCAGAGACAGGAGGGGTGGGTGCAGAGTCCTCCCAGCAGTGCCCAGACGCAGGAGGGGTGTGTGTAGAGTCCTCCCAGCAGTGCCCAGACACAGGAGGGGTGGGTGCAGAGTCCTCCCAGCAGTGCCCAGAGACAGGAGGGGTGGGTGAAGAGTCCTCCCAGCAGTGCCCAGACACGGGAGGGGTGGGTGCAGAGTCCTCCCAGCAGTGCCCAGAGACAGGAGGGGTGGGTGCAGAGTCCTCCCAGCAGTGCCCAGACGCAGGAGGGGTGTGTGCCTATCACTCCCAGCAGTGCCCAGACACAGGGGGGGTGTGTGCAGAGTCCTCCCAGCAGTGCCCAGACACAGGGGGGAACAACCTTTACAACGCAACTTTTACAACGCACTACACTTACAACGCAAAATCCATTACATAGCATGACACTACAACGCATGTTGGACCCGGCCTCGTAACATGGCTCTACTGGTCCCCACACCACCTAACCTGGTGCCGGCGGTCCCAATACCCCGGCCTCACCAAGCCTTTCCACCAGAACACACGCACTCAACCCGGACACCCTCGTCCATGGCCTCTCTCCTTTTGGCCACCCGGCCCCAGCGCGACCCGGGCCTAGAGGCGCCACTCCGGCTGGAGGACATCACGCTTCCAGGGGTTGAGAGAGGGAGGAGCAGTTTCTATCGCACCTCTGAACTCCCCTGGGACGATGGGTTTCGATCGGCCCTCCGGCCTCCCTGAAGGCTGGCTCCACGCCTGCTGGGTGTCTGGGACTCCTCCCGACCCAGCCCTGAAAGGATCAAAAGACAATGGCAGGAAACCCCTGACAAGCGACCCCCAGGTGACAAGACCCCTGCCTGCACAGACTCCGGACATCAAAGAGGGGTCGACCTATAACAAGGGGTGCTCTGGGACTGTCCGGCAGATTCGACGCTGGAACAACGAGAGCCTGCTGACGCGGTCGCGGCTCCTGGAACTTAGAACTACCTGAGCCCTGCTGAGTGACTCGCGGCTCCCTGAAGATCGTAAGACCTCCAAACTTGTACCTGAGCCCTGCTGAGTGACTCGCGGCTCCCTGAAGATCGTAAGACCTCCGAACTTGTACCTGAGCCCTGCTGAGTGACTCGCGGCTCCCCGAAGATCGTAAGACCTCCGAACTTGTACCTGAGCCCTGCTGAGTGACTCGCGGCTCCCTGAAAATCGTAAGACCTCCGAACTTGTACCTGAGCCCGCTGAGTGACTCGCGGCTTCCACAGACTCCACTGGTCCCGCCGGACCCCACGACAACCAGCCTACCCCCCAGCTCGAGGATTGTGAGCTGTGCGCCGGGTACATCCTTACCTTGAACTTTTGTGCCAAAGACTGTCCCGCTACCCCCTATCCCTTCCGAGCCTCATTGAGCCCGCGCTCTCCTTGTACATATTTGCAGTGCTAACCTATTTGATAAAGATTGGTTCCTAAGAACGCACGGTGTGTTGTTTCTGTGTCGTGTGGTGCCCGAAGTACGATCCTCGATACGAGACTCTCCTCCTGAGGAGTCTCCCGCCAGTGCCCGGCTACGATACTTGAGGGTGGGTCTCAGGGTAGTCAGGACTCCCTTCCCGGGCTCCTCTGAGGTCGCCGTCTAACATTGGTGGCAAGCGACGGGATTCGGGCCCATCACCGAGAGATCGTACTGTGAACGACGGACGCACTACCAACAAAGATGGCAGAAGGAAACACTGTGATCCCCGCAGAAATCAACGCCAACAGGGTGTTCCAGGTGGAACAACTAGAAGAATACACACACAAAGAACTAAAGCAATTCTGCAAAGAACTTAGAATCGCTACCACCGGTCTCAACACCAAGGAAGATTTGCAGAAAGCACTGAAAGCCTGGGTGGATACCGGGGCCTCCCTCCCGGAAAACACGGGGGAGCGCCCCGACGAGGCCGAACCTCCCCAAGGCGAAAGCAGCAACAATCAGGTGCGAAACATCGTACCAGACGGGGGCCTATCCCCGGAGGAACTCGCGGACAGAGAGAGAAGCCGCAATCACGAACTCGAGTTAGCTAAGCTCAAAATCGAAGGCGAATTAAAGTTAGCAGAGAAAAAGCTAGCAGTAGAGCAAATGCGCGTGCAAGGCGAGCTAGAAGAGAAGAAGCTCCAACGGCAACACGAAGGAAGGAAGCTCCAACTGGAGCACGAGCGCAGCTTGAAGGAAATCGAACTCAAGGCCAGAAGTGAGGAAGGGAGGCCCCCGGGAAACCGAGCGGCGACCTCCCCAGCGGAGCAGAAGGTCCACATCCCCAAAGATGTGGTCAAGGAATATTATAAAAACGATGACATTCAGCAATGGTTCAGGGCCTACGAGGTCGCCATGACCTCCCATCGGGTCCCGCAGAAGGACTGGGGGGCAGGGTTGTGGGGACGATTTCTGAGCGAAGGAAGAGACACCCTGCTCGACCTACCCCTCTCTCTGCAGACCTCCTACAGCCACATGAAAGAGGCTCTACTCACAAGGTACGGTCTCACCCCCGAGATGTACCGTCAACGATTCCGGGACTGCAGGAAAATCCCGGGCACCACCTGGGTAGAATATGTAAACTTTTTTAGTCGAGCCTTCGATGGGTGGGTCAAGGGCAGCAAAGTCACCACTCTTGAGGAGCTCACCGACCTCCTATTGTGGGAACACCTGGCTGCGAACTGCTTTGTGGAACTACGCCAGCATCTGCTCGACAGCAAACTCACTGATCCCAGGAAACTGGCGGTGGAAGCAGACCGCTGGACCAACACCCGGGTCACCCGGGGCATGGTAGGAGAATACCCCCGAGCCAGTCAGGGACCGCCCCGCCAGAGAGGGGGGGGGAACCAGGGAGGCCAGAGAGAGTCCCAGCCTAGTCCTCCGAAGACCCAATCTCCACCTTTCCCAGCGCCCCCCCCCACCAGTAACCGGACCCCCCAGGAGACGGGGACACAGGGTAACCGTCACTTGTTTCCGTTGCCAGAAGCCCGGGCACTACGCCAATGACCCAGAGTGCCCCATGGCCACCCAAAACACCCCTGCAAGACAGATAGCCAACATAGCTCTGGGGGAGGAGGTTGAGGAAGCCGGGGAATGGGAACCCGCAGCCATGGCCCTAGTATCCCTGGGAGATAGGGAGATGGTCCCTGGTAGCCTCCTGCCCTCCAACACGAAGAAATACGGGCAGCTCGTCAAGATCAATGGCCACCAAATAGAGGCCCTGCGGGACACCGGGGCCAGCATCACCGGTGTCCTCAGGCACTTAGTCCCCGAGGAGCAGATCCTCCCCAACATCTTTTGCCCAGTCATTTCCGCCGATAATAGAGAGAGTATGTGTCAGGTAGCTCTGGTGCCGTTTGAGTGGGGTGGAGTAATAGGTAAACTGAGGGTGGCCGTAAGAACCTCCCAGCCGGTCGACTGCCTCCTAGGGAACGACCTGGAGAGTTCGCCCTGGAAGCACGTCGAACGCAAGGCCCACCTAGGGATGATGGGGCTCCCCGAGTGGGTGTGCGCCACCACCCGATCTATGTCAGCCCGACTCACCCCCCTGGGAGAAGTCGAAGACGCCCCGACCGAAGAAGTCAGAGCAGTAACCCCCGAGGGTCCTCCCATCCCCCCATCGGAGGGGCCCGTCGCCAGCGACGAGCCCTCCCTGTCCGATACCGCCCCGGTCCCTGGGTTAGGAGATCTACCCGAGTTGGCCCAATGGCGCCACGAGGGTGGACCCACCCGGGAGGAGTTTTGCCGGGAGCAAGCCACCTGTCCTTCCCTGGTCGGACTGCGGCGCCAGGCCGAGGGCCAAGCCGCAGGCGACCAAACTGGCACGCACCGAATTTATTGGGAAAATAGCATTTTGTATAGTGAGCAGAAGTCGGTGGAGCTGGGATCCGGAAGGGTGCTGGTGGTACCCCTCCGCTTCCGAGACTTCCTCCTCGGCTTAGCCCACGACGTCCCCCTTGCCGGCCACCTGGGTCAAGACAAGACCTACAGCCGTCTCGTGACCCATTTTTACTGGCCTAAGATGAGAGCAGCCGTAGAAGCCCACTGCAAGTCCTGTCCCACGTGCCAAGCTAGCGGGAAGAGTGGGGGGAAGCGCAAGGCTCCCCTCCAACCCTTCCCGGTCGTCAGTACCCCCTTTGAACGAGTCGGGATCGACATCGTGGGGCCCCTGGACCCCCCCACCTCCCAAGGTCACCGTTTCATCCTGGTCCTGGTGGATCACGCCACCCGATACCCTGAGGCGATCCCCCTACGCACCGTCACGGCCCCCGTAGTGGGCCGGGCCCTGATGGGGATCTTTTCCCGGGTAGGGTTCCCCCGCGAGGTCGTGATCGATCGCGGCACTAATTTTATCTCGAGGTACATGACGTCCCTGTGGCAACAATGTGGAGTGTCCTACAAATTCACTACCCCGTACCATCCCCAGGGGAACGGCCTAGTAGAGAGGTTTAACCGGACTCTGAAAGGGATGATCACCGGCCTAGAAGAGCCCCTCCGGCGTAAGTGGGACGTCCTGCTCCCCTGCCTCTTGTTCGCTTACCGAGAGGTCCCCCAGAAGTCCCTAGGGTTCAGCCCGTTTGAGTTGCTCTATGGACACCCCGTCCGAGGTCCTCAGCTTGATTAAGGAAGGGTGGGAGGCGGCACCCCAGACCACCCCACGAGATGTGTTCCACTATGTTCTGACCCTCCGGAACCAGACCAGGAAGTTCCGAGCACTGGCCGAGGCCAACCTAGAGACAAGCCAAGAAGAGATGAAGCGCTGGTACGACCAGAATGCCACTCTGGTCGAGTTCCAGCCGGGCCAACAAGTATGGGTCATGGCTCCCGTGAAGCCAGGCGCCCTCCAGGACAGGTGGACCGGGCCCTACAAAGTGATTGAGCGGAAGAGCCCAGTCACATACTTGGTGGACGTCCAGTCGCCTCGGGATCCCCTCCGGGTCCTTCACGTGAACCGCCTCAAGCCTCACTTCGTGCGGACAGAACTAAGCCTCCTGCTGGCCACCGATGACGGGGCCGAAGATGAGTCCGATCCCCTCCCGGACCTCCTGTGTGTCAAGGAGCAGGATGGCTCCGTGGAGGGAGTGAATCTCTCCCCAGCTCTCACTGCCCAGCAGCAAGAGGACTGCCGCCAGCTACTAGGACAATTTGCCGACCTCTTCTCCCTGATCCCCCGAGTCACCGACTGGTGTGTCCATGACGTGGACACCGGGGACAGCCCGCCGGTGAGACACCGAGCCTACCGGGTCCCCGACCGGGTCCCCGACCGGGTCCGGTCCTGCATTCAAGCTGAAGTCTCAAAGATGTTGACCATGGGAGTGATCGAGCCATCTGACAGTCCCTGGGCCAGCCCCGGGGCCCTGGTCCCGAAGGCAGCGGCCCCCGGTGTCGCCCCCGAGCTCCGGTTCTGTGTGGACTACCGGGGGCTCAATGACGTCACCCGAGCCGATGCCCACCCCATTCCACGAGCCGACGAGCTCATTGACCGACTCGGGGCAGCAGGGTTCCTCAGCACCTTCGACCTCACCTGCGGATACTGGCAGATTGCGCTCACCGAGGGGGCCAAGGAGCGGTCTGCCTTCTCCACCCCAGATGGGCATTACCGCTTCCGCGTAATGCCCTTCGGAATGAAAAATGCCCCGGCCACCTTCCAGCGACTGGTAAATAGAGTCCTGGCCGGGCTAGAACAGTTCAGCGCGGCCTATCTGGACGACATCGCCGTTTTCAGTTCCGGATGGAGTGAGCACCTCCAGCACCTCCGGAGAGTGCTAACCGCCCTGCGCCAGGCAGGCCTGACAGTAAAAGCCAGCAAGTGCCAAATTGGACAAGGATCAGTAGTCTACCTGGGGCACCAGGTCGGGAGTGGCCAGGTCGCCCCTCTACAACCAAAAATCGATGCCATCGTGGCCTGGGAACCCCCCACCACCCAAACGGAGGTCCGAGCCTTTCTGGGCCTCACTGGCTACTACCGCAGATTCATCAAGGGGTATGGCAGCCTTGTCGGCCCCCTCACAGAACTCACATCCAAAAAACAGCCAAAAAAGGTTCAGTGGACACCCGCCTGCCAGGAGGCGTTCGATGCCCTAAAGAAGGCCCCCGTCCTCCAGGCTCCCGACTACTCCAAGGAGTTTGTAGTCCAGACCGATGCCTCCGAGCATGGCATTGGGGCCGTCCTGTCCCAGATGAATGACCAAGGCCTGGACCAGCCCGTCGCCTTCCTCAGTCGGCGGCTGTTACCCAGAGAACAGCGATGGAGTACCATTGAGCGCGAAGCCTTTGCCGTGGTCTGGGCACTCAAGAAACTACGCCCTTACCTGTTCGGCACCCATTTCAAAGTCCAAACCGATCATCGGCCCTTGCGATGGCTTATGCAGATGCGGGGAGAAAACCCCAAGCTACTGCGGTGGTCAATCTCCCTTCAGGGGATGGATTTCACCATGGAACACCGTCCTGGGACGGACCACGCCAACGCCGATGGCCTCTCCCGGTTCTTCCGCCTCCGCAAAGAGAACCCCCCAAGATGATGGGCAGTTCTCTCCGGCTTTCAGCTGGGGGGGACGCGTGTTGGACCCGGCCTCGTAACATGGCTCTACTGGTCCCCACACCACCTAACCTGGTGCCGGCGGTCCCAATCCCCCGGCCTCACCAAGCCTTTCCACCAGAACACACGCACTCAACCCGGACACCCTCGTCCATGGCCTCTCTCCTTTCGGCCACCCCGGGCCCGCGTGCCCACCTCATGCACCAAGATGGCCGCCTGGCCCCAGCGCGACCCGGGCCTAGAGGCGCCACTCCGGCTGGAGGACATCACGCTTCCAGGGGTTGAGAGAGGGAGGAGCAGTTTCTATCACACCTCTGAACTCCCCTAGGACGATGGGTTTCGATCGGCCCTCCGGCCTCCCTGAAGGCTGGCTCCACGCCTGCTGGGTGTCTGGGACTCCACCCGGCCCTGAAAGGATCAAAAGACAATGGCAGGAAACCCCCGACAAGCGACCCCCAGGTGACAAGACCCCTGCCTGCACAGACTCCGGACATCAAAGAGGGGTCGACCTATAACAAGGGGTGCTCTGGGACTGTCCGGCAGATTCGACGCTGGAACAACGAGAGCCTGCTGACGCGGTCGCGGCTCCTGGAACTTAGAACTACCTGAGCCCTGCTGAGTGACTCGCGGCTCCCTGAAGATCGTAAGACCTCCGAACTTGTACCTGAGCCCTGCTGAGTGACTCGCGGCTCCCCGAAGATCGTAAGACCTCCGAACTTGTACCTGAGCCCTGCTGAGTGACTCGCGGCTCCCTGAAGATCGTAAGACCTCCGAACTTGTACCTGAGCCCGCTGAGTGACTCGCGGCTTCCACAGACTCCACTGGTCCCGCCGGACCCCACGACAACCAGCCTACCCCCCAGCTCGAGGATTGTGAGCTGTGCGCCGGGTACATCCTTACCTTGAACTTTTGTGCCAAAGACTGTCCCGCTACCCCCTATCCCTTCCGAGCCTCATTGAGCCCGCGCTCTCCTTGTACATATTTGCAGTGCTAACCTATTTGATAAAGATTGGTTCCTAAGAACGCACGGTGTGTTGTTTCTGTGTCGTGTGGTGCCCGAAGTACGATCCTCGATACGAGACTCTCCTCCTGAGGAGTCTCCCGCCAGTGCCCGGCTACGATACTTGAGGGTGGGTCTCAGGGTAGTCAGGTAGTCAGGACTCCCTTCCCGGGCTCCTCTGAGGTCGCCGTCTAACAACGCATTTTTAAAAACTACCTTTACAACGCATTCCATTACAACGCATACTACCTTTACAACGCATACCATTACAACGCATAATATTACACTACACTATCCAACACTTACCCTACTGTTGCACCCCCTGGAGTTAGAATAGTAATTTTTACCCCTATACTATCCAACACTTACCCTACTGTTGCACCCCCTGGAGTTAGAATAGTAATTTTTACCCCTATACTATCCAACACTTACCCTACTGTTGCACCCCCTGGAGTTAGAATAGTAATTTTTACCCCTATACTATCCAACACTTACCCTACTGTTGCACCCCCTGGAGTTAGAATAGTAATTTTTACCCCTATACTATCCAACACTTACCCTACTGTTGCACCCCCTGGAGTTAGAATAATAATTTTTACCCCTATACTATCCAACACTTTCCCTACTGTTGCACCCCCTGGAGTTAGAATAGTAATTTTTACCCCTATACTATCCAACATTTACCCTACTGTTGCACCCCCTGGAGTAAGAATAGCAATTTTTACCCCTATACTATCCAACACTTACCCTACTGTTGCACCCCCTGGAGTTAGAATAGTAATTTTTACCCCTATACTATCCAACACTTACCCTACTGTTGCACCCCCTGGAGTTAGAATAGTAATTTTTACCCCTATACTATCCAACACTTACCCTACTGTTGCACCCCCTGGAGTTAGAATAGTAATTTTTACCCCTATACTATCCAACACTTACCCTACTGTTGCACCCGCTGGAGTTAGAAAAGTAATTTTTACCCCTATACTATCTAATACTTACCTTAAATGCAATTTAATATTATGCGTTGTAATGGTATGCGTTGTAAAGGTAGTATGCGTTGTAATGGAATGCGTTGTAAAGGTAGTTTTTAAAAATGCGTTGTAGTGTCATGCTATGTAATGGAATGCGTTGTAATGGATTTTGCGTTGTAAAAAATGTGTTGTAAGTGCATGCGTTGTAAAAGTGTGCGTTGTAACGACATACATCCGACACAGGAGGGGTGTGTGCCTATCACTCCCAGCAGTGCCCAGAGACAGGAGGGGTGGGTGCAGAGTCCTCCCAGCAGTGCCCAGAGACAGGAGGGGTGGGTGCAGAGTCCTCCCAGCAGTGCCCAGACGCAGGAGGGGTGTGTGCCTATCACTCCCAGCAGTGCCCAGACACAGGAGGGGTGTGTGCCGAGTCCTCTCAGCAGTGCCCAGACACAGGAGGGGTGGGTGCAGAGTCCTCCCAGCAGTGCCCAGACACAGGAGGGGTGTGTGCCTATCACTCTGGTGTGTGCAGAGTCCTCCCAGCAGTGCCCACAGACAGGAGGGTGGGTGCAGAGTCCTCCCAGCAGTGCCCAGACGCAGGAGTGGTGGGTGTAGAGTCCTCCCAGCAGTGCCCAGACACAGGAGGGGTGGGTGCAGAGTCCTCCCAGCAGTGCCCAGAGACAGGAGGGGTGGGTGCAGAGTCCTCCCAGCAGTGCCCAGATGCAGGAGGGGTGTGTGCCTATCACTCCCAGCAGTGCCCAGACACAGGAGGGGTGGGTGTAGAGTCCTCCCAGCAGTGCCCAGACACAGGAGGGGTGGGTGCAGAGTCCTCCCAGCAGTGCCCAGAGACAGGAGGGGTGGGTGTAGAGTCCTCCCAGCAGTGCCCAGACACAGGAGGGGTGGGTGCAGAGTCCTCCCAGCAGTGCCCAGAGACAGGAGGGGTGGGTGCCTAACACTCACAGCAGTGCCCCTGCAAAGAAAAGGGTGGAGTACCCACAGATCCAATGCCCACAAATGTCAGTCAGGTGCACAAAGATCCTGCAGTACATGTACCACATGTGTGCGAGGCTGGGAGTATACACATGCATAGCGCCAAAAAGAATACATGTACACATGAAGTCATGGCAACAGCCTACATACACAAGTACAGTGACCACCAAGGACGCCACAAATGATGCAGGTGGAGACATCGCTCAGCATGCATGGGCCAAGTCTAACGAGTCCGTCACACACCCAGCCAATGTAGACACAGCTCAGCACCACATATTGGAAAGACTCTGCAGGGAAGAAGTCAGGTTACACAGAGGAAGGAACACACCTTGGGACGATGTCACCATGCAGTAACTGCTTACATGAACAAAGTTATGTAGCCAACAGCTTATGATGGCACACAGATACCAGGATCCACCCTATGACCAGCACAAGACGACAATTCCCACACACCCAACACATAATCACCACCCAAAATAATGGGGCAGGTCGACCAACAGCAATACCAGACAGACAGTAGTGTACTAAGGAAAAAAATTTGCTTTAATCAGCATCCAAAAATATGTTTGTCCCTTGAAAGTTCAAAATGTACAATGCCCATAGGGCAATCCAAAGTTCGAATCCAGGTGGGGGACACAGTGGGACGCGTGTCCCCTAGCTTGCCTGCACAGTCAGACTCCTTCGTCTTCCAGAGCGGGGAGGGCATCATGTGGGGGGGAAGGACCAGGCACCGCAGGGACATGAGGGCGAAGGGTAGGCGTCATGGGTGCAGGGATAGAGGACTCCACCACAGGGGGTGGGGCAGGGCCAAAGGCGGAGACCAGGATGGCGCTGCACACCTTAGCAAGGTCCTCCAGCGACTCCCCTGCACCCGAAGGAACCACAGGCCCCAAGGAGGGGGGGGGGCGGAGGGATGGGTCGCAGCGCCACATGGGGAGGGTGTGGACAGGGGGGGGACTCAACCACCCTGACCGGGGACTCCCTTGACTGCTTGCGGCGTGGTGTCACTGTGGGGCTCAGGGACAGAGCGGCCATGAAGGAGTCTTTGCCGGATATGTGGCCAGGAGAGCTGAGGGGAGGGGATTTGGAGGGAGTGGATTTGGTGGAATGCGGACTCCCACTCTGGCTGCGTGGCTTACGTTTGCCCCCCGACCCAGTGGGTGTGCCTACTTCACCCTGTGTGTGCGTGCCAGGAGGTGTGCGTTTGACCTTCCCTGCTGGTGTGGTGCCTGTGTCTGTTGTGGTGGGTGCATACTGACGTCTGGGTGTACGTGGGACAGGCATGGGAGTGGGAAGTGTGGATGGGTCAGGGGTAGGGGGTTGGACGTAGCGCTGCAGGAGACCCACTGCTGCAGTCAGTGTCGAGTCAATGGACCTCAGCAAGTTGCGTTGGTCAGCCTGCAATAATAAAAAAAACTCCAAGTATGCCTCCATGTTGTTCAGCACTTGGCTGTGGCCATGGAGGACATTAAGCATCGCAGCCTGACCAACCTGCAACTGCCGCTGGATGTCCACAGACTCGGCATTGGCGGCAGCAGTGGAGACAGGGGCAGGGGGTGCGGTGCCAGGCAGGAAGGAGACATGTGGTGACCGGGCACGCTGGGAAGGGACACGATCAAGTGGGAGGTGGCTGATGGCAATGGAGGGGGCGGGGAGAGATGTTGTCTCGCTGTCAGCTGCTGGTGCAGCCTCCGCCCACTCCGAGAGATCATCCTCGGACCCGTCAGCTTCATATTCTGTTGTGCCAGTGGACAGGTCCTCGGCCTCACTCTCCTCCACCTCAGTTCCACTTGATGTGCCAGGCACGATGTCACCGCTGGCACTGGTGCTCGATCCCTCCGCTCCGTCTGTGCTCATGTCTCCCTCCGTGTCCCCCGACGATGCTGTGGGCAAGGTGAACAGACAGGACTTAATCATACACCTGTATACATATGTCACATGAGTCCAATCTACATAGGTTACAGTGCATAGCCTGAAAAGAAAGATCAGTAACATCTACAAAACAAGGTACAGATGTAGGGCATGCAACACACAGTTGGTTGACCCACCATGCCACAGAAAAACTATGGAGAGCATGACACAATAGCAAATGACATGAAATGGAGTTGGACAGAGGAGCCAGGCCCTGGGGACAATCCAGCACTGCAGCTGCACCACACAGCGTTGCCGAAAATAGGGATGAGCAGGGACCATATCCATGAACTTGAGGCACATGCTGCATAGATAATACTGAAAACATGCCCACCATGAGTGGCTCACTGCACCTTGAGTGTATGTGCAGACAAACATCACACACTGGCCAGACCTAGCAAGGAGATGTCAGGTTTTGACATGTAGGCTTTGCCCGCACCAACCACTCCCTACATGAGACAATTTGTTGAGACACACTTACATCTCTTAGTCTGGGTGAAATACACATGGGCTGGATAAATGCAAAATTGGACACAAAATACCCAAGGTGCGCCTGTCCAAATAATCATGTACAAATGGTCACCATCAGATGAATGTAACAAGACACACAGGCACTGGCCACCGTGAGTATGAACAAGGAAAATCAGGTCAGGCTGTACAGTGGACACTTGTACTACATTTTACGTCAATATACATGGTGCCAGGGGACAATGGCACAGAGCACAACCTATGCTGTAGACACTGAGAGTGTCCAAGTTTTGTGATGACACACATGACACCTATGAAAATATGCCCCAGGGGACAGTAGTGGCCACACAACTCCATGGTCATGAATGGGAATGACTGCAACACACGCCACCATCCCTGCACTATGCGTATCGCACATTCATGCACATCATGTCACAGGCCACAACATAGGACATGTGTGCTGTAAGGCATGACACTTGAGAGACTAACTCCCATGTCTGGACTCAGCATCAGTGCCAACTGACATGGAACCCACAAGTACTGAACTGGACAGGGCACAGGCAAGGTCCCAAAACCTGTTACACACCACCCCCACACATGATGCTACAGGCATAGTTCACGTGGAGAAAGTCCCAGCCTACATAACCTTGTGAAGGAGTGACTACACACAGACCAGGGAACACATTGCAAGGAGGGGAAGGGAGGCAGGAGAGCACCGCTATACTGTGGGTAACAGGATCTGCACAGCACCTTTAAACCCTGGCAGTGTATCAATGCAACTGTGCACTTACAAATGCTGGTGACACACAACAAACACACATGTACCTACCCCCTTCCTGCTGCTGCTTCTCCTGTAAGCGCCTGTCCAAGTCTGGAAATACCACCGCCAGCACACGCTTGTGGATGTGGGTCAGACGGCGGCGCCCGCGGTTCTTATGGGTCTCAGGTGAGTCCCCCAGCAGGACCCGTGCGATCCTCCGCGTCCAGCACCGGATATCCTGCCAGCGTTTCCTCACCTGGGCCAGGCGCCGCTTGCGACCCTCCGTCCTCCTCACGGCACTGACGGCGTTCATCCATATCTGCTTCTTGGCAGAGGCGCCTACCTGTGAGGATGAACAAGTGACACTACATCAATACACCTGGCACATGTCACAGAGACACATATTAGAACAAATTTGCTGTTTACAACAAGGCATAGTATGCATCCAACGCATTGCACCTTTGTCATAGGGACATGATCCTCTGGGGAAGGGCAAAAGCAGTACGTGCCATTGAAAGTACACATGTGGAATGAGGGCAACGACACAATCAATGATCCAGGCTCACACTGTGCATCACAAGCTACACCAGGATATTGTGCAGCACCTCTAAGCAGTCACATGCCACAGGCCACTGACGCAACCACAGCAGAGTACACAGACACACACAGGCACAGGACATTCACCTGCCATTGCCAAATGCAGCGACAAACCTCACTCTGCACATGTGCCACTAGACGGGGGGGGGGCTCACAGGTGTGGGGCTGGCTCTGCACGTCAGACACACAGCACTGCTCCCTGCTCACATCACATGGGCAGGGTATATCCATCCCTCATGCAGCCCGGGTGCCACACTCCACATATGCACCCAGCCACATGGCAGGGGACTTACACACACACCGATGTCCAGGGTACAAACACATCATGTGGACACTCTCAGCACAGGTACACAGAACTAACACACATCTGTGGGTGCAGTCACCTGTCACACTGGGCTGAACACATAATCCAATGAGGACTGTAGAGGCTACATTCCCAGGAGGACAAGACAGGCAGAATGTGGCATGCACCATGCAGTGATTGTCACAGTAAACACAATGCAAGTGAGGACGGCAGACATGCACCACAGCATGCACTGGCTGGGAGACATCAGGCATTCCCCCCCCTGGGACCCTCCCTACAGTACATAGCATGTGTGTCACACCTGGACACAATGCCAGAAGTCACAGTCACAAACAAGGGACACAGTCTGTGCTAGTAGACTCTGCACTCACCTGATACCCTGGTCGCCCATACAGCAGGGGGTACTGTGGGAGGATCACATCCAGCAAAGCCAGGTTCACTCCAGGGTGAAAGGCTGTGCCCTCTCCACAGACCTTGACATGGTTCCAGGGAATCAGTAGCAGCAGCTGGGTCGTCGAATCCAAAGATGTGCAGGCAAGTGCTCCCTCATGGGACCTGGCTGCCTTATATCTGCCTTGCTGGCCTGTTACATGCACAGGAGTACAGAGTGATTGGTCACTCACATTTGCATCCTATGTTTCCTCCAATCCCTTCAAACCTAGTCAGTGGGTTCTTATGGTGTTTTTTTGTTGAGCATGATGTCAACTCCAGAACCACATTGCAACAAAGTAGATTCATTCAAACTGACTACTGCTGTGCACCTGCTGAAAAAAATTCAAACTTTAAACTTGGTCTCCATGACAACCAGCATGCATGTAGGCCTTTATACTTGTCCCTCATGTGTCCCCTATGTAATTTGGAGTTTAACACACAGGTACAGTGATAGTGAGCGTACGCACGCGTGTGTACGGTCTGTACCACTATGGGTACGCATACGCGAGAACACCCATAGTGATAGTGTTAGACCCGGCCCTCGTAACCTAGCCATACCTGACCCCTGCACCTCACACAAGCCCCCGAGCCCACGGCCTAGCCGATCCTTCCCACCAGAACACACACACCCGACCCGGACTTCCCCGTCCGTGGCCTTCCTCCTTTCGGCCACACCGGGCCCGCGTGCCCACTTCATGCACCAAGATGGCCGCCCGGCCCCAGCGCGACCCTGGCCTAGAGGCGCCACTCCGGCTGGAGGACATCGCGCTCCCCTTGGGATGAGAGAGGGAGGAGCAGTTTCTATCACACCTCTGTGCTCCCCTGGGAAGGTGGGTTTCGATCGACCCGCCGGCCTCCCCGAGGGCTGGCTCCACGCCTGCTGGGTGTCTGGGACTCCTCCCGACCCGGCCCTGAAAGGATCAAAGGACAATGGCAGGAAACCGCGACAAGCGACCCCCAGGTGACAAGACCCCTGCCTGCACAGACTCCGGACATCAAAGAGGAGTCGCCCTATAACAAGGGGTGCTCTGGGACTGTCCGGCAGATTCGCCTTGGAAACACCTGAGCCCTGCTGAGTGACTCGCGGCTCCCTGAAGATCGTAAAACCTCCGAACTTGTGCTTGAGCCCTGCTGAGTGACTCGCGGGTCCCTGAAGATCGTAAGACCTCCGAACTTGTGCTTGAGCCTTGCTGAGTGACTCGCGGCTCCCTGAAGATCGTAAGACCTCCGAACTTGTACCTGAGCCCTGCTGAGTGACTCACGGCTCCCACAGACTCTCTTGCTCCCGCCGGACCCCACGACGACAAGCGTATCCCCCAGCTCGAGGATTGTGAGCTGTGCGCCGGGTACGCTCCTGCATTTGATCCATATCCCCAAAGACTGTCCCGCTACCTCCTACCCCCCCTCCAAGACTTTGTGGGCCCGCGCTCCACTTGTATATATGTGCCTTGCTGATCATAAAGATCCTACAACTCCAATCTGATAAAGATTTATTCTTAAGAATTCTCGGTGTGGCGTCTCTTTGTCGTGTGGTGCCGAGTGTACGATCCTAGATACGAGATTCCTCCCCTGAGGAGTCTCCCGCCAGTGCCCGGCTACGATACCTCGAGGGTTGGTCTCAGGACTGTCAGGGCCCCCTCCGGGCCCCTCTGAGGTCGCCTTCTAACAGATAGTGAGCGTTTGCACGCATGTACGGTCCGTACCACTATGGGTACGCATACGCGAGAACACCCATAGTGATGGTGAGCGTAGGCACGCATGTACGGTCCGTACCACTATGGGTACGCATACGCGAGAACACCCATAGTGATGGTGAGCGTACGCACGCGTGTACGGTCCGTACCACTATGGGTACGCATACGCGAGAACACCCATAGTGATAGTGAGCTTACAGGCGTGTGTACGGTCCGTACAACAATGGATGTTCTCGCGTATGCGTACCCATAGCGATACGGACCGTACACACGCCTGTACGCTCACTATCACTATGGGTGTTCTCGCGTATGCGTACCCATAGTGATACGGACCGTACACACGCCTGTACGCTCACTATCACTATGGGTGTTCTCGCGTATGCGTACCCATAGTGATACGGACCGTACACACGCCTGTACGCTCACTATCACTATGGGTGTTCTCGCGTATGCGTACCCATAGTGATACGGACCGTACACACGCCTGTACGCTCACTATCACTATGGGTGTTCTCGCGAATGCGTACCCATAGTGATATGGAACATACACAGGCCTGTACGCTCACTATCACTATGGGTGTTCTTGCGTATGCGTGCCCATAGTGATACGGAACGTACACACGCCTGTACGCTCACTATCACTATGGGTGTTCTCGCGTATGCTTACCCATAGTGGTACGGACCGTACACACGCCTGTACGCTCACTATCACTATGGGTACACATACTGCAGCACTCCCATAGTGATAGGGAACGTACACAGGCCCTCTGAGCGAATGTACGGTACCTTTCACACATCACAGTAGTGACAGGCAGCACACAGGAAGGAATAGGGCTGACATACTTGTCCATGGATGGACATCAAGGCTTTGTCTGGGCAGTACTACATGTGTGGGGCACAGGTGTGAAAGGCTGTGATGTGGCACCACACTCCTGAGTCGAGAAGGCACCAGATGTATGGTGAGATGTGTACAGATGTTATGTGTGACGGTGCAATGTGTGCCAGGCATGCCCTCAACTCCTTTGACATGTGTGCATGTCGTACTGCACACTTGGGATGAGCGTCACTGGCATGGCACAGTCAACAACACACGCAAGTGTCCCCTGATGCCCGCTACAGGGGATACCACACCAGACATGTGACTACCCACGGTGCACGATGTGTCTATGTCATGTATGTGTGGGGTGTTCCCATTAGCTTGATGTTGGTGCTCCCTCAAAAGCATCAGCTGTTGCAGCAACCAACATGTGTCTGTGTGTAGATGGACATGGCACACTGTTACGCACACCACGCCACATGTGGTATCGGATGTGAGGTGCGTATGTATGCATGGGACACGGAGTAGCGTAACAAGGACATGTCTGCATCCTCTCTATGAATGTGTGGTGAGTCATTACATGTACACCTTATTGGCAAGGTGTGTGGGCTGTCCTAGTGTAATGTCATGTGACCTGTGGCTCTAGTGTTCCTCGACCAGTCTCTGAAATCGACATCCTACTTCTGCTGATGTGTTGATGTATGTCACTCCTGTGTTGCATCTGGCTGTTCACTTACACTGGGACACAGCTAATCCCATGCCATGGCATGTGGAGGTTCACAATCTCCGTGTGTAGCTGGGTCTTGGTGGGAGTGTCACCTGGCAGCCATACGTGTCCAGGGCATGTGGCACATACCTGACTCCGTATGTCACATATGTGTATTGACAGATTAACATGTGCTCAGTACAAATAAATTGTTGTTGTAGTGCACTCACTCTTCCTTGTCACTTCCAAATTACTGCAGAGCGCCGCCTCTTCCCCCACCAATTCCGGACTTGGCTGACATGCGGGAGAATGACTGTATCCGGTGCTACCGCTTCCCCCAACCGTTGATTGAGGAGTTGACGGCGAGGCTGGCACCACACCTGCAACCGCTGCACAGGTATCCTACGGCACTGACACCCAAGCTGAAGGTAATGGCAGCCCTACATTTTCTTGCCACGGGTACCTTTCAAAATACCATAGCTCATGTTGGTGGCATGTCCCAGAGCATGTTCAGCCGTGTGCTGCATGATTTCTTAGAGGCCATGTTGCTTCACCTGGATGAGTTCATCCATCTCCCAACTCCTGAAATGTTGACTGGGGTCAAGCGTGGATTCTATGCCCTGGGAGGGATGCCCCATGTCATTGGGTCCATAGATGGGACACATGTGGCTTTGGTACCACCACAGGCACAGGAGGTAGCGTACAGGAATCGCAAGCACTACCACTCCATCAATGCCCTTGTGGTGTGTCTGTCCAACATGGTGATTTCACATGTCTGTGCTCGTTTTCCAGGATCAGCACACGATGCCTACATCATGAGGCGTAGCAGGGTGCCTGAAATGATGACGCAGCTGCGCAACGAACGAGCATGTGTTGTTGGTGGGTACACTCTGTCTGTCCTGTATTTTGCGTAGACTTCCAGCACGACCGCTTCTCCTGTCCTACTAATGTGCATGTGGTTTCCATGTAGGGGACTCTGGCTATCCCAACATGCCATGGCTGATCACACCTCTCCGCAACCCCATCACGCCGGCCCAGCTCCGCTACAACACCGCCCATGGCCGGACAAGGCGAGTGATAGAGAGGACATTTGGCCTCCTGAAGAGCCGATTCAGATGCCTCCACAAGACCGGCGGCGCCCTCCCATATGCCCCGGCGAAGGTCTGCAAAATCTTCATGGTCTGCTGCATGCTGCACAACATGGCAGTTGAGAAAGCTGTGCCACTCATCCTGGATCAAGATGATCAGGACCATCCACCCATGGAGGACGAAGGTCTTGGCAACGGGGCTAGTGATGTGGAGGATGTGGTTCCGCAAGAGGACATCCGGAGTCGGCTCATACGCGACTTCTTTGCTTAGTGGTGAGTACCAGTGTCTGTGTGTGCACGCATTGGTCCCCGTGTGGCATGTGTTGCGATGTGTGTGTCCATCTGCATGTATGGCACGTGAGTCAGAGATGTGTGTGGATGTGTCACTGGAGTGATGGTGCCAGTGATGAGTGTATTTCCCCAGTCATAATTGTGACCTAGCATGTTGTCATCCTTACATGTGTCGAGTACATGCACATGCAAGTGGCTGTGCTTTTTGTGGCTGACTTCTTGTGTGTCTCTCATCCCCAGGTACTTGCACATGCCGTCTGCTGGTTGCATTGTTGTGGCACTGCTATTCCTCATGGACACGTCATCGTGTGCTGACTCAGCGTTACACGCACGGACAAGTTTGGAAGTCTCCTTAGGGTAAGGGATGCATCAGGGGTGTATTGGGTGTGGCAGTTGTTTACGATGTGTGCACACTGCCCCTGTCGATGTTTGGTTCCTCTGCAGACATGTCGCATCACCATGGGACACATGACATGCAGCTGGGTACACCTGAATAGATGGTCAGACTTGTTGACAGTCATCAGTGATGGGATTGTGGATTGTGATGATGGCATCAATGTGTGTTACACTGCCCTCGGACACATACGGTTTGCATTGGCTTGACATGGTGTGGGACTTCCACATCAGAGGATCAATGGTGTATGGCAGCCTCTCCGTGAGCAGCAGGGGGTGTTTAGCTGTTAGCCGACACTTGTGTGCCAGTTCCATCGCTATCACGCATTTGTGTTGCAGAAGGGGGGTTCCAGTGTTGGACCCACATGTTACTCCACATGACCTGTTCATGTGTACTCCGAGTTGCCTCTGCATTCCCGAATACATGCATAATAAAGGTGTCCCTATGCCTCCAAGGTGCCTCTTCTCAGTCAATGCTGGTGTGTTGCCACGGTGCATCCGGCATGTCTGGCATGGTTTTCCGTGATAGTGGCTATGTGTCTATGTGTAGAGTAGCAAGATGCAAGCTGTTTGTGTGGGATTAGACTGTGTATTGTGCATGATGTCCATGACTGTGTGTGTATTGTGACATGTGCCATCCCCATGCATCCAACGTTGGCCAGGCCACCATTCTCTGCATCCACCTGACTCAAGCTTGCAGGACATGGTTCTGCAACCTGTCCACACATACCTGGGTGCCCCATAGGACACTCCACATGATCCCTGACCTCTGCGCATGGCTGTCGCTGTACTCAATATGTCTGTCGGCACGGTTGTGCGGCCACCCCCTCAGCTGGTTGGGCCCATCACGGGTGTGTATGGTGCTCCATGTCTGTCTTGCCTAATACAATGTGTCCCATGTGTGTCCTGTGCCAGACTCAGGCCCCAGGGTGTGGATGGTTGAAGTCAAATGAGAACTCAGGCATGGTTAGACTTTACAAGACACATGTAAGGTAATAATGCAACATGTAGGCATCTTCTCTTTATGGTGTAAATTTTTATTTTGGTTGTGGTACGTGGGAGGGGGGGGGGTATGACATGAGGGGCTTTCCGGGTGTGTGGAATCCAAAGTTCACTAGGGGAGTTGGTGTCCTTGCCATTGGAAATCCTCAGAGTCCATGCCACAGTCTTTGTCAACATTGGTCAGACAGTGACCAGCAAGTCCATGTGGCAGAGAATGTCTTTTGCTGCTGTGCTGCTGTTGGTCCAGTGGGCCAGGTGCCAGGCTAGGTGTCCTGGGAGATGGTGCTGTTGCGCTGACCCTCACGGTCTTTTCCGTGGATGACCCGCCCTCCTGCGGGGACCCTCAGAAGCAGGCCGTGACGATGTTTGGGATGCTCTGTCGGATGTCTCCTCCTCCTCCTCCTGATCCCTCCCTGTGGGTGGTGATGTTCTACGCCTGATGGCACAGGGAGGGTTGCCCATGTTGTCGGCTATCCGACGGAGTGTACTGTGAATTCCCCTGAACACCGTCACAAGCTCAGCCTGTCTGTCCTCCATCCGCCCTTGGTGTCGCAGTAGACAGGCATGTTGCTGCGCATGTTGCTGGGCCTGCTGGGTCTTGATCTCCTCGAGGATGGACACAACCTGGGCCATGCCCGTGGTGTCCTGCCGGTATGTGTCCAGGATGTTTCTGACATGGGAATATACCGGTTCCGCAGCCAACAGGTCAGGCTCGCGCCTCCGCCGTCCTCCACTCCCACCACCCCTGCCCACTTGCACCTGGCCTGCCCTTGTGGGCACATCGGGTCGCCGGGACCCCTGAGGGGTGGCATTGGCGTTGTCGCCTGCCTCCTCCTGGGTGCCTTGTACACCGTGTTTCTCCTGGCCAGCCTGGCTGCATTGTGGTGGTGGGGCAGGGATCCTGGGTGTCTCCTGGGATGTGGCAGGAGTGGGGGTGGTGGTTGGCCCAGTTGTACCTGACGCAGGTGCTGCAGGTGGTTGGACACCAGAGGGGCCAGGTTGGTCGGGGTCGGGTTCGTCCACAGAGTGGTGAGAGTTGTCGCTGCTGGTGGGTCCGTCATCCCGCCGAGCCGGGTCCTGTGAGTCGTCCCCCCCAGTGTTGGGGGGTGATCCACGACGTTGACCTGTGTGTGAGAGAGACAATGTTAATTTTGTTCCATGCAACATCCATGTTTCATTCGTTTCTAAGTTGGCACATTTCCTCTGGGAATTTAGATATGTCTTGCATTCCACTCACAGTGCACTTGTGCATGGGTATGTCCCTTGGCCACAGCTTTTGAGACTTTACCTATGTGTGGCACAGTCTTACTTGCTGCGTCAATTGTGACTGCAGTCAGCAGTGGAGTGAGCAGGTGTGGCGAGCCATGCATTGGCGCCTTCCGTGTTGCACTGTACGTGGGCACATGGAGTTGTTCCACACACTTATATAATGCAGGTAGCTGGCGTTGTGCTCGTGCACAGGTTGAGACATGGCCCAGTGTTTTGCCATGGAGAAGAGGGGGGATTCAGGCACTGGCCACCCTTGTCTACATGCACGCAGTCCACCTGCTGACGTGCAGACATTCCCAGACCCCCCAAGGCTGAATTGGTCTCCCTGTGTGTCCCTTTCTCACTCCCTCTCTGTCCCCCTCTCCCTCCCTCTGTGTGTCAGCCTCCTCCCTCTGTCCGTCTCCCTGTGTCTCCCTCCCTCTCTCTCCCCCTCTCCCTCCCTCTGTGTGTCACCCTCTGTCACCTCAGCCCAGCTTCCTAGGCACACACTTTTTGCAGATCTTTGAATGGCCCTTGGCTTGTTGATGTGAGTTTGTTTCTGATCTCCAGGCACCCATTGGGTGTAGTGTCTGTGTCTGCGCTGCTGCTGTGGTGGTGGGTGCTGCCACTCTTTCACAGTGTTGGCTGTTCATTAGCTGCTGTCATGTGCAAAAACGTGCCGTCACCCCCATGTGTTAATGCAAGGCGTCCGCCATTTGCTGGCAAGTCTTTCCTGTGTGGGGACACACTGTTTGTCTGGCTGTGACCTAGGCCATATGGGCAGGGGGCATTGTTGTCTGCTTCTGAGTTGCACTATGTGATTTTTGTGACCCACACTCCCGCCATCCGGCTTACCGTGTCTTGTGTTGGTGTTTTCTGTGGCCTGTGACTTTGCATTGTCCAGCTGGGTGCATGGGGCATGGTGGCGCCAGTGGCATGTGCGTGTTCATGGAGTGTGGTTGAGTCATGCGATAGCTTGGGGTGGTTGCGTGCCTGTTTGTGAGTTTGGTTGTGGATGACGTTCCCCCCATGTGAGGTGAGTTGTTTGTGTACTCACCCGGGTCTCGGAGTCTGTCTAATCCGTTCACTGACACCACCGGCAGTATGGCCATCACCCTCTCCTCCCAGGGATGGTAGTGTACGGGTCTGCGGGGCGGCCCTCCTCCAGTGACGTTGGCCTGGTTGTGGTCGTCGGTCATTTTGGCTCGGACCCTCCTCCGCAGATCGTACCACCTGGCTTGGCATTCATGCCTGGTCCTTCTGGTGGCCGCAACAGCATTCACAGCATCAACAATCCTCTGCCACATGGCTGTTTTTTCGGACATGCAGGTCTGTCTGACCAATGTTCCAAAGAGGTGTGGCTCGACTCTGAGGATTTCGTCGACAAGGACCTCCAACTCTCGGCTAGTGAACTTTGGATTCTTGTTAGTGGGCATGGTGAGGGGTGTGGGTGTGGATGGTGGGGGGGGTGTGTGGATGGTTGTGGGTGTGGTTGTGCAGGTGTGTGTGTGAATGTGATGAGGGGGTGTTTGTGAAGGTGTGTGTGTGAAGGTGTGCAAGTGTAAGGTGTAGTAATGGTTCTAGTATGGTGCTGTAGGTTGTCTGTGGGGTCTGGCAGCAGTGAGTCTGTTGCAAAGGCTCATGGTTTGTGTGTGCGGGCCCTTTTTATTGGTCCATTGGTGGGTGTGGCTGTGTTTGAAGTTTGGGTGGGTGTGTTATAAGGAGTGGTTGTGTTTTGGGCCTCTGTTTGGGATTTTGGCAGTTGCAGGCCAGTGAATGTGTTGTTTTTGTGCTTGTTGGACATGTTTTGTGGCTTTGTGCCATTCGAATGGTGTATTCTTGTGTTGTTTTGCTTTGTCCTGGTTGTGTACGTGCGTTTATAGCGTGTGTACGGTGTGTACTTCGGGAATTTTGTTGTACAGTGCTGTCCTTGTGTCTGGCTTGGTACGACTCGTACATGCGCGATGTTGTGTGAAGGTGCTGGTGTTGGGGCCTGGGGTGCGCTCCGTACTTAGAATGTTGGGGTGGGGGTACGCTCCATGCATACGCGGGTGAGGGTACGGGTCGTACATACACTGTTGGGGTGGGGGTACGCTCCATACGTACGCGGGTGAGGGTACGGGTCGTACATACACGGTTGGGGTGGGGGTACGGTCTGTACATACATGGTTGGGGTGGGGGTACGCTCCATACGTACGTGGGTGAGGGTATGGGTCGTACATACACGGTTGGGGTGGGGGTACGGTCCGTACATACACTGTTGGGGTGGGGGTACGCTCCATACATAGGCGGGTGAGGGTACGGTCCGTACATACACGGTTGGGGTGGGGGTACGCTCCATGCATACGCGGGTGGGGGTACGTGTCGTACATACACGGTTGGGGTGGGGGTACGATCCGTACATACACGGTTGGGGTGGGGGTACACTCCATGCATACGCGGGTGAGGGTACGGGTCGTACATACACTGTTGGGGTGGGGGTATGCTCCATACGTACGCGGGTGAGGGTACGGGTCGTACATACATGGTTGGGGTGGGGGTACGGTCCGTACATACACGGTTGGGGTGGGGGTACGCTCCATGTATACGCGGGTGAGGGTACGTGTCGTACATACACGGTTGGGGTGGGGGTACGCTCCATACATACACGGGTGGGGGTACGGTCCGTACATACACTGTTGGGGTGGGGGTACGCTCCATACGTACGCGGGTGAGGGTACGGTCCGTACATACACTGTTGGGGTGGGGGTTCGCTCCATGCATACGCGGGTGAGGGTACGGGTCGTACATTCACGGTTGGGGTGGGGGTACGCTCCATACATTCACGGGTGGGGGTACGTCTCGTACATACAAGGGTGTACATACATGGGGGGGATTCGACTCGTACATAGGAGGGCTGGGGGGAGTGTTGGGCGCGTATGCGGGCACATGTCTCCATGGTTGCTATGGGAGTTCGGTGCGGACGGTGTTTTTTCCATACGGTTGTAACATCGGACTCACGGGATGGATCGTAATTCCGCGGTCGGACTTCACTTTTCACATTTGTACGGTAAATCGTCCGGGGACGTGTCGGACACATTTTCCGACCCGAGGACGTGTGGGGAATAATTCTCAATGCGATTCGTATGCACTTTTTCCCATGCGAATCGTAATTGGCAGTTTGTACAGCACTTGTACGATTCATACGGTAAAAAGACCGGATACGAGTCGTACGGGGAATTTTTTTACAGGATCGTAATCGGCACCTGAATTTCCAATTATTGCAAGTGGATGATTGTCAATGAGGAGTTGGTGCCTGCAGAGCTATATTCAAAATCTACGGGGCATATTGTTCAAGATCTTAACTGCATCTTGGAGGAAGCTGACCTTCGTGTTGTGCCACATTTTGAGTGGGCTGTTCAAAATGGTTCCAATCGAGTCATTGTACTGTCAAATGACACATGTTGTTATTATTGTTCTACTAAGATTTGCTGCAATGGTCATAAGTCAAGGTTTGTCAGAGTTATGGAGAGGTTATGGAACAGGTGAGAAAAGACACTAAGGGCCAGATGTAACAGCATTGAATTTTGCGAATCGCAAAATTCAGTGTACAACAGTGTCTCAGACACTGTTTGCGATTCCTAACGAGGTCGCAAATTGCATGCCTCATGATTATTAATGAGGCTGTCGCAATTTGCAACCCCATTGGGAATGGCTGCCACTCCCAGGGATGGTGGCCTGCTGAATCACTGACAAAATATCGATGAACAAAATATTGTGTTCCCAAAATATTGAGACATAAATATTAATGTCAAAAATATCGACATCCGAATTACATAATGGTAAGTACAAACATATTGGAAAAAAATATAGGGGGCCGCGGTGGCGATCTGCCCCCATAAGTCCCCGCCCGCCCGCCATTTACCCCTGTAATTACCATGGCGGGGGGTACCGCTGCGGACGAAAAGACCGTTCGCCGCTTTCTGCCGGCAGGCAATCGTCACGATTGCCTGCAGGGTGGAAAAGGCCCACAATATGGTGGCGGCGCCTTGCAGGCACCGCCATCCATATTACGATGATTGAGGTGTGCATGCCTTTCCTTAGCGGAGACTCCGCCATAGAAAGGCATGTAGAGAATGACATTGGGGGCCCATTGGGGGCCCCTGGGGGGTGTGAGGGGTGGGTGGCTGCACTGGGGGTTATTGCCATACACAAGGGGGCAGGCACCGTGTTGTACCTGTCACGTTGTGCATTGCAATGCACAACATGCCTATTTAACATTGCAGCGGGTGCTGCTTACAGCACCGCCCGCCGCAATGTTAAACTCCAGAATGCTGGTGGGCGCATCCTAATTGGCCTTGCGGGACCGTCGCACCTCTGGCGGTCGGTCCCGTTTTCCGTTACGGTCCGCCCGCCATCGTAATGGGGCCCATAGTTGTTAAAAGTATCGAAGTAAAAAATATCGCTTGTGCTAAAAATTACTATTCCCACTTCATCAAGTACAACAGTAGGGAAAGTGTTGGATAGCGGAGGGGTAAAAATTACTATTCCCACTTCAGCGAGTGAAACAGTAGGGAAAGTGTTGGATAGTGGAGGGGTAAAAATTACTATTCCCACTCCAGGTAGTGCAAAAGTAGGGAAAGTGTTGGATAGCGGATGGGAATACATTACTATTCCCCCTCCAATGAATGCAACAGTAGGGAAAGTGTTGGATAGCGGAAGGGATAAAACCAAAGATTACTGCTATTGAACCAAAACCCACAAACTAAATAAAAGCAATACAATTACCAAAAATATTTATAAATTAATAAATGAATATTAATGATCAACTATTGATTAATTTATTTAACCAAAATTACTTTCCACCCTGTACCCAATAAATACCAAAACACACACCTAAAAATATTTACACAATTTCCATAACCATTTTTGCATTCATAAATTATTAACAATTAAAAACAAATCCTTAACTAAGTTAAAAAAATGTTTTCCCAACATTTACAACTATAAACTCCACAACACACAAATCAAAATTATTCTACATTTACCATATTTATTTTTAAATTAATTAATTTGCATTAATTAACAAATAATTAATTTAAATAATTAGCCTACCACCATATTCCCCTATAAGTAACACCACCAATGTTCTAAAACATGACACAATTAACATATTTAATTAACAATTGATTAATTGATAACAATTAACAAACAATATAAAAACAATTATTAATATATTAATTCACACAATAAACCCCACAAAATAACATTAAATAAATATTATGTTAAATATATTAAAAAATGTATTAAAATTAAATTACTTCCCACCCTACTGCCTTATCAACCCACAACCCGCTCCTAAAACAAATACACAATTTAGAAAATTACCAATTAAATAATAATAAACAACCAATTAATCAATAATTAAAAATAAATTAATTACCACAATTAACAATAAAAAATATCAAATACATATATTAATGAAAAATATGAATTAATTAATTAAAATTAAATTACTTCCCACCCTACTCCCCTATCAACCCACAACCCACTCCTAAAAAATTACACAATTAACACAATTACCAATTAATTAATAATAATTAACAACCAATTAATAAATAATTAATAATAAATTAATTACAACATTTAACAATAAAAATATTAAATACATAAATATTAATTAATATATATTAATTAATTTATTCAAATTAAATTACTTCCCACCCTACTCTCCTATCAACCCACAACCCGCTCCTAAATAAATGACACAATTAACATAATTACCAATGAATTAACAATTATTAAATACCAGTTAATAAATAATTAACAACAAATTAACTACCACAAATAACAATATATAATATTAAATACATACATATAAATGTATTAAAATTATTAGTTAATTAATTATAATTAAATTACTTCCCACCCAATTCCCCTATAAACCCACAACCCGCTACGGAATTAAAACGCAAAATTTAATTTAAAAAAAAAAAATTAATAACTTCTAAAAATGTAATACATATATTAAAAAACAAATGCAATACTTAGACAACAAAATAGAACACACACATTTTAAATACATACTAAAATACACAACACTAACTAAAAAAATGATATTTTTGACAACTATATTTTTGCTAACGATATTAAGGACTTCGATATTGTTAAAAACAATATTACTTACCTTAGACTCAATATTCTGTACCACGATATTCTGAAAGTCGATATTTTTGTATCCCACCATTTTGCACTTGATATTAGTGCAAGTCGATAATAACAACTCATATTCTGACTGTTTACCGGCCTGCTGCGGTCAGCAGACCACCATGTCTGGGACTGTTTTGTCAATAAAGCAGTTTTTTTTAAATGCAGCCCATTTTCCTTAAAGGAAAATGGGATGCATTTAAAAAATAAAAATGAAACATTTCAGTTTCATTTTTTAAGGGCAGGCAGTGGTCCGTGGGACCACCGCCTGCTCTTAAATAATATTTGTGCATCCATTCCCAAAGGGGTAGAGCCCCCGGAGGACCCCTTCCCGTTTGCGAGTGCCTTACCACCCTAAAACTGCAAGTGTTTTGCGACCGCAATTGCGGTTGCAAAACATTCATACATGGGGTATGGACTTGCTATTAAGAAGGGACGCCCTTGGCACACCCCTTCCTAATAGCAAGTCGCTAACCCAATTTTGCGTGTCGCTAATTAATTAGCGACTTGCAAAATAGGGTTAGCACATTGGGCTGACCTATTTTGCGGTCTCAAAGTGGCCGAAATCCCCTTTGCAAACGCAAAAAAACTGTTGTACTCTGGCCCTTAATCCCATTTCATATTCCATACAAGAAACTTGACACAGAGGTGCCTAGTGTTTTCTTATAAAGGAACATATTCTTATGAGTGATGACATTATGAGTACAATTGAAACTAAGGGGTCTATTAGGATGGCGGGCAGAAAACCACCCCGACCGCCATGGTAGCGGAAATCAACCGCCCACTGGCACTGCGGAAAAAACGGCGGCACAATTAAGATCAACCGCCCCAAAAATCCAACCGGTCGGATTCGCGGCAGAAAATCACCAAACCGCCACCACGACAGCGGAGATACCGCCCTGAAAATGAGGATATCCCCGATGTGACCGCGGTACGTTCCGCTGTTTCCGACTGCCACGGTCGCTAACAGTGATGAATGGGAGAGCCGGCGGGAGAGCTTAGCATAGCCACCACTGTGGACGCTCCTTGACAAATATGGCGGTCGACAGAAAAAACTCACAATTAGGCCACAAAGTGCACACAGCAAACTAGCCATGCCCCCAAAAACACCTAACACACCCCAATGACACAACCACATGGCAACTACAAAAAAACAAATCCCAGGACAACCCACAAAACACCTGACAGCAATACCCCATTTGGACACACCCACATAGCTGAGTATAAAACCAGCCCCTTCCCTGATCAGAATCCTTTGCAATACTCCACAATTGAAGGGCCCAACACCAGAGAACAAAGGAGAGGCAAATCAACACACCATCACTACTCACACCACACAAAGCACCACCACCACTTTTACACCTGCACCTCTAACTCCTCTCCACATCACAAACCATACACATCACCACCACCCCCACCACTTACGCCCCTGCACCTCTAACCCCTTTGCACATCACACACCATGGCAACACAGAAAATGGCCAAAGTCACAGAGAGTGAGTTGACAGTCATGGTAGATGAGATAATCAGAGTAGAACCACAACTGTTTGGTATCCTGGTCCAACAGACACCATTAGCCACAAGAGCACAAATGTAGGCAAGGATAGTTGATAAGGTCAATGCAGTAGGGATCACCCCGTGAACAAAAAAGGAAATCATGAAGCGGTGGCATGACATGAAGAGGGTTGTGAAAGAAAAGAGGAACAAGACCGTGAGCTGGCTCAGAGGACTGGTGGTGGTCCTCCCATCCCACCAAAAACATTCACTGCATGGGAGGAGAAGGTGCTTGCCATACTGCATCCAGAGAGTCTCACAGGAATAGCCGGGGGAGTGCAGGCTGGTAAGTACAAACAAATGTAGACCATTACACATCTATGTACTGTCCAGCACAACTACAAAGCTACATCTCAGAGGCCCAAGTAGATCCATATGCACCACAATATCCAACACATGTCCCTCAGATGTAACATTCACTTCATCTGAATCACCCCAAAGGTAGCCAACATTTACAGGGTTGTGTGTGTCCATGTAACCAGCACTACAACTCCCACCATGCCCCCTGTCCCACACCTGAGCAGGATGGAGCACTGCCCCCCCAGAAGTATGTGCCAGCCATTGTATCACTACACACACACTTACAGGTAGGTAGCAATCTTCACAGGGAGGGTTGTTTGGGGGTGGGAGGCCTGCACAACAACTCCCACCGGGCCCCCTGTCCCACCACTGAGCAGGATGGAGCACTTCCCCCACCCAGATGCACGTGCCAGACATTGTATGGTTCCCACTCACCTAACAGAAAGGTAGCCATCTTCCCTGGGAGGGCTGTTTGGGGGTGGGAGGCCTGCACAACAACTCCCACCAGGCACCCTGTCCCACACCTGAGCAGGATGGAGCACTCCCCCCACCCAGAAGCATGTGCCAGCCATTGTATTCCTACAAACAAACTTACAGGTAGGTAGCCATCTTCACAGGGAGGGTTGTTTGGGGGTGGGAGGCCTGCACAACAACTCCCACCAGGCTCCCTGTCCCACCCCTGAGCAGGATGTAGCACTCCACACCAACCCAGAAGAAGTTGGCAGCCATGTGGAGAGGTGTGGCTCACTGGTTAGAGGCGGCAGACCCGTAAGCAGAGAATCGGCCAGGGACCAGGGTTCAATTCCCGACGTGGCAGGGTCGTGGACCAGGGTCAAAACGGACTCGATAATTCTCGCCTCGGTACCTACTCTAACCAGGAACACACTCGGCAACTCTGGGCATTAAGCTTGCCTCATCTCTACAACGGCCCCCCACAGATGCCGGGGATGCCTGGTTTCACCTTGGAGATACCCAGAAAGGGACCATCTCAGAGGGATAGCCAGGACGGGTTCCCCAGCGGTCTACAGCGCCGGGACGCCCCGTTGCTGGGGCAGCTGTGCGCTTTACAAGTCTACAACATTTACATTTACATTTACATTGTAAGGTTCACCATCACCTAACAGGTAGGTAGCCATCTTCCCTGGGAGGACTGTTTGGGGGTGGGAGGCCTGCACAACAACTCCCACCAGGCATCATGTCCCACACCTGAGCAGGATGGAGCACTCCACACCAACCCAAAAGCAGTTGGTAGCCATTGTAAGGTTCACCCTCACCTAACAGGTAGGTAGCCATCTTCCCAGGGAGGGCTGTTTGAGGATGGGAGTCCTGCAATACAACTCCCACCAGGCACCCTGTCCCACACCTGAGCAGGAATGGACACTCCCCCCACCGAGGCATGTGGCAGAGATTGCATTGGTCACATCAAACTAACAAGTAGGCAGCAATCTTAACAGGAAGGGGGTTTGGGGGTGGGAAGACTGCAGTACTACTTCCACCATGCCCCCTTGTTCCCCAGCTCATCAAGATGAAGAACTCCCTCCCACCCAGATGCATGTATCAGTCATTGCACTGTCCACTTCAATGTAACAGGTAGGTAGACATATTATGCTTTCTTGTCCCATCCCTGAGCATGATGGAAGCCTCCACCACACACACATAGAGATGTGTCACAAATCCAAGCCAAATGTGAAAACATAGCAAGTAAGTAGTCAGTACATGCACCCAGCCATTCCTCCCAAAAAGCATGGTGCCATATGACAACACCAGTACCTCTCATCACACAAAAATACACACAGATCCTATTGCCACTCACAGTGTGCAGACAGCTATGCAAATGAAACTGTCACAGCAACCAAAGTGTGACACACCAATTCACATGTAGAAGAAAGTCTGTGCACAATCATGCACAGCACTGAATGCCACATGTAAGTGCCATGTGGCCAGAGCAGCAAGGACCATATGAAAACAAAAAAAGCATGGACAACCTCGCCAACCTCGGTCTCAAGCAGCTGGTGACCTCCCCCACCCACTACGCCGGACACACACTCGACCCCATCTTCTCGTCCAGCAAGCACATCGCCTTCAGCCATGCCACTGGACTCCACTGGACGGACCACAGCTGCGTCCACTTCAGCTTTAGAAAGAACACGAGCCACCACCACCAGCAACAGGTCGCACGCAGAAACTGGAACAAGATCACAGCCGACCAGCTTACCGCAGCCCTGAGCCAAGATCCCCCCGCCAGCTCCGCGAACAACCTCACGAAGTGGATCAGCAACTGCGCAGACGACCTCGCCCCACTGAGGACCCCGCCCAGCAGACCCGGCAGTAAGAAAGCACCCTGGTTCACCGACGGACTCAAGAGCTCCAAGAAGAACTGCCGTGCCCTCGAGCGAGCCTGGCGCAGAGACCCTACACCAGACAACATGACCACCCTCAAGCTCGCAACCCAAAAACACCACCAACTGATCCAGACCACCAAGAGAACCGCATTCAAGGAACGACTAGACAACAACGCACACAACAGCAAGGAACTCTTCATCATCGTCAAAGAGCTCTCCAACCCCAATGCCGGAAACAACGACATCACCCCATCACAAGACCTCTGCAACTCCCTCGCCTCCTACTTCCACAACAAGATCGCAGACATACACAACAGCTTCAGCACACAACCGACGCACCCTATGAATGCACCAAGGACCCCCACCGCCGCCCTCCGCGCCTGGACCCCGATCACCACCGAAGACACCATCAGCATGATGAACTCCATCCACTCCGGATCCCCAACCGACCCCTGCCCTCACCACGTCTTCAACAAGGCCGACGCTGTCATCGCACCCCACCTGCGGGACATCATCAACACCTCCTTCGACACCGCTACCTTCCCAGAGAGCTGGAAGCACGCCGAACTCAGCGCCATAATGAAGAAACCTTCAGCAGACCCCACCGAACTCAAAAACCACCGCCCCATCTCGCTCCTCCCGTTTCCGGCCAAAGTCATCGAGAAGACCGTCAACAAACAGCTGGCCGCCTTCCTCGAGACGAACGGATCCCTCGACCTCTCGCAGTCTGGCTTCCGGGCCAAGCACAGCACCGAGACCGCCCTCATCGCAGCCACCGATGACATCTGAGCCCTGCTTGACAACGGGGAAACTGCGGCCCTCATCCTCCTGGACCTCTCCGCGGCATTCGACACTGTCTGCCACCGCACCCTAGTACAGCGCCTCAGCAACGTCGGAATCCAAGAGAAGGCACTAGAATGGATCATCTCCTTCCTCGCCGGAAGGACACAGAGAGTCCGCCTCCCCCCGTTCAGATCAGAAGCCACCGAAGTCATCTGCGGCATCCCTCAAGGCTCCTCGCTCAGCCCCACCCTCTTCAACGTCTACATGAGCCCCCTCGCAGCCATCGCATGCCAACATATCCTCAACATCATCTCCTACGCCGACGACACCCAGCTCATCCTCTCCCTCACCAACGACCCCGCCACCGCCAGAGGCAACCTACACGAAGGGATGACAGACGTAGCCGAGTGGATGAAGAACAGCCGCCTGAAACTGAACTCAGACAAGACGGAAGTCCTCATCCTGGGCTCTTCACCCTCCGCCTGGGACGACTCCTGGTGGCCCACCGCCCTGGGCAGCGCACCCAATCCCACAGATCACGCACGCAACCTGGGCTTCATCCTGGACTCCTCCCTCTCCATGACCAGACAAGTCAACGCCGTCTCCTCGTCGTGCTTCAACATCCTGCGCATGCTACGTAAGATCTTCCGGTGGATCCCCACCGAGACCAGGAAGACGGTCGCCCAGGCCCGCGTCACCAGCCGCCTGGACTACGGCAACTCCCTTTACGCCGGAACCACCGCCAAACTCCAGAGGAGACTCCAGCAGATCCAGAACGCCTCAGCAAGACTCATTCTCGACATCCCCCGACACAGCCACATCTCCGGACACCTGAGAGACCTGCACTGGCTCCCGGTCAACAAGAGAATCACCTTCCGTCTCCTCACCCACGCACACAAAGCCCTACACAACCAAGGCCCAAGATACCTCAACAGCCGCCTCAACTTCTACACCCCCACACGCCAGCTTTGATCGACCAACCACGCCCTTGCCGCCGTCCCCCGCATCTGAACAGCCACCGCGGGAGGAAGGTCCTTCTCCTACCTGGCCGCCAAGACCTGGAACTCCCTCCCTACCAACCTCCGCCTGACCCAAGACCCCCTCGCCTTCAGGAAGCAGCTCAAGACCTGGCTGTTCGAACAGTAGCGGACCCCCCCCCCCGCCCCAAGCGCCTTGAGACCCTCCGGGTGAGTAGTGCGCTATATAAATGCCTTGATTGATTGATTGATTGATTGGTGGTACAAATTCAGATATGTACATGACATGACAAAGGTATGCATGAGATGACAATGGCCAGTTAATGCTCAGATGTAACGTCTGACCGGGCAGAGCAATCAACAAAGAGGCTTCACAGAAATTCTTCGTTGCGCTAGTTCCTAAATGGCAACATGTCTCTGTAATCACAAAATATGCACGTGGCGCATGGTATGTTTCAACACGTCACACTATGGACAAGTAATGCATGTACCTCAACATCATGTCAGGAGGCACAGTAGTGTTCATACTATCAATGCGATGATTAATCAACTGTGTGGTGTACAAACAGTGATTAATACACAGCCAACACAAAGCTTGCGGGGTGCACTACAATTACCATATCCCATCTGTCCCACAGGTGACCAAGAACTGACTGCAGAGAACAACACCAGCAACCTGCAGAGCCAGTCTCCCCCCCAGAACATGGACTCTCGGATGTTGACTCCCGGGATTCAAAGGACCAGGAGTTTGGAGCCAGCCCATCTGGTGTGCCAGGGCGCAACAGGTCCCAGGACCCCGTCGTCCCCCCACCACATCTGCAGCAACACCAACCGACATGCAGACACCTGCTGTTACGGCCTGTGTGTCCTCCACCACCACCACCACCAGTGCTGCCTGCAACACTTTCACTGTCCCAGAGGATGACCAACCCACATCTGAGGAGGGCAGAGAGAGGATGCGGGGCCCACAGTGGTGAGGCAACAGGTCCGTGGCAGCAGGTAAGGTGGGAGGGGCAGGGTCACTCACAGACAACAAGAGGCTGGGACCCAATCCCTGGACCATATCAACAGAGTCCTTGGGGCATATGAACGGGCCCAGGGACGAACGGGCCGGTCGGAAGAAGTGTTCCGCGAGCTCATCCTGCTGATGAGGTCCATCGACACCCGCATGGGACAAATTGTGGACCTCTTGGGCCAGCAAGTAGCGACAATGAGGGACAGGCCTGTTCCACAACCAACACCTCCACCTCCCTCTGGTGGGCCACAGAATGACAGTTCACCATCCTCCCCAGTGCCCACAGATAGGGGTGAGTTATCAGACCCCATTGGCCCTACAGCAGGGGCCCCCCCATGCCAAGCGACGAAGGGGCCGTCCTAAGAAAACCCTGGGAGTATCTGGAGGCAATGCACCTGCCAAAGGCAGTCACGGAGCCAGCCCTGATGGCAACCCTCTTCACTACTGCATTGACTTTTTGGACTGTCCTTTCCCACACTGCCTTGTGAATGGTATCTGTCTGTTGGACTGGGTCACCACATCACTGTGGTGACTACTTGATTTTCTCATTTACCATAACTGCCAACTCACTGCTTCACTAATCACCTCAATGTAAATGTTCACCCCCTCATGTCACCATTGTAAATAAACACTCCTTACACACATGTCGTTGTTTCTGCTCTGTGTTTATTCCAGGATGTGCAGTCTTCAACATAATTACAATGTACCAGGAGTATGGAATGTATGTAGGCAAGGAGGCTGAAGGGACCTAGGAAAACACAACAGAACACGATTCACTAGTCTGGGTGTGGCATCACAGATATCACACAACCCTTACCATCAAGCTAATCCATCATTCACACATCACAATGAGCAACGGTGCCAACATATACATCCTTCAGATGTTCCAACCTACCCTGTCCCAGAAACATTGTCAGCCACCAATGAGTCAACAACCCTCTGCAGTCACAAAGCTCATATACATCTTGACAACAACAGCAACATCATCAGACTATGTGTCCGTTGTACATCGGCACTCACCTTCAAGTGAAGTAGCGGTTGATGAGCTATTGACGCAGGTCGACACCTTCCTCCTCTCCACTGTCCTTGTCACTGGACACGGATTGGTTTGCAGGCGGGGGGCCTTGGCTGCTCATCAGCATCCAGGAGCAGGGGGATCTCCTTGCAAATGGCCAGGTTGTGGAGAATGCAGCATGCCACCACAATCTGACACACCTTCCTGGGCGAGTACATCAGTGCACCTCCGGTCTTGTCCAGCTAGCGAAATCGTGACTTCAGGAGACCAAAAGTACGCACCACCACATGACGTGTCCACCCATGGGCATCATTGTAGCGGACTTCAGCTGGTATCCTGGGATTCCGGATGGTTGGGATATGCAGTCACTGTTAGACCCGGCCCTCGTAACATAGCTAGACCTGGCCCCTGCACCTCACACCAGCCCCCAAACCCACGGCCTAGCCGATCCTTCCCACCAGAACTCACACGCACCCCACCCAGACTTCCCCGTCCGTGGCCTTCCTCCCTTCGGCCACACCGGGCCCGCGTGCCCACTTCCTGCATCAAGATAGCCGCCCGGCCCCAGCGCGACCCGGGCCTAGAGGCGCCACTCCGGCTGGAGGACACCGCGCTCCCCTTGGGATGAGAGAAGGAGGAGCAGTTTCTATCACACCTCTGCGCTTCCCTGGGACGGTGGGTTTCGATCGTCCTGCCGGCCTCCCCGAGGGCTGGCTCCACGCCTGCTGGGCATCTGGGACTCCTCCCGACCCAGCCCTGAAAGGATCAAAAGACAATGGCAGGAAACCCCAACAAGTGACCCCCAGGGGACAAGACCCCTGCTTGCACAGACTCCGGACATCAAAGAGGAGTCGGCCTATAACAAGGGGTGCTCTGGGACTGTCCGGCAGATTCGCCTTGGAACACCTGAGCCCCGCTGAGTGACTCGCGGCTCCCTGAAGATCGTAAGACCTCCGAACTTGTGCTTGAGCCCTGCTGAGTGACTCGCGGCTCCCTGAAGATCGTAAGACCTCCAAACTTGTGCTTGAGCCCTGCTGAGTGACTCGCGGCTCCCTGAAGATCGTAAGACCTCCGAACTTGTGCTTGAGCCCTGCTGAGTGACTCGCGGCTCCTCGAAGATCGTAAGACCACCGAACTTGTAACCGAGCCCTGCTGAGTGACTCGCGGCTCCCACAGACTCTCTTGGTCCCGCCGGACCCCACGACGACAAGCGTATTCCCCAGCTCGAGGATTGTGAGCTGTGCGCCGGGTACGCCCCTACATTTGATTCTTATCCCCAAAGACTGTCCCGCTACCTCCTAACCCCCCTCCAAGACTCTGTGAGCCCACGCTCTGCTTGTATATATTTGCCTGGCTGATCATAAAGATCTTACCACTTCGATCTGATAAAGATTTGCTCATAAGAACTCTTCGTGTGGTGTCTCTCTGTCGTGTGGTGCCGAGTGTGCGATCCTAGATACGAGGTTCCTCCCCTGAGGAGTCTCCCGCCAGTGCCCGGCTACGATACCTCGAGGGTGGGTCTCAGGGCAGTCAGGGCCCCCTCCGGGCCCTTCTGAGGTGGCCTTCTAACATTGGTGGCAGCGGTGGGATTCGGGCCCATAATCTAGAGATCGTACCGTGAACGGTTGACGCACTACCGACAAAGATGGCAGAAGGAAACGTCGTGGTTCTCGTAGAAGACGACGCCAGTACCGTGTTCCAGGTGGAACAGCTGGAAGAGTACACTCATAAAGAACTGAAGCAATTCTGTAAGGAACTCAGAATCGCTACCACTGGCCTCAACACCAAAGAAGATATGCAAAAGGCACTGAAAGCTTGGGTGGATTCTGGAGCCTCCCGCCCAGAAGGAGCGGGGGAGCACCACGACGAAGCGGAACCCTCCCAAGGAAAACGCAGCAGCAACCAGGTGCGAGGCTTCGTACCAGACGGGGGCCTATCCCCGGAGGAACTCGCAGACAGAGAAAAAAGTCGCCATCACAAACTCGAATTAGCCAAACTCAAAATTGAGGGCGAGTTGAAATTAGCCGAGAAAAAGCTAGCAGTAGAACAGTTGTGAGTACAAGGAGAACTAGAAGAGAAGAAACTCCAACGAGAACACGAGGGAAGGAGACTTCAACTGGAACATGAACGCAGCCTGAAGGAAATAGAATTGAAAGTGAGAAGCGAAGAAACGCGGCCCTCGGGGAACCGGGAGGCGGCCGCACCGACGGAGCAGAAGGTCCACATTCCCAAGGATGTGGTCAAAGAATATTACAAAAATGATGATATTCAGCAGTGGTTCCGGGCCTACGAGGTCGCCATGCCCTCCCATCGGGTCCCGCAGAAGGATTGGGGGGCTGGGTTATGGGGACGATTCCTGAGCGAAGGAAGAGACACCCTGCTCGACCTACCCACCTCCATGCAAACCTCCTATGAACACATGAAAGCGGCCCTCCTCACAAGGTACGGCCTCACCCCGGAGATGTACCGCCAGCGGTTCCGGGACTGCAGGAAGATCCCGGGTACCACCTGGGTGGAATATGTGAATTTCTTCAGCCACGCCTTCGATGGGTGGATCAAGGGCAGCAAGGTATCCACCATGGAAGAACTAACCGACCTTATGTTGTGGGAACACCTGGCGGCCAACTGCTTTGTGGAACTACGCCAGCATCTGCTCGACAGCAAGCTCACGGACCCAAGAAAGCTGGCTGTCGAGGCAGATCGCTGGAGCAACACCCGGGTCTCCCGGGGCCCTGTAGGAGAGTACCCCCGAGCCAGTCAGGGACCACCCCGCCAGAGAGGGGGGGGAACCAGGGAGGGCCGAGAGAGTCCCAAGCTAGTCCACCGAAGTCCCAACCTCCGCCTTTCCCGGCACCCCCACCAGCTGTATCCGGCCCCCCCCTTAGACGGGGGCACCGGGTAACCATCACTTGTTTCCGTTGCCAGAAGCCCGGGCATTCCGCCAACGACACTGAATGCCCCATGGCCCCACGCACCACTCCGGCAGCACCCCCTGCTAGACAGATAGCCAATGTAGCCCTGGGGGAGGAGGTTGAGGAGGACGAGGAGTGGGAACCCGCAGCCATGGCCCTAGTATCCTTAGGAGATAGGGAGATGGTCCCTGGGAGCCTCCTGCCCTCTAACACCAAGAAATATGGACAGCTCGTAAAGATCAATGGCCACCAAGTAGAAGCCCTCCGTGACACCGGGGCCAGCATCACCGGTGTCCTCAGCCATTTAGTACACGAAGACCAGGTCCTCCCCAATGTCTTTTGCCCTGTCATCTCAGCCGACAACACAGAAAGCCTATGTAAGGTAGCCCTGGTGCCCTTTGAGTGGGGAGGGGTGGTCGGTAAACTAAAAGTTGCAGTGAGAACCTCCCAGCCCATCGACTGTCTCCTGGGGAACGACCTGGAAAGTTCCCCCTGGGGACAAGTTGAGCGCAAGACCCACCTAGGGATGATGGGCCTCCCTGAGTGGGTGTGCGCCACCACTCGATCCATGGTGGCTCGACTGACCCCCCTGAGGGAAGTCGACGAGGCCCCGATCTCTGAAGATAGAATGGTCCCAGCCGAGGGTCCCCCCATTCCCCCACCAGAAGAGCCAATCGCCAGTGACGAACACCAGCCTTCCGACTCCACCCCAGTCACCGAGGTAGGCGACCTGCCCGAATTAGCCCATTGGCGCCACGAGTGGGGCCCATCCCGAGAAGAATTCTGCCGAGAACAGGCTACCTGTCCCTCCCTGGTCGGGCCCCGGCAACAGGCAGAGGCCCAGGCCGCAGGCGACCAGACGGGGACGCACCGGGTGTATTGGGAGAATGACCTTCTGTACAGCGAACAGAAGTCGGTGGAGCTAGGGTCCGGCCGGGTGCTGGTGGTACCCCTACGCTTCCGAAACCTCCTCCTGGGCTTGGCCCACGATGTTCCCCTCGCAGGCCACTTGGGCCAGGACAAAACGTACAGTCGCCTCGTGACCCACTTCTACTGGCCCAGAATGAAAGCAGATGTAGGAGCCCACTGCAAGTCCTGTCCCACGTGCCAGGCCAGTGGGAAGAGCGGAGGGAAGAGCAAGGCTCCCCTCCAACCCTTCCCTGTCGTCAGTACCCCTTTTGAGCGGGTCGGGATCGACATTGTAGGGCCCCTGGACCCCCCAACTTCCCAAGGGAACCGGTTCATCCTTGTCCTGGTGGACCATGCCACCCGTTACCCTGAGGCCATCCCCCTGCGCACCGTCACGGCCCCCGTGGTGGGCCGGGCGTTGATGGGAATCTTCTCCCGCATGGGTTTCCCCCGCGAGGTCGTGAGCGACCGCGGTACCAACTTTATCTCCTGATACATGAAGTCCTTATGGCAACAATGCGGGGTGTCCTATAAGTTCACCACGCCGTACCACCCCCAAGGAAACGGCCTGGTAGAGCGGTTTAACCGGACTCTGAAGGGGATGATCGCGGGCCTGGAAGAGCCCCTCCGGCGTAAGTGGGACATCCTGCTCCCCTGCCTCCTATTCGCATACCGCGAAGTTCCCCAGAAATCCTTGGGGTTCAGCCCCTTTGAGTTACTCTACGGGCACCCCGTCAGGGGGCCCCTCAGCCTGGTCAAGGAAGGTTGGGAGGCAGCGCCCCGAGGCCCCCCCCGAGATGTGTTCCGTTACGTCCTGGCCCTCCGGAACCAGACGAGAAGGTTCCGAGAGATGGCCGAGGCCAACCTGGAGACGAGTCAGGAGGAGATGAAGCGCTGGTACGACCAGAACGCCACTCTGGTCGAGTTTCAGCCGGGCCAGCAGGTATGGGTCATGGCCCCCGTGAAACCCGGCGCCCTCCAGGATAAATGGACCGGGCTCTTCAAGGTGGTTGAGCGGAAGAGCCAGGTCACGTACTTGGTGGACGTCCAGTCCCCCCGGGACCCCCTCCGGGTCCTCCACATGAACCGCCTCAAACCCCACTTTGTGCGAACGGAGCTGAGCCTCCTACTGGCCACGGATGATGGGTCTGAGGAGGAGTCTGATCCTCTCCCGGATCTCCTGTGCACCAAAGAGAAGGACGGCTCCGTAGAAGGAGTAAACCTCGCCCCGTCTCTCACTCCCCAGCAACGTGAAGATTGCCGCCAGCTCCTAGGGCAGTTTTCGGACCTCTTCTCCCTGGTCCCTAGGGTCACCGACTGGTGTGTCCATGACGTGGATACCGGGGACAGTCCGCCAGTGAGACACCGGGCCTACCGAGTCCCTGATCGGGTCCGGTCCTGCATCCAAGCCGAAGTCTCGAAAATGTTGACCCTAGGCGTGATCGAACCCTCCGACAGCCCCTGGGCCAGCCCCGTGGTCCTGGTCCCGAAAGCAGCTGCCCCCGGGGTCGCACCAGAACTCTGCTTCTGCGTGGACTACCAGGGACTCAATGAAGTCACCCGAGCCGATGCCCACCCCATTCCCCGAGCCGACGAGCTCATTGACCGGCTCGGGGCTGCTCGGTTCCTCAGCACCTTCGATCTCACCTGCGGCTACTGGCAAATTGCGCTCACAGAAGGAGCCAAGGAGCGGTCCGCCTTCTCCACCCCGGATGGGCACTATCGCTTTCGCGTAATGCCCTTCGGGATGAAAAATGCCCCGGCCACCTTCCAGCGACTGGTAAACAGAGTCCTGGCCGGGCTGGAAAAATTCAGTGCAGCGTATCTCGACGATATCGCAGTTTTTAGCTCCGAGTGGAGTGAGCACCTCCAGCACCTTCGGAGGGTGCTGACCGCCCTGCGCCAGGCAGGCCTCACCGTGAAAGCCAGTAAGTGCCAGATTGGGCAAGGCTCGGTAACCTACCTGGGGCACCAGGTCGGAAGTGGGCAGGTCGCCCCTCTACAGCCCAAAATCGACGCCATCCTAGCCTGGGAACCCCCCACTACCCAAACGGAGGTCCGAGCCTTCCTAACAATGCATATTCACCCACAATCCATGCACGCTCAGGAAGCAGATTAGCCATCAGCTGTGGTACAATGCTGTTACGCATGATGTATGAGTCATGGGCTGAGAATGGAAATTTGGCACACACATGCGAGAGGATCATATCCACCTGGCACACCACTTGCACATTTATTGAGTGGAAATGTTTACGATTCCTGTAGATGTGCTCATGTGCCTGTGGTGGAACAAGCCCAACATGGGTGCAATCAATGGCACCAACAACATGGGGGATGTGTCCAAGGGCATAAAAATCTCCCTTTACAGCCGCCAATTCACGCCCCCTGGGGAAATGGATATATCTGTCCTTGTAGCTCATCATAGCAGACAGGACATCACGCACCACCATGCCGAGCATAGGTTGCGGCATCCCACCTGCGCTGGACACCGTGTACTGGAAAGATCCAGATGCAAAAAAATGCAGGGCCACCATCACCTTAGACGTTGGTGTGAAAACACCCGGATATATGTCCTGCGAGGCTGCAGATGGGGCTCCAACATAGCACATAGGTCTTTGAGGGTGTCGCTATCCAGACGGAATTTCCGTATGACATCCTCATCCTCCATGTCTGCCAGCACTGTGAAGGGACGATGCACATTTGGTCTCCTCCTAGGTGAGATGAGAGAGGACGTGTTAGACCCGGCCCTCGTAACATAGCCATACCTGACCCCTGCACCTCACACAGCCCCCGAGCCCACGGCCTAGCCGATCCTTCCCACCAGAACACACACACCCGACCCGGACTTCCCCGACCGTGGCCTTCCTCCTTTCGGGCACACCGGGCCCGCGTGCCCACTTCATGCACCAAGATGGCCGCCCGGCCCCAGCGCGACCCTGGCCTAAGAGGCGCCACTCCGGCTGGAGGACATCGCTCTTCCATTGGGATGAGAGAGGGAGGAGCAGTTTCCATCACACCTCTGAGCTTCCCTGGGAAGGTGGGTTTCGATCGGCCCGTCGGCCTCCCCGAGGGCTGGCTCCACGCCTGCTGGGTGTCTGGGACTCCTCCCAACCCGGCCCTGAAAGGATCAAAAGACAATGGCAGGAAACCCCGACAAGCGACCCCCAGGTGACAAGACCCCTGCCTGCACAGACTCCGGACATCAAAGAGGAGTCGCCCTATAACAAGGGGTGCTCTGGGACTGTCCGGCAGATTCGCCTTTGGAAACACCTGAGCCCTGCTGAGTGACTCGCGGCTCCCTGAAGATCGTAAGACCTCCGAACTTGTGCTTAAGCCCTGCTGAGTGACTCGCGGCTCCCTGAAGATCGTAAGACCTCCGAACTTGTGCTTGAACCCTGCTGAGTGACTTGCGGCTCCCTGAAGATCGTAAGACCTCCAAACTCATGCTTGAGCCCTGCTGAGTGACTCGCGGCTCCCTGAAGATCGTAAGACCTCCGAACTTGTACTTGAGCCCTGCTGAGTGACTCGCGGCTCCCACAGACTCTCTTGGTCCCGCCGGACCCCACGACGACAAGCGTATCCCCCAGCTCGAGGATTGTGAGCTGTGCGCCGGGTACGCTCCTGCATTTGATCCATATCCCCAAAGACTGTCCCGCTACCTCCTACCCCCCTCCAAGACTTTGCTGCTGCTGCTATCTCCAGGGCCTGCTGCCTGCCACCCCTCACCACCAACTGCTGCTGCTGCTGTCTCCAGGGCCTGCTACCTGCCAACCCTCACCACCAAATGCTGCTTCTGCTGTCTCCAGGGCCTGCTGCCTGCCACCCCTCACCACCAACTGCTGCTGCTGTCTCATGGCCACAGTGATGGCGAGGACTGAGAAGATCTGTGCCAGTCCCTTCACCACCGAGGAGCTGGAGGTCCTGGTGGACGAGGTGCTCACACAGTATCCGAGGCTATATGGTGCTCCAAATGTCGGGGTAAGTCTCTCAGAGTGGGAGTGAGAGTGCAGTGGGGGCACACATGAAGTAGATCTGCTGCAGTATGTGCCTGTGAGTGTGGGGTTGTGTCATGCACTGCCTAGTATGCTGTCTCCAGGGGAAAGGGGTGTGTAACCTATTTCACACGTTTCCCTGCCTGCACATCAAGATTGGAGGAACATGTCTTGTCTTGTCAGCCATACAGTGACGCAGCAAGTTGGTAATGCAGGAGACAGGACAGTGATTGCTTGGGTGAGTGGCTGTGTGGGTCCCTGATATCCTTCACAGGCCCATCTGTGGCCTTAGCTGGGGTTTTCGTCCAGAGGGTATTGGGTCTGGCTAAAAATATACATCATCTCCAGTTCAGCACTATGCTCAGAACTACATTACCCAAGGATGACACTCTTGGTGGGCAGGCACCTATGACACATCATGTTGCCGTACTATTGTGCGCAGCACCCTACATTTCCACCAGCATGTGTAGGGACTTGCATGTGTAGGCACTTGTTCTGCTTGGGTTTTCGGATCAGGTGGAACCCGCTCAACAGAGCCTTTCTAACCCAAACCAGAACGTTACCCCCTCCCTAGGGTCTTTTTACACCTAAATAACCACATATATATGTACCACCTAGGGACAGGGAATTCCTATTATATATATATATATATATATATATGCCACAGGAGATTCTTAACTGGAAAGAATCAGAGGAACACAATGGGGGATACCGGAAGGATCTTTATTTTCGTCCCAAGAGCAATGGCATGACGCGTTTCGGTCTGTGCCTTCATCAGATGCCTGCTCCATCACAGCTCTCCCGCCAAAACACTCACATTTGTAATCCCATTAGTTCCGCCATAGGTGGTTATTCAGGCAGGCGGAGTCAAAGTCCCAAACAGTACTGCAGCCGCATTGGCGGACTGCAAGTACCAGCATGCACCTCTCACGGCTTGCAAGTAAGTGGCTTGTCGTCTGTCCAAGTATCCTCGAAAGGGCCCTGAATTGAAACCGGAACGTGGGTTGGGGTATTGAGGCAGAACTGGGCTGGTGAAACAAATATCCTTCTCGGGTCCCCTAGACGCTTCAACCGCATGGCTCCACTCTCAACATGGCCTGGGAACACAGTTGCAGTAATCCAGGTTCCTCCGTGCAATCACGGACTGACATGAGCAGCAGTCGATGCGTTGAAAGTAGATGCGGTGTGTCTGAGCTGTCCAATACCTTGGATAAACAAAACAAACGCCGAATATCAAGACCTCACAGCCTCGTGATCTCAAACAGACCCAGGACTTCCTACCCAGACGGCAGCCTCAGCCTCGCGGTCTCAGACAGACCCAGGACTTCCTACCCAGACGGCAGCCTCAGCCTCGCGGTCTCAGACAGACCCAGGACTTTCTACCCAGACGGCAGCCTCAGCCTCGCGGTCTCAGACAGACCCAGGACTTCCTACCCAGACGGCAGCCTTAGCACGAGCTCATCCTATTATTACCAGAATACACGACAGGGGAATCAGGGTTACCATGTATCAGATCACACAAAGACTATTAGTTGAGCACAACCTGTTCTTTAGTTCGAGGGGCTCTTTTCTCCCTTATTCAGTTACCACTTACCTGATCAGGATTAACATCTGTTCATGTCAAGTTGAATCTGACTAGAAGAATAGGCTATCCTCCTATACAAGGATACACGACACATGCTGACTCACAACAAGCTAAATACTTTATTTAATTGCTACATGCACACTCACAGAATACATCATATATACAACCTGCAAGGAAAGTAAAAGGTTAAGTTATACACTTCAATAAAAAGGGGTCGACATCACCTTAGTCGTATGTAGCCTGTGCTCAATGGTCATCTAGGTTCCCTTCTCGTCTGTGCCTCGGCTTCGCCTGGAAGTCACACCTCCGCAGTCGCGGATCTACTCCCTTCTCCCTCTCCGAGTCACTGGAACCTCTTCCTCATCGGCTACTCTCTCCTCTTTAGATTCAAGTTCATCATCTGTCTTCCCTGAAATAAGTAGTAGCTTTTCTGCTAACGGCCAGGTGCCGCCTATGGACTAGAAGCAAGTGCCAGTATCTGCCTCAGACTTTCACTAATATAGCGGTGCATTTTCTCATGGAAAATTCCAGCCCGTAACCTGCCGCCCACCAAATTCTTGTACCTCCCCGTACCAAGGACACGTTCCCAGCCGGCCGGCCTGATGTAGTGTCTTCGGCATGAAGAAAAATACAATCCTTCGATAAGGGCCGGCCTGAACCGGTTCTCTCCAAGCGAACAACACCTCATAACTAAAACATCACCCTCGACCTAGAAACTTTCCAAGCTGCCGGAGCGGAAAGAAAGATGGAGTCTCTCCCGTTTAAGGCCTACCAGGCCTGGATTCAGCACGGCTCCATGAAATACCCTCACTATAGGGCAGGTTATCCTTAATACTAACGAATCTATCCCCTAGGCTATGTATGTAAGCCCTGATCTATGGGGAGGAGCACAGGATCGTGTCAAAGTGTCTAATAAATAGGCTCTATTCACTACTCTAGTCCTTAGACTTGGATGGAAAGAGACTGAAGTCATATTAATCGCTCTACAACACAAGAAGGCCGGGAAAATCGAGCAGTACATTTCACCCTTGACTTCAGTCTATTATACATCCATTAAACAGAACTAACATCGGTGGAAGAATAATATGAAACAAAACTAACTGATCTATGTCTAGTACCGAGTGTACAGAAGTGAAGCAGTGAAGGGATACACTGAATAAAGCAACAGATAGAAATCAAAACAGCGATAGCAATCAAAATGCCACCTAATGTGTGGCGTAACATATGCACGTCCGGTAACCAATTAAAGAGCCAGTCAAACCAGCCCTGATCAATGTGTTTTCTAACTTCATCCGTTAAGTCATGCAACTTATCTAGGTGTGCACGAATGGATTGTGTATGATCAGATAAGTTAAAACAGCAGAGACCTTCAAAGTCTGAGCAACCATGTCCATGTTTAAGCAAAAGATAATCAATGGCTGCTCTATTTTGCAAAATGGCCCTACGTTCACCCTGGGCGTCCAATAGCAAGTCAGACAAGACTGTAGAAGTATGATTAATAGATTTCACCATCCAGCAAGCCATTTTCCCAATAGATTTGGCATTATAAACCGCCAAAGCAGGAACACCAATAATTGAAACAGCTAGGCTAAGATATTCAGACTTGGAATATAAATGCAAAGATGAGTCACAATCCTCCTGTAACATCATAGTATCTCGAAGCACACGAGAGTTGGCATTTGGATGTGATGAGAACATCAGCAAACTCAGTCTGGTAATGGCACACGGGCCTCCGGAAATGTTTGCAGGGACATATGGCCAGGAAGTGTTACCACATGAGAAAAGCCATCCGGCAGGTAGCAACATCGCACGATAGTGACTGGGAGTAACTACCAAACTATTGCAAGTCATATTGTTCTGGACTGAGACACATGTGGTCGGTGTCCTCTGAAAACACAAAGTCCGTTCGTGAGTTGTGAATGAAGTGGCGCCTCTTAACTTGAGGCGTAGGCATTCAGAAATTGCATTAGGATTACATGTAAGAAAGAAGCATAGGTCACCTCGTGTGATATTATACGTAATTATTTGGGACTGGATGGGGAGTTGCTCATTCGGCAGTTCAGTGCACAAAGGACAATATACATGGGTAGCAAAATCACCCAGGATAATATTCGGACGAGCCTTCGAAACGTTAAAGATACTAATCAAAGTCTCCAGTGAGGCGGGGCAGCAATTAGACAAGTCGCTAGAATGTCATGCACAGATCTCATCGGTGTCAAGCAGAAGTGAGGGGCATCAGTCACTCTCTTGGCCAGTAATGTCCAAAAGTTCGATGACGAATCCCACGCATTGAAGGAACGCAACACTCGGGTTCTCAGTTCATCCCGGGTTGACGGGATCCCTTCTCTCTCTCCGAACCAATCCAAAAGGAGTCCAGTTCCGACACATCCTGCAGCAACAATCCAAAGAATGATCTGAAAAAGAACCAAATACAGGCATTAATCATTCTCGTAAATAACATTTATCAGCTGGGACAGCTTCCCAGCTATCTTTCCCTGGCCTCATAACCAAAATGGTATTGTCCTGACCGGTGGCAATAACCTCTGCTTGTTCAGGGGGATTCTTAGGCGATTGCACCCAAACCCTGGCCCCAGGGTTATCCGTAGAGCCAAAGCCTTTCTGGCCACGTACAGTTAGCAAAGTTGGGGCAGTGCCTTTCAATATCTCGCCACTGAAAACAGGCATAATGAGTAATTGAGCCACTCGGTCAGTGCGGTGTATCAGTAAGTCAATCTCACTGCTATTTAGCAGAAGTACCTTAATCTCTCCCTGATAGTCACTGTCGATGACACCTCCAAGTACCTGGATGCCTTTTACAGCCAGCCCCGATCTAGGGGCGATCAATCCAAAATTCCCAGGTGGTATATGAATACCAACACCAGTAGCAATGATGACCCGATTCTTACTCTCCAGAACGGTGTCATCCATGGCGTGCAAGTCTAAACCTGCCGACCCTGGGGTAGCTCTGCATGGAGTCAGAGCTCCGGGAGTAATTTCCCAATACATCACAGTTTCACTGATTACATTAGGCATAGTCTCAACATTTGGGGGAAACAAACGCATAAGTGGAGATTCAGCATTTAAAAAAGGACGATTATTCAGAATCAATAGTGCTTGTGGTAAAAAGTCTCGCCAGTTTTTATACTTGTCATCTGTTAACTTTCGTAATTGGTCCTTTAACAGGCCATTCAATCTCTCCACCAGGCCCGAGGCCTGCGGGTAGTAGGGTATATGAAATATCCATTCAATATTATTTTCCACACAGAATTCTTGTACCAATCTTCCACGAAAATGGGATGCATTATCAGATTGAATTTGGAATGGCACACCATAATACATCATAATTAATTCTAATGTTTTTATGGTATTCAATTGGGTAGCTTGCTTACATGGAAGAGCTACCAGCAAGCCACTATATGTATCGACAATTGTGCAAACATATTGACAATTCCTACTCATGGGAAGGGGTCCGATGTAATCAATCTGCCAAATTGAGCGGGCAGTTTCCCGCGATGTAAATGGCCTCTAACAATTTGGGGTACCTTACGCTGTCTGATATGTTGACAGACGGGACAATGTAAAATAACATTTTTGATTAGATCCAGGGGAATATAAATTCCTCTATCAACAGCCCACCTGCTAGTGGCCTTCTCTCCAAAGTGTCCTGCCTTCTGGTGTGCCCATTTCGCCAATCCCGCAATATCAGGATCTTGTCTGTCCACCACTGCCTCAGCAATTTTAGATTTTTCATCTGCAATGTTATGAAAAAATTTGTCAAGGGAGTCTATTGGAGTGTGAGCATCCACATGGAAGATTGTAACAGTACTCTGTGGGAGCATCTCCCAAATCTCTTGCCATAACTCTTTTCCCCACAATTCTTTGGAATGTAACTTCCAATTATGGGAATGCCAAGTTGGCAACCAAACAGCCAGTCCATTGGCAGTTGACCAAGAATCGGTAAAAATATGACATGTACCAGGTAATTCTTGTTTCAAAACTTGGTAAACAGCGTAAAGCTCGGCAAATTGGCTACTCTTCCCTTCACCAGTTGTGCTCAACAGTTTCTGTGTGACCGGATTATAAGACACCGCCTTCCAGTGCCGTGTCGTCCCAATAAACTTTGCCGATCCATCTGTGAACCAAACATGGTTTCTGTCCTCAGCGGACAAATCATCAAAAGGTCTACCCCACTTAACAGGAGACTCCTGTTCTAAAGGTACGGAACACTCACTCTCAGTCTCAGTCGACGGTGCTTGCGCCACTTGCTCATGTAAAGACGCAACTCCTTTCGGGCCCACACGTGCCCTGTCTTGAATGTACCATTTCCATTTAATCACGCTCGCCTCTTGAGCATGCCCAATTCGATGAGTTTTCGGTGAACTCAGAACCCACTGCATAATAGGAATTTCAGGACGCAAGAATATATCATGTCCTAAAGTCAATTGCTCGATATCCACCAAAGCCCAATAACAAGCAAGTAGCTGTTTCTCAAAGGGTGTATAACGCTCACCAGCATCAGGTAGCTTTTTGGTCCAAAAACCTAACGGTACCTTACTCCTGCCTTGTTTCTGCCACAAACTCCAATTTGCATAAGGGCCTTGCACAGACACATTCAAATCCACATCACCATCACGTACAGGCCATAGATCCATAGCATGTTGAATTGCCTCTTTCGCCAGACTAAATGCATCTTGCTGTTGCTTATCCCATTCAAATGCATTCTTTTTACGTGTAATTCGGTACAAAGGGGCCAATATTTGACTCAAATGAGGAATATGCTGGCGCCAAAAACCAAATAAGCCAATGAAGCTCTGGGCTTCCTTCCTATTCCTCGGAACCGAAAAATCAAGAATCTTCTGTTTAACTTGAGGGATCACCTCGCGGAGTCCCTCATGCCAATTAATACCTAAACATTTTACAGCTTGGGACGGACCTTGTAATTTATCCGGATTGATCTCCCAACCTTTCTCACGCAGACACTCAATGACTCTATCTAATTGTGTCTGAACATCCTCTTGTGTTTCGCCTTGGATCAAAACATCATCAATATAATGACATATCTGAATTTTGGGATGAATTGGTACCTCAGCCAAATGTTCTGCCACCAGCCGGTGACAAATCGTAGGACTATGCACATAGCCCTGAGGAAGACTTCTAAACGTCATCTGACGCCCGTTCCACGTAAAACTGAACTGTTCCTGACACTCAGGGGCAATTGGAATAGAAAAGAAAGCATTAGCAATATCGATGGACGCATACCATGTACCTGGATGTGTTTGGATTCTTTCAATCAGGGTAATAACATCCGGTACTGCAACAGTCAAAGAGGGCGTGTGTTTGTTCAATTCTCGATAATCAACAGTCATGCGCCAAGAATTATCACTCTTACGCACCGGCCAAACAGGATTATTCCTAGCAGAAGTAACTGGAGTTATAACACCTGCATCAACCAACTCCTGAATGGTGGTACTAATCTCTTCATGACCACCCGGAATACGATACTGCTTCTGACAAACCACTTTGGTCGCCTGGGGAACTTGTATGGGGGGCATCCTTAAACGACCAACCCGTATAGGTCTGGACGAGATATAATGCGTCGTCCCAAATTGGTAACACCCATCATCAAGATGCAACGTCATTCCCTTCAAAATATCAATTCCAATTATGAATTCTAAGAGTGGCACCACTAATACAGAATATTCCTTTCTAGGGATTCTACCTATTCTCATTTCAAGCAAAGTTTGAACTGCAGGGGTTTCTTTTCCTCCTAATCCGGTAATAGTAAAAGGCTGCCCTGTAAACTTCTTTGATTTTCCATGAATAAGAGTGGCCTCCGCTCCTGTATCAACTAATGCTCGGGCCCTTTGGATATTACGATGTCTCCAATAAATATCAATATCTACATAGGGTCTATTATCTCTATGAGCCCATCTGTGTACCGGAGCTTGACCTATTTCCTAGTCATTCTTACTGCATTCTGTGTACCAGGACAAATCAGGATAAAGACTCTCACGTTTCTTAGGTATCGGTACCTCCTGTTCATATCCATTCCCCGTACGGAACGGATTCAAGTCTTCAGTATTATACCGTGGGTTACGATCAACCAAGCTGTGACGATTCTCTCTCCTCCTCAACTCAGGAGATTGATCCCTATCATCTCTACGCCTGCTGTAAGCATGATCATTTCTCCCCCTTTCCTTTTCCCCCTCTCTCTCCCTGTCCCGCTCTCGACGGGGGGACAGATCACGTACAGGACACCGATTATCACGACGACCAGAACGCCCACGGCGATCGTCATCACCACTACCATCAGAACAACCACGATCACACGCAGTCGTTCGAACACGCCGGGCACCCTCCTTCCGATCCAAGCCCCGTTTGCGAAACAACTCCCACAAATGAGCAGTAGTCTCACCATCAATGTCCTCCCGACGTACACCATCAGCCAAAAGACCAGTAAAGATATCACGTCTAGTAAATTTATATTCACCAGGAGTACGAGTGTCAGACCGGGGCTGACGTTCAGGTTTAAACCAGTCACCCAACTCACCGAGTTGGCGCACCGATTCCAACACCGTAGATAGCACATTACCAGTCTGGTTAATCAACAAAGTCATCATGACCTGCTTGTAGGCGACAGGAGAAGAGCGAATGATACGATTCCGCACAGAAGAAGTCAACATCCCATCAAGCAACCTGTCAGCAGTGCCCAGAAAAATAGCCGTTTTCATCACTTCCTCCTTAAGACGTTGCGCAGCATCACGCAAGGTATACCACGGCTTGTCATTGACAGGCCAGTCAGATTCAGTAGGATACTTCAAATTACAACCCTCAGTTGCCAATTGGAGCAAAGAAATTTGACCACCACCATTATAGTTACGAAAATGATCTTGCACAGTAGAATCCAAACTCAAAGAACAAAATTTCAAACAGTCGCCAGTATCCAGCATAATACCGGCAGCGCCCAGTTCATAAAGGCGCACCATCCATGTGAGCAAGGCCTCACCAGTCCGCTGCCGAAAGCGCTGCAAAATATCACTAATTTCTTGTTGAGTAAAATCTTCTAAACAGTCCAAAGAAACACCCTGCGGAGCATTAGGAGATTGCTGCAACTTCCGACGAAAAACCGGATGCGCAGAGACCACGGGACGAGCATCACAAGGAGCCCGAGCAGTACTAGTAGAGGGACAATCAGTGTAAGAAGCATCGATCCCGCCCGAAGAACGAGCATAATCACGGGGTGCACCATCAGAGGTGCGAGAAGCAGACTTACATTCATGACGGGAACGAGAAAACTCGTGCGCAACAGACTCCTCACCCGAGGAACAAGAGGTACTCGAGTCCCAGATATTACCATCCCAGTCATCAGGATTCCAATCTAGTCCAGCTTTCGCCACGACCAGACGCACCTTACGCGTCGAAACTCGACCACGCCTGTTCTTGTACTTATAACGAGCAATTCGCACAGCCGCCCTTTCGGCAACCGTTTGGTAAGTGTCAAGTTTGTCAGAAAGCAACTTATTTTGACATCGCAGTAGAGTATTAGAATTCTGGATCTCAACAAAGTGTGCCTCCACATCCTTAAGAGAGATCTGTAATTTCAACAATCTCTCATGCAGAATCTGATACGCAGACAGAATAACCCAACCTCTGCGCCCTAAAGCGGGAACCTCCTCACCCTTCAATACAGGTGCCGTCTGCAAACAAGTAATCACGTCAGCCGGTTCCGCCGACTCCAAAGAAGAGTTCCAATTTTCACTCAGACCAGTAGAGTCAGCCCACTCACGGGCTAAGGCTCCATAAGGCGTTGAATCCCATCCAGGAATATCAACGGACAATTTAAGAGTAGATTTAGATTTCTTAGAAAACATCGCGAAAAAAGAAAGAAAAAGAAACGCAGAGAAAAGAAAGGAAGAAAGAAAGAGAGAGAGGAAAAAAAAAAAAAACTATACACGCAAATATATAAAAAAGAATGCAAAGAAAACCACGCACACACCGAAAGCAAACATAAGACAAACAAAACGCACACAGGTTTCGTAAACAGTTCGTGACGCCAAATGTTCTGCTTGGGTTTTCGGATCAGGTGGAACCCGCTCAACAGAGCCTTTCTAACCCAAACCAGAACGTTACCCCCTCCCTAGGGTCTTTTTACACCTAAATAACCACATATATATGTACCACCTAGGGACAGGGAATTCCTATTATATATATATATATATATATATCAAGACCTCACAGCCTCGCGATCTCAAACAGACCCAGGACTTCCTACCCAGACGGCAGCCTCAGCCTCGCGGTCTCAGACAGACCCAGGACTTCCTACCCAGACGGCAGCCTTAGCCTCGCGGTCTCAGACAGACCCAGGACTTCCTACCCAGACGGCAGTCTCAGCCTCGCGGTCTCAGACAGACCCAGGACTTCCTACCCAGACGGCAGCCTCAGCCTCGCGGTCTCAGACAGACCCAGGACTTCCTACCCAGACGGCAGCCTCAGCCTCGCGGTCTCAGACAGACCCAGGACTTTCTACCCAGACGGCAGCCTTAGCCTCGCGGTCTCAGACAGACCCAGGACTTCCTACCCAGACGGCAGTCTCAGCCTCGCGGTCTCAGACAGACCCAGGACTTCCTACCCAGACGGCAGCCTCAGCCTCGCGGTCTCAGACAGACCCAGGACTTTCTACCCAGACGGCAGCCTCAGCCTCGCGGTCTCAGACAGACCCAGGACTTCCTACCCAGACGGCAGCCTTAGCACGAGCTCATCCTATTATTACCAGAATACACGACAGGGGAATCAGGGTTACCATGTATCAGATCACACAAAGACTATTAGTTGAGCACAACCTGTTCTTTAGTTCGAGGGGCTCTTTTCTCCCTTATTCAGTTACCACTTACCTGATCAGGATTAACATCTGTTCATGTCAAGTTGAATCTGACTAGAAGAATAGGCTATCCTCCTATACAAGGATACACGACACATGCTGACTCACAACAAGCTAAATACTTTATTTAATTGCTACATGCACACTCACAGAATACATCATATATACAACCTGCAAGGAAAGTAAAAGGTTAAGTTATACACTTCAATAAAAAGGGGTCGACATCACCTTAGTCGTATGTAGCCTGTGCTCAATGGTCATCTAGGTTCCCTTCTCGTCTGTGCCTCGGCTTCGCCTGGAAGTCACACCTCCGCAGTCGCGGATCTACTCCCTTCTCCCTCTCCGAGTCACTGGAACCTCTTCCTCATCGGCTACTCTCTCCTCTTTAGATTCAAGTTCACCATCTGTCTTCCCTGAAATAAGTAGTAGCTTTTCTGCTAACGGCCAGGTGCCGCCTATGGACTAGAAGCAAGTGCCAGTATCTGCCTCAGACTTTCACTAATATAGCGGTGCATTTTCTCATGGAAAATTCCAGCCCGTAACCTGCCGCCCACCAAATTCTTGTACCTCCCCGTACCAAGGACACGTTCCCAGCCGGCCGGCCTGATGTAGTGTCTTCGGCATGTAGAAAAATACAATCCTTCGATAAGGGCCGGCCTGAACCGGTTCTCTCCAAGCGAACAACACCTCATAACTAAAACATCACCCTCGACCTAGAAACTTTCCAAGCTGCCGGAGCGGAAAGAAAGATGGAGTCTCTCCCGTTTAAGGCCTACCAGGCCTGGATTCAGCACGGCTCCATGAAATACCCTCACTATAGGGCAGGTTATCCTTAATACTAACGAATCTATCCCCTAGGCTATGTATGTAAGCCCTGATCTATGTGGAGGAGCACAGGATCGTGTCAAAGTGTCTAATAAATAGGCTCTATTCACTACTCTAGTCCTTAGACTTGGATGGAAAGAGACTGAAGTCATATTAATCGCTCTACAACACAAGAAGGCCGGGAAAATCGAGCAGTACAGCACTGTTTCCGCTCACAAATTGTCCCTTCATGTGACATTTCTGATGCACCACGTCGGACCTCAGTGTGAGCCCACCTGGCCTGCACAGTCACCGCCCACTCTGACAATGACACATCACTGAATGGACAGATTGTTACATGTGTGTTTTTTGTGGGACTCTCCATCAATGAGCCATCTCAGCCCTGTAAATTGCACACAACAGACCTTTGTGATAAGGGTGTGGGTTTGTGAGATCATGTCCCTCAATGTAACATCCATGACACAGTGAGCCGTTCACAGGGCAAGGACATTGAGGGCTGTGCAGTGTTGGACACAGTGAGTCTTCCCCCAAACATATATTGATATGTAATGTATGTCTTGCTCAACCTAAAAATGGACAGTAGATGTGGGCTGACTACACACAGCTTTATGTGCTGGCATCCTGCATGTGTATGAGATGGGCAGGTACTGTGTCCACCCTCATTCCTGCATGCATTTTCTTGCAATTCTCCCACGCTGATGTTCGATGTGAGATGCATTCTTGACTCTTTTAGGCATATCTGTGAATTTGGGCTAAGTTAGTATCATGCTCCTGTACTGGGAGATAGTGGTACATAACACTGTGTCACAGATCTTTCACCCTCTTGTCTCCCATGCCTGCAGCTCAAAGTCCACCAGCATACGGCCATGTGGAGGGCCATTGCATGCAAGGTGCGGGCTCTGGGTGTCTCAAACTGACTGACGCAAACACTGCCACAAGAGGTGGGATGACATCTGCCGGCCGAGCAAGAACGTGGCGGAGATGGCACTGGGGCTGCTCCCTTGGACTGGCAGGTTGGCGCGGCGGAGCATGACACCACTAATGGCCCGCATCTTGGCCGTGACACAGCCTGAGCTGGATGCACGTTTGAAGGAGCATCAGCAGCAAGCTAGGGGTGAGTATTCTTGGAAGGGTGACTTTGGCTGTGAGTGGCTGCATGTGTTCACAGCCTGGGCCAGCGCTGGGCTATGTGATGTTGGTAGTGTGATGCAGTGGCTTGTAAGTGGCCTCTGTGCTGGGTGCAGCTGTCATGCATTTGCCCTACCTGTACTTCCTAATTGTTAGAAGGTGATCTCAGAGGGGCCCGGAAGGGGCCCTGACTGCCCTGAGACCCACCCTCGAGGTATCGTAGCCGGGCACTGGCGGGAGACTCCTCCGGGGAGGAACCTCATATCTAGGATCGTACACTCGGCACCACACGACAGAGAGACACTACACGAGGAGTTCTTAAGAGCAAATCTTTATCAGATCGGAGTGGTAGGATCTTTATGATCAGCAAGGCAAAATATATACAAGTAGAGCGCGGGCTCACAAGGTCTTGGAGGGGGGTTAGGAGGTAGCGGGACAGTCTTTGGGGATAGGGATCAAATGCAGGAGCGTACCCGGCGCACAGCTCACAATCCTCGAGCTGGGGGATACGCTTGTCGTCGTGGGGTCCGGCGGGACCAAGAGAGTCTGTGGGAGGTGCGAGTCACTCAGCAGGCTCAAGTATAAGTTCGGAGGTCTTACGATCTTCGGGGAGCCGCGAGTCACTCGGCAGGGCTCAAGCACAGGTTCGGAGGTCTTACGATCTTCAGGGAGCCGCGAGTCACTCAGCAGGGCTCAAGCACAAGTTCGGAGGTCTTACGATCTTCAGGGAGCCGCGAGTCACTCAGCAGGGCTCAAGCACAAAGTCGGAGGTCTTACGATCTTCGGGGAGCCGCGAGTCACTCAGCAGGGCTCAAGCACAAGTTCAGAGGTCTTACGATCTTCGGGGAGCCGCAAGTCACTCAGCAGGGCTCAGGTGTTTCCAAGGCGAATCTGCCAGACAGTCCCAGAGCACCCCTTGTTATAGGGCGACTCCTCTTTGATGTCCGGAGTCTGTGCAGGCAGGGGTCTTGTCACCTGGGGGTCGCTTGTTGGGGGGTTTCCTGCCATTGTCCTTTGATCCTTTCAGGGCCGGGTCGGGAGGAGCCCCAGACACCCAGCAGGCGTGGAGCCAGCCCTCGGGAAGGCCGGCGGGTCGATCGAAACCCACCTTCCCAGGGAAGCGCGGAGGTGTGATGGAAATTGCTCCTCCCTTTCTCATCCCAAGGGGAGCGCAATGTCCTCCAGCCGGAGTGGCGCCTATAGGCTAGGGTCGCGCTGGGGCCGGCGGCCATCTTGGTGCATAAGTGGGCACGCGGGCCCGGGGTGGCCGAAGGAGGAAGGCCACGGACGGGGGAAGTCCGGGTCGGGTGTGTGTGTTCTGGTGGGAAGGATCGGCTAGGCCGTGGGCTCGGGGCTGGTGTGAGGTGCAGGGGTCAGGTCTGACTATGTTACGAGGGCCGGGTCTAACACTAATGTAATTTGAGTAATGGGCCTTGACATTGCATTCTGAGTCGTGTGCTTCAGGTATCGTCCGCACTGGGGTACTCTGGGAAATCCCATGGAAAGGAAGTGTGCATCATTTGAGTGTGCTTCATCAATGCATGCATTGCCTGACCTCAGAATTGTGAGGCTGAGACATCTGACACCAATGTGCAACAGTAGTTGTGCCCTAAAGTGCAACATGGTGGATGGCATTAGCTCATGGCCATTGTGGACAGTTATGTTGTAGTCTGTATCTGTGTTGTCCCCTTCTGCTCCCTCCAGATGTGACAGTGGCAACATGTTGTGGGGTACATCTTTGCCCCCATCAGGGCCCTAGGTGTGCTCAGAGCTATTTGTCTGTCTGGTTGAACGGAGCCACCGGCAGGATATTGTGCTGTGTGGGCATCACATGGCTCACTTATGCCCCGTTTGCTTGTTGACACGCAAAATTCGATTCGAAAATTGAGGTCTCACAATGTTATTGCACATGGTGGTGTGCAACATGGAGATATCATCATCTTTAGTGATGCTTTGCTTGCATATGATTGTTCTGTTGATGCCAATGAACTGACCCTACATCTCTCTCTCTCTCATGCAGCATCTCCTGTGGGCACAGAAGGACAGGGGATGGACACCAGTGGTGAGGCATCAATCACAACTGCTGCACACAAGCACAGTGACACAGATGTGACCAGCGCCTCAGAGGGGGACAGGAGTATGCTTGAGGAATTACAGCCAGAGACGCAAACCTCTACGTCATCTGACGCCAACGGTGACACATCTATGTTGACAGGCACAGGGAACGGGGACTCTGCCTCCTCTTCCACCACACAGCATACAGTGTCCACCCTCCCAACTGCTTCCACTAGTGCTGCCAGTGTTCGCAACAGTAAGAAGGGAAGAGTGTCCTTCACCCCAGGCACCGCTGCCCCTATCCCCCCTGCTGCCATCAGTGCTGAGTCTGTGGACCTTTTGCTCCAGCTGTGTGTGGGCCAGACAGCTATCCTCAATACCTTCCTAGACCACAACAAGAAGTTGGCACAGGTAGTTGCTTTCATGGAGGGCGTACATTCAGATGTGGGTGGGCTACACCAGGCTGTCCAATCTTTGTCCTCAACAGTGACGGCAGCCATTCAACTGGCACAATCTTGGAGTCCCACTCCAGTCCCTTTGTCCACCCCCTGCCAGTGGCCACATGTGATGATAGTAACCACACACCACAGACCTCAAGGGCAAGATACAGCACAAGCAGCACACAGCAGCAGCAGCCCAAGCGGTCCAGGGCGCAGACACCATCCCACAGAAAACTAAAGCCACCACAGAGCGCAAAGACAAAAGCCCGTCAGGCGACACCAAGGGCCACAAAGCCAAGAAACAGGCCTTAGGGTCATATGCCTCAGAGGCATCCCCAGCCAAGGACTCTCCTGTCCCAAAAGCGTCTCACAAAGACAAGCAGACAGGTTCCGTGCCCGCTGAAAAGGTGATGCCTGCTAAGAGTACACATAAGAAGAGCTCCTAGGCAGATTCACCCACAACCTCAACTCCCATCCAAAGCCCTGTGAAGCAGGGAAAGGAGGGCACTGTAGGGGGTACACCTGGTAAACAGGGGATGGAGGGGCAAAGGCAAGGCCAGGCCAAGCGTACCAGTGGATCCAGCACGTCCCCAGAGGGAGGGCCACCGTCTGCACCTGATGCAGATTTGGTGGTGAATGTGCCTGTTGTGTCCACACCACTTTCCATTAATCCAAAGACAGGGAAGCCATTTAGAGTCCCCAAGAAGTGGAAAGGCACCCCTCCACAATATCCCACCCACACTGTGTCTCACGGCAGCATGACTCCACCTCCACGTGCCACTACACCACTTGGTCCAAGCAGCCCTCCGGCTTGCCAAGCCACTGATGCCTCTACCACAGCTGGGCCTCTCTCGCCCCGGGTCAGTCCTCCAACTGTCCCCAACACATAGCCACCTCCCAGTCTGACTGACAGCCAAGTCTGAGTGGAAGTGCCCCTCACACACCTGTCTCGCCCACAGCGCTGCTTGTACTGCCCATTGTTACCCCCCTGACTGTGTTGCTGACCATGGCAGGGTACAGTCACACACATTCCCTGTGCAGCTTCTCATGGACTTACTCTGCACCTTGGACTGATCACTGTCCTTGTTTTTCCCTGTTGTTTGCCCCTTGCCTGTGCAGAATCTCTTGTAACTGTTCTGCACTTTGTGCTGGCCACTGGCCTTGTTGTTCACTGATGGTTGTCCCTTGCCTGTGCAGCTTCTTATGGACTTACTCTGCACTTTGTGCTGGCCACTGACCTTGTTGTTTCCTGCTGTTTTCCACTTGCCTTTGCAGCTTCTCATGGACTTACTCTGCACCTTGGACTGGCCACTGGCCTTGTTGTTCCCTGCTGTTTGCCCCTTGCCTGTGCAGCTTCTCGTGTAACTGCTCTGCATGCTGTGCTGGCCACTGGCCTTGTTGTTCCCTGCTGTTTGCCACTTGCCTGTGCAGGATCGCATTTGTCTACTATTGGTGCCTATCTGTGCAATATGTGAATAAAGACAGTTTCTCCTGTTGTCTGTTTTGTCAGTGTCCTTACTGATTAAAGTGTTTTCTGTGTGAGTATGGTTTACTGTGACACATGCTCTGTATGCCACTTTAACATTGCCAATGGCTTGTCTCACTTTTTTAAGTTTTTACAGGGGTGACATGCACTTCAGTTCTTACTGACTCTGAAGCTTGTGGGTGCAATGATGGTGGTTTTAGATGGACTACTGTTTTCATTATCTTTCTTTGTTAAAGTTTGCTATACTGTACACATGTCAGGTTTGGAGGCACTGCCAGCACAGAGTGGGATTCTATCCACATGATTGCAGGCAGGCTGGCCAGGAACGTTATGTCTGTGTGATCTTACTGTATGTGTGCCCAGCAGTGTTGGTGTTTGGTCATCTTGTGATGAGCAGTCATCCTAGTCACATGGGTGGATTTCAATGTGTGCACTTGGGTGGTCAAGAAGTGTGCAGTGTGAAGGGGTGACTTTGTCGGGAGTGTTGATGTGTGTGTGCCCCTGCAATGTCAGCTACACACATGTGTCACCCAGGATTTGTGTGCCTGTTTGTCTGATTGTTCAGCCCTGTGATTGTGATTGTGTGCACATGTGTGAGTTGTATGTTGTGCACTGTGCAATGTGTTTGTGTGTCCTTGCAGTTCTGGCTGACTCCTACTTGTTGTTGGTGCCTTTTGTGAGTATGCAGAGTGTGTGACTGTCAATTCAGGGTTGTGTTTTGTTGATCAGCCATGTGTCTTGATACTGTTTGTGGTGGCTGTGCAGCTCCTGCTCAGCCACACTGACATTGTGGGTGTGTTTTCTCATGCATTGATGTCACATGGGACTTTATTGCCTCCAGTATGGCATGTGGTGTGTGGTGTTATACTATCCCCCATCTGTGCTTTTGATGCCTAGCCATTGTGAGTCTGCACTCCATCTATTTGTGTAAGGTACACTCCAGCCATGGCCACTACTGACGTACACAACACTTTCATGTCAGCTGTCCCCTTGGGTTGCCTGTGTGTGTGCCTCCCCGACACTTCATTTGTGACACTGTGCTTTGTGTTGCAGATCTGTGCAATGGATCAATGTGCCACTCAGGACATTTTCCCAATTGTTTATATGTTATTTTCTGCTACTGTTTTTTAGTCATGTTTGCTCATCTGCAGTTCAACTGTTTGTGCTGCACAGTCCTCTGGTGAGTCTGGTCATGTTGTTTTCACTTTGGGGTCCCAGACTTGGGCATCTGTGGGTGCTGGGTTAGGTGTATGTGTGTTTGCTGAGGTACTGCTTGACTTCCTGAGTGTGGTGTTGTCTGTATGCTGTTTTGATTGTTGTTGTGGGTGTTCATGGTGTATCACTCATATCTGTGTGGAACTGGTATGTTTGGTGTGCACACAGCTTGTTTTGCATGCAGTCCTGTGAGTGTATGTTGCCTGGTCCTTGCCTGGTGTGCATCCCCCGATGTCCTGCTGTGTTTGCAATGTGATTTATTGGCATGTACATCTGTTGTGTGTTTGATGTGGCAGTGTGCAGTGCTTGGGCTGTGTTGGCTTTTTCAGATGACAGTTGCTCTGTGTGTGATGTTCTATTTGCATGTCATTGTGTGTGAGTTCTTTGAGCATTGTGATACATTCTGATGTGTGTTGCAAGTGTGGTGTCCATTACTTGTGTGTCTGTCACATGTAGCAAGGTGTATTATTGACACTGGGCTTGTTTTGGGTGCACACTTGTGCTATGTTCTCTCATTTTTGAGCTGTCACTTGTCATGAGTGTGCATGTGCAAGCATGTGGTACACTATGACACCATGTTGACTTGATGGGTGGTGTGGTATGTCTGTCTGTGTTTTCTTATTGGCCCATTGCTTCCAGTTTGTGTTCAAGATTGTTTTGTGATGATGCAATTCTCGTCTGTGTTGTGGTATGTTGTCTGTTCATTGTTCCTGACTGATGAGGTTGTTTACTCCTGTTCTGTCTGTGCTCCCATTGCCTTTCCACAGTTTTGCTGCACAGGTCATGTCTGGTCTTGTTGTAGTTCTTTGTGTGTTTTTATTGAGTATTGTGTTTGGCTGTTGTTTTTGTGCAAACATTGGTTGAGGCATCCCTGAGTGTGTGTGATGTTTGTGGATACCCCCAGGGAGTGGGATTGTTTGTCAGTGTATTGAGAGGACATTATTGGAACCCTTCTGTGTGTTTGACACTGGTGTTGTGTGCTGCTGGTGTGAGGGGGTTGGTGTGAAGGTTCCTACATGTGTTTGACAGTTATGGAGTGTGTCAATGTGCCCTGTGTGTGGTGCTGCTGACATACTCCTGTCACGTAGTTGGATACAGATGTGTGGCTGTTCACTGTTTGACTTCAGAGCCTTCCTTTCATCCCTGTGCCTATACATGGCTTGCCTTGCTGTCTCCCTGAGTTGTTGCACTGTGGTGACTGTGGTTTGACTTCACTCACTGTGCCAGCCATGTGTCATTTGATGGGCTTAGGGTGTTGTCATATGTTCCTTCACTTGCATATGATGTACACATGCTTGGTGGTTATCTCCTTGGCCTTCTATTTGTTGTCCTCTATTGCTAATGGCATGTGGTCTGTGTATGTGGCTGTGTGTCAGTGTGGGGTATGTCTGTGTGACTTGGCAGGCTGTGTGTCCAGTTGAGTGATTGTTCATCATCTATGTGTGTGTTCATTTTGTGCTTGAGTGTGGTGTTGTTGTGGTGTGTGGGTTGCCCTGGCCCTGTACTTCTATGTTGTGTGTTTCTCTGCAGCCCCACCTGCTGAGGTTGTATCCCTAGTTGTTTTGTGTGTGGTGCAGGGTGTGGGTTCACCTGGCTGGTTTGTGTGTTTGGGAGAGCACAGGAGGGGCACATAGCATGTCCCTTCATGTTTGAGGTGCCTAGTTTGTGGAGGGTAGAGATGTGGCCCTGTGTTCTTTGTGGACTGCCCATGCCTGGCCCTGGCCTTGCCTTTGCATTGTGCGCATATTTTCACATGTCTTCACTGCTGCAGTGACGTGACCGGGACATTACATCAAGATCACGGTAGATGGGTGACCTGTAAACGGAGGGGTGAGTTGGTGACAGGTAGGGCATGTGTGGGTACACTTGTGGATGTGTTCCTGTCCCCATCAGGGGGTCTGGTGTGCACAGGAACCCTATATCTGCCCATGTATTATGTGTTGTTGTGTGCGGAGTTGTGTGATTGTGTACCTGCGGCGGCGTCAGCGACAGTGCATGAGTTCCTGGTAGTGTATCAGGTACAGCACCGGGAAGACCTGTAGGGCTGGATCCATTGTGGTCGGGACCGTATGGTGGGGACCGGGAATCAGGTTTCGCACTCCGCTGTCGAGCTTCCGCCATCTCTGGTTGGGCGGTTTCTCCGCTGCGTTGTGAGTGGCTGTTTGGGGCATCCTGATTTGTACAGCGGATGGGACATCATTCTGCATGGTGGTGAGTCTCCATTGGCTCCCAACGGCGCGGTGGCGGGTGCACTTTGATGGCGGTTTGCGTCGCACTGCGGCGGACGGGAAATGGGCTATGTTTGGCCATACTAATATGGCGGGCATGAGGACCACTGCTGGCGTGCGGAAAAAAGCATTTCCACCACCACCAGCACCGTGGTGGTGCCTCCACCCACCATCCTAAGGGGCCCCTAAACTTGGAGCTTTAATTGCTGAACCTGTGAAATTTTCAAAAGGATTTGCTGAGACAGCAGACGTAGAAAAATCCTTGTGAGTGTATGGAAAATGAGTTCGGACTGTCACACATTTGACAATCTTCGGTGGAGTGATTTCAAGAGATCAGTCCTGCTGAGTGGCCTTCCACTGCTGTTATATTCTGTGCTTGGACATATTAAAAGAGCGTTCCACCTGATCAGAAGATGTGCAAATGTCTTGGATCATGCAAATGTAGGGAAAGATCCATGTGAATTTGGTTGGGAAGATATTGATGGGGTGTTCAATTTTACAAAATTACCATAGCCTCTACCCATAGAACTTACACGTACATGTACTTGCAAAACCTGTGCTACAAAAACCTCTCCCTGTTGATATGCTCTTCTCAAATGTTCAACAGTTTGGAAATGTACCATGAGCGACGTCCGAAACAAATAAATAAAGTGAACTATAAAATGTGTCCAAAACAGGAGTGATAAACATTTTTTTTTCATATTCAGATCATAAACATTGTTTGCTGTATACATAAAAGGATTCAAAACCATTGTTATGTGTTTCATTTCTATGTATGTCTCTTCTTCCTCTAATATAGCTGCCATTTTGGAAAATGACAGAAGGGTTGATCTGAGGAGTTATCTTCTCTCTCTATAAGACTACTTGCCCACCACCACCTATGTTTAGATACCAAAATGAAGTATTTAGGGCTCATGGTTTCTGAAATATTACATCATCACTGGAACACATCTGCCATTTTTGAAAATGTAATCCAGAAAACTTTGGCCGAGATCAGCAATATCTACCCAAGCTAAATACTTCTCTAAGGATCCAAAAACACAAATCAAAAATGAAAATCTCTGGACAACAATATTTTTACGGAGGTATATCAGGGGGCTGGGATTAAGAGCATAGACAGACAAAGTCAGAGATACAGATAGGCAGAGAGGATAAGAGGTTTAGACAGAAAAATAGAATAGGCAGAGGTCAAATAGGTTCACTTTTCCAGGGGGTCCCTTGGAAGGAGGGGGGCCTGGGAGATGGCCCACTTTGCTCATGTGTTAAAACGTCTCTGTACTGGTATATCAATTGGGCTGTCGCTCATGTGTATAGTAAAGTTCTATATGCTAAATGCCTATAGTGCACCTGTATGCTAAAGGGGGCTACCATGAAAAACAAGGATGGTTGCCTTTTGAGAGGAGAGGACACTGTGTCGAATTTTGCATTCCCAAGCCCAGACTGAAGAATCAGAACACTAGCGATCGTCTCCCTAACTGCGAGAATGAACAGAGAGATTTACTGTGTCACCGGAGAATGCACTGTGGACAACCAGCTTCAAACCCTGCCACACCGAGAGTGCTACTGACCATCAGCAGCTGCTGCAATTGTCTGCGACGTTTGAGTGTGCAACCCTCCAGGGCACTCCAGTAGTGCAACCACTGTAGAGGTGAGTAAGACTGATCGAGGGGCTGAAGGGCCCTGGGGAACTTGTATTTGCGTCATAGCTCTTTAGTTACTGGAACACTTTTGACTTTGGAAGAGTAGGAGTGGGACATCTAAAACTTGGATACTAGTGGGCCATGACCTTAGTGTTGCCTATAGTGAATGGGGAATAACCCTATCCATTAAAGAGAGGGAATTGGAACTCAGGAACCTGTCTACTGAACACTAGAGTACTGACCTCCGGTGACTTCTTGTATTAATTGGGTATACTGTATTTTACTTTGTGTTCATATATATATATATATTCACTTAAAAAAGCATAGGTTTCACACATGTTATAGTTAGGTGGATATTTCACTCGTAAAAAACCAATGAAATTCCCCCGTTATAGTTAGTTCAGATAACTATAACTCGCGCGCCCGCAATCCACTGCTCATGACGTCACATATTACATCACTCATGACATGGTCAGTGGCATCACTCATGACATCACTGATGACATCATCCTTGTGATAGAGTGGCGGTCGCGCGAGTTATAGTTATCTGAACTAACTATAACGGGGGAATTTCATTGTTTTTTTACGAGTGAAATATCCACCTAACTATAACATGTGTGAAACCTATGGTTTTTTAAGTGAATTTGCAAGGTTTTTTAAATGCTAATTCCTAACTATAACGTGTGTGAAACCTATGGTTTTTTCAGTGAATTTGTACGGTTTTTTAAATGCTAATTTATTTATGTATTATTATCTTTTTTATATATTTATTTTACAATAAACTACGTATTAAATTTTTTTTTGGGGGGGTGTTTTCACCGTACGCGCACCCCCGCAATTTAAAAAAAAAAATATTCTGCCTTCGGGGTCCTTCAGGGACCCCTGACAAAGGCTAGGGGGTCAGGAACTCTCTACCCTGCCCCCTTTTCACGTTCGCCACCTTCCTTTTTCACTCTCGCACTGAAAACAAACAAAATGACGGCCGACACTTCCTGATTTCGACCGATTCGAACGTTGACTAACATGTAACCACCAATCAGAATTACGCTCGCGCACGTTAGGGTGCTCGCACGGTGCAAAATAGCTCGAGACAAGGCAAATAGCATCGCCCTAGATGCTCAGCAGCCTATCACTCACGAGGTCCAAGAACCATCAAGGCAGAGTACCATTAATACTAACTCCATTATCTCTGAATCTATTGACAACATCAGATTGATAACCAACTATTGTAAACAAGAGAGACAGATTCGCAGAATTTTATATAAAAATTGGCCAATAATTCGGACAGACATCACTATGTCACAATTTCTGCCAGAACTCCCTCTGTTGACATTTAGAAGGGCCCCCTCAATGAGGGATGCTCTAGTAAAAAATAGTCCTGAGGTGATGACTTCTAACACATGGCTAACAGCCAGACAAGGTTTTTTTAAGTGTAGTTCTTGCCGCGCGTGTAAATTTGGGAAATATATATATGAATATGTTACAGCTTTCAGTCCCAATCGAGTTAAAATAAAAGGACACTTTACTTGCAGAACTGAATATGCAATCTATATTTTAGAATGTACTTGCCAGTTATTATATGCTGGCAGTACAAAATTGCAAGTTTTTAACAGGATTTTACAACATCTTAGAGCAGTGGTCAATTCAGATCCTACCTATCCTGTAGCGCGACATCTCAAATTAGTACACAACAATAACCTTAATGACCTCAGCTACTATGTTATCAGCGCAATACCCAAAAACATTAGAGGGGGTAATAGAGAAAAAAGGCTGAGACAAGTGGAGTCTGAATTTATTATGCTACTAGATACTAAAATGCCAAATGGTCTTAATAAGAATGAAGATTTGCACAACGTTTTATAATGAATAACTTTTATAATGAATCATTTTTGTGATGTTGATTGTTTGGTGAAGTCTCGGGTTGCTTTTAGACTGGCTTTTTATCCCTACTTTTGCCAGGTTTTATCTGGTTTTCTAGGTTTTATCTGGGTTTTGTGGGAATTATTGTCGGTTTTAGGTCCTTGGATTTTACCAATTTTTTATACATCATTTTATCAAATTTGTGCACTTTGTGATTCATTGGCTGCTAAAATATATGGTTTTATTTAGGCCCATATTTTATTCTGAGTCATAGTAGAAGTATAACATCTTAGGTCTGTTTTAACTCCATTATAAAATATACAATTTTCTTGTCTCATTAGATGCTATAAACCAGAACAGTTCTGAAGATGGGGACGTGTATACTTGTATGAACATTATATCTCCAAGTAATTGAAACATCGGATAACATTTGTAACGTCTATCATAAGCTGCAATATAATTTAAGTTATTAATTATGTATATATAAGTCAGTTATGATTATGCACTTTAGTATTAGCACTTTTTTTGCACTATTTTGCACAATATTTTAGAATAACCGTAAGATGCGCCAATCGGTTCAATGGGTATGTGTAATAGGTTACATTAATTCGGTTAATTCTTATACAAGTAATTTTGCAATTAGTATTTCTCAACGAATATGCACTGTGCTAAAATTTATAGTTGGAGATATATTATAAGTTGATACTCGTTAGTTGTGAAATATCGTAAAGGAACACTAGGTTCTTATTGACATCCAACTTTATACAACTATCAACGAATAATGAAGTATTCACTATGTAATGTATAACAAATGCAAAATTGATTGAGAAAGTATTATTATTTGTATTAACTCACAGTCCTATGTTTATGTTTGAACCGCAATTGTTTTGTTAAAATCTAAGCGTGCCTTTGATTAGTCACCTTATATATACTCACTGAGTGGTCCAGCGCGTCATGTGATCAAGACTGCCGTGGGGCAGTCGAAACGCGTCAGGCTGATCACTCGCTTGATATAATTATGTACTTGCACTTTAATCTGCAGTAAAATAAAAGAATTATTTTCTACGCTGTGGTCCGTACCTGCTTTTGGATCGTATCAAGGATCGTTCCAGGATTTTGGTTATCATATATATATATACATATATATATATTCACTTAAAAAACCATAGGTTTCACACATGTTAAAGTTAGCTGGGCATTTCCCTCGTAAAAAACCAATGAAATTCCCCCGTTATAGTTAGTGCAGGCAACTATAACTCACGCGACCGCAATCCGCTGCTGATGACGTCAGATATTACATCACTGTATTTAGACACTTATTTACCCATGTCTTCTTCCATTCATCTTTAGCTATACATATATTTCATTTTTTTTTTTTCAGAAAGACACATATGTCATCAGTGATGTAATATCTGACGTCATCAGCAGCGGATTGCGGTCGCGTGAGTTATAGTTGCCTGCACTAACTATAACGGGGGAATTTCATTGGTTTTTTACGAGGGAAATGCCCAGCTAACTATAACATGTGTGAAACCTATGGTTTTTTAAGTGAATTTGCAAGGTTTTTTAAATGCTAATTCCTAACTATAACGTGTGTGAAACCTATGGTTTTTTCAGTGAATTTGTACGTTTTTTTAAATGCTAAGTTATGTATTTATTAATATATTTTTTTAAACAAAACTTTTTCACTGCGCGCACGGTGGGCACGCGGTGGCGACCGCCAGTAGATTATATATATATATATATATATATATATATATATATATATATATATATATATATATATACACTCCCCTTTTTTTCTAAAAGCATATATTTGACTGGACAATCATGTATTGCTGCCATTGAATGTATTTTGAATTGTGAGTCTCACCCCTAGCCTCTACCTCTCCCCCGTAAAGTCATGGATTGCTCTACCCACACTACTACTGAGAGTCAGGTGCTGAAGGGATACTTGTCCCAGTTACTCAGGACCTACAGCAAGTCAGGCTGCGGACATTAGGAGTAAAAGGCCTCAACCCTGACAGCTGGGCTTAGTTGCTCCTGCTTGAGGCGTGGCCCTCTGAAAGTGGTTCTGAGCGGTATTGACTCTCATTTACTTTCATTGGCTGAGTCACACAAAAATTGTAAAAGTATAGGCAGAGATTTACCTTCATGCATGAACGTATTTTTTGTTTTGGCTCAATTCATGAACATTCCCAGAAGTACGCCTTAAAAACCGCACAAAGTGCAGGTTTCAGACGTACTTCTGGGAACCTCATGCTACACATTCCCTAGGTTCCTACCCCCGTTGTGCCTAATTTGAGACAGCCAAGAATTAAACCCAGGAAAATGGAGCCTACCTTGCCAATACACAATTTCATAGTAGTTGCAAATGCACAATTGTATCGCATTTGCATTTTCTACTTGGGGAAACATTTTTCCTTGTGGAGAAAGCTCATTCCCTACACCCCCACCAAATGTGGGAATGATAAGTTCCCCTTATTATCATAGAAGGGTAATTACCCAGGCCATAGTCTAGAGTAACTTTACTGCCATTTCCAAGGTCAGAAAGGGTCTGATCAGAGTTTATGAATTCCTGCAAATGTACATGTTGTGGACGTTCACCAATGTACAAGGCAAGCCACGCTTTCTAAAGCCCAATTCTCACTCCATGGATGGGATTTATTACTGCAAACTTCTCTGCAATTGTGTTGATAAAATCCCCTATAATACATGCATTTACGCCTGCCGGGGAATCATTTTCTGAATTCCTGATTGGCGTAAATTAGGTCGTTTTCGCCGTAAACATAATCATTGGACACCCTATATTAAAGCAATGTCGTAATTTGCCAAAATGCTTCAGTACTTTCCCAACCTGCAACTTCTTTAGCAATTTTGAAATATAGTCACTAAAATTCATACATTCCCAAACCATGTGTTTCCATTCTCTTCCTCATTTTATATCTTTGCGTTCTCATGGGTATGAAGAGGAAGACTGTGACCTTGAGCTTGACTGCAAGAAACATTCATGTTTACACTGTCTCGAAGATGTGTCCTCAGTTTTGCTAATTTTTCACACGTTGGGTACTCAAATGTATTCTATCAAAATTACTAAGTTTATTTCATTTGTCATAGTATCACTCTTTTTCATTGGACATTAGGTAGGACATTAAGGCATATTATGCATTTAAATGGGTATGAAGACACCTTTCTGTATGTGGAGCGGTTTATTGCTCTTCACAGATGATATATTAGTTCTACCACAGCCACATGTGGTTATGAAGATTTATTGCGAGTCCATGGAATAAGTCCTGCTAATATGTACTGTAAATGCGCAGGTTTTTACTTTGAAAGCCTGGGGGACTTCAAATAATATAAAGTCATTTTGACAGAATTCCAGGAGTGTAGAGTTGGAATGGTGCCTTGTATTGACAAAGGAGTTAGCTATGTGTGCAGGTCTATGGATACACTGTGTGGTTTTGTTAAAAACTAAATGTAGGAAGTTATAGTTGTTTTTATATCCTCGTCGGAAACTAAAAGCTTGCCATTGGTTTCCCACCAACAAAAAATATAGCAGCTATTCATATAACGCAGTTTTTTGTTTTTTTTTACAAATGTGACTGTTAAATCACGACCTTACACAAACTCATCATAGGTAAAAGAAATGCATACGTCGTCCTTGCTTATGTAGTGGAGTTGTAGGAAAGTACATTAATTTTTGGATTCCTGATAAAACCATCAGGTCTGGGTGACAGAAAGTGCTCCTTTGTGTGAGGTGATGAATTAGGTCGTTTTACCTATATCTTAATTAGCACTTTCCTTACTCCAAGTACCATTCTTCATCTCCAGAGTCCTTATTAAACTAAGTTGAGGCCACGAGAAAGGCAACATTCTTCCCCTTTAAAAAGAAAAAGAAAAACGTCTTCTCTTCTTTAATTCCTTTCCTCGTTCCACCTTGATCGTTCCACCCATATACTGTATCAGGTTTGCCATAGAAAGCACATATGGAGCAGTACAACCGAGTCAAAGAGAGTGGAGAAGTTGCTGTTGAATAAGGGAGATATTACCTCCTCGTGCTTCTATCGACTTAAAGGCCCACGTGCATCAAGCTAATATGCGATCGCAAACATTGCGAATCGCAAAAAAAGGTCGTTTGCAATCACAAAATAGCCTCTTCCTATGCATGAAGCAAATTCGCAGAAAATCCTACTTTTCACAAAATTAGCGATTTCCAAAATACCGAATGGGTAATAGCGATTCCGTATTATGGAATCGCTAATAAGAAATTGCAAGATAGTATGCAAAAAGATTTTGCAAATATAGAATAAGTTAAGAATCGCAAATTGCATCTCCTAAATAAGAACAAATAATATGAGGTGGTAAAAAATTCACATTCAAAATAATCAGGTGTAAATCATCAGAAAACTACTTAAACATTCCCAGAATGCATCAGAATGTCTCACAATGGCAGCGCTCTATGTCATGACGAGGAGGATGAGGCTAAGAGCAGCAGCACAGAGACGAAGGAGGATACAGGAGAGAATTTTCAGAGTGCGCGTCACTTTGCTAGGGTAGACGGAGAAAGAGATTTATGAGAAATATAGGCTGAATGCTGCCACAATCTTAGATCTCATTGCTGAGTTAGACCCAATACTGCTGCGTCAGACTTGCAGGACACATGCCATCCCCACCCCTGTGCAGGTTCTGTGTTCACTGCATCTCCTAGCTTCAAGGACCTTCCAGGGAGTAATTGCCGCTGCTGGAGGTATCTCTCAATGTGCCCTCTTGCGCTTTTTCAACGCTTTCCTAAATGCCATGTTGCAGAGGATACACCACCACATTAGGTTCCCTACAACACCACAGGAATTGCGGCAAACTAAATTACGTTATTATCAGGTTGCACAATTTCCACATGTCATTGGTTGCATTGATGGGACGCATGTACCCATATGTTCCCCCCGTCAGTGAATGAGCACGTCTATCGGAACCGGAAATCCTACCATTCGCTGAACATTCAAGTAATCTGCAATTCTAAAACAATAATCACAGACATAGTGGCAAGTTACCCTGGCAGTGCACATGACTCCTACATCTTCCGGCAGAGTGGCATACATAGACGTCTGCTTGCGGGTGAATTTGGAGAAGGATATTTGCTGGGTAAACAGATGTAATACTGTCTTGCACACCTGTCCACCATGGTGACACATAACAGTAACTAATGTATATTCATTTTTCACATCCTGTAGGTGATAGTGCATACGCTGTGAGATCTTTCATCCTCACTCCCTATCTGAATCCTTCGACACAGAGGGAGCAGCCATACAATCATGCACACATTGCGACATGCAATGTGATTGAGAGGACATTTGGTGTACTCAAATCCAGGTTTCGCATCCTCCACTAAACCGGTGGGGCTTTACAGTATAGGCTGGAGACATGCTGTAAAATTGTTGCTCAATGTGCTATGTTGCACAACGTAGCCACTAATCGGGGCATTCCCCTGAAAGACTCTGATAGCGAGCCAGAACTATACATCCACCCCAAGCAGCATGCTGTCCAAATGCAGCAGAGGGGAGACAGAGACGGCCAGAAATCATGCAACATTACTTCTAAGGTGGGTTGTCACAACACAACACAGTTTTTGCTTAAAGGTTTATTGTGTTAGTTGGGTAGTTGTGTTGATGCACACATACCATTGTCAGACAAGTGCAGTGTGGGTACAGACAATCAAATGTCATTGTCTTTGCACTGCAACATCAGTGTGAACAGGTTACACATTTCTGGTTACGTCACCAGATTGGTACATGTCCAACTCTCTACTTCTTCCTGTAACGCACTCCTGTGGCGCTTTCAGTAGGCTCTGCTACCCCCGTCATTGAGCCTGCTGTGCCGGCTTGACTCCTGGTACTGCGCCTCCTGCCATGTGCCACAGGTACCAGTAGGCTGCTGAGGCTGGAGCCCGCCACACTGTCCCCCCCTGCATGAATGAGGATTCCACTAGCTGCTGCAGTCTGTAGTCCTTCCACAGCAGTGGTGACCTGGATGAGTCCCCTGGCCACATCCCCGCAGCAGTGTGTCATGTCAACCTGCATGCTGACTGCACGCCTGGAAAGCTGAGCTGTAGTATGACTCAGCCTATTTATTGCCCTGGTGTAACTCTGCATGCATCCAATTGCATTCTGATTCCTCCTGCCATTTGAGACATGCTCAGCCTGGATGACACTGCACATATCTTCAATGGCAGTCACAACACGGTCAAGTTTCTCACTGTTGCCCTGTGCCCTTCAACTACTGCAGTAGTCCGCTCTCTCAGGAAGTCATGAATCCCACCCATGTGTCTTGACATTGTTCCCAGTTGGCCCTGCATGATACGAATATTCTTCCCTTGCAGGCGCTGGACCCTCAGCATCCTGTACTCAAGCACACTTGCGGTGGGTTCACCATTGTCCTCAGCAGAAGTGAGGATTGCCCTGGGCCTTCGCCTGTGGAACTGCATGGAACGGCGCTGCATTTTTGACTCTGGTGGTGGTGATGGTGGTGTACGGGCAGGCCGCTGTGTGTGAGCTCCTTTTTGGCTGTTAACACCACTCTCCAAAACAGGCAGAGGTTGGACTCTTCTCCTGCGGTGAGTGGGAACAGGTATGGGTGAGGATGCTGCCATTTCTTGTCCCTCATCATGCTGTTCCATATGTCCCTCAGACTCGTGGTCGTCAGCCACGTCACTGTCCTGTGCTGCAACTGTGATTGAAACAGTGCAAGTTCAGTTAGTTTTTGTTTGCTCTTGTTTGTAACATAGCGCCTGCAAAGGTATATCTACTTATGTAATGAAAAAAGTCTACTGTTGTCACTTCCTTGCTGTACTCTGCAGCAATAGAGCTGTTTTAGTCCCTCCATGCCTTGCACTTACATTTGTCTGCATACAACTCCCACAATGCATTAGGGTGTTGCAAGTAAAAGGTGGACTGGACTCAGGTGTGCTACACTACGCAGGGTATACATTTGGGGAGGTGGGATTACATTTGACATACAAATATATTTAGCTGTGCTCTTACCTTGGGAGGTACCCGCATGTCCTGAGGTGTCGATCTGTGTAACACCGACAACTGCCTCTGGCTGCAGAGTGGATGCCACCATGTCTTTCAGTGGGGTGTTTGGACGCTCGCTAGATGGTCCCCCTCCTGTTTTTTTGGCTGCGGCTTGCCTGTCTGCCACCCTCTCTTTTTCTCGGCTGCGCAGGTCATACCATCTCTTCTGCAGGTTAGGGATGTCACGATGTGTTACCCCCACAGCATTTACCTTGGCTTGTATTCCAAGCCAAATCTTCCTCTTCACAGACTCCGCAACATGCAAGGATAGTTTCCCAAGCAGCTGGTCATGTCTCAGGACCATTTCCTCAGTGAGGATTTCAAGTTTCTTGTCACTGAACCTGATCTTTCTCTCCCTGCCTTCTCCTTCTTTTTGTGCTTTTTCAGTTGCCATGATGTGTTTTTCTCACAGCTCCTGTTCAAATACAGTTTCTCCAGGGTGTGCTCCACTATTCTTCCTCCTCCTCCTCCTCTCTCTGTGTACAGGTGGGTGGAATCAGTGAATTACTTCCTGGTTGTGATGTCATCGCAATGCAGCAATATGGGTAATTCACAATTTCCGATTCTGTAATAGCGAATTTGCAATTACAGATTCGGTAAACAGGGAATCAGTAATGATATTTGCGATTTTTACCGAATTGCAAATATTTACAGATTTCATTGCTGCATTCTGTTTTGTGATTCTGTAATAGCGATTCCTTATTTTTCGCTATTAAGAAATCGCAAACTCATTTTTTGATGCATGTGGGCCATAGTCCTTAGTTCTACAAGCAGTATTCACTTCTGACCCTAGACCTGATTATGAACTCACAAAGGGACGCAACACATAAGGTACAATTGAAATAGTAAATCTCGTCCTGTAGCTGTCCTCCTGTGTTTTTATTACATCTCAGAATAATGCTTGTGCAAGAATTTGAGACATGAAACACACATATGGCTTAAAGATTTAGGAAATCAAATGGTAGAGAATCCTCCACAGACATTAAAAACAAAAGTTGAAATAGCAAACAAAAAACTGGTAAAATTCAAGTTAACACTAAGTCCTAAAGTAAGAGCCTTTACAACATCTTCATTATAGTGAATAATGCTCAGAGGTTTAGTTCTTACCCTGCTTGGAATGATTACCTGCCTGGAATTAAGATTTGTTTGACTGTTCAGGACACTGCAAGCCTAAATGTGAATCATTTCTCCAACTTCCTTCTTTCGTGCCCTTTTTCCACCTTTGCGCTAAAATGGGTATTGAATCATTCTGCAGTAAACTGCTAAAGTGAGAAGGGCAAAAGCCATAGGACTCCAAATGATTGCATGTTCCAGGTCATCCACGAATATGGAGTTTAAATGAAACAAGCAAAGTCAATGTGTTTTTTTATTAAAAATCTTTATTGAGTTTTCTGGATACAACAAAATTGTCTAACACACAAGCTCAAATTACAACATTGCTTTGCCTAAGGGTTGGTGCAGTGGTGGGGTTCATCGCCTATAGGTGGGCATGTTACACAGTGATTGTGTAGGTGGGGGAATCACCCCACCAGGTGCGAGAATGGGAATATGAGGGTCATATCCAAAACAGGTCTAGGGATGCCTGCGAAATAGGGGGAGGGGGTACTGAAGTGTAGCAGCATGGGAGGGTTTGTGGCGGGGTAGCTTCTGTTTTCCAATCTGGAGAGGTAAGTGATCAGGGAGAATCTTTTCTGTGTAAGAGAGCTTATGAGACAGATGTTCCATTGCCAGTACCTGCCATAATTTATGAAACCACGCACGTGGGGAGGGTTGTTGTCATTTCCAATACAGTGCGAGGAGTTGCTTGGCTGCTCCAGTCATGTGGCACACCAGGACCCAGTCAGTGTGTCATGCCCTCAAGAATGGTGATTTTCACTCCCAGGCTGAGAGTTGAGGGGTCCGGCAGTAGGGGATATCACTGAACCCCCTTAAGTGCCCAAGGATCTCCTCCTTCCAGTATGTCTGGATCACGGATCAGGACCACCAATCATGTAGGGATGTGCCTGAACCATTGTGGCACCCTATCATGTTTTGGGAGCATAGGGATACATACTGGACAGCCAGCTGAGGGTTAAGTACCATTGGAACATTACCTTTAGAGCCAATTATCGTGCGGGATGCTGCTGTGACTCTTGAGGATTTCCCTCTAGAGCTCATCCCATGACTTATCTGTAAATGTGAAGCCTAGGTCCCTCTCCCAGTGAGTCTGGAATGTGCACATGATGAAGGGCTTAGAGTACTGTAGTGGAGAATGGGTGTGCAAGATCAGGCCTTTGGTACCATTGAAGGACAAGACCAGCTTCTCAAAGGAAATTAGTGTGCGTGTTGCTGCCTGAGAGTTTAGTGGTAGAGAGCCCAGTGTCGCAGGTGACAGTATTGGAGGCAGCAAGTTTCTGGGATCTGGTAGTCATGTTTGCATTGCTCAAATTTGATGAGGCGGCCCTGAAAAAGGTCGCTAAGCATCCTGCAGTCTCTCCCTGACCAGGCATCAAAGGCTCTGGATTCAAGGGCTGGGGAGAAATCTGGGTTGCTGAGGAGGGGGGTGTTAGGTGAGGGAAAGAATGTGAGTACCTTCTTGATGACCACTCAGTCCCATATCTCAAGGACTGTTTGGGTGGCTATGGCTATGTATGCACTCTCAGGTCTTTTTTTGGCAGCCAGGCCATGTCCCATATCAACCTATATGCCATTGTGCAGTCCCTGTGTAGCCATGTTTTTTCAGATCCCCGAGCTGGCCACTCTGAGGTAATTCAGGGTGTGCTGCCCAGTAATATTCGACCAAGTTGGGGCAGGTCATCCCACCCCTAGTAGAAGGGAGTTGTAACAGCTTGTTTGAGAGGCATAGTTTTGCTCCCCCCAGATAAAAGAGTACAATTTGTTTTGAAGAGTGTGGATGTCTGCCTTTGGTATCGTGGTATGGAGGGACTGGAACAGGTAGAGCACATGGAAAAGCATATTCATTTTGAAAATGCTGATGCTGCCCAACCAGGAGATCCTCCTGGATGTTGCATTGTAGGGCTGGCTATTTGGTTTTCGTCCCGTCCTCTCTGTGGAGTGTAATGATGAGACCCAGGTATCAAATGGATTTAGGTGCCCAGTGGAGCAGTACTAATGTCTGGAGATGTCCGAGGAGGACCTCTGGGATGTTGACTTTCAAGGCTTGGGATTTCTCTTTGTTTATTTTAAAATCCGAGGCCATCTCATAGCTGTCCAGTGGCTGGACCACTTCCAGTAGAGCAACCACAGGGTTGGTCAGGGTGGGGAGGAGTTTGTCCGCTAACAGGTTTATCTTGTGGGTGGTTCCCCAAATGGGATCCCAAGATTTCTGGGGTATCTCTAATCTGGATGGCTAGGAGCTCTACCACAAGAGTGAAAAGAAGTGGGAATAGTGGGTACCCCTGTCTTGTGCCCCGTTCTACCCTGAAGGGGGGATACTGGCCTTTGATGTGGATGTATGCTGATGGGGTGGAGGTGGCTGCCATAATCCTGTTGATCATCTTAGGTTTCAGAGTGATTTTGCGTAACACCACTGTCAAGAAGGCCCAGCTAATAAGGTCAAAGGCCTTCTCCATGTCCAACGAGAGGAATGGGGCAGGGAACTGGTGTCTATGTACTTTTTTAATCAGGTGAGCCAGGTGTCTGATATTACCCGCACCCTGGTGGTTAAGCATAAACCCCACTTGGTAGGGATTGATCAATCTGGGCACCAGGGGTTTTGGTTGGCGAGCAAGGATTTTGGTATTGAGCTTGGTGTCTGTGTTTAGTGTCTACAGGTTGGTATGTGGTGTATTTGGTAGGGTCGTTCCCAGGTTTCGGGTTGAGGGGTAGCTCAGCTTTGCACATTGTGGGGGTTAAGCTTGTGGAAGTGCTTCACGGATCTCAGTCAGGCCAATCGGGGACTCAAGGAGGTCTCGATGAGTTAGAGACATTAGAGCCCATTCGCATGTGAACAGGTATGTCTGTATGCCTTGGGGGTTTCTGCTCCCCTCTGGTAAAGGTCTTGGTAGTATTCCTATAATTCTTTCTGCTTCTCCAGTTCCCTGATGGCCTGTGTGCTGTCTCGCTTTTCTATGTAGGTTATGTGTGTTTTTGCTTGTTGAGTGCATAATGTGTGTGCTAGGAGGGTTCCCACTTTGTCCCCCGTGTCGTAATAGCATTGCTTCAAATATAGAAGCAAGCACTCAGCTCAGATAGTCCTGTGTGCTCTGAGTTGCCCACAAAGGGTTGCTACCTTACTGCATGTTGCCCTAGAGGAGTTCTGGTGGTCCTTTGATTCCAGTGCCTTAATGTCAGTGGTTAGGGTGCTCTCAAGCAGATGGGATTTTCTAGCCCTATCTATTTCGAGTAACTAATGTCTCCCCTGGAATAGTATAACAAGAGGTTGAACATAACATATTGAAACCTTTGGCCAACTGGGTCAAGAGCAACATCACCAAATGTGTTATATGGGTGATGGCTCCATCCCACCCATTGTGAGGTGTGGCCTTCTGATGTGGATGTCAAGGGTTGAGAGAGGGCCCTGGGGTAGAGGTAAGAGGGAGAAGGAGAAGGGAAGGAGGTTATGGTATGGCAGGGACAGTCCTGGGTTGGTAGTCCGATTCCACAGCATGTGTCCTACTCAGGCAATCATTATCATCACAGATACTTTTCAGTCAGGGGTCCACAGGGATGCAGTCTGGGGCGGGTTGAGTTCATATTTTGCAGATGGGTATCTGCTTTTGCTGTGTCAGAGGTTTTTTTGGTCTAGTACCACGTGATCTGGAGAATTGGCTGACAGTTTGCCACTCCAAGCGTTATTCAGGTCTCTTGGATGGTCAAGTCCCTTTCGGTGGCATCCTCCAGGATCGTAATTTCTAAGAGTTTTGCGGTTTCCTGGATCTGCCTGGTTCACCCTTTCCAGGGAAATCAGGCTTAAAGTGTGGTACAACTGGGTTTTGACCTTGTGTTCCCAGAGATGGTCTGTAATTGGCTTGAAGTCTTGCATTTTTTAAGAGTTATTGGCACTAGGTCTTTTGAGAGCTGGAAAGTCAAGCCTCTGAAAACGATGTCCGCCTTCTGCCTAGCCATGTGCATGATTTCTTCCTTGTCTTCAAAGAAGTGGAGACGGGTGAAAATGTCCAAGGCACTCCTCGTGCTTGGCGATGAGAGTAGAGTCCTATGGGCGCAGCTTAGATGGGGGCAGAGTGTTTAGCTGGCCCCTGATTACTTGGTAGAGGTCTCGGATGAACCCTGGTATATTGTCTCCCTCAGCCCCCTTGGGTACCCCCCTGATCCATATGTTGTTGCAATGGCTTCTGTTTTTCAGGTCTTCCGGCTTTGCTTGGAGGTCGATCTGCTGGTCCTCCAGTACGTACATCCATTTCCATAGCAGCTCATGGTTCTCTGTCCTGGTATCTGAGGAGCTCACCATATCATCCACTCTGTAGCCCAGATCCATGACTTCTCTACTTTGGGCCTGCTGGCAGGTTTTGAAGTCAGTTTATAGGGAGATAATCTCAGATTGGTTCTCCTAAAGTAAGTTGTCCAAGTAGTCCTGGGTAATGGGAGTGAAGGCGGTCACGTCCTGGTGGCAGGGGCTTGGTCCTCTCACAACTGCAGGGTTGTGGATGGAGCACAGCTCCATAGGTCTGCTACTGAGCCTCCCTCGTGGTTCTTCCCTTTCACTATGGCCTATGCACCTGCAAGTGGAGTGGTTGGTGAGGCGGAGGGGCTGGTGCAGAACTGTGTGATCTGTTTTGCGTGCCTCCCAGATAAGCCTGACTATATGCATGGGTGGCACTGGTTAGGGGCAGTCAGTCAGTTAAGGTCGAGGGGTCTAACGGAATCTGCTGGTGGAGGGAGCCCAGTCAAACACCTCTTCCCTGCCGGTAATCTGGGCAGTGATTCAGATCTCTACGGGCTGGAACCAAAATCCCGGGGAGTGACATGGACACAATGGGGTCTTTTCCCACTTTGCAGCTTGTCAGCTGAGTCAGGCTAAAAAGGCCCGGGGTCCTGGAGGATGGAGCTGAAGGTGCTGTGCTCAGCATTTGATTGTTTCGGGGGCAGTGGGCCTAACCACTGTTGAGGCAGCCAGGCCGGGCCGCTCTGTCCAATGTCACCCTTGGATGAATGAGTGGTCCCTGTTACCTCATCTTAGCAGGCTATCAAGGGGAATCCCATTCTCCTTGCTGCCAGAGTAGTAGCTTCTTTGCAAGGCTTCTTCAATGGACTGGTTCAGCTGCTGCAAGCTTCCCGGGGCTCCGGAGGGTAGGCCCTCGGAAGCATACCATGTTCTTTCAGGCTTGTTGTGGGGCTCATATGTTGGGCCACATGGGGTGGCGAGCTGCTGTGCTGGTCAGTCCCTCAGGGCCCATCACGTTCAGCAGTGGCAGGGCACATGGCTCTGTTGTGCTAGGGGAGGCACCCAGACCCACTCTGGTTATATGGGTGGTGGTGTTGTTCCCCTCGGCGAGGGTTTGCTGTCCAGAATGCTAAAATAGTGGCACCTTGAAGTGCACAGACCATCTCTGTAGGTGTTAGCTGATGGTTTGTGTGGTGGCCAAGATGGGGGTGCCCGCTGCCGCGGGTTCTTCACTGGGAACCCTGGCATCTCCAGGATAATGAAATGTCAAGTAGGGGTGCAGTTGGGGCGAAAGAAGGCTGGCTTGGAGCAGAAAGGTGCAAGACGGATCTCACTACATTCCAGGATAGGCCATGCCCCCATGCCAATGTGTTTTAGCCATGCTGTATGCCAGTGTGGCTGCTGTTCAGCATGACTAAAAGTTAGTGGCATAGAGGAAAGTGGCATGGAGTGGTGAAGAGTGGAGAAGAGTGGCAAAGACTGGAGTAAAGTGTTGTAGAGAGTAGAGAGTTGTGGAGTGTCATGGAGCAGAGTGTCGCCGAGTGTTGTGGAGGGCTGTAGAGAGGAGAGACGTACAGTGGAGGGGTGCAGAGTCCAATATAGTGTCATAAAGTGGAGTGTTGTAGAGTGGAATGTCTTAGAGTGGAGTTTCATAGAGTAGAGTGTCGTGGAGTGGCATAGAGTGGAGTAGAATGTAAGATTGGAGTGGCGCAGAGTGGAGTATAGTCATCAAGTGGAATAGAGCGGCAAAGAATGGAGTGGTGCACAGTGGAGTAGAATGACATGGAATGAAATGCGTAGAGTGGCATAGAGTGGAGTAAAGTGTCATAGGCTGGAGTAGAGTGGAGTGGAGTGCCGTAAATTTGAGTGGAGTTGTGCAGAGTGGAGTGGAGTGTTTTATAGTTGGATGGCATAGAGTGAAGTGATGTGGAGTAGTGGACTAAAGTAGAGTGTCATTGAGTGGAGGGGCATAAAGTGGAGGAGCATAGAGTTCAGGGGCACAGAGTGGAGAAAAGTGTCATAGGGTGGAGTAGAGTGGAGTTGAGTGCCATAGAGTTGAGTGAAGTTGGGCAGAGTGGATTCAAATAAAATGTAGTAAAGTGTCAGAGTGGAGTGGAATGACATGTCTTAAAGTGGAGTGTCTTGTCATGGAGTGTTGTAGAGTGGCCTAGAGAGAAGCGACATAGAGTGGCTTAGACTGGAGTGCAGTGTGACCGAGTGGAGTTGAGTTGAGTAGAGTGTCGTGTCATGGAGTAGAGTGGAGTAGAGTGACTTAGAGTGGAGCAGCTTAGATTGGAGGGTCATAGAGTGTAGTAGAGTGTTGGAGATAGGAGTGGTCTAAAGTTGAGTGGCATAGCTTGGAATATGAATGGTGTTGTAGCGCACTGCCAATACAGACAACACATTTTCAAATGAAATGACCATTACATTTGCACATAGAGTTTTACTGTTAAAATCATACAGTGCACAAACGATAATGTGTGGAAGTGGCACCACCTAATGTACTGATTTCTTTTCATCGTATTAAAATATTTGTTTCCACCACAGTTCTGTATTACAAACAAATGTGCTTCATTTGTGCTTTCTTTTTTAAGTTCAAAAGATTTTTATTAAAGAATAAAGGTGTCGGTACATAAGAAAAACCTAAAAACACAACAGCAATAGGAAAGGTAGAATAGACATGTCTGTGGAAATAAACATGAGATTAAGAAATAACAAATAATTGAGGCTATGCAACAGAAAGCAATGCTAAAAATAATATGCAGTACAATGGATTATAAAAAATGCAAAGGAACAAAAAGGTCAATCAAGGAGGTTTAGAGACCTCCTGCTGAAAAGGAGGCAAATGAGATGAACGCTTAGCACAAATATCAAGGTATAGGGTCACAGGAAGCCAAAGATCATGTCGTTTTTTAGCCAGACTGAGGGGATAAACAAAGACAGTATCTAGCCTGTGATTATGACAGACATTGTACCACCATGCTCTGAAAGAAATGTTAGAACATGTTTTCCAATTAACAGCAATTTGCTGGAATGCAACAGCTAGCAGCAAATCAACAATTTGCACATTAAAATCAAGATCTGCCCAACAGGGAGAGAGACTCCCTAAAAAAATATTGACAAAGGAAAAGGGAAAAGCAGTATGAAATATGGCATTAATCTGAGCCCAAACTTGTTTCCAAAAGTTGTGCACAGCAGTGCAAGAAAAAAGCATGTGAAAGAGAGTAGCCTTGGGTGTCAAGCAAGACCAACAAAGGTCAGGGGTTGAAGGAAACCTCTTATTTAACATGTGGGGTGAGAAGAGAAGCCTGTTAAAGATAAAAAAAAAGGGTTTGTCTGAGGGAAGCAGCCCTGGATGATTTACGAATTTTGATCCACAATTTGTCCCACAGAGAGGTGGACCAGGAGATGTCAAAATCAGACTCCCATTGTTCCTCTACCGTGGATTTTGGCCTAGGTGTGAGAGTCTAGTGAAATGAGTGGTAAATTGAGGAGGCTGTGGGGCGAGTACGCAGTAAGGAATGGAGGTGCAGAGTAGGATTGGAAGGACCGGACTGGATGGGAGAGCTGGACAGTTGGGCATAGGTGGACATAACTGCATCTTTAAGCGTGGGGTACTTACGGGCAAAGGAATGAGGGAGATTAAAATTTTTACGAAGAACGGAAAAGGGTAAGAAAACAGAGCCAGAAAAGAGGTGGGATACCCACATCAGACCTTTTTGTCTCCAAGATTTCCAGTAAAAGGGCTTGTGATTAATGAGGATGCTATTATTATACCAAATGGTGGTGTTGAGAAATTCGGCTACAGAGGAAGGAGGGTTCGGGGAAGTGGAAAGAAGAACTTTGGTAGTGAATTTATGGATGGGAGTGGAAGTAAGCTGGGGTTTACGGGAGAATGAGAGGTACTCAGCGAAAGTGAAGGGGGATAAAGAGAGACCTTCAATAACAAGCCAAAGGGGGGAGATTCAGCAGGATCTCACAACCAAAGGGAGGCTTGTCGCAGAAGAAATGCTTTATGATAAGTGGGAAAATCCGGGAAATGTACCCCACCCTCTGATTTGGGAAGTCGTAGTCTGAACAGGGACATACGCGCTTTTTTGCCGGACCAGAGGAAAGAAGAGAGAATAGTGTTGATTTTCCTAAAAACTTTAGCTGGAATAGGAATTGGAATATTAGAAATAGTGTAAAGTACGATTGGGGATAACATCATTTTAATCGTGTTGAGGCGACCCCACCAGGAAACGTAAAGCGGGTGCCATCTAGAAGTGAGGTCAGACAATTTCTGGGAACACTTGTTAAGGCATAACGAGACAGTATCGGGAAGGGAGGGTGTGATGTGTAAACCAAGATATTTAATATGCGAGGGACTCCAAGTAAAATTGGACGCAGCAAAATCATGTTTGACGGTAAATTTAGTAAGGGGTAGAATTTCACATTTATCATTATTCAGCTTATAACCAGAAATTTGGGAATATTCATGAACTTCAGTTAAAAATGCAGGAATGGAAGTGGCGGGGTTGGACATAAAGAGTAGGATATCATCTGCATAAGCAGCAAGTTTGATGTTAGTTTGAGAGATTCGGAAACCATGTAAATTAGGATTTTGGCGGAGTTTTGAGAGAAAGGGTTCTAAGGCCAGATTAAAAAGGAAGGGAGAAAGGGGACATCCCTGACGGATTCCTCTACCTAAGTTGAAGAAAGAAGAGACTAGGCCATTGGCGCAAACCGCCGCTCTGGGACTGGAATATAGGAATTAAATAAAGGAAATAAAATTAGGACCAAACCCAAACCATCTAAGGGCAGAAAAAAGGAAAGTCCACTCTACTCTGTCAAACGCTTTTTCTGCGTCCAAAGCAATTGCCGCTAACGAATCTTGGAATCGTGGGGATTTGGACAGGACATTGAACAAAAGTCTAGTATTGTCTGTGATGAAACGGCCTTTAACAAATCCAGATTGTTCCGGGCCCAACAACTCTGGAAGAAAGGGGTCTAGTCTTATGGCATGGGATTTTGCATATATCTTGTAATCAAGGTGAACTAAAGAGATTGGTCTATAATTCTTGCAATGTTGAGTGTCTTTTCCTTCTTTGGGTATAATACATATATGTGCGTCTGAGAAAGTGCCAGAGGAAGTGCCACTAATAATAAAAGAATCGATAAGGGAGTGTAATCTGGGTAATAGTAATTTAGAAAATCGCAAATAAAATTCCACTGTAAATCTGTCGGGACCTGGAGCTTTGTCCTTCTTAAGTGATTGAAGTGCAGTGTGTAGTTCGGTACTAGAGATGGGCGTTTCAAGAATGGATAAGTCAACAGGAAAATTGGGGGGAGCCTGAATGTTGGAGAAAAAGGTAGCAAGGGATTGGGCAGTAGGGTGAGTTTCAGATGAGTAAAGCGTGGAGTAAAAACGGGAAAATTCCTCTAAAATATCAACATCTGTACTCCTTAAAACAGAATTAACATCATAAACAGATTCAATGTTCAATTTGTGTTGCTTGACTTTTAAATATTTGGCTAAAACCTTTCCCGCTTTATTCTTACCCCCATAAAATTTTGAGCTAGATTTCAGCAAATATAACGAAGCATCTTCAGTAGATTGTTTGTTAAATTGCATCTTAGCTTCAATAAGAGTAGTCAAACTTTCCTGCGAATGGGAGGTATAAAAAGAATGCTCCAGTTTTTTAATCATGAGGAGAAGGTCACTAGCACGCTTGTGAGCAGTTTTACGTTTCCTAGCCACATGATCAATGATGAAACCTCTGGCTGCAGCCTTATAAGCGTCCCAAATGGTATGCTTGGGCACATTGGGTGTGTCATTGATGGTAAAAAATTCTGTAGTAAATTCAACAAAGGAGGTGGTGAATTTGGGATCAAGAAGGAGGGTATTATTAAAGCGCTATCTTTTTGGCCCGGTGGACTTGGGTAAAATATCAATGTTAACCAGTACAGGGGCATGGTCCGAGAACAAGATGGGGCCAATATCAGCATGAGTGAGGGACTGAGAGATATGATGGGAAAGAAAAATATAATCAATGCGGGACTGTGATTGGTGGGATGGGGAGTAAAAGGTGAACTCTTTGGTAGTAGGATTACATAAACGCCAGGCATCAATGAGTTTGTGCTGGGATATTGCTTGCACAAACAATTTATGAGACTTATTAGGGATATAAGATGCTTTAGAATGCCTATCTAAAAAGGGATCGAGGGGTAGATTACAATCTCCTGCCATAATAAAATTGTCATCAACGTATTCAGAAATGCGAGAAGCCATTGTGCGCCAAAAGACGGGGTCACCGCCCGTAGGTGCGTATATGTTGAGAAGGGAAATGGGAATACCCTTCGAGGAAAGTTTGACATACAACTATCTACCCTCGGGATCTGACTCAGAAGTCAAGAGCAAATGAGAGAGAGATTTGCGAATTAACACAGCCACACCATTTCTTTTACCATCCCCAGGAGCAGAGAAAACATCACCTACCCAACCCCTCTTGAGCTTAGCAGCTTCAATATCAGACAAATGGGTTTTTTGCAAAAAGGCAATGTCTACATTCAACTTGGCTAAATGAGAAAGAATTTTTTTGCCTCTTAATAGGAGAGTGAAGACCTTTAACGTTCCAAGATACAATACGTACTGACATTAAGGATAATTAAAAAAGTAATGCAAAGAAGAATTAAAACAATGAGAGAAAGCCTCGCGAGAAATGAGAACATATGAAAAAGAAAGAAATGAGAATAGGGAGGAAATGGAATGGACAAGAGAAAGAAAAATAAGAGGAGACTAAGGGATGCCATAAAGATAGAGGAAAGCCAAAGTGGTGCTGAGATTAGTGAAATGATTAAATAAGGTCCATAGGAATTGATAAGTAGGGTCCAATGAAAAAGGAAAAAGAGCATGCGCAGATAGAGCAATAAACAAGCAAGATATGAGAGAGGACGGCCACGAGAGGAGGAACGTAAGTATAAGTCAAAGGAGAAGTAAAGTGACAGGGGGATAGAATGTATAAAGAGAAAGACGCATGTCCATGAGAGCCAATAAGCAATGAGAAGAAAGGATGAAAGAGAAAAAGAAGAAGAAAAAGGTCGCGAAAAGGGTACAGACACCAGTAAACCTGAAAACATGAGAGGAAAAAACAAAGTCAAAAGAAACAGAACAAGAACAGACTTGTCAAAAAGGGTATGAAGAATACTTACAACAAGGGGCAACTTAGGGAGGATAAGATCAGGAACAAAGACAAGCAAGGACATACGTAAAAACGGGGGGGGGGGGGGATGTAGGGCCAACTGGAGAAGGCAGGCACTCGGGGTCAGTGAGACGTCCAACCAGAGGAACAGGCGGAACGCAGAACATTGATCTGTGAAGGAAGAAGGGTAACAAGGTTAGGCGACAACAAACGACAGGGTCATGATTCAAGCGATGAGTGGGGCGTAACAAGAAACCACAGCTTAAATAACAAACATTTCAATGAAGAGCAAAAACCCAACAAGAGAAACATGCAAGTATAAGATCCGTTGAGTGAGAAAAATCAGCAAACATAAGAAACGGGGGCATCATAATACAACTTCGGAAAAAAGTCACGTTGGGAGAGAAGAGGAAGGCACAGAAAGCTCCATGTCAGCTTGGCCACAGGAATTCAGGAAACATCGAAGGCGCGTAGGCTCCTCATATGTCGTAGTCTTGTTGTTGTAGGTGACTTTGAATAAGCAAGGGTGAAAGAGACCGTATCTGGCACCAATGGAGCGGAGGTCAGGTCTCATGTCCAAAAAGGCCTTACGACGATTCGCAGTGGCTCTGGCATAATCCTGCGCAAAGAACAAAGTGGAGCCCGACCATGTAAGACGAGGAGAAGCTCTGGCAGCTGAGAGAACTTTCAGCAGATCTGTGTATTCCACAAAATACATTATTACTCCTCTGGGCTTCGCTGATGAGGATAAAGAGGGGGAAGCTCGCCCAAGTCTGTGGGCACGTTGGATATTTAGAGATGTATCCTCGAGTAAGTGTAGAATCTTGGGAAGAAAAGACTTGAAAAAGTTGATAGGATCACTCCCCTCGCAGCCTTCCACCAGGCCGTAAAGGCGAAGATTGTTACGCCTGTTACGATTTTCCAAGTCCTCCACCTGCTTCTGGAGAGACGAGATCTGCGTATGCATATGGGTGACCTTGGCTGCAGAGTCCTGAAGAGAAGAGACATCACGCTCCACCAATGAAACTCTTTCATCCATTGAAGCCCAGTTGTCAGTAAGAACTTGCAGCTTAGCGTTGGTTTCTTCCATAAAAGGGCGCAAGGCCCGTATCTCTTCAAGGATTAACTCCATCGAAATGACCGAAGAAGATTTGGGAGGCGAAGGTGGATCTTTTTTTAACCTCTTAGGCGTCGTCTTTGCTGAAGACTGTGAGGAGGTTTCCATGTTAGACGTCATCTCACTAGAAGGGAGAGACTGAGAAGCTTCTAAATGGGCTAGTTCCGTAAAAAGCTTGGAATTTTTAATATAATTGCGCTTGTAGACTTTGCCAGAACAGTCAGCCATCGACGCGTCTATGAGGTGCAGGAATACTGAGAGCACACAGACAAACTGGAAGCAAAACAGGTACTGTGCCGGGCTCAGGGAGTGTGAAGTGTAAAAGCAGGAAAAAAGAGTAGGTAAGGAGATATGTCAGGCCAGAAAAACACAAAAAAAAAAAGACAAAAATACCTAATAGCCAGGAGACACAGATTGGGGACCTAAAATGGCTGCCTGATATGAGGAGAACAAAGGAAGTCCATTAAGTCCATAAAAAAATCATAGCAATGAATAAAAAGTCACCTATAGAAGCTGATCCATGACATCTATGCCACTGGGGGTGCTGGGAGTATTACAAAATCATCGTAACAGCCAGGAGTCCATTGCGCGGTGAAACGCGCTGCTGAGGGGATCGCGGACATGAGAAAAACAAAATGGCGGTCGCGGCTGATGCAGAGCCGCGACCGGGACTTAAAAGAGCAGCAGGATCCAAAGCGAAGCCGCCTCGGCGGCAGAAATGGGCTCAGGGCATGCCTGGCAACATCCTACAGCGAACACCTCCGTCCAATACTCTTACAGGGACCGTGAACCGCCAGTGAACTCCGGTAGGGACGGAGCTCCTACTCCGGCGCCGCCATCCTCTTCGGGCGCCTAGCCACGCCCCCCCATTTGTGCTTTCTTAATGCTGATATATTCTGAAATATTTGCAAAGTTAATTTACAGACATTTAAATGCTGTTGTGTGCTAGGAAAAACGTTTTCTTTCCAAGTAACTGGCAAGATTGTCATATAAATCCTCTCACTTTGAAGTCAGAGAAAGAGAAGTAAACAACAAGCTCCCTTGGAAGACAGAGCATGACATTTGACCTCTGCCTTTAAATGCACATGAAATGTGACAAGATAAGAACAAAATGTAAAGGCCTGTTTACAGAAAGCGAGTACTCATGGAAGAATTCGAGGAGTGATAGTGAAAAACCTTTGCTCCACGGGAGGGATAAAGATATGCTGGACAGCCAAAAACAAAGAAAGCAAGCACATAGAAGACAGATGTGAGTTGCAAACTGCAAATCCAATGGTAAGCAGTCGGCTAAATGCATTCCCAGGGAAGCTTTCAGAATGCCCACAAGACGTTTTTTGCAACCAGGCAGCTGCGATGTCTGGTAGACTTCGATCTAAAAAGGGTAAAGGGGAGTGAAGGGAACTTCACCATCCAATGCCATTTTGCTTGCCTTTCAAAGATTAAGGGTAGTTTCAAGACCGGCAACAATGTGAACTACATAAGGCACGTGGCAAAATAGGGCACATTACTTTGGAATGGATGTTAGCAATTTTCATGCAGCATGCAATTAACTGAATAATGGATAGGAGAGAGAGAGTGGATTTAAAATTTTTCAAATAGATGCATTTTCAACGGTTTTCTAAAGTGCAAACGGTTGGAAGTCACTCTCAATGTAGAGGAAGGGGAATTCAGTGCATTGCTATTCACTCTGGGGAAGGCAACACCCCCTCTGCGAGCCCTAGGGATTCAGTAATCATGGCCAAATATTCTTGTGAATAATAAATATACTTCGAAGAGATTAGCATCTGAAATGGTTATGCATTTAGTGAGCACATTAAGAGTGAATGGCTTTGTAACAAAGGCAGAAGATTTTGAAAAGGTATTTTTTTCTAACTATTAGCTAGTGTAATGAAGAATGATGAATTGAAAGGTTAGATCTTTCACTAAGGACTAAGACAGAATGGGCAGCTGTGCTTTGAATGCATTCTAGCCAGGCCAAGAAATAGTCAGGAAGGCTACTGTAAAGACAATTATAGTAGCAGTAGCCTGGCCTAAATAAAATCAGAGACTGGACTGCAGTCATCCTGAGGGAGGAAAAAAATAAATGCACAATAGTATGGGTAGTACGCAAAATAAAGGAGTATGTGTTTCATAATTTATCCATCTGTTCCTTAATTTGTTAATTCAATTAAATTGGTCATGACGAATGATTCCTAAATTGCACGGTGGTGTGTGTAGTACCCCAGTTTATAAGGTGACAGTGGACAAACAAAATCACTAAGGTTGTTATAGAGTGAAGAACATTTCTATTCCAAGCAGATTTTTAAATGTGTGTCATCCATATAGGAGAAACATTGATCTTAAAACTTCAAATTTAGGCAGCTAAAGGATATAGACATTAAATAAGCTTGGCTCAAAGCACTCCACAGGTGATCTCTTTGAAACTCGAGGTAAAAGCGGACTGTGTTACAACTTGCTACATGTTGGTGAGAAGAAAAGCTAGAGCCGGATTTAGAGTTTGCCGGACAGGGCCGCATTTACAGACGGATGGGCCATAAGGTTTCTGTTAATGGAGACCCGTTTGCTTTTTTGACATACAGCTTCTACTTCCAGCCAGACGGAGGAAGGACATTACACCACTTACACTATTTGGAGCTTATGGTGTAATATCATTTTTTCTGTCTGTCACTACCAGGAGAAAATTGACAGTGAGGGAGAAAAAAACAATAATGACCCCACACTCAGGGAGAAAAGTTTTGACAGTTTGTTATTGAAAAAAACAGAAAATGATAAAGGTTTGGTGGAGAGCTGTCAAAACCAATGCTGGCCATCGACCAAACTTTTGGTACCTTGAAAAGAACTGCCATTCACTTCAATATGTATAGCAGAACACTCCTGAAGGAATTATTTATGAAAATAAATTTGTTGTTGTTTTTTTAGGTTGGCCATTAAGATCCATACCATAATAATCTCACTAAGTTAAAATAATTCAGTATAAGCGAAAATTAAATCAAAAGACGTATACTTTTGCTTACGTTTAGATATGTGTATTCAGTAAAATATAATTATTTTATTTATATGCAACATAGATGACAGACAGTTTGAAATGTATTTAAATTTCACATTGATAGACATGGTACAATTGCAGTTAGATACAATTTATGTATATTTTGTTAACTCATCTCCTGTGGGAAGACTGGGTAGGTCTAGTATGTATATGTCCTTCCCTTCAACGCATAGAGGTGACCTCTAGACAAGTGTTCATCTCTAATTTTGAAAGGCAGGAGCCCATCAAGATTATGGACGCATTGTGCTTGCCATCATGACAGAGTATCATCCGTCAAACTTAAAATCAAGCCGCTGAAGGGTAACATATTAGAAGTCTATTGCTTTAAGTCTCTTTCTAAGCTAGTATTGGACATTGATGAAAGCTGCTAAGAGTCTATTATCATGGAGGCAGCAGTTCCTACATCATACAGAATAAATCTGATGTCATTTGTTGCCATGACCAAAACAGTTTCTGTGTTGTAAATTGGGTGAAAGCCTGCTTGATGAGAGCCAAGAATATGATTGTCTTGACAACATTTTGAGATTTGGATATTAACTGCACTGCCAGCAAAATAGTAGCAGTGAAATAGGCTAATAGTCAAGATGGAAGGATCAGGCATGGCCTTCTTCAACATAAGAGTATCAGTAGCAGTCTCCCAAGCTTTTGGAAGCTTGGAAGCTTTCCCAAGTTTCTTACCACGGCCTGTCCTATCATTTTATGTGCGTTGTTCTCCGCCCTGACAGTGGTGTCTCCACAGTCATAAACTTACTATTAAGTAGTAGTTTGTGAATAGCAAACAAATTGTAAACTTATACAAAAATGTAAGTTTACCTTTGTGAATCAGGCCCATAGTTAGGTATAGAAAAAAGACCTTAACTTATGTTAAAAAAAAATTAAATTCACTGAAAAAACAATGGTTTAAAGGATGTTATAGTTAGGTGACAATATCAGTCATAATGTGACATTTCTCAAATGAAATACCACTGAAATTCACCAATTATAGTTCAGAGAACTTGCTATAACTTGTTCCCTCACCATGCATTGATTATGGCCTGCAATACCACATTCATGAAACGTTCAATGACATCACAGATGACATCCCTGACGACATCTCAATTGACATCACTGATGAAATCACTGATGACATCATCCAAAGCATGTCACAGTTTGTTATAGACTTACCATACGGAAAGATATTTAGCAAGGTATATCTAGATCCTTTTTTGTATAACCTCTGTACTGCTAATGGGTATAAGCTCTAACAAAATGCTTGACCTCCTATTGGGTGTTGGGTGTCCGAAGGAAGTGAGCTCTCCATGAAATGTTAATCCCAGGGTGAAGATCGTGCGCAACAGAGACCGGCTAACCCATGTTAAATTGTTGCTCAAGAGAGATCAGCTATCCAAAAATAGGTATGCTACAGAGGGAAGTTTACGTACTAGTTTCTTGGGACTCTTAAGAGGTTTTCAGTGTTTGGAGGGAGGGGGTTCTGATAGGAAGTTGTGAATGGGAGCAAAGACCATGTGCACCAGGTACTTGCCCACCCATGCATGGTTGATTAGTTACAAGAGGTTACCTGTCCATGAAGGGTTAGGTACAGGGCCAAGGATGTGCATAATAGGAGCCTGGCATCCTAATGGGGCTTGGGTGTCTGCAAGGATTAGTACTGATATGATGAGAATGTTTTCTATAGCGAACAATACCATCGCCTTAACCTTTGAGTTTTTTCATTGAATTCCTGAGGTTTTTTAATGTAAGTATTGAAAAAAATTGTTCAGCCCATTTAGTACACCGGATTTCTTGCTTTTTGCATCACCCGGTTTTGGACTTTTTACTGTGAGGGAGCCTCACTGTGAAATGAAATTAAAAATACACTTGATAAGCGCATGGCTTTCCGGGGGCATCCCAGTCCTGATAACGGCAAGTAATAGAGAACAAACCGGGCTAGGGGAAAAGCCAGGTTTTTAACAGTTTGCGAAAGGCAAGATGGTTGGGTTCCTTGCACAGATGGAGAGGGAGAGAATCCCAGAGCTTAGTGGCATTGTAAGAGAACAGACAACACCCACTTCTAGCTTTAATAATCCTAGGAACTGCGGCAAGATGCAGGTCGTCAGAGCGGAGGCGTCAGTTAGCACGGGAGGGCCGAGCAATAGAGTGATTGATGTAAGGGCCCTTTTTGGCTAACATCTTGTGAACAATACACATAGCCTTGAAATTAACTCTCTCCCTGATAGGGAGCCAGTGGAGAGATTTCAAAGCATGTTTTGCAGATTGGCATTTCGGGATATCCAGAAGAATTCTGGCTGCCAAGTTTTGTACCGTCTGGAATTTTCAGAGGGTTGCGCATGAGGCCCCTAAATAAAGGGCATTCCCATAGTCTAGACACGATAGAATGATTGCCTGGAACATGAGCTTCCTTGCCTGGAAGGGGAGGAGGGGAAGGACTTTACGAAGCAAATTTAAGATGCCATAGCAAGAGGCCACCACATTGCGTGCCTGGACCTTGAAGGTCAGATCTTGATCCAACCAAATACCCAGGCTTTTCATCTGGGTCTTGGCGGCCGGAACGTGGCCCAGAACAGCCGGCCACATTGTGTGGGGATCAAAGAGGGACAAGTTCCCCAAGATCATCATCTCAGTTTTTTCTCCATTTAATTTCAGAAAGGAATTGTTCATCCATTTGGCTACCTCTTCCAAGCAAGGACGGAGGCTGGGAGAGGAGTTATCAGCTTGGTTAAGTCCCACTAACGAGTTGCGTGTCATCTGCATGGGTCACTATCTGTACCCCAAAAGGCAGCACGATCTCCACTAACGGGTCTCATATAAATGTTAAATAGGGTGGGACTCAGGGATGATCCCTGGGGAACTCCGCAGCAGAGGGGCACCTGTTTTCAGGCCATATCAACTTCAAAGACCTGGAAGGATCTATCATCTAGGAAGGATTGCAGCCATGTCAGAGCGACCCCGGTCACCCCAAGTCTTGTAACTCTATGGACCAAGATTTGGTGGTTGACCGTGTCAAAGGCTGCACTACGGCATCCAAGATTTTTTTTGACTCTTCGACTACTGATAGCAGGGCCGTTTCTGTTCCTTGGAGTGGTCGGAAGCAAGTCTATGATGTGTGGAGGAGTTTATGAGTCTCTAGGAAGGCAGACAGCACTGAATTAACATATTTTTCTGCTATTATGCTGATCCCAGGGAGAAGTGAGATGGGTCGATAATTTCCCAAGGAGTCAGGGTCAAGGCTGTTTTTTTTAGCAGTGCCTTCGCTTTCTTCCATGGAGGGGGAACCACTACGGAAGCAAGTGAGGTGTTGATCAACTCCCGTATAATGGGGGAGACGGTTCCAGCAACTTGTTTCAAAATATTGAGAGGTGCTGGGTCTCTGGGCGACCCGCGTTTCACCTGTGCTGAGATGCTATCGAGCGCCTCAGGGACCATCAGGGGGATTGCCTCCAGATAGGACTCCGTGCTGTGGGGACTAGTATCCAGTATTTGCCCATCTGCCAAGGAGAATGATGTGTAGATGGTTTGAATTTTGTTGAGGAAAAAGTCTGCTAGTTTATTACAACATGAACCTGAAGTATCGAAGATCACTGGGGGTGGGGGGACTCTCAGCAGTGTTTTCGCAAAGCGTAAATCTCACGCGCAGTTAGCTGCCGATAAAAAAAATTCTTAATAGCAGGTAGCCTGGGCTAATTGAATTTCTGATTTGTACAGTTTAATAGCTTCCCTATATTTCAGTTTCTAGTTAGGGGAAAGTCCTTCCTCCAAGTTCTTTCAAGTTTCTTACGGGTTTGTTTTAACGCCCGAAGCTTTGGATTGTACCATGTAATTCTGTTAATTCCCATTTTCATCTGGGTCGGTTTTATAGGGAGAACCTGATCTAAAGAACATTCTATCCACATGTTGAAATTTTAATTGCCATTTACAGCATCAGGATTGGGGACTGGCTTTGTTTTTTCTAATTCTAAAATCCATTTTTCTGTCGAGAGTTTGGACCAGGGACGTGACCTTGTTCTATCCGCTTAGTAGGGGACATGGCAAAATTGGGGGTCCAGAAAAATGGGATAAGAAAATGATCAGACAACGGGACTGGAATGGGTTTCCCTCCAGCTAAGTCTCCCAAATTGGAGAAAATAGGATCTAATAGGTGTCCTTTCATATTGGCGGGATTGGCAACTTTTTGGAGAAACTGATAGGCTGCGAGATCATTTGTTATCTCAGCTGCGGCCACCTGTGAGAGATTGTTGAAATGGAGATTAAAATCTCCCAATAAAGTGAAGTACTGGCTAAATTGGCAGCAATGTCGGGCAGAGATTTACAGAATTGTCCCACAAACCCAGGGGGCCGATAGATTAGAATACCTGACAGGGTGAGCGTGGGTGTAAAACCTATAGAGAATGCAAGGTTCTCACAATCAGGTATTGGACTTCCAGATGTACGGTAGGTAAGGTGATTTTTGTAAATAATGGCGATCCCGCCACCTTTACCTGAGGTCCGATCTAGCCTCTGGAAATTATAGCCCAGGGGAAGAGCTTGGACGAGATGGAGATCAGATCCTAAATTGAGCCAGGTTTCTGTCAAAAACAGATCTTCTGGCCCTTCTTCTTCCAAGAAAATTGAAATTTCTGCTGCATGCTTAGGCAGCGACCTGCAGTTAAGCAAAAACATTTTATACGATTTAAGGTTACTTGAATTGGTAGATGAGGGCATTGCCAGTTTAAAAGGGAAATGCATGCACTCGGTGAGGCTACTGTCTGGATTAATAGAGTGTTGGCAGTTTTCCATAGTAGGTCCCTTTAATTGAAACAGCTCTTCTGCCTTATAATGATACTGTTTTGGGGAGAAAAATGCAGGTGTACTGGCCCCTAGCCCCGACCGGACGGGCGCAGACAGGCTTGCCTTTGGCGCGCCTGCTGCACTCGTCCGCTGCATGTCCGCTCACGCATGCCACTTAAGTAAAGATTCAGCACCTGGAAATGAGGGAGTACTGAGGGGAGCAGCCACGTCCTGGGGACTGGCGTCTAAGAAAGTGCAAGTACTGTTTGTGTGAGTAAAGTGAAATCGGATGCCCCGAGGAACGTTGCGCTAATAATGCAGAATAAATAAAGTACTGCAACAGTTAAAATGCTGGCAGCTAATAATATTAAAAAGCAGGCTTCTCGGTTGGCGCGCTGCTGCTTACATGTGTCTGGTTCACAAAAATCGCACAGTAAATAGACTGAACAAGTTTACCACCAGTGTTTGCTTTTTAAGATAAGGCTTCTGCGACGCAGCAGGGGTAAGGGGCACTTGGCTAGTTACACATGAAGATGTGTGCACATGTGTCTGCGTTTGTGTGCAGGCGAACATGTGAGACTAGGTGAATGTGCACAGGTAGCCCGGCGAAGAGAGAGCTCTGCAGAGTTAGAGTTTGACCTAGGGTAGGCCTTATAAAAACCAGTATAATTTGCTGTTTTATCTGCAGTGACACCTTACAACACGTAGAGGGGAAAATCTGCCTTAGAGTGTAGTTTTGCTTCCCTTAGGCCTAAAAAGAGGTATGACACTATGGTGAAAAGTGTGCTCCTAGTTCATATTCACAGGTCACAATACCATATATGCACACTTTATGGACCATCCAGAATTGTTATATGTATCTGGCTCAGTTCAGGATATGAGCCAAGGACGTTTGTCACCCTGGAGGACCAAGTTAATTACATTTCTACTCAGCAGAGGGAACTAATGCCTTTTCACAGAAAAGGAATGATTAGCAGGCTTCTTTCAGATCCTGAGAAGAAAGGGGTAGGGAAGTAAATGGCATCTGTTAATTGCCTGTCACACTATACCAGAGCTGGGGACAGCCCAGTCCCACTGAACAAAGGAGAACACCCAAACAACTGGAGCCAACATAAGTGGGGCTCCTCTTTGAAGTTTTGGTGGGAAAGGCCCTGGCAGTGATGTCAGAGTGAGGCATACCTGAGTACCAAGAGCAGATGTGGCCTGTGACTCTAGGATGATGCTTTCTGGAAATGCCCCAGCATGCTGTGCAGGAGGGTTGGGAGAGAGCTGGAGAGATTGTGTGGCACCCTAAGATTGGCCAGGGGTGCCTAGCTTCTACAAAGTTCCATCCCCTTATAAAAACGTTTGCACAAGGGAGAGAAAGAGTTGTTTGTGCTTTTTGAATTTGGACCCTGGGAGTGCAACGGTCATGGACAATTGGAATGACACTTGGCAGGGGCACGGGTTACAGTTACTTTAGGGCACATGTTATAGTTACTTGAGATAACTATAACTGGTGAATTTCAGTGGTTTTCCTAAATTAAAACACTGTGTTGTAACTTACATTTTTTGCTAACTATAAGGTCCCCTAAACCTTTGTCTTTTCAGTTTGTTTATATAAAATCAGATTTTATTGCAATTTCTGACTATAACGTCATTTTAAACTTTTTAATTAGTGAATTTCCATATTTTTTTAAACATAGAGTAAGAAGTATATTGCCATGCAGCCTGGCCCTGCGCCCAACCACTGTGGGCACCTAATCCCCCGCTGTGCATGGCCTTCAGCCATACACAGTGTGAGAACTTGGCCTGGTATATGCTGTCCACTAATTAAAGTGGGAACCTTGCACAAGTCCAAATGACCCTTATGGTGATTAGGTCAAAGACAACCTTTATAGAAATGCTATCCTAGTGGTAGCTATGGAGAGCAGCCTTCAGACTATGTCTCTAAGGAATGTAAAGCAGCTTGTTTTCCCAGATCAGAACCTTCTGAATAATCAAATTAAATGAGAACCACACACGTGTTATATAAAATATATGTTTTTATTACTAAACACTCTCTACTAATCTCTATACGAGATTAGAGCACAAAGCACACAATACTTAATCAATAGAAAGACAGATAATAGCACAATACACAGCGGGCTCCAGGGGGAGACCGAACCATATACTTAATAAATGGTATAAGAACAACGACTTCACTAGACACAGTGCCTAGAGCGCGTAGAATCGCTGGGACCCCAAGGAACCACCCAAAGGAGTGACACAGGGAGCCCATGGAGGACGGGTGCAGTGTGGGAACACAGACACGAGCTTGGTACAACTCTATGGGAAAGTCGGGGTTGGTAAATTACAGTTTAGGACACTTCGGAGAGGACTTCAAGCAAACCCTTTGGAACATAGAATGTTCTAATGCCAGCACCCTTGTGAGTACTGAGGTACTGGTGTTACCTATCCCAGAGGAGCCGGGTGCATAGGGGTCAAGTAGTGTCGTAAACCTTCGTCGTTTTCAATGGCGTGATGGGAAGAAGTACTGGTGCCGGGAAGATGAAAAGTGTCCGGTAGAATGCAAGCCTGGATCCGAGGTGAGAAGAACCTGAAAGCAGAGGGGACAGAGTCTGAGTCACTTCAGGGTGACCAGGAGCACAATAGTTGAAGGCCCACCGATGTCGGATGCTTCAGGTGTGAAGATAGGATGCTTGACTCTGCAGTCACGGGGACCAGGAGATGTCGATGATGACCAAAGTCCGGAGGTGAGCTGTCCCACAAAAGATGTCGAGTGCTGAGGGGTCAGTGTCCAGATTGAACACCAAAAAGCCTTGGCAAAGGCAACCCATGTAGGCAGAGGAAACAGGTTACGGTATGGACCAGCAAGGTCCAGGAGACTCTCCAAGCTATGGGGAGTCAGGGCACATCTGGAGCAACCAGGCAAGCCCAAAGAAAATCAAAGTGACCCTCACCAGGACCCACAGGCCAACGGACCAGGGATTGCATAGAGACCTCGAGCGGCATCACAAAGCACCAGCCCACAGAGCACTTGTTGAGTGAAGGCTGGAGATCTTCGGTGGAAATAATGCTTGGGGTCGGTACCACACGTAGTCCAAAGCACAACCTCTGGGATTGTCAAAAAGCATATGCTGCTGCAAAAGTACACGGTGCACAGGTAATCGGGTTGCACGGTCCGGTCCCCACAAGGGATACTGGTCTCAGGATTGCTGAGAGAGCAGATTGACCTCAGAGTCGCTCGGGAACCCACCTCCTGTGTTGCAGAAATCTTCAGAGTCCTCAGGAGCTCGGGAGATGCAAACCGGTCAGATGCGTTTAGGTGCCTGCTGCTGCAGGGGAGTAACTCCTTTACTCCAAGGGAGATTCTTCTGTTGTCCAGTGAAGTGTAGACTGTCGAAGTACTTGGTTTCTGTTTGCAAAGTTTAGTTCAGGTAAAATCCAAAGTCCTGTAGTCAGATTTCCCACTTTATACCCAAGGAAGGGGTTGGACTAACTCTGGGGACCCTCCTAGGGGAGGAGTAGGACAGAGGGGTGGCTACACCCATGTCCTTTGTCCAGTTTCACACCAGAGCAGGAGCAAATGGCTCCTGCAACTGGTTTGAGCTGGACTATGCATGGGGACACCAAATGTGCTCCCAGCGCAGGCTTTCTGGCACTCTCAGAGTTCACCCAACCAGCCCCAAAACACTAAAGCCTGTCTGGGAGGTGGTCACACCTCCCTGTGACAGGTAAACTATTGTCAGGCCTTCCTCTGCTCGAGCTCGGCGCAGCAGTGGCAGGAAAGACTCGTGTCTGTGGCTGGCAGCATCCATTTTGTGATGCCCAGGTTCGAGAAAGCTGGTACCAGGTATACCGGTGCTCACATAAGTCCCTCTAGGAGGATGGAATCATACCTCCCCCACCAGTTACTGGCGGGGACGTATGATTCCAAGGTGTTCGACACCAAACACAACATGTTTCTAAGCAGTCGTTTTAAAGTTAGCATTTACCGTGAGGTTATAATTTACTTAAGTATATATGGTTTGGCTGCATCACAGACAACCCCGGAGAATAGATTCCAGAGGCTGAAGAGGGGCCCTACTCATGCAGGGGCATCTTCTCACACAAAACCCAGCACCCTGCCTTCAGGATTGTTAAGGCCTGCCATAGGGGTGGCGGATAGGTTTATATGTGTAGTGATTAAGAATAGATATAGGGAACCTATATCTAAGTAAGGGGTGCATGCACCACCTTACACAGGCTGCAGTAGCAGACCTGTGGTGTCATTTTGAATGGTCTCTCAGGGGGTGGCACAATACATGCTTCAGCCCCTGAGGGGCCTCTGGGGTACCTATGCCCTGGGTACATGGTATACCATATAGTAGGGACTTATAGGGGTACCCCATAATCCAATCTGGAGTGTACCTAAAGTACATGCACAACCAATTTAGGGAGAAAGCAGATAAACTGGGGTCCCGATTAGCAGGATCCCAGTCAGACTAGTCAAAAACCCGCAAAACACAAGGAAAAAAGTGGGGGCAACCATGCAGTGAGATTCCACATTCCTACACACAGCGTGGGGTTGGGCACAGGGCCGGGTGCCCACCCCCATCCACACTCAGCTGACTATGTAAGGTTCAATATAAAGGGTGTTATTTTAAGTAAGGCAGAACAACCGCGTTTGTTAAAGGACCAGAACACAAAAATGTAAAAAGTGGGCCTATTGGCTTTATCAAGGGGTTAGCACATCAGCATATTAACCTTTGTCAAAGAGTCACTGATAACTATGATTAAATGTATATTTTATAGCAACACATTGAAATGTTAATAACATTGGCTTTAAATAGTTACTGGTGTTCATGTTTCTTGGGGTAGCACATCATGCTTTTTATGACGACTCTACAAACCAGGATGTTAAGTTCATATTTTTTTAATGGCTTTTTAAAATGTTTTATATGCAATTATTCATATCTCTTTTTATTCATGATCTTTTTATAAAATTTTAGATTGTAATTTCGACAACTGTACTATTCACAATGGCGAACCTGAGTATTCTCTTAAAATAACTGTTTACATTGTCTGCCTCACTATGCATTTTAAGTCAATTCTGCTTTTTTGTAAATTTCTTGTTAAACATTTCACGAAGCTTTTATGACATAAGTTGCCGAAATAAAGCAATAAAACGGTAATAACATTGATTGTCCAAAAATATTTTCAAAACAGCATTTAAAAAAAATTAAGATGTATATGAGTGTTTTTTTAACCTTTCTTGAGGCTATAAAATGCAGGCATAGAACCAACCACAAGAAGTTCCCCAACTTAAAAATTGTGGTAAGCTATCCTGGGATCATGGATTCGATGACTCAGGAGACTTAGGACTCTGCCCCCTGCAGCCCCCCACATTTAGAAAATAGCGTCTTTGTACATCTGTGCCTTCTCAAGGCACCACTGACATAAAAAAAATATTAAATGAAAGCCCTTACAGGGCATTATGGGTCTCTTCCCAGTCGGAGAAGGGAATGTGAAATGAGCTGCTCCTCCACTGATTTCACCTTCACTGCTGCTTATTGTTTTATTTTATTATGGGCAGGGGGCATGCAGCCTCCCCTCCCTAAGCCTTTTTGGGGCCCCCCAAGGGCCTTGGGGACAATGTATTTTTTCTTTTTGGAAAGGGGTCAGCAAACCCTACTCCCTGAGCCATAGTAGGGCCTAGGGTATCCTTTACCCAGGGTCCAGAGGTATTTTTGGGGAGGGGGCATTGGCATCCAATCTCCGAAGCTTGCAAAGCCCCTAGGGACCCCATTCCCTGGGGCCACATTATTTTTGGGAGGTCGGGGAGCACAGAACCCCTTCCTCTTGCCATCCTGAAGCCTTCAACACCCGATCCCCTGGGGCCCAATGGCAGCAGTGTCCCAGGGACCCCATCCCACTCAGACGCCAGAACCATCATCAGATATTTAAAAAAGAAGGGCAGGAGGGATGGATCAGGGGCTTTACAATGGAACAGACAAGCCAGGAGGGAAGGAATAGGGGTCTGCACATGTAAACAGAGGGCTGGGGGCAAGGGTGCAGGGCAGGAGCAGCAAGACAGCCATGGAGGTTAGGCAGGATGGGCACTAGAAGCAAGACACACCATGAAGAGCAACAGTGAGACTGTGATGGCATACACACAGACCATGAAGGGAAGGTGGGAGGGGGTCAGGGGCAGCTAACTGACCACACAGGGAAGGTGGGAGGGGCCATGGCAGCACAGAAGACCATGCATGGCAAGTGGGAGGGTTAGTGGCAGCACAATGGCCATGATGGGCAAGAAGGAGGGTGCAGGGGTATGCACAAAGGACGATGGAGGATAGAAGGGAGGGTCAGGACCTGTGCACAGACAAGAAAGTTCAGGGGAAGGGGCCTCACAACAGACCACACGGGGCAGGCAGGAGGAGCAGTTGCAGCACAACAGACCAGGGAGGGCAGAAGGGTGTGGCAGTACAATGGACCATGTAGGACAGGAGGAAGAGGATAGGGGCATGGCATGTGGACAGGCAGGGTGGAGGTGGCAGGGACAGGTTACAGTCATCTGACAATGCTAGGCAGGTGGGAGGGGAGTGGCAGCTCAACAGAACACTCAGAGTAGATAGGAGTGGCAGGTCCATGGGACATGGTGGGCAAAAAGGATGGAGCAGGGGCATGCACAAAGACATCGGAGGGCAGGGGGAAGGAGAATAGGGGCAGCAAGCTAAGCACAGAGTTTAAGCAGGAGGTCAATGATGGGGCATAGAATTGGGCAATGGAGGGCAGGAGGAGTGGACTGGTACATCATACTAAATTGAGGGCAGTGGCAGCACATCAGACCATGAATGGCAGGAGGGAGGAGGCTAGTCCATGGATTCACACAACAGAGGATAGGGAGGAGGGGGATGGGGCAGCAAGCTAACTGTTCAGAGAAGGCGGGTATTAGGAACTTTATTGTTTTTAAAACATTGTGTCTAAAATATGAACAAGTATGCAGCATAATCTCACTTTTATTCAGGAAGAAGAGGACGTTTGTGACTGTGACTCCGGGCTCACTTGGCAGAAACACCCCCTGACCCTCCACCCCCTATCGCAAAATGTAATGCCCGTGAAAAGGGTAGGTGAACACAGTGTTATATAGAACATAGTCCTGAGAGCACGATTGAAAATGAAAACTAGATATAGTGTATGGTATAAACTATGCACCAAAAAGTGTGATATAAGATGAACCGGGCGTGAAATATAATATGCAATACATTGTGCGCAATGACAGATTCATTGGAGAGCGCGAGATAGCACAGGCACTAGCGCGTGCTATGCGATATGCGCCTTGGAGCGTAATATGCACAGGGCAGTGTTGTGTAACCTAACTAGCCTCTAAAGTTGTAATATAAAATATGTGCTGGGGAGTGTAACGTTGCATATGCACTGTGACAAAGATATGGATCCCAGATTGTAATATGTATGGCATAGCACTGTGCGTTATAACATAGGCATCGAGGAAGGCACGTTAGATGGGGCAATATAACCCGTGCGAAGACAAGTGTGGCATGACATATTCACGGGGTGGTGTTACAGTGCACATGGGCTAGAGAGTGTCATAGCATATGCACTAGCTAGTGGAATACAACACAGAGGTGTGTGGCACTCGGCAGGCAATGGTGGGTGTAACACAGCATTGGGCTCTGTCAGGAGCGCGCTGTGACTCTCAAGTGATGTTCGTCCCCTTTCCAGAGAGTAAAATAAAAAGTATTACACATCCGGCAGTGGATGTGTGTTTTATTAACCGTGAGGGGGGTTTCTTGCATAGTTTTGGTTGAATGTTTGTCGAATCCCCTTTGAATGGCTTGGTGTGCATGTGTATTAAATGTGCCCGTCAATAGCTACCCATGTTTGTATAAATAAACGACAAGGGTGTCTACCGGGATTAGGCACGGTAGTGCATCAGACATGTCAGAGCTTCACTAGTGGTGTAAATACATTCCACGTGGATTCATTGCATGCATAGTTGCCTTTTAATGAATATCACGCAAATCGTCATGGTGATAGGTACGTACGGTTTGTCCAGCATGTCCTAGGTGTGTCTATAAATATATTTTTTTTTAAAATAATAAAAAACAGTGGCCGGCCCTGGGGATTGGGGTCAAAAAAATATAATTAGGAGACAGGCCCTGGGGGATGGGGTCATCAGGGCCAATAAATTAGAATAAGAAGGGGAACCACACAGCCCCCCTTCTTAAAAAATTCAAATAAATAAAAGACTGGCATCGTGCCGAAGGCCATGCCCCCTCCGTGCAGCACTCTGCAAACGCGCCCCCAACAGGCATCTCCAGTATGCGCCAGGGAGCTGCGCTACAGACAGGTGTTCTGAGGCCAAGCCCCTTTTTACACCTCTCTGCAACGCAGCTCTGTGGTGCTTACTGGAGGTACCTAGTGGTCTAGTTTGACCCTAGTGACCCTTAGGATTCAAGGGGACTTAATCTCTCAACTTAGAACAGCCACAGGGCGCATTTACACAGTGGTGAAGGGAGGGGACGGGGCCTGAGGTGACGTGTGCAAACACGCACTATGGCACGTTTTAAATTGGGGATATAATTTCCCTTCAATACTGAGGGCCCCTTGGGGCTAACTAGCCCACCAAGTGCTTCCAGTAAGCGCCACTGAGCTGCATTGCAGAGAGGTGGTCCAGGCTGTGCCACTTTGTACACCTCTCTGCAACGCAGCTCTGTGGCACTTACTGGAGGTACCTAGTGGGCTAGTTGGACCCTAGGGACCCTCAGGATTCAAATGAACTTAATCTCCCAACTAAAAATGGACACAGGGCGTGTTTACACAGTGGTGAAGGGAGGGGACGGGGCCTGAGTTAACGTGTGCAAAAACGCCCTGTGGCCTGTTTTAAGAGGTAGTTTTAATCCCCATGCCCTATTATATACTAGGGGCTTACAGAGGAGGTCATGCTAATCACAGGAGGACCCAAATGCATAATGTTCCCTAGTGTATGTAGGTGTTTTCACTGTATTCTAAGTGTCTTTTAACATAGCACTAGCTCTAGGACTGGTTAGTCAGACTCAGTTACCACCAGTATCCGTCTGAAAAAGTTGAGGGTACAGGATGATTTTGCAACAAGGCTTCTTTCTGCTCTTCTTTTTGTTCTTTCTGCACGTTATCCTTCTTCCTGCACTTATCTTCGTATTTGAGGACTTCTGTTGCTTCTTTCTGCACTTCTTTTGTTTCTTTCTGTGCATTTTTTCTTCTTTCTTCACATGTCCTATCTCTGTAGGCATAGTTAGAAATTAGCATTTAAAAAACCTTTGAAATTCACAGAAAAAACCATAGGTTTCAGGCACGTTATAGTTAGGAATTAGCATTTAAAAAACCTCAGAAATTTACTGAAAAAAACATAGGTTTCAGGGGTGTTATAGTTAGCTGGACTTTTCACTTGTACAAAACCATTGAAATTCCCCCGTTATAGTTAGTTCAGCTAACTATAACTCGCGCGCCCGCAATGCACTGCTGATGACGTCACATATTACATCACTCATGACATGGTCAGTGACATCACTCATGACATCACTGATGACATCTCAAATGACATCACTGATGACATCACTGATGGCATCATCCTTGTGATAGAGTGGCAGACCTCCTCTCACCCTAATATAACCTTTGATACACACATTCAAAAATAGAGACTAAAATTTTCAAAACAATGGACATACCAATACCAGTTACAACAACCTCTTCAGTAATTCTAAGATCCACATACACATCCACTCATTCACCAACAGTCCTATACAGTCACTCATACATGTACTCACTCATCATATGTACTCATACACCTATACATCCTGTTACACAATGCCACTCATCCATAGAGTTACTCACACACATAGTCACTCATGCTAATAAAGAATCAAACGTACATTTACTTGCATATACAGTTATACACACACCACCACACTTACTTCTACGGAAACTTACACATACTTAGTCTTTTAAACAATCACTTATAGAAACACACACTTATTCATACAGGAACTCTTTCAATCTCTCACTCTCACATATACTCACATATATACACCAATAATCACATATACTAGTTTAAAACATATGTAGTTACTCATAAAGACACTATTGAGACAGTCATTCACTCACTAACACACCCATACACACACTCATCCACCCATACAGTCCTGCACACATGCTGTGTTCAACACATACAAACAGTGAGTCACTCATTCATGCACCTATGCACTACGTAATACCCCCCACCGAACCATGCAGACACTCAGACTGATACTCAAAAAAACAACTAATAACCTATATAGACACCCATGTAGCTACTCACCAACCCATGCAGCCACTTATACACAAAGTTAGAGACTGATACAGATATTCACATATTTAAACATTACTCACTAAGCCATGTATTCACTATGATACACTTAATCAGTCAGTTACACAATCAATTTTTCAAAAACAAATCATCCATTTAGACACTTATATACCCATTTATTCTTCCATCGACCTTGAGATATACATATATAAAACATATTTAATTTTCAGAAAAACACACATTCTCTGGATGATGTCATCAGTGATGTCATCAATGATGTCATTTGAGATGTCATCAGTGATGTCATGAGTGATGTCACTGACCATGTCATGAGTGATGTAATATGTGACGTCATCAGCAGTGCATTGCGGGCGCGCGAGTTATAGTTAGCTGAACTAACTATAACGGGGGAATTTCAATGGTTTTGTACAAGTGAAAAGTCCAGCTAACTATAACACCCCTGAAACCTATGGTTTTTTCAGTGAATATATATATATATATATATATATATATATGTATTACCTACTGGCGGTCGCCAGTAGGTAGTTACAGTTAGGACCTATTTTCCATAGGAAATCCGCAACATTCTATTCCCGATAAGTCTGACGCCGGTTGACGAATCTTCGCAAAATTTTCCAAACTTTTGGCCAGCTCCGGTCCGCTCCTATTCTGAAAGTTTCGTGGTGATTCGTCAAGCGGGGGCTGAGAAAAAAGGGGGGTCCCAAAACGCGTTTTCCCCATGCAATTTCCCATAGGACCTGTTGACGCAGCTACAGCCCGAACTTCTGAACGGAATTACACCAAATTTGGCAAAGAGGTAGTCTTCAGTTCAGACTCGTGCCTTTTGCATAAATGGTGTAAATCTGTTCAGTAGTTCCTGAGAAAATGAGACTAAAAAAGAGAGATATATCTATGGCCTCGGAGGATCCGCGCACCCTATGTGCACCCTAAGCGCACCCTCCCCGAACCGAGCGTGCACCCTCCCAATAACACGCTGAATGCTAATTGGCTGTCAAGTGTCTGTCTACATTTGAAACCAGGAATTGTTGGCAGCCATTTTGTGCCTCGGTAGAAGAAATAAGAGGAATACGTGTTTAAAACATATAAAGGGGGTAGGGTAGAAATACACTGACCCTCTAGTGTTGCTTAGGGGGTCTCAGAAGGACCCCCTGGGGCCCCCTTTTTCTAAAAAAAAATTGGCGAAATGCGCGCAGGGTGCGTGGATCCGGGTGGAAAAAAAACTACGAAGCGCGGGCTTCCACGCTTCGTTAATAATTAGCCCCCGGGTGGGCCAAATCCCGTGGGCAAAATGTGGGTAAATTAATAGCTTGGAGGGGGGCTGCGTGGCCCCCCTCCTGGAGCCCGCGAGGGCCCTGGGGACCGCCACCCCCAAGGCCGGCTCCTATTGTGTCCTGGGGTGCCCACCCCCAGGACACTGTTGTTTGCTATGAGAGGGCCGGAGTCTCCCGCCCTCCCATAGCAAACTTCGTCAGGGAAACCTGCTCTCTCTTTCAAAATCCAAACGATATTGCTTTTCCACACGGTGACTGCATGTCAGCAGCTCCCCATGTGGAAAAGCAATGCCAGCTCCCGAAGGACGCGGGTAGCCGTCTGGGACCGTGGGGGCGTTGGGACTCCCCCCACGGTCTCCAACATTTTTTTATAAGCCCCGGGGGATGGGGTCCCCGGGGTAATAAAAATTAGTGATAGGGGCTATTTTGTTTTTTATGGTAAAATTAGGAGTCGCGCATCCTAATGCGTTGGGTGCACGGTTTCTCTCGCGTTGGGTGCGCAGTTCCTATTGCGTTGGGTGCGCGGATCCAAGGGAAAAAAACTTAAATTTTTGGGAGATAAACATCAAGTTTAAGTGTTTTGTTCTTGAGTGGCTCTAATAAGAGCCGTTGTGTTCATTGAGAGTTTTTAGTACTTATAAGTAAGTACCTATACAGAGTCAAAAGTTGTTGAGGAAGACTCTGTTTCCTTCATCAGTAAAGTGTACTCCATTACTCCTATACATCTCTTGCATATGAAAGCGCAGATTGTTATTGTAAATGGACCCCATTCTATAGTCTCAGAGAAAAGCAGAAACAGATTTATTCACGGTTCCTAGCTTTCTCAATTTGTGGACAAAAGTGATTGGACCAGTTCCATTTCTGCCTTTGGCATATGTTAGAATACACACAGGCAGTTTTGGGAAAAAGTGAAATCAATTCTGCAAAGGTGTCCTTCATAAGCATTTCCAAACCTACCCCAGTCAAAGTGCCTCGGCCATTGCCACCACAGTGCACTATTATGAGGTCAGGGTGTTGGATATAAAGGATTTTACCAATGGCATCAATTGGTGCCAATTTAACCCTCTCTGTCCAATCCATTTAATGTCTACATTTGGCAAACCTAGGTCTTTGTGAATGCCTTTGTTTTATGCATACCTTTGGCTCCAGAAAATATAGCTGTGTCCCACAATCCACACTCTAAGCATCTTGAAGGGAGGTCTGGATGCACTCAGATGGACTCTGTAAATGAAATGGCAGTTTGAAAAGTAAGATTTTTCTAAAATGGTGGCTAAGATGCAGTTTTAAAAAAAGACAAGAAATGATTGGTTGTTTGACAACCTTCTACAATGAAAGGTAAGGCGCATGCTTCTGTTTTTTAAACACATGATTCTTATTGGTTAACAAAAACTGAGTGAAAGGAACATTATATATGATAAGCGGATATGTTGAAAAGTCAAACACACTTGCTGTTTTGATTAGCAACATTGTGTGCTGAACTTGTGACCTGTGTGCTCAGTTCAGTGTTCCATGACCTGTTGCTATGGTAACAGCCAGAAGGCAGATTGGGGGTAGGGTTCAAATTTATGTCATTTGGAAAGGGTTAACATGTTTAACCATTAGAAATGTGTGTTTGCTTTTGAATTTATGTGGGAAGGAATGTGATTTGATGTTTACATATATATGTGTGGAAAATGAGAGGGAAACTTTGCCATTCTTTGGTTTTGCTGACAGGTGCACAGTGCAGAGATTCTGTATAAGAAAATCTGGTGTGTGACTGATATACTTCTTAATCTACAAAACAACTTCAAAGGTGAGTTATTTAATTGTGAGGGGATGTATGAGGTCTATTTAGATTTTAATCAGACTAATGTATTTCTCCAGCTAAAGTGCAGGGAGTACTTTTTTTTGTCTACAATCTTATTGACAGTGTGTGTGCATGTAGAAACCATTCTGTGATAAGCATTTGTGTTTTTCATGTGTTTGCAGACAGATAAGTCTGCTGTTTTTATGTTTTGGTAGAATTAGAAACCAGTCATTGTTTATGGATTTGCAAAATGAGTCATGTTTCTACACTAAAATGTAGTACTCATAGATTAAGAAATGTGTTTTGGTATAGTGCAAGGGATAGTGTTGTTTGTCTAGAATCACACAGTGTGTCTGTGTGCATTTAGGAATCATTTTTAGAGAAGCATTTTGGTACTAATGTGTAGTAGAAAGTTTTCTGTAATGTGTGCAGTCACCTTAGATCTTGTAGACTAGTAAATGTGTTTTGTACAAGGGATAGTTGTCTGTCTACAATCACACTGTGATTCTGTGTGTATTTGGGTAAGCATTGTGAGAGAAGCATTTGGTAAAATTATGTATTTGCTGACAGACAATTGTTTTAAAACCTGTCATGTTGTCAAGTTTTAGTAGCATTAGAAGCCAGTCTTTGCTTGTGCATTGATAAAATGAGTCAGGCTTTGACACTAAAGTGCAGTACTTAAATATGTAGATTGTGTGCAGTCCCCTTACTCCTTCCATAGTAGTGAATGAGTTTTGGTAAACTCCTAGTGATAGTGTTGCTTGTCTAGAATCACACTGTGAGTGTGTGTCGATTTGGGAACCACTGTGAGAGAAGCATTTGGTAACATCATGTATTTGTTGACAGATAACTGTTTTAAAACCTGCCATGTTGTCTAGTTTTAGTAGCATTAGAAGCCAGTCTTTGCTTGTGCATTGATAAAATGAGTCAAGCTTTGACACTAATGTGCAGTACTTAAATATGTAGATTGTGTGCAGTCCCCTTACCCCTTCCATAGTAGTGAATGAGTTTTGGTAAACTCCTAGTGATAGTGTTGCTTGTCTAGAATCACACTGTGAGTGTGTGTGCATTTGGGAACCACTGTGAGAGAAGCATTTGGTAACATCATGTATTTGCTGACAGATAACTGTTTTAAAACCTGCCATGTTGTCAAGTTTTAGTAGCATTAGAAGCCAGTCTTTGCTTATGCATTGACAAAAGAAGTCAGGCTTTGACACTAAAGTGCAGTACTTAAATATGTAGATTGTGTGCAGTCCCCTTACCTTTTCCATAGTAGTGAATGAGTTTTGGTAAACTCCTAGTGATAGTGTTGCTTGTCTAGAATCACACTGTGAGTCTGTGTGCATTTGGGAACCACTGTGACAGAAGCATTTGGTAACATCATGATTCCCCAGTCAGTATCCATGTACTTTCAGCAAACATCCTGTCACTCCCCTTGCAGTGTTCCAGTGACTTACTCAGTACCATGTAGTAATGCATTCACTGTGCCAAAACTGAAACACTTGTAAATTCACCCAGGTACGCTTCTTGCAATAGTCTAATCATTCAGTCAGTACCTAAGTACTAATGGAGTGAGGCAGGCCTTAGCACATGGATTGATTCAACCGTGTTTCCAGTATGCATGGAGGCCTCTAAGTACCAACAGAATTGCATTTCAGACCTTCAATTTCTATGTCAGGATCTATAATCTCCAATAAACACTATGTCCCTTTAATTGCACACCTCCACTGACTCATTTGGCAGTAAGTACTAATCTATTCACTGCACTAGAATCCAAAATCTTAAAAAGATTCACCGAGTCGCTCTTTTTGTAGTACTCTAATGATTCAGTCAGTACTCAGGTAGTTTTGCAGTGATCCAAGTGTTAGTCTATGGACTGTTTCAAACGTCTATCAACTATGGATGTAGGTCTCTAGCCACCTACATACTTGTCTTTCACACCTTCAATATCCCAGACAGTATTCATACAGTTCCCGTAAACACTCTGTCACTCTCCTAATACTTTCCCAGTGACCCATTCAGCACCATGTCCTAATCCATTCACTGCGCCGAAAGCCAACCACTTATACATTCACCCAGGCACTGTCCTTGCAGTACTCTAATCATTCAGTCAGTACCCAAGTACTCATGCATTGCGCCAGGCCTTAGCACATGAATTGCTTCAAACGCCTATCCAGTATGCATGCAGTCCTCTAACCACCTACACACTTGTCTTTCACACCTTCAATTCCCCAGTCAGTATACATACACTGCAGCTAACACCCTATCAATCTCCTTCCACTCCTCCAGTGACCCATTGAGCACCATGTACTAATCCATTCAGTGCGCCGAAAGTCAACCATTTATAAATTCACCCAGGCTCTCTCCTTGCAGTACTCTAATCATTCAGTCAGTAGCCAAGTACTCATGCAGTTAGCCAGGTCTTAGCACGTGAATTGCTTCAAATGTCTATCCACTATGCATGTAGCCCTCTTCTAGTAAACACCCTGTCACTCCCCATGCAGTCCTCTAGTGACCCATTCAGCACCATGGACTAATCCATTCACTGTGCCAAAACCCAAACATTTATAAATTCACCCAGGCACTCTCCTTGCAGTACTCTAATCATTCAGTCAGTATCCAAGTAGTATTGGACTGAGACAGGCCTTAACATATGGATGGATTCAAACATGTGTCCACTATGCATGCAGGTCTCTAATCACCTACACACGTGTCTTTCACACCTTCAATATCCATGTCAGATTCATACACTTCTAGGAAACACCCTGTCACTCACCCAGTGTGTCTCCTTATAGTACTGTAATCATTCAGTCAGTTAGCATGTAGTCTTTTAGTGAGGTAGGCTTTAGGGCATGAACTGCTTCAATGTAGTATGCACTATGCATGTAGTGTTTTAACCATCGTCACACTTGTGCTTCAGGGCTATAGTTTCTTAGTCAGTTTTTATATAAAATTTGTTTCTACAGTAATGGAATAGTATAAATTTGAAAGTTATTAATATTCTTTTATTAGTGATTCTTTTTTACAGATACGGTTTTTCAACGTTAAAATAGAGAAATCATGCCAGAAAAAAAAAGAAAAAGAAAAGAACAGAATTACTTGAAGAAAAATCAACCACAAGTATTGAATGTACAAGATAATGTGGCTAAAAAGAAAAAATCTTCTGGTAAGATCACAAAGCAATTTATTAAAAATGTTTGTAGGAGCAAACAGAATGTACAGAACGCTGAAACCACTGAGAATGTTTCAACTACAAAAAAAAATTCAAAATAAGCGGAAAAGCAAAAAAACAAATGTTCAGTCAAAAGAGACAAAGGTGCCGATTACGATCCTGGAAAAAATTCCCCCGTACGACTCGTATCCGGTCTTTTTACCGTACGAATCGTACAAGTGTCGTACAAACTGGCAAGTACGATTCGCATGGGAAAAACACCATACGAGTCGCATTGGGAATAATTCCCCACACATCCTCGGGTCGGAAAATGTGTCCGACACTTCCCCGGACGAATCACCGTACAAACGTGAAAAGTGAATTCCGACCGCGCAAGTACGATCCATCCCGTGCGTCCGATGTCACAACCGTATGGAAAAAACACCGTCCGCTCCGAACTCCCATTGCAACCATGGAGACATGTGCCTACATATGCGCCGAACCACCCCCCTAGCCCCGTATGTACGCGCCGAACCACCCCCACAGCCCCTGTATGTACGCTCCGAACCACCCCCCCAGCCCCCGTGAGTACGTGTCGAACCCCCCCGTGTATGTACACCCGTGTACGTTCGAGTCGTACCCCCACCCGTGTATGTACACCCGTGTTCGTGTCAAACCCCCCGTGTATGTACACCCGTGTACGTGTCAAACCCCCCCCGTGTATGTACACCCGTGTACGTGTCGGACCCCCGTGTATGTACACCCGTGTACGTTCGAGTCGTACCCCCACCCATGTATGTACGGTGCGTACCCCCAGCGCTGGGGGTACGCACCGTACATACACAGGTGGGGGTATGATTCGAACGTACACGGGTGTACATACACGGGAGGGTTCGACACGTACACAGGTGTACATACACGGGTGGGGGTACGACTCGAACGTACACGGGTGTACATACACGGGGGGTTCAACACGTACATGGGTGTACATACACGGGTGGGGGTATGACTCGAACGTACACGGGTGTACATACACGGGGGGGTTCGACACGTACTCACGGGGGCTGGGGGGGGTACGGCGCATACCGGGCCCCCTAATCTGGTCGTTTGGCGGCGTACTTCGCTTTTCCGCCACTTTTTGGGTGCCGTGAAAATATTGCCGTCCGGACTGCTGTCGGTTCGAATCGTACTTCCTGGGTCGTGAAACGCTGCCTGTAAGCGTCCCGACGTCACGTCGGAGCATTCCCGGATCACATTCGTATGGATATTTTTGTCGGTCGGTGTTTTTTACGATTCGTACGGAAATGGTGTTTCCGTGCGAATCGTACTTCCATGTTTGTAAAGTTTTACAACCAGGTACGAGTCGGACGGAGAAAACGCTCCGACCGACGGTTCGTACCCGGTTTTTCCAGGATCGTAATCGGCACCAAAGTATGCTAAAAGAAAGCAAAATCAGTATAAGGAATTACGCAAAAAAATATTTTACAAGAGAGTAGTACATAATTTGCTGAAAGATGTGAAGAAATATAAAAAGAGAGCTCTATTTTATAAAAAGAAGATGCATATTGAAAACATTGTTGAAAAGGCTTTTGAAGTAAAAAGGAAACTATTCATTTTAGTATTAAACAGAATTCGATCACTAGATAAACCAATTGTAGTGACTGAGTCTAGACGTGTGGAGGATCTTAGGATGTTTATTGGTAGCTAGTTCCAGGTAATCCAGATCAATCCATAACCAGTAGTCAAGACCAGTACAGAAACCAATGGTAAGCCCATGGTAAACCCCACCAGGAGCAGCTAGACTCTTGCTCAGCCCTTCCCAACTGACTCTCTGGCTCCCAACATTCTGTAATGCATCATAGAATGAACATTCCACTGGCTGAGTAGGAGATCACATAAATAAATACAAAGCCAGGATATAACATATCCCCTTTTCTTCCATATAAAACAAATAAATTGCTTCAAGTGAAAAGATAAAGTAAAGAAGAAAGACAAAGAGTAAGTCAGAAACTCTGTACACCAATGTAAAAAACAGAAAAACCACAAGAAGATGCAAAACATAAATGAAAATGACAAAAGTGAGAAGACCATCCTCCCTTCTAGCACAATAACAGAAACAATAAGAGAAAACATCAATGACTACCCCAAGATATACCTGCTGGCCAGGCATGTATAAAAAGAGACAATCGATATCAGACGCTAACAGATAGAAGGAGAAGAAAACCTCCAGTGAACGAAAGAATCACACCATTAAAGAAAAACAGAGAAAAACACAGAACGAAAGAATCCAGAATCCACAAATGACATCAGTAAAAGATATCACAAGGAAAACTGGGGTATAACAGGAAATAGTGAGAAGATAAACAAATGAATCACTCACACTTCCCATTAAATAACAATTTCAAAAACAAGAATATTGATGTTGAATACCAATTGAAACTTTGTAAACAAAGCACATTAAATTTGAGATAAACAACAGATGGTATTCAGACCAGATACCCTGTGAAGGTAACATAACAAAATAGACAAGTGGTGAACAGGTGCAGACTGTGCACTAAACAGATGAGCATAAAACCCAATAAACACACCACATAAAAATATTGTGCACTGTTGAAGAGAAACAAAATTCTAATGTAACCCCCAATATCGGGTAAAACAATTAATGTAGTGCACTGTTGAGAAAAACGACATACCTCATGTAGGGGTTAAATGTCGTAGACTGCAGTGATGGGACTGTAACCCATACTACTCACCTCGAGTGGAGGTCAATTGTTGTGCACTAAACAGGAATGTAACCCATTTAAAAACACCTCATGTAGAGGCAAACACGTTGTGCACCGTACAGATGGGACTGAGACCCATACAAGACACCTCATATAGAATGCAGTGTTGTGCACCAGTGGAAATGGGACTGACCCATATAAGACAATCTATGAAACGGTCCGCTTTGTGCACGAGTAGAAGAACAAAACACTTGCGATACACCTCCAGCGAAGGTAAAAACAATGTGCACTGACATAAAAGGACTAAACCCTAATGTTAAGACAAAGAGATTGTGCACGAATGTGCACTGTGCAAAATGTTGAAATTAATGCACTATGTGACAGTATTAAAACACTTGTGAAACACAGCTCACTAGAGCTAAATATATATATATATATATATATTTCTTTTTTTTAAAAAAACCCTAAAGGTCAAATCAAGAACTCGACTTGTCACACAATTGATAGGTCACTGAGCTGTGACATGCACAAGAAATTAAATACATTTTAAACTGTAAAAGAAAAATTACACTTTGAGACATTGGCCATAGACTATAGTCCTGGCTAAAGATTATCCACCCTTCTCAACTACTGAAATTATCTATATTGTACTGCACCATCCATGTACTGATCACACAGTCACTGTTCTAGGGAGAGTTTCTATGCTGATATAGTAATTGGCGCGCTAATAATGGTGATGCCGTTCGCTGTTGAGAATATCCAAAACCCTTATTGTACGATAATAAATCAAGTCCCACTTACTTACTCCTCATGTACTGTACACAAAACACAGACGCGCTGTAACTCCTCACCAAAAGCCTCACAGCGAACGTCTGGCATTAATGACAGCATTGTAAGAAAAGCAAGATCTGCCACACGGAGCGTTTGACTCACTGTTAGAATTTCTGTGGTTCGACTGTTTGCAGCACCCGCTAGGGACACTCGGGTTTATGTTCAAATGCATAGAGTAATAACTCGATGGCACCACATCGGAACAACCGTGGTTAGAATCAATTTAAAAAAAAAAAAAACTTTACTTGAAGAACAGGATGATTGGCAAAATACCGGAAGGAAACGAAGATCGTGATGCATTAAAAGTAGTTTGAGTGCTTGCCTACGCCAATTCCAAGATGGAGGTACGTATCTGACGCAATGCCGGGTGGCTAAAGGCACGTTGGAGCATGGAGCCGTGAGTTGACAGGAGAACAGAATGACGGGCGTCACAGAGGACTGACGGAAGGAAACACACTGCTTGGACGAGACGGTGAGCAGCGCGTGTATGTAATTTGAAAATTGAAAAATGCGCTGTCGTTAGAGGAGGAGAGAACCACTCAGAGCTTAAATAAACTTTACAAACAAGGAGACTCGCAAAAAAAACCCACAGTCCTTGGTCACAGACATATGCGCCGGTACTCACTTAAAACAATGCACGGCCAGGTCCTCAGTATCAAAAAGTGTCCCATTGAATTTCAGACCACAGAGACAAATAGCCGGGTGATCAGGCCGACTACGTCTTGATGGGAGAAGAAACTGAAGGGGCTTGCAGAGAGTGTAAAACTAGTTTAGGATGCACATATGAAAATCCTTGGTTGATAATTTGGAATTCACGAGTCACTTGAGATGTTGTATGAATAGCATAACTGGAAATCATAATTTTGTTGAAACGAAGTAGTGAGACTTTTAAGCATGCGTAGACGTTACACGCTTTGTAAGTATAGACAGCTCACTCTTCATAAGGCACATAAATTACCTTGCTTGTTGAGGCTCTTGCTTGTAGAGACATTGCAGACAAAATAGAAACACGCTTGGGCTGCAGTTGAAACAGACAAACTATTTGAGGTGCTGTCTGCGTTGGAAGAACAGACCAGTAGAGGTAGGAACTTGAGATGCTACAAGTAGAGGCAGGAACTTGAGATGCTACAAATAAAGGCAGTAGCTGTTTACCAACTTAAACCGGCACGTTGCGTTGAGGGCGACCATGGGGGTCACTGGTGGGGTCACGAATGTGAGTTGAGACAGGTGCCAGTTAGATGCTGTTGAATTTTGTTGAAGTGGTTTCTTGAAGCTTGACAAGGTTGAAGTTGTAGGTTCTTTAAGAAAATCGTCGCCAAAAATTGTAGTGACTGAGTCCAGACGTGTGGAGGATCTTAGGATGTTTATTGGTAGTTAGTTCCAGGTAATCCAGATCAATCCATAACCAGTAGTCAAGACCAGTACAGAAACCAATGGTAAGCCCATGGTAAACCCCACCAGGAGCAGCTAGACTCTTGCTCAGCCCTTCCCAACTGACTCTCTGGCTCCCAACATTCTGTAATGCATCATAGAATGAACATTCCACTGGCTGAGTAGGAGATCACATAAATAAATACAAAGCCAGGATATAACACCAATCAATTTAATGAAGGCCAAAAGTAGGAGGAAAAGACTAATTAATAGGAAAAAAAATATGATTTTTTTGGGGAGAATGGAAACACAGTTCCAGTTCAGAGCCTTTCTTTAATGTTATTTACAGAGAAAATAATTACTGTTTGCAGTTGACACCAGTGGTAGAGGTTATGAAGTTAGAGATGGTTGTCCAATTGAGAAAGAGAAAATGGTTGAAAGAAATGCAGAAGAAGTGATAGCTGATGAAGTTCTGGGGAGATGTCCTAAACACCCTGTGTATACTTGGGATTGCAGTAGTATTTGTAGTGTATGACAGGAATCTATTGACAAATTATGTAGTTTTTTACGAGCATATAGAAAAAAAGTGTTAAACAAAAGATTAAGGTGTTGCAAGGACTAGACCCTTGCAGAGTGAGAATAAATACTGGTTTGCAAGGTCATTCTCTGGCTTGTCTTTCTAGGAAAGTTTGTCAAAGTGTTTCTCACCATTTCAGGATGCTGGCAGTACATCATACTCAAATGCGGAAGTTAGTGAGAAGATTGTATTATGCGAAAAGTCCAGCACTAAAGTTAAATGAGTTGAACAGTGCTCTTTTGCGTGGATCAGTATCAGATGTGAAGATGGTTTGTGATGATATTGAGTTTTGTTACTTTGGTCCTCAGCAAGAGAGTGCAGAAACTGACACATTAGTAGAACAAAATGTTGAAGACAATGTAGAACCCGTAATTACAAAAAATTTTGTGGATGAAATCACAAAGTTTAAGGGAATTTCAGGTAAAAGACCAAATGTTTCTTGTATTTTTTGTCGGCGAACTCACTATAAAAATCAGACTAGGGGTGTCAATCTGTATTTAAAAAGTGAAATAGAAGATAATGATAGGTGGATAGAATTTGCAACTTATTTGTTGGCAGAGGATTGTTTTGATTTGGGATCTGAGCAGCGTATTTGCAAATATTGCTATAACAAATTAGATAAGAATAAAATGCCTGCTAGAGCTGTTCATAATAATCTAGAGTTGGTTGCTATTCCTCCAGAGCTGATAGATTTAAATACGTATGAGTTTATTCTCATACGTCAATGTGTTCACCCGTTTCAGGCTATTGTTCGTATGGAGCCTAAAACAGGTAAATTACCTCCATCAGATTTGCAAAGAGGATTGAAAGGAAGAGTTGTGTATTTACCGTTAGATTTAAGGAAAAATATTGAAACTATTGGTGTAGACCATGCAGAAAATGAGGCACTAGTCATTCCAGTTAATGGTGTTCCTACTAAGAATAAGAAAATCTGGCAAGAGTTAGTGGATGTTAGAAAAGTGCAAAAGGCATCATTGTATCTGTTAAAAAATAACGAGTACTATAGAAATGTGGTTGTAGGAGAAGAAGAAATAGATTTAGCAGAAGATACTGAAACATTAAGTGGACAAATTGAAAAAGTGGACATGTCCAGATGTGAAGAATTTTATGAACATTACAGTGTACATCCACTTCATTCCAAAGAGGTGATGGGGAATACGATTGAGTTGTTCCAAATGAAAAAAGCAACAGGAAGTCCCATGAGTGTATGGGAAGAGAGCTTGGAAGCTCGTTGTTTCCCGCAGTTGTTTCCAACAGGAATAGGTGGACGATATGATGAACATCCTGTGCAGATTCCTACATCTGAATATCGGACAACAAGATTATATGCAGAAGATCCAAGATTTTGACAATGTATCCCTTATATGTTTCATCTTCTGTTTGAAAGTGACTTGTCTGGACTTTCATATGCAGTAAATCACATTTTAAAAACTGGAATGCATCTTCAAAATGTAACTGCAAAGGATTTTATGGATAAAGTGCATCAGAGAGATGATCATTTATAATATCAGTTGATTAATCTGATGGCATGTCAGCGTGGGACTAATGAATATTGGTACTGTCGTCATGGAGAACTGAAATGTATGCTACGGAACTTGGGAACTCCTACATGGTTTGTTACACTAAGCTGTGCTGAATGTGCTTGGGATGATTTACTTGAATTTCTTCGAGAGGCAAATTCCAATATAAAAAATATTGAATACAAGACACCTGGAGAAATGTGCTCTTTGGATCCTGTTAATGTTTGCAGATATTTCAATCATAGATTTGAAGCTATGATGTCTTTCATCTGCAATAAAAAGAATCCTCCTCTTGGAGAAGTTGTGGATTTCTTTTGGAGAAAGGAGTATCAAGCAAGAGGTGCTCCTCATATACATATGTTGTTATGGATCAAGGATGCCCCCAAATTTGAAACAGATTCAGATGAAACTGTTTTGTCTTTCATTGACGATTATGCCACATGTGCTGTACCCAATAGCAGAGAACATAAAAATTTAAAACAACAAGTCTTACGATTCCAAAGCCATCGATGTGGAAAATACTGTCGACGAAAGTACAAATCAAAGGATAAGTTCTATACCAAATGTCGTTTTGGATTTCCACGTCCTGTATTATCCAAAGGAAGAGTGAACAGTTTTATGTCAGCTATGCGACATACCATCACAAGAAAGTCTCCGAAAAATACCTACAATTTAAGAAGAAGTGAAGAATCAAAATACATAAATGACTACAATCCAGTTATTTTATCCATGTGGAATGCTAACATGGATATTCAGTATGTTGCGGACAATTCCACTGCTGTTGCACGATATGTACTGTCCTACATTACTAAATAAGAAAAGACGGAATTGACAGAAATTTGGGAAGAGATTTCTCACGAGAAGACTGTAAGTAAGAAATTATACAGTTTCAGTTTGAAGATGTTATCGCATCGTGAAATTGGAGCATATGAATGTTCTGATCGGTTATCATCTGCAAGTCTATATTCCAAATGTAGAAGAATTATTTGGGTGAGTCTAGGTCTTGCAGAAATGCGAAATAGGGTACTGAAATCTGTTCAAGAAATTGAACATTTAGCATAAAAAGAACCAGAAAGTACAGATATTTTGAAAACGAATATGTTGGACACATATTACCCAAACAGAAGTCATCATCTTGAGAACATGTGTCTCTATGAAGTGCTGCAAAACTACACTTTTAAACGGAATACTACAGAGAACATCAATGATGGAAAATATGCAGTGATTGGTTCCGAAGGATGTCTGGTGAAACAAATGAAAGGAAATTTAATTAATCACAGGAAACTGAGTTGCGACACTGCTGATAAAAGGGAATTTTACTATTTAACCTTTTTGCAAATTTCAAACCATGGCGTTCAGAACTGGAATTACTTGGAAATTTTCAGAAATATGAAGATTCATTTAATGCTTGTAAAGATAGCATACAATGCAGTGCTTTTGCAAATTATTTGAAAATGTTGAATGATGAAATTGATCAAGAAGCTACATTTGCAGCTGAGATTGCTAGAGACAGTTCTCAAGATAGTCAACGTTCTGCTGCACTGAGTCAAGATCCACTTGGACAACCAATTGTTGAAAATGAAGCAGCAACTGCCATGAATGAGGTGGCAACAGCAATGTATCAAGCTCAAGAAGATGTAATACAGTTAGGAAACTTGGAAGAACAACTAAATGTTGAATAGAAACAAATATATCAACAAGTGAAAGAGCAGATTGACCATGGATTACTTCATGAAAAGAAAGGGTGCTCATGTACATCATTTCAACCTATCCGAATGTATGTGAGTGGTCAAGCTGGAACAGGAAAAAGTTTCTTAATTAAAGTAATTACAAGTTATCTGCAAAAAACAACAGAGTTGCATTTGTCTTGTGTTGTCACTGCTCCAACTGGGTTGGCAACACATAACATTAAAGGAATTACTTTACATCGTTTACTAATGCTGCCAGTAGAGCATGAGAACAAATTGGAATACCACAAGCTATCTGGAGAAGCTTGTTGTGAAGTTTCAAGAGTCCTGAAGAAAATGAAACTTCTCATTATTGATGAGGTGAGCATGGTGCCAAACTTGATGCTTGCCTTTGTGCATTAAGGAATGCAGCAAATTCTTAAAACAGAGTATGACGTGTTATTTGGAGGAAAACACGTCATAGTTTTTGGAGATCTACTGCAACTGACACCGGTAAAAGGACAACCAGTATTTAAAACACTTGCACATGAAGATACCAGAAAGTCTCTTGGTAGTGTTGGTAATGTGAACATTTGGGCTAATTTTGAATACAAAGAACTGAAAACAAATATGTGACAGGCAAATGATTCTTCAAGATATAAGAATTGGAATTCTTACAAAACATGGCAAACAAGCTTTGGAAAGTCTATTACTTTGCAATGTCTTTCCAAATGAAAATGTAGTTCCTGCAAAAGTGTACATGAAAATTGCTGAAAATAAATCAGTGATCTGTTTAATGCCAACACTGCGTGAGTGTTCCATATTCAACGAAGAACTATTGAAACTGGAAAATGAAGAAATTATAAAAATGGAAGCCATCGATAAAATAGAGCATAAAGGAATCACTATTATTTTTACGGGAAAGTTGAAAACAAAACTGGATCCTTTAGAAAAAAAAATATCTAAAACAGCTGGTTTAAAAAGACACTGCATGCATGTGTAAACTGTCGGGTAATTTTAAGGCGTAATTTGGATGTAGAAAAAGGGTTAGTTAATGGCGCAATGGGTAAAGTGTGGATTTTGTTAATTATCAGAAAAAAGAAGGAATTTAATTTTTAAAAATTAAATTTGATCAGATTGAAGATGTTAAAGAAATTGGTCGTTGTTCAGTTCGCTTTTTGCTTGTTAAAGATTTATATGTCCGTAGGAAACAATTTCCATTTTCTCTGGCATATGCAGTGACTATTCATAAATCTCAAGGATTAAGTGCAGACAGTGCATTGGTGAACATTGGATCTACTGTATTTAAAGAGGGTATGGCATATGTTGCTTTGTCACGAGTCAGAACATTATCTGTTTTGTGTTTGATTGATTTTGATGAGACAAAGGTTACTGCAGATGCAAACTGTGTAAAAGAGTATAATAGGTTAAGAAGGGTGTATGCTCCAAATTTAGGTCAATATCCTGTATTTGAAAAGCGTGTGATTGGTCGAAAAAAGAAGGTTTGAGAATATCTGTTCTGAAGGTGTCGAGAAGGGAATAGAACAAGATAATGTTGTGATTGCAAGTAAAAAGAAATTGGACACTGTTGAAGAGGTTGTTGGTTATCAGTTAGAAAATAGTTTAGGTGTCAACTGCTATGCTAATGTAGTGGTCAATGTTGTTTTTTATCTTGAAGGTTTGCAAGAACAAATTATGCAGAATCGGCAAAAAAGATGTTGTTCTCTGTTGCATTCTGTTTATGAAAAATTGACAACAGATACAAGTAAAATACAATCTGTTTCAGATGTTCGTAATCTTTTGGATGTGTTCTGGTTCTACACAATTTACACAAAATACCCAACAAGATGCTCAGGAATTTTTAATGTATATGCTTACCATTTTTGAAAATGAAGGTGTAGAAATAGAAAATATTTTTGGCCTTTCTTACAAATGGGAACATCATTGTGAAAATTGCATGTGTACTTGTTCCACTAATGTAGACACTGAAAGATTTCTGTATTTAACATTCCCAGACTGTAAATCAGTGTCTTTCAATAAATTAGTTAAAGGTGCAAATCAAAACATGGAGTGTAGCCAATGTAAATCAGAAATGTTATCCACATTATTTTTACAAAATATGGACAATACATAATTTTAATGATGCAACGTTGTACAGCTGATGCAAGAAAATTGGATACTTTATTAAAGCAGTTTGTAGCAACACAAGTATCAATATCAGGAAGGACTTTTGTAGCAATTGCAATAATTTTCCATGATGGTCCTTCCACCACATCTAGACATTACACTGCCTATCTAAAATGTGACAAAGGCTGGACACTTTGTAGTGATTCCCAGTTGGTTTTCAAACAACGTTTGCCTAGGGAATTACCAAACTCCTACCTAATATTTTTAAAGTCAGTGTTTTAGGAAGATAATTCACACTCTGAGAAATTTATTATTATAATTTAATAGGACTACCATTGGACAATTTACATAAAAAGGAGTGCAAAAATACCATTTGGCCTCAAGGAAAGGTATATGTTTGAATTATGGACTTTTTTGTGCTCATTGACTCGGTGAATATTTTTAAGCAACAACATTTACAGTTTTTATAAGTTAAACTTGTTAGCCATAAGCATTTCATATATGTGTGATTTGAATCTTGTAGTATTTTACTGAGACTAGCATGTTGGTTTTTTTTAAACAATCTTTTTGATTGTTTTTTTTTGCCCGCTGTTAAGTGATGAGTACAATTGAAATCACTATTTCTAGTGAAATTCAATATATTCTGAGAACAGCAAAAAAGGCAAACAAATTACTTTGTTGTAAAAAATGTATTATTACATGTTATAACAATTTTTTCTTTTCTTTACAGATCCTAATTCTAAAATAAGCAGTTTACATCAATTTACAGTGCAAAAAAAATCTGAAAAAAATGTATACCATTTTTAATTTCTATTACTGTGAAGGTAAGTTTCACTAACTATTAATATGCAGAATGGGTAGATCTGCAAGAACCTACAAAGATTGGATTTTTTTTTTAAAACACTTTCTTTTATCTTTGTAGTTTTGAAATCTCTCTGTTATCGGATATTATGGGCCCCCCACAAAAACAGATTTGAGTGGTTCATAATATTTCCCTTTGTACCTATTGAAGGACCGCAATCATTTCAATCATTCTTGTTTGAGCAACTTTGCAGACCAAACTTTGTGCTTACCTTCTATCATTTGGAAGCAATTTTAAAACAGAAATATGTCACTTTTTGTTACATAGTTATTGCACAAGACGCTCTTTCATATTTAGAAAGAGAGGAAAAGGTGCTCTGTGTTCTTTTTCTACTCCATGTAAATACAACCTCATCATACACACCAGTTTCCGTTGAAAGATTGTTCTATAAGTGTTGTTGTGCATGATTGCATTGAATACTCATAGAACAAGACACATCTCCAAATGTATCAGAAATCATATATCTCGATATGTGTGTGAATGCTGCTCCATTCTCTAATTGGTGTACAAAAGCACAACAAGGAGAATTGTTTTCTTTTCTCCTCATTTTTAAATCTTCAAAACATGCTAAAATGTTCAGCATACATTGAAGAAGAAAAATGCGTTTTCTGATTGTTTTCGTGCAGGAAGGTGTGTCTTTCTGCATAAAAACAAACAGCACATGACACAGATATCCTTGCACTATGGTGCAAGGGTGCCTGTGTCACCACATGGCTGCAATTTAAGCAGCCATGCAGAGAGAAGCATAGATTTGCAACATATTTATGTACATATGTTGAATCCCTGTGCTTCGGAAGTACTACAGCACACTGCAGTTAAAGAGGTTACTGTGTGATGCTGCAGCACTTCCTCATAGTTCTGCACTTATACATTCACCATACGCTATTAATGCATTCATTCAGTCATTTACATACAACACATACATTCATCTAAACTTTCACACACGTACAAACAAATATAGCTCTTTTTTTAAACCAGGAAAGTTAGTTCTTAAAAGAACTTTTTTTTCTTCTTTTTTGTATTTGATTTTTTTTGTACTTTTTGGAACAATTTTGTTATTTTATTTTTTTTCAAAAGGAAAAAAAGACAACAGGAGGAACAAAACAGTCACTTGTGATTTTGCTGCGCTCGGCAGATAAGTTTAATTGACTGCTCGCCATAACATAGCAGTTTGTTGCATTTAATGCAACTAATTTTTAGTTTTCCAAATTGTGGACGTATGTCCGGGAGAGTGGTCGATGGTGATGCTGCAGAAGTGCTTGCCACTGCTGGCTGAGGCTGCTGTCGGAGTCTTCTGCATTCCTGCTTGGCCAGGTTCACGGGATGCAGAGTCTTCAGGTGTTTTAACATACTCGCAGTCCCACAAGAGTATTTTTTAGATGGATCCCCTCTGGAAAGCACTCTTTGACATATTTTACATGTCACTTTAGTTGAGTTTGTTTTATTTTGTACTTCTGGGAAGGAAAAAAATTCCACACCACAGAGGTGTATCTTTCTTGGCATGGAGGTTCCACAACAAATTCATCGGACGAATGGTCTGAATCTGATGGTGGCTGCTGTCCAGCAGCTATTGTCTTCAGATAATGAAAAATTGCAGCTGTGGAAATCTTCCCAAAAAAGTTTATTCTACTTCTAAGGTGTGAGATGTTCCTCCAAAGAAGCTCAAAGAAGAATGATTGAAATGGGTGGGGTATTTCAATAGTTAGAATAGGAAGTGTAATGAACCAATCAAATCTCTTTTTCTCAGGTCACATGGGATCAGCGCACCATGCGCATAGGCGGCACGCACCGAGCGCGAATCCATGAAATCGCATTTAAAAGGAATATAGGATTAGAAGTAAAAATATATTAATTTTTTGAGTTGTTTAGATTATGTGTTCAATTAATATTCACATGAAATACATATATATATATGTTTTTTGACATTTAAAATATTTCGTGGGATTCGCGCACCCATCGCGTCAAACACGCATATGACTTTTCGCGAAAGTGCGCGAGCGTCGCGTAACGTGCTTTGTACATGTCGCGTATGGGCTTGGAGCCGCGTACCAGTCGCATAGCAATCGCGTACAAAAATACGTACGCATCGCATACCGTACGCGGATCCTACACTACAATCGTAAAATGGTGACTATGTTCCACGCAGGGATCGAGAAAGGTGCGCATAGGGTGCACGAATCCCCAAAACGTTTTACAAAAAAAAAGTACTACAAATATAGCTTCAAATTTTTTAAAAAAATATACAAAATAGTTACAAAAATTGAAGAAAAAAAATCATTTAAAAATAATATTTTTTTAATTTTTAAAAGAGTTAATTGCAAAAAAAACTATAAAAAATGGTGAAAAACAATTTAAAAAAAACATAATGAAAGGAATTGACACACTGAAATATAAAGATTTAGAAATCCTATGAAAATCATTAAACATCATAGCTTTAGAGATAAGGTATAGATAGGAATTAGCATTTAAAAAACCTTTGAAATTCACTTAAAAAACCATAGGTTTCAGGTATGTTATAGTTAGGAATTAGCATTTAAAAAACCTTTGAAATTCAGTGAAAAAACCATAGGTTTCATACACATTATAGTTAGGAATTAGCATTTAAAAAACCTTAGAAATTCACTGAAAAAAACATAGGTTTCAGGGGTGTTATAGTTAGCTGGACATTTCTCTCGTACAAAACCCTAGAAATACCCCCGTTATAGTTAGTTCAGCTAACTATAACTCGCGCCCCCACAATGCACTGCTGATGACGTCACATATTACATCACTCATGACATGGTCAGTGACATCACTGATGACATCTCTGATGACATCTCAAATGACATCACTGATGACATCACTGATGACGTCATCCATGTGATAAATTAGTGCATCTTCTCACACCCTAATATAACCTTTGATACACCGACTCAAATTTTCAGAAGGCCATTTTGAAAACCATAGATACTCCAATACCAATAACTACATACCCACTCATTGACTCTTAGATCTACATACACCTCCACTCACTCACCTGTACAGTCACTAATACTTACAGTCACTCCGTACAGGACTATCATACGCATTTATACACCTATATAGACACTCACACACCACCAATCATCCATTGAGGTACTGACACACCTAGTCAGTCATGCAAATAATTAATCACAGTCCAATTTACTCACCTATACAGTTATACACACACAACTTCACTTACTCATAACAATACTACCACATTCTTACGCTCTTATACAATTAATGATACAAGCACACACTCATACATACACTCTCTCTCACAATCACACACTCTCACATATAGCCAGTTATATACTCTTACACACACATATACTGCCTTTCACATATGTAGTTACTGTCACATGTACCACTAAGATATACAGTCAATCACTAACACAACCATACACACACTCACCCACCCATACAGTCCATCACATATGCACTCTTAAAACCATGCACCATAGAATCACCCACTCACACATCTATGCACAGAGTCATACACACCCTACCCACACAAACACTCAGGCACCCATACAGATACTCAGACAACCAATTATTAACCCATATAGACACTCATATAGCTATTCACAAAACCATGCAGCCACCTATACACCAACAGATAGACAGATACAGACAGTCAGTCAAGAAGGCTTTATTTCGATATAAAAATATCTTAAAAGCATACATACACAAGATACACATTAAAATATTAAAAGACATCAGTGCGTTAAAAGATAGCCAAACATTTCAGAACAGCTGCTGGTGTCAATAATTTAAGTAAAAGCCAGTGTATTTTACTAAAAATGAAATTAAACAAGATAGGAAAGCCTAGTTGATCTAATGCGCCAAGCCCAACCTAGGAACTTGGCTAACCCACAGGCAAAAAGGGGCCGTGGATCATTTTTTAATATTCGCATGGCCTCTGTGTGGAGCCTGGTTCCAAGTACTCTGCAAAGAGGCTTGAGCCATCTACTCCGGGGGGCTGCATAAGCCGGGCATTCGAACAATAGTTGGGTACAGACTCAAGCCTATTTTCACAGAAGGGGCAGGAGGAAGTTGTCTGCGTTGGAACCTTCCACCTGGATGTCAGATCACCAACGGGGAGTAAACCTACTCTGAATTGGAAGTACAAAGCCCTATCTTTGCGGTTTAAAATAATGTCCAGGTAGGGTTCACAGAAATACACTTCCTTAATCAGGAGAAAATCCATGGATGACCTACACTTTTTGGCATCGCTACTTCTAGTGCCAGCTACCCAGGCCCAATAGATCTTTTTCAGCTCTAACTTCGGAGGTGCAGTTCTATTGGTCCAATTTTCGCCGAGGCCAAGGTTAAAGAGAAGACGCTTGACTTCCCTCAGCCAAGGAATCTTGGCCCAGGCTAATGAACCCAGCACATCGGTTAGGCCGTCTGCGTAGCTGGATAGTTCTGGTGTTCTCCATATTCTTGCCCATAGGAGGAGAGGGCGAAGCTTTGCTTGATCGCTCAGTGGGCGAATACCCGTATCTAGAAACAAGGGGAGGGTTGGGGTGCTATAGGGGAGCCCCATTAGATCTTTGAGGAATTTATTTTCCGAGCGGGAGAGAAGATCTACCTTTTGAACCCCCCAAAGTTCGGCCCCGTATAGAGCAGCGCTAACAGCCCTTGCCCTGTAAATGTCCAGAACAGCAGCGATGAGTTTTGTGGATGAAGAGCGGTGTTCCTTGAGCAAGGCACCCACCACCCTCTTATGGGTCAACAACATCTTTTGAAGGTGGCAATTCCAGCTCATAGAGTCACAGAGTCGAACACCCAGGTAATCGAACTCTGAGACTCTCTCCAGAGCGACAGAATCTAAGGTCGGTGGTTTAGCCAGTTTTTTAGGGGGATTGAGGACCAAATACTTGGTCTTTGCAGTGTTAATAACTAGCCCTCTCGCATCACAAAAAGACTTAAAGTAGACTCTGCAAACCTGCCGGGGATTTTGAGATCAGGAGGGTGTCGTCTGCAAATAGAAGGGTAGGTATTCTTCTGCCAGCCAGGGATGGTGCATCTGCTGGGTGTTGGAGCAGGTGCTCCACCACTCCATTAACATATAAGGAGAACAAGGTAGGAACAAGAACACATCCCTGGCGTACCCCTCTATTTACAGGGATGCATGCTGTTTTTTGCCCCTGACTACCCCACCTGATCTGTGCAAAGTTGTCCGCGTGATGATTTATTAACAGGTTTAGCAGATAGAGTGGGATTCCCAGTTCGTTGAGCACTCTCCAGAGTTGGCTACGGGGAACTAGGTCGAAGGCAGTCAGCAAGTCTATAAAGGCAAGGTATAGACTGCCCTTGGCCAAAAGGACAACCTTCCAGTAAAGCATCATTAGTCGAAAGGATTGCTCTATTGTCCCCGTGCCTGATCTAAACCCTGCCTGAAAGTCAGAGAGAATGCCCTTATCCTCCACCCACTGCAATAACCTGGTTAGAACTACCTTTCCAGCCACCTTTTGTGAGGTATCTAGGAGACTTATTGGACGGTAATTAGCTGGGTCGTTCCGACAGCCTTTCTTAAAAATAGGGACGACCTCAGCACCCTTCCATGAAGTCGGAAAAGTTGCCCCTTCGAAATTACAATTTTATAGGGCAGAGATGAGTTTTCCCCAATGTTCTGGATTGGCGCGTAACAGGTCTCCGGGAATGCCGTCCAGACCTGCTGCTTTGTTGGGGACCAGATTATTTATTGCCCCCTCCACTTCCTTGGGTGTAAACAGAAGCTCATCCTTAAATTGGGCAGAGTCGTAAGGGTGTCGTACACTCAAGCTAACCCCCACTTCCTGAGCCATTGAATAAAGTTTAGTGAAGTGGTCAACCCACGCACTCTCTGGTACATTACAAGTAATCGTTGTGTCCGCAGGTTTCTCCCTGGATCTCAAAAGGTCCCAAAAACCCTTTGCATCCTTCCTTGTGCTTGCGGCTTTGAGGTCGCACCAAAACTGGTCTTCCCAATTTGCCTTTGCTTTTAATAGTGCCCTCCTGTAGTTGCCCCTGGCTGCACATACTAGGGTTCTATTCTTAGCTTTTACTGCTTTTAATAGTTCCCTTTTGGCCGCTCGACATGAATCTGAGAACCACCCGGGTGGGCCCTTCCTTGAATCTCTCTTAGCCCCCTTGTCCACATTCTTGGCTAAAAATAACTCACCTATAGCCTTTGTGGTTTGTACAAAAACTGCAGATACCTCTGGTGCACTGATGGAGGGGGAGTCTAGGCGAGATGAGATATTAGCCATTATAGATTGTGCCTCCCGCATCTTGGCCTCATTGCCAATAAAGGTCTTCCATTTCAGGCGCCTGCCGCAGTTAGAAGGACATACTTCGTGTGATAATTTCCACACATGGGGAATTGGGATAGGAGGGCTACCCTTCCACAAGGGGGACAAAGACAAGAGTAAGGGGTTGTGATCATTGTCTATAGACGGACGGACCTCCATATCCACCAAGAAAGGCCACAGGCAAAAGTTCAACATAATGTAATCAATCCTGGAGGAATGACCTATTCTGTTGAATGTATGTGCCCCCTTTTGGTCAGACTTAGATCTGCCATTGGTAGCTCTCAGTCCGTTTTCCAGACAGAGCGCATTGAGGTCTATAGCATTTTGAGACCATCTTTTAATTGGAACAATTGACAGTGGCGGGATGCCTCTTCTTGCATCGTCATCTCTATAACCCAGCACATCCTCCGCTGCAAGTGGTTCAAAAGTGCAGTTAAAATCCCCCGCTAATAGGACAAAGGAGTTTGAGCCGCAGTTTTTAAGTTCCTCATCAATGCCGGTTGGAGAGAGAATAGATCCTCCACCCCTAGAGCCTCTAACATAAATATTAAGTATTTCGAGTACCCGCCCTCCACACGGGCCTCGAAGTGAGAGTCTCTGTAAATCCGGGGAAATAGTGGCAATGCATTTAATAGAACACCGCAGGGAAATGCTTACACAAATTAGAAGCCCACCGGAAGGGCGCCCCTTGCCTTCCTTGGGTCGAACAGCTGGAACAAAATAGGTAGTGAAGCCCAGCTTATGCTGTGGTTCCAGGCACCAAGTTTCCTGGAACAGGCAAATCCCAAAGGTTTCAATAAATGCATTCCAATCAGGGATGGCTAAGTTTCTCGCTAAACCGGCAATATTCCAGCTAGCTACCTTCAAGGGCGCAGTTGGGTCCTTTCCCTGACCTAGGGCTAATACACTTGAAGTGAAAGTAGAGTTAGTAATATTGTTTACATCATCAACAAGTGGAGCCACGTCATAAGTAGTCAAGAGGCTCTTAGTGGGCGAATCCCTACTGGAATCATGTGTAGCCTGAGAGTGTCCGCAAGGGATCGGTGGAGACGGGAGAATACAAGTGGAAGGATTCCCCAATTGGTCTCCTATGGGAGAGTTACCGATGACCAATTCACCAGGTGCTTCAATGTGGCTCTCCTGTCTAGGGCAAGTTGCGTGTCAATGGCCTTGCCAAGGACAACCCTGTGGCTGGCTGAGGTTTGTGTTGAATAAGCTGAATTTAGAAGTGTTACCACAGGAAAGGGAGCTGTCCCAGCTCTCCCTCATGTGGAGTCCACTTTGTCTCACGAGCGGATTAGGAGGGTTAAAATAGCTAAGATCACGGGTATCAATTGAGCCCACACTGCTTATTGAGCTATTTCCCTTCCTAGAGCCCCTACATATGTAGCTGGCAACCTTTGGGTCTTCAAAGTTCACTATAATGCAATCCCCTTTGGTGGATTTTCTCCTACTTCCAATCCAACCAACTCTGCGTACATGGATTATCCGGCCCTCCCATGACTCGGGCAGGGGTCTATTCTCTTTGAGCCAGAATAGAGTCTTGTGGAACAAGTCAGTGTAGGGCTCACTCTTGCCCGGGCTAAGGACCGGTACACCAGTCAGCACAACCACATAGGGCTGGAAATCAGGAGGCAGATTTATATTGGGGACCCGCATTAAGGAAGGAACCTCATCAGGCTCCACTGTGTTTGCCTTTGCAATTCCAGTTGAACTAGCGGTTGGGGTCTCGTTTGTACTACGAGCTGCTAGCGGGGTAGACATGATAAATACATTTTCGTCACCTGAGCCAACCGGGACTGAGGGACGTGTCATCTTGTTGCCTGAGATATGGCTTGGAACCTTGGGAGTCTTGAATTTAGCCTCGTGCTTGTGGGAGGGGTGAACTGGATGACTTGCAGTGTCTTCCACCAACACAGTAGGGTACAGGTTACAGTTAGGTGTTTCCAACCCAACTGTTATCCTGTCGGTGGAGGTGGCTGAGCTATATAGAGCTGTTGACAGCGTGTTGCCATCATGCCCCCCCCCCCAAGTCCTTCATCCCTTGTCTTTAGCTGCATTTTTATGAAAGATTTTAGGGAAAAAAAGTTGTCTAAAGTTGTCTGTTCCAACTTATCCACACGCTCAGTTAGCCCTTTAATCATGTCAAGTACTGGAAGGAGTAAGGATTTTATTATATCCTCCATTTTTTTGGTGGGGAGGGAACCTAGGGGGAAAGTCGCTGCACTATCCGCAGCAGGATTTTTGGACACAATAGCAACAGGCCCCTCAAGATTATTTTCTTCCTGAAGCGATCTAAGTGCTCCTTCCACTACTTTATTGAGATCACCCCTCCTAACGCCTACCCGCCTCTTGTTCTTACGATTCTTTAACAGTCTGGTTATCCGGGGGGTGGCGGATCTTGCACTCTTGGTAGTGGCCGGATGGATTTCAGCCTGTACCCCAGTATCCGCCATAGAAGGCGAAGTTAGGGAAATGATGGAATCAACTGAATGTGGGGAGGAGGAAAAAGTGCCTAACTTAGTTTCTGCTGGGATGGGAGCCACTTGATTTTGGGTGTTAAGTGTCGTGGCCGTCAGGCTTTCAAGGCCTTCTATGTTGGCCCTCAAGGCCGCAACTCGGGGGTGGTCTAAGGAGTGGGGGGCGTGGGGGAGCGAAGTTCGGCCCGGGGAGGATATTTGGGCTAGCTGGCCAATCGATGAGCGCCTATCAATAAACGGACTTTGGGATAGCCGGCGTTCAGCCATAATAATTTCCTTGTCAATGACATTGGCCACACGCGTGATAAATTGATCCATGGTGCCCACCATACCCCCCTCGTTCCCCCTCAGGCTTTTCCCGGAGCGAGTTGGCATTACTGTTACTGAACAGGTCTTTACCTGGAATCACAAGAAAGCCCTGAAACAAACTCAACAGTCGAATAATAGCGCAGAATAGCCCGCACGCTATCGTGCTTACATTCAAAGAAGGATGCCGTGGAGATTAGTCCGCTACTGCCGAACCCAGTCCACAACCTCTGTAGTATGCACGCAATCACAAGGAACAACAACAGTACCTGTATGGGGCCGGTTATGAAGATACCAACGATTTAGGGGGTGAGCCCAGCCCGGCCTCTTCCGGCCCCGGACGGCCACAGACGGTCCCTCCCTTGTCCCGGGCTTAGCCCGGCACTGCCCGCGCGCGGACCCGCAACGCGGTGGCTCACAATGTTTTTAAACGCCTCCCGGCGCGAAAGTGCAGTGGGCGTGTTCGGGTTCCGCTTCCCGTGGCGCCGCTGAGGATCCTGGGGATGGTAGTCCCCCTCCGTGCAACGTCCGCGTTTGCAGTGGCGGGAGCGGGAGGGAGACAGACGGCAAACCCAGGACAGCACCCAGGAACACAAGCTGGCAGAATCACCCCTCACCTTCACATCAGGTAAGAATATCGCCTGCTCTGTCAGTGGCTCACAATGTTTTTAAACGCCTCCCGGCGCGAAAGTGCAGTGGGCGTGTTCGGGTTCCGCTTCCCGTGGCGCCGCTGAGGATCCTGGGGATGGTAGTCCCCCTCCGTGCAACGTCCGCGTTTGCAGTGGCGGGAGCGGGAGGGAGACAGACGGCAAACCCAGGACAGCACCCAGGAACACAAGCTGGCAGAATCACCCCTCGCCTTCACATCAGGTAAGAATATCGCCCGCTCTGTCAGTGGCTCACAATGTTTTTAAACGCCTCCCGGCGCGAAAGTGCAGTGGGCGTGTTCGGGTTCCGCTTCCCGTGGCGCCGCTGAGGATCCTGGGGATGGTAGTCCCCCTCCGTGCAACGTCCGCGTTTGCAGTGGCGGGAGCGGGAGGGAGACAGACGGCAAACCCAGGACAGCACCCAGGAACACAAGCTGGCAGAATCACCCCTCGCCTTCACATCAGGTAAGAATATCGCCAGATACAGACATTCACACAGTTTAGTCACTAGGCTGCAGTAAGATACGTTTAATGACTCATTTATATAGTCAGTCATGCACCTACTAAATCATCCATTCACATACTTATACACCCACTCATTCTTCCATAGGCCTTTCCCTATATATATTAAACATATTTATAAATTTTACAGAAACACAGACTCACTGGATGATGTCATCAGTGATGTCAGCAGTGATGTCATTTGAGATGTCATCAGTGATGTCATCAGTGATGTCACTGACCATGTCATGAGTGATGTAATATGCGACGTCATCAGCAGTGCATTGCGGGGGCGCGAGTTATAGTTAGCTGAACTAACTATAACGAGGGAATTTCTAGGGTTTTGTATGAGAGAAACGTCCAGCTAACTATAACACCCCTGAAACCTATGTTTTTTTCAGTGAATATATGTATATATATGTGCAGTGTCCTATTGAGAAGGAGTCCAAGTGTGGCACACACAACATATGCATCAGCCAGGAATGAGCTAGTAGGGTCCCTAATACAAGGATGCAGGAAAATCAAAGAGCAGTCTACGGGGTCTGTCAAAGCGCCGGTCGTACAGCAATACCCATGTCCATACATCAAACAAAGTATATTATAATCCTTCAGTCCGTGGGTGACACCTCCTTGGTCACCTCATCATGTCAGACCACTCATTCCATTGGTCAGTTTGTATAAGATGATAGTCACACAGCATAGAGTAAGACACATATTATAGAAAGAGGTCGTACTGATCACGTAAGTTGTCAGATCATCCAGTATGCATAAACTTCCAAACAATGATCCTTTAGCAACAGACAAGAGGACAGTTTCCCATAGAAGATATTCCCAAAGTTTCAACTTTTGTTGCAATAGTTCTTTTAAGCAAGTGAGAACTCTTCTATTAAGACCCACTTTCGCTTCACATTGTAAGTTTAGAGAAACTTAACACAAGTGTAAGACAAATCAAATTAGGGAAAATGTGGGCATAGAATAAAGTTATTTTAAAATATGCAGAATATAAAGTATTGGAAATATACATTTCATAAGAGAAATCAATATTCCAAAAATCTTTTCAACTTGTAAGCACTCAGAATATGTTATTTATTACATTGAAAAGGTCACATGGAACTATGACACATCACTACATTTTCAAAATACGAACGCATAAAGTTATTTCAAATCATAAAATACTAATATCGTTTCACATGGTTTGCTTTAGTATGCATATGAAGATTATTATCAGAATGTTTAAATATACTTACGTTCAGTATGACTATGTATAATTACTTTTTGTTTTTCTCATTTAGTGCATAATTTCAGATGTGCAACTGAAGTTTATAATGAAACCCTTCAACCTCACAGGTAAAATCATCTAAATTATGTTAGATTGCATCCATCCTCTACACACACTACTATTTCAATGAGGATGGTTAGGAATATTTTTGCACCAGAGAACATCATTTTAACCTTTTAATATACATTGAAATGACATATTGATGCTGGTTTATAAAATATGAGCCTATGTTATTCAGATGGGTATGATTTCATCTATTCTACAGTTATCTGCATGTTTTTACAATGCAGTAACTAAGTTCTCTCACATTTGTTTCTCATGTTTCTTTTATGTGAGGTTAATGCAGGTTTTTTCATGTTACCCAAAACATCAACTAATCGGTTTATGTGTCAAGCAAGCTTTTCAGCTGTATCAATCCCCCTTCTGATGGAGAACTAAGCCATCACATACATTTCTTATCTGATGTCACATCTTTCAATTGTGTAGTCATCATGATCTTTAACCTAGACTCTTCTAGTGTCTTCATTTCATCATAGTATCTATTTTGTCTGTCTTCTAATTCTATCTCAGCCCTTTTCCTTTTTGTGCCTCTGGTTTCTTTCTTTGTTTCCATACAACTATAAAGCTTGAAGATGATAATCAAGCTTACTATACATATAGCAATTGTCAAGATGGGCTTTACGATTTTTCCCAATAATCCACTTCCTAAATCTGCAAACCATTTACCATTTAGTTAGATTGTGTTGATGTGCATAAGCTGTGTCCAAGCTTTGAGTAGGCTTGAAAAATTCTCCCATCATTTCTGCTGTTTTAGTATCAGGTACAGGATTTAAAAATGTTCTCACAGATACTTCAGAAAAGATTAGATCGTAGTTAGAGTATTAATACTGAAACTGCGCTTTGCCATATTATAAACTTATTAATACACTACAAGAAATCCCATACGTCATAGGAAGGTGGTGATAGGTCACTTCCTCTGTCACCGATGTAAGCAGCTGCATGCACACATAACAATCACAAGCATCCATAGTCTCTACATATTAATATGAGTTTTGTAAATACATTCATTATAAAATCACCAGTAGACAAGTCTCCATGTAACATATTGTTGTCCAAAATGCTTAAACTGTTGTGATCAGACAAAGGTGTTCTAGGCACAGAAGTAGGCTCAGTTTTTGTCAGGTACATGTGATGTGGAAGATAAAAAACTATACGAAGTATGACAAGCATTATGGAAACAAACAGTGAGTATACATGCACATACACATTTGCGTTTCAATGATATCGCATCTGGATCCATTATTTCTTTGGAATCAGCCCTCGCAATTTCTGATAAATAGATGTCTGGTAGCGTTAGCAGCAAAAGCAAAGTTCAAACGCTTCCCGGCAAGGATTTTCAACAAGGTCTCTTTATAGCACAGTTCATTTTTTCTTTATTGCCTTGCCACTGAATTTGAAACAGTTCTTGCTTTATTGCTTAATATCTCCAACACAAATTGACTCAGTCTTTTTACTTTGGAAATCCATTTGAAAGTTCAACTGAAGCACAACGATTTCTCATACAGACTTGAATTGCTGTAGCAAAAGGTGTGATGTGCTATCTCCCAATCATTAATTGCCAAGTAAGTCCATTCAGGCACTGTGCATCTTTGCCTTGGTATTCTGGCTCTTTTGGACCTCCTCACTGACTGTCCTTCACGATCACTATCGCTCTGCTCAGACTGGCTAGAGATCTCTGTGATTGTCTGTGGTATCTTTTTCTCTGTCAAGATGAGTTTCAACTGTTATTGCCTTCTGGGCCAACGGTCTCTGGGTACTCCCCATGTTTCAGGTGTACTGATACCGTTGATGGGGTCAAAATCCTGCATAGTCAGCCCTTTCTTTTGTGACCCTTTGGTACCTACAAGAGCTGACTCTCTCAGACCCCCTTGGGACAAGTACACGGAATCCCACTAGCTTGCGTGCCCTCAACAGCTTGACCATCCTGAATCGGTTGTCTATCTACAACCACCGGCACATGTGAGACAGCCATTGTATCATCAAGAGGACATGGGACTCTGTGGGTATGGGCAGCAGTTACCCGATTTGGAATACCACCACATTTAACAGCAGTTGTGGTTACCAGAATCACCTGGAACTGCCCATGCTAAAGAGGTTCCAAGCATGTCTTGTGTACATGTTTCTTTACCAAGATCCAGGCTCCAGGACTGAGGTCCTGGCGCTGCTCCTGTTGAGGCAAAGTTGCAGCTTCCCCAACCTGCTAAGACACAGAACGCACCACGTCAGTCAGTCCTTTACAATAGTCAAGCAACAAGTCATCTGTTTTATTCACAAAAATTATTTGCAGGGACTGCAGACTGTTTCATGGCCCTCCCCATGATTACCTCATGCAGGGACAGTCCTTTGCTCCTGTCTGGGGTACTTCTCAAACTCATCAACACAAGAGGCAATGCATCAGGCAATTTCATAAAAAGTTGAAGCACACACTTTTGCAAACCTGGATTTCAATGTTCCATTGATTTGTTCCACAATTCCAGAAGCCTCTGGATGATAAGCACAATGGAGCTTCTGATCAATTTGTAATGCTGCACATAACATCTTCAAGACCTCATTATTAAAATGAGTTCCTTGGTCTGACTCCAAAGAAGTCAGCAGTCCAAAACGCGGTGCAAGCTTCCTTGGCAACAATTTTGCTACAGTTAGGCTATCATTCGATCTTGTACGGTAAGCTTCCACCCACCGTGAGAAAATGCAAACAATCACAAGAACATATTTTAATCCATTACACACAGGCATTTTGATGAAGTCGAGTTGCATTCAATTCAAAGGACCTTCTGATCTTCCTACATGACTCATTGTGACTGAAGTTCTTTTCCCTGCATTTTCTTGTAAACACACCATGTTGCCACACACCAGCAATGGCACAGAATCTCTGCAAATGACCCAAATCTTGTGTTAAACAATGTTTGACAAAAGAGATACATTATAGCATCACTCCCATCATGTGCAGGAACAAAATAGTATCGCACCATTGGAGGCAGAAAACTATCTGGCAATACAGGTCTTCCATCAGTGTGTACCAACACCTCGCCTTCCTCTCTACTAGTGCAACCTGCTTTGACACACCCTTGTCTCTCAGCTTCTGGTACTTCATCTTGCAATGCTTTTGCCTCCTCCCAAGTATCTACAATGGATAACAACAGTCTGCAATCTGTGACATCAGACTTCTCACCCATCGGATCTCCATTGAAGGTGTACGAATTTAGAGCGTAATAGCGATCTGTCTCATCCGCATAGCGGTTGCCGACTGTAAGATAATAATTACCCTGCCAATGGGTAGCACACTTCAACACGGCAACTTGGGCAGGGAATTGTAGTGAGTGCACAAGGTTCCTCATATTCTCTCCTTGTGGATAGGGGACCCAGATGAAATCCTGAACCACCGCTTTGACCACAATTGCCCAAAGTCATGTACAACACCAAATCTGTACTGACTGTCGGTGAAGATGGTGACTCGCATTTGGTCAGAGATGCTACAAGCTCGCATCAAGGCTACCAACTCGGCCACTTGTATAAAAAAACTCCTTGCACTTTCAACCGTACAAATAACATATTGAGCTTACAGGTTTTCTGCCGCATCCTGTAAACAAGATCCATCAACAAACAACATGATCTGATTCAGGCAAGGGGGTATCAAGTATAACAGGGTACGGTTTTGCACACAGTTCAGCCACATCTATAGAATCATGATCAGCTTCATCAGTTACAATCTCATTTCCAGGAAGGGGCAACAAGGTTACTGGATTTAGACTTGTGCATCTCATTAGAGTAACATTCTCCGCTCCCAAGATAATCTGTTCATACTTAGTGAGGTGGCTGCTGGTATGATGCTGCATTCCTGTACGAGTAAGCAACACTTTCACTGATTTGGGCACATGGATGTCCAATGTCAATACTCTCACTCTGTTCCAAACTCACACATGTTGCAGCAACAGCTTTTAAACATCCAGGCAATGTGGTGGCTACAGCATCAAGAGCAGCCAAAAAATAGGCCATGCATTTCAGCTAGCACTGACAATGTGCAACCTTTGCGCTGACTACAGCGCAGAGTAAAGCTCTTGTTCTCATGCATTCCCAGCGCTGGAGCTCGACAAAGACTCTCTCGCAGTTCAATGAAAGCGTGCATGCAATCATCATCCCAAGGTACACGATCAGACATATATTTGTGTGTCAGCCTCTGAAGAAGCTTTGCTGTCAGAGAAAAATTAGGAATCCATTTACGACAGTAGCCAACCATTGCCAGAAGCCTGTGGACTTTTTTTTGTATGCTTGACGGACTCATGTTCAGAATTGGTGTGATTCTATCTTGGGATGCTTTCCTCATTCCTTTCTTAGTATGGTGAACAAGATACAGAACGTCTCTTCTGCAAGATTGGAATTTAGATGGAGACACTTGGGGGCATATTTACAAGCCCCTATCATCACCTGACCATCACTTTTTGTGATGCCCGGTGGCATAGCAGCATTCCCCATATGTACAAGGCAGCGCTAAGCCACTTAACATGGCTTAATACCACCTTGTAAATATGCCCCTTTCTGACGAAGTCCTCTGTGGCAAAGGGGCATGCAATGGGTGTTGCAGTGGGCATTCTACCACAACACCCATTGCTATTAGACGCTGCCCCAGTTTGAGTCAGCACCAAAAACTAACACCAAGGAATAACTGGTCTAGGCATGGCAAAACGAGGAGAAATTATTAATTACTCCTTGTTTTTTGCTCTTTCTATGTGTGTTGCATTCTGTAGCATTCATAGAAAGGGCAAATCACTATCACGATTGTTTATGTGCAGGAAGGGATGTCACCCCTGCAACATGGGGACTCTTGTAACATGCTGGCAGGGTGCCTGCGTTGGTGCTAGGAAGCTTTCTTTGCACGAGTGCTAGGCGAAACATTGGAGTGTGCAGTATTCTTGTGAAGACAGCGCATCCCTGCATTTTAAAAATGTCGAAGCGCTGTGTTGCCAAATTTGGAGTAGCACTGCACTCGGTCATTTTTTTTGTAAATATGCCCATCCATTCTCAGCCAAATGGTTCAGTAAAGCAATGGTATCACATATGCAAGCCTCTTGTGTACTTGACGCTACCAACAGATCGTCAATGTACTAGACAAGGAAGGAATGATTTGGCATTACCATGGACTCTAAATTTATTATAGTTATTTTAAAATGTGCATAATATAAAGGAGTGGAAATATACATTTTATAAGGGAAAGCAATATTCCAAAAATCATTTAAACTTATAGGCACTCAGAATATGTTATTTGTTGAATTGCAAAGATCTCATGTAACTATGACACATTTTCTGCATTTTCAAAATCCTTATGTATAAAGTTATTTCAAATCCTAAAATGCTAATATCATTTCACATGCTTTACATTAGTACGCAAATGAAGATTATTATCTCACTGTTTCAAGATACCTACATTCAATATGGATGTGTAGCACAGTGTTTTGCTTTTCTCATTTGGGGCCTCATGTAGGTAAATACATTTTACCGGTTCTTAAATACCGAGCCGTACCGAATCGGTAAATTAGAATCGGTAAGTTATATGTAGGTAAAAATTCGGTAACAGTTACCGATTCGGTAACATTCGGTAATCACGAATCGGAATTCACCGAATCGGTAAATACCGAGGTGGTATTTACCGATTCGGTAAATACCGAGGTGTTATTCACCGAATCGGTAAATACCGAGGTGGTATTTACCGAATCGGAAAATACCGAATCGGTATGTACGGATTCGGTAAATCAAATCACATGACTTGACGAAACAGCTAATCCAGTGCAACGACAGCCCACCCAACCAGGAAGTGCCCACACCCAGGCAGGTGTACATAATTAGCCGAAGTGGCCACACCCAGGCAGGTGTACATAATTAGCCGACCCTGGAGAAGCTTGGAGTGCAGAGGAGAGGCAGGGAGCCGTTGCATGTGCGAGCGGGTAAACGAACAGCATGTCCAGCCAGAGAACACAGAAAGACGGAGGGGAAAGGAGGAGGAAGCTGAAATTTAGCCCCAAGGAACTCCAGGTGCTGGTGGAGGAGGTGGTGAAGCAGCACCAGAAGCTGTTTGGAAGGCAATCCCTGCAAGTGCCTGAGGCTGAAAAGCGCAACATATGGCTGGCCATCCAGGCGCAGGTCAATGCTGTGGGAGTGACCCACAGGGACATTGAGGTCCTCAAAAAGCGCTGGTATGACCTCCGGATTGTAACCAAGAGGAAGATGGGCGACATCCAGAAGGAGGCCAGCCAGACCGGAGGTGGAACCAACAGGGCACCTGCCCTCACCGAACTGGAGGAGCTGGTGGCGGCCACAATCGAGCAAGAGAGCGTCGTGGGTCTTGGGGACGCCGACAGCTCTGCCAGAGCCGCAACACACCAAGGTAAGACGAAAGCACAGCAATGTAGCCCCCCCTACCCCTATCCCACATCCCCCATTGTGAAACGAGAATCACACTGCAGTCCACACGTGTCAGTGCAGACAGGCAATGCATTCCGGGAGATGTAGTCAGGGCAACACTAACCATGACGTAAATGTTACAGGGCAACAAGGCATGTCACGCACTCGAGGCACAAGGAGACAGGGGACATATTGGAATGTGAAATGATTTATTGTGACGCTTGCAATGCAGCCCTTCGGGGACACTGAGCCAATGTTGTATTTCTGTCCACAGATGTGACATCATGCAGGACAGGGCATGCTGCAGGAGAGACGGCACACCGGCCACATAAATCACCTCTAGCCAGCACCAGTTCAGACCAGGGAGCAGGCCCACTGGCAGCCGCACCACCAACACAGCCAGCCTCGCCGCACACAGAGCCAGCATCACCTCACCGAGAGCCAGCATCACCTCACCGAGAGCCAGCATCACCACCACCAGAGCCAGCATCGCCACTCATGTTCGAATCACCGGCCACATCTCCGCTTGCAGGTGTGAGAATGAGGAGGCGTCCAGCAGCCAGGCTACGAGCCTTAGACACCTCGTCAGACGACAGCATGGGCCCAGAAGACCGCACCGGGCCCCAGGAAGGGAGCCATGCCACTGTGCCCCACACCTCACAGGCAGCACAGACGGAAGCAAGAGGGCGCCGCAGGTCGCGTGTCCAGAGTCCACCAGCACCCACTGACGGCCATGGTGTCTTCTTGGGGCTCGAGGGCCAAATGTTGAAGCAACAGCGCCTGCAATCAAAGGCAGTCATGTCAGTCCAGAGGCACATGCGGGTGATGAAGACAACATTAGTCAACATGGACACCAACATTAGCGGCATGGCTGCGGGCATTCGGGACATGTCCCAGTCAATCCAGCAGTTGTGCAGCAAATTAGATGCTGACATCGAAGCACGGCGCCGGGAACGCCAGAGAAGGGACACTACCAGCAGGGCACTCAACCGTCTGGCAACTGCGACTTCTCTACTGTGCCGGCGCTCTGTGACGATGCAGGAGGGCCTAACACAGTGCTGCAGCGACCTGTCTCGGGGGATGGTGCAGGTGACAAGTGCACTAGGGGTGCTATTGACTAGTCAGGCGTCGACAACTGCTGCAGGGGATGCTGCGGAGAGCATCGACACCAGCAGCAGCATCACACCCCCCGTCCCAGAAGCACGCAGGAGCAGCAGGCGGCTTGGGGTTGGCTCTAGTGAGGATGCACAGGCCGTGCAATCCACCACTGCAGCGCGTATGCGCAAACATTGATGTCGCCCTGCTTAGCCACTTCCCATTGGGTGACGTAACCCTGGACATACTCCTTGTATAGATGGTATATTGCCAGATTGGCCTGTTCATGTGTTCATGGCGTGGTGCCACATTAAAACTACGTCAGGACTTCTCACAACTCGCTGTGTCCCCTTACTTACTCAGAAATAGTTGCATGTGATATCTGCCCGTCTCTCTCTCCCATCGATTGCAGTTGGCACTCTAGCTGCGTTGCCCTCTGGCTGGCCTGACTCATCCTCGTTGTCCTCAAAATATGTCAGTTCCACATCTGTACCTTTTTTCGTGGCAAGGTTGTGCAGCATTGCACAAGTGGCAATAATCTTGCAGCAGGTGATGGGTTTGTACTGGCGTGCGCCTCCGCTCTTGTGCAGGCAGCGGAACCTGCTCTTCAGTAGTCCAAACGTGCGCTCCACCACATTGCGTGTTGTTTTGTGTGCCACGTTGTATCGTCTCTCACTCTGGGTTGCTGGGTGTAGGTAGGGAGTGAGGATGAATGACCGGCATGCATATGCACTGTCGCCTGGATGAGTAAAAGGGAACCATCAGTAACATGCCTCTATGCACTATGATTTGCAGGTTTCAAGGGGCGTCACTGTTACTTACCTAGCAGGTATCCCTCTCCGAATTCTCCGGCACTCAGTCGTGTGTAGATCCCACTATTCTGGAAGATGTAAGAGTCGTGGGTGCTCCCAGGAAACTTTGCAACAATATCTGTGATGATGTTCCCTGCATCACAGATCACCTGCACATTGATGGAGTGGGTGGACTTCCTGTTCCTGTAGATGTGCTCTGTATCAGCTGGTGGACAGATTGGGATGTGTGTACCATCAATACAGCCGATGACATGGGGGAACTGTGCCATGTGATAAAAGTCTGTTTTTGTTTTCTGCAGTGCAGCCTGTGTGTTTGGGAAGCTTATGTAGTGGTGCATTCTCTGCATCATGGCATCCAGGAACTTCCTGAAGAAACGTGACAGGCAACTCTGGGATACCCCACCCACCGCAGCTATCACCACCTGATAACTGCCGGATGCCAGCAGATGTAGGCTGCAGAGCACCTGCACATGTGGGGGTATGGCGTGCGCCCTTCTTATTGGATGGTCCAGGAGTGGCTGTAGGTCCCTGATTAAGTCCATGATGGTTTCGGGGTCTAGCCTGTACCTCTCATGTATCTCTGCATCAGTCAGCTGGAATAGTGTGATGCGCTGTCTGTAGATTTGTTCCTCCCGTCGCCACACCCTCAGTCCTGCTGCCTGTAGACGTAGGCGCCTTGCAATGACGTACATAGCGGCCATGTTGTCCACGCTGTAGCATTTTGGGATTGCTTATATGCATTGTTGATAGTTACCACCTGCTTTCAATCCGTGTTAATTACCGACTCTAATTTACCGATTTTCTTGGATTTCTTAATTACCGAGTGCTCCTACATGTCATTTTCATTTTTACCACTTCATATTTACCACTTCATATTTACCGATTCGTTAATTATGTATTCGGTAACTCTGAATCGGTATTTTGGAATTCGGTAAATATGAATCGGTATTTACCGCCTCATATTTACCGAAAATTGGTTTTTGGACTCCTACATCTCACTTGTCTGAATACCGGTCGGTAACGGCATATTTACCGAAAATCGGCCGTTACCGACCGGTATTTGGCTACCTACATGAGGCCCTTGGTGCACAATTTTAAATGTGCAACTGACAAAGTTTAGAATGAAACCCTTCAATATCACACGCAAAATCATCCAAATTATGTTAGATTTCATTAATTATCTATACACAATACTTTTTCAATGAGGATGGTTGGGAATCTCATAACACTTGAGTACATCATTTTAACCTTTTAATACACATTGAAATGATATACCGAAGCTGGTTAATAAAATATGAACCTATATTATTCATTTGGATATGATTTAATCTATTCTACAGTTATCTTCATGCTTTTACAATGCAGTAACTAAGTTCTCTTACATTTCTTTCTCATGTTTCCTTAATGTGTGGTTACTGCACGTTTATTCAAAACGTCTCCTAAGCAGTTTATGTGTCAAGCAAGGATTTCAACAGCTTTTCAGCTGCATGAATTCAGACAGGACTCCAGAGAAGCTGGCCCTGCTTCAATATGATGATGGAAAGTTCTGGATTGGAAACAAATCGTTTACTTTAAATTGTCGTTTATGGTGCTCGAAATGCGCATGACCCTCGGAATGACCGGGCACGGCAAAGCTCAGCTCCCAGAGCTCATACTGCAAAGTTACGGCATGGCAGCTGCTTACAGAGACATGCAGGCAGGGCAGAAGGAGGGTCTACAGCTCCCAAGGATACCAGGGCAGAGACAAAGCAGATGTCCAGAGAGGATGTGTCACCAGGACAGAGCCAGAGTAGAATAGCAGGTCTCCAGGGACAAACAGGCAGAACGGATAGAGATAATCTGCTGCTCAGTGTGACCAGGGCTAGGAAGAGGCATACAGCAGGCCACCAGAGACTGGGAAGAGGCACTGGGCAGGCTTCTACTGTACCTACGTCTTGAGGCAATGTGTGCCTGTCACTCTGCAGCAATTGCAGCTCCTCAGAGGAAGCAGGAAATCGGTAAATTAATTTCCTGCTTCCTTGGAGGAACTGTGATTGGTGCAGGATGATAGACCCACCTTATCTCAAGACTGAATCTTGAGACAAGGTGGGCCTGTTGGCCTGCACCAATTACAAACAGCTCCTCAGTGGAAACAGGAAATGAAATGTCCTAGTTTCCTCAGAGAAGCTGTAATTGCTGCAGGCTGACATATAATGTAAGCATATTTATAATTAGTATGCATGTTATTATTTTGTTTCTAAAGTTCAGAAACGAATTACAGTTAAAAAAAGAACATGCATAATAAGTATAAATATGCTTTCTATAGTATAAGCACACATACGTACACAGCCCTTTTATATTTCTGTTGGGGTAGGGGTAATACATAAATAACCTTGAACTGCCATGAGTAGGATAAAAAAAATACTCACCGTTACTGGATGATAGCCGGGTGCAGTTCCTAGATGTTGTAACTGCAGTGTAATATGTGTTTCTGTACACCATTCTCTTGTGGGGAGCCGGGTGCTGCTTCTGCTAATACAAGGAGACTGTGCCAGAGAACCATCCTGGAAGAATATCGGCACTGTTAGCCATGGCCTCCATCCTCTTCAGAGCACCTTCCCTGCTGAGCTGACAGCACCACACACATGGGGCTCAATTTCTCTTGTCCCACGAAAGGTCTAAAACATGTTGATTCTCTAGTCTAGGGTCTTAGGATCATTACATGCTTTAGCCCTACTATTTCTTTTAACCTTCCCTCCCACTCCGCGAATAAAGGATACTTTAGGAGTGGGGGAGGAGTTTTATTTTTTAAATTATGCCCCATACACTGAGTCTCACAAGTGCTCCCTGGAATATGGTTGAGCCAACCCTGACCATTAGGAGTTGGGGTGAACCCGATGATGAAGGATGTAACTACTAGAGTGAGTGAGGGTTATATTAAGAAAAGGGTCTGTTTCCCTTCCCACCCACAAATGTGCGTCGGCGAATGACTGCCGTGAAGACCCTTGGTGTTCCTTCCCACTACATTTTTCCTGCAGAACCAGCCTGGTTGCAGAAGGGATACTTATTTGTTTTGGGATTTGTGGGCTCTCAATAAATATGTGATTCACAGAGCCAACAACTTAGGGCCTCATTACGATGTCGGGCGAAAAGCCCACCACCCCACAGTCAGAATTTCCTAGACCGCGCCAGAACCCATCCGACTGACTCAGTCGGTTTACAGTCTGCCTGACCGATTATGATGTTCGCGGTCAGAAGGTTAACCGCACGGTTATTCTGAATCGGTTCCTACTGGCTCTCGGAGAATTTGTGTCGGTTGGAACCTCATCGTGCACCTCTACGAACAGCGTTTCCAACCAACCGATTACGATGTTGATTTCCAACAGCCTTTCTGAGTCGCCTTTCTGAGTCGCCCTGTCCAACAAGAAAAGGCTATCGGAATGAGACTTTGGGGGCCACTAGCAGGGCATTTAACCATTAGTCAAAATAAATAACCCCTACAATGAATAAACTGTAGAAAAAAGTGAATTTAAATGATAAAAATGTATTCCATGTCAGAATAGAAAGCAAAAAGAGGATTTGAATGGGGAGAGGAAACATATTTAGAATTTTTGGAAAGAAAACGAAAACGTTTTTCAAAGAGTTGGATCAACATAATTAGAAAGGTATGCATGTAAAAAGGAAGGATGGTTCGGAATTCTGGTTTGCATCAACAGGATTCTGCTGTAGATTTTATTCAGTATCTGAATGCTTACACAGTGGTATTCAAACTCTTTAATGCCACGCCCCCAGTGAAAAAATTGTATTAATCCCCCGCAGAATTTTTCACAATTATTCTATTTCATTGGGAATGTTTAAATGTGTCTTGAGTTAATTTAAACACAAAACATTTTAAAACATTTCAGCTAAATTCTGTTACTGTTTTAAAAATGCAACCAATTGCAATATTGCCAAACATACTATTCTGGTCAGCCAGGCCTTACTAACGTGTAAAAGTATCCATAGTGTGACTATTAGAAATGGGGGTGGGGTTTTGGAAGAATAATGGAGTCTCTTCCCTTTTGACACATACTCCCTAGCTAGGACATAATTGACAAAATTTTTAGTGACAGCCCCTTACGATGCTTCTTTCGCCAGAGCCTGGCACCACCTCCACCGCATCACCTGAGGACCTCCTAGGGGGGTCCGCCCCACAGTTTGAAGACCCCTGGCCTACAGCCATCTGTTGTGTGGTGTTCACCTTCTTATAGGCTTAGCTAAAGGAGGAAATTGCATAGATTGCCCACTTTACAACCTTTCGACTAAGAAGACTACTGTTGCATCACATTCGGCGATATGTATTGCCTCCAAACATTTCGGGTCACACAACCTTACCAGCCATGGACTCAACCTCTACTTTTGCAAAGGCATTGTTTTTATGTAGCAGTATATCTCAAGAACATTCTAATTTGTTGCTTTTGGTATTTATCTCTTGGGTATAAAAATGTTCTCTATGATGGTGGTTTACTTTGGAAAAACGTGGCAGCTTCACACACAAAAGACATTCAGCTGGGATGTTATACTTGTGTTCTTTCACCCACTACCTTTTTTTGCAACTGAAGCCATAGTCCTACCATTGTAGATTTTAATGGTGTGTGCTCCTGTTTGGCAGTATGGGTTGTATACCATAGCTAGATATCTATTTTTACTTCCCTGGGTATTTGGGGGGTCATTAGTCATTTTGAGAAATGACTCTTTGAGAACCGTGAACTCTTTTTTTGTCCCTACACTGCCCACCAGAACTCCTGGAGTGAAGGCACAGGACTGGCTATGAAGCTGATCTTGCTCAGTGACTGTTTATCCAGGGAGAGTCATCAAACGAGTGATGCAAATTATTTCCTACATATACAGCCATGTTGGAATAGCGAATTTCCTTATGACGTAAAAATCTCTGGATCTTCTTGCATTCCACATACCACCCCAGTATGTTATTAGTTTGATGCCTCTAAAATGAAAGGAGTTAGTTCAAATATGCCAAAAGCCATTCTAGAAGTAATGATGATGGAAGCATCATATACCAATCTCCAGATGCTCTTGTCTTCTTCAATGGATCTTGTCCAACGGGTCCTTGAACCTCTACTTGCTCTTCTCAAAGATACCAGCAATTTCATATGGCATTTCCACCTGCATAGTTGTATGACACAGACAGCTTTGTAACCAATACTTTCACATACATCTAGTGTTGGATTTTTGTTCCTGATTGATTGGCTTTCACATCTATTCTTGTGATTGTCCCACTTAGTGGAGGATTTCTGATTCTCTAGGCTTTGATTAGGTATTCTTCCCTGGTGTCTTCATTTAACTTTTTTCCCTTTTGCATGTGTCTTTAGCATTTGACTTTTAGTACTAGATGGCAGTGGCAGCCAGTAATTTTATCAGGGAGGGGGCGGGGGGCTGACACATACACATGCATTCAAATACGCACACACACACACACCTATTCACATCAATCACTTACTCAAATACACATAGATACATACATATATACATTCATACATACATGCATGCACTAAACATAAAGAAACAGAACTTACCTTCACTGCAGCCTGGGAGGGAAGCCTCAGAGGTCCCAGGAGGGTCGGGGCTTCTGCCTTCCCTCATTGGCTCATACGGGTCAGCCAATGAGGGAAGGCAGATGTCCCTCACTCGTCACAGAGTGGGATGGGGTCAGTGAAACTCCTGACCGGACCCCATCCTACTGTATGACGAGGTGTCACTAATTGACATTCGGACCAGGGCACTTCAGGGCTTAAAAATGAAGCATCAAGGTCTGAGGCAATCAGTGATGTTCCCCCTGATCATTAGGGAGGGGGCCTCGAGGCATTTTTGCTAGGTTGAGCAAGTCACGCCCACTAGGCTGTGAAATCCACATCCTGGCAAAGTTCAGCTCAGGCAGCCAGAAGTCGGCGGATTAAGTGCATGTCTAGCTCCTGGCTGCCTGACCTGAAAAAGAAGAGTGTCTGTCAGGCTGACCTTGGTTCAGCCTGACAGACACTCTCCTTGTCATAAAAAAGGTGAGTGGCATGGCCCCTCAGCCCATATGGACAAGCTGCCGCTGCTCGGTGGGAGTGCATATGTTGCTCCCTCCATATGTGTTGGCTCCCCATTGCTCAACCCATTGTTCTGCCACTCAGAGTCTCTCCTTACCTGAGTCCCTTCCTGCTGCCTATCTTGCCACTCTTTTCACCATTTTATTTCTCTCGCTGCCTGCTCCATCATTGCACTCATTGGAACATCCTACACTATGGTATCCCCTACAGCAGTCTCTCTTTATACTCTGCTTTTACCACCTCCTCCTTGCTAGCACCCCTTTGACTTGCTTATATATTTTCTGTCCAAGTCAGATTGTTCTTTTTATTTGTTAAATTGCCTCTTTTTCCAAAGGTTTATGCAGCTTCCTTTATGAGCAAGATCCACCCTGCTCCTCAAATAAGTTCAATTGACTGACAAAAAAAGGATCTGCAGAATGTGGTAAAGGGGCAGGTCACAGATGAGGCAAGGTGAGGATCAGGAGTCATGAGTATTGCAGTTCCATTCATCATTGCTTCCTTCCTACAGGCCCACCCGTTTCCCAGTCATTGTGCCCTTCTTCCACTGCCTGGCACTCCTTTCCTTGAACTCCCAGGTGAGATCAATTTGCTTAGCCAATGCTTGTCCTTTTTGACGCTGAACGTTTGCATGTCTTGAATGTGTGGCAACAGTTTGTCAATCTGCTATTCTGTGGCCTTCAATGGAAGACCCTCCATCATTCTCCCTACCTTGTAATCTTATGGGAGTGGCCACTCTTGAGATGTTCTTCATAGGGCCTATTGAGTTCTTGTTTTTCCATACAGCTGCTGTATCCAGGAAAGGTGCCCTCTGGTCCCTGTGTGAAAATTAAGTCCAGAGGCATGGGGAATGCAGAGTGAATCCTTCAAGTGTTTTGATTGTTTGTGAATATTATGAACATACCTTTTTACAAAATGTATTTTAATCATCAGAGTGAGCTCTAGGTATGTGCACAAAGAACAGATGATGGATCGAATGCTGAACAAATCAAAAATTCACTACAGTCACATATGTGGACTAAATCCATAGTTGTTTTGCTTGCCATGCCATTCCAATTTGGACCCAGCCATATGCAAATCCGTCTTGACCCTGCTCCCAATGAGAACAGCCCAACCTGAACTGCCAATCAAAGTTCTCCCTGGACCAGAAGCAAACATTCTGGGACCAGTTTTGGGGAATCACCCCTCATCAGCCAGGCTAGCTCTTATCCAGTGGCATAGCAACCACAGGACCCACGTCTGGGCATACCCTTCCCACTTAGAGCGACAAATGCATAAAGAACAATGATGGATGGAATGCTGGAAAAATAAAACATTCACCCCCAGTCACCCCAAAGTGGTGTGGCGTGATGAGCAAAAAAACGATGGATTAAACCCAGATCGTTGCGGCTGGGGGTGAATGTTTCCATGTGCACCTCCTCACTGCACCACTGGATTCAAGCATCCTAGCTAATGAGGGGTGATACCCCGAAACCCGGTCCCAGGATGCTTGTTTTCGGTCCAGGGAAGACCTAGCTTGCAGTTTGGGCTGGACTGATCCCATGAGACGCAGGCCTAGACTGATTTGCATATGACTGGGTCCAAACTGATGTGGCGTGGTGAGCCAAAGAAATTATGGATTAAACCCAGATCTTTATGACTGGAGGTGAATGTTTTGCATTGCTCATCATTCCGTCCATTATTTTTTATTTTTACTAGGGGATCTGCAGCACTGGTTGTGCCACCCACACAAGTAGCCTTTCAAACCAGTCTGGGGCCTACCATTGAAAGGCCTGTGTGTGCCGTTTACTGCCACTTCGACTTGGCATTTAAAACCTCTTGACCAACCTTAAACACGCCTTTTATTACACATAAGTCACCTCTAAGGTAGGCCCTAGGTAGCCCTAAGGGCAGGGTGCTGTGTAACTAAGAGGTCTTACATGTACTTTTAAGTTTTACATGTCCTGGTAGTCACAAACAGCTAAATTAGTTTTTCATTACTGTGAGGCCTACTCCTCTCATAGGCATTTTTAAACTGTAATTCCTGATTAAAAAGGAGTAGCTGCATCATGCATCATATCTTTGGAACGGTAATGATAAATCCTCTTTACTGGTAAAGTTAGATTTAATGTTTCTGTTTTAGAAATGCCACTATAGAAAGTGGACATTTCTCTGCTACTACTGCTCTGTCTGCCTTGCAACCTGTCTCTAGCACACGTCTGGGTTGGATGACAGCTATACTTTCTGCACTCCCTCTAGACAGCAACAAACACAGGAAGGGTAGGTGTGACAGAGAACTCATCTGCATTCATCTACATTCTAATAGCTCTTCCTGGGCAGGAAGAGGGAGGTGGAGCTCACACTTACAACTGACTAGGCAGTGTCCTCTGTCCCACACAAAGGGCTGATTACCCCCACAGATAGTCTGGCAGACAGGGCTGGGATGAAATGGAACATGTGCACTTCAAGGGCTTGCTTCGAAGTCAGCCCCACTTCACAGGCATATTTGGGTATAAGTACTGGAGCTGTGATTAGAAAGACAGTACACTACTGAACCTGTGAAGAACTCTGCCAGGAGTAAAGACTGCTGTGCTACAAGTATTGCCACTCTGCTTGAGTTCTACCCTGAAGGAACTGATTTGCTGCTTCGCTGAGCTGCCCTGCTGATCTCTGCCTTGCTGAGGACAAGGATTGGACCCATCTCACTTGAACCTAGAGTGACTTCAAGGGGTTGCTGGCCTGCCCCCTGTTCTGAAGTCTCAGGGCCATCAAAGACTTCCTCCCACTGTGCAACAGCACCTGGACCCTACCATCTGTGAGTCCAGCCCTGTCAAGTGACACCATCAAAATTGACACAGTGATGACTTTGCATCAAATGGAACCGACACATTTCCCTTTGATGCTGATCAACAGCATCACCTCAGTGGACCATGTGGCTTGATGTTGACAGGCAGCGCAGCTCGATGATGATGCAGTGCCTGCATTGAAAATGGGTTAATTGAGGAAGCCTTCATCAAAGGCACAAATTTGCGCTGACTCTTTGAACCCGTTCCTCAGGATAGATGCAGCGCCTCCTCGACGTGACTCCTTGCATCGAAATTTTGATGCCGATGCTTGCACCATCCGAGATTACTTTTTCAGCAGGCCCTGTGTGGGTCTCATAGGTGGCCTGTCCTCCATTGCGGACGGCCTGAACTTTGGATTTACCCCGCTCCAGTGCAACCTCAAGCAACCCCTAAGCGCAATTTGACTCAAAGCACTACTCCAGTTCTACTTATTGGATATTTGTTGTTTTAGTTTTGGTTTATTCATAAAAATATTCTCTATTTGGCTAACCTTGTATGCAGTATTTTTATGGTATATTCATTGTGTTACCATGTGTATGTGGTGCCCAAATACTTTATACATTACCTCTTAAAACAGCCTGAATGCGCTGTGCCAAGCTACCAGAGGGTGAGCACAGGTTATTTTAGCTTGTATTTAGCTTACCCTACTAGGATCATGGTCCCTACTTATACAGGGTGCATATCTCTGCCAACTAGAGACCACATTTCTAACAGCTGGTGTCCGTCTTGGATTTCCACCCACTCTGCATGTCTTCATTTTTCAGATTGAGAATCCTTTGCTTGCTCACCTGCTCCATTTGGAATAAGAATAACCTTGACTTTCCTAATATATCTTCCCTGTTTGTGCCTCTTGCAGCTTCCAGCACTTAGTCCCTTTGGCAAAATCCCTAGATAAACTCCTTGCAGGTTTTGGGGAGGTGGTGGACAATGCATTTATGCTCACCTAAGCATTCGAAGGAAGGTTGTCCATAAGCGGAATGTGACGTATATTCCATATGTTCTAAGTGTTCCTTGGTGGTGAATGCGAAGGGTTTGGCAGTACACAGCTGTCGAGGCTAATCAAGTGACATCAAGTCATGAAGTGGTCACAGGTTGGGCATGGTCAGTCTTTCAACACTGATTGCAGGAGGGTGGACTACAGACCCACATATGGGTGGCCTGTCAGGGCAACTCAGGTAGGAAGAGATTAGAAAGAGGATAATAGAGAGAGAATCAGACATTTTCTTTGTGATGGACTAGGTTCAGGGCTTGGCCTTTGTCAATAGGTTAGTAGGTAGGCACAGCTTTCTGCTTTTAACAGGGATGCTACTGCAAACAGTAAATCAACTGACTAATAACATCATATTAACAAAGACTAATATGTTTAACAACAAACGTATTAATTTTTATAAGAAGAGACACCCACTTCATCCGACAAACCCACTCTCCAAAACCATAAATAAAATACTATTTCTTACCCCTTTCCTATACTTTTCTTACACCTTTCCCAACTTGCCCCTCCCACTCTGCCATCAATAAATGCACCCCCTTCCAAAACTTAAAAAAATACTACCCACTCCTACCTCTTCCCCATGTTGCCCCACCTACTCACCACAGCAACAGATCCATCCCCTCGCTCATGAAAATACCCCTCTAGATGGCCCAACTATCTGTTCATGTCACTTTGGCCTTTTTGTTTTCCTCCAGGCCTTGCCTGAGTTTCTCTAGGCCCTACTGTGGATGGGTGGGTGGCTGTTTTTTCTGGACCACAGGATCAGCTGCCTGCTTTAGCTTAAGCACTGACATCATGCTAGCTGGGGAATGCAGGAAATTGCTGCTGGTGCCTTCTTCTCTTCTCCTTTCCTGCGCACGACATCTTCAAAACCAGCTGCATCATATGCAAAGCCACCATGACCAGCTCCCTCATTTATTTTGCAGTTATGCTCACCACTTTGGTGGTTTTTGCAACATCCGCAGTCAGGACACGATCAGAATGTAGATTAAGAAGTGAAAAAAAGAAAAAAAACAGGAGAAGCCTTTTCCATCTCTGCTACGAGGATCTGGAACAACATCCCCATATCCATCAGGATAGTCCCAATGCTGATCCAATTTAGGAAAGAGTTGAAGATTCACCTCTTTAAAGAACGCTACATCACAATGCATTAACTGTCCACAAAAAAGCTTCCTCTACTATCACTCACTGACTATATTCATGTCTTTGACTCTGTACAGCACTCAGCTGTCGTTTGGCTAGGTTTCTGCTATGGAAATACCTTATACATGCATACATAGCCAACGTCTCACTTTAAAAGCTCTCCACCTTCCACAGGGAATTTGTTCTTCTTTGGCCAACCCTAATGATTTTGAACACCGATGTCTTGAGATGTGGTTGGGGGGACACTGGAATGCCTCTCAGCCAAGGTCTGTGGAACAAGCGAATCCACCTGTATGGAACTTTGGTCTTTCTTTTTTAGCTCTTCAGTCCTCCAAGATTGCTACCAACAACACAGCAGTTCTGTTGAGAACAGACAACACCACAACCAAGGCCTATGTAAAGTATCATTGGGGATAAGGTGAGCTGATCTGGTATCAGTCAAATTGATGGGCAGCAGAAGATTTTTTTTTCCTTGCTAATGATTCAAATAGGAGGAGCATATGGTGTTTTAACAGATTCTCTGAACAGCCTGTTCCATTCAATGCAGTTTATCCCTTGTGATATTGCATCAGATTAGAGTAATGGTATAAACGTAAACATGCATTAGGATTACTAGCAGATGGGCAAAACACAACACGCATATTGTTGCAATGGGTGCCACACCTATATAAGACCTACAGTTACATAATGTCCTATTACTCCTGGTCCCATTGTCCTAGACCCACCCATTACTTATGGAGACAACCATCTGCCGGGCAGAAAAACGAACAGAGGAATGCTGGGACCCTACCTCACCCCTCCCACTGGGAGTACATAACCAGTACCTACCCAGCATTACGCCTG